>NC_137892.1:68272605-69472605 GCF_963455335.1 Martes martes | reverse complement strand
CATATTGTACACAGCATAAAGGGTTCAAGGATCTCTGCATGTGTTAGGTGGTTTGGTGTTGACGCAACTTCAAGTTACCTCAGGTACTAGGGGAGTTATTGTACATCACATGGAATTAAGGAAAATAGGGCCGTGCCTGGCTGGCTCAGTCAGTGGAGCATGGGACTCTTGATCTGAGAGTCATGAGTTCAATCCCCATATTGGGTGTGGAGCCTACTTTAAAATAAAAGTCTCTTAGCTATATAGCCAGGCATCAAGGAGCCCAGACAGACGGTAGGCACTGCAGAGCCTGGGGTGCTGTTCCCCGAACTGGAAGGCACCGATGCAGCAGCAGACACAAGGGACCCCAAATTGCCTCAGTAGCTGTGTTCACTGACTCTCCATTATTATGGTAACTCGGCAGCTCTCTTTGTTTCTCAACTCCTATCCACCAACCACCTCACTCTGAATATCTTTTATCTACATCACGGTATACTCTACTCATAGCTTCTGCTCTGAGTTTAAGGGCTCTACATTCTCTCAGCACCCCTGCCCTGCCCTCCATCTGGGGAACCCAGATCTGCCTCCATTACCAACTGCCTGTCTCTTTCCCTCCATCACCAGTACAAATTCTTTTTTTTTTTCATTTAAATTTCTTTTAGTTAACAAATAGTATAATACTACCTCTTTTTTTTTAAGTAAGCTCTATAACCAGTGTGGGGTTTTTTTCTTAACACCCTGAGATCAAGAGTCACATGCTGACCGAGCCAGCCCCAGTACAAATTCTTGAGAAAGAAAACTCGATCCATTTAGCTAGTCACTTAGGCTGCCTCACAGGCCCCAGCCCGACACTGTCCTCGTGCACTCTTAAGTGAGGCCCAGGGTTGTTCGTTGAGAACTGCCCCATGCCAAGCCTTCAATATGCTAAGTTAGTGGAAGTACACCACCAGGTAACTTGAACTTGCAATTACCAAGGATGCTAAATCCTGTCAATAAGCCCTCAAAAGTCAAGATCAATGTTTTGATTCCCTTCTGAGTATAAAGACACATCAAAAGAAAACTGCAGAAATTCTCTAATCATATTGTAACATAAAGAGACATGTGAGCGGTGCATAAGCAGAAAAAGCAGATAAAAATATTTTTTATGTAATGAATTTTTTAATATAATGAATAATGAAGATAAAATCATTAGTTATGCAGTACTCAGACGTACTCACTCCGCATAAACCGAAGTATATTGTGAGGAGAACGAAGCAGGCTCTGAGCTCTTAAAATCCAGATGCATGCAAAGGGGTAATGTAAGCAACTCTGAAAAGGAGGGGTTCAGCAGATGTGCTAGAGGCAGGAAAAAGCCGAATATACACTGGTTTTAGGAAAGGTCCTATATAACCAGCCTGTGAAATGCGTTCCAGGTGGAAGAGTATGCACGATTTTTTTCTGGACAGTGTACAATCTTGACAGATCAGGCTACAAACCTGCTTTCTTCCCTAGCCAATCTAGATTGCGGCGCTCCTCTTTCCCTCTTCCGGCTTTCTTCAGCAAGTACTCCCTAAATTCACGGAGGATTCTGTTGTATTACACTGTCCCCTAGTGGCTTCAAACAGTTCTCGACTCCTTTTTTTTTTTTTTTTTTTTTGAGAAGGAGAGAGAGGAAGGGAGGGAAAGTGAGAAAGAGAATCTCAAGTAAAATTCACACCCAGCACAGAACCCACCACGGGGCTCGATCTCACAACCCTGAGATCATGACCTGAGCCAAAAACAAGAGTTAGAGGCTCAACCACCTGAGCCACCCAGGCATCCATCGTCTCCCTTTTTGAAGGGCAGTATTTATCACAGGGCCACCCAGACATACGGTGTTTAACAAATGTCTGTTAAATGGACTGGAATGAATTGCAGAGATCCTACAATGACCATGACTAGAAAACCTATTTCAGAGGCCATGAGAGAATGTGTTCTCAGGTATTTTAGGCTCAGATTACTTACGCCATCTTCAACTTCCCTTGAAAGAGGATAATGCAATGTAGTTTACCTTTTGCCTCTTGCACAAGCTCCAGGAAGTCCAATGTCATCTTTTTGGGTAGTATAGCCTAGGAAAGCAAAAATTCCAAAAATGATAACTGCAAGTTCTCTGTTGATAAGAACAAATATGGAGAGTTTAAGTGTTGACGTTGGCCTCTGTTCCAGAACACTGTGACGGCAAGGCATTTCAAGCAAGACTTCACATCTCAGTCTTGTCTGAAATGTGAGCAGCTCACTTACTAAATAAGGAAACTAGGTATGTTTATGGCTCATCAAACTTTATTTTGTCTCGGCTTGGTATATTGTGTGTTTGGGTTCTAGGTTTTTTGTTTTTCTTTTATGTAGCCATTGAACAGGTGTTTATTGCTTCTGCTATGTGTAAGGCACCCTGATGATCATTCGGGGGGCTGCAGTAAGGGGTAGAAGTGTCAATGGGACATAACTTTGCCTTCAAAGTGCTTACAGTGTGGAGAGAAGCCAGAATTCACACAGATTCTACACAAGCAGTGTTTCAAAGTGCCCCAAGAGAGGGGCGCCTGGCTGGTTCAGTTGGTGGACCATGCAACTCTTGGTCTTGGGGTTGTGAGCTTGGGTAAAGACTACCAAAAATAAATAAAATCTTAAAAAAAAAGTTTCCCAGAAAGTGAAAGAAAGGTAGTTATAAGGAGTTCAAAGAAGAAAGAGGTCCCCTCTGAAATAATCTTCTTTGAATGTATTGCACCTGTCATTCCTGACTGAAGACCATTCAATAGCCAACGAACCCTAGAGAATTAACAATGAGTGAGAGAGCTGATGTCATCTGTCTATAATGAAACTATACCTAAAGACAAACAATGAGTGAGAGAGCTGATGTCATCTGTCTATAATGAAACTATACCTAAAGACAAATGCCCCACTCTTGTTCTTCACATGATAAAAATACTACTGGGTTTCAACTCAGAAAAAAATATTCACTCAGTAAATATTGGCTTTAAGATACTTTACCAGGTATAGGAAAGAAAAAAAGTAAGATATTGCCCTGACCAGAAAGAATCTATCATATAGCAGGGGAAAGTTGCTTAAAATTAGCAATCATGCAGTGTACCAGAACTGAGATCTTGTAAACAACCCTCCAATTTAAGCTGAGCTATTTTTTGAAGTTTTATTAAAATAATTTATAAATACCTGGAAGTTAGTACTGGGTTTATGGGATTTTTTAAGGGTTTTTGTTTTATTTTTTTTTGTTTTTTGCTTGTTTGCTTTTTGCTGGAAGAAAATATTGCAAAACATTTGTTGACAAACATTTGTTGACAAAACATTTGTTCTGGTATTTGCAGAATTAAAGAACTACAATCCTGTTTAAAAATACAAATCATCCAGGGGCGCCTGGGTGGCTCAGTCGTTAAGTGTCTGCCTTCAGCTCAGGTGATGATCCCAGGGCCTGCATTGGGCTCCTGGCCCAGTGGGAAGCCTGCTTCTCCCTCTCCCACTCCCCCTGCTTGTGTTCCCTCTCTCACTGTATCTGTCAAATAAATAAATAAATAAATAATCTTTAAAAAAATACAAATCATCCAATCAAAAATTGAGTGAAATACTCAGACACTTCTCGAAAGAAAAGAATAGCCGATAAGCATGTGGGGGGGAAAGTGCTCAATTTATTAGTCATCAGAGAAATGTAAATTAAATGAAATATCACCAAACACCTATCAGAGCGGCCCAGCTCTAAAGATGGTATAGAGAGAGCAATCAAAATTCTCATACAAGGTTGGTAAGCTTATAAAGTAAAATAACTACTTTGAAACAAAGTTTGGCATTTTTTATAAACTTAAAACATATATCTACTTCTAGATATTTACCTGAAAAAAAAAAAACCTGTCTACACAAAGACTTGCACAAAAATATTTATAGCAGCTTAATTCATAATACCCCAAAACTGGAACAACCCAGGTATCCATCAGTAAAAAAAATGAATAAAGTGTGTTATTTCTTTTTTAAAACTCTTTTTTTTTTAAAGATTTTATTTATTTATTTGACAGAGAGAGATCACAAGCAGGCAGAGAGGCAGGCAGAGAGAGAGGAGGAAGCAGGCTTCCTGCTGAGCAGAGAGCCCGATGTGGGGCTCGATTCCAGGACCCTGGGATCATGACTGAGCCAAAGGCAGAGGCTTTAACCCACTGAGCCACCCAGGCGCCCCAAGTGTGTTATTTCTTACACTACACACGTAGTAACAAAACATGTAGCCACAAAAAATAATAAACTATTGATATATACAGGAACATGGATGTATCTCAAAAATATTCTGTTGAGCAGAAGAAGTCTTACTCAAAGAAGAACTCATTGTAGGATTCCATTTATATGAAGTTCTAGGACAGGCAGATCAGGAAGAAAAATAGAAATAGATATTTCCTCTGTTGGGTGGAGGTGGAAATAGATTGAGAAGGATATGAAGGAATTCTGTGGGGTAATGGTAATGTTCCACATTTTGACAGGGGTTTGGGTTACGAAATTAGATGTATTTGTCAAAGCACAGGTAATGTATACTTAAAATGTACGTTTTTCATCGTACATAAATTTTAAATTTTTTTTTTTAATTTGACAGACAGAGATCACAAGTAGGCAGAGAGGCAGGCAGAGAGAGAGGGAAGCAGGCTCCCTGCCGAGCAGAGAGCCCGATGTGGGGCTCGATCCCAGGACCCTGAGATCATGACCCGAGCCGAAGGCAGAGGCTCAACCCACTGAGCCACCCAGGCGCCCCCTTTTTTTTTTATTTTTTTTTTTTTATTTGACAGACAGACATCACAAGTAGGCAGAGAGGCAGGCAGAGAGAGAGAGACATCGTACACAAATTTTAAATCGAAAGAAAAAATCTGTAAACAAATGCTGAACTATAAGAATAATATACATGCTGAAGTATATTTAGGGGAAGTATATTAAGGTCTGCAGTTGACTTGGAAATGCATCAAAAAATATAAAGGAGTGGAGCACCTGGGAGGCTCAGTCAGGTGAGAGTTGGACTCTGATTTTGGCTCAGGTCAGGATCTCAGGGTCGTGAGACTGAGCCTGGTGTGGGGCTCCATGCTGGTGTGGAACCTGCTTAAGGTTCTCTCTCTCCCTCTCCCTCTGTACCTCCCCCCACTTGAGCACCCTTTAAAAACAAATATATGTACCAGTAATATTGCCAGGTGAACTAGGGGACACCCTGGGCCCTGGGCCCTCGACCCAGCCAGACCCAAAACAGTCTCCGAAGGTTTTTGTTTTGCCACAAGAATGAATTCAAGGACAGACATGCAACAGAGCAGATAAGCGACACATGCGTGTAAGTTTATTAAAGTGAAAAGTACACTCTGGAGATAGGAAAGCAAACAAGGTCCAGAGAGACAGCTGAGTGCCCTGGGGGTTGGATTTCTTTTACTGAGAGTTGTTAACAAGGGGATGGAATATTCATTACTTGAGGTGGGAAGCAGGATTTGGGGCTTTTCCTTCCTAACTTGGTCAGGGAGTTCCAGTCGTGGCAACAGCTATCCAGGGCCTGACTGGTTTGACCTGGCTTCTTGCAGCATGCTGCAAGACAGGCTCTGACCTTCCAGAGAGCTAGCCAGGACTTCCTCATTGCTGACCTCCAGGTATCCTGTTAGAACCAAACTGCCTATCTGAACAGTAAGAGAAAAGATAAAAGAAAAACTAGAAGATCAGAAAACAATTCCCATATTCTTGAAGATGAGAAACACCAAGACACGTGTCAGCAGACGTTAAAACTTCATGGTTAAAAAAAAAAGTTTTAATTAAAATGGCAATGAAGGGGTGCCTGGGTGGCTCAGGCAGTTAAGCCTTTGCCTTAGGCTCAGGTCATGATCTCAGGGTCCTGGGATCGAGCTCCACATCAGGCTCTCTGCTGAGCAGGGAGCCTGCTTCCTCCTCTCTCTCTGCCTGCCTCTCTGCCTACTTGTGATCTCTCTCTGTCAAATAAATAAATAAAATATTTAAAAAAAATAAAATGACAATGATATACAATTTTTTTAACCATAAAATTTCCCAAAACTTTGCCCTTCTCTCTCTCTCTTTTTTTTTTACCTTGAGGGTATCCAAATATATATTCCTAATTTTATTTATTTTTTTTAAGATTTTTATTTTATTTATTTGACAGAGATCACAAGTAGGCAGAGAGGCAGGCAGAGAGAGAGGGGGAAGCAGGCTCCCCGCTGAGCAGAGAGCCCAATGCGGGGCTCGATCCCAAGACCCTGGGATCATGACCTAAGCCGAAAGCAGAGACTTTAACCCACTGAGCCACCCAGGCACCCCGATATTCCTAATTTTTAAATAAAACCTTTATAAAGATGTAATTCACATACCATCCAATTCTCCTATTGAAAGCATACAATTAAATGGTTTTCAGTATATTCACAGAGTTGTACAGCCATCACCACAACCAACTTTAGAACATTTTTTTTTTTTAAGATTTTATTTATTTATTTGTCAGAGAGAGAGTACACACAAGCAGGCAGAGAGGCAGGCAGAGGCAGCGAGAGAAGCAGGCTCACCGCTGGGCAAGGAGCCCGATGCGGGACTCGATCCCAGGACCCTGGGATCACGACCCGAGCCGAAGGCAGTGGCCCAACCAACCGAGCCACCCAGGCGTCCCACTTTAGAACATTTTTATTGCACCCAAAAGAAACACTACTCATCAGCCATCACTCCCCAGCCTTAGGCAATCATTAACCTACCTTATATATAGATTTGCCTATTATGGGCATTACATATAAATAGAATCACACCATATGTGCTCGTCTGTGATTGACTTCTTTCACTTAACACATTTTCAAGGTTCATCCATGTAGCATCTACACAAGACTCTTACCAGATTTATGGTTGCAAATATTTTCTCCTCCTATTCTGTGAATTATCTTTTCACATTCTTGATGATGTCCTTTGAAACACAGAGTTCTTAATTCCGGTGAAATCTAATTTATCTTTTTCTTTTGTGGGTTGTGCTTTTGATGTAAGGGCTAAGAAATCATTACCTAATCCAAGGTCACAAAGATCTGCACCTATATTTTAGTCTGACTTTATAGTGTTAGCTCTCGAATTTAGATCTTTAAATATTTGGAGTTAATTTTTACCTGTGGGGTGAGGTAGGGATTCAAATTTATTCTTTTGTATATGAATATCTAGTTGTCCCAACACCGTTTGTTGTATAGATTATTCATTCTCCACTGAATTATCTTGGCATCAATCAATTGAGTATAATATAAGTATGAGGGTTTCCTCCTAGACTCTCAATTCTACTTCATTGATTTATATATCTATTCTTATTTCAGTGCCACATAATTCTGATTACTGTACCTTTGTAATAAGTTTGGAAATTGGGAATTGTGAGTTCTCCAACATTGTTCTTTTTCCATATTATTTTGGCTATTTGAGGTCCCTTGAATTTCCATGTAAATTGTAAGATCGGCTTGTCAATTTCTGCAAAAATCCAGCTAGGATTTTTATAGGGATTTCATTGAACCTGTAAATCAATTTGGGGAATATGGCCACTTCAGTAATATTAAATATGAACATGGACACCTTCCCATTTATTTAGGTTTTCTGTAATTGCTTTTAACATGTTTTACAGTTGTCAAAACATATCTTTTATACCTCCTTTGGTCAAATTTATTCCTAACTATTTTATTCTTTTGATGCTATTGAAAATGGAATTATTTTCCTAATTTATTTTTGGATTGTTCATTACAAATGTATAGAACTGAAATTTATTTTTGTATATTGATCTAGTATCTGGTAGCCTTGCTCAACTTATTTATTTCTGACAATTTTTTTAGTAGATTCTTCATATTTTCTGTATGTGAGATTATGTCATCTGAAAGTAGAGGTAGTTTTATTTCTTTCTTTCCAATATGAATACCTATTTTCCCATACCCTTGATGATAATGTGCTATGAATTTTTCTAACTAAGTAATAAATAATATTATTTTTTTTCTATAAGGAATTCTTCCTTTTTTAAGATTTTCTTTATTTATTTTTCGGAGAGAGCAAGAGAGCACAAGCACAGGCATGGGGCGTGCCAGGCAGAGGGAGAAGCAGGCTCCTCATTGAGCAGGGAGCCCAAAGTGGGACTTGATCCTAAGACCCTGTGTTCATGACCTGAGCTAAAGGCAGGCACTTAACCCACTGAGCCACCCAGGCTTCCCAATAATATTATTTTCATGGAAAGATATAGCAAGAACTATGAAGGGATTAAGATTTTACCCTGCTTGGGGCGCCTGGGTGGCTCAGTGGGTTGGAGCCTCTGCTTTCGGCTCAGGTCATGATCCCAGGGTCCTGGGATCGAGCCCCGCATCGGGCTCTCTGCTCAGCGGGGAGCCTGCTTCCCTTCCTCTCTCTCTACCTGCCTCTCTGCCTACCTGTGATCTCTCTCTGTCAAATAAATAAATAAAATCTTTAAAAAAAAAAAAAAAAGATTTTACCCTGCTTGGTGTGCCTGGGTGGCTCAGTGGGTTAAAGCCTCTGCCTTCGGCTCAGGTCATGTTCCCGGGGTCCTGGGATCCAGCCCTGCATCAGGCTTTCTGCTCAGCAGGGAGCCTGCTTCCCCCTATCTCTCTCTCTCTGCCTGCCTCTCTGCCTACTTATGCTCTCTGTCTGTCAAATAAATAAAATATTAAAAAAAAAAAAAAAAGATTTTACTCTGCTTGCAAACTTACAATTAGCCTGCCACAGTTTTCTGGAAGCTGGCAGAAATCTAACCAAGACTCCTAGATCAGAGACAGAGGACTTTGTTAACCACAGAGGCAGCATGAACCTCATGTCTGCATCACTTCATCTTGCCCCCTCCACCTCCAAATCCCATGGGGGTGATGCAGGACAGCCTAGGTAGATGCTAACCATGCAAATGAGAGTGTAGGAAACCCCACTCTTTTTTAAAGAGTCTACTAGCAAACCTCCCCAATCTTTGTCTTAGAGTGGGACATTATCTTTTTTATCCTGATCAGCAAACAAATCTTCCCTCCACCCCAAAAGGAGATGTTAACTCTAATTTCCAAGGCTATTTGCTATACACACACCCTTGAAAATACAGTCTGTAACAAAGACTGTCAACACCTCTGCTGTGAAGACATGCTGAAACAGAAAAGACCTACCGAAATCTGTCTCTAAACAAGATTCTTTTCAGTTTGTTTTCCCCAAAGGGTGTTGCTACCAGTTCAGTTTGTAATCAGTTTGAGAAGAAGGATAATACTGTATTTTCCTCTACTCTGGAATATAATTGGTACTGGCACATAATAGGCCTTCAGTAAATACTTCCTTCTTGACTACTGAGTGGATGAATAGATAAATGGAAGGATCGATTCCTGAAGTACTTGGAGCATGATTACAATGAAACTTCAAGATCCACGATAAAATTCTGATCTGCTAGTTGAAAATGTATAAATGTGAAGTATATCTCTTCATCTCCTCATCTGCATCCTCTTCCTTGTTCCTGTACATAATGTTTTTAATTTTTAACTGCTCATGTTTAATGTCTGCTAAAGACATTACATAGAGTCCCTAACTGCAAAGAACTCAAATCCTAAAACTACCCACTGCTTCCCTGTAGAGCTTTGCAGTTGTGATATGAACCCCAAGATCTCTGAGAATTCCAGAGCACTCAAACCCCCAATCTTCTTCCTGCCTGGTCAGGACAGATATGGAATTATTGAACATTGTCTCATGTTCCTTTTCTGATTTCAAATAGAAATAGATCTTTGCTCTGAAATAAAATGCATTTACAAAATCTATGTACAGCCTATTGTTAGTCAAGGTTTGGTACCATATCACCTGTACCATTTAGTGTTCTTAATTACAAACAAGCATCTCTACTCTGACTAGTTCATGCAGGAATTTACTAAGGAATACTGGATAATTCACAGAACCTCTCAAAGGACCAGAGAGCCAGGCTCTGCCATGAAGGCAATCAGAAGCAAGGGCCAACCACACCACAAAGGCCACTCTGCCAACAACACCACTGCCACTGTCACTAGGCATCAATGACCTTTAGGAATGGACACCAGAAGCTTTGCCATCGCTGCTTTCAAAGTACTGGGTGCCTCCTCTAGATAGGAAAATGAGCTTTCCCACTTGCTGCTTTCTCAGCTGAAGTCAAGCCACACCTGGAGATGTCTGACTGGTGAAACCCAGATCTTATGCCAGAACTCTATCTAGGAATGTGAGTTTCCTGGTTTCAACCTTGGGAAGGCAGAACACGGCATGTGGAAAATGACCAAAATATACATAACCTTGTAGTGGATACTGTCAGTAAGGTCTTTGCTCATATGTCCTTGCATCCCTTTGCCATTTTTACACATGCCAGCAGCACTCCTCATAACCAGCACCTTCCTCTCTTTGGCCAGAGAACTGCTCCCAAAATATCCCAATTCCTTTGTGTTATGGCCCAAATGTTTGTGTTCCCCAAATGAAATGCTAAACCCCAAGGTGCTGATATTAAGAGGTGGGTATTAGGTAGGTTATTGGGTTACTAGGCTCTGCCCTCATGACACAGATTAGTGCCTCTGCAGAAAGAGACCACAGAGAGCTAGCTCACCTCTTCCCCCATTTAAGGACACAGCAAAAAAGGTGACATCAGAAAGTGGGTTTTCACTAGATACTAACTGTACCAGCACCTTGATCTTGGACTTCTCCACCTCTAGAACTGGGAGAAATAAATGTGCGTTGTTTATAAGCCACCCATTTTCTGCTATTGTTGTTATAGCAGTCCAGATGCACTAAGACAGCTCACCTCCAATCAGAACCCTCTGAGCTGGAATCCTCACAGTATCTGAGCTCCCCAGTGGGACATTGCCAAATATCACACCCTTGCTTGTCTTTCTTTCCTATTCTACGTTCCACCCTCCTGTTTTTCCTGGGAACATTTACAACACTGGTTACAATCCTGTTTCTCTTACAACACTGGAGTCAGTTGTCTCATCCAATCAGGAAGAAAATGGCAAAACAGCTGACAATGATGTGCACTTTGCACATTATTATATAATGGACAATTAACTTTACCTTTTTTGGGTTAAATTCTGTCACATAAAATAATGCCAGCACTGAAAGATCTTCTAAGAATTAAATGGAAAAAGAAATGTCCTGGGGGGAGGGCAGGGGAGGAGCAAGATGGCGGAAGAGTAGGAGACCTAATATCATCAGGTCCCAGGAGTTCAGTTAGATAGTTATCAAACCATCCAGAACACCTACAAACTCAACAGGAGATAGAAGAGAAGAAGAGCAGCAATTCTAGGAACAGAAAATCGGCCACTTTCTGGAAGGTAAGACATGCAGAGAAGTAACTCTTAAGTGATGGGAAGATAGACTGCCAGGGACGGGGCAGCTCCCAGCAAGTGAGAGAGCAGCAGAGCACAAAATCAGAACTTTTAGAAGTTTGCTAAACTGAGGGGCATCACTCCAGAGACTAAGCGGGGTGTGGGGAGGCTGGAGGCCCCACAGGGACAGTGTGGTCTCAGGACCCACAGGGTCACAGAAAACTGGGATGTCTGAGTGTGGCAGAGCTGCCAGGTATGGGAGCGGGGAAGCCGGCTACAGAAACAGGCTGAGGAGTGAGCTCTCACCTTGGGGTTACCTTAAACCATGATCCAAGGCACAGTCATACCACTGCTCTTTGAGCAGGGACCCCACAAGTGGCAGATCCAGGGAGACTCACCTTCCTCCTCCAGGAGGAGCGGTGCAGGAATGCACAGCAGTAATCTGCTGGGTTTGGAGACTCCAAACGGGCCGTGCGCCAGAGATAGAAATGCTTGTTCACAGGCTGGGTGAGTATGGTATGCGGCTGGAGACCAGGGAGACAAGAGGGATTGACTGCTTTTCTCCGAGGGCACAGTAAGGAGTGGGGCCCTGAGCTCTCAGTTCCTCTGTGCCAGAGACTGGGAGGCCGCCATTTTCATTCCCATCCTCCAGAGTTCTACAGAAAGCGTTCAGGGAAAGAAAAAACTCCCGAGAGTGAACTCGAGCAGATTACTTACCCTGGCCCCTGGCAAGTGCGGTCCAATTCTGCCCCCAGCAAAGACATTTGAGAATTCTGGCAACAGGTCCCATGTCCAGAAGATCAGCAAGAACATCCAGCCGAGACCAAGCTCACCATCAATGAGAATTGCAGAACTCCAGAGCTAGGGAATATAGCGCATAGAATTCCTGGTGTTTGTCCCATGATTCTTTAGTCTTTCAAAGTCAAATTTAAAAATTTTTTTTTCTTATTCAATTTTTTAAATTTTTCCTTTGTCCTATTTTAACATTTTTAAAACTATTTTATCTTATCAATACTTTCTAAAAAATCTTTTTAAAAGTTTCATTGTTAGGGGCGCCTGGGTGGCTCAGTGGGTTAAAGCCTCTGCCTTCGGCTCAGGTCATGATCCCAGGGTCCTGGGATCGAGCCCCACGTTGGGCTCTCTGCTCAGCAGGAAGCCTGCTTCCCTCTTTCTCTGCCTGCCTCTCTGCCTCCTTGTGATCTCTGTCTGTCAAATAAATAAATAAAATCTTTAAAAAAAAAAAGTTTCATTGTTATAATCATATTCTTTCCTTTCATTGTATTTGACCTTATTTTTTGTATATATATAGATTTTTCATTCTTTAAAATTTTGGGGGACGCCTGGGTGGTTCAGTGGGTTAAAGCCTCTGCTTTTGGTTCAGGTCATGATCCCAGGGCCCTGGGATCAAGCCCCAGAACTCTGTGCTCAGCAGGGAGCCTGCTTAGTCCTCTCTCTCTGCCTGCCTCTCTGCCTACTTGTGATCTGTCTGTCAAATAAATAAATAAAATCTTAAAAAAAAAAATTGGGGGATAGAGTTTCTTCTAATAGATCAAATTATACCCTAAATTTGGCACATGGCTTTGTTCTAGTCTCCAACCTGATCACATTCTTTCCGTTTTGGGTTTGTTTTTTGTGTGTTTTTTTTTTAAGATTTTCTTTACTTAGGGGCACCTGGGTGGCTCAGTGGGTTAAAGCCTCTGCCTTTGGCTCAGGTCATGATCCTAGGGTCCTGGGATCGAGCCCCACATTGGGCTCTCTGCTCGGTGGGGAACCTGCTTCCCTCTCCCGCTCTGCCTACTTGTGATCTCTGTCAAGTAAATAAATAAAATCTTTAAAAAAAAAAGATTTTCCTTACTTATTAAACAGAGAGAGACACAGGTAGAAAGGGAATACAAGCAGGGGGAGCGGGAGAGAGAGAAGCTGGCCTTCTCCAAGCAGGGAGCCTGATGTGGGGCTCGATCCCAGGACCCCAGGATCATGACCCCAGCTGAAGGCAGATGCCTAATGACTGAGCCACCCAGGTGCCTCTTTTTTTTATTCTTTTTTCAGCCAACTTCTTATTAACTGCTTTTTTAGAATCCTTTTAAATTTTCATCTATACAGTCATATTCTATCACTTCATCATGTTTACCCTTATTTTTGTATACATATAAGTTTTTCCTTCCTTAAAATTTTGGGAGACAGTCTCTTCTAAGACAAAAATACACCCAAAATTAATTGCATGGCTCTGTTCTATTCACCAGTCTACATATCTATATCTACAACTATATCTATATCTATATATAATTTTTTTCCTCCTTTCTTCTCCCGGTTTTGGGTCTCTTCTGATTTGGTTAGTGTATGTTTTTCTGGGATCGTTGCTATCCTTTTAGTATTTTGTCCTCTCATTTATCTATTCTCATCTGGATGAAATGACAAGGCTGGAAAACTCATCCCAAAAAAGAGAACAAGAGGCAATACCAATGGCTAGGGACCTAATCAGCTGGGCTGAAAAAAAAAAAAAAAAAAAGAAACATGGAAGATACTAGAGAATCCCTTTCTAGAGAAATAAAATCCCTTTCTGGAGAAATAAAAGAATGATAATCTAACCAAGTTTGAATCAAAAAAGCTATTAATGAGGTACAATAAAAAATGGAGCATCTTACTGCTAGGATAAATGAGGCAGAAGACAGAATTAGTAATATAGAAAACCAAATGACAGAGAATAAAGAAGCTGAGCAAAAGAGAAACAAACAACTACTGGACCACGAGGGGAGAATTCCAGAGATAAGTGATACCATAAGACAAAACAATATTAGAATATTTGGAATCCCAGAAGAAGAAAGAGGGGGGGGGCAGAAGGTATATCGGAGCAAATTATAACAGAGAATTTTCCTAATTCGGTGAAAGGAACAAGCATCAAAACCCAGGAGACAGAGAGAGTCCCCCTCAAAAATCAATAAAAATAGGTCCACACCCCCATCACCTAATAGTAAAACTTACAAGTCTCAGTAATGAGGAGAAAATCCTGAAAGCAGCTCGGGACAAGAGGTCTGTAACACACAATGGTAGAAATATTAGATTGGCAGGAGACCTATCCACAGAGACCTGGCTGGCCAGAAAGGACTCACATGATATAATCAGAGCACTAAACAAGAAAAATATGCAGCCAAGAATACTATATTCAGCTAGGCTGTCACTGAAAATAGAAGGAGAGATAAAAAGCTTCCAGGACGAACAAAAATTAAAAGAATTTGCAAACACCAAACCAGGCCTACAAGAAATATTGAAAGGGATCCTCTAAGCAAAGAGAGACCCTAAAAGTAGTATATCAGAAAGGAACAGAGACAATATACAGTAACAGTCACCTTACAGGTAATACAATGGCACTAAATTCATATCTCTCAATAGTTACTCTGAATGTAAATGGGCTAAATGGCCCAATCAAAAGACACAAGGTATCAGAATGGATAAAAAAAACAAGACTCTTCAATATGCTGTCTGCAAGAAACTCATTTTAGACACAAAGACACCTTTTAAAGATTTAAAGTAAAGGGGTGGGAAACAATCTACCATGCTAATGGACATCAAAACAAAGCTAGGGTGGCAATCCTTATAGCAGATAAATTAGATTTTAAGCCAAAGACTATCATAAAAGATGAGGAAGGACACTATATCATACTTAAAGGGTCTGTCCAACAAGAAGATCTAACAATTTTAAATATCTATGCCCCTAACATGGGAGCAGCCAATGATATAAACCAATTAATAACAAAATCAAAGAAACACATTGCCAATAATACAATAATAGTAGGAAACTTTAACACCCCCCTCACTGAAATGGATAGATCATCTAAGCAAAAGATCAACAAGGAAATAAAGGCTTTAAATGATACATTGGACCAGATGGACATCACAGATATATCCAGAACATTCCATCCCAAAGCAACAGAATACACATTCTTCTCTATTGCACATGGAACATTCTCCAGAATAGATCACAACCTGGGTCACAAACCAGGTCTCAACCGGTACCAAAAGACTGGGATCATTCCATGCATATTTTCAGACCACAGTGCTTTGAAGCTAGAACTCAATCACAAGAGGAAAGTTGGGAAGAACTCAAATACATGAAGTCTAAAGAGCATCCTACTAAAGAATGAATGGGTCAACCAGGAAATTAAAGAAGAATTTTAAAAATTCAGGGAAACAAATGGAAATGAAAACACAACTGTTCAAAATCTTTAGGATGTAGCAAAGGTGGTCATAAGAGTAAAGTTTATAGCAATACAAGCCTTTCTCAAGAAACAAGAAAGGTCTCAAGTACACAACCTAACTCTACACCTAAAGGAGTGGGAGATAGAAGAGCAAATGAAGCCTAAACCCAGCAGGAGAAGAGAAATAATAAACATCAGAGCACAAATCAATGAAAAAGAAACCAAAAGAATAGTAGAACAAAACTGGGAGCTGGCTCTTTGAAACAATTAATAAGATTGGCCAGACTTATAAAAACCAAAAGAAAAAGGACCCAAGTTAATAAAGTCATGAATGAAAGAGGTGAGATCACAACCAATACCAAAGAAATACAAACAATTATAAGAACATATTATGAGCAACTATACACCAGCAAATTTGACAATCTGGAAGAAATAGATGCATTCCTAGAGACATAGAAACTACCAAAACTGAACCAGGAAGAAATAGAAAACTTCAACAGACCCATAACCAGTAAGGAGATTGAAGCAGGCATCAAAAGTACCTCAACAAACAAAACCTCAGGGCCAGATGGCCTCCCAGGGGAATCATACCAAACATTCAAAGAAGAATTAATACCTATTCTCCTGAAACTGTTTCAAAAAATAGAAATGGAAGGAAAACTTCCAAACTCATTTTATGAGGCCAGCATCACCTTGATCCCAAAACCAGACAAAGACCCATCAAAAGCATTACAGAACAATATCCTTGATGAACACAGTGCAAAAATTCTCACCAAAATATTAGCCAGTAGGGTCCAACAGTACATTAAAAGAATTATTTACCACAACCAAGTGGAATTTAATCCTGGGCTGCAAGGTTGTTTCACCATCCACAAATCAACCAATGTGATACAATACATTAATAAAAGAAATAACAAGAAACATATGGTACCCTCAACAGATGCTGAAAAAGCATCTGACAAAGTGCAGCATCCTTTCCTGATCAAAACTCTTCACAGTGTAAGCACAGAAGGTATATACCTCAATATCATCAAAGCCATCTATGAAAAACCCACAGCGAATATCATTCTCAATGGCCAAAAACTGAGAGCTTCTCCCCTAAGGTCAGGAACATGGCAGATCTGTCCCCTATCACCACTGCTATTCAACATAGTACTAGAAGTCCTAGCCTTAGCAATCAGACAACAAAAAGAAATAAAGACATCCAAATAGGCAAAGAAGAAGACAAACTCTCCCTCTTTGCAGATGATATGATGCATTAGGTAGAAAACCCAAAAGATGGGACACCTGGGTGGCTCAGTGGGTTAAAACCTCTGCCTTCGGCTTAGGTCATGATCCCAGGACCCTGGGATGGAGCCCCGCATGGGGCTCTCTGCTCAGCAGAGAGACTGCTTCCCTCTCTCTCTCTGCCTGCCTCTCCGCCTACTTGTGACATCCGTCTGTCAAATAAATAAATAAATAAATCTTTAAAAAAAGAAAACCCAAGAGACTCCACCCCAAAACTGCTAGAACTCATACAGGAACTCAGAAAAGTTATCAGGATATAAAATCAATGCTCAGAAATCAGTTGCATTTCTATACACAAACAGCAAGACGGAAGAAAGAGAAATTAAGGAGTTCATCCCACTTACAATTGCACCCCAAACCATAAGATATCTAGGAATAAATCTAATCAAAGAGGCAAAGAATCTATACTCAGAAAACTACAAAGTACTCATGAAAGAAATTGAGGAAGACACAAAGAAATGGAAAAAACGTTCCATGCTCATAGAATGGAAGAATAAATATTGTGAAAATGTCTATGCTACCTAAAGCAATCTACACATTTAACACAATCCCTATCAAAATACCATCAACTTTTGTCAAAGAAATGGAATAAATAATCTTAAAATTTATATAGAACCAGAAAAGACCCCGAATAGCCAGAGGAATGTTGAAAAAGAAAACCAAAGTTGGCAGCATCACAATTCCAGACTTCAAGTTCTATTACAAAGCTATCATCATCAAGACAGTATGGTACTGGCACAAAAACAGACACATAGATCAATGGAACAGAACAGAGAGCTCAGAAATAGACCCTCAATGCTATAGTCAACTAATCTTCAACAAAGCAGGAAAAAATATCCAGTGGAAAAAAGACAGTCACTTCAACAAATGGTGTTGGGAAAATTGGGCAGCCACGTGCAGAAGAATGAAACTGGACCATTTCGTTATACCACACACAAAAATAGACTCAAAATGGATGAAAGATCTCAATGTGAGACAGGAATCCATCAAGATCCTTGAGAAGAACACAGGCAGCAACCTCTTCGACCTCAGCCGCAACTTCTTCCCAGAAATATCACCAAAGGCAAGGGAAGCAAGGGCAAAAATGAACTACTGGGATTTCATCAAGATCAAAAGCTTTTACACAGCAGAGGAAACAGTCAACAAAATCAAAAGACAACCGACAGCATAGGAGAATATATTCGCAAATGACGTATCAGATAAAGGACTAGTATCCAAAATCTATAAAGAACTTATCAAACTCAACACTCGAAGAACAAATAATCCAATCAAGAAATGGGCAGAAGACATGAACAGACATTTTGGCAAAGATGACATCCAAATGGCCCACAGACACATGAAAAAGTGCTCAACATCACTTGGCATCAGGGAAATTCAAATCAAAACCACAGTGAGATACCGCCTCACACCAGTCAGAATGGCTAAAATTAACCAGTCAGGAAACAACAGATGTTGCTGAGGATGCAGAGAAAGGGGAACCCTCCCACTGTTGGTGGGAATGCAACCTGGTGCAGCCACTCTGGAAAACAGTATGGAGGTTCCTCAAAAATTTGAAAATAGAGGGGAGCCTGGGTGGCTCAGTTGGTTGGGCAGCTGCCTTCGGCTCAGGTCATGATCCTGGAGTCGTGGAATCAAGTCCCACATCGGGCTCCCTGCTCGGCAAGGAAGCTGCTTCTCCCACTGACCTCTCCCATCTCATGCTCTCTCTCTCTCTCATTCTCTCTCTATCAAATAAATAAATAAAATCTTTTTTTTTTAAAGTTGAAAATAGAGTTACCCTATGACCCAGTAATCACACTACTGGGTATTCACCCTAAAGATACAAATGTGGGGAATCTGAAGGGGGACGTGCTCCTGAATGTCTATACCAGCAATGTCCACAATAACCAAACTATGGAAAAACCTAGATGTCCATTGACAGATGAATGGATAAAGAAGATGTGGTGTATCTATATATATAGATATATAGATATCTATATATATACATATATAGATATATATGTATACATATATGTATACATATATATGTATATAGATATATCTATATACGTAGATATATCTATATATATACATATATACATATCTATATATATACATATATAGATATATAGATATATATCTATATATAGATATATATAATGGACTACTATGCAGCCACCAAAAAACCCGAAATCCTGCCATTTGCAACAACATGAATGGAACTAGAGATTATTATGCTAAGAGAAGTAAATCAATCAGAGAAAGACAATTATCATATGATCTCTTTGATATGAGGAATTTGAGAGGCAGGGTGGGGGTCATGGGGGGAAGGGAGGAAAAAAATGAAACAAGATGGGATCAGAAAGGGAGACAAACCATAAGAGACGCTTAATCTCAGGAGACAAACTTAGGGTTGCTGGGGGTGTGGGGAATAGGGTGGCTGAGGGATAGACATTGGGGAGGGTATGTGCTATCATGAGTGCTGTGAAATGTGTAATCCTGATGATTCACAGACCTGTATCCCTGAGGCAAATAATACATTATATGTTAATTTAAAAAAAAAAAAAAAGAGGGGCACCTGGATGGCTCAGTGAGTTAAGCCTCTGCCTTCAGCTCAGGTCATGATCTCAGGGTCCTGGGATAAAGCCCCGCATCAGGTTCTCTGCTTGCAGGGAGCCTGATTCCCCTTCTCCCTCTCTGCCTGCCTCTCAGCCTACTTGTGATTTCTGTCTGTCAAATAAATAAATAAAATCTTAAAAAAAAAAATGTCCTAGTGCTTAGTAGAGCCTCTCTGAAAAGATATTTCCCTCTCTTGCTCCTTCCAGCTGACTGAAAGTTAAATTGCGAGAAAATGATTCATTTCCATATTCGTCACTCTCTGCAAATGAGTCAAATCCAGATTAAAAAATAAAAGCTGGGATGGAGGGGCACCTGTTTGGTTCAGTAAGTTGAGCATTCAACTCTTGATTTTGGCTCAGGTCCTGATCTCAAGGTTATGGGATTGAGCCCCATCTTGGGTTCTGTGCTCAGCCTGGAGTCTGCTTGAATTCTCTCTCTCTCCCTCTCTCTCTGTTCCTCCCAGCTGCTCGCACCCTCTAAATAAATGAATAAATAAATAAAATCTTTAAAAAAAAAAAAAACTGGGATGGAGGAGAAGTCTCAGCCAGCCCAGGCTAGCATGAGCCTTCCTGCCAAAGAGCAGATGGCCCACATGGTCAGGGGATTGGTTACATACAAAAAGACTGAGAAAATAAGTCAATATATTGAGAATAATGTGAATCATGTTTCTCAGTCCCAGGGAAGAGTGGTACAAACATAGAAGGGGAAAAGTCTTGGATAAAACATCTAAGGTTGGTTGCTGGGGGGAGGGGGGTTGGGAGAGAGGGGTGGGGTTATGGACATTGGGGAGGGTATGTGTTATGGTGAGTTCTGTGAAGTGTGTAAACCTGGCGATTCAGAGACCTGTACCCCTGGGGATAAAAATACATTATATGTTTATTAAAAAAACAAAACAAAACAAACAAAAAAAATCTAAGGTTGAATTGTAATTGGATGTATCAATGTGAATTCCTGCTTGATTCAAGTTTGTCTTAAGAGTAATGGAAAGCCACTGCGGGACTATAGGGTGAAGTACACTGGGATAAGCAGTTCATTGTAAGATGTACATTTAGAGGCACCTGGGTGGCTCAGTTGGTAAAGCTCCGACTCTCGATCCCAGCTCAGGTCTTAACTTGATCTTCTGCTCGGGTCATATATTTAAGCCCCACATTGGGCTCCACGCTGGGCATGGAGCCTACTGAAAAAAATTGCATTTGGAAAATGTTATGATTATTGCAACAAAATATGGAAAACTGACTGAAGAAGGGAAAGAGCAAAATTGCTAAAGTAGTAATGGTTTACCGAAGTGGCTAAAGCAAAAGTTGAACTTGATGGTGGTGATATAGATGGTAAAATGTGGATTGATTGAAGAAGTATTGAAAAGGTAGAAAATGACATGACTTGGTGATGGGGAGATGTATAAGATGATAGCTAAGCTTTTGGTTTGCTAAGCTGAACAAATAGCACCATCCAACGAGGTAGGAATCATTAGAAGAGAATTAGGTTTAACTGACTTTTAAACATAAAGAATTTGCGCTTCCTTTGAGACAACAAAATGTGGAGTTCTGGAAACCAAGGAAAGGGAAGGAGAGAGAGGGGCTCCTGGATGACTCAGTTGGTTAGGTGTCCAACTCTTGACTTCGGCTCAGGTCATAACCTTGGGGTCATGGGATGAAGTCCAGTGTTGGCTTTTGCACTGAGTGGGGAGTCTGTTTGAGATTCTCCCTCTCCCTCAGCCCTTCCTGCACTGTCTCGAAGAGGAAGAAGAAAGAGGAGGAGGAGGAGGAGGAGGAGGAGAAGCAGCAGCAGCAGCAGCAGAAGAAGGAGAAGGAGAAGGAGAAGAATGAAGTTCAACTATGTTGAAGGCTTTAGAGAGTGAGGTAGTAGTATATGGCTGAAAAATATCTATGAGGGAGCTGCTTCAGAGGACTGATAGATGGAAAAGCCAAGGCTGGAGTGGGTTGAGAAGCAAGTAGGCAGAAAGAAAATAGAGGCTCTTCTCCTCCCGCTACAAACAACAACAACAACAAAACGTTGTAGGAAATGTACTTATATTAGCCTAAAAGAAAATGAAATAATTCTAACCAAATCAGAAATATCAAGTGAGTTCAAGCTCCACTTGGAATGAAGCTAATTTCAATTCATATGAGTCATGATACTTAATCTTCTGGGCTCCAAAAGAATGTAACATGCTCTCTAGAAAACACAACATACAATAGTTACTCATTACCACTGCCATTCTGATTGGAAAATAAGAATTCTACCAAAAAAAAAAAATTAGTACAAAAAAGTCACTTGGAGTCCTTTAGCCTTCAAAGGTCATGCCTTCCTCTGTGTTCTACACATAGGATGTGTTGTCCCACAATACTTTTCTCCCATATCCAAAACCTTATGCAAATTTCGGATCACAGTCTGTCAGAGAGTCATATCACACCTTACTTGGAAGACCTTAGCATTTGTGCCTTTAACCTGTAATTTTGCCAACCAGGCCTTGCTCTCAAATTAATAAATATTTTCACAATAGTTTATGAAGCCTCAGCAGGCACAGGCAGTGATTTCTCAATCTTTTATATGTTACTAAGATTTTTTATGTATATTCAAATTAAGTAGAATATTGTAAACTGCTCCAAACTCCATTTCTATCTCCCAGTGCTCAATTTCCCTATTTCCCTATGAGTAATAATAACTAACATTCATTGATTACTATGTACAATTCACTATTCTAGACATTTTCCACCTATCACAAATAATCCCTCCAACAACTCTGTAATATAAATATTTCTACTCCTATTTTACAAATTTAAAAATTGAGGTACAGAAAGGCCAGTGAACAATTATTAAGTGGCAGAGTTGGGATTCACACAAATACAGTAAAAAGAGCCCACGTTCCTAAATTTTTACCAACAGAAAAAAAAAACCCTAATAAGGCCTGGTCCCACCTGGACAAGTTTTACTGACGTACCAGGGTTAAGTAGCATAGTTTAGCAGCAGGATTTCGTAAAACATATTCTAGTCCATTCAATCACATGTTGTCCATTTTCCCTGCCCTCTTCCGCGGTGCTACAAGAACCCGCTGTTTTTCTGACGGCCCAGAGGTGGCGCTGCAGGGACAGGTAAGGGCAGAGGCAGAGTGGATGGGAGGGGCTGTTCCGGAGCGAGGGTACGATCCGTCACCCAGCGGTAGGCGGAACCTAAAGAAGGGCAAAAGAAAGCGAGTGTTCGGTTGTGCGCAGGCGCAAGGCTGGGCACTCCCCCAGGAGTGAGGGCTGCTGGGTCCGATGACGTGGCCTGGCAACGTCCGCTCCAGTGCGCCTCCAGGGAACCCGGCGCCGCTGGAACTGCCCGCGGCCTAGTCCCGACGCGCGTGTGCTTGTGAGCCAGAGCCGGGGACAGCGGCGGCGGCGGCGGTCGGGCCTGCAGGGACACGACGGGGCCGCTGCCATGGGGGAGTGACGCGCCTGCGCCCGCTGTTCCGCGGCAGCGGCGAGACATGAGGAGACCCCGCGGCGGGGGCAGCGGCGGCGGCTCCTGAGCCCCGGAATGGAGGAGAAATACGGCGGGGAGGTGCTAGCCGGCCCCGGCGGCGGCGGCGGCGGCGGCGGTGGCCTTGGGCCCGTGGACGTGCCCAGCGCTCGGTAAGAGACGGACGCGGCTCGCGCCTCTCTCCCGCGCCTGCGCTCGCTGGCTCGCTCACTCGCGCACCCGGACGCGCGCGGGCACCCGCGTCCCTCCCGTCCCGCTGACAGTCCGGAACGCCCTCAGCCCAGCACGCGTCCCACAGGGTCCGTCCCGTCCCAGTGCTGCCCGCGCCTGCGGCTTTCATTGGCTCCCCCGTTGCCCGCTGCAGAATGAACGCTCTGAAGCCCAGGGAGGTTCTGCTTGAGTTTCTGGTTTCCGAGGCATACCGTTAATCTTCCCTCTGCCAGCCAGTTCACGGGAGGGGTTTTTCTGGTCTGTGACAACCCTTTCCGTTGGCTCTTTCTCCCTGAAATAGTAGTTTAGTGACTAGTTAACCTTTCTGAAGTCTCCCTGCGTAAGTTAGGGGAA
The DNA here is from genome assembly GCF_963455335.1 of Martes martes. Classification (NCBI taxonomy): domain Eukaryota; kingdom Metazoa; phylum Chordata; class Mammalia; order Carnivora; family Mustelidae; genus Martes; species Martes martes. The sequence continues at coordinate 69,449,231 of NC_137892.1, read as the reverse complement.
GGTGTCACCATCTTCAGGCGAAGAAACCAAAGTACAAACGGATGAACTTCGACATTCAGGTTAACCCCGCGCATCAAAAATTCAGCCCGTCATCTAGCTTTCTTTTCCTTGGCTTCTTTTATTTTATTATTAAATGAGAAATGTGTGCTCATTGTTTAAAAAAAAAAACTCAAACGCTACAAAAATTCGTAGAATAAAAAGCGAAAATTCCTCTCTACCGCTGCCTCCCTCGTATGTTCCCACAAACCTCCCAGAGGTAAGTACAGTAACCACTTTCGAGCGTGTCCTTGATCTGTCTAAAGTTCTGAGGTAGTGTCAAAGAGGCATAAAATACTGCCCAACAGTGTTGTTGGAATTTGGTATTCATTGTCTTCATTTTTAATGAGGTTCAGTTTTTTTCGTTCTTCAATACTTTTTTTGAGATTTAAAGTTTGTTTTGATAAATTCTTTGGAACTGTAGAAATAGCATTGCTAATGTAATTTTTTTTTTTTTTTTAGTGAAAAAGAACATTTAAAATGCTGGAACAGAACTTAAGTCAACTGCATTTTTGTAGTTTTAAGTTTAATTTTCTAGTCTCTTATAAATAACAGCATATCAGATACTATTTACTGAGGTATGACAAGTAAATGCAGTAGGCGACTCATCTAGATTTTGGTAGCAGAGGGGGGGGAAATGTTGTAAAGGATAATAATAGGTTTGTTAACAAAAGACTAGGGTAGTAAAGTATAACCATGTTAAATTTTCTGAAGTTGATAACTTTTCTGATTTTATAAGAAAATGTACATATTCTTAGGAAATCAAGTATTTAGAAGTATGATGTAAGTAACTTATTTTTAGTTGAGAAAAAAAAGCCTGTATTTAGAGAGGTAATAAGGCAAATGAGACATTTAACAATGAGGGAATCCAGGTAAAGGGCATACTATTCTTGCCACTTTTCTGTAAACTGGAAATTATGTTTAAACAAATAGTTTAAAGTTACTGTTTATTCAAGAGATTATTGTCTTAGGTAGATGTGGCAAAGAGTCTTTTGCTATCCTGTTGTATAATTTGCTTAGCAGAACTGCCCTTCTATTGTAGTTCATTGCAGAATCAAATTCAACTCAGGAGTGGTGAATTTTTAGTAGATTACAAATTGCAAGAATTTTCCTTTGTGTAGACTAATAATCAAATACTAGTTAAAATCTGCAACAAAAACTAGTTTAAAAATCCTTTAATTCTGGATATTTTTGTGCCTGAATTCACCAAAAAAGAATTGTTTCAAATGTTTCTATCTGGCTTCTATAAGACCTCTTTGCAGGAAAGAGGGTGACAGTCAACATTTGTTGAACACCCGTGTTCGATTTGCTTTGAGTGTAGCATCTCACTTAATACTTAAAACAGTGCTGTAGACTACCTAACACACCCTTGTTTCACAGATCAAGAAATTGAGACATAGAAAAAAGTTTATTTTCCCAACTAGTAAATGAGAGTCTGTTATCCTAAACCCCATTCATTTCACACACTGTGTTTTGTTTGCTGGAGAACCATGAACTCCTGCAGTGGGCAAAGCTAAGAAGCACGTTTAAACCCAAACCGAAATCTCAGTAATTTCAGGTTTAGAGAACCAGAGATTTTTGTACTCTTTCACATAAAAGACCCATGATAACGTTTGATGAAACTAGTTGATGGCAAATAATGATTTATCAGTTGGGTAGGTGGATTGTATCTCCCTGAGTCCCCCAGAGTCAGTGAGTGACTCAAGGGCCACTGCCCCTTTTGAAGAGCATTTCTCTCCTAAACACCCTCCCCCATCTTTCCCTCTTAGTAAATGAAGCTGTTCACTGTTTTCCTGCACAATATGAACTGCAGATATCTACTTACTAGTATGTGGTTATTTAGCCTTATCTAGTGTTTCATCTGTAGCCCAAGAGGAAGACCTCACCAATGAGGCTTTAAAAATCAGAGTCCAGAGGTTCCTGGGTGGCTTAGTCCGTTAAGCAAGTCTGCCTTCAGCTAGGTCCTGTTCTCAGGGTCTTGGGATTGAGCCCCGAATCAGGCTCCCTTCCCAGCGGAGAGCCTGCTTCTCCCTCTCCCACTGTTGCTCCCTGTGCTTGTCCTTTCTCTCTCTCTTTCTGTTTCTCTCTCTCAAATAAGTAAAATCTTTTTTAAAAAAATTAATGTTTTAGGGGCGCCTGGGTGGCTCAGTGGGTTAAAGCCTCTGCCTTCGGCTCAGGTCATGATCCCAGGGTCCTGGGATCCTAGCCCCACATGGGGCTCTCTGCTCAGCAGGGAACCTACTTCCTCCTCTCTCTCTGCCTGCCTCTGCCTACTTGTGATCTGTCTGTCAAATAAATAAGTAAAATCTTTTTTAAAAATTTATGTTTTAGGGGCGCCTGGGTGGCTCAGTGGGTTAAGCCTCTGCATTCGGCTCAGGTCATGGTCTCAGGGTCCTGGGATCGAGCCCCGCATCGGGCTCTCTGCTCATCAGGGATCCTGCTTCCCCCCTTTCTCTACCTGCCTCTCTGCCTACTTGTGATCTCTCTCTCAAGTAAATAAATAAAATCTTAAAAAAAAAATTTATGTTTTATAAATAAATAAAAAATAAAAATCAGAGTCCAACTTTTAACTAAATGTTAAAATAATTTTCCTGATTTAATAATGGTAGCAAAAATCTGGAACATATATTACACGAAAAGCCATATAACTATCAACATATGTATATGATTGTAAATATGTTAACATATGAAATATGCATATTTCATACCTGAAGATGCAAAGGAAAAGGTTTGAAAGGATGACCACTTGGTCACCTATGAGGAGAAAATTAGGAATGATTTTATCTAAAACTTTAATAACAAGCAGCTACTCAGAAATTACTTTTATAATCTTTATATTTTAAAAATTAAAAAAGGAATAAAGAAAATTGGCGTCAGATCATAATGGTAATGTTATCAAGAAGTATTTTACTTAGGGGCACCTGGGTGGCACAGTCAGTTGAGCTCCCAGCTCTTGGTTTCAGATCAGGTAGTGATCTCAGGGTCATGAGATCGCTCAGCATTTCGGGCTCCAGGTTCAGTGTGGTGTCTGAGAGTCTCTCTCCCTCTGCCGCTCCCACTCATGCTCTTTCTCTCTAAAGTAAATAAATCTTTTTTTTTTAAGTATTTTATTCAAATTAATGTTCCTTATTACTAAATAAGGAACATTATTACAAAATAATGTTCCTTATTACTAAATCTTGCCAAATTTTTAAAGTTTAATTAATACTTCAAACGGAAATTACTTAGAAATTGGGCACCTGGGTGGCTCAGTCAGTTAAGTGTCTGCCTTTGGCTCTGGTCATGATCCCAGGTGGGATCGAACCCCCACTCCCCTCCCATCATGTTCCCGCCTCAGCAGGGAGCCTGCTTCTGCTTGTGCACTTGCACCCAGGCTCTCTCTCTGTCAAATAAATAAATAAAATCTTTTTTTAAAAAAAAGAATTTCACATGTTGTCCTATCTTTTTAAAACAAGTATATTAAATATAATTTACCTTTTCCTTGATGATCTCTGGTCATTCTGACCATCATCTGGTTAACTGACCTTAAATACAGTCATTCATTCAAAGGCTTGTTCCTAGTACTAGTATTTTGCATGTGCTGCTCTCTGCTCCGCTTTCTTGTTTTGTAATTCCTGCTTAGTCTTTATTTTTATAAGTATGCTCCGCATCCAGCATGGAGCCCAATGCGTGACTTGAACTCATGACCCTGAGGTTGAGACCTGAGCTGAGATCAGGTGTCAGATGCTTAACCAACTGGGCCACCCAGGTACTCCAAATTCCTACATAATCTTTAATAAACACTGAGACCTCCCAAACTCTAAAGATGGACCTTTGCTTACCAAGTTTGAGTTAGTTGCTTCCCGTATTCTTTTAAAACTGTATTACATATTAGGTCACATAAATACTTGTTTGGTTGCCTGTCTTCCTTAGGCCTCAGACTCCTTGCGGACTGGGTCTGTATTACACATTAAGTGTCGCAGGTAGCTCCTAAAAATATGTTTAGTTGTAAGTAACCTAATGAAGAGAACTTTAAACAAATAAGGAGATACTCTCACAGAAAAGAAACCAAATGTTGTAGGTATTTGGTCAGCACCTAAGTGATACCATCTAGGACCCAGATTCCTTGTCTTTACTCTGCCATCTTAAACGTATTGGCTTTCATATTCAGGCTTGTTATAAGATGGATAAGTCTTTTAGATAATGTTAACATTTTGATAACATTTTTTAGATAAAGGTCCTCCCTTGAAGGCAGAAAGAAGACAAGTATTTCCAACTGCATCTTCTCTTTTGATCAGGAAGAGGGAAGGCTATGCTTGAAGCCACCGTGTCAGTCTTCCCTTAGGTCTCATTGGCCATGTATAGCATCTGGCATATAGTAAGTGTGCAAAGAGTATTTGAAGAATGGCTGTATAGCCCCATGGAGAATATACAAGGCTCTTTGCTGACATTGAGAATTCCCAGACTGCTGTGATTTTTTAATGTACTTCTGTTTTTCCTGGTCTTTGTTTTTTCCCTCCCTATCTTGACATTATTGTTCTTCGTGCACTTGCTTCTATCCTGCTGCCTTATTATTACACCTAATTAAAAGCTTAAGGAGTAGAGCCCCTGCGGTTTTGAGTGTTGCTATTTGATTTCATTCTTTTCTTTCATTCTGAGTCTGTAGCTCAGTTGCTGATAGTTCAGATTGCCAGAAGCTTGATTGCCACTTAATGTACTGTATTATTGCATTATGTATGTTACTGTATGAGATATCACCATATCACGAAGTATAGTTGTAGAATTAACATTCTTTTTTTTTTTTTAAACATTTGCTGAGCACATATAATGCTGGTCCCTGTGTTAGGAACTAATAAACAACAGATTTCTAGCTCAACTTTTATTTTCATTGGCCAATTTTGAATTGCTACACTGACCAGAATATTTAATTAGTATTAATATAGTTAATATACTCAGTGTACCGAAGTCTGTAGGACTTTTTTCTCTAGCTTAAATGGTCCAAAATATAAATAAATCTTAGGTTTTAATATGCTTTTTGTCTTCCATATTTAAAGATGATTTTACTGTTAGCGTGGGCCACCATGAATGTATAATTGAGAACAGTTTAGAATATAGAAACCCTCAAAGCCTTTGGATGAACTTTAATTTTCTGTGTGACGTATTACATAATCTTAGGGTTGTTGAGAACTAGCCCCATGTCAGGCTCCATGCTCAGTAGGGAGCCTGCTTATGATTCTCTCTGTCTCTCTCTCTGCCCCTACCCTGGCCTATGTGTTCTCTCTCTCTCAAAAAAAAAAAAAAGCATACTTGGGCACCTGGCTGGCTTAGTCTGTAAAGCATGTGACTCTTGATCTCCAGATGGTAATTTCAAGCCCCACCTTGGGCATGGAGCCTACTTAAAAAAAAAAAAAAGCATACTTAAGAGCCATGGACTGGACTCTAGCTAACTCTGTGGGCTTTAATTTCCTAATCTATAACATCAAAAGCAATGAGCTAGAAAATCCCTAAGGTGTTCTTAGCTCTTAAATGTTAGCGTTCAGTTTTTTCTTGCATATGTACATTTACTATCACACCTGGACAGTTGCTAGAGACTTGGTAGATTTCCCTTGTTTTACTGTGTTTTTAGCCAGTCTGCAGAGAGTCCAAAAACAAAATACACTTGATTTTTTGTTGCTGTTATAGCCGTAACTTTAAATTTATTATTTTTTGCAATACTCCTTTTTTCATTGAGATAAAATTTACCTATAATAAAATGCATAGATTTTAAAGGTACAAGTTTGCATTTTTCACAAATGTGTATACCTGTGTAACTTTCAACATAATCAAGCTATAGAACAATTTTTTTTTAAGATTTATATATTTAGAGAGAGCGAGCATGCTCAGGGGGTGGGGCATGGAGGGAGAGAAAGAATCTTGAGCTGACTGCCCGCTGAGCACGGAGCCTGACGCCTAACATAGGCTTGATCCCATGACCCTAATATCATGACCCCAGCCAAAATTGAGTCGGGCACTTAAACAACTGACCCACTCAGGTGCCCTAAGCTATAAAACAGTTTTGTCATCCCAGAAAATATGCTTGATCTTTGAAACATATTTTAATGTTCAACAAATGAGTTAAATAGGAATTTCTTTAAGGTGCTTTAGGATGTGACGTACACATTATTCCACAATAACATTTTTATTAGCTTTTGGGTGATTAATTATCACATAGTTAAAATCCCCAGACTACACTATAAAACGCCCCCCCAGATGGTGTTCATAATAAGAAAAAGCACTTTGGTCAAATCTTTTTTTTAATTTACTATGATATTATCTGGACTAAAACAGAAAATGAGCCATCTTGGATGGTAAAGATACTGAGATTCATTCTTTGAAGAACTGAAATTTATTTTAATAATTGCATCAAAATCTTCCTAAAATATATTTTTTGTGCCTTCTTAATCAAATTACTGTATGTTTAATATAGTTTAGCTCCTGTTAATTCAGTGCCATCTTACTGGGTTATACATACTCATCAGTTTTTATATTATACCTTGATATCCCCATTGTATGCCAAATTATTTTAACTTTGTTTGAACGACTTCGGTTTCTTTTAAACTTCTGGGTTTGCTTTTTGTTTTTTTTCTCCCATTGATAGAGACTTCTTACCCCTGTCAGTATGCCAGACGTGGACATCCCTCACACATCGTGTTTTGTTTTGTTTTGTTTTCCCTTACACCTCCTTTTTAATATAGTAACACCTGTTTGATGTAAACTTAAGAAGTCATGTACTTGAGTGGCTTGCACAAGATGTCCTATTAGGGTAAGGGAAAAAATACTAAGAATTTCACCATTTTTTATCTCATTCTTTTTAATTTCTAATTTGTGTATGTTTTATAATGTATATAACATCAGTACAGTAATACACTTTTACAACATACAGATAAGTAGTGGGTTTCAAGTGCAAATTTTTTTTTTTTTTACTGCTAGAGAGTATATGATCAAAGACTACTACTACTACTAGCCTAGAAGACTGAAGTAATTTCTTCCCTAATTTCAGTTTCTTTTTCAGGAGCTCTTTTTTTCTTCCTTTTTATGGCAGCCTAATTTTTTCATGCATTCAGTATTATGTCTGAGAGAATGTTATTTATAGTTCTTTTTGTTTTCTGCTACTGTTACCTGTGATCCCTTTATCTTTTAGGTTTGTTGTTGATTTTGATTGGTCCCTCCTAAGCTTATCTTAAAAGAGGCTTAAAAGGGGCTTAAAAGATTGATTATCCATATTTGCCATTCATATTTGAGGGAGCCCTAAAAAGCTAATTAGAACACCTGTGTGGGGCTTGTCCCTAGTGGATTCCTAAGAGGGTTCTGCTGAGAGATTGCAGCCTGGCTGTTAGGATGTTAGAGGTAAAAGACGAAAAAGAGGTAGGGTGGAGTTAAGAAGGAAAGTTCCTTTTAATTTACATGATTTTATTCTAGCACCTCACCCCTCATCTCTGCTTTGCCTTATGTCTAGACCTCTCCAGAGACTAAGCCTCATGTGTCCTGTCATGATTGAGGAGAGCTAGTTGCCTGGCTGTGATGGGTAGGAATGTGGGGATCCAGCTACCTGAAGGACTTGTTGATGCTGCTTCTCTTTTCAGCTCCCCAGGCCTTTCTGAGGTGCTTCAGATTCCTGAGCTTTTACAAGGCTCTGTAGGGCAGGTTGCGTTGCTTAACTTTTCAACCATGACTCTCACTGCACTCACATAGCAAAGCAGAAGAGGGGCAAACCTAAGGCATTTACCTTTCCTCTGTTACTTCTTACATTGTGCTCTTCTAGTTTGATCGCAGATAGAGTTTGGTATCTCTTTTTATTCTCTTTGTTTTAAGTAACTGTTACGTGTTTGGTTTTTTTTTTTAAGGTTTTTTTTTTAATTTATCTATTTGACAGACGGAGATCACAAGTAGGCAGAGAGGCAAGCAGAGAGAGAGGAAGGGACAGGCTCCCCACTGAGCAGAGAGCTCGATGCGGGGCTTGATCCCAGGACCCCGGAATCATGACCCGAACTGAAGGCAGAGGCTTTAACCCACTGAGCCACCCAGGTGCCCCACTGTTAAGTTTTTAAAAGCAGATTACAAAGTAATCTGGACAACTCAATTAGCCAAGAACATATTTATTTTTAGTTTGGCCCCTTTTTTTGTTTTTTTAGCAGATTGTATCTATTAAAAAAGAATCTGGAAGTGTCTGTGCCAAGATATTAATAGTTGTTATGTGGATGGGGAGTTGTTTGGTTTTTTAGTTTGTTTCATTTATTTTAATGAGTATCTGTGGTTTTTATAATGATCCCTAGTGTATAATAAGAAAAAAAATTACAGAGTTCCTTGTGATTTTAATGATACTGAAACTTGTTTCTGTTTTTACTTTTCAGATTAACAAAATATATTGTGTTACTATGTTTCACTAAATTTTTGAAGGCTGTGGGACTTTTTGAATCATATGATCTCCTAAAAGCAGTTCACATTGTTCAGTTCATTTTTATATTAAAACTTGGGTGAGTGTCTGTAGTTCTTTTTCCCTTAATGTTTTATTTATTTGAAACTCTTGTTTTAACTGATTATCTCTAGGAAATTTTAGATAAAATATTTTGTTCTATTTATTCCCCCTTACACATTTATGATTAAGTTTTCAAAAAAATAAAATACCTAAGGTTAGAGGTACAAAGAGAATGACTCTTTTTTTTTTGAAGACTGTTATACTATAATAGCTTCCCAAAACTTGACTTGTGCTATAGTTTGTGTTAAAGAGGTTTTTGCACGTTTCTTTCAATGTTCAGCTTAATAGAGGATTGCTGAATTTTCATGTCTGTTTCAGCATTCAATCTATGCAGGATCTCACATCAGTTAGCCTCTGAAGAGCTCCACTGTACACCCCTGAGAGAATAAGAGTGAAAAGGGCAGATAATTTCTTAGTATTTTCATAAAAGTGGTTTTGACCCCACAGGCTTCCGAAGAGTCTCCAGACCCTAGGGATTCCCAGACCATACCACTGGTGTAGGTCAGCCTTCCAGCAGGCATAGAATGTAACCTGAGACTTGTTCTGGCACAGATGTTCCTTATTTTCTAAGTTTAACTATGCTGGGCTTTGTTCACAATATGCTCCCTTCACAGTACAGAGTCCTCATATAAAATAAATTTTACATTATTCTGCACACAGTAAGAAATTCTTTCTGAATAAAGTTTCTTTGGACCTTGAGCTTGATAGTGACCACTCTCTGTAAATAAAAATCCATTAAGACTACAGGAAGTTAATTTTAGTAATTATGGAAAGTGATTCTTGACTAGGAAATTTTAAGTAAGCAGTTGTATGCATTTTTATATAACCATTTTGGGAATTTGAAAGGTGAGGGCATTCTTCATTTCTGTTATTTCTAGACTGTTACTAAGTTTTGGAGAAGATTTTTGTTTTGTTTTGTTTTGTTTTTTCGTATTTCAAAGTATGAAAAAATGTTGAGACTCCTTTCTTTTGTGGCTGGTGAACTGATTCTGAAGGCAATTACAAAATAAGAGTTCCCCAGATATTGCAGTGGAAGCCTTAGTAGAATAAAAATTGTTCTCCAGTATAATTTTTTTAGAGGTAACATACCTTTCAAGTTGTAGTATGTTTGTTTAAAGTGAGAATCTTTACTTAACATCATATTTTATATATGAGATAAATATTAATACATTAATGTTTCCTTATTCACAGGACTGCATTTTTTATGGTTTTGTTTCAAAAGCCATTTTCTTCTGGAAAAAGTATTACCAAACACCAGGTGAGTTTTTGCCACAGTCCTTTTTTCCTAGCACCTTCCAGGTGCTAGGAAAGGTGCTAGCCAGGGAAATGCTCTTTCGTTGATCAGATTACTTAAATGATTTAAGTACACAGCAGAACATTTCCAGAGTTAAGTTGCTCTTGACTTGCCTTTTAGTATCAAGTCTTCAAGAGTAAACTGTAAAGTATTAAGATAACAGAATGTTTAAAAATGGAGAAGAGAGTAGAAAAATTTTAAGGTATAAAGTAATTTTTTTTTTAATGCAAGACTCTATTCTAAAGATTTCTAAATGAGACATGGAGACATGGCCCAAAGCCTAGGACATATGTCATTAGGAGGCAGATAAACCATAGAGGTTAAGAATGAAGCCTCTGGAGTCAGCCAGATTTCATGTTGTGTTTGTCCTCCTTACGAACTCTTACTTGGAACAAGTTTCTTAATTTTTCTCTACCTCAATTTTCTTACCTGTAAAATGGAGTTAATAATACCTTTTAATGGAACTGTGAGGAATAAATGAATTAATACATATAAAGTTCTTGAAATAGTTCCTGGCATATAGTCAGCAAATAATATGTATTAGGTGTCACCCTTATCATCATCATTATGTTCTTTAGGCACCTGAGGTTCAGGATGCATACCAGAAATCTCCTGCATTCTGTATTGTCATCTCATATTATTACCTCTTTGAACAGTAGTTAGACCCTACTACATGTTTACTTTGTGCAACAACTTAGAGTTCTGTGCCATGACTTTTTATTGGAATGACAAATTTATGTACCTCTGTTTTAGAGACCATGCATGTTTTGAAAAACAGGATTAATATTTTACTGCCCATCATAACTTTTTTCCCTCTTTTCAAGTAATTCAAGCTCCGAATATCTGGTGGAAAAGAATTTAAAGACTAAAAATTACGTGTTCTAGCAAACTAGTGAGAAACTAATGAAAAAAACCCACAAATTTGTGTTTTATAGAAAAAGATCTCAAGATCTAATAACAGACAAGAACATAGAAAATGGAAAACACAATACTGTCTTACAAATCTAGATTTAGTTAAGGGACCTTAACATTTTCTGTTTCAGTTCAAAATATGTGACTATTTTTAAAAATGTAATTATTGGGGTACCTGGGTGGCTTAGTTGTTTACCATCTGCCTTCAGCTCAGGTCATGATCCTGGGGTCCTGGGATCAAGCCCCTCATTGGGCTACCTGCTCAGCGGGAAGCCTGCTTCTCCCTCTTCCATTCCCCCTGTTTGTGTTCCCTCTCTTCCTCTGTCTCTCTCTGTCAAATAAATAAAAATATTCATTAAAAAAATTAAAAAATAAAAATAAAAATGTAATTATTTAGCCTTTCAAATATTTAAGTGCTATCATTATTTTCTTTCCTTGTATATTTTATTTAAGATTTCGAGATACTAGCAAAACATATATGACTAAAATTTTTAACTTTTTGTTTCCATTCATAGTGGATCAAAATATTTAAACATGCAGTTGCTGGGTGTATCATTTCACTCTTGTGGTTTTTTGGCCTCACTCTTTGTGGACCACTAAGGTAAATTTAAAAAATGCATATTTTGAATGTTTATTTGTATTTCTTAATTTTGAATATTAGTTTTATTCCATTATATTTTATGTCAGGTATTTTTGTTGTTATATACAAATGCTTCTCTTACTCCTATAGCATTGGTTACAACTCAATATTTATACATGGGGGGGTGCTGACAGAACCTGTTTAATATGTGCACTGTCTTTTGGTGAACACTGTAAATGTATTGTTCATGTTCTGTTATGATATTATACTAGTTAAGAGTCCAAACAGTTTCAGAAAATTTTTAACATAGGTGATATTTTATCATCCATTGGTGATCCCTTTTAGCAACTGATTTTAGAAACTTAAAGGTCTGAAATGGTAAATGAAATCAATCAGTAGGAAAATCTTTGGGGCACCTGGGTGGCTCAGTCAGTTATGTGTCTGCCAGGTCCTGGGATCAAGCCCCAAGTCAGGCTCTCTGCTTACTTGGGAGCCTGCTTCTCCAACTCCCTCTGCCTGCTGCTCTGCCTGCTTGTGCATATGCTTTCTCTAAAATAAATAAATAAAATCTTTAAAAAATCTTGGGACGCCTGGGTGGCTCAGTTGGTTAAGTGTCTTCCTTCAGCTTGGGTCATGATCTCAGGGTCCTGAGATCAAGTCCCACATTGGGCTACTGGCTCAGCAGGTAGTCTGCTTCTCACTCTACCCTTCCCCCTTGCTTGTGATCTCACTCTCTCTTTCTCTTTCTCTCTCTCTCAAATAAATAAAATCTTTTCTTAAAAAATTTCTTTTCCATTAAATTATATTTTGTTCTATATGTTATTAAATCGCTGTCCTTGTGTGTTACGTAGGGAAGAAAGGCAGAATATTGTTAAATTCTTATTTGACTCCTTATTTATACTTATATTTCCTGCTTACAACCCGTCACTACCACCAGCTCCTCTGCCAACACTGCCCCTCTCGTTCTTTTATGAAAACCATCAGGGGCCACTGGGTTTTCGGCTCAAGCCATGATCTCAGGCTCCTGAGATCAAGCACTGCACTGGGCTCTTTGCTTAACATGGAGTCTGCTTGTCCCTCTCCCTCTGTTCCTTCCCCTGCTTTTGCACTCTCTCTTAAATAAATTAATTAAATTTAACTTAATAAACAAAAGCAGCCATCATGCCGGGGTCCCTAGGTGGCTCAGTCAGTTAAGTGTCCAACTCTTGATTTTGGCTTAGGTCATGAGATTGAGCCCTTATCAGGCTCTGTGCTGAGTTTGGAGCCTGCTTGGGATTGTCTCTCTGTCCTTCTCCCTCTACTCGCCATCCCTATTTGCAAGAGTGTGTACATGCTCTCTCTCTAAAAAAGGAATTGCGTGATTTTTTTTTTTTCTTTTTAAGGGAGGGGCAAAGGGAGAGAGAGAATCTTAAGCAGGCCCGCCACCCAGCGGGGAGCGCTACACTGGGCTCCATCTCACAACCCAGAGACCATGACCTGAGCCAAAATCAAGAGTTGGACACCTAACCAACTGAGCCACCCAGATGCCCCATGCAATTTCTTCATTAGAAAGACTCCTTCAGGTGCCTGGGTGGCTCAGTCCTTAAGTGTCTGCCTTCAGCTCAGGTCATGATCCCGGGGTCCTGAGATCAAGCCCTGTATCGGGTTCCCTGCTCTGCAGGAAGCCTGCTTCTCTCTCTCTCCAGCTCCCCCTGTTTGTGTTCCCTCTCTCACTGTTTCCATCAAATAAAGAAATAAAATCTTTTTTTTTTTTTTAATAAAATCTTTAAAAAAAAAAAAAAGGATTCCTGTGTTCCATAGCTTGTCTTATTTTAGGTTGGTATTACTCCACTGATACATTTATTTTCTTAAATTTTATTTCAGTTACTAATAGAATTAAAGTTAGCACTGCTGTGTTCTGTGTTACAGATTTTCTAGTAAAGAGGAAAAATGATAGTTTTTCAAAAGAGCAGCTAAAAGATCTTAATATTTAGATCCTGTAAGCCCTGTTCTGGCTGGTGATAATGTTTTTCAGTTTTGGGGGTTTGTTTTTTTTTAAAGATTTTATTTATTTATTTGTCACAGAGAGAGAGAGAGAGAGAGAGAGAGAGAGAAAACACAAGGAGGTGAAGTGGCAGGCAGAGGGAGAAGCAGTCTCCCCACTGAGCAGGGAGCCCGATGTGGGACTCTATCCCAGGACCCTGGGATCATGACCAGAGCCAAAGGCAGATCCTTAACAACTGAGCTACCCAGGCAACCAGGTTTCTTTTTTAATATTTCATATATATAGAAGAGTAAATATGAATAAGAATATTTAAATAATAATAAAGTGGGGGCAACTGGGTGGCTCAACCAGTTAAACATCTAACTCTGTTTTGGGGCTGATCATGATCTCATGGTAGTGGGATTGAGCCCCACATTGGGCTCCCTCTGTCCCTCCCTATTCCTCTCTAAAAGAAAACAAAAACAAAAAAAGTCAGGATGTCTTCTTGAGTTTCCCTCTGTCCCTCCCCGCAGCTCTCTTTTTGGTCACTCCTCTCTCTCTCTCTCTTTCAGATAAATAAATAAATCTTCAAAAAATAATAAAGTGAACCTTCATGTATCTAGCACCCAGCCCTCAAAATAAAACCTTACCAATACGTTCGAAACCCTGTGTGCCACTCCTGTGTCCCCATCTCCCCCTACCCTTGGGTGCAATCAGCATCTTAAGTTTTGTTTTTCTTTTTTTTTTTTTAAGATTTTATTTATTTGACAGAGAGAGGGACAACCAGAGAGGGAACACAAGCAGGGGAGAGTGGGAGAGGGAGAAGCAGGCTCCCTGCTGAGCAGAAAACCCGACTCTTTGGAGCTTGATCCCAGGACCCCAGCATCATGACCTGAGCTGAAGGCAGACGCTTAATGACTGAGCCCCCCAGGCACCCCTTAAGTTCTGCTTTTCATTTTCTTAGTTTTCTATATAGTTTTTTCACATATGTTTCTTTTTTCACGTGTCTTTTTTTATGTTTAACTTTGCAAGTTGTTTACTTTGTTTGAGTAGAATTACATTGCATGCATGTTCTACAGCATACTTTGCCTATTTATTTATTTATTTTTAAGATTTTATTTTTTATTTGACAGAGAGAGAGATCACAAGTAGGCAGAGAGGCAGGCAGAGAAAGAGGGGGATCACAAGAGGCAGAGAGGCCGAGCAGAGAGCCCAATGCGGGGCTCGATCCCAGGACCCTGAGATCATGACCTGAGCTGAAGGCAGAGGCTTAGCCCACTGAGCCACCCAGGTGCCCCTACTTTTTCCTTTAATGTTATATTTGAGACTTGCCCATATTGATGCATATGATGTATATATATATAGTTCATTCATTTGATGGCAGTTTTTTGAAATACGATTCATATACTGTAACATTCATTCTTTTTATTTTAGTCCATTTGGGCTGTTATAACAGAAATACTGTGTCGACTGGGTGGCACCTTTTTTTTCTTTTTTAAGATTTATTTATTTATTTTATAAGGAGCATGCATGAGTGGGGTGAGGAACAGAGGGGGAGAGAGAAGCAGACTCTCCACTGAGTGCAGAGCCTGATGTGAGGCTCGATCATGATCTGAGATGAAATCAGGAATTGGAAGCTTAACCAACTGAGCAACCGGGTGCCCCATAGACTGGGTGGCTTTTAAACAACATAGATTTATTTCTTAGTTCTGGAGACTGGAAAGTCTAATATCAAGGTGAGGCAGATTGTCCGGTGAGGGACTACTTCCTGGTTCATAGACAGCTATCTTTTCTCAGTAACCTCACATGGCAGAACAGGCAAAGAGAATACTCTTATGGTCTTTTTGATGAGGACTCTAATCTCATTCATGAGGGAGGGTTCCACCCTCGTGACCTATGTACCCCAAAGGTCCCACTGCCAAACACCGTGACAATAGAGGTTGGGTTTAACATGAATTTAAGGGGGACTCAAATCTGCAGTCTATACCACATTTGAAGTGTACAATTCAGGGGCGCCTGGGTGGCTCAGTGGGTTAAGCATCTGCCTTCAGCTCAGGTCATGATCCCAGGTCCTGGGATTGAGCCCCTCATCAAGCTCCTTGCTCAGCAGGGAGCCTGCTGCACCCCCTGCTTGTGCTCACTTACTGTCTCTCTCTGTCAAATAAATAAATCTTAAAAAAAAAAATTCTCTTAATAAAAAAATAAGGCGTACAATTCTGCATTTCTTAATATATTCATAGAATTTTATTCATTTTTATTGTTGTATAATAGTCCGTTGAATGGGCATATTCCTTATTATTTATTCTCTTACCAGTGACATTTAGGTTGGGGCTACTGTGGACAAAGCTGATAGGAGCAACCTTCTAAGTGTTTCCTGGTACACATACACAAGAAATTGATGTGATATAATATTATAAGTTATACCATTTCATCTTTTTTTCCTCCATTTTTTTTTTATTAAATTAAGTAGGCTCTACACCCAACATGGTACTTGAACTGACCACCAAGATCAGGAGTGAGGTGCGCTACCAACTGAACTAGCCAGGTTACCCTAGTTTCAGCCTTTCTGGGATAGATAAGGCCAGAAGATAGATTATTCCAAAGCAATTGTCCCTATTTATTTTTCTCAGTGTTTTGTGAAATCAAGGAGAAATATTTATTTTCTCTTACTGCAGTTGAATTCATGCTTCTCGCTGAAGATCAGGTACATTTTGTGAATGATAATGTTGTATTTTTATAGGACTTTGCTGCTATTTGAACACAGTGATGTTGTTGTCATCTCACTACTCAGTGTTTTGTTCACTAGTTCTGGAGGAGGACCAGCAAAGGTAAAATTTTCTGTTATTAGTTACTTGAAAATTGAAAGTTATGCATGTGAAATATTATCCAAACCAATTAAATAAAATCTTTCACCATTTAAAAGAATGCAGGGGCTTTTTCTGCTAATTTTAACTTTTTCTTAGAAACTTTTTTTTTTTACTTTTTATTTTGAAATCATCATATATCCATAGGAAATTGCAAAAATAGCACCCAGAGTGCCCTTCACTCAATTTCAATGGTAATTTCTTACCCAACTCAATTACACTATCAAAATCAAGAAATTAACATTGGTACAATCCATAGACCTTATCAAGACACTGAACAGATTGATCACCACAAAGATCTCCGTCATGCTGTACCCAAGTCTCTTGCCCACCTCGTTTTTAACCCTTATTCGTCATTTTTAGAAAACACTTATGAACACTTGTTATAAAGTCTGATGGATATTTACCCAAAATTTTGCCAACTAGGCCTTATTTATCTTAAGTAATTTAAGTATTATCCTTTTTTGGTAAATGAGTCAAGAATCTGCAATTCCACATTTTTGTATCTATTCTTTTTTTTTCTTTTTTCTTTTTTTTTTTTTAAGATTTTATTTATTTATTTGAGAGAGAGACAGTGAGAGAGAGCATGAGAGGCGAGGAGGTCAGAGGGAGAAGCAGACTCCCCATGGAGCTAGGAGCCCGATGCGGGACTCCATCACGGAACTCCGGGATCATGACCTGAGCTGAAGGCAGTTGCTTAACCAACTGAGCCATCCAGGCGCCCCAGTATTTCTTTTTTACTAGATAGTTTGCTGTGCATGGTGCATTGTCACAGTTATAGGGGAAAGGAGAAATAAAGACAAATAAGATGTAGTAGTCCCTGTTCTAAAAGGAGCTGTTGAGGCTAAGTAATGGAGGCAGATGAATAAAATTAAGTGAACAAAGTAACATGCCAGGTAGAGCAGAGAGACTACCTAACCCATAGATTTCAAATGGGATAATTAATATTAAAGCAGATGCCACTATTTTTTCTCACTCATAGAGTACTCCAAAGTAAACGTCAAGTAGAATGAAGTATTTTGTCAATAAAAATATATAATATACAGTAATATTAATATAGTATAATAATATGTAAAATACATGTAAATATATAATTGTAGTATAAAATACTATATGTAAATGTGATATACTATAGTATGTAAAATATAAAGTCATAAATGTGTATAATACATAAAACATCGATACATATATGATATAAAATGTAGATGGATAATTAACTACAAGCAAAGAACTTTCTGAGCATAAAAGCAGTGGGGAAGGGGTGCCTGGGTGGCTCAGTGGCTTAAGCCTCTGCCTTCAGCTCAGGTCATGATCTCAGGGTCCTGGGATTGAGCCCCACATCGGGCTCTCTGCTCAGCAGGGAGCCTGCTTCCCTCTCTCTACCTGCCCCTCTGCCTACTTGTGATCTCTCTCTCTCTGTCATATAAATAAATAAAATCTTTTTTAAAATTTTTTAAAAAATAGGGGCACCTGGTGGCTCAGTAGGTTATAGCCTCTGCTTTCGGCTCAGGTCATGATCTCAGGGTCCTGGGATCAAGCCCCACCTCGGTTCTCTGCTCAGCAGGGAGCCTGCTTCCCCCTCTCTCTCTGCCTGCTTCTCTGCCCACTTGTGATCTGTCTGTCAAATAAATAAATAAAATCTTAAAAAAAATTTTTTTCTAATAAAAAAAATAAAGCAGTGGGGAAAAATCACAATGGGAAAACTCAGTACATTTGACTTCATAGCAATTTTAAGTTTCTGTGTAACAGAAATCATGCAAACAACAACAGAAAACTATCACAAGTAAAAGTTTTATGTTTCTTTCAAAATGTAAATTAGTAAAGTCAGTTAAGAAAAATGGGTAAGATTCTCAATAAAAATGAGCCAAGGGCAGGGAAAGACAACTCAAAAAAGAAAAACAGATGACTTTAAAACATTAAAAACAAAACAAAACAACAACAAAAAAAAAAACTGGGTAGCCCCTGGGTGGCGCAGTCGGTTAAGCATCGACTGTTGGTTTCAGCTTAGGTCATATCAGGGTTGTGAGACTGAGCCCTGTGTAGGCTCCTTGTTCGTTCAGTGTGGAGTCTGCTTGACACTCTCTCCCTCTCCCTCTGCCCCTCCCCACCTTTCTCTCAAATAAATAAATCTTTTAAAAATATAATTAAAAATAAATAAAAATTTTGCTGCCCTAATACTCAGAAATGAGAATATGAATCATACACATCGTGCCATTAGTGTCTGTAATGAATCTGGGTGTCTATCCAGAAACATAGCATGTGTTTTTTCTTAGTTATGACTGAAGCCCTACAAAATTCTCAGTTGCCCTCTTTAACAAAAATTAAATTATATTCTGGCTATTGTTGATATTGTCATATTCTAATTTAATGAAAATTATGAAATTTAAAATTATGTGGCTTATGTATACTGACATTTGTCAAGATATCCATCTACCACACTAACAAAGAATTTATCAAGTGTAGTGATAATCATGTTCATGAATAGAATAGGATTCTCACTTTAAATTTTAACTTTTATTTAATGAAAATGTGTGGCAGTATACTGTTAAATTTGTTTTGTTTTGTTTTATACTTATAAATTTATAAATACAGAATGTGGGACACCTGGGTGGCTCAGTGGGTTAAGCCGCTGCCTTCGGCTCAGGTCATGATCCCGGGGTCCTGGGATCGAGTCCTGCATCGGGTTCTCCGCTCCACGGGGAGCCTGCTTCCTCCTCTCTCTCTGCCTCCCTCTCTGCCTACTTGTGACCTCTGTCTGTCAGATAAATAAATAAAATATTTTTAATAAATAAATAAATAAATACAGGATGTATCATAATGCTATTCGGATGGCTTTTATACCCAACATTCTGAAGTATTTGCATAAACTAGGCAGTATGTTCTTCCTAATTTTCTTTTGTCAAAATCCTTTCCTGAGATGAGAACATAAACTTATAAAAAAAAATCATCAGCTTTTAAATGCTCTACACTTTTGGTGGGTATGAGAAATGACTTGCTAATTTTCCTAATGTGCCTCATATTCTTTTTCCCTAGAAGAGTGGTAACTAGAATATTAATATTATTGTAAATTAACTGTCTTTTCTATCACTTACATGTTGTAGAATAAAATAAGTTCCTAATAATTATTCTGTAGCTGCTTGGGCTTTTCAACCAGAAGCAAAGTAACATTTAGGAAAATTAATTCTGCAAACACTAATAGTTTGTGCACAGTAACACAGCTAGCCCTCTTAGCAAGGAGACAGTTTAGGTTGTCATTACTATCTGTCTTAAATGCCTTCAAAATATCCTGCAGAATTTGTTGGAGCTCTTTACTTGTTTATGTTACTGTTAACACTGCAAATTTAGGGGCACCTGGGTGGCTCAGTCTGTTAAGCGTCTGCCTTCAGCTCAGGTCATGATCCAGGGTCCCGGGATCAAGCCCCCCATCGGGCTCCCTGCTCAGTGGAGAGCCGCCTCTCTCTCTCCCTCTGCTGCTCCCCCTGCTTGTGTGCTCGTGCGCGCGCTCTCTCTCTCTCTGTGTCAAATAAATAAATAAAATCTTTTTTTTAACAAATAGAATCTTTAAAAAAAAAATACTCCAAATTTATATTGTATAGTAGAAGGGCTTTAATGTGAGATGTTATTTTTTCTTTAAATATTTATTTGGAAAATAATTTTTCTTTAGCATTTGTATAATCATAGTCTTAAACATCAACTCTTAAAATAGCCATCCTTTCTAATATTTTCTTCATTTTCAGACAAGAGGGGCTGCTTTTTTCATTATTGCTGTAATCTGCCTATTGCTTTTCGACAATGATGATCTCATGGCTAAAATGGCTGAACATCGTATCCTTTTACAATAGATTGAAATAATTTAGTCTTGCGGAAAAATAGAAGACTGGCAGAATGGGACAAGAAGGAGGATTGAATTAAAGTCAGTCGTGAAAAAATAAAAATAAAAAAATAAAATCAGTCATGAATGAAACTTCCATGGGTTAATGTAGGTATTCAAATAATGAGTAAATTTATTCTAAATTAAGTATTTTATAGCATTTCCATCAATATCTTCTACAGGGACGGTGAAAGACTATTTTAGAATATCCTAGTGCTTAAAAAAAAACTTTTTTTTACTTGTCAGTCAACAAAATCACTCTGTTGGCTCCCTTGTAACAAATTTAATGATTTAAATGCTCAATTTAGAAGTCAGTTGCAATTATTAAATACAAACTTTTTTGAAATTTAATGAAAAATCTTTGACATATTCTTGCCTGAAAGAAAAAGCTGAGTTCCTTCACCTAGTAATCACTCTCTTGCTCTAAACTGTTACTTCTAGTCGAGCTTCCACTACTCTGTAACCCCAGCTTTCCAGTCAAATATGTATACTCATTTTCCTCTATAAACAGACATGCCTTGTTCTTCCCTGTCCATACACCTTTGCCCACTCCATTCAGCTGACCTTAGAATACCAATTTTGATTCTTCCGGTTATTGATAACTGTCCTAAATCCTGTCATTTAACTAGTAACAGTTTACTTTGTTACAATGAAAGAGAGTGGTGTGACTTTGCAGAACAGGTTGCTTGTGATATGCCACTCATGCCCCTTTCTGCTTGCTACTTGCTTTACTGAGGTTTATGTGGTTAGTGATTTAGAAACAGATTTAGGACTGATTTGACATACTCTGAAAGAGCAACCTTAATTTCATGGCAGTAGTGGTCCAAGAAGTTCCTTGCTCTTGTCCCTTTGTCGTGCCTACAGTATACATGCATGTACTTTTAGAAGTTGACTTCTAAAATTTAACAACTATTTCTCAAGGGCTATTCTAATTGTTTTGGAGACAACAAAAGAAATATAGGCCATTCCAGTTTGTAAATCATTTCCCCAAATTAAATTTTTAATTTTTTTGTTTTTAAGGGCAATAAACTGTTGGCAGGTAGTCAGGTTTGGGGCCCCCAAACTAGTCTATTGTCAGCCTAAAATAATGTAGCCAAAATTTTAGGAGGACTTCAGGATTCAAGGAGTTAATATTTGGGATTATTTTTTTGCCTTTACTGCAACTCAGCTGAAGGACATCATGACAGTGCTCTAACTCACATGCTTTACACAGCCATTGCCTTCTTAGGTGTGGCAGATCACAAGGTATGTTCTTTTCTTTGTTCCTAATGTGATCAAGAGATTGTAAAAAAGTGGAGCAACTATAACTTTAAAAGTGCACTTGAAATAAGTTCCAGTAATTTAAAGTACTGCCTGACATTTAAGTAGTTCAGTAATGTGGGGTATGGAAGAGAAACATTAATAGCTCCATTTCTTCAAATATTATGTATTTAAGGATTGAGCATTGGACTCTGTGTTTCTAATGAAACTTATCTAATTTTACTCATAGGGTGGAGTATTGTTGCTAGTACTGGCTTTGTGTTGTAAAGTTGGTTTTCATACAGCTTCCAGAAAGCTCTCTATAGATGTTGGTGGAGCCAAACGTCTTCAAGCTTTATCCCATCTTGTTGCTGTGCTTCTCTTGTGCCCATGGGTCATTGTTCTTTCTGTGACAACTGAGGTAAGAGTAGGAATTTATTGGTAATAAGTAAAATGATTTGCTCTTACTTAACAATTTTAGTTCAGTACATTATATTTTATTTCACTTTGAGCTTGCAAGTATCTTAAATTATCATTGCTTTTTATGACAATTTTTGGAAAAATTTTTGAGTAAATTTTACTGTTTTATAGAAAATACAAATCAGGTACTATTACATTTATATATTCATCCCATTCCTGTGGCCCAAAGGAACCAATTAAAGAATATGTATTTATTTTAGAGAGAATGGGTGATCTGGGGGAGCAGAGGGAAAGGGACAAACAGACTCAGTGCTGAGCCTGTTGCAGGGCTTGATCCCACAACCCTGAGATCATGACCTGAGCAGAAATCACAAGTCGGACGCCTAACCAACTGAGCCACCTGAAGAACCTGTTTAATAGTTACTGTGTGTTACAGACAAGGATTGTGGGTCACCTAGAATTTATATAATCATTAAACCATAGCGCTTTTATTTTTAATACTTTGGGGGTTACTGGGAAATATACTAATATTTTACAGCTCTTAGCATTTTATGAATCATACTGAGTTAGAATATTTGTTTAAATATAAAGGGATTAACTAAAGCATAAGACATGAACTTTATTCCACTGCAGTACTAACAATTTATTTTTTTTCTTTTTTAATTCCTAGAGTAAAGTCGAGTCTTGGTTTTCTCTCATAATGCCTTTCACAACAGTTATCTTTTTTGTCATGATCCTGGATTTCTATGTCGATTCCATTTGTTCAGTCAAAATGGAAGTTTCCAAATGTGCCCGCTATGGATCCTTTCCCATTTTTATTAGTGCTCTACTTTTTGGAAATTTTTGGACACATCCAATAACAGACCAGCTTCGAGCTATGAACAGAGCAGCACACCAGGAAAGCACTGAACATGTCCTGTCTGGAGGAGTGGTAGTGAGCGCTATATTCTTCATTTTGTGTGAGCATTTTTCCCCTTAGGAAATTTCATCTCATGGATTCCGATGAAATCATTTACTTAGTTTGGGAATTTGTTCAGGGCTTGCATTTAGTGCCGACAGATGCCATGTTGGTTTTGGTAGCTTAAACTTTCAAAACATTTTTAATGTTATTGTTTTCCCTTTTTTAAAAGCTGCCAACATCTTATCATCTCCTTCCAAGAGAGGACAGAAAGGCACCCTAATTGGATATTCTCCTGAAGGAACACCTCTTTATAATTTCATGGGTGATGCTTTCCAGCATAGCTCCCAATCGATCCCCAGGTTTATTAAGGAATCACTAAAACAAATTCTTGAGGAGAATGACTCTAGGCAGATCTTTTACTTCTTGTGTTTGAATCTGGTAAGATTTTTATATATTTGTGACATTTCCTAAAAGCTACATTTTCTTTCAGTAATAGGAAGATTACAGGATCATATTCAGACTACTTAAGCAAACCATTTCTGAGGCATTTTAGATGCATTAGTTTAGTGTGCTATTTTATTTTTTTTTTTTAAGATTTTATTTATTTGTCAGAGAGAGCACAAGCAGGCAGAGTGGCAGAGAGAGAAGCAGGCTTCCTGCTGCACAAGGAGCCCGATTCAGGACTCGATCCCAGGACCTTGGGATCATGACCTGAGCCAAAGGCAGAGACTTAACCCACTGAGCCACCCAGGCGCCCCCACCCCACCCCCGAGATTGCTAAAATTTTATAGCCTAGTGTATTAAGTTCTACAGACATGAATGAAACTATCTCTATTTCAATAATTTATCAGATGAACATATCTGATATAGTATCTTACAGTTGTTTGTTGTTGTTTTTTTTAAGATTTATTTATTTGTCTGAGAGAGAGAGCGTGCACAAACTGGGGTAGTGGCAGGCAGAGCAGGCAGGAAAGAAGCAGACTCCCCACTGAGCAAGGAGCTGAATGAAGGACTTGATCCCAGGACCCTAGGATCATGACCTGAGCCAAAGGCAGATGCTTAACCAACTGAGCCAACCAAGTGTCCCTGTCTTACAGTTTATATGAAATGAAATAAAGTGGCAGTTATATCTTTAAGAAAGATTTGCATAATAAAAGGTAGCTCAGTTGGTTAAGCCCCTGCCTACCACTCAGGTTAGGATCTCAGAGTCCTGGGATTGAGCTACGCACCTCCTGGGCTCCTTGCTCCGTGGGGAGGCTGCTTCTCCCTCTCTCTCTGCCTGTTGCTCCCCTGCTCGTGCTCACTTGCTCCCTCTCTCTTCCTCTCTCTCTCTCTCTCTGTCAAATAAAAAAATCTTGAAGAAGAAGTTTTTTTTTAACTAAAAGGTTAAAATTCTCATGATTAAGTTCTGTTAAATCTCTTGAGACAGTATTTCCTAACATATTCCTCCCGTTTTTCTTTAAATTTATTTTTTAGCTTTTTACCTTTGTTGAATTATTTTATGGCGTGTTGACCAATAGTCTGGGTCTGATCTCAGATGGATTTCACATGCTCTTTGACTGCTCTGCTTTGGTCATGGGGCTTTTTGCCGCCCTGATGAGTAGATGGAAAGCAACTCGGATTTTTTCCTATGGGTAGGTACACTGACCATCAAGGTGATATAATACAATGAAAAAATCTAAGGGCAAATTCCATCTTAGGGAATAAAATTTTATTACTCTTAATATAAATAATTAAATACAAGTAATTTTTAATTACTTTAATACAAGTAATTTTTCAGAGCTTTAGTTTTCTTTAAATTGAAGTAGATACGAGGAAATAAACCAAGCATATGATAAACAAGTAAATGGCAGTAAGCTCCAGATTATATTCTCTGACTAATTCCTCTTGTATGGAGAGAACAGAAAATCAGTTAGATTTTGAGCTCTTTGCCTAACAGTTATTTGAGACAGTGGAATGTGCATGGTCATTTGCATCTTTGCCATTAGAAAGAGTATTCAAAATTTGAAGAGGCTATGCATGAAATTCCCTTTCATCAACAATTCAGTTCAACAAATATTAGAATCCTTGATTTGTACAAAGAATTTTGGTAAGACCTACCCTGAATAGATTGATAAATTCAGCTCTTTCAACTGTTAACATTGTGAAAGATAGGTGAGCCAAAAATACAAATAATTTTGGTACAAAGCAGTCTATATGTTATGACAGGTACAGAGCCCATCAAGGGAGAGCCCATTAAAAGGAGAGAAGGAACTTCTTGCTAAGAAAGGCTTTGTGTAAGGGGAAACGTCGAAGGACTTTGATAAATATTTGTATTTATAAAAATAAATTTATAATTGCAACAAACTTAAGTACAGAAAGACTCTTCCAGCATTAGTATGGTATTTAAAATCTTGATAATTTTGTGATCGTATTATTTATGTACGTAGTTGAAAATTTGGACTTATATCCTCTTTTTTAACATAATATTTATACTTTAAAAATATTTGTCATTTTCCTTTTCTAAAAATATATTCTACATTTTTAGGTATGGCCGAATAGAAATTCTCTCTGGATTTATTAATGGACTTTTTCTAATGGTAATAGCCTTTTTTGTGTTTATGGAGTCAGTGGCTAGATTAATTGATCCTCCGGAATTAGACACACACATGTTAACAGTAAGTCTCTATTTTCCTGTTTGAATTTCTGTTCATACCCCGTACAGTCTTTTCCATGCTGAAGTTTATTTGTAGTTACTGATCTAGGAAGCCTTTATTTTATTTTTTAATTTAAATTAATATAATTTCTTTTTTTTAAGATTTTATTTTTTTCTTTTTTTTAAAGATTTTATTTTTTTCTTTTTTTTAAAGATTTTATTTATTTATTTGACAGACAGATCACAAGTAGGCAGAGAAGCAGGCAGAGAAGAGGAAGCAGGCTCCCTGCTGAGCAGAGAGCCTGATGCGGGGCTCAATCCCAGGGCCCTGAGATCATGACCTGAGCCAAAGGCAGAGACTTTAACCCACTGAGCCACCCAGGCGCCCAAGATTTTATTTATTTATTTGACAGAGAGAGAGATCACAAGTAGGCAGAGAGGCAGGCAGAGAGAGGGGAAGCAGGCTCCCCGCCGAGCAAAGAGCCCGACATGGGGCTCGATCCCAGGACCCTGAGATCACGACCCGAGCTGAAGGCAGAGGCTTAACCCACTGAGCCACCCAGGCACCCCTAAGTTAACATAATTTCTTGTCTTTGTATTTACGTCGCTGACTCTTAGAAATTAATCCTTTTCTCTGATATTTTAGTTAGAATATTATATGACAATCTAAAACCTAAGATTTCTTTCTGACTTATTAAATGTTTTTCTGTGAAGATGTGCTTTATAGGGGTGCCTGGGTGGCTCAGTTGTTGAGCGTCTGCCTTTGGGTTGGGTCAGGGATTGAGCCCTGTGTGGGGCTCCCTGCTCTGCAGGAAGCCTCCTTCTCCCTCTGCCATTCTACTTGTTTGTGTTTTCTCTGGCTATGTCTCTCTCTGTCAAAAAGAAATTAAAAATCTAAAAATAAATAAAAGTAAACTCATTTTAAAAAAGATGTGCTTTATAGATACCTGAGGAAATTTGCAAAATGGTAGAGCTAGAATCAGAAAAATACTATGATTTTAAAGGCTTTACTTTGTTGATTGTACTACTGCTGTAGTAGTTTATAATGTTCTCCCTGGACCTTCAAACCTTTGCATATGCTATTTCTTGTAGTTGGCATGCCCTTCCCTCACATCTGCCTTCCAGCCTTTGTCAGGACTTTGTTGATATGGCTCTTCCAGTGAGATATTTTCCCTTAATCCCTCTTTTCAGGGTGCCTGGGTGGCTCAGTCATTAAGCGTCTACCTTCCGCTCAGGTCATGATCCCAGAGTCCTAGGATCGAGCCCTGCAACAGGCTTCCTACTCCATAGGAAGCCTGCTTCTCCCTCTTCCACTCCCCCTGCTTGTGTTCCCTCTCTCACTGTGTCTCTGTCAAATAAATAAAATCTTTAAAAAATATATCCCTCTTCAAAGACTTTTTTGTAGGTTTACCTTTCTCAGTATTCCTGTTATATCTTGCTTTTTTTTTTTTATAGCAACATTGACTTATAACCCTTTGTCTTTCTTCCACAATTAAAGTATAAGTGAAGTATCTTTAGGACCTGAATTTTCTCTCATTAACACTTAAACTAGCACCTGGCTTGTAGTAGGAAATCAGCAATTAATTGTTGGATGACTGTAAGCAATTATGAATCTGGTTGCTGGAAGCATAATTAATAAAATGCTTTGATTACACTTTAGAAATATATTTTGAATTTTAAATGCTTATATCTTTTGACCTTTAATATTTGTTACAGAAATTTTTGCAAAACATACTTGCACAGATGTGTAAAGGTGCATGATTCCTTGTGCCTTTGCTCATAATGGTGACAAAAAAATGTCCACCGAGAAAAAGACTAGTTAAATAAAGAAATATAGCTGTCATTCATAGGATACTCTATAGCCAATAAAAAGAATGAGGCATATCTATATACACTGGCATGAGAAATACTTATAAACTGTACTAAGTTAAAAAAACTCCAAAGCAGCATTATAATGTGATACTGTTGCTGGTTTTAAAAGGTGTTTATGTATGTATTTTAGTATGTGCATAGAAAGTACACCATTCTCTCATTGACTAATTTTGGGGGGTTAGATACTTACACTTTCTACATTATTTTTTTCTGATGAAATCTATACAAATGAAGCATTTATCATTAGAGGAGAAATATTTGAGATGATGGAGTCTCTGTATATAATATTTGATTTTATTCAAAATTTAGGAACCATTTTCAAGTTCATAAAGCTAACTAAAATTTTGAAATCTGACAGATAAATGGTCTGAGCCTCATTAAGAAGTGTATAATTTCCGTACATGTTTACTAAGGTGAATCTCTTGTCTTACAATCTTTGGAAATTAATTTGAATTATCTGTCCCCATTATTTTTATATATTCTTTTTATAAATCAAGTGGCTTTCTCTAAAGGAGAAATTGTAATGTATGTAAATTAAGTAACACCCTGAACATCCAAAATTATTTCATAAGAGAAGATAATAAAGGGTAACTTTGTTTATCCTTTAGGGTGTTATGTGGCATTATTAAATCAAGATAATTCCATTCACTTCTTTTTTTAAAAAAAGTGAAAGATTACTATTACATGTTTGTTTTTCCATTATACCTTTTTTTTTTTTAAGATTTTATTTATTTATTTGACAGAGAGAGACCACAAGTAGGCAGAGAGGCAGACAGAGAGAGAGAGGGAAGCAGGCTCCCCGCTGAGCAGAGAGCCCGATGTGGCGCTCCATCCCAGGACCCTGGGATCATGACCTGAGCCACCCAGGTGCCCCTATACCTTTTTTTTTACTTTGGGAAATTTTACTATGTTTTAAGAAACACAATAAGATTATATATATTTGGAATCCACTAGTTAGTAAATTATAATCATTGCCTTACAAACTGAAATTCATCTGGTAATATAAACAAGATTTTAGCTAGAGTGCATACTTGCTCCAGTAAGCAGTACTTTCAAGCTCTATTTAAATGAAACAAAACTCTAGCATAACTTATTCATAAACCATGAACCAGGTACATGTTCTTTATTGATTAAAGCAAGTCGAATTCCTCTACTTGGCAAAACTTTGCTATTTGAAAGTTAAAATGTTTCTTCTAAAATATTCTAAAATCTGCTTTTTAAAAATTTTGGATATCCTTGAGGGAGACAAACCATTAGAGACTCTTAATCTCACAAAAGAAACTGAGGGTTGCCTCAGGGAATGGGGTAAGGAGAGGGTTATGGGGTTATGGGGTTGGGGTTATAGACATTGGGGAAGGTATGTGCTATGGTGAATGCTGTGAAGTGTGTAAACCTGGTGATTCACAGACCTGTACCCCTGGGGCTAATAATATATTATTTATGTGTTAATTTTTTATAATGTTAATTTTTTTAAAAAATGTTAATTTTTTGTTATATGTTAATTTTTAAAATTAATTTTATGTTATGTTAATTTTTTTAAAAAGTTTTTTGGATATCCTTATTGAATTTAGGCTTTACCAAAAATACTTTGAAAACTGTAAATAGAAAAACATATTTAAATATACAGTAGTTTTTAAATAACAAATATATTTTTTATATTACAAATTTAAAGGCTTTCTTTTCTCCTTTTACTAGCCAGTTTCAGTTGGAGGGCTGATAGTAAACCTTATTGGTATCTGTGCCTTTAGCCATGCCCATAACCATAACCATGGAGCTTCTCAGGGAAGCTGTCATTCATCTGATCACAGTCATTCCCACCATATGCATGGACACAGTGACCATGGGCATGGTCACAGCCACGGATCTGCAGGCAGAGGCATGAATGCTAACATGAGGGGTGAGTCCTTGCCAAATACTGTCCTATTTTTCAACTGTGTTCTGAATTGACACTGTCTTATTTTTATTAAATATTGGGCTTCTGGTTACAGTTTTATTTTAGAAAAATACTGTGTGGTTTCAAAAAATGTCTGAAGTCATCTGCTATAAAAAATGCTCACATTTCTTCATAAATGTCAATTTTAATCAGATCATTGTATTATAGAGTCCTTTTCATAGTGACTTTTGCATAAATATTATTTGGAAGGGAAATACTATGTCATTATGAACTTTCACTACAAAAGAACCAGAAAATTTTTATTTTACTATAAAATATATAGGGGAAGTATTATTTACTCTGTTGAATTATATTGTGACTCTGTTGAATATATTATTGTGACTGTTTAATTTGGGTATTGTCAGAACTTGGCTTATATGTGATTTCTAGGAAAACCACACCATCATAAAACTTACCACTCTGAGCTGTAGTTCCCTCTATCTTTCTTTTTACCACTGTGCCGTGAATTCTTTGAGAGCAGTGACCGTGTTTTTTGAGGTTTTTTTTTTAAGTACTATCCCCAGCAGAATCAGGTACATAGTAGGTACCCAGTAAATTTATAAAAAGGATAAAAGATGGAGATGTGTTTTAATTTTTAATGTTTTCATATTTTATTTGTAGGTGTATTTCTACATGTTTTGGCAGACACACTTGGCAGTATTGGTGTGATCGTATCCACGGTTCTTATAGAGCAGTTTGGATGGTTCATTGCTGATCCCCTGTGTTCTCTCTTTATTGCTATATTAATATTTCTCAGTGTTGTTCCACTGATTAAAGATGCCTGTCAGGTTCTACTTTTGAGACTGCCACCAGAATGTGAAAAAGAACTACATCTTGCTTTAGAAAAGGTACTGTGTGTAATTTCTTCACTATATTTTTTCCTTTTAAAATAGCATTTGAAAAAGTAGTAATAATAATAAATAAATAAAATAGCATTTGAAATTGAGTAAGTTGACTCAACTAGAAGTGTGCAAAATATGAATTAAGAAAATACAGTTTTATTTAAAAGACATAAAAAGGTTTAGTCGGTTAAGCATCTGACTCTTGATTTTGGCTCAGGTCATCGTCTCAGAGTCATGAGATCAAGCCCTGCATCAGGCTCCATGTGGAGGCTACTTAACATTCTTAGTCCCTTCCGCCCCCCATTTGTGTGTGCACACACACACTCTCTTTCTCTCTTTCAAAAGTAAATACATACATACATACATACATGCATACATAACTAACATACATATAAAATAGGGAGTGAGGGGCGCCTGGGTGGCTCAGTGGGTCAAGCCTCTGTCTTCAGCTCAGGTTCTGATCCTGGGGTCCTGGGATCAAGTCCCGCATCAGGCTCTCTGCTCAGTGGGGAGCCTGCTTCCTCCTCTCTCTCTGCCTGCCTCTCTGCCTGCTTGTGATCTCTGTCAAATAAATAAATGAAATCTTTAAAAGAAGAGAAAAGAGGAATGCCTAGGTGGCTCAGTGGGTTAAGCCTCTGCCTTCAGCTCAGGTCATGATCCCAGGGTCCTGGGATCGAGCCCTGCATCGGGCTCTCTGCTCAGCAGGGAGCCTGCTTCCCCCTCTGTCTGTGCCTGCCTCTCTGCCTATTTGTGATCTCTCTCTCACACTCTGTTAAATAAATAAATAAAATCTTAAAAAAAAAATAAAGAAAGAAAAGAAAATAGGGAGTGAATAAATGGAGAGATTTTTATTGGATGGGAAACTATTGTGAAGTTTTCCTATTTCTTGCATTTAAATCTCAGTGCAATTGCCTTTTCTTTTGATTGTTTTTGTTTTGGGGGAGAATAGGTAATCCGATATTACTTAGAAACTTATTTGGAAGAGTTAATGCTTGAGAATAAAAACAACAAAGATGTAAAAACTACAGAACTAACTAATAGGATCCCATTCTGTGATTATAAAGTTACAGAATTAACTAACACAACTAACAGTTTTGTTCTTGCACAGCAATAAATACATAAATCAATTTTTTAAAAATTGGTTGTCCAGAAACAGACCCAGGAATTTATGGAATTCAGTTTGTAGCAAAAATTGCATTTCAGATCAGTGGGGAGAAACAATGGGCCTAATTAACATTTCCACTTGGTGGAAAAGGAAGGCTTTATTATCTCTTTACCATCAAATATAAAGACATATTTCCAATGGACTAATTATGTAAATGATAAAAAAATAATAAAACTACTACAAGAAAATAAAAGAACATTTTTAGTACATTTCTGTACAGATGTAGAGAAAACCTTTTTTAATAAGCTTGAATTGAAACTAGAAGGCAGTGGGCACCTGGGTGGCTCAGTTGGTTAAGCGTCTGCCTTCACCTTCAGTCTTCAGAGTCCTGGCATCAAGCCCCTTGTCAGGCCTCCTGCTCAGGGGGGAGTCTACCTCTCCCTCTGGCCCCACCCCACCCCCACTCATGCACACGCTTTCTCTTTCTTTCTCTTTCTCTCTCTCAAAAAAATAAAATCTTTAAAGAGAAAAAGCGGCGTGGTGGAGGAGGGTAACGTAGGATTGCGGCACCTGGGTGGGCCAGTCGGTTAAGCATTTCCATTTAGTTCAGGTCATGATCCCAGAGTCTTGGGATCGAGCCCCATGTTGGGCTTCCTGCTCACTGGGGGGCCTGCTTCTCCCTCACCTCCTGCTCGTGCTGTCTCTTGCTATCTCTTCCTCTCTATTTCTCTCTCTCTCAAATAAATAAATAAAATCTTAAAAAAAGGAAAACAAAACTAGAAGCCAAAAGGAAAGAAGATAATCTGCAGATTGGAGCAATTGAAAATTATCCATCAGCGGAAGACTCCATTAACAAATAAGAAATACAGATCTTTGAGCTCACACAGGAGACACCATGAGTAAAGTTCACCCTCCCAAATTATAACTATTTATGGACCAGAAATTATCACTGAAATTAATGGTGGCAGACACATCCAAGGAATGTTGCAGGGTTTGATCCTTTTGTCAATCTTGTGATAGATGAATATGTAGAGATGGGCTACTAGTGGGCCACAGAACAATACTAGAATGGTGGTAATATGAGGAAATGGTGTCATCATGTTAGAAGTCTTGGAACAAGTGTAAACAGTGGGTGTGTACTCTGGAAGAAATCAACTGCTTCCACGTGTCCTCTCCAAAGTACCTGTTTTACTACAATATAAAATGAAGTCGTGCATTTTCATAATGAACTTTTTTGTTAAGTAAACTTTTGCAATAGTTAGAATGCTTTCTCAGGCATTCTGAACATAGAACACTGAATATTAGCTCATATTCTAATTTTTTCTGACATGAACTGCTCCTGTTTGAGACCAATGTGTTCCAAAGCTTTTATGCATTAATATAGAAGCAACCAGTCAAATATGTAGCATGGCAGGGATGCCTTTTTTCCATCTTTTAATGGAAAGATAAAGAACCTACAAACCAGAGCAGGTTTCTTCGGAAACATTAAATATAATTTTCAAAACTCTTGTAGTAACTTTTGAACATAATGGGGAAAAATTTTTGAATACGAGACTAGGAACAGAACTTGAGAGAAGAAAAACAAAAAAGGTAGAGGAAGAGAAAATATTTGCAGCACATATAAACAGGAAGAGACTTACTATCCATAATTTTTTAAATCAAGAAAAAGACTTGCAGGAAAATGGACTAAGAATATAAACCAGCAATTCATAGAAAAAACAAATACAAAATAAATGTTTTTCAGGTTGTGGTCGGCCATATCCTTTTTTCTTTTCTTTTTTTTTTTTTTTCTTTTCTTTTTAAGGTTTTATGTTTAAGGGGCACCTGGATCTGCTTTCAGCTCAGGTCATGATCCCAGGGTCCTGGGATTCCCCAGAACCCCATGATCGAGTCCCACATCAGGCTCGTTGCTCAGCAGGGAGTCTGCTTCTCCCTCACCTCCCTGCTTGTGCTCTCTCTTTCTCTCTCTCACATAAATACATAAATAATATTGGGGGAAAAAAAACCTTTATATTTTAGGGGCACCTGGGTGGCTCAGTTGGTTAACCCTCCAACTCTTGATTTCAGCTCAGGTCATGATCTCAGCGTCCTGGGATTGAGCACTGCATCAGTCTCTGCACTCCTTGGGGAATCTGCTTGAGATTCTCTCTCCCTCTCCCTCTGCCCCTCCCCCCACTAGTGTGTGCGCTCTCTCACTCCCTTGCTCTCTAAAATAAATAAAATTTTTTTAAGTAATCTCTACTCCCAGCGTGGGGCTCAAACCCACAATCCTGAGATCACAGGTTCTACTGACTGAGCCAGGCAAGCACCCCTCGTTTTTTTTTTCCAAGTGAGCTTTACAACCAACATGGGGCTTGAATTCATGACCCTGAGAAAGAGAATTTGATACTTTTTTTTTTTTTTAAGGTAATCTCTACACTCAACATGGGCCTCAAACTCACAACCCCAAAATGAAGAGTTGCATGTTCTTTTTCTTTCTTCTTTTAATTTTTTTTTTTTTAAGATTTTTATTTACTTAGGGTGCCTGGGTGGCTTAGTTCGTTGAGCGTCTGCCTTCAGCTCAGGTCGTGGTCTCATGGTCCTGGGATCAGGTCCTGCGTTGGGCTCCCTGCTTAGTGGGGAGTCCACTTCTCCCTCTCCCTCTCCTGCTTTCTTTCTCTCTCTGTCAAATAATATTTTTATTTATTAAATAAAAATATTTTTATTTATTTATTTGAAAAAGAGAGAAGCAGGGGTAGCAGCAGGCAGAGGGAGAAGGACAAGCAGGCTCCCGTTGAGCAAGGAGCCCCAGGTAGCACTCAATCCTAGAACCACGGGATCATGACCTGAGCCAAAGGCAGATGCTTAACCAACTGAGCCACCCAGGCACCCTTGCCATATCATGTTAAATTAGGATCTGCTGATGAAAAGTTAGTATCTTGAATATTTAAGAAATAACATCTTAACCCACTGTTTTCATAAATTCGTGAAGTCTTCTCACCTACATCCTACTAAAAGGAAAAAAAAAAAGTTTTATTTCAAAAATACGCCCATTTCGCCCATTTTGGAAAACTTCAAAATATTTTTGTTTTGTGTTGCCTTGTTTTTATTTAAGGACTCTCTGCCACTAGTGTGGAGCTTGAACTCACATGTTCTGCCAACTGAGCCAACCAGGCACCCCATCTTCAAAATATCTTAATATGGAAAAGCACATTTTCTTCCCTGCTCAGAGGAGAGAGTCTGCTTCTCTCTCTCAAGTAAATAATAAAGAAAATCTTTAAAAAATTTTTAAAAGCTATTTTGAAAATAAAAATGGCAAAAACTGTTTTGTACTGCTTTGTAAAATTTTCCCCATTTAGTTATGTCGTGTTGATAAATACCGTCATACATTTTTAATGCATGTAGTGTTACAATGTATGCAATATCTGTTACTTAATCAGTTCATTTTTAAACATAGAGGATATCTTTTGAACATGTTTATGTAACCATTAATATATGAATGTGTGTATAAATGTGAGGAAACCAGGTAGTCCACTGAAAATATCCAGTGTTTAGAAAAGGCACAGTACCTCTTAAAGAGGTGAAAATGGGTATGCAACTGTTGAGTGTAAAGACACCTGTAACCCCCATTCATTTCCTGTTCAGACCTGTCTTCCCTGATACCATTCCCATTTCAAAATATTTTAGGCACCTTTACTTCAAACAAGTTATCCCTTTCTTTTCTCACTTCTTTGCTCTCCTTATTATCTTTTTACTAAAATCAGCTTATAGTGGTTTCTTGGACCAAAAAATTTGCTTTCTGTTAAGTAAATTAGCTTTTTAAGTCCATTTACATCATCTCTCCTTTTATTTGACAGATACAGAAAATTGAAGGATTAATATCATACCGAGACCCTCATTTTTGGCGTCATTCAGCCAGTGTTGTGGCAGGAACAATTCATATACAGGTGACATCAGATGTGCTGGAACAAAGAATAGTACAGCAGGTGATAATCTTTTGTCTTTAATTAAAGTCATCTCATTTGAGTCAATTCATGCAAAAACTGGGACACATTATAAATTGCACAGTTGAGTAATCATTTAACTGTTCAAAAACACCAATCTTTTAGCTGTTCAAGGATAATATAACTTACTTTTTATGTCTAGATTTGTTTTCCAGCCCAAAATGGTTAAAATAAAATTAAGTTTTAGTGCTTAGATGACAGGCTTAAGTGAATGTAAAAAAATTTACTTACGATCCACCTGGGCTCCCAATCGATTATCCAGAAATAAATTATTATAAATACAGATTTAGATTAACAGTAATTACAGTCAAGTTGGCAGCGTTTAACGCTGTGATTGGAAGTAAGGATCAAAGCAGTTCCTGTATTCCTATTCTAAACCTACCATATTAGAAACAAAAGCTGTTTCCCTTTTCAAGTTTGAATGTCAGGTCAGTAATTTACTGGCCGTCTAAAAAAATATAGCTAACATTTGACCAAATAAATAATAAATATTACTTTGAGGATTATCTTTGACTATCTGTGGCTATGAAAAAAATGTAATATCAGTTATAAGATATGCACTAAATGTATTAATCTAAATGCTTTAAAATGTATGGGTTTTGATAACAGGTTACAGGAATACTTAAAGATGCTGGAGTAAACAATTTAACAATTCAAGTGGAAAAAGAGGCTTACTTTCAACATATGTCCGGCCTAAGTACTGGATTTCATGATGTTCTAGCTATGACAAAACAAATGGAGTCCATGAAATACTACAAAGATGGTACTTACATCATGTGAGATAACTCAAGAATTACCTGTGGGATATGAACAATGAAGATTAATTTACTCGGTATTTATAATAGTGCCAGAAGGAAGAAAATTGCACATAATTGTACAGAAACATTTGCTGTATTCGAAAAAAATTCTAAAGCTCCCTACTATTGGATCAAGGAATCTTTCTTAAAGGAAATTTAAATACAGAATGAAGCATTAATTGTACAAGTAAAATAATTACTTGAATTATGTGTATAACAGGCATCTTAAAATTTGAGTGAACATGATGTATCACATCATCTCCAAAAATGAACATATAATGATGGATTCTAGTGAAGACCAAAATTACTTGTGTGTTTACTTTCTGTCAGAAAGCATCTCCATTGTAAATAATGTATTTACATGTTTATTACAAAGACCCAAATGAAAAATTTTTAGTCAATTTTTTGCATAGCCCTAGAATAAAATAGGAATAAAAGTTCTATATTTATGGATTTTCTGTATATAAAACTGGTTTCTAATTATAACTTAAATCCATTAAGTAAAAGCTGTATTGCCACTTTAAATGTAAACTAAATTATTTGGGAGAAACCAACCACTGAAATGACACAAGCAGTGAGAATAGGGAAGTATAACATTATTGATGTATTACAAAAACCAACCACTCTGTAAAATAAATTTTTTTACTTTTGGTAATATTTGCAAATGAATAATTACTTTATTAGGGTACAGAACTTATACTAAGTTGTGTGCATGTTATTCAATCACTTGTCTTCTTCCTCTGAAGTAGAATATTCCATTTCTTATTATGCATCTGCCATTCCAAGTTGCTTGTCAAGCTGGGATCCAAGCAATGCGAGGGTTCTCATTTTTCATTTAGCTCCATATTTTGTGGAACAACCAGTTGAGAGAATCATAAATAATGTCAACTCACATTTGAATTTTCTGCCTTAAACACAGCTTCTTTTTTAAATTTCTGGAACATGTGGGTCTAAAAGAAGTATCAAAGAATAGGTAGTTATTTTAAATTTAGTAAGTAAATCTTGTCCGTAAGTACTTGGGCATCATGAAATCAAAATATCTACCCTGTAACTACTTTCTATAACAATATCTAATTTATATTTTTTCATTTCCAATTTAAACTGAATGTGTAGTCTGAAAAAATGTATGATAAAGAGATCTATAATAATATATGCAGTTTTATGAACACCAAAGAATGTTGTTCAGAAGAAACCTTTGAATACCTATTTATAAGCATTTGAATATTTTCATTCATATAATAGGAATTTTGATAAGTAGGATGAATTAATTTTAGTATGAGTATTATTTTTTTAACTATACCATAATGGCAAACATGTATTGTAAATCATATTTTTATCTTAACAATTTTAATATGTGAGAGGTTCTAGAAATTTGTTACAAGTTATTTTGATATTCTTTGTCTTATC
This sequence comes from Martes martes, assembly GCF_963455335.1. NCBI lineage: Eukaryota > Metazoa > Chordata > Mammalia > Carnivora > Mustelidae > Martes > Martes martes. Next base: position 69,412,083 of record NC_137892.1, on the reverse strand, counting down.
CTTATACATTTTCTGGTCCAGAATCTTCAATACATAATTAAAATTTTTGAGTGGTGGGAAAATAATTGCATATTGATGTTTTAATGCAATTTTGGTATGTTAAAAAATTTTTAAGTAGATAGGTACAATACATACTGCATTGTTATTAAAATTGCCATGTCTAAGGAGGCATATAACAGCAGAAAAATTAAATTACTGTGATGAGAGATAAGGCGAGACATAGGGCATGGGCTGAAGGGGATGCAGATTGGAAGTAGGGAAACCAGTAATAAGAGCACCAGGGTACGGGTTCTAACTCCTACAAACATTGTGACTTCAGGCAAATCCTTCTCTGGGTATTTTTTTTTCCCCGGGTACATAAAACCAGAATAAAATTTGCTCACGTTCATAGGATTATGAGGAGCAAAAGGAATGATGTATGTGAGATGAATTGGAAAAAAAAAATTTCTTAAAGTTGAAAAGGGCTCAGTAAAATTGAGGAGTTATTATTCTAAACCTGCATTCAAAGGTAGCTTTCATTGATTTGTCTATTTTTTTCTATTAAAATCAGTATCCCAAGAGATAAACTGTATTTAAATTGTATAAATAAGTTCAAAATAATACCCGAAACAGCAGCCTGTTTAACAGTTCATTTGCCCCAAGAAGGGTGGTGGTGGTGGTTTACCACACCTATTAATTTGTCTCCTCTTCTTTACTCTCCAGCCATTGTTTTTCCCATATTATCAATTTGGGAGCTCATGATTTCCACTTAGAATTAACTTTAGAGATACCTGGGTGGCTCAGTCGGTGAAGCGGCTGCCTTTGGCTCAGGTCACGATCCCCGAGTCCTGGGATAGAGCCCCACATCGGACTCTCCTCTCAGCGGCGAGTCTGCTTCTCCAGTTACCTCTGTGATCCCTCTCGTTTCCACTCTCTCTCAAATATATATTAAAAAAATCTTAAAAAAAGAATTAACTTTATATCTGTTATAATATAGATTTATTATTCCTTTTACACAATCAGATTTTAAACTTTACTAATTTTAACAGAATAATGAAACTAATTATAATTGGATATCTCTAACTAAGGGTTCTGGTTTTACTTTAAATTTAGATGATGATTCTCCTCTAAAATTTATGCTACATTAATGCAGAGATCATTTGTTTTTACTAGTTAATGGTCACATGGTTCAGAATTCAAGAATAAATGGCAAAAAACCTCACACCCCTATCACTCAGATACACAGCTCTCCTCTCTAGAAATTACCACGCTTGTCAGTTTATAGTATATCCTTACAGATATCTTATAAATGTACAAATACATGTATGTATTTTTCACTTAGAAATTATTCTAGGGGCGCCTGGATGGCTCAGTTGGTTAAGCGGCTGCCTTCGGCTCGGGTCATGATTCCAGGGTCCTGGGATCAAGTCCCGCATCGGGCTCCCCGCTTAGCAGAGAGCCTGCTTCTCTCTCTCCCTCTGCCTGCTGCTCTGCTTACTTGTGCTCTCTCTCTCTCTCTGTCAAATAAATAAATAAAATATTTTTTTTAAAAAAGAAACTATTCTAAACATTAAAAAGCAGTCCATTTTTTTTCCTTAGCTGCATAGTAACCCTAGTCATGCAGTTTTTTTGGTTGCTTCCAATGTTTTGCTGTTATAGACTGCTGATAGGAACAGCTTTGCCCAAATACTATTTTGCATATGTGCAAATAAATATATAGAATATATTCCAGCATGCAGGATTTCAGAGTCAAAGGGTTTAGGACATTTATAATACACTAAATTGTACCCTATAGAGATTTTAACAGTTTACCTCCCCTCAGCAATGTTAGATGTCTTAAAATATTTTAAGACTGTGCTTGGCTGACTCATTCAGTAGGGCATGTAACTCTTGATATCAGGGTGGTGAATTCGAGCCCCATGTTGGGCATAGAGATTACTTAACTGTATAGATAAATAGAGCTCACATAATAAAAATTCTTTTTTTAAAGATTTTATTTATTTATTTGACAGAGAGAAAGCACAAGCAGGGGGAGTAGAAGGCAGAGGGAGGAGGAGAAGCAGCCTCCCAGCTGACCAGAGCCTGACATGGGACTCAATCCCAGGACCCTGGGATCATGACCTGAGCCAAAGACAGCCACTTAACCCACTGAGCCACCCAAGCGCCCCTCACATAATAAAAATTCTATCAGAATTTTTTTTTTAATTTTTAAGATTAAATTCTTAAAATTTAAGAATTTTAAGGCAAACTTTTTTTTTTAAGATTTTATTTATTTATTTGAGAGACAGAGATCACAAGTAGGCAGAGAGAGAGAGGAAGAAGCAGGCTCCCCGCTGAGCAGAGAGCCCAATGCGGGGCTCAACCCCAGGACCCCTAGATCATGACCCGAGCTGAAGGCAGAGGCCTTAACCCACTGAGCCACCCAGGCACCCCCAAGGCAAACATTTCTTAATAGTCTTAATTCATATGCAAGTTAAATATGCAGAGATTATATATAGATGCTAAACTGATTTCAGTTATAAAACCACTAATGTTCATTTTTAGCGTGATTTTTCAGAAGGAAATTTTTCTAGTAAATACCGTGTAATACAATTAAATGGTAAAATTGGATTTTTTTTTTAAATCAAAAAATTTCCTGTGATTTGTTCCTTCTATGCACAGTACAGTTTCTAAGACAGGTGATCAGTATTATATTTTCTGCATGTACAAATACGGTATCCTGTTACTTTTCTTTTCTACTGTTCTTGTTGCGGTACACTTAGGTACACAGTGAAATACATTTTAAGTGCTCAGTTCAGTGAAGTGAGGATATGGAGCAACCGGAACTCAGTGCAAGTGAGAGAATGAAATGATACAGCCACTTCGGAGAACTGTTTGCATTTCTTTGAAAGTTAAACATATATCTACCCTGTGACCTAGCAGTTGTTCTAGGTGTTTACCCAGGCTTACCCAAGAAATGGAAAGGTGTGTCACAAAAAGATTTGTACAAGAATGTACATAATCATGATAACCAAAAACCAGAAACAACCCAAATATCCATCAACAAGAAGATGGATAAATTATAGTATATTCATAATGGAGCAGTACTCAGCAGTTTAAAAAAAAATACTGTTTCAAAAATATGGGTAAATCTCAAAAACACTATGTCAAGTGAAAGCAGCCAGACTCAAAAGAGTTCGTACTTTATGATTACATGTACTTAAAATCCAAGAACAAAGCCTATAGTGATAGAGCACAGGAAATAGTTTGTATTTTCTATTTTTGTCACAAAAAATTACCATAAACTTAGATGTTTAACACTAACTGTCTTATAGTCTGTATGTCAGCAGTCTAATATGGGTCTCACTGGGCTAAAATCAAGGTGCTGCAGGACTGTTTTCTTTCCCTAAACTCTGGGGGAGAATCGATTTCCTTGCTCATTCAGGTGGTTGGCTGAGTTCACTGTTTGTGGCTGTGGGACTGAGGTCTCTGTTTCTTTGTTCATGTTCCCGGTTTCTAGAGGTCACCTGTATTCCTTGGCTTCTTCCATCTTCACAGCCAGCAACAATGGGTCATGTGCTCCTCACATCTCAAATCTCTCCTGTTTCTTTCCCCGCTGTTATATCTTCTTCTGACCTACTTTTCTGCCCTCCTCTTCTACTTTTAAGGACTCATGTGGTTCTACCAGGCCCATCCAGGTAATCCAGAATTATCTCCTATCTCAAGGTCTTAAAAGTCCCTTTGCCATGTAACATATTCAAAGGATGTTCATATTCTCAGGTTGTAAGCATTCTGGAGGGGGAGTGGTTGCCTTGGGGAGATAGAATTTGTTGAGAAGGAGTAAGGGGCATCTTTTTTGAAGTGAGGGGAATGTTCTATATCTACACCTAACATAGGTGTGTATAATTGCCAGAATCTTCTAAATTATACTTTAATTTCTATATTGCATATTCTTTAAGTGTTCTTATAATTTGTTAGCGATTATTAATTTAGAAGCTACTATATGCTAGGCATGATAAAAGCAGTTGACATAATCATCTCATGCATTTTTTCTCCTGGTACTCTGGCATTATCAAATACTAAGTTTGTATTAACAGCTGTAGTTCAGTAATGCAGTATGGTGGAACAGATTTTTTCAGTTACATATTTTCCACTTTATTGCTATTTTCCATTTGAATGGAAAGACCAAGGTTTCGCCTGCAACAAAGTACAATACATAGATCAGTCAGTATTAATATTCACATAGTTAGGGAAAACCTGTCTAAGAAAAAAATAAAATTCAACTGTGGTTTTTTAAGCATTCAATAAATTCATTTATACTCAACAAGAATTTACTGAAATCCTTTATACCGAGATACACTGCTATGGGGCTAAAGTCATCAATGAAACAAAATCCTGCCCTAATGGAGGAGACAGGCTAATATATGAAAAAAGTTTGTAATAAATACTAAAGAAAAGCAATAAATTATTGACCCTTACCATGTATCAGATGGCCAATGTCCAAAGCAATAAATATATAATTATCCCATTTTATGAATGAGGAAACTAAGGCAGAAAAAGGTTAATTAGGGGCCCCTGGGTGGCTCCCTCGGTTAAGCACCTGCTTTTGACTTGGGTCATGATCCCAGGGTCCTGGGATAGAGTCCGGAGTCAGGCTCCCGGCTCAGAGAGGAGCCTGCTTCTCCCTCTACCCTTCCCCACCCCACCTCCATTTGTGTTCTCTCTCTTTCTCGCTTGCTCACTCAAATAAATAAAAATCTTTTAAGATTTTTATTTATTTGACAGAGACATAGCAAGAGAGGGAGAGAGGGAGAAGCAGACTTACCACCAACCAGGGAGCCGGATGTGGGGCTCGATCCTGGGATTGTGCCCCAAGCTGAAGGCAGACGCCCAACAACTGAGACACCCAGGTGCTCCAGGACTCAGGTCATGTGGACTCAGGACTTGTGATATGTTCATTGCCTCTTATTTGTAAGTTTGCTATTTAAGATTAAAAAAAAAAACAACAACAACATACAAACTCTTTCTTCAATACACTTTATTAAAGCAGAGAAGATAGGATGAAAATAACTATAATTCAAGATTTGGAGAGATTTGGTGCCATAAGGGAGTGGCAAAGTTTAGATTACTCTTAGCTGAAGGAAAAAGGTATAGCTTCACAGAGGAGGTGGCATTTGAAGGACCTATAGGACTGGTGGAAATAAGATGGCAAGGGGCGTAATTCCACCAGAGCTGTGTAAACCCGTTAGTAGTTTAGTTTTGCATATGGGATATGGAAATATGGAATAGTTAAGAGCAGGGTGCTGAGGGTACTTGAATACCAGGTTACAGGTTAACTACAGACCTGTAGATCATCACCTGGAGGTTAATTGTCCAGCTGTGTGAAAAGCATTAGCTAAATTGCACCAACATACTTTTCAAGTAGGGAGTCCCATTTTGAAGTTTGCTTAGATTTTCCATGGGAGCAATATAGGAATGCCTAATCTGAAAGACTGCAGGTTGATATGGGCTAGACACTGTCCTAGGAATCAGGCTTTCCACCACAGCTGTGATCTAAAGGCCAGTCACTCATTCTCTGACATAAAGTGACGGTGTTTGGATCTAGTGAATATAAGATGATCCCCTTCAGTCCTGTGAAATCAAGGTGATAGTCCTAAATTAATATAAGGAAACTGTCTTGCTAAAGGCACCTACCTATTTAGACAAGAGAAGCATTAATGGCTTAGTACATAGGAAGCAGAGTGAATGACACAAAAAGGTCTGATGTGGCCTCTGTCCATAAAAGAAAGCAATAGTTACTGAGCATATAAAATATGTAAAAGAAAAAAGATATATGCTGGAGAAATGAATGAAAAAACACTCTGAGTTCAGAAGAGGAAGAAAACTCTCCCAGGAATATTACAGAAACCTTACGAAGGAGACGGCATAGAGGGCATAGACTGTTAATAATCAGGAAAAATCAGTGGAATTCACTATGATTTTGAGCTTGACTTGGCCACATCCCGATTACATGACCAATCAGCTTTAAACCAAGCTTCAGCTTCCTCGGGAGCATTACAGAGGTTTCGGAGGATCCGTGATCTTTCATCTATGCCCACCTCTCACTCTACCAAACAGCTGATTGTAAAGTACAGCTGGGCACCATCACAAGACAAACTGTGCTGTCAAGCTTCCGCTCTGTATCCATGTTACTCAGGCTACACAGCCTTCTCGACTAGACTACTCATTCCACAAAGCCTGACTACTGAGTACAGTATATCCAATACACAGGGAGAAAAGACTGCCCAGGGGAATCCTTACTTCAGTTGCTGGCACTAGCATGAGCCCTCCCGCTCTCCATCACCCCTCTTTTGCCATTCTTCTTTTATCTGCTTTTTATCTTCTTTTATCTGCTTCTGTGTTCTGTGTTCTTGCTATCACTTAGCACACAAGATGTGTGTTACAACAATCCTTTCCACTACAAGGATTAAAGTTAGGCTTTGGGGCAGTGGGCTGGCTCGGTCGGAGGAGCATGTGACTCTCATCTCAGGCGTAGAGCCCCACATGGTATAGAGATTACTAAAAAATATTTAATAAACTTTAAATAACTTTTAATAAATTAGGGTTTGTAACTAAAGATTTCACAATGATTGGAATATTTAGTTGTGAAATACTTCACCTCGGGGCATAGCTTATTCCCAGAGCAGTGACTGAAAACAAAACAAAAACCACCACCACAACAAAAACAACAAATTTCCCTTGGGGCGCCTGGGTGGCTCAACTGGTTAAGCATCTATCTTCCTTCGCTCAGGTCCTGATCCCAGGGTCCTGGGATGGAGACCCCGCACTGGGCTCCCTGCTCAGTGGGGAGTCTGTTTCTCCCTTTTCCTCTGCCTGCTTGTGTGCTCGCCCGCTCTCTCTCAAATAAATAAAACCTTTAAAAAACAACAAAAGAAAACCCAGTTCCCCTGCTAGACCACTATGATGTCTATGAAGAGAGCCTCAATGCTAAGTGTTTTACATAAGAGCTAGTTAAATAAAAATTTAAATACCCATAGCCACATTCTAAATATAACAAAAACAAATTTTCCTGGGCGCCTGAGTGGCTCAGTCGATAAAGCCTCTGCCTTTGGCTCAGGTCATGATGCCGAGGTCCTCAAATCGAGCCCTGAGTTGGGCTCCCTCTCAGTGGAGAGCCTGCTTCCCCCACAGCCAGCAGCTCCTCCTGCTTGTACTCTCTCTTTCTCACTCTCGCTCTAGCTCAAATAAAATGTTAAAGAAAAAAATTTTTTTCACTACCTTCTCATGCACCAATTCTTTAACACTCTTACCTCTGTAAACAAATTCGCATGTTCCCCACATCCATCCACATACACTACGGTGTGCATAGAAGCAGAGAGAGCATGAAGTCTTGCTCTCTCAATACAGCATTCTGGTTTGGGGTTTTCGTTTGTTTTTCTGTAAAAATTGAAAGATTCTTAAAGTTCAAACAAAGGAAAGCAGAAAATAGAGATAAGTATCCTCCTTTGCTTGAGACCCAAAATCAACCATGCCTGAAGCTAGGTACTGCCTGGACTTTAGAGAGCCAATAATTTTCCTTTGTTATTTAAGCCAGTTGCAGTTGGGTTCTTATCACCTGCAACAAAAAGTCTTTATAACAGAATTCTGATGCAAATGCACTCTTGGTCTTTTAAACCAAAGTCCCTCTGTTTCCCCCCACCTCCCACCCCCCACCCCCCATGACAGATGAAAAGGGAAGAAAAGAGGCTGATGAGAGAAAGAAATCTTATCTAATACAATCATATTGTAATACTTTATCTTCATATCTGCAAGAATGTGTACCTTAACAACAGGTATCCCTAGAATCTAGCACAGTGTACAAAACATAGTAAAACTAAACGTAGTAAAACTAAAAAACTATTTATTGCTTGAACAATCTTGATTTATTCATATTTTGAAAAAAAAGATTTAAAAGATTCTTTCAAAGTCTTTGTACTCTGTATCTCTCTCTGTCAAAAAAAATAAAATAAAAATCTTTTTTAAAAAGCGGGGGGCGCCTGGGTGGCTCAGTTGGTTAAGCACCTGCTTTCGGCTCAGGTCATGATCCCAGGGTCCTGGGATCGAGCCCCGCATCAGTCTCCCTGCTCAGCGGGGAGTCTGCTTCTCCCTCTGCCCCTCCCACTTTCTCTCGCTCTCTGTCAAAAAAAAAAAAAAATCTTAAAAAAAATCTTTGTACTCTGGCAGCACCCGAGGTAGCTCAGTCAGTTAAGTGTCCGATTCTTGGTTTCAGCTCAGGTCGTACTCAGCAGGGAGTATGCTTCCCCTCTCTCTCTTCCCCTGCTCATGCACTTTCTCTCTCTCAAATAAATAAATCTTTTAAAAAAATAATAAAACTTTTTAAAAAAGTCTTTGTAGAAGCACCTGGGTGGCTCAGTGGGTTAAAGCCTCTGCCTTCGACTCAGGTCATGATCCCAGGGTCCTGGGATCGAGCCCCGCATCGGGCTCTCTGCTCAGCAGGGAGCCTGCTTCCTCCTCTCTCTCTGTCTGCCTCTCTGCCTACTTGTGATCTCTGTCTGTCAGATAAATGAATAGAATCTTTAAAAAGAAGAAGAAGAAGAAGAAGAAGAAGAAGAAGAAGAAGAAGAAGAAGAAGAAGAAGAAGAAGAAGAAGAAGAAGAAGAAGGAGAAGGAGAAGAAGAAGAAAAATAATAAATAAAACTTTTTAAAAAAGTCTTTGTGGGAGCACCTTGGTGGCTCAGTCAAACGTCTGCCTTAGCTCAGCTCGTGGGTCCTGGAATCAAGCCCCATATCGGGTTCCCTGCTCAGCTGAGAGTCTGCTTCTCCCCCTTCCTCTGCCTCTCCCCCTGCTTGTGCTTTCTCTCTCTCTCTAATAAATAAATAGAATCTTAAAAAACAAACAAACAACTAACAACTTTGTACTCTTATATGTGCACAGAATACTTTTAAAGGATACCCAAGAACCTTTTAATACATTTTCCTCTATGGAGGAGTACTTCCTGTATTGTATAACCTCCCTGACTGTTGCTACATGTAGCATCCAAAACCTTAGTGGAAAAAAAAAGACAAAACTGCTGTCAACAATTCAAGGGACAGTGGTAAATGTTAAAGTATCCAGTAGCCCTAGGGCATCTGGCTGGCTCAGTCAGTGGAGGGTGGGACTCTTCATCTCAGGCTGGTGAGTTCAAACCCCATGCTGGGTGTGGAGCCTACTTAAAAAAAAGAAAAAGGTGTATACCCTAGCTCTACCCCTGGAACTGTGTCCCACGGAAGAAGTTACTTCATGATGTTTCTATGTATCCTCAGTGTCCTTTTTCACTATTTCCAGCTCCATCTTAGTGTGAATAGCTCACATTTTCAGTCAACCAACCACTGGCTGTCTTTAACTTAATCTTCTTTCAGTTAGAAATGTGCATGCTGGGGGCGCCTGGGTGGCTCAGTTGGTTGAGCGACTGCCTTCGGCTCAGGTCATGATCCTGGACTTACAGGATCGAGTCCCGCATCAGGCTCCCAGCTCCTTGGGGAGTCTGCTTCTCCCTCTGACCTTCTCCTCTCTCATGCTCTTTCTCAGTCATTCTCTCTCAAAACAAACAAACAAACAAACAAAAACTAAAAAAAAAAAAATGTGCATGCTTTTATTTATTCATTTATTTTAAAGGCGAAAGAGCAGCGGGCAGGGCAGCAGAGGAGAGGCTTTCTGCTATGCATGTTTGGGTTTTTCCCCTAAAATTTTATATATATTTATACATATATAAATATATATAAATTATATATTATATATAAATTATATTATGTGTGAATTATAAATTATACATAATTAATATAATAATAAAATATAATAATATAAAATGATTAATATATAATTAATTAATATATTGTATATAATATAAATATATATTATATATATTAAAGATTTTATTTATTTGACAGAGAGAGGCACAGTGAGAGAGAACACAAGCGGGGGTACTGGGAGAAGAAGAAGCAGGCTTCCTGCCGAACAGGGAGCCCACCTGATGCAGTGCTCGATTCTAGGATGCTGGGATCATCACCTGAGCCGAAGGCAGATGCTTAACGACTGAGCCACCCAGATGCCCCTAAGATTATAATATATTTTTTAAAGATTTTATTTATTTATTTGAGAGAGAATGAGTGAGAGAGAGCATGAGAGAGGAGAAGGTCAAAGGGAGAAGCAGACTCCCCAGGGAGCTGGGAGCCCGATGCCGGACTCGATCCCGAAAGTCCGGTATCATGACCGGAGCCGAAGGCATTCGCTCAACCAACTGAGCCACCCAGGCGCCCATAAAATTATAATATTTAAAAATTCAGGGCACTTGGGGGGCTCAATCCATTAAGTGTCTGCCTTCCACTCAGGTCATGATCTCAGGGTCCTGGGATCAAGACCCACGTTGGGCTCCCTGCTCATCAGGGAGTCTGCTTCTCCCTTTGCTCCTCCTCCCTACCCCATCAAATAAATTAATTAATTAATCTTTTAAAAAATGAAATTTCAGGCACCTGGGTGGCTCAGTGGTTAAACATCTGCCTTTGGCTTGGGTCAGGATCCTGGGGTCCTGGGATAGGGCCCCAGGTTGGGTTCCCTGCTCAGCGGGGAGCCTGCTTCTCCCTTTCCCATTCACCATGCTTGTGTTCCTTCTCTCAATGTCTCTCTGTCAAATAAATAAATAAATAATCTGAAAATAATAATAATAACGAAAGAAAATAAATAAAATTTCAAATACACACAAAATGGAAAGAACAGTATAATCATCCCCTATATTTTCTGCGCATTATCTAGATCTAACCAATATTAAAGCAAATAAGGCAAATTTTAGCTACATTTGTGTATATATATATAAACAGCCTAGAGTAAGCTTACATTTATAATCATATCATTATGGTATTAAATTTATTACTTTTTATTATATTTATTATACCTGGGTTAATTAACAAGAATTCATTACCATAAGTTTTGTCTAGTCAAGTTTCAAACTTTCCCAATCATTCCAAAATTCATCCCCAAATTTCTCTTTTGTACTCTTTTGTCCCAATTAAGATTTAATCAATTTGTATGTTCTGTTATGCATGGTTTTAAAAAGTCAAATTGTTCTTTAAAATTTAAAACAAAATCGGCACACTCTTGTCCCCCATTTCTGCTCTCTAAAAGGAACAATTTTCTACTCTTAACTGTGCAGTTTTTCATTTACAATCATAATTTTGATAATGTCCTTATGATGCTTTTTTGGGGAAAAACAGCTTTGTTTTTTAAAGATTTATTCAAGAGAGAGAGCACAAGGCACCAGTCAGGGCAGAGTAGGAGCAGAGAGAGAAGCTGAGTCCCTGCTGAGCAGGGAGCCTGACAAGGTCAGGGTCTGTCTCAGGACCCTGAGATCAGGACCTGAGCAGAAGTCAGCTGGTTGAGCCATCCAGGTTTCCCTGAGATACAGTTTTAAAAATTCCTCTTTGCAATGGAAGATGCAGGTTTAATACCACCACAGGAAAACATGCACACACCTACATATCCCTCTCTCTTCCCCACCTTCCCAATATAGTTGAATCATAATTTCTGATTAAGTCAATATTCAGTGTTCCCATTATTATGACTTATGATTTACTGCAGTGCCCTATGTGTACCATATTATGATTACATTTCCATCTTTTCTTTTAACAACTTCTAGCTTGCTCCAGATTTAATGTTACCTTGTTTATATTCCATTTGCTTACTTTTTTCTGTACCCATCACTAATTTATCTCCTATTTTATCGGGACTATAAATCTCTGCTTAGTATGTTCAAATACATCAGGCAATATATCGGTTTCTTTTTTTTTTTTTTTGGCTTGGAGATGTCCCAGTTAGAGCTCAGTCTTCTTGTTCTCCACCATGCCCTGATTGATCTCAAGGCCTAATGGAATATTTCATTTATTTATTTTTTGAGAGAGATAGTACATGTGCACACGCAAGCAGGGGCAGGAGCAGAGGTAGTGGAAGAGAGGATCCCAAGCAGACTCCACACTGAGCTTGGAGCCTGATGAGGGGCTCCATCCCACAACCCCCAGATCATGACCTGAGTCAAAATCATAAGTCCAATGCTTAAGTGAGGGAGCCATCTAGGCACCCCGAGGCCTACTGGAAAGAGCCAGCCTGGGATCCTATAAGTCTTGGGAATTTCTTTTGCTTTTCTGCTGTGTTGGAACTACTATATTTTAGATTCCACATCGAACTTTTTTTATTTTCATCCTTGTTTTGGAAGACTACACACCAATAATTTTTTTAAAAAGGGTACACAGGAGATAATTTTTTAGATGTTGTAAATCTGAAAATGCCTTTATTCTATGTCACAGTTGTTTAATGGTTTGGCTGGGTACAGAATTATAAATTGAAAATCATCTTCCCTAGAATCTTCTAGCTTTCAACATTGCTATTGAAAATCTAATTCCAAGGCACCTGGGTGGCTCAGTGGGTTAAGCCTCTGCCTTTGGCTCAGGTCATGATCTCAGGGTCCTGGGATCCAGCCCCACTTGGGCTCTCTGCTCAGCAGGGAGCCTGCTTCTTCCCGTCTCCCTCTGCCTGCTGTTCTGCCCACTTGTGATCTCTCTCTCTCTGTCAAATAAATAAATAAAATCTTAAAAAAGAAAATCTAATTCCATTCTGATTCTGGATCCTTTGTATATGCTATCTGATTTTGTTTCCTTTTAGGTTCTTCCCTTCATTCTTAATGTTTTATGTCAGCATAGTGTGTCATGGGATCCATCTTTTTTTTTTTTTAAGATTTTTATTTATTTATTTGAGAGATAGAGAGACCAGGAGAACACAGAGGGCGAGTGAGAAGGAGAAGCAGACTCCCCGCTGAGCAAGGAGCCAGATGAAAGATTTGATCCCACGACCCTGAGATCATTACCTAAGGTGAAGGCAGATGCTTAAACCACTGAGCCACCCAGGAGCCCTGCAATCCACCTTTTGTTCATTTGTTTTGCAGAGTGCTCAGACATGAATGCATGAAACTCATATTCTTTGGTTCTGGGTAGTTTTCCACTATTGTATATTTGACAGTATCCTCTCTGAATTTTCTCTGGTCTATTTTTCTGGAACTATTAGTTGTGTGTTAGACCTTGTGGAATGATTTCTAATTTTCTAAGGTTTTCTATAGTTTACCTCTTTGTCTTTTTATCCTTTTTTCTAGGAAAGTCCCATGACTTTCAAACCTATGGCAATTTTAATTTTTGCTGTCATATTTTTAAATTCCCAGCTCTCTTTTATAAAGTTACTTGTGGATGGATTATTTTTATTTTTCTGATGATATGAGTGGTAAGTTATTTTCACTTTTAGCTTGTTCACTTAAAGTTTCTTTTTTGTTTTGGTCTCTTTCTTTCAGGTTGGAGCATTTCTTCAAATGTCTGGCATTCACTGGCTGGCTATTAATAGTTACAAATTAGACACTAAAATGTTGATTAGAAGTTCAGGTTCAGGGGATGCCTGGGTGGCTCGTTGGTTAAGCATCTGCCTTCAGCTCAGGTCTCAGGGTCCTGGGATCTATTCCCTCATCAGGCTCCTTGATCAGTGGGGAGCCTGCTTCTTTCTCTGCCTGCTGGTCGCCCTGCTTGTGCTCTCTCTCTCACAAATAAATACTAAAATCTTAAAAAAAAAGAAGAAGAAGAAGAAGAAGTAGAAGAAGAAGTTCAGAGTCAGCGTGCAAGTTGGTCAAGTAGTAAGCTTTGCCCTCCGGGTGACCAAAGAATTTCTTTGGATAACCTAACCATCAGTATGTTGTGAGACTTTTCTCTGGGGCTGGTCCATTTCCAGAGAAGCCTGCCCTTGTCTTGTTTTGGAGGATATAAGTTCAGCTACCTGCATTTAGGGGACTGAGTGGAAGAAAGGAACTGAAGGATTCGCCATTTGGTATCGAAGAATTTTATTTCCTCCTCTTTCAGCTTGCCTGGTGTCTGAATCCAGAGTTCCTTTAGTTCAGCATCCCTGAATGTAAACTTCTAGTGCTCAGCTAGGACCGGAAAGAGGCTGTACCCTCACTGCACCCAGATGAGTAGGAGAGAAGCAACGAATTCTGTTTGCAGCTCCACCTATACCATCAATTTCGTAGGCTCCTGTTTACTCCAATTCATGAAACTGCTGGAGTCTAAAGCCAGAATCAGTTTGATTCTTGGTTTTTCCATTGCCAGCTTAGATTTCAACTTTCTTGAGCAGACAGCTCCTTCTATCACCACTTTTCAATTGGCTTTCCTGCTTCCAAAATGTCTTTAGTGTCTCCTCACCTATCCTTGAGAGTTGGACATTTTTTATTTATTTATTTTTATTATTTTATTTTATTTTGAGAGTTGTGCATTTTTTAAAATCCCTTTACTGTTTTCGGGAAGAAACAGACAATATGTATATTTAGTCTGTCCCGGTAAATCACTGTTCCTTCAGTGAAACATCACTTTCTCTTCTCTGAGACACCACTGTTTGACATCACTTTCTCTTCTCTGAGACACCACTGTTTGATCTCCTGCCTCTCTGATCTTATTGCCCAATTTTCTTAACTGGCTTCTGCCATTTTGTTCAATCTTTAAATACGGAGGCCCCCAGGGCTTGCTCCTGGCATGTAGGCTTCTTTACATTCCTTCTCTAGATGATCTCTTCCATGTCAGGATTTAAATACCATCTACAGCCATCTAGCTCCCACCCTGAGTCTGTCTAGTGGACCTCTTCTCCTGCATATCTTTAAGCATTCCAAATACAGCAGAATTCTTCATCTCCTACCCATAACCTGCTACCCACTAAAAGCTGCTCATCTCTAAATCTTTCTGTTTCGGTGACTCAGGCCAAAACCTGAGAGTTATCCTTGATTCCATTTTCTCTCACTCCCAAGTATGCAAGCCATCAAGACCCAGCAAATCTACCTCCAAAATTTATCCAGAAGCCATCCCTTTCCGTGTAGCGCTCCTAGCACCATCCAAGCCATCATCTTTCGCCTGGCCAGTTACAATAGCCTCTTATGGCTCCTCTTGCTGTTCTTCTCTTTCCTCCTCCTTCCTCCTCCTCCCCACCTATATACATTCTCTCCGCAGTAACTAAGGTAATCTTTTTGAAAGATGGATTATGCCACACCTTGGCTTGAAAACCTCCAAAGCCTTCCAAGGTACTTACATAGCCCAGACTCAAACCCCCAGGTTTACAAGGACTTGTATAAATTTATTCTTTCCAATGTCTTCAATCTCACTTCTAAATCTGTCCCCTATACTCTAGCCATACTGGCTTTTCTGAACATGACAAACTCATTCCTATCACTGGGTTTTCACAGGCTATATCCTCTATCTAGAATGTTCTCTTTCTTGTCATTTAAGCCTCTGCTTAACCTAGGATTTAACATCACCTTCTCAGATTATCCCTGAGCACCAAATTACTCTACATCACTTCTTTTCATTCTCTGCCTAGCCCTGACTAGTATCTGGACTTTTTTTTTTTTACTTCACTTACTTGTTTATTTGTTTCACTTCTCTTTTCTCCTACTGGAATATAAGGTTTGTGAAAGTGAAGATCTTCTCTGTTTCATTCAGAGCTGTATTCCTAGCACTTAGAACAGGGCCTGGCATGTAGTCAGCCCTATTAACTTGGCCAGAGAAGAGAACATTGAGTTCATTGACTTCACATTGAACAGTTCACTGAGGAGAAAGTCACACAAGGTTTTGTTTTGCTTTTTTTTTTTTTTTTTAAGATTTATTTATTTATCTGGCACAGAGAGAGAGAGAGAGAGAGAGAGAAAGAGAGAGAGAACACAAGCAGAGGGAGCAGCAGTGAGAGAGAGAAAAGCAGGCTCTCCACTGAGTGTGAAGCCTGACGTGGAGCTAGATCCTTGGACCCTGGGGTCATGACCTGAGCCAAAGGCAGATGCTTAACCCACTGAGCCACCCAGGCGCCCCAAGTTTTTAAGTATCATAAAGAAAGGAGGTGATCCATGATACTTAGGCTAATTAAACATCAAAAACTAGTATACTGTGGGACGCCTGGGTGGCTCAGTGGGTTGAGCGGCTCCCTTTGGCTCAGGTCATGATCCCAGCGTCCTGGGATCGGGTCCCACATCGGGCTCTTTGCTCAGCAGGAAGACTGCTTCTTCCTCTGCCTCTGCCTGCCACTCTGCCTGTGCTCTGCCTGAGCTCACTCTGAGAAATAAATAAATAAAATCTTAAAAAAAAAAAAAAACAACTAGTATACTGAATAGAATTGAATCTATAGGTATGTACATAGTTGGCAAGATTTCTCAAGTTTGGCACCTCCACACTATTGACATTTTGGGCTGGATAATTATTTGCGTGTACTTGGGAGGGTGGGAGCTATCCTGTGCGTTGTAGGAGAAGCTGAGGGAAGTATTCCAGATTAAAGGAAGCTAAATATAACATCTTGCCCTAGACTGCATCCCGTCCTGGAGTAGGGAAAATACTATAAGGGACCTTACTAGATCAACTGACAAAACTGGAAGATAAACTAGACTGCATGAAATATTTAATAATGTGAAGTTAAGAAGTTAATAACTATTACGGTTATGTAGGAAAATATACCCTTTCCTTAGGAAATACACACCAAAGAAGGGATCAAGGGCCATAAATATATATAATTTACCCTCCCATGTTTAGGAAGAAAATTTTTATGTACAGTTAGACATAGATCTACATACAGAAGGAGAGAAGTAAATGATAAAGCAAATGAGGTAATATGTTAAGGATACGTGAATCTAGGCAAAAGGTATACATGTGTTCCTTGTAGTATTTTTGTTTGCAACTTCCCTAAATTTGAAATTCTTTTTTTTTCTTAAGATTTTATTTATTTATTTGACAGATTACAAGTAGACAGAGAGGCAGAGTTCTCCACTGAGCAAGGAGCCCAACATGGGGCTCGATCCCAGGACGCTGAGATCATGAGCAGAAGGCAGCTGCTTAACTGACTGAGTCACCCAGGCACCCCGAAATTATTTTCAAATACAAAGCTAAAACAAAAGATTGGCTTTGGGAAGAAATTCGATTAAAGTAATCTGGCAGATAAAGAAATTGACAATATTCTTTTTTTTTTCTTTTTAAGATTTTATTTATTTATTTGACAGAGATCACAAGTAGGCAAGAGAGGCAGCAGAGAGAGAGAGAGGGAAGCGGGCTCCCTGCTGAGCAGAGAGCGATGTGGGGCTCAATCCCAGGACCCTGGGACCATGACTTGAGCCGAAAGCAGAGGCTTTAACCCACCGAGCCACCCAGGCGCCCTGAAATTGACAATATTCTTAAGAGATAATTAGTGTTGTGAAAACATCAGGGATCCAAAAAAATAACCGAAGTTTATCTCCCATGTTACTAATTTGTAGCTCTGGGAAAGTCACTCAAAGCCTCTCTGAGCTTCAGGTCCTTCACCTAGAGGGCTGCTGGATAATGAAATGGAAATGTACCACATGCCGCAGCAAAAAGGAAAGTGTGTAACAGTAAGTGGGACTAGAGCCGGAACTGCTTATCAGGTCTCAAACTCGGGCTGCTCCACTGTCACTCATGGTAGGGACACCAGCCGTCCTCCAGGTTAGCTCCCGCGGCGCACAAGCTCCCCCTTCCAGGTGGGCGGCGCACCTCCAGCTCTCCTCTCCAGGTGGCAGCGCAGCTGCCCAGGAGCTAAGGCCTGGCCCCGCCCGCTCTCGAACGTCTCCGCGGGGTCGCCCGGGAAACGCATTCTCGGAGGAACGGGCAGCCGCCAATGGGAAGGGAGCGAGTGCCACGAACAGACCAATAAGGAGGGAGCAGTGCGGGGTTTAAACCTGCGGCCCGGCCCGGCTCCTCCCGGCGTGCTCCGGAGGAACGGCTGTTGAGCTGCGCTGGGTTCAGGTCTCCGTCTGGTTGGTGACTCCCGTGCTCTGCTTCTCCCCACTGAGCTGCTGCCTGGTGAAGAAGAAGCCATGGCGCTCCGGGTCACCAGGGTGAGCTGCTGCGGACGGCGCTGCGTGGCTTCTCGTCCTCTGCCCTCTACCGGAGCACCCCCCCCCAACCCCAACACTCCCCGAGTGGACTAGGGCAGCGGTTTGGGGAGGAGGATGGGGGGATCGGTGGGCCCCTGGCACGGTGGGGGCCTTGGGGGGCCGACGGAGAGAGGAAGAGAACGGGGCCGTCCTGGGATAGATGTTCGGCGCGAGGAGGGAGGGCGGTGGAGGGTCGACAGGAAACCTCTTTTAAAACATGGTAGAGGGCCCCTGAGTGAGCTCCCACCAGCCGCGGAACCCCCTTCCCGGAGAGAAGGTGCCTGCGGTTGGAGGCTTTTCCGATTTCCTTTCAAATGTAAATTAAAATATTTCAGAGTCGCCGGGACTAAACAGGCAGCCCCTCAACAGGGGAGTGAGGAGGTTCTGGGAAGAAATAGGCTTGTCACAGCCGAAGCGTAGATCCTGGAACCCCGGTTTCCCTTGGGAACCCACTTTTTGCAGCCAGCTTTTATTCTGAGAAGCCTCTCTCTTGCCCCGCCCCACCTTCACTGACCCTTGACTTAACTCTAACCTGGGCGGGCCGGCTCTCAAAGCAGTCTTGGTTCTTTCAGAACGCAAAAGTTAATGTGGAAAATAAGGCCAAGATCAGCATGGCAGGCGCAAAGCGCGTGCCTCTGGCCACGACTGCGGCCTCCAAGCCCGGGCTGAGGCCGAGAACAGCCCTCGGAGACATTGGTAACAAAGTCAGCGAACAGCCACAGGCCAAATTGCCTCTGAAAAAGGTAACTATCTTCCTGAGCCAACTTCTCTCTCCGTAAGAGTCCCCCCTACAACAGGGACCTGTGGTGGAGAAACATTTCATTTCCCGTCCTTTCATCCACAGGAAGCAAAAACTTTGGTTCCTGGAAAAGTTATTGCTAAAAAACTACCTAAACCTCTGGAGAAGGCACCCGAGCCTGTGCCAGAACCTGAGCCAGAACCTGAGCCCGTTAAAGAAGAAAAACTTTCGCCTGAGCCTATTTTGGTAAACTTTGCCTTTCTCTATCTGGTCTGTTGGGTGTCTCTTTCCCCTTATTTAATAACCCATGGAATAATAGCATTTGAACAAATAGTGATACTAGTAACGTTTATAGAGTACTTGGCAGGAGGTGGTCTCCGCTCTGCACTTGAAGGGCATTTAAGAGGCATATTCTTCACATGGACTCTCTCACTTGTATTATTACCTCTACCCTTTAGATAAGGCTTAGAGAAGTGTTAAGTAATCTAGAGTCGCCCATCTCATCAGTGGCATCTGTGGATGTAAACCCAGGCCATATGGCTGTAGAATCCAGGCTCTTCAGCATTTTGTTACACTGCCCTCTCCCCGCTGTGAATGGTATTAAGTGAGAGCTGCATGGACTGAAGATTTTGCAGTCTTTGGTACATGCCATCAGACCAAAATTCCTTGACTGACACAGATTATCTTGAATCCTTTTACTCCCTAATGTGGCCACTGAGTAATTAATAACCCTGTAGCAGTGGAATAGATAAAGGTGCAATGCGGGAAGAAAATGTAGCTTTTCAGAGAGTAGATGAGTTTAACAGCCTCAAAACTAAAACTAAGAACTTATTAAATATCAGTTATATAAGTGTATCCACTCCTGTGAAGAGAAACAGGGCACTAAAAGGGGCTCCTTTGCTGAAATTACAATGAGCTCATTTGATGAAGCTCTAATTTTTAAAATGTAGTTAAGGGGGTGCCTGGGTGCTTCCATCCGTTAAGCATCTGCCTTCAGCTCAGGTCATGATCCCAGGATCCTGGGATGGAGCCCCTTGTCAGGCTCCCTGCTCAGGGAGGAGCCTGCTCCCTCTCCCTCTGCTGTTCCCCTGCTGCTTGTGCTCTCTCACTCTAGCTCTCTCTCAAATAAATAAATAAATGAAATCTTAAAAGAAAAGTAAACTAAAACATAGTTAAGGAGGATCTCTACTTGGTAGATGGGTCGATGCCCACTTCACAAATCACTTAATAAAGACAATTACATCTTTAAATTAGGAAACAAATAATAGTTAAAATCAGTTGAGAAAAATGATCTGTAAAGTCATTCAGTCCAGTTCCTTATAACTAAGAGTAGGAGATTTGAGGCTATTGCTTTAGTACTGACATTCTGGACATAACACATGAAACCTGGAGCATGCGGGTGTCTCCTAATTGGCCATACCGGCCTACATGAGGATACCTTGAAAGTCCCATATTAAAAAAAAAAAAAAAAAAAAAGAAAGTCCCATATTGATCCTTGACTTTGCTCTCCCACTTACTAAGAAAAGCCTTTCTCACTCTCATTCTTTTAGACAATTACCTTTTCATCCTTCAAAGTAGCTCAAGCATCAACTCCTGAAACTGCCTAACTTACCCTCACCCTTATTCCTAGGATCAGTCTCATTTCATTTACTTCTCTCTCCTATATTCAAAGCCGTTTGAGGACACTATAAAGGCAGTGTCTACAAATAAATAAAAATCTTTAAAAAAAAAAAAAAAGGGCAGTGTCTAGCACAGAGCTTGACTAGAAGAAAATGCCAATAAAATAGCTGGAGTTTGAAGGAAGGGGCTAATAATAACGAACTAGGGATACCTGAGTTGTTAAGCGTCTGCCTTCAGCTCAAATCATGATTCCAGGGTGTTGGGATGGAGTCCCATATCCGGGCTCCTTGCTCAGTGGGGAGCCTGCTTCTCCCTCTGCCTTTGCCTGCACTTCCCCTGCTTGTGCTCTCTCTCTCTCTGACAAATAAAAATCTTGTAAAAAAGTAATGAACTTTGTTAATCCTAAGTAGTCAGGACAGAACTTGTGTTTTCCTGGGCAGTGAGAAGCAGTCCATGTTTTGATATAAAGACTAAAGACTGTCATTCATTTGGGTTGACGTCACATGATACTGATAAATAGATTGTTTACTCATTTCCTTCGGAGGAAGGTCTAGAATGTGATTTTGTTTGCTTTTTCTCTGTTTTACCTGTTGGTTTAGGTTCTGCTAATTTAAAATCTCAGTCTGTTTTGGCTTTTTGCTTTTTTTTTGTATTAATCATGTCCTAAGGAGAAATTGAATAAATTTGAAAAAAAGATACTTTTCCTTTAAGGAAATGAATTATGAATTATATGTCTATTTAGCAGTTGGTCTCTTGAGTTAGTACCAATAACTGGGCCTTCATTTCCAGATTGTATGCTCCTCTTTGCTATTATTTCAAAAGGTCTTTCTGTTTCAAGGTTGATACTCCCTCTCCAAGCCCAATGGAAACATCTGGATGTGCCCCTGCAGAAGAATATCTGTGTCAGGCATTCTCTGATGTAATTCTTGCAGTGAATGATGTGGATGCCGAAGATGGAGCTGATCCAAACCTTTGTAGTGAATATGTGAAAGATATTTATGCTTATCTGAGACAACTTGAGGTCTGTATTGTTTTTAGAATCTTTTTTTTTTTAACTGCATTTAGCTTGATTAAAGACGTTTTTTCCACTGAGAGTTTACAGTAATTCAAGCAGGATGTGAACAGTATTTCTTAACAGTAGATTCTATTTCAAATTCTCATTCACGGAGTAGCAAAAATCAAGTCACTGTGCTCGCTTCGGCAGCACATATACTAAAAAATCAAGTCACTAACCAAGCCAAGGACGTCTGTATTTGCCATTTGAACAGGTAAAGTACAAAGTGACTGTGGATAATAACCATAACTCTAATGAATGTCCATAGGTCGAATGATATATTTATATCTATCACAGTTAGGAGTGGGCAAGTCCCAGGCTCAAGAGTTTGAGGATTAGAGGCAGCAGATGGATGGTAATGGAGAAAACGCTAAAAAATTATAACCAGCAGCAACACAAGGCATTTTGCGTCAATGTGGCTGATGTGCATGTGATACCAGGGAAATTGTTCTTTGTGTCCAAGAGAGTACACTCAAAGTTTTTGGTTTTCTTTCATATCACTTCTGAAACTCGCTATTAGTGGCATTTGTCTCCCACCTCAAGATAAGGAAGCATTCTGTATACTAACAAGCTGTATACTACCAGATTTGCCCAGTTGTTAGTTAATAATGCATTCTCTTCTTTGGGCATTCATTTTCTATAGGATTGTCCTATAGAAACTTCCTTGCCAGGACCAGCCTTCCACTTTGGGTTTTTTCTCCCTTCTTTTTAATAAAATTATAACTTTGGCCGAGTGGGTTTAGCAGGTGCATGTGCTGGTCCTTGATGGTTCATTATTTTTCTCTATGGTGTTTTAGGGGTTTAAATCCTAGAGTGGGAGAGTGGGTAGCACATAGGTTCTAGCGGATCTGGAAAGTAGCTGCTGCTAGTTTTCTCTGCTTCACACAGCTCAGGTTCTGGGTTTAGAGTCATAAGATGAGATGATGGCATGATACCTTTGTCTGGGATGAAGTGGGTACAGAGTGTAGGCAAGTAGCAGTGATGGTAGGTTGAACATAGTGAAATCGTACAAAATGAAAAACCTGTCAAACTGTCCTATTTAATGTTGGCTTTCTTCCTCAGTGACAGCTTTATGTAGTGACTGTAGGAGTAATTAAGTTGAGGACTGTTAGAGATTCTGAACTCTCCATTACTGTTCTGTGGTGACTAAGATTTGTGGACAGAAATGTCACATGGAGTCTTGCTTCTAAAGGATAATCAACATTCTTTTGCAGGAAGAGCAAGCCATCAGACCAAAATACCTACTGGGTCGTGAAGTCACTGGAAACATGAGAGCTATCCTTATTGACTGGCTAGTACAGGTTCAGATGAAGTTCAGGTTACTTCAGGAGACCATGTACATGACTGTTTCCATTATTGATCGGTTCATGCAGGTGAGCATAATTCAGTAATTGAGGATTCTCCCTTTAGGGTCCTAGCAGAGTCATAAGAAAGAGACTTTTTCAGGGGCACCTGGTTGCCTTCGGCTCAGGTCATGATCCCAGGGTTCTGGGATCAAGCCCCGTCATTGGGCTCCCTGCTTAGTGGGGAGTCTGCTTCTTCCTCTCCCTCTAGCCCTCCCCCCATGTTTGTGCTCTCTTTCTCTCTCTCAAGTAAATAAAATTAAGAAAAAAAAAAAATAAAAGAATTTTTCAGCTAACATTTCTTTTGGGGTAGCGTCATTCAGATTTTGCTGTGAGCGTGTTTTTCCCATGTCCCCTTCATAGCTCTCTTGTCTCCTTTTTCAAGTACGTATTAGTTGTTCATCCAGTTGGAATTCCCATTGCAGAATAATTGTGTGCCCAAGAAGATGCTGCAGCTGGTTGGTGTCACTGCCATGTTTATTGCAAGCAAATATGAAGAAATGTACCCTCCAGAAATTGGTGATTTTGCCTTTGTGACTGACAACACTTATACTAAGCACCAAATCAGACAGATGGAAATGAAGATTCTAAGATCTTTAAATTTTGGTCTGGGCCGCCCTCTACCGCTGCATTTCCTTCGGAGAGCATCTAAGATCGGAGAGGTACAGTTTTCTTTGATAACCTTTAGTATGGTACATGATGAAATATTGCTAACCAAGCAGATCTAATTCAGCTGACTTATAAATCTGTATGGAGAAGACACAGATTTCTTTATTTCCAATTTTCATTAAGGCCTTCCATGGGGAGTTACATTTGAGAGTTAATAGACAAATATTTGTGATTATAGTTACAGGCATACCGCTTATTGCCAGTACAGAATTCTCTAACGGAAGTTGAGAGACCTGTGGGTTTTGTTTCAGGTTGATGTTGAGCAACATACTTTGGCCAAATACCTGATGGAACTATCTATGTTGGACTACGATATGGTGCACTTTCCTCCTTCTCAGATTGCAGCAGGAGCTTTTTGCTTAGCACTGAAAATTCTTGATAACGGTGAATGGGTAAGCTCTGTCACAAAGACTTAGGTTACCCTGAGTTTTTAAATTATAAGTGATGTTTGTATGAATACTGGGCTTTTTACATTAAAGGACTATTCTAATGGTTTCTAAAATTACAGCATCTACTGAGAGAATGATTAAAAATGATATCTTGTTTGCTATGTGTTCATAAGATACTCCCACTTCATTATGTAATTTCATCTTTTGATATAAATGAAGACACTCAGGTCAAATGACATACTAGAAGTTCATTCATACTCATTGATTCACCAAATATTTCTCCCATGTGTCATGTGCTACCCTATGCCCTAGGAGTAGAACTATGCATGGGAATATTGGTGTCAAAGAATTTGAGCACATGTGTATAATAGATTTAAGTACAGGATCCTAGAGAAGCATGAAAGAAGTGTGTTTGGGGAAGAAGGCATCTTAAGTTTATCTTAAATTTCAGTTATAATCAGTCCTAGGGAATCTCTTCCTCCTCTACTCTCTACTCTTTTTTTTTTTTTTTTCTACTCTCTACTCTTGACTAAGATACAGAAATATTATGAAAGCCATTATTGATGAGCATTTCTAACATTAGCTTTTGTTGCCATAGACACCAACTCTACAGCATTATCTATCGTACACTGAAGAATCCCTTCTAAGTGTTATGCAACACCTGGCTAAGAATATAGTCATGGTGAATCGTGGGCTTACAAAGCACATGGTAAGTCAGGGATACCGTAAGATGTTGCGGGGGATGTGGGAGGGTACAGAATGAAAATACTTAAGATTTCATGTCTGTAAATGCATGGCTTATTTTTCCTTTTTTATTTATTTTGTGTGCGCGTGTGAGAGAGAGATGGGAGGTGGTGGTGGGTACAGAAGGAGAGAATTTTTTTTTTAATTTAAATTCAGTTAATTTAGGGGCGCCTGGGTGGCTCAGTGGGTTAAAGCCTCTACCTTCGGCTCCCGTCATGATCCCAGGGTCCTGGGATCGAGCCCCGCATCGGGCTCTCTGCTCCGCGGGGAGGCTGCTTTCCCCCAACTCTCTGCCTGCCTCTCTGCCTACTTGTGATCTCTGTCTGTTAAATAAATAAAATCTTTAGGGCACCTGGGTGGCTCAGTTGTTAAGCGTCTGCCTTCTACTCAGGTCATGATCCCAGAGTCCTGGGATCAAGCCCCACGTCAGGCTCCCTGGTCAGAAGGAAGCCTGCTTCTCCCTCTCCCACCCCCCACTGCTTGTGTTCCCTCTCTTGCTGTGTCTCTCTCTGTCAAGTAAATAAATAAAATCTTAAAAAATAAATAAATAAAAATAAAATTTTAAAAAAATTCAATTAATTTATGTATATTATATTAGTTTCAGAGGTTGAATTCAGTGATGGATCAGTAGCATGTAACACCCAGGGCTCATTATGTCATGTGCCCTTCTTAATACCCATCACCTAGTTACCCCATTTCCCTACCCACCTCCCCTCCAGCAACCCCCAGTTTGTTTCCTAGAATTCAGAGTCTCTTACAGTTTGTTTCCATCTCTGATTTCATCTTATTTTATGGGAGAGAGAGAATCTTAACCAGGCTCCATGCCCAGTGTGTAGCCCAGTGCCGTACTTGGTCTCACAACCTGTAGATCATGACCTGAACCAAAACTAAGAGTTTAGATGCTTAACCTACCGAGCCACCCAGGCGCCTCAATGCATAGCTTATTTTTAAGTATTTGATGTTTTAAGTGAGTATCTGCATCACTGGATCTTACATGTTTTCCTCTTTGACTTCATTAACTACTTTGCTTTTCTCTTCCAGACCATCAAGAACAAGTATGCCACATCTAAGCACGCGAAGATCAGCACGCTGGCACAGCTAAATTCTGCACTAGTTCAAGATTTAGCCAAGGCTGTGGCAAAGGTGTAACTTGTAAACATGAGTTGGAGTACTATAATAACTGCAAATAAAATTGGCACCATGTGCCATCTGTACATACTATATGTTACCTTTACTGACTTTTAATAAAGTTTGTGGTCCTTTTTACTTACACCTTAACTCATTTGAATGTCGCTACTTTCCTACTTGAGGATAACCTAAAAGTTGTGTTAAAGGTATGGTGGGGAGTATAAAAAGTGCTTTCAGTTTATTGGGACCCAACTTACATATATAATTGTCATTCGTGTGGTTCTTGTTTTATGTATTTGGCTTTCGCTTTCTTAGTATGGATTACTATGGTCATGAAGGCATTTAAAGCCCTTCTGTAGGGCATACTGAATGTAAGCCCTGTCGTCTTGGAGAACATGCAGCCTTTTAGGCTTAAAAGCCTGCCACCTCACCTTTAGACACTCCCCTCCCTGTCTTCTGTTTCTTCTGGTGGTTGCTGCCATAATTCCAAGAAGTTTTTATTTCTACCACGATTTCTTAAATTATCAACTTTAGTATCATTTTTTTCACCTGCAGAAATAAGAACTTTATATTTTAAACATACTTTTTCATTGTTGATCAAATAAAAGTAGATTCTCAAAACATAAAAAAGTATCTAAAAAGTTGATTTACTCCTTACCCCCCACTTCTACAGCTCAATCCTATCCATCTGAAGGTATCAATAGTTTGGGATAGATCCTTCGATGCACATAAACACAGATGTGCATATAAATTGTTACAGGGATTTCTAAGAAATGGAATCATTCTGTATATAAGTAATTCCTTTTAACATGGATAGGCCTTT
Organism: Martes martes; assembly: GCF_963455335.1. Taxonomy (NCBI): domain Eukaryota; kingdom Metazoa; phylum Chordata; class Mammalia; order Carnivora; family Mustelidae; genus Martes; species Martes martes. The sequence continues at coordinate 69,385,647 of NC_137892.1, read as the reverse complement.
CCTGTATTTGGGCATTACATTCCATAGTAAGGGTATACTACGGTATATTCATTCTGCTGTTGACCTTCACATTGTTTTTCCTCTTTGCTACCACAGACAAATGTCTTTATTATCATTAAATAACATACTTTTCTTTCTGTACACTGGGTTCTCCAGAATATGTATGTACTAAATTTTGTCAGGTACTTAGCAAAAGAAAGACCGATGACTTTCTCAGTGTCCTCAGCAGTGTACAAAAGTGCTGGATTTCTCTGTGTCCTTGCCAGAACTGAAGGCAATGATTCTCCGGTTTCTGCAAACTTGGCAAAAAATAATCTATCTAGTGTGCTGTTGTAATTTATAATTTTGATGAACGGTCGAATAAATTTTTGTTGAGTACTTACCAGTATGTGAGGTTTTCCCATTTTATCATTGCCTTTTGACTGTTTATGCTTTTTGTCATGCACACACTTTTAAGTTTTTGTATTATCAAATTTCCTTTTTTTTTTTTCTGTAGTTTTTGGATTTTCAGTCCTAAGGTCAACTCCATCTCAAAACTGAACATCTTCTGAAATTCTAAAGTTTACCCATTTATAATCCCTCAAACTTTTTGTATATGGTATAAGGTAGGGCTCTGATACATAGGTGCCCTTTTCTGTTCATACCACATGATCAAAATTATCCTTGTCGCCCTGAATTGAAACAATGATCGTCATTTCCTGATCTACTTATTTCTACTTGCTTTTTCATGTGATAAAGTAAAACTATTATGTTATCTGGTAAGATGAAGCTAGCACTATTTTTTAGATATTTGGGGGCAATTTCTAACCTAAGAACTTTAAAAGGTTATGTCCAGTTACAGAAAAGCTTTGAGGTTTTGAATAGACCTGTCTTCCCATCCAGAAGCATTTTTTCTCCAAGGATTGTTGCATGCTCTCCAATCGACTATTAGAATTTTAATTATATAATTGAAGCACTTTTCTTGTCAAGTTTATTGCTGGGTTTGTGTTTTTTTTGTCGCTATTGTGAATGGAACCTATTTCCCATCTTTTTATTGCTAGTTTTTTCTTATCTAGCTGGCATCAGTCTTCTCACTCATTTTTTTTTCTTACTCATTTTTTTTTTACTCAGTTTGTTTTTAATGGAGTAGAAAACCTTAAATCTAAAGCTTTTTTTTTTAATGTTTATGGTATTGTATTAGAATCTCCAACATAATCATAATAGATAAATCTCTGTCTTGTTTCTGGATTAGACATCTCAAGTGTTTTTATCATTTAATATTCTTGTTGTTAGGCTTTAAGTAGTCTATTTTATGTATTTTTCTATTTCTGTTTAGAGTTAATTGGCAAGGCTGTAGAAATTCATTTACTTTTTCAGCTTAGGATTATTAAGTAGTATAATATTTCACATTAGAGGTTTATTAAAATCAAATGAGTTCTTGCTCATGGTACATAGATTTAATGTGTTTCTTCTAGAAAACTTTGCACCTTACTTGGGAAACTGACCCAGTTTTTGTTGTTGGTATGGTTTTCTAGTTTTTCTTGTATTTTACTAGCTTTTGGGTGGATTATAGAGGTTTCCATTTTTATATCACATACTTTGAAATTCTTATTAATTCATTTGAAACTAGCTTAATTAGAGGTGCCGTGGTGGCTCAGTCGGTCAAGCGTCTGCCTTCGTCTCAGGTCATGATCCCAGGGTCCTGTGATTGAGTTCCGCAACAGGCTCCCTGCTTAGTAGAGAGCCTGCTTCTCCCTCTACCCCTTCCCTAGCTTGTGATCTCTGTCTCACTCTCTTAAATAAATAAATAAAGTCTTCAAAAAAATTTAATTAAACTTTACAATCATTTGGCCTGGACCTGCTTAAATTGGTATGTTTTTCATTGTCGTTTGGTGTTTTTTAGGAATTATCCCCCCTCTATTAATAGGAAATAATCTCATCTAGATTTTTAAAGTCATAGCTGTATAGTCTTGTCTCTCATTCCTGATATTGAATACTTTTATTTTCTAACCAGACTTGTGTGGAAGGTTTTGTTTTGTTGTTGTTGTTTTTTTTTTTTTGTATTTTGAAAGAATCAGTTTTGGTATTACATTTCTACCACCTTTATTTTATAGTTTTAGCTCACCATCTTTTTACTTTCTAGTTTAAGTTAAATGCTCAATGTATTTTGGTGGTAAAATCATTTATACATTTTCTTTGAGATAGCTTGTTTCTGAAGACCTCCTTTTTATTTCTGGTCGTTATAATTTTTTTGTGGTCCTTGATCTGGAGATTATTTAACTGCTTATTTTCTAAGTACTAGGTTTCTTTTCAAAGTTTTTTTTTTTTTTTTAATTTATTTGACAGACAGATCACAAGTAGGCAGAGAGGCAGGCAGAGAGAGAGGAGGAAGCAGACGCCCTGCTGAGCAGGGAGCCCGATGTGGGGCTCAATCCCAGGACCCTGGGATCATGACCTGAGCCAAAGGCAGAGGCTTTAACCCACTGAGCCACCCAGGCGCCCCAGGTCTAGATTTCTATTGCTTCCCTTTCTTAGCCGGCCAGGCACATCCATTTTCCAAGGCTGCGAAGGTTAAGGGAGTGCCAAGATGGGTCCAAAAACCGCTGTCCAGAAGATCCCCTGACCCTGCGCCAAGGATGAATGACTCAATGTGTTGCGGTTTTCCCTTACAAACTGTTCCTGGGAGGCAGGATGTGTCCCAAATGGCTGTAGCCCAACTCCTAGCCCAGCTCGGGATAGACAGAACTGATGCTTGGAGTTCAACTTTTTCTTACTAGCGGTCTAGTAAGACCTGGGAAAGGGACAGGAGCAACCACAGCAACCGGAGAACGGGACGGAAGCGGTGCGGCCCTAGGGCGGAATGGGCGGGACGGAGTGCGACGGTTCTCCCGCCCTTTCCGGGCGTCAATTAAGTGGCGGGAAAGCCGGCTCCTGAGGCTGCATCTTTCTGTCCCAGGCGTTTCCTCTTCGCGCCAGTCAGAATGGAGAAGCAGCCGGGAAAGCAAGCGGCCACGGAGCCCGCGGACTCCGGAGCGGGAGGCGGGGAAGCAGAGCCACCACAGGTCGCCGGCGCCCAGGCGGCGCGTCCCGAGGACCGCTTGACCCTGCTGCTCAGGTTGTTGTCCCCTCTAGCCGGGATCCAAGCTGGCGTCGTGGCCGAGAGCCCCGCCCTTTGCTCTCAGGGTCCCGAAAGCTTCGAATTCTGAGTTAACCGCTTATTGCCTGCGTCACTACGTCATTCAGCTGAGCTTCTTAAGCCTCCTGCGTCATCTTCGAAAAAGGGGAGGGTTACACCTTCTTAGTAAAGTTGCGGTGGGGTTAAAAGTGATAGTCAGAGGCAAGCGTTTAGCATAGTGCCCCGGGCCCTTCGGAGCTGTAATTTCCCCTCCTTTTCTCAGGCACTCAAGCCCCGATATTCAGTCGGGTTGTGAGGTGTCTCCAAGGCCTTTAGCTACATAAAAAAATGTCCTCTTTGTTTTATGGTTATGACCCTTTTCTTTCTTTCTTTTTAAGATTGATTTTATTTATTTATTTATTTATTTATTTATTTATTTATCAGAGAGAGAGAGGGAGAACACAAGCAGGCAGAGGCAGAGAGAGAAGCAGGCTCCTCGCTGAGCAAGGAGCCCGATGTGGGACTCGATCCCAGGACGCTGGGATCATGACCTGAGCCAAAGGCAGCGGCTTAACCAACTGAATCACCCAGGCGTCCCAGTTATGACCCTTTTCAATCCAGAAGCATCATTTGTTATATTTCCTACCAAGAGCGTGATGTTTATTCTTTTCCACTCAGTGCGGTGTGAATTTTGTTGTGGCCCCTCAAGCGAAGAATAGTTTTTATGTCTTTTAAGTGGTTGGGACGAAAAAAATTCCTGAAAGAATATTTAATAACACGTGAAATTATATGAAATTCAAATTATGGTGCCCTTAAGGAAAGGTTTTTTTGTAACACAACTTTCCTGCTACAGGGTCTGAGTTGAATAGCTAAAGTAGAGACCGTGTGAATCACAAAGCCTGAAATATTTGTTTGGTCCTTTACAGGGAAAACAACAACAACAAAGTATTCTAAATCATAATAAGGGGATTTTTTTCCTCCCTCCCCAAAGAATTGTAACTGTATTTTAGCTTTACTACTACTTTGAAAGGTCTTGGCTAGTAAGCCTCACAGTTTCACTTTAAAAAATTCCCTCCTGGGGCGCCTGGGTGGCTCAGTGGGTTAAAGCCTCTGCCTTTGGCTCAGATCGTGATCCCAGGTCCTCAGATTGAGCCCCGCATTGGATTGAGCCCCGGATTGAGCCCCGCATTGGGCTCTCTGCTCAGCGGGGAGCCTGCTCCTCCCGCCCCACTTGTGATCTCTGTCAAATAAATAAAATCTTTAAAAAATAAAAATTCCCTCCTGCCTACAACATAAAATTCTAAAATATTAAAGATATAGGATCACCTTTTTTATATCAGCTAAAAAGGGAACTGTTCTTACAGCGTGTTTTAAAATGCTAGCCTAACTTCTTAACCTGTAAGAAATTCTTTCCATTTGGAATTTCAAACATAAGGAACTTAAACCATAGAGGTTTAAAAATCTTTGTAATGTCACTTAGCTACTCATACAGGTCTCAAAATCATATAGATCTCAAAATTATAGAGCAGTTTCAGAATATGAAACTACCATGTAAATGTCCAACATCATCTAAGTATACTGTAATAACTAGTTAGGATTTTACCCGTAGCTTTTCTACTTATTTTATGTTTGATTTTTAATTAAGTACAATCTTAGGACAACTAAGAAACTATGAATTATCTATCTAAGAATTAATATATTTGTTACTTTTCTATATCTCCTAGGAGTGGTACAAACTGTTTTTAAACTTGTTATAATGTTTGCAATTTTCACCATTTTGATGTATTTCTTCTTTGTGTAGCCCATATTTCTTGAGTGTGACATATTAATAAATTTAAAAATTAGAAATTTAACTTTTCCTCATAGTTGCTATATCCCCACCAGAGTCCATTTTGCATCTTTCTCTGAGGCCTTTTTTTTTTTTTTTTAAGGGATTTTATTTTTAAGCAATTGGCACACCCAATGTAAGGCTCGAACTCACAGCCTGAACTGAGCCAGCCCGGCCTTGTGCCCAGTAAGATTTGAGCATAGTTGACACAATGTTACATTAGTTTCGGTGTATAACTTAATGATTTGAAAAGTTTAGGGGTCCCTGGGTGGCTTCAGTCAGTTAAGCATCTGCCTTTAGCGCTGGTCAGGATCCCAGGACCCAGGGATCCATACTGTTTTCCGCAGTGGCTGTACTAATTTACATTTCTATCAACAGTGCAGGAGGGTTCCCTTTTTCTCCACATCCTGGCCAACTCTTGTTGTTTTTTGTCTTTTTTATTTTAGCCATTCTGACAGATGTAGTGATAGCTCATTGTGGTTTTTATTTGCATTTCCCTGATCATTAGTCAGGTTGAGCTGCATCTTTTCATGGGTCTATTGGTCATCTGTATGTCTTTGAAAAAATGTCTCCAGGCCATCTGCCCATTTCTTAAACAGACTGTTTTTTTGTGTGTTTTTTTGGTGTTGAGTTGTTTAAATTCTTTATATATTTTTTATATTAATCCCTTATAAAATAAATGATTTGCAGATATCTTCTCCAATTCAATAGATTGTCTTTTCATTTGCTAGGCAAAAACTTTTTAGTTTGATGTAGTCCCAATAGTTTATTTTTGCTTTTGTTTTCCTGGCCTCAGGAGACATATCTAGAAAAATTTTGCTATTGCCAATGTCAGAGAAATTACTCCCTATTTTTCTTTTAAGATTTTATTTATTTACTTGTCAGAGAGAGAGAGAGAGAGTGAGCACAGGCAGACAGAGTGGCAGAGGGAGAAGCAGGCTCCCCGTGGAGCAAGGAGCCTGATGTGGGACTCGATCCCAGGACGCTGGGATCATGACCTGAGCCGAAGGCAGCCGCTTAACCAACTGAGCCACCCAGGCGTCCCTACTCCCTATTTTTCTAGTAAGATTTTTATGGTTTCAGGTCTCCTGTTTAATTCTTTAATCCATTTTGAGTTTAGTTTTATGTATGGTGTTAGAAAGTAGTCCAATTTCATTCTTCTGCAAGTGGGTGTTCATTTTTCCCAGCACCATTTCTTGAAAAGACTGTCTTTTCCTCATTGTATATTCTTGCTTCCTTTATCATAGATCAATTGACCATATAAATGTAGGTTTATTTCTAGGGTCTCTATTCTGTTCCATAGTCCATTTGTCTGTTTTTGTTCCAGTACCATACTGTTTTGATCTCTACAGCTTTATAGTATATCTTGAAATATGGAATAGTGATAGTTCAGGTTCATTCTTGATTCTATAGGATTGCTTTGGCTATTTGGGATCTTCTGTGGTTCCATAAAATTTTATTTTACTTTATTTAAAAATTTTATTTATTTATTTGAGAGAGACTGTGAGCGCATGAGAGAGTACAAGCCAAAAAGGAGAAGCAGACTCCCTGCTGAGCAGGGAGCCTGAGGCAGGGCTCAATCCTAGGACTTTGGGATCCTGACCTGAGCAGAAGGCAGATGCTTAACTAACTGAGCCACCCAGAACCATCCCCCCCATACAAATAGTAGTATTGATTGTTGTAGTTTAGTGAAAAATGCTGTTGGTATTTTGGTAGGCATTGCTTTGGGTAATATGGACATTTTTGCAATATACTTTTAGTACATGACATGGAATATCTTTCCTTTTGTTTTTGTCATCTTCAATTTCTTTCATCAGTGTTTTATGGTTTTCAGGGTACAGGTCTTTCACCTCTTTGGTCAAGTTTATTCTTAGGTATTTTAGTCTTTTTGGTGCAATTGTAAATGGTGGTGTTTTTAAAATTTCTCTTTCCATGACTTTGTTATTAGTATGGAGAAACGTTGCTGATTTCTGTGTTTTACGTTTGTGTACTGCCACTTTACTGAATTCATTTATTCTAATACACTTTTTGGTTGAGTCTTCAGGATTTTATGAGTATAGTCTCATGCTGTCTGCAAGTAGTGACAGTTTAACTTCCCTACCAATAGGGATGCCTCTTATTTCATTTTCTTGTCTGGCTGCTTTGGAGAGGACTTTTCAGTACTATGTTGAATAAAAGTGGTGAGGGTGGGAGTGCCTGGGTGACTCAGTTGATTCAGCATCCATCTCTTGGTTTGGGCTCAGGTCATGATCTCAGACTCATGAGATGGAGCCTTGTGTCAGGCCCCACACTGAGCGGAGAGTCTGATTGATTCACAAATATTGTACTACCCTTGTATCCCAGATTAAATCCTGTCTGGTTATGGTGAATGATTTTTTTCAATGTGGTGTTGTTTGTGGTTCACTAATATTTTGTTGATTTTTGCATCTATGTTCACCAGGGGTATATTGGCCTGTAATTTTCTTTTCTTTTCTTTTCTTTTTTTCAGATTTTAAAAATTTACTTATTTGACAGACAGAGATCACAAGTAGGCAGAGAGGCAGGCAGAAGGAGAGAGAGGAGGAAGCAGGCTCTCCGCTGAGCAGAGAGCCCGATGCCGGGCTCGATCCCAGGACCCTGAGATCACGACCTGAGCCAAAGGCAGAGGCTTTAACCCACTGAGCCACCCAGGCCCCCCTGTAATTTTCTTATTTTGTTGTGTCTTTGTCTGGTTTTGGTATCTGGGTAATGCTGGCCTCTTAGAATGTATTTGGAAATTTTCCTTTATCTTCTGTTTTTTTGGGAATACTTTGAGAATAGGTGTTAACTCTTCTTTGAATGTCTGGTGGAATTCATCTGTGAGTCCATCTAGTCCTGGAGTTTTTGGTAGTTTTTTTTGTTTTGTTTTGTTTTTTTAAGATTTATTTATTTATTTGAGAAAGAGAGCATGAGTGAGAGGGGCAGAGGCAAAGGGAGAGTGAGAGAGATTCTCAAGCTGACTCCACGCTCTATTTATTGAAGATCTCACTGAGTTCTTCTGTTCTTTTCTCCAGCCCATTGAGTATCTTTACAACCATTACTTTAAATTTTTTTTTAGGCTTACTGTTTAGTTCTGTTTCATTTAGTTCTTTTTCTGAGTTTATTTTTCTTGTTCTTTCTTTTGGAGCATAGTCCTCTGTCTCCCCATTTTGCTTGAGTTTTTGTGTTTGTTTCTATAGAAAGGTAAACAGCTATTTCTCCTAAACGTGATCTTGTGTATGGTGTCCCTTCTGCAGACTGTGTATGGTTGGTGACTTTAGCTGGCTGACTGGAGCTGTAGCTGTATGTGCTAGATATTCTTTTAAACTGTGGCATGTCTCCATCTCTCTTCTTGTTCTCTTTTTGTTCCATCTTTGGTTATTCAGTAGCTGTTCAGTCAGCCCTTAGTTTTTCAGGAGGAATTTTTCAATTAATAGATGTAATTTGGTGTGTTCTGTGGAGGAGGACAAAGTTTTTCCTTCAACCCCATCTTCAACTGGAATTCTCTTTACACCCACTTTAAATAAATCAGGCCAAACTAGAAGACATATTGCTGAGTACTTACACTCATTTTATTGCATAAACTTCTGAAAAAGGTGAGTTGGTTTATAATACAGTAGTGAGTAAATCCTCTATTAATATATGACTTTCTGGGGCACCTGGCTGGCTCAATCAGTAGAGCATGCAACTCTTGATCTTGAGGTTTTGACTTTGAGCCCTATGTTGGGAGTAGAGTTTCCTTAACTTTTTAAAAAGTATATGTGTGTGTGTGTGTGTGAGAGAGAGAGAGAGAGAGAGAGACTTTCTGTTTTCTTTATGCTTTCAGGCTGAGAGCACAGACAAAACAACAACTCTTGGAATATAAATCAATGGTTGATGCAAGTAAGTATTTTCATTTTCAGATAAGATTTTGTGAGCTTGGTGAGGAACAGTATTCTAAGAAAATCAATTTTACAAAAAGTTGTTTATTTAGGGAATTGGAGTGTCAGCATAATATGGTACTATATTATATGAAAAAGTCAAAAAACACGATTGCCCTGTGCCTCAGGAACTTATTAGGAATTCAGGAAATAGATGGAAAAAACCCTAAATAATAGTGTAAGACAGTTTAGTTCTGTTGATCAGAGAATTGGAAAATTTCTGTGGGAAGGAATCATAGGACTTGATCATGAATAGCTTAGAGATTAAATTAGTGGGTCAGATGATTGTTAAGTGATCCAACATCTATACTTTGAGAAATACTTTAAGATAGGAATGAGAGGCAGAAGGGAGATAATCTTAAAGAAATGAATGATAATTTCCATTTTAAACACTGAAAAAATTAACATTTTTTTTAAAGATTTTATTTCGTTGAGGGTCATCAGGGTTGTTCAGTCGGTTCTGCCTTTGGCTCATGTCATAATCTCAGGGTCCTGGGATTGAGCCCCTTGTGAAGCTCCCTGATCAGTGGGAGTCTGCTTCTGCCTCTCTTCCCCACTCATGCTCTCTCTCACTATCTCTGTCTGTCTGTCTCTCTCTCTCAAATAAATAAATAAAGTCTTAAAAAAAAAAGATTTGAGGTGCATGGTTTGCAGTCGGTTAAGCATCTGGTTTCAGCTTGGGTCATGATCCCAGGGTCCTGGGACTGAGCCCTGAGTGGGGCTCCTTGCTCAGTGGGCAGTCTGCTTCTCTTTCTCCCTTTGCCTCTCCCCTGGCTCATGCTTTCTTTCAGCCGCCCCCCCCCCGCCCCGCCCCACAAATAAATAAATAAATAATCTTTTCTTTTTTTAAAGATTTTATTTATTTGAGAGAGAACGAAAGCATGAGCGGGGAGAAGGTCAGAGGGAGAAGCAGACTCCCTGTGGAACTGGGAACCTGACGTGGGACTCGATCCTGGGACTCCAGGATCATGACCTGAGCCGAAGGCAGTGACTTAACCAACTGAGCCACCCAGGCATCCCAATAAATAAATAATCTTAAAAAAAAAAAAAAGATTTTATTTATTTGAGAGAGACAGAGAAAGCACAAGCATGGGGAAGGATAGGGGGAGGGGCAGAGGGAAAGGGATAAGCAGACTCCCTGAGCAAGGAGCCCAGATGCAGGGCTCAGTGTAGGACCCTGGGATCATAACCTGAGCCGAAGGCAGATGCTTAACAGAATGAGCCACCCAGTCACCCCTGAAGAGATGTAATTTATCTTTTAAGATCTAGAAGTCTTAAGGAGCAAGAGAGTACTAAAATAATGGTTTAGCTCTCCTAAAGTAATAGCCATTATTGCAACCTAATTTGTAAGCTTTTGAATCACAAAGATAGGTTTTGATGAGTCTTTCTATCTCTGTGAAATAGGCTTAAAGAATAAAACCAAAACTTTAGGTTGAATCAAGAATTCTGGAAAACCTGAAGGGCCATATAGATGACTTCAGTCACTTCACCTGAATACATGTTTAACTTAGGAACTTTTCAGACTCTGCTCAGATTCTTTTATAAGGCCATAGATCCAAAGGCAGTTCTAGTGTGTTGTCCATCTGATACTACAGGTTTTCTAAAGTCTTTTTATGCAAAACAAAAACAACAAAAAATAGGACTATGAAATGAGCCCCCTGGCCTCTTTTCTGCTTAGTGAAACTAGTAATTTGTGAAACTGGAATATGAAGTGGGTCTTCTTGCCTCCAAAGTCATGACCTTCCATTATATCAATAATGCTTCCATCAAAAACTATCAATATGGGGGCACCTGGGTGGCTCAGTCGGTTGAGCCTCTGCCTTGGGCTCAGGTCATGATCTTAAAGTGCTAGGATCGAGTCCCACATTGGGCTCCCTGCTCAGCAGGGGGTCTGCTTCTCCCTCTCCCTCTGGCTCTCCCTCCAGGTTGTGCCTGCTCTCTCTCACTCTCTCAAATAAATAAATAAATATGCTTTTAAAAAAGATCAGTAAAATGATTATACCATTATGGTACGTTCTTCCTAGAAGCAAGAGATTTCCATTTATTTAGCATCCTCTTTAAAATTTAATAGTTGGTCTTATTAAATTTTAGCCATTCTAATAAGTATGTAGTGGTATCTCATGTGGCTTTAGTTTACATTTCCTTGATAACTAATGATATTGAATATCTTTTCATGTGGCTATTGGCAATTAATATATTTCCATTTATGAAGTAGATCTGTAAATCTACTTTTTTGAAGTGTTAAAATCTTTGCCTATTTTTTAGTTGGATTGTTAATCTTGAGTTTATAAATGTAGTTATTTTTTTCAGATATCTCTATATAGATACAGGTGTATATTTATAGATGTAGGTATCTATTTATCTATAGAGATACAGGTATCTATGTATTTACTTATATATTTCGCAGGTATTTTCTCCCAGTTTGTTTCTTGCCTTTTTTTTTAAAAGATTTTTATTTATTTATTTATTTATTTATTTGACAGAGATCATAAGCAGGAAGAGAGGCAGGCAGAGAAAGAAGGAGGGGAAGCAGGCTCCCTGCTGAGCAGAGAGCCCGATGCGGGCCTCCATCCCAGGACCTGAGCCGAAGGCAGAGGCTTTAACCCACGGAGACACCCAGGTGCCCCTGCTTTTTTTTTTTTTTTTTTAAGATTGTTTTATTTTTAAGTAATCTCTACATCCAAAATGGGGCTCAAAGTTGCCACCCTGAGACCAAGAGTTACAAGCTCTACTGACTGAGCCAGCTAGGTGCCCAACTTGCCTTTGTTTTTTAACTATCTTTTGAGGAACCGAAGGCATTAATTTGATGAAGTGATTTTTATCAGTTTTTTTTTTCTTTTGTGGTATATGATTTTAAGTTCTCTCTAAGAAGTCTGTGACCACTCCAAGGTCACAAAAATTTTCTCCTTTGTTTTGTTCTACAAGGTTTAGGGTTTTAGGTTTAACATTCAGTTCTGTGATCCTTTTTGAGTTAATTTTTGTGTATATGAATTCATTTTTTCCTGTATGGAAATCTAGTTTTTCTAGCACTATGTGTTCAAAAGACTTTCCTTTCTCCATTGTATATGTGTGGGTCTCTTTCGGGGCTTCTTGCTCTGTTCCCGTGAGGTATTTGTCTGTACTTATAATAGTGCCACACTGTCTTGATTACTGTAGCTTTATAGTAAATATTTTTTTTTAAAGATTTTATTTATTTATTTGTCAGAGAGAGTGAGCACAGGCAGAAAGAGAGGCAGGCAGAGGCAGAGGGAGAAGCAGGCTCCCTGCTGAGCAAGGAGCCCGATGTGGGACTCAATCCCAGGACTCTGGGATCATGACCTGAGCCCAAGGCAGCCGCTTAACCAACTGAGCCACCCAGGCATCTCGCTTTATAGTAAATCTTGATATCAACTCCTGTAAGTCTTCCAGTTTTGTTCTTCTTTATCAAAATTGTTCTGACTGTTCTAAGTCCTTTGTGTCTTTATATGCATTTTAAAAATCAGCCTGTCAGGGTGCCTGGGTGGCTTAGTGGGTTAAGCCTCTGCCTTCAGCTCAGGTCATGATCTCAGGGTCCTGGGATCGAGCCCCTGCTCAACGGGGAGCCTGCTTCCCCCCTCTCTCTCTGCCTGCTGCTCTGCCTACCTGTGATCTCTGTCTGTCAAATGAATAAATAAAATCTTTAAAAATAAATAAATAAAATAAAACAAAATCAGCCTGTCAGTTTCTACAGAAAATAAAGTGAGAATTTTGACTGGGATTTGATTGGGATCTATAGATCAATATGGGGTAGATTGTTTTGTGTTTTTTTTAAAGATTTTATTTGTTTATTTGACAGAGATCGCAAGTAGGCAGAGAGGCAGGCAGAGAGAGAGGAGAAAGCAGGCTCCCTGCTGAGCAGAGAGCCCGATGTGGGGCTCGATCCCAGGACCCTGGGATCATGACCTGAGCTGATGGCAGAGGCTTTAACCCGCAGAGCCACCCAGGCGCCCTGGGGTAGATTGTTTTATTAGCCATATTGATTCTTCTAATACCTATACATGATATATCTTTTCAGTATTTGAACATATTCTGTGTAGACGTCGTATGCATATCTTGTTAAATTTATCCTTAAGTATTAATTTCCAATTTTTTTTCAAATTTATTTATTTTTGTGAGAGAGAGTGTGAGTGCATGAAGGGAGGGGGCACAGGGAGAAGCAGACTCCCCACTGAGCAGGGAGCCCTATGCAGGACTCAGTCCCAGGACCCTGGGATCATGACTTGAGCCGAAGGCAGACTCTTAATGGACTGACCCACCCATGCACCCCCGATTTTATTTTCCTAACATAAAGACTTACCGTTGATCTTTCTGACATTGCTCATGGTACTATTTTACTCCTTTTTTTTTTTTTTAAGATTTTATTTATTTATTTGACAGAGATCACAAGCAGGCAGAGAGGCAGGCAGAGAGAGGAAGGGAAGCAGGCTCCCCGCTAAGCAGAGAGCCTGATGCAGGGCTCGATCCCAGGACCCTGGGATCATGACCTGAGCCGAAGGCAGAGGCTTTAACCCACTGAGCCACCCAGGCGCCCCTATTTTACTCCTTTTTTATTTTACATTATTCTCAAACTGCTCTGTCCAGTATGGTAGCCACTATCTCCATGTGACAATTGAACACTTAAAATGTGATTAGTCCTTGAGAGGGACAATAAATGCAAAATACAGAAGATTATAAAATATTTCATTAGTAATTTTGTTTCATTTATTTTTTGAAAAAATTTTATTTATTTATTTGAGAGAGAGAATAAGAGAGAGCATGAGAGGTGGGAGGTCAAAGGGAAAAGTAGACTCTGCTGATCAGGGAGCCCGATGCGGGACTCTATCCTGGGTCTCCTCGATTGTAACCTGAGCCGAAGGCAGTTGCTTAACCAACGGAGCCACCCAGGTGCCCCTTCATTAGTAGTTTAAGATTAATTACATGTTGAAATATTTTAGACCTATTGGGTTAAAATAAGTCACACTGAAATATTTTCACTTGCTTTATAATAGTATAGAAACTAAAAGTTAAAAATTAAAATTTTGGTTTGCATTTATGGCTTATATTATATTTCTATTGGACCACACTCTTCTAAACTATTACTAACTTCAAAAAATTTTTTATTTGTAGATGAAGAAAAGACTCCAGAACAAATCTTGCAAGATAAGCAAATTGAAGCGTATGTCATATCTTTAAATTTTGTGTTTTTTACTGAGATTTGGTATTATCATCCATCTTACACCATTATTTTCCTTTTTCCTTTTCTTTATTTTCCAAGTAATTTTTCATGCTTGTACTGAGAAGTTGTCGATATGGGAGATGGACCTAATATGTACATCAGTGACCACAGTAGCACTTTTGGCATTCCCCTTCACAAGATAATTAGTTGAGTACCTCGGAGGCATCTGTTTACCAAATCTAGAAATGCATCAGTGTGGGGAACCTGCAGAATAATTTTATCTAGATAGGGTCATTTTACTTTTTTTCAAAGGTTTAATTTATATATTTTTCAATATTCAATGACTTTTTTTGATATTGCTGAAATTTTTTTGTTCATGCTTCTTTGACAGTAAAATTGAAGACCTGGAAAATGAAATTGAAGAGGTGAAAATTGCTTTTGAAATGAAAAAGCTTGTGTTAGACAGGTAATTATTACAGTCTAGGTATAAGCATTGAGAAATCAATGCAAAACAGGTATGACTTGAGGTGGAAGGAATGTTTTAATTAGTCTAAATGAGATTAATCAAGTGATAATGATCATTAGATAATAGTTACACAAATTTTGAGCCCTGAGAGAAAAGTTACATCATTCATTAATACCTTCATTTGAAGTAGTTACATGAGATTGACTTAAGAAGAAAATGTCAGTCAAGGAAATTGAAGGGTGAGCTTAAATCCCATCCACTGTTTCAAAAGATTACATGGATTCAGTTACTACAGTAACTATTAATCAAGTAAAAGAATTGTTATCAAGGGGCGCCTGGGTGGCTCAGTGGGTTAAAGCCTCTGCCTTCAGCTCAGGTCATGGTCCCCGGGTCCCGGGATCAAGTCCCGCATCGGGCTCTCTGCTCGGCAGGGAGCCTGCTTCCCCCTCTCTCTCTGCCTACTTGTGATCTCTGTCAAGTAAATAAATAAAATCTTAAAAAAAAAAAAATTGTTATCAAGTTTAAAGATACACACACACACATATTTAAGATTTTATTTTATTTTTTAAAGATGTTATTTATTTATTTGAGAGAGAGAGAGAGAGCGCACGAGAGGGGAGAAGGTCAGAGGGAGAAGCAGACTCCCCGCAGAGCTGGCGGCCCAATGCAGGGCTCCATCCCAGGACTCCAGGATTATGACTTGAGCCGAAGGCAGTGGCTTAACCAACTGAGCTACCCATGTGCCCTAAGATTTTATTTTTAAGTAAAACACCAATGTGGGGCTCAAACTCAGCCCCAAGATCAGGAGTCTCATGCTTTACTGACTGAGCCAGCCAGGTGCCCCTAAATACATTTTTTTTTTAAATTTTTTTTTTAAGATTTTATTTATTTGCCATAGAGAGAGAGAAAGAGTACACACAAGCAGGCAGAGAGGCAGGCAGAGGCAGCGAGAGAAGCAGGCTCCCTGCCGAGCAAGGAGCCCGATGCGGAACTCGATCCCAGGACCCTGGGATCATGACCCGAGCCGAAGGCAGCGGCCCAACCAACTGAGCCACCCAGGCGTTTCCCCCTAAATACATTTTTAATATAGGTTTTCCATCTGTATTTTAAAATTCATTGAACAAATATTTGAATGCTTACTATGTCTTAAGCTTTGTGGTAGGTGTTAGTATACAATTGTTAATAAGAGAAACATGATCTCTTATAGACCTGTGACCCGAATTAATGATCTCTATTAAGTGGATGACTTTTAAAATTATTTCCTGTGTTTCTGGGCTTCTCAGATGAATTTCTTTTTTTTTTAAAGATTTTATTTATGTATTTGACAGACAGAGATCACAAGCAGGCAGAGAGACAGGCAGAGAGAGGAGAAAGCAGGCTCTCCATGGAGAAGAGAGCCGGATGTGGGGCTTGATCCCAGGACCCTGGGATCATGACCCGAGCCGAAGGCAGAGGCTTTAACCCACTGAGCCACCCAGGCGCCCCCTCAGATGAATTTCTTATACATTTAATTGAAAAGTAGTTAAAGTCTTCTTTATTGCTTCTAGCAGTGAACATGTTTCCGTATTCTCATAAGCTGGCTCATTATATAGATTATATATATTTTTTTATTAATTCATTTTAAGTAACTCTTTGCCCTACTTGGGGCTTGAACTCATGATCCTGAGATCAAGTGTTGCATGCTCTCTGGACTGAAACAGCCAGGTGCCCTAGATCATTTTTTTGTTTGTTTAAAGATTTTATTTATCTTTTTGACAGAGAGAGAGAGAGAGATCACAAGTAGGCAGAGAGGCAGGCAGAGAGAGGGGGAAGCAGGCTCCCTGCCGAGCAGAGAACCCAATGCGGGGCTCAATCCCAGGACCCCGAGATCATGACCTGACCCGAAGGCAGAGGCTTAACCCACTGAGCCACCCAGGTGCCCCATAGATCATTTTTTTAAAGATGACTTCAGAGCTATTAAGAGATCTTGTTTTAATGAATTGAATTTTTTTTGTGTGGCAGAAAGGAAGAAATTAATATTGTTAAGTTGATTGCCTTTTCATTATTACTTATTAGCTATTTGGATATAAAAGTAATTTATGCAGTTTGTTTTTGTTTGTATGAATGCATATTTTAAAGTTTACATTCAGGTATGGCTTTGTATTCCCTAACTCCATGTTAGGCCTAACCTGATCTCTGTAGTGCCTTAATTGTTCCTTCTGACCCTGCACCAAAGTGGTTGGCTTGGAGAGCAAAGCTCAGGTTGATTTCAAGTCTCATTGGTCCTTCAGCCTGGCAGCACACAACCACAGGCAGCAGCCCTTTCCATCTTGTTATTTTCCATTTCTGTGATTTATTTATCAAAGTATTTCTCATACAATAGTGTTTATAAACGTACTTATGGTTTAGATTACATTTAAAGAAAAATCAGGGGTGCCTGGGTGGCTCAGTTGGTAAAGCAACTGCCTTCAGCTCCGGTCATGGTCCTGGATTCCCGGGATCAAATCCTGGGATCAAGTCCCACATCAAGCTCCCTGCTCAGTAGGGAGTCAGCTTCTCTCTCTCTGACCCTCCCCCTTCTCATGCTTTTTCTCACTCTCAAATAAATAAATAAAATCTTTTAAAAAAAATCAATCTTTAAGTTGTATATATACATTTTTTCTTTTCAATGTACACAGATGCTATCCATGTTTTATAATGCCAGCTTTTTTCCCTTGCATTGTAGGATGCAACTTTCAACTGCACTTAAAAAAAACCTGGAGAAAAATAACCCCAGGACTAGGTATGTTTGTTTTTTTTCTTTTTCCTTTTTTTCTGAATTTGTTAAGGCTAAGAATAAGAAGGGAGATCTGCATAATGACTTTAGTTTTCTGAATTTTTTTAAATTAACTGTCAGTGCCATCCATCTTTATCTGGAGAATAAGAAAAGTGACGGAATTTTTGTTGGCCTCTGCAGCATTATAATTTTTAGAGTCCTACTGACATTTGGTTGGATTGCAACACTAAGAAGCAATGGAGATTTTTAGCCAGACAGTCTGATGAGTTTGAAGAAAGATTTAAAAAGTTTACTTTTGTTCAGTATTTACTATAAAACAGGGATAGAGCTGTCTCACTTACCCAGTAACCAGGAATTGGGTTATTGAGACAGGAAGTATATGTGTCATTTTTCACTGGCAGAAATGAGCTTGTATATGTAAACTATTCGGCAAGAAATATAAAATTAAAACTCTGGCAGTCAAGGTTCTATATAATCCGGTCCTTTGTGTCTGGCCTCAGGGGCCTTACCTATGCTCTTATATCTCAAAGCTCTAAAAAATCTTGTGATAAAAGATCTCCTGGAGTGCCTAGGTAGCTCAGTGAGTTTTGCATCTGCCTTTGGCTCTGGTCGTAATCCCGGGGTCCTGGGATCGAGCCCCACATCGGGCTCCCTGCTGATCGGGAGCCTGCTTCTCCCTCTCCCTCTGCTACTCTCCCTTCTTGTGCTCTCTTTCTGTCAAATAAATGAATAAAATCTTTTAAAAAAGATCTCCTAAGATTAGCACCGGAAAAGTGTTAAGATGCATCTGGACACTTCCTTTTTCTGGGTGTCTTAGTTCAGACTGATAATGTGTTCTCCTCATATTCCATTTAACTCCAGGATTACATAAATCCTAAAATATGAATTTGGACCCTCTAACAATTGCTCTTCCATAAAAGGTGAGCTTTAAAAAGATTCCTTTTTTTTTCTTTCAAGATTTTATTTATTTGAGAGAGAGAGCGCACAAGCATAGAGAGCTGCAGGCAGAGGGAGAAGCAGGCTCCCTGCTAAGCAGGGAGCCCGATGCGGGACTCGATCCCAGGACCCTGGGATCATGACCTGACCCTTAACTGACTGAGCCACGCAGGTGTCCTGAGCTTTAAACATTCTTGAGTTAAAGAGGTACAGGAGAAATTGACCCCCAGAAAGGACAGAAAGGCCAAACAGGCTGAGGTAGTTTCTTTAGCAAGTTTTAAATTTACAAAACAGGGGGCGCCTGGGTGGCTCAGTGGGTTAAAGCCTCTGCTTTCGGCTCAGGTCATGATCCCAGGGTCCTGGGATCGAGCCCTGCATCCATCTCTCTGCTCAGCAGGGAGCCTGCTTCCCTTCCTCTCTCTCTCTGCTTGCCTCTCTGCCTGCTTGTGATCTCTGTCTGTCAAATAAATAAATAATATCTTTTAAAAAAAAAATTTACAAACCAGTATAGCTATAACTAGTAGAAAATTAGTTTAGCGTTCCCAGGTCTTGCAAAGATTCACATTTTCAGCCTCCTCAACAAAATCCTTCTGCATGCACTTTCTCTCATGCCTGGCTGACATCAGAATAATTAGTACACAGTGATCACATTGCTGGTCCCATTCCAAACCTGTTGACTCAGTCTCTGAGTCCAGATGGGCATGATGGGGGTAATGTGGTGGTCTGCATGAAACATCCTCCCAAAGGGTAGTGGCACTTTAGAAATATAAGAACCATTATTCTTACCCCGTCTTATTTTATACTCTTTGGCCCCAGCTATGTCAAGGTAGGTAATCTAGGTAATTACTTCATGTTCTTAAAGATTCAAGAATTTCCCTTGTGCTGCTCTGTGCACCACTCTTTCATTATTGGTTGTGATGAAACCATACTCTAGTTGTAGTTTCATTTTTCTCTTTAAGCAGATTCTTTCCTCTTGGTGTTTTACTTTGCTTTATATTCCTGGTGTCTACACAGGTCTTAGGATGTAGTAGTACTTAGAAATATTTGTTGAAGACATGAGGGTAAGAAGCATCTTGAATATTCGTTGAAACTATTCTCTATGATGCTATCTGTAATAGTGAATACATATCTTTATACATTTGTCAGACCTATAGAATGTACACCATCAAGAGTGAACCCTATGGGGCGCCTGGGTGCCTCAGTGGGTTAAGCCTCTGCCTTCGGCTCGGGTCATTATCTCAGGGTCCTAGAATCAAGCTCCGAATCGGGCTCCCTGCTCAGCGGGGAGTCTGCTTCCTCCTCTCTCTCTGCCTGCCTCTCTGCCTACCTGTGATCTCTGTCTGTCAAATAAATAAATAAAATCTTTAAAAAAAAAAAAAGAGTGAACCTTAATGGGCTTTGGATGATAATGATATGCTAATGTAGATTCATCATTTGTGATGAGTGGACCTTTCTGGTAGGGGATGTTGATAGTTGAGGATGCTGTGTGTGGTGGGGGACAGAGGTATATGGGTTTACTTTGCATTTCAGTTTTGCTATGAACCTAAAACTGCTCTAAAAAATAAAGTCTGTTTTTCATTTTTTAAAAATTTTTTAAAAAGATTTTATTTATTTATTTGACAGATAGAGATCACAAGTAGGCAGAGAGGCAGGCAGAGAGAGAGAGGGAAGCAGGCTCCCCGCCGAGCAGAGAGCCCGACAGGGGGCTTGATCCCAGGACCCTGAGATCATGACCCAAGCTGAAGACAGAGGCTTAACCCACTGAGCCACCCAGGTGCCCCTAAAGTCTGTTTTTTAAAAAAGCAACTCATTAGCATGTAATTAGGGCTTTTCCTACAAAATAGGAGATTTTTAGAAATGTTCCTACATGCTTACATTTCACATTTTTTTTTATTGTCTGTGACTTTCTATTGAAGGATAAGTAAATTCCGTGAAAGGAAATACATAGCAATTGATTTTGTTCATTAATGATATTTATTAATTATTTTTAACCAGGGTTAAAAATCATTTTTTTATTCCTTTTCAGTGTGCTCATGGATAACATGAAACACGTATTAAAGCTAAACAAATTAATAATGAAATCACACCAGGTAACTGCATATTGGGCTGCTTATGCATTCTCATGATTTCAATGCCTTGTTGCTGGCAACTGTATTATATGTGATTATACAGGATTACCCAAAGTTGCTGGTATGATTGGAATTCACTGTTCTTAAGTTTTCTTTTTCTCATAACTCAGTTATTTCTGTCTACTGTGGCTAGTTATTTAAAATTTAAGCTACTGTCCTTTTTCTTTTTTGGTATGGAAATAAAGGGATTGAAAACAGGAGGTTTGGAAAACATAGGCTAATAGAGAAGATTCAGTGATGTATTATAGGTTTATTCTTAGGTAATGCACCTTAATCTTTTTATTTTTAATAACAGGAATCTTGGGATTTGGAGGAAAAACTACTTGATGTTAGAAAGAAGAGATTACGTATGTAGAACAGTTTTTTTGTTTTGTTTTTTGTAGAAAACATTTTTACTTACTGCGGAGATTGATAAGGCCAGTTACCTCAGCCATTGAGAAATTTCTTAATTTTCAGATTTTCTTAAAATTTTACACATGGCATTTTTAAAAGTAGTATATAAAATGTTCACTTGATTCATTTTTGTTGTTTTAGAACTTTAAATCACTAAATTAATACATTCTCAGGGAGAGAAAAATCAAATGATACAGAAAGTATAATGTGAACAGCCAAATTTCCTTCCTGTGTGACCAGTTAGGTATATATCATTCCAGTACTTTTTCCATGTCCATATAAACATATTTATACATACATAATTTTATTTTTTCGATTAACACATAATGTATTATTTGTTTCAGGGGTACAGGTGATTCAACAGTCTTACGCAATTCATAGCACTCACCATAGCACATAACCTCCCCAATGTCCATAACCCAGCCACCCTATCCCTCCCACCCCCTGCACTCCAGCAACCCTCTGTTTGTTTCCTGAGATTAAGAGTCTCTTATGGTTTGTCTCCATCTCTGGTTTCATCTTGTTTTTTTTTCCTCCTCTATTCCCATATGGGATCTGCCTTATTTCTCAGATTCCACATATCATTGACATCATCTGATAATTGTCCTTCTTAATTGACTTATTTCACTTAGCATAATACCTTGTAGTTCCATCCACATCGCTGCAGATGGCACGATTTCTTTTTTTGATGGCTGCATAATATTCCATTGTGTGTGTGTGTGTGTGTGTGTGTGTGTGTGTGTGTGTGTGTGTGATTTGCATATATATATATAACATCTTCTTTATCCATTTATCTGTTGATGGACATCTAGGCTCTTTCCATAGTTTGGCTATTGTGGACATTGCTGTTATAAACATTGGGGTGCAGGTTCCCCTTCAGATCACTACATTTATATCTTTGGGTAAATACCCAGTAGTGCGATTGCTGGGTGGTAGGGTAACTCTATTTTCAACTTTTTGAGGAACCTCCATACTTTTTTCCGGAGTAGCTGCGCCAGCTTGCATTCCCACCAATGGTGTAGGAGGGTTCCCCTTTATCTGCATCCTTTGGAACATCTGTCATTTCCTGAATTGTTAATTTTAGCCATTCTGACTGGTGTGAGGTAGCATCTCACTGTGGTTTTGATTTATATTTCCCTGATGTCAAATGATGTTGAGCACTTTTTCATGTGTCTCTTGGCCATTTGAATGTCTTCTTTATACATACATAATTTTAAATTATCATTTGATACATATAATTCTACAGCTTTTTAACTTGAGATGGCTTTTTGCATTGAAATTATTGAAACTTTTTAAAAAGTAATAATACACATTTTCAGTAGAACTTGGAAACAGAAAAGTATACTTAGGGAAAGTAAAATTTTTAAATTTACTATCAAGATATAATCACTCTTCAGTGGTTCTTTTTGTTGTTGTTGTTAAAGATTTTTATTTTATTTATTTAAGAGAGAGAGTGCTCATACTCACAAGAGAGCACAAGCAGGGTGAGGGGCAGAGAGAGAAGCAGGCTCTTCACTGAGCAGGGAGCCCATCGTGGGGTTTGATCCCAGGACTCCAGAATCATGATCTGAGCTGAAGGCAGCCATCTAATTGACTGAGCCACCCAGGTGCCCCCACCCCTTTTTAAAAGATTTTATTTTTTTGTTTATTTGAGGGGGAGAAGGCATGAGCAGGAGCAGGGGAAGGAGCAGAGGGAGAGAGAGAATCTCAAGCAGGCTTCATGCTGATTGGGGAGATAGGTGCCCGGTTTGATCTCACAACCCTGAGATCATGACTTGAGTAGAAATAGAGTCAGATACTTACCTGACTGAGCCTCTCAGGGGTGCCTTCAGTGCTTATTTCTTATCTAATAAAATTGGCCTCATTTTATTCTATGTTGTAAATTGCCTTTTTCATTTAATAGTATAGGCATGATTTATTGTTTTTATATATTACATAGATTTGCCTGTTTGTAAGTAATCTCAGGGTCAGAAATAGTTCCAGTCACCTGATCTAATCACCCTTTGGTTGTTCAATGTTTTTCCTCGAATTCCAACCTATTTTTGATCCATTAATATCTAGGAACCAAGTTCCTAGGACACACCCATTTATGTTTGAGATAGTTTAATTCTTAGGACCTTTTGGGAACTACAGGAAATGGTTGATGATGTGTTTATCCCTGGAGAAGAGAATCTTTTAACCGGAAATTTATCTTGTTGATATGTCATTTTTGTAAATAAAGGAGGAAAAGGTATTTCCCTACATATATCTTCTGCCTTTCTTTTGGCAACCCTGAGTAAGTCCTCTCTAACATGGTGTCACTTTAAACGTAAATAAACAGGTGTCATTACCATGCAGGACACAGCTAAGGATAAAGTTAAAATACTGATATTTTTCATCACGAAAGTCATTTTCAGATCAAAATGGAGTTGCAACTTAAAATGATGTTTATTAAATATTTTCTCTCGATATAGTCAGGAATTGTTCTGCTTCACAGTTTCTCCAGATTCTTGTTTGTAGGAGTTGTTCAATAATGTATTTTTTTAACCTGATAGAATTAAAACAAGCTTCAGAAAGTAAGCTTTTAGAAATACAGACTGAAAAGAACAAACGGAAAGATGATTTGGCTGTTATGGAAAATTCAGACAAGATAAAGACCATACAACAAAACCTGCAGATGGAGATACAAATTACTACAGTTATTCAACATGTGTTTCAGGTAACATTTATATAAGGAAAGTAGGTAAAGAACTTTTTAAAAATGATTGGTTCTGTTAC
Organism: Martes martes; assembly: GCF_963455335.1. Classification (NCBI taxonomy): domain Eukaryota; kingdom Metazoa; phylum Chordata; class Mammalia; order Carnivora; family Mustelidae; genus Martes; species Martes martes. The sequence goes on along the minus strand of NC_137892.1, from coordinate 69,362,199 downwards.
TTTCAGATTTACTTTCAGTTAGTCTTTGATCCTGAAAAAAACATGAATTCAATACTAAATATTAGTCTGTTTACATATATTTGGAATTTGTATCTATTTAATATTTAAGGCTTTGACTTTTTGTTATGGTTAGAACTTAGGCATTTGTAAGTGTAATGACTTTAGCAGCTTTGTGGAGACAGGTATAATGGTGGAAAGCATTAGAACTTAAACTTGGGAGGTAGGGGAAAACATGGATGTGGGTATTGGAAATCTAGAATTATGTTCCATACTGCAACTTAAAAGTTGTGAACCTTGAGCAAATTATTTAAGTTTTCTAAACATCAGTTTCCCTGTTTAGAAAGAAAGGTTGTAAAACCTAAAAAAGATAATTCATGTTAATCTATTTAGCATAATGTCCGGTCCAAGTAAATTCTCAATAAATGTTGGTAGTTATTAGCATATTTCTTAAATTTTATGTGTTCCTTTATTCTGGAGGGTTTTCTTTTCTTTTCTTTTTTTTTAATGTTTTATTTATTTGTCAGAGTGCAAGAGAGCGAATGCACAAGCAGGGGGAGTGGCAGGCAGAGGGAGAAGCAGGCTTCCTGTTGAACAAGGAGCCAGATATGGGACTCTATCCCAGGACCCTGGGATCATGACTGGAGCTAAAGGCAGACACTTGGACGACTAAGCCACCCAGGCATCCCAATTCTGGAGGGCTTTCATTACTTTTTTGAATTATAAAATGTCTCAAACTGATTAAATGAAATACTTATATTACTAGATTCAATTAGGAAGATACACAGTTAAAACTGCCCATTATGTGTAAAGCAAATATTTATTATGTGTAAAGCATATCCTTGTAGAATATGAGTTCTTATAGCTGACCATAAGAAATTCTTCTTCAGGTCTCTTTTTATTTTAAGATTTTATTTGTTTATTTATTTAAGAGAGAACACAAGCAGTGGGAAGGGAGAGTAGGGGGAAAGAATCTTAGGCATACTGCACGCTGAGCACAGAGCCATCATGGGCTCAGTCTAATGACCCTGAGGTCCTGACCTCAGCCAAAACCAAGAATCAGTTGCTTAACCATCTGAGCCGCCCAGTGTAAGCCATATTTTTAAGTATTTTTATATGTAACAATATAACACTTAAATTCTAAAATCTATTTGAACAGAATTTGAATTAGTAACTTGGTATCATTGAGCCATAGTTTTTCCTTTTAAATAAATAGGGCATAATAGTTTATGGTTAAACTGTTTTTCACTATAGAAGTGCAAAGTGACTGAACCATAGCTGCAGTCTTTTTCCTTTAATTTAGAATATCACTGCAAACATCCCAAAAACTGATGAATCCAAAAAAATTGTTGTAAACATTGTAAATATTCTCTAGAATTATGAGAATCAAGTATGAACCCTTACTGAAGTGGAAATGAGGATACAAGAATGTATTTTTTCTTTTTTAAATAGGTTTTACTTATTTATTTATTTATTCATTTATTTGAGAGAGAGTGAACGTGTGTAAGTAGGAGGAGGGGGTAGAGGGAGAGGGACTGAGAATCTGAAGCAGCAAACTCTGTCCTGAAGGAATGGAGTTGTGTGTGTGTGTGGGCACACACACACATGTGCAGGGGTGGGGTAGGGGGGCTCTGTCTCAATCCTGCCAGATCAGGACCTGAGCCAAAACCAAGAGTCAGACCCTTAACTGATTGAGCCAACCAGGCCCCCAGGAATATATTTTTTATAGAGTAGATGCCCATACCTTATTGGGAAATATTTGATAAGATTAGTGAAGGGGGGGCACCTGGGTGGCTTATTTGGTTAAGTGTCTGCCTTCAGCTCAGGTCCTGATCCCAGAATCCTGGTATTGAGCCCACCCCACATAGGACTCCCTGCTCAGCAGGGAACCTGCTTCTCCCTCTCCCTCTGTTCCTCCCTCCTGCTTGTGGTCTATCCCTTTCTCTCTCAAAAAAATAAATAAAATCCTTTTTAAAAAAATTAATGTAAGAGAATTTTTAAAAATCTTGTTAAATTTGTAATTGTACTTATAACTTTAATATAAATTTTTTTCTTTTTTATTATAGAACCTTATTTTAGGAAGTAAAGCCAATTGGGCAGAGGATCCTGCTTTTAAGGAAACTGTTCTACAGCTTGAGAAGAATCTCACCATGATCTAATAAGAATTCTGTTTTGTCATTTTTTGCTTTAATCTTGATATGTCATTTAAATAGCGAATTTCAAGTAAAATTTTTATTTAGTATTCTCAGAACTGATATTGCAAACTTTTGTAGCTTAACACTGTAACATGGAATTTGTTCTTTCAAATATATTAATTAAAGTGACTGGCATTCTCTAAAAGAATCTGAAAGTCATAGCCTGGCAAGGGTCCCAAAAGACATCTAATTAAGCTTTCCACTGAATGTGGACATTTTTTTAATAACATTCCTGGCAGTCCCAACTCATTTGGAAAACAACTTTTTTTTTCTTTTTCTTTTTTTCTCTTCTTTCTTCCTTTTTTTATTCTTTGTAGTTTAAAGTTTTTATTTAAATTCCAGTTAGTTAACATACAGTATAATAATAGTTTCAGGAGTAGAATTTAGTGATTCATCACTTACATTTGACACCTCAGTGCTAATCACAACAAGTGTCCTCCTTAATACTCATCATCCATTTAACCCATCCCTCTACCCCCCCATTATTTGGAATACTTTTGTGCATTTGTCAGTCAACTAAAAGATTAGAAAAATGAGAAAGAGATATCCATATCTTGATGTTTTTTCAACTATCAGTTGTATTGATATACATAGCATTGTAAATGATATAGCATGGTATAAGTTGAAGGTGTACAGTGGGTTGACATAGCATTGTATAAGTTGAAGGAATACAGTGTGTTGATTTGACCACCATGGCATTAGCTCACATCTCCATCGTGTCACATAATTATTTCTTTTTTGTGGTAAAAGATTTAAGATCTTAGCGACTTTGAAATATACAATAAGGTATTCTTAACTATAATCACAATGCTATGCATTCGATCTCCAAAAACTTACTCATCTTCTAACTGCATTTTTGTATTCTGTGAGCAACATCTCCCCAAGTCCCCCACACCCCATCCTTATCTTTGTTTATTTCTTTTCCCATCCACATCTTTATTTTTTTTAATATCTTTTAAAGATTTTATTTATTTATTTGACAGAGAGAGAGAGACAGAGCACAAGCAGGGGAAATGACAGGCAGAGGGACAAGCAGGCTCCCTGCTGAGCAAGGAGTCAGATGTGGGGCTCCATCCTAGGACCCTGGGATCATGACCTGAGCCAAAGGCAGACAGTTAAACAACTGAGCCACCCCTATATCCCCCATCCACACATCTTTAAACAGAAACCCAAATAAAGCACCTCAATCTTGAAAAACAAAAAAAGATAAAACATACCTGAAATGTTAAGGCTTGTGGTTATTATAGAGTAATTGTGACTTTTTAATTTTGTATTTCTATATCACATATTACTTGTATAAGTTAAAAAGTAAAAAGAGTAAATGTTACTCTGTCTTATTAAAAAATAGAACTTGGGGGGCGCCTGGGTGGCTCAGTGGGTTAAGCCTCTGCCTTTGGCTCAGGTCATGATCCCAGGGTCCTGGGATCGAGCCCCACATCGGGCTCTCTGCTTGGTGGGGAGCCTGCTTCCTCCTCTCTCTCTCTACCTGCCTCTCTGCCTACTTGTGGTTTCTGTCTGTCAAATAAATGAATAAAATCTTAAAAAAAAAAAAAAACTCGGGGCGCCTCGGTGGCTCAGTGGGTTAAAGCCTCTGTCTTCGGCTCAGGTCATGATCCCAAGGTCCTGGGATCCAGTCCCGAATTGGGCTCTCTGCTCAGCAGGGAGCCTGCTTCCTCCTCTCTCTCTCTACCTGCCTCTCTGCCTACTTGTAATCTCTGTCTGTCAAATAAATAAATAAAATCTTAAAAAAAAAAAAATAGAACTTGCTCAGGCACCTGACTGGCTCAGTTGGTAGAGCATGTGACTCTCGATCTGGGGCTTGTGAGTACATGCCCCATCCCATGTTGGGTTTACAGAGTACTAAAAATATATAAACTTTAAAAAAAGTAAAACTTGGAGCACCTGGGTGGCTCAGTGGTTTAAGCCTCTGACTTCAGCTCTGGTCATGATCTTGGGGTCCTGGGATAGAGCCCTGCATCGGGCTCTCTGCTCAGCGGGGAGCCTGCTTCCCCCTCTGTCTCTGCCTGCCTTTCTGCCTACTTGTGATCTCTCTCTCTCTGTCAAATAAATAAATAAAATCTTAAAAAAAATAAAACTTGCTATCTTTTATAGTATCCCATCCCTTTTTAGAGAAAGCTCTAATTTGAATTCTTTATTCAAATAGTTGAATATTGAAATAAATTGAGTTTGGAGCTGTTGATCATTTTTATAGACAATGTAGTATTTTCAACATTCTTTTTCTTTTTTAAAAGATTTTGTTGAATCATTTAAGAGCAAATGAGTGGGGGCAGGGGCAGAAGGACAAGGACCCTGAGATCATAACCCAAGCTTAACTGACTGAGCCACCCAGACACCCCTCAACATTTTTTTAAGCTGGAAGTTCAATCAACTGAGCTACTCAGGCCACCCCAATAAGTTACATTTTTCTTACAGAAAAGCATTATTCTGGAAAATACCTTCCTGATGTAAAGATTCAGCATCATCTAAAAATCTTTTTGCATTTTCCTGGGATTTTCTTATCTTTTGTATTCCCTTCTAAAGCCCAAACCTGAGACAGAAATTTCATTAGTCAGTTTTTCCTCAAGTGCTGAACAATTGCCTGGCTTTTAACAAACATTTATATCTCTCTTGGATCCATAGTTTGGCTGATCATTGGAGGACCTAAGGAGCATCCACTGTCTAAAACGTTCTCATAGTTTATGTGGCAAAAAATTACACAAGCACATTTAAAGTATCTGCCTGGAAGAGGTGTACATTATTTCACCAAGGCTCTGTTCACCAAGCCAAACATTACTGTGACAGGAAAGTATACTTCCACAGTAGGGGAGTGCTGGGTTTCAGAATGGGGGAAAGAAAATGGGCATCTGAAAAGAATACAGTCCACTACAGTATACAGTTTTGGTCTTAAATATTAACTTCCTTTTTACACATAAAAGACACCTCCTTCCCCAAGGAGAGTAACTTAAGAGTGTCATCTAATCCTAACAGTTCAAAGTTCAGGATCTCATGATACTCTTTCACATCAGGTCCAGATAATGGCTCTTTCTGATCTGGGGTGCCTGGGTGGCTCAGTGGGTTAAAGCTCCTGCCTTCAGCTCAGGTCATGATCCCAGGGTCCTGGGATCCAGTCCCACATCCAGCTCTCTGCTCAGCAGGGAGCCTGCTTACTCCTCTCTGCCTACTTGGGATCTCTGTCTCTCAAATAAATAAATAAAATCCTATTAAAAAAAAAAAAGGCTCTTCCTGATCTGGAGATTAATGAACTGAAAAGATAAATTCTGTTGCTTCACATAGCCAGCATACAATAGTGGACAAGTTTAGCAATTCTGAAATACTGTTTGGTAAATGATAGGAGGTGCTCCTTCCGAGAGAGAGAGGAAATACATTTTGTTTAGGCACTTGTGCTGCTCACTGGAAGAGGTTCTTCTGTGGTTTCTGACTCTGCCCTTTGGTAAGTTCTCCCTTTCCATGACTAACCTTGGCCATATCTGAAGAGGGCATTTGAGAGCTCAGCAGCTTTTTCAATTGGGGACACAAGTATTTTACATCTCAGTCGGTCTTAAATTCTGGGCTGTGGTGATTTTGTTAGTATATGTTTTAATTGTGGTTGTTGGTGGTGATCACAGTTGCTTTGGTTGGTTGTTTCATTTATATCAGAGGTCAGCAAACTATGGTTTACCAGCTGGCTTGTTCTGTAAATAAAGTTTTATTGGAACAAAGACAATGCCCATAGATTTATTACCTATTAACCAAGGCTGCTTTCCCTCTACACTAGCATATTTAAGTTGAACAGAGTGAGAGGTTATATGCACTGGCACCCTATTTTTCTTACAGTCACTGACTTAAACCAGTTGATCTGTAGAAACTTTTCTGTTATGATTTGTCTCATTGCTTCCTAGTAGTTTATATAGCTTGTTTCACGTCTATTTATTTTTTTTTAAAGATTTTATTTATTTATTTGACAGAGAGATCACAAGTAGGCAGAAGACAGAGAGAGGGGGGGAAGCAGGCTCGCTGCTGAGCGGAGTGCCCGATGGGGGGCTCGATCTTAGGACCCTGAGATCATGACCTGAGCTGAAGGCAGAGGCTTAACCCACAGAGCCACCCAGGTGTCCCAACGTCTACTTTATTAATTAGAAGTTAGATCTGCTTATTAAATGTTTCGTTTTTTTTTTCTAGTTTCAAGTTTTTAAAAAAGTTTTTTAAAGATTTTATTTATTTATTTGACAGAGCAAAAGCAGGGGAGAGAGAGAGCCCGAGGCAGGGGAGGGTCAGAGGAAGAAGCAGAATCCCAGCTGAGTGGGGAGCACAATGCGGGACTCCATCCTGGAATTCCAGGATCATTACCCCAGCTGAAGGCAGTTGCTTAACCAACTGAGCCACCCAGGTACTCCTAACTCCCAAGTTTTAACAAGACTGTTCATTTTAGGAAGCCACGTGACTTCGTATTTGGTTTCAGGTTAAATTTTGGACACTACTTAAATTAGAATCTGGCTATCTGGGGAAGGAAATGGCCCTAATTTACTCATAGGCTGATGTGCAAAACACACGGAACACCACACACCTTCATCTGCAAAACTGAACAATGGGAAGCGCGTGGGGCAATTCCTAGCCGGAAAGCGGAGCGGGGCGGGGCGGGGCGGGGTCAGGCGCAGAGGGTGGGTTAGCTCCGCCAGGGAGGACGATCCCACCGGGTTCGCCGGCTCGTCCCTCCTCCATGACGCCACAGGCAGGGCCCGCCCCCAGCTGCCCAGGACTCCTGTTATCTCTGCGCCTAGCTAGCGCCCCGGAAGCTGCCCCATCCCGGGGTCATGATGGGCAGCAAGATGGCGTCTGCCAGCAGGGTCGTTCAGGTAAGGAAATTTTGTCGCTTTTTCGCACCGTGGGTGGTAGGGATACTGCTGATTATAGTAAAGGCGCTGGGGAGACAAGGCGGTGGCGGAGGCTGCGCGGTCACCGCGGCCTTGGGTAGCGCCAGCGAAGCGGCGCGGGGGTATGTGTGAGAATTGGACCTTGAGCCCACTGGGTCGGGCAGTGAGCCGGGACTATAGCTGAGGCTTCAAGCCATGCTGCAGGACTGAAGTGTATCAGCAGGTAGGCGCAGAACAGCTGCGGCGTCCCCGGACCATACTCTGCCAGGCCCTCCGTACCCCTCTTAGGAGTCGGCGGGCTAAGCTGCCCTGGCAGTAGTCTGGCCAATCGACGTTTAGCATGGTCTGTGATGTCCCGGATGAGCCAATCGTAAGGAAGGCGGTAACGGCGAGTGGAAGGAAGCGAACCTTGTATCTGACCCGGTGTCCCTTCAAGGTCTTGGGAATAGCCTGAGAACTGGCCTGTGGGCTGGGAACTCACCCCGGGCCTGTCCTCCCCCACCAATCCCAGCATCTAGTTCCTGGCTGGGTGGGGGGAATTGAAAGGGGGAAAGATATTATTTAAGTTTATCTGCAGTGTTTTACATGCATTAAAACATGTATGGTTGGTGCTTTCCCAAGCCTTTTGTTGTCAAGCTTTTTTCCCCTTCAGTTTAGATTGGTAGCTTAGAGGAACTTTGTTAATCCACACATCATTTACCAACTCCTGATAGCTTTTGTATTTGCTTCTCCAGCAGTGATGGCTAAATTGAATAGGAGAGGTAAACTTAACATATAAAGGGACACAACCTGCACATTTGTGGTGGTTTTACACAGCCTGTTCCCTTGTTTCGGTTTGAAAGATAATCCTAGATCCCAGCCTTCGGTCCCATTGCAAGGAATGATCCTCACTTATTTCAGTAGGTAGATATTGAGCATTAACTAATTAAAGATTCTGTGAGGACAAGGAGAACCTCTAACAAAGGACTGGTACCCATATGTATAACCATACATATCCATAATATATAGCTCAATTTATAAATGGGTTAAAAAGTTGAAACTGCACAAAAGAAGATACAAAAATGAGCAATAAGCATGGGAAAAGATGTTCTACTTAATTCTTGCCAGGAGAATACAAATTAAAGCCAGGAAGTGCCACTGCATCTACTAAAGTTATTAAAATTTTAAAAACTGGCAATACCAAGAGATGACATTGTGAAGCACCGGAAACCCTCATTGTTGCTGGTAGGATTATAATTCGTATGGCCACTTTGGAAATCTGTTTTGTCAGTCTCTAGTAATTAAACATACCTACCCTGTAACCTAGTAATTTTACTCCTAGGTTTATACCTAAGAGAAATGACTATATATATCTACAAGAAGATATATAAAAATGACGGAATGGCAAGCATATATATATTTTTTATATTTGGACTAATGTAAGCAAAAAGGTGGTAATTTATCATTTACAAAATCATTTGGCTGCATGAGACATGGGAAGAAAGGTAGTTGGATTAATTCAGGGTTTGAGATTTACAAGTGAGGTGAAGATACACCTCCGGGAAGGAGGTTGAGAGTGCTGGTAATAGAATATTGAATGGTTCCTGGGTCCTAGGCTAGATAAGAAAGTAGGTAAAGTCACGGCGGAACCAGTTGACCGGAAAAAGGAACAATCAAGGAAATGAAGGGTTTGGTGAAGCTTACAGTGGGAAGTAACAGAGAAGAGTTACACACTAAAAGGTTGTGGTTGAGGTTAGATTTTAGGTTAAGATTTTAGGGACAATACAGCTCAGAACTCAGTGAAGAATTAAAAGAACTTTCCAGAAGTAAATACTAAAGTAGAAGGAATATAAAGGTAAATAGGCAACTCAGAAGTTTTGTTAAAGGAAATAGTGCATGAAAAGAGGAAAAGGAAAAAAAAATCACAGAAAAAGGAAAAGATTAGACCAATTCAAAGGAAGTCACAGAAGTAGATAAAAACAGGAAGATGCAACTTTTGCATAATAAGTAGTCCCTGAAAAAGTAAAAGCAAATAGAACAAGTCTCAAAACGTATAACTTAATAAAACTTGTCTGATATAAAAGAAGACTTAAAACTATACCTTAGGCTTAAGAGAATTAATCAACTGTAGTTGACTAATGGATATATTCTAGTAGAATCTTGAGGTTTGGTTTGGTTTGGTTTTTTAAAATTTATGTATTTGAGAGAGAGGGAGCACGTGTGTAAGCACTCCCATGGGGGTGGGGGCGGGAAGGCAGAGAGAGAGGGAGACAAGTTGACTTACCACCGAGCGAAGAGCCTGATGCACACAGGGCTGGATCTCAGGACCCTGAGGTCATGACTTGAGCTGAAACCAAGAGTTGGATGCCCCACTGACTAAGCCACCCAGGAGCCTGTGGAATCTTCAGATTTTAAAGGAGAAAAAGAAAAAGTTTGGGTGATCCAGGCTACAAGACCAAGCACTTAAAAGAGAACAAAAGTTATCAGAGTTTACAACAATAATAGTTCATAAAGGAGGACATGCAGATAACATATGTAAGGTAGTTAAGGATGGAAAATATTAACCAGAGATGTATCTAGCTACATTGACCTTCAAGTTGTAAAGGCTACAAACCCTGCTACACCTTCACTAACTCAGGGAATATTGTTCCCTGCAGCCCTTCCTACTAGATCTCCCAGAGAATGAAAGACAACTGAGGAATACTTAGTTGTACTCAGAGTTGTTTCAACATAGGAAATGGATATGAACATTGAATTATGTGACTGTAAGAACAAGACTAAATAATGGAGATATGGTGAAAAGACTTGTTGGTAATACTATTGTTCTGACAGTATAGCTCTAATTCAGCTTCTAAAATGGAGGAATAAGGGGGAGAGTATACAAAAGCTGGAATACACTTGCCCCTGGTTATTAACTGGTAGTAAAAGACGGGAAGGGAAGCAGAGAAGAGATCACTATATCACCTGCTTTCGTTCTTTCTCATAGTAATGTACCAATGGGTCGTATCTCAGAAGGTGGCCATTAAGGGTATTATGTAAAGGTAGTAATGTAAATATAAATGCACAAAAGCATAATTTATAATTCTTTCCAAATTAAAAAAAAATCCCACAAATGAAAGCAAAGAAAAAGATGATATGACAAAGGAATTTATATTTAAATAATCGTAAAATGATATGACAAAATATACCAAACTTGTGAATTATATCTGTAAATGTAAATGATCTAAATCCCCTTTAGAAAATTACTCTCAGGGGCGCCTGGGCGGCTCCGTAGGTTAAAGTCTCTGCCTTCGGCTCAGGTCATGATTCTGGGGTCCTGGGATCGAGCCCCCCGTCTGGCTCTCTGCTCGGCAGGGAGCCTGCTTCCCTTCCTCTCTCGCTCTGCCTGCCTCTCTGCCTACTTGTGATCTCTCTCTGTCAAATAAATAAATAAAATCTTAAAAAAAAAAACTATAAAAAAAAAGAAAATTACTCTCAAATTGGCTAGCAAATACCTATCCAGTGCTATGCTATATATGAGGCATCCCTCAAACTAAGAGACTTAGAAAGGTAAAAATTAAAAGCTATTTAACTGAACTGTGACAAAGGAGCAAACACAATAGATGGAGAAAAGATAGTTTTTTCAATAAATGTTGTGGAACAACTGGATATTCACTTGGAAAAAATGAATCTAGACACAAACCTTATACCCTTCACAAAAATTGACTCAAAATGGATCATAGAATTGTATGTAAATGTAAAACTATAAAACTAGGAAATAACTTTAAAAATGTAGATGATCTTAGGTTTGCCTGAATTTTTTAATTTTTAATTTTTAATTTATTTTTCTAAAGATTTTATTTATTTTGACAGAGAGAAAGTGAGTGTGCGTGCATGTGAGCATAAAAGCAGGGGGAAGGGCAGAGGCAGGAGGAGAAGCAGGTTCCCTGCTGAACAGGGAGCCCGCTGTGGGGCTGGATCCCAGGACCCTGAGTTCATGACCTGAGCCGAAGGTAGAGGCCCAGTGAAGTGAGCCACCCAGGCATCCCTAGATGTGATTTTTTAGATACAATACCAAAGACATGATAATGTGAAAGAAGTAATTGATAAGCTGAATGTCATTCAAATTAAAATCTTGTCCACAAAAGACAGTTAAGATAGTGAGTTGACAAGCCACAGACTGGGAGAAAATATTTGCAAAAAACCAATAAAGGACCATAATCCAGATTATACAAAGAACTCTTAAAACTTGGGGCACCTGGGTGGCTCAGTAGGTTAAGCCTCTACCTTCAGCTCAGGTCACGATCTCAGGGTCCTGGGATCGAGCCCCGCATCGGGCTCTCTGCTCAGCGGGGAGCCTGCTTCTCCCTCTCTCTGCCTGCCTCTGTCTACTTGTGATTTCTCTCTCTGTCAAATAAAATCTTTAATTAAAAAAAAAAGGAGCTCTTAAAACTTAACACAAGAAAACAACCTGATTTAAAAATGGGTGGGGTGCCTAGGTTGCTCATTCCATTAAATGTCTGGCTCTTGATTTTAGCTCAGGTCTTGACAAGGTCCTGAGTTTGGGTTTGAGCCCTATGCTGGGCTGTGGGGCCCACTTAAAAACAACAACAACAAAATGGCCAAAAGCCCTGGACAGACTCTCATCAAAGACAGATCACAGGCATATGTAAAGGTGCTCAACATCATATGTTATCATGGATTTGCAAGTTAAAACAGCAAAGAAATATCACTTCATACCTGTTAGAGTGGCCGAAATCCAGAAGAATGTGGATACTACCAAATGCTGGCAAAGATGTGGAGCACTAGGCACTCATTTGCTCCTGCTGAGAATGTAATATGGTATGGCCACTTGGGAAGGCAGTTTGGCAGTTTCTTTAAAAACTTGATATACTTTAACTATATGATCAAACAATTGCACTTTGCTGTTTACCCAAATGAGTTGAAAACTTACATCTACATAGAAACCTGCACATGGATATGTATAGCAGCTTTATTCATAATTGTCAAAATTTGGAAGCAACCAAGATGTCCTTTAGTAGTAGGTGGATAGATACATAAACTGTGATACATCCAGGCAATGGAATATTATCCAACACTAAAAAGGAATTTGCTATCAAGCCATGAAAAGACATGGAGGAAACTTATATGCATGTTACTGAGTGAAAGAAACCAAACTGAAAGACTACTTTATGATTCCAAATATGTGACCTTCTGGAAAAGAAAACTGGAGACAGTAAAAAGATCAGTGGTTGCCAGGGGTTAGTTGGGGAGGAAGTGATAAATTGCAAAGGGATCTGATATCTTAATGTTTTGATATTGTGCTATAGATATGTAAGATACTACTGTAGAAGAAACTGAATGAAGTTATCAGGAATTTCCCTGTACATTTTTTGCAACTTCCTATGATTCCGTAATTATTTCAGAATTGAAAATTAAAAGAAACAATACCATGCAATACCAAATGAAAACAAGACTTTCTTTATAACAGGAACAGTGAAAACTTACCCAGCTATGCTTTAAAGTCAAGATACATAAAAAACAAACAAATAAATAAATAAAATAAAATCAAGATACAGGGGCCTGGGTAGCTCAGTCGTTAAGCGTCTACCTTTGGCTCATGTCATGATCCCAGAGTCCTGGGATGGAGCCGCGCATCAGGCTCCCTGCTCAGCAGAGAGCCTGCTTCTCCCTCTCCCACTCCCTCTGCCTGTGTTTCCTCTGCCTGTGTCTCTCTCTGTCAGATAAATAAATAAAATCTTTTTTTTTTTAAGATTTTATTTATTTATTTGACAGATCACAAATAGGCAGAGAGGCGGGGGGGGGCAGGGGAAGCAGGCTCCCTGCAGAGCAGAGAGCCCAATGGGGGGCTCCATCCCAGGACTCTGGGATCATGACCTGAGCCAGAGGCAGAGGCTTTAACCCACTGAGACACCCAGGCGCCCCTAAAATAAAATCTTTAAAAAAAAAATCAAGGTGTATTAAGGGGAAAAAACTGATAATGTGTGCTGTACTGGAAAGAAAAAAAATACAAACACGTTTACTCATCCAAAAAAATAAAAACCATTCAACTAAAAAAAAACTAGGTAAAAAATTTGCAACAGAGAAAGAGTTTATAAGCATACTATATAAAGAACTTAAAAGCATAGAAAAATAGGCAAGAGCTATGAATATAATCTTCACAGGTAAAGAAATGAAAATGCTCTTAACCATACGAAAAGATGAACAGCCTTACTTATGGTAAGATAGCTGAAAATGAAAACTACATGGAGATAACATTTTTCCTCACTGAGATTTGATTAAAAATGTACAAGTCAGATAACACAAGTCTGTTGTGAAGGCTGTGTGTAAGCAGGCACTCATTGGTCGGTCACTCTAGGATCCAATATGGGAATGTAAAACAGTATAAACTCTGAAAGAAAATCTACCAATACCTCTCAAGATTGGCTTTTTTCTCTTTTGACTCAGCAGTCTCTTTCCTAGGAATGTATCCCACAGATATATTGGCACAGATGCCATGGAAACCCAGAGGAGGAGTTTTGTTTTTTTTTTTTAACTTTATTTTTTTTTAGATTTTTTTTATTTGACAGACAGAGATCACAAGCAGGCAGAGAGGCAGGCTCCCCGCTGAGCGGAGAGCCCGACTCGGGGCTCTATCCCAGGACCCTGAGATCATGACCTGAGCCGAAGGCAGAGGTTTTAACCCACTGAGCCACCCAGGCGCCCCCAGAGGGGGAGTTTTAAAATCACACTTTAAAATCAGGAAAGCTTTTTAGAGGGAAGTGATATTTGATTGTTTTAACAGATCAACAGATGAGGGACACCTGGGTGTCTCAGTCTGTTAGGTGTTTGCCTTCAGCTCAGGTCATGATACCACCAGGGTCTTGGGATCGAGCCCTGCGTCAGGTGTCCTTCTCAGCCGGGAGTCTGCTTCTCCTCCCTCTCCTTGTCTCCTTGTTCATGCTCTCTCTTTCACTCCCCTTTGCTCTCTCTCAAATAGATAAATAAAATCTTAAAACTTTAAAAAATTAATAAACAGATGAAAGCAGGGGCATGGAAGCAGGGCGGGACTGAGGATAGATTTCCTGGCATGGAACACAAGCTGTAGATTGAATGGGATGAAATGGCATGATGAATAGGGAACAGAAAAGTACTTCAGAATACCTGGAATAAAAGGTATATAAGGCAGGGGCGCCTGGGTGGCTCAGTGGGTTAAAGCCTCTGCGTTCGGCTCAGGTCATGATCTCAGGGTCCTGGGGTCAAGCCCCACATCAGGCTCTCTGCTTAGCAGGGAGCCTGTTCCCCACCCCCCGCCTGCCTCTCTGCCTGCTTGTGATCTCTCTCTCTGTCAAATAAATAAATAAAACCTTTTTTTAAAAAATGTATGTAAGGCAGTGGTGGGGATTGAGGCTTGAGAGGTAAGTAGATGCCAGATCAGGATGGGCCTGTGAATGACAAATGTGAGTTTGAAGTTTATCTTGAAAGCTGTTGAACATGTTTAAAACTTTTAAATGGGGTATTGAAAATGGATGGATAGAACATTATTTCAAGAAGCTTGGCTATGAAAAAGGAAAAATAGTGACTAGAGGGATAATTGGTTTTTTAAAAATTTTTATTTAAGCGGGGCACCTGGGTGGCTCAGTGGGTTAAAGCCTCTGCCTTTGGCTCAGGTCATGATCTCAGGGTCCTGGGATCGAGCCCCACATCGGGCTTTCTGTTCAGTGGGGGGTCTGCTTCTCTCTCTGCCTCTGCCTGCCTCTCTGCCTGCTTGTGATCTCTGTCAAATAAATAAATAAAATCTTTTAAAAAATTTTTTTATTTAAGTACAGTTGACACACAATATTACATTAGACTTTCATTTTTTAGCATGAAAGACTTGTGTGTGCCCTTATACTGTGGGAGACAACTCTATTCTAGCATTTTCTTACAGCAGCACAGTTATGGTGGTGGTTTCAGGCCCAACCCAACGAACCTATTTACTTCTGTACTCATATAAACTAATATGTAATACATATATACAATATTTTGCAGATAAACATATCTCACTAGCACTAGTTACAGAGCAACTTAGAGATTACTTTAGATGCAAATAGTGCTGTTCATCAGAGTCTTAGCATTGTGTATTCAGAAAATTTAATATTGAAAGATCCATTTAAGTTCCTCTATAGCATTATCTGGAATTCTAGGGATAAAACAGTAATACTCTGCAAATATTTGTTATAAAAACAATATTCTAAAAATATGTATTACCGTGGGTATAGCCCTCAGACCAAAAGCGCTAACAAAATGTTTAAATTGTTTTATGTGGGCTTGGGGATTATAGACAGTGTTTTCTTATTTGTGCTTTTCTCCATTTCTTCCAATTTTTTTACACAGAACATGTGTTAACTTTTGTAGTCAGAAAAAATATTTTCTTTTAAAAATTTTATTTATTTGTCAGAGAGCAAGAGCACAAGCAGGGGAATGGGGGGCAAAGGGAGAAGCAGTCTCCCCACTGAGCACGGAGTCCAAGGTAGAACTTGATTCATGGACCCTGGGATCATGACCTGAGCTGAAGGCAGGTGCTTAACTGACTGAACCACCCAGGCATCCCAGAAAAAGTATTTTTTTTTTTTTTAGAAAAAGTATTTTCTTAATGACCTAATTTTTAGTATGCTTTTTACCCTATTTTACACTGCTAGATATTGACATAGTAGGAAAACAAACTCAATACAAGTCAGGAAACTTCGAATTCTTACCAGGCAGCAGGGCAATACATGTCATGCAACATAAGATCTGTGTCATCTTTTTCATAGGGTTGTTGTTTTTTTTTTTTTTTTTAAAGATTTTATTTATTTATTTGAGAGAGAGAGCAAGTAAGAGAGAGCATGAGAGGGGAGAAGGTCAGAGGGAGAAGGAGACTCCCTGCAGAGCTGGGAGCCCTATGCGGGACTTGATCTGAGGACTCCGAAGGCAGTTGCTTAACCAGCTAAGCCACCCAGATGCCTCCATAGGATTGTTTTTGAGGTCAGTTGGTAGTATAGTAAAATATAAGGTAAGTGTAAAGTCCAAAGTTACTATGAAGAGCAGATAAGATAAACAAATTAATAGTTTATAGACCAGCTTTCCTGGTGGGGGAAGAGTAAAATAGTAAGATTTAAAGTTGCTGTGAAATACTAAGTTTATTTTAACAAAGGTATCTGTGAAGCTCAGTAGGTGGTTTCTTTTATAGTTAATGGTTTTAGTGCTTCATCTTTTTTTTCCATGTATTTTAAATTTTCCTTTAGGTAGTCAAGCCACATACTCCATTAATAAGATTCCCTGACAGAAGAGACAATCCTAAACCTAATGGTAAGTTATACTTCAGATTTTTAAAATATATATATATGTACAAGCATTTTTATATATGAATATGCTGTTATAGGCATTATTTCTCATTTTAAAATCCATGAGTCCATTGTAGCTTAGATCACAGTGGTCTGCTAGGTTTTATGCAAGTAGAAATTAACTTATTACCTCCATTTAAAAAAGTGGTGACTCAACAGAAATGTCTCTGAATTTTTAAGGATATTGATTTTATATAGGGAAATTTTTGTTCTTTCCTTTCTTCTGTCCTTGAAAAGACTATCCCTTGCTTACATTGGAGAGATTGTGAAGAACAGTAGCCATTCCTATATTTTTCTCCCAGCTGACCTTCTTTTTCATTCACTCATTTACTCATTCACTCAATAGATGAAGACTGCCTTAGCCCTGAGCAATCATTGCCTATAAAGTAACTCAAGATTCTGAACAAGTTGTTCTCCTCTTTTCTGTCCATTTTACCCAGTCCTTTGTCTCTGTTTTTTTTTTAAAATTCCAGTATAGTTAATTTACAGTGCCCAATATAGTGATTCAACAACTCTATACATTACTTAGTAATCATTATTCTTGTCCCTGTTTTTATTATAAGATATTTGATCTTCAATTCAGGGAGGAGCTTAACAAGTTTTATAAGGATATATATCTCTCTCTATATATAGATATATATAAAGATATATATAAATATATATGTACATATATATTTTAAAGATTTTATTTATTTGACAGAGAGCACAGGTGGGGGAGTGGGAGAGGGAGAAGCATGCTTCCCACTGTGCAGGGATCCCAGGCCCCTGGGATCATGACCTGAGCCAAAGGCAGTCGCTTAACTGAATGAACCACCCAGGCATCCCTTATAGGGATATTTTTAACTATAAATGCCACCATTTGACAAAATTTAGGTCATGTAGATTATCTATATGGGTTGAACTCCACTACATAGAAATGTTATTATTTTACAAACTTGTTTTAGTAATTCATTCGCTTAAGGCTACCTCCTTATTTAAAATGAACTTTACCCAACTAAGTTACTCAGTAATACCTGTTAGAATTACACTTAGCATTTGAAGAATGACTTGCTTACTCAATAATAGATAACTCAAAATAGTATTTTAAGATACCTGAACAATTTATTTCTCTAACTACATTTTTTTTTCAGTATCAGAAGTTTTGAGATCAGCAGGACTACCATCTCACTCTTCTTCAATTTCACAGCATTCTAAGGGAAGTAAATCACCAGATTTGCTGATGCATCAGGGTCCACCAGACACTGCAGAAATAATAAAAACATTACCTCAGAAATACAGAAGGAAACTTGTATCTCAAGAAGAAATTGAATTTATCCAAGTATGTCATTGCTCTTTATTTTAGTACTATCAAAACACGTGAACATTTTTGGCTTTTGGAATTTCATAGGCTGATTTTCTTGCTCTTCCATCACCTTGTCATGGTGGGTCAATAGCTAAGACCAAGATAGTCAGGCCCGGACTATGAGAAGTAAACCATGTACAAGCCCTCAGTAGAGGTTCATGAAGGAATATATGTGTGGAAGTATAATATGGGAAGTAGTAATAACCGTAACACATGAAAGAAGCTCAGTAGAGTCCTTGGTAATTTTTCAGTGTGAAGGGCTGCTGAGACCAAGAAATTTGAGGCCCACCGATCAGGGTCAACCTTGAGTCCTTTCCAGATCAGAAATTGTTTATAACATTGATAGGAGTGCCTAAGAGAAATGAAAAATTGAAATTGTTTTTTTATTTTTTTATTTTTTTATTTTTTTTTTTTTAAAGATTTTATTTATTTATTTGTCAGAGAGAGAGAGCGCGCGAGTGAGCATAGGCAGACAGAGTGGCAGAGGGAGAAGCAGGCTCCCTGCGGGGCAAGGAGCCTGATGTGGGACTCGATCCCAGGACGCTGGGATCATGACCTGAGCCGAAGGCAGCTGCTTAACCAACTGAGCCACCCAGGTGTCCCTGAAATTGTTTTTTTAAACCCTAAAGGTCATTTGCTTAAAATGGTGTAAATTTGTATAGTCACCTTGAAAACATTTCTTCTATGAATTTAACACCTAATTTTTTGCTTTGTTTTTTCCTTTTCAGCGTGGAGGTCCGGAATAATCACTGACAGTGTGGCTGCTATTTGTCATCAGACAAAAAAATAGTCTTTACAATAAAGACTGTCCAAAAATCCAAAATGGCACATGAGAAATTATATAGCAAACAACTTGAATACTCTGCAAAAAAAAAAAATGAAATATAGAAAATTTAGATGGATAGTTGTATCTTCTAATATATGTATCTTGGTCAGCTTCTGCAAAAGCTTACCTAATTGTTTATATGCTTATTAAAGTATACATTTTTAAATGTTAGCCTATTAATTTCCTCTCAATTATCAAGTATTTCCAGTGTTGGAGCTATTAAAAGTACACAGTATCTAGTAAACTATCACAGGTTTTTATCAGAGAGAATTGCTGCTTGGGGAAGTGATTTTCCTGAAATTGGATGAGGATCAATGAAAGAATGACTCCATTATTTGTTCTTAGTTTTCTTAACATTTTTTCATTCACAGAGTTACTGGAGTATAACTAGTTTAAAAAGCATATCCTACACTAAGTAATAAAAATATAGTCAAGGTAAAACAGGTGACTTTGTGGTATTAAAACTGGGAGTTAAGACAAAAGATTATTTGTAACCTATATTCAGAAGAAAATGCCAGAGTTTAAAATGGAAAATATGGGATCAAAATAAATATAAACCTAGGAATAGATGTTTGATTAGACATTGCAACTTACTATATTATTAGGACTGTTAAGAAAGTCTCATTCTTTGATTTATTTTACTGTTTTGATTGTCGTCATGTGTGCAAATTCTGAAAACCACTAACTTTCTCAAACTTAAATGTCTGAAAGTCTCATAAAATCAACCTAAATATTTGCCTTATTAAGGCAATTTATGAAACTTTAATAGGGTCTTAGAGTGCCAAGGGTATGTATTATTGTGAAAGTAAAGCCTCACAAAGCTAAATAAATTTTCTTCCATACCTTGAATGATTTCTAGAATATGCTTTAAGGAAGTCATTCCTAATAGTAAGGGTAGCTCATGGGTATTAGAGTCGAATTGTTGTTGAGTATTGCTCATTTGCCTGTTTGTTTTATTATTTTTTTTGTTTTTGTTTTGTTTTTTTTTGCTATTCCATAGTTTATCTGCTTCTCCTATGAGTTCTCTGTTGTGACCTAGTATAAATGTTGCCCTGGTTGAATATGAGATAGGTGTTTGGTACTAGAAATAAGCTGTTCTGGTGACTCAGAAAAACAATGTGATTGATGATTTTTCTGTTGTCATTTAAAAACTTATTTGGAATATATTCTTTAAAGTTAGCCCTATTCTCTTTTTTCCCCCTTAATTTTTACATTTCATTTACAGGAAACCAAGGTCATTTTTTTTGCTTTCTGAAACAGAGTTGGTTCAGATAATGAAGAGTGACTTCTGTGATTCCGTGGGCCAGCAGTCAGAAGCCCCATACTAGAACTGTCTGAAGGCCATCTTTACTATAGCTCCAGCCATGAATGTCACAATGAAAAAATTTCTCACTTTTACAGAATTTATGAGCACAAGTATGGCAAAAAGGCATGTTCAGTGGGAATTGGTGTCATAGGGTGAGCTCCCAAAGAGGATGGTATAGAAGGAATTCTGGCTTAGCTTTAAATAGCCTGTATTTTCATTTAGGAGACGAGCACATAAATATATATAACCATCCACAAATTGCTGAATTTGTTCAAGCTTCAGATTTCCTCCCTAATGCTATACAATATGATAGGATCCATTTAGTGCATTGTGTATTACTTTTTTTTCCCACTTTTATTTGTCAGAGCACAAGCAGGGGAGTGGCAGGCAGAGACAGAGGGAGAAGCAGGCTTCCCACTGAGGAAGGAGACTGATGTGGCTCTGGATCCCAGGATCCTAGGATCATGTCCTGAGCTGAAGGCAAACACTTAACTGACTGAACCATCCAGGTGTCCCTATGGTGTATTACTTTGTAGCAAATCAAAACTTAATGACTGAAAACTCAAAATGTGGCAAAAACAATAATCACTTAACAGGTCATTTTTTTTCTCTGGGTCTGGATTTATGAAGCAGTTTGGCTGGACAGCTCTCCATATCTTTCAGGAGGTTGTAATCAGAGACCAGCTGGGGTGGCAATTATTGAAGGCTTGACTGGAGCTAGATGATTTACCTCCAGGGTGACTCACTCATATGACCGCCAAGTTGATGATGGCCATTGGCCGGAGGTTCCAGTTCTTCCCCATGTAGACCTCTACCTGATTGAACTCTTACATGAAGGCTGACTTCACCCAGAGCACATGATCTAAGCATGCAAGGCAGAAGGAGCAATGCCTTTTATGATCTACTTAAAAGTTAGATGAACTCAATTCTGACATATTCTACAGGTCACACAGAACAGTCTGTTTCACTGGGAATAAACTGCATAAGTGCATTGATACCAGAAGGAAAGATTTCATTGGGGCCATCTTGAAAGCTGGCTGTTGCTAATACCTGCAAGTGCTTTGTAAACTGGATAATGCTTTACAGATGCTGAATGGCCTTTTATACATACAGTGACCTACTGAACCTAGACTTTTACCTAAATAACTGCCCTTTTTACCGTACTTAAAATGTCCCCACATAGGAATTTACTTAGCAGCATAGTATAATGCAGTGATTATCAATTCATATGCCATGATACACTTTAGAACTTCTAGCCTCACAAGTGTACCATGACATTTAGCTCACTATTTAGCTTATTCCTGCTACAAGTGAAGTTAATTTACTGTTAAAGTGATGACTTTCGGAAGCAACTTCGACCTGCGTTCTATGATACCATGTATCATTAGGTATATCTTGACGCAAGAGATAAATGGTAAAAGGATAGCGTTTTGTGCAATGTATGAGAATTTTGCCTATGAATGTAACAAAACTCAATAAAAAACCAGTGACAGAGCTGGAAGGTGACCAGTAATAGTTATGTGATAGCTAAGGAACAGAACTGTCAAGACACTTTTCTAAGGGTTTTGGAAATGTAAAACATTTCAGCCTTGCAGGAACCCAATGAGTAGTCCTATTACAAATGAGGAAACTAGGAACAAAAACGTTAAATATTTTGCCCAAGTAATAAATCTAGTGACTGAATACTTGTGAGGCTAGTATTCAAATGCAAGTAGTCTAGATCTAGAGCAAGAACTCAATCCTTACTCTGTATTACCTTGACTAAACTATGAACCTTAGTATTCTGCTGCCTTCTTCACCACAAATGAATATTGTTATCTCTCAGAAACATTAAATGCTTCAGCTCAAAACCTTAGAATTACCAGTTCTTTCCTCCACAACCCATATGCAGTCTGTCAAATCCTATTGGCTAGAATTTGTCAAATCCTATTGGCTAGAATTTGTTAAATTTGTAAAATCCTATTGGCTAGAAGCCAAATCTTACATAGCTATCTGGATAACTGCAACAATTCTTTCACTGGCCTTCCTTTTTTTGCTCTCTAAATCTATGTTGTCTCTAAAAACAACCATAGTGAACTTTCTAAAACATTAAGTCAGGTCATACGACTTTGCTGAGAACTACAGTGACATATATATATATATACATATATATATATATGATTTTTTTTTTGCAGTGGCTTTTCAGTGATGTCTTTTAACACCCTGTTTTTAAACTGAAGTCCTACCTTATCCCCTTTCCCTACTTTATAATCGCTGTAGCACTTAATAGTATGTATCATAACGTATTTTATTTCTTTCCGTTGGAAAGCATGGATCTTTTTTCCCTGCCGATTTCTCAGTCTGCAACAGAGCCCAGCACATAGTTAGTGCTCAATATACATTCCATAAGTAAGTGAGTTATGTGTTTAATGTGTTAATATGCATGAAAACTTATGAGAATCAAAGTTGAGTACTGCTCAAAATTAACAATTGAGCACTTACAATGTCTTAACTTTCTGGGTGTTTTATTTAGTCGTCACAACCAGGTACGATGTAGCTTATTATTACCATTTTATAGGGAAAAAAACTGACGGCCAGAATTCTGTTCCGCGGCACGGAATTCTTCAGTTGACTTGGATTTTGTTTCCCGGGTAGTCCTTCTCAAAGGACTGAACTGAGAAAGCGTTTTGACCAGCTCTTAAGAACTGGGCTCTCTTCTAAGTAACCGGCGATTGCGACGCTAAGCGTCTATAGCAACCATGGCGACGGACGCCCTCGAGCAAGAACCAGACAGCGAGATCAGGGATAAGGTCAAGTCTTCCACACTCACACACACCTATTAAACCCCGAACTCAGAACATCATATCAGAACGCTGACCTATCCCCCGTACTGAAGGGGATATCTATGTTAAAACGGCAACAGGGTGACATAGTCAACCGCGAAAACACACCGCTTCCGGCACCAACAGACTACGGCGTGACAGGGTGGGGACGGCGCAGAAAAATCAACGAACCCTGCCCCGCGCAGCTTCCGTAGGGCGGGCTCTAGCCGGACTTACTTAGCAGCACCCAAGCCCAAACCGGAAGTGGGGCGGAGCTAATAAAGCGCCGGCTCTCACTCAACGGAAGTTGCTGTTGGAGGTATTTAGGTAGCTTTAAATTCCTGGTGTCGCGGAAGCTCGCCCCTTTCAGTTGGAGCCGAGTTTCGTGCGACGAATGGCGGTGGACGTGAAGTCGCGAGCAAAGCGTTATGAGAAACTGGACTTCCTCGGGGAGGGACAGGTGAGGCTCTCGGATGGGATTCGCAGGGCTCTGAACCGAGAACGCCGGGCCGCCTCACACCCTCACAGATTTTCTGGTGGGATTGAGAGGACTGACCTGGCTACTCCTTTTTGGACGAGACTGCCCAGACGCACCTGCTGCCCCTGTGTGTACCCTGTAGGGGAGCCCCTAAGCGGCTCTGTCCTTTCTGAAGGATAGACTGGAACGGGAAGTGGCCTGCCTCACCACGTTCCACGCCGCCGCGAATCCGCTCCAAGAACCCCAAGTCTTTGCTTCTCCAGAGCTGAAGAAGTAAAAAGGCAAACACAAAAAAGCTCCCACAAACTTAGATTATTTCTGTTTTTCTCTCTAGTTTGCCACGGTTTACAAGGCCAGAGACAAGAACACCAACCAAATTGTCGCCATTAAGAAAGTGAGTTACTGTCTGTTATTTTTCCTTCAGTTTCTGAAGATGTCTGTATGTATGAGCTGATGCCTGGGCTTTGTACGACTCTTGACCGTGCTCTGGTAATGAGATATTTATGTCATTTTCAGAGAAAACGGAGTTTATTAATGTCTTGTGTTCTAGGATGGAACTCGGGTTGAATTAGTTTTGTTGTTGTTGTTGTTCCATTAATTGGAATGGAAATAAAGAGGAACCTATATATTATGTTTGCTTTATAATCTCAGATGTAGGCAAGGGGAGCAAGTACCCAAGTGCTGGTTCCTCAGAACTGTTTAATGCTGTGATCTTCCCAGGTCACGGTTTCTGCCACACCTGCATTCGTCATGTGTATCATCTGCATTTTCTGTGTACAGATTTTCCTTGAAAGGCTTTCGTGAGCATTAACATTGATGTGCCTTTTTAAAAAATGAATTTAGTAGCTTTTTTACTTGCATTTATTCAAGAAACTTGGGTCGTATGTAGCAAATTTTTTACATGTCAGGCATCTTCACTTACATTCTTTTCATTTAGACCTCCATATAGGCATATGAAGTAGGGAAAGTATCCTTATTTTACACTTGAGATACCTGAGACTAAGAGAGATTGAGTAATTGTCAAAATGACACAGATACTAATGGCTAAAACTAGCATTTAAATCCAGGTGTTTTGCTGCCAGTTTGCTTGTTCTTTCCTGTGCTACTGAAGTCAGTAATCCTCTCAGAGGTTTTGGTCATACCTCAAGGTCTCTTGGTGGGGTGGGTGACCTCCACCTCCTCCTTTTATTTATTTATTTGTCAGAGAAAGGGGGACAGAGAGCGCCCACAGGGGAACAGGGGAACAGCAGGCAGCGGGGAAGCAGGCTCCTCCATGAGCAGGGAGCACCACGTGGGGATCCATTCTAGGACCCTCGGATAACGACCTGAGGCCAAGGCTTAACCTAGTGAGCCACCCAGGTGTCCTTACCTCCTTATTGTTCCAGTTGCCATTTGAATCTCTCTTCTCCTTCAAAATTCCTAACTCCTTTGAAGCCTCATTTTAGACATTATCTAGTCTTTCTGCTATAAAGTTTTACACTTGTTTATTTACTAGCACGTTTAATTTTACAAAAAATGAATTTTCTGTATTTTTTCACCTATTTTATCTTGGAATTTTAAACTGTGTTTAGAGGGATAGGGTGCCTGGGTGACTCAGTGGGTTAAGTGTCTGCCTTCCACTTGGGTCATTGTCTCAGGGTCCTGGGATCAAGCCCTACATCTAGCTCCCTGCTCAGTAGAGAGCCTGCTTCCCCCTCTCTCTCTGCCTGCTGCTCTACCTACTAGTGATCTCTCTCTCTGTTAAATAAATAAAATCTTTAAAATGAAAAAAAAAAAAAGTATGTTTAGAGGTAAGTGGAATATTTAATTTCTTTTGAAATTTATAAAAAATAAATTATTATTGATGTCTACCTCATCTTTTTAAAAAGATCATACTCAATTTATGATTCCCCATTTATTTAACCAACCCTCTATTGGTGGCCTTCAAGATTATTTCTCTCAATGCCTGGCTGGCTGCCCATCCACCCGCACATATGTAAATATTCTTTAACAGTTTGTCTTTCTGAATCAACATTAATTTTTTTTATTTTTTATTTTTTAAAAGATTTTATTTATTTATTTGACAGAGATCACAAGTAGACAGAGAGAGAGGAGGAAGCAGGGTCCCCGCTGAGCAGAGAGCCCCATGCGGGGCTCCATCCCAGCACCCCAAGATCCTGACCTGAGCCCAAGGCAGAGGCTTTAACCCGCTGAGCCACCCAGGTGCCCCTCAGCATTATTTTTTTTTAAAGATCTTATTTGTTTATTTGACAGAGAGATCACAAGTAGGCAGAGCAGCTGGCAGAGAGGGGGGAAGTAGGCTCCCCGCTGAGCAGAGAGCCTGTTGTGGGGCTCCATTCCAGGACCCTGAGATCGTGACCAGAGCGGAAGGCAGAGGTTAACCCACTGAGCCACCCAGGCGCCCCCTGAATCAGCATTATTGCTGAAATCTTCTACATGGATACATGTAGATATGATTTATATCTGATCATTGGTGATTAGATTCCATCATATAATTACACTTAAATTTGCCTGTCAAAATCTTGTTGATGTACACTTAGGCTATTTTGTTATTATTTTTTATGCTTTCCCTTAATATAGTCCTACAGAGATGACTATTCACGTCAGTTTCTTTAGACAATATATCCATATTTGAAACCAACTGAGTTGTTGCTGTTTTAGGGCATATACAGCATCACCCTCACCACATTGTCAGATTGCTCTTCAAAGTTTAACCTCCCTCCACATTCTTACCATGTTTGTATTGTCAGATTTTACAACATTTTTCAATTACCTGGATCGAAATTGGTATATGATTGTTTCAATTAATATTCCTCTGAATACCAGTAAGATTGATCATCTTTTCTTAGATTTATTGGCTTTTTAGACTTTTTTTCTACCAGTTTTTCTGTTAGGGTGCTTTAATTTTTTTCTTCCTATGGATTAGTGGAATTCTTTATTATATTCTGAACATTACTCCTTTGTCAGAAATTTGCAGTGCAGGTATCCTCTCCTAGTCTTTGGCTAGACTTTGTTTATATATGGTGTCTTCTGGGACACAGAAATTTATAATTCTGTTCTGGTTGAGTTTATCCATTTTTTTTTTCCTTTATGGGCTTCCTTTTTATCTGCTTGCCTACCTCTAGGTTATTAAGGGTTCTATTTTCTAAAAATTTTAAAGCACTGCTGTTCACATTTAGGTCTTTATTTTATCTGGAATTAATTTTTCTATTTTGTGTAATAGGGTGATCCGGTATTTTTTTCCTTGCTGTCCCAGCATTATGTATAGTCTGTCCTTTTCCTGGTGGGTTGTAATGCCAAGTTTTGCCTTTAGTTGTAATCTGAGTTCCAGTATATACTTGGATCCATTTTGGGGCACACTATTTTTTTTTTTCCATCCCTGCTCAGATGCTATAATGTATTTAATTACTACTGTCTTTCAAAACCCTTGAAATCTGAAGTTAAACATACCTGTTTTTCTTCAAAATTATCTTGTCTACTTTATCTGCCACTTGGGAAATTTCAAAGAATCAGGAGAATTCTATATGAACTAGGTATTTCATATTGCTATGGCATTATTATTAATTTTGTTAAGTATGAAAATGGCAGGGTGCCTGGGTGGCTCAGTTGGTTAAGCAACTACCTTCGGCTCAGGTCATGATCCCAGGGTCCTGGGATCGAGTCCTGCATCGGGCTCTCAGCTCCACAGGGAGTCTGCTTCTCCCCTCTCATGCTGTCTCTCACAAATAAATTAAAAAAACAAAAACAAAAACAAAAGTATGGGCGCCTGGGTGGCTCAGTGGGTTAAGCCTCTGCCTTCGGCTCAGGTCATGATCTCAGGGTCCTGGGATCGAGGCCCCCATGGGGCTCTCTGCTCAGCGGGGAGCCTGCTTCCCCCTCCTCCTCTGCCTGCCTCTGTGCCTACTTGTGATCTCTTTCTCTGTGTCAAATAAATAAATAAAATCTTAAAAAAAAAAAAAGTATGAGGATGGCATATTGAATATTTAAGAAAATGTCCATGTTTTAGAGATGCCTACTTAAGTACATGGGGATGAAATGACATGAAATCTGAGGTTTGTTATAAAACATTTTATTCAGCAGAAAGGGGAGGATGAATAATGAAGTAAGTGTGGTGAAATATTGATAGTTGTTTAATCTGGGTACTGAAGTAGATGGCTTCCTGAAACCATTGTATTTTTATTGTGTTTACAAAATGTAAAAATTTTTTAAATTGTTCTTAGATTCTTTTCCATGTAAAGTTTAGAATCAGTTTGTCAGTGTTCTTTAAAAAATGCTGTTGAGCTTTGGATTTGATTGCATTGAACTTAAAGAAAATTGACGTATGTGTGATTACTGAGTCTTGCTATCCATGAGTGTGTTTATTTTGGTCTCATTTTAAGCATGTTTTTATATCATTTTATTACTTAGTTTTGGAAAACTTTGCACATCTTTTGTTAGATTTATTGCTGAGTGCCCTATATTTTTTAGTGCTATAGTAGTTTACCTTTAAGTAAAAAGTTGTGTTTGTAGTATACAGCTGGAAGATATATATTTATATATTTACATCTTTTAATCTATTTTTATCATTACCAAGAATCTTATCTTTTAAATTTTATTTCTAGCATACTTAACATGAAGTGTTACATTGGTTTCAGGTGTACAATACAGTGATTCAGCAAGTCTATACATTAGTGCTCATCGTGATGTGTAGTCTTAATCCTCTTCAGCTATTTCCCCCATCCCCCTCCCACCTCCCTTCTGATAGCTATCTGTTCTCTCTAGTTAACTGTTTCTTGGTTGTCTCTTTCTTCTTTGTTTGTTTCTTTTTTTTTTTTTTAAGATTTTTTTAATATATATGTCAGAGAGAGAGAGTACACACAAGCAGGCAGAGAGGCAAGCAGAGAGAGAGGAGGAAGCAGGCTCCCTGCCGAGCAAGGAGCCCGATGCGGGACTCGATCCGAGGACCCCAGGATCATGACCTGAGCCGAAGGCAGCGGCTTAACCAACTGAACCACCCAGGCGTCCCTGTTTGTTTTGTTTCTTAGTTTCCACATATGAATGAAATCATATGGTATTGTCTTTCTCTTATTTCACTTAATGTTATACCCTCTAGATCCATCCATGTTGTTGCAAATGGCAAGATTTTGTTCTTTTTTGTGGCTGAGTAATATTCTATTTTAATGTTCTGTTTGCTTTTGTTAATAATGCTGCAGTAAACATAGAGATGCATATAGCTTTTGAATTAGTGTTTTTGTATTCTTTGGGTATATGCCCAGTAGGGGACTTACTGGATCATATGGTAATTATATTTTTAGTTTTTGAGGAACCTCCATACCGTTTTCCACAGTGGCTGCCCCATTTTGCATTTAGCTGGGGGATATTTTTAAAGGTAGAATTTTTAAAGGATATTTGTGTTTTTCCAGAAGTAATTGTTTTGGGATTTTTTTTTTTTTTTAAATTACATGTAGTCATTGTATAAAGCAGTGAGTAAGAGACTGGTGTAAGCCTAAACCTATTAATGCAATTTGTTTTGCTTCTTTTGTTTTGTTATGTGTATTCATGGTAACAACAGTTTAACCATTTTTTATATCCATCATAATTTGTAATTTTTCTTTTTGGGAAAATGTGTTCCCTGAGAACATGTTATTGGGCATATTAAACATGTTATTTTATGTTTGTATGTCATATATTTCCTTCCAAGTAGGCCAACTTGAAGTGATTTTTGTTGTTGTTGTTGTTGTTTATTAATCAGTATGCCCTCAGTTACTTTTCCACATTTAATTTTGCAGAGATAAAGGAGACATTATTTTCTTAATTCCATTACTTGAATGTAACTCAAAAACTTAAGGGGCAAGGCATGATAGGTACTTGGTCCTTTCTTGTATTGTTAATTTCAGATTCATGATTTCCACTCCCTTCTTGCTTACTGGCCACATATAAGTTGCTACGTATTTTTGTTGTGGCTAAGTTTCTGAAGTGTTTATATGTTATGCACTAAGTCTAAATAACACATTTTTAATGTGTTTGGGTTTTTCCCCCCCTACCAGATTAAACTTGGACATAGATCAGAAGCTAAAGATGGTGAGTACTCAATATAATCTGACAGAACAGGAAAAGTTTTTATTCTCACTAAGGAAGTTAGCAACGTATCAGTTATGAGTGGTTTAGATAGGGTTATTGCAGGGTGCTAGAAGAGTAAACTCAGCATAGAGAATCAGGATAGAGACAGGATGTTTGTGATATCCACCATTTGGATGTTAAGAGTCATATAACCAAGTCATCTGAGTAAATGTAAGGCAACAAGGTTATCAGTGACTTGTCTTGCTGTCTTCGTTATTCTTTAAGGTATTGTTGCAAGCACTCTTTTTTTTTTCCCCCCCTAAACTGATTACTTTGAAAATTCAGGATACAACCTCATGGAAGTATGGAAAGCTCACACTGAAATAGATGAATGGAAGAAAACATGTTTTTACCTTTCCTCCATAGCTTTGTGTGGTAGCATGTTAAGTCTTATTTAGTCACCAAGAACTAGTTTTTATAAAAAGGACCCATCTTCTATTTAACAGATAGTACCAGATCTTATTTTTAATTTTGAGTTCTATCCTTTGTATTGGGAACAATAATAGTCTTACCACTATTTTGCTGTTAGCATCAAAAATCTGTTCCTAATATTCATAATGCAAGAAAGAGGAAGCTGTTGACTTATTTATTGCTTTAATGTTACACACTGTCACATTGATATTCCAGCAATCTTCTCAAGGGATATGCTACAAAGTGAATACTTTTTTTCACCATTTATCATAGTGATTTTAAGCTATTTTAAAAATAAAGTAATATAAAATAAAACCAGATGTCAAAAAAACTGTCAAAATGGCCCTTATTTTTCTGTAGGATATTCATTGCTGTTTCCTGAAAGACTAACCTATCCCAAAAAATATGCTTTTAAGATTTGAGATGTCAGAGTTATTTCTCACATTTTGCTTTGCCTTTTCATATAGGTATAAATAGAACAGCCTTAAGAGAAATAAAATTATTACAGGAGCTAAGTCATCCAAATATAATTGGTGTGAGTATGATCTAAATTATTTCTTGGGTTTGGGACCCTGTCATTTCTGAATGTGGTAGTTGTTGATTGAAGGCTCAGCAAGATGAATTGCTTTAGGTGAACCTTGCAAAAAAGCTTAAAAATTTATTAGGCTAATAGGTATTTTCTGTTCTAATTGATTCTGTAGGCACTGTCTTTGTTTTTAAAAAAAATTTTTTTTAAGATTTTATTTCTTTATTTTGACAGCATGAGAGAGAGAGAGCACGCCACACAGCATGAGAGAGAGAGAGCGCGCCACACTCGAAGCGTGAGCACAAACAGGGGGAGGGGCAGAGGCAGAGGGAGAAGCAGACTCCCCACTGAGCCGGGACCTCCATCCCAGGAACCAAAGGCAGACACTTAACTGACTGAGCCACCCAGGCGTCTCTAGGCATTGTCTTTAAAACTATACAACTGATGGAATAAGTTTAATATGGGCATATGGCCTAATTTTGTGAAAAATCATTTTGACGGGCGCCTGAGTGGCTCAGTGGGTTAAAGCCTCTGCCTTCGGCTCCGGTCATGGTCCCAGGATCCTGGGATCGAGCCCCATATTGGGCTCTCTGCTCAAGAGGGAGCCTGCTTCCCCCCCTCTCTCTTTCTGCCTCTCTGCCTACTTGTGATCCCTGTCTGTCAAATTAAAAAAAAAAAAATCATTTTGAAGCCTAGAGAGCCCTAGCATGTGTAAGACCTTGAGTAAGCTCCCCTATAACTCGGTGCCGTAACCCCACCTCAGAGGGTTGTAGTAAGACTAGTTCATTGATTGAATGCATTTGAAGTACCTGAAAATAGAGCCTGGCATAGAGGGTGCATATAAGGAATGATAGCTACCACTTCTATTTATAGGATTTTCTTAAATACTGAGCACAAAATTGCAGACTGGGATGAAGTTTTCATTAATTTATTTCTTAATTATAATTCTCAAAATTTTGGAGGAAAGCTTACGTATTTAGTGACTTTTTAAAAATACTAAGGTTGGGCGCCTGGGTGGCTCAGTGGGTTAAGCCTCTGTCTTCGGCTCAGGTCATGATCCTGGGGTCCTGGGATCAAGTCCCGCATCGGGCTCTCTGCTCAGCAGGGGGCCTGCTTCCCTCTCTCTCTCTCTGTCTGCCTCTCTGCCTACTTGTGATCTCTCTCTCTCTCTCTCTGTCAAATAAATAAATAAATAAATAAATACTAAGGTTTAGGCACACCTACTTGCTCAGTTGGTTAGGTGTCTGACTTTGGCTAAGGTCACGATCTTTGAATCCTGGGATTGAGCCCAGCATTAGGCTCCTGGCTCAGCGAGGAGTCAGCTTCTCTCTCTCTCTCTCCGCCCCTCCCCCTGCTTGTGCATACTCTCTGTCTCTCTCAAATAAATAAGATCTTTAAAAAAATACAAAGTTTAGTGTTTTTGTGCCTCAAATTACTAATTCCTAGCGATATAAAGGATAAATGTCAAATTTAATAAGATAATTCAGATTTAGCTGGGAATTATCAGCAGTCCAGATGCATGTTTAAATTTTTAAAAATTACTTTAGTTGGTATAATCTTTTCAAATATTTTATGGAAAATCACATTTTTATTTACTTGTTTATTTTTTAATTTTGCTTTGCAGCTCCTTGATGCTTTTGGACATAAATCTAATATTAGTCTTGTCTTTGATTTTATGGAAACTGATCTAGAGGTAAGATTAAGATTCCTAGAGGACTTTCTTTTCTCTTTTTATCAGAAGAGAACCTAAAGGTTTATTTCCTTTTTTCTTCTGAGTCATTTAGCCATATTCCCAGTGTTATATACAGAGATTTGGATTTCAGAGCACATCTGTCTACCAAGTTCCCTGTACCTGATTGACATTACTTTTAGAGAGATGAATATTAGGCCTTTGAGAATTTAGGGTTCCTTTTCCATATATCACAGAATATCCTCCTTTTGAAAGCCAAGTTTTTTATTTTACATTTGAGAATATAAGATCTTGGGCTTTTCCTTAATACTAACTGAATCTCAGAAACTGACAATCCAGGGGCACCTGGGTGGCTCAGTGAGTTAAGCCTCTGCCTTCGATTCAGGTCATGGTCTTAGGGTCCTGGGATCGAGCCCCACATTGGGCTCTGCTCAGCAGGGAGCCTTTTTCCCCCTCTCTCTCTGCCTGCCTCTCTGCCTACTTGTGATCTCTGTCTGTCAAATAAATAAATAAGATCTTTAAAAAAACAAAAACAAAAAACTGACAATCCAGGGATGTTGAACAACTAAAATTCTCATACACTGCTGGTGAGAATACAAAAAACAGTTAAATACACAGCTGAAGAATGATCTGGCAATACCACTACTAGATATTTGTCTAAGAGACACCAAAATATGTCTACACAGAAATCATTTGGTACACAGATGTCCAACTTTTTTCATTATTGCCGAAACTGGAAACAATCTAAATACCTTTTCTAGTGAATATATAAACAAACTGTGGTATAGCTGTAAAATGGAATGCTGTTTGGGGATAAAAAGTAATGAACTGCTCATACATATAAAGTATAGAGGAATCTCAGATGTATTATGCTAAATGAAAGAACTCAAGTTCAAAATGCTATATATTACATAATTCCACTTATATGATATTCTGGAAAAGGCAAAACTAAAGAAACAGATCAGGTCAGTGGTGGCCAGGGTTGGGAGTAGAGGAAAGTATTAGGTATAGAGGGGCCTGAGGCTATTAGGGTAGGGGTGGGAGTTAAAGAACTTTATCTTGATTTTGGTAGTGGTTACATAACTGGATATCTTTGTTAAACACATGGAACTATGCACTGAAAAGGGCATATTTTGCCTAACTCTGACTTCTTTTTTTTCTTTCTTTTTCTTTTTTCTTTTCTTTTCTTTTTTTTTTTTTTTTTTGTAAATGGGATTATTCTCTTAATTTCTTTTACTTTTACTTCATTATTAGTATATAAAAATGCTACAGATTTCTGTATATTGATTTTGGATCTTGCAACTTTACTGAATTCAGCGATCAGTTCTAGTAGTTTTTTGGTGGAGTATTTAGGGTTTTCTCTATATAGTATGTCATCTGTAAATAGTGTAAGTTTTACTTCTTGCCAATTTGGATACCCTTTTTTTTTTAAAGTTTTTATTTATTTGACAGAGAGAGAGAAGACACAGGCAGGGTGGGGCGGAGCGGCAGGCAAAGGGAGGAGAAGCAGGCTCTCTGCAAAGCAGGGAGCCTGATGCAGGACTCGATCCTAGAATCCTGGGGTCATGACCTGAGCCGGCTGCCATCTGAGCCACCCATGTGCCCCAGGATACCTTTTATCTAAATCTGATTTCTAAAAAAAGAAAATGGGAACTTTTAGCTGATATAACTTATTAATGTAGGAATAAACTGATTTTAAGCACAGTTCTCAAATAATGCCATGGAAAATTCAGTCTTGCACTTTAGCTTGACTCTATTTTCTTCTTTGTTGCCTTTCTTCATGGGCTTAATTTCTCAGAATAGTGACTCAGGCACCTCAGGTTTATATCCTTAAGAATTTAATAATCTGTAAGGACGGAAGATGCTTTGTTCTCTTAGTTTCTAACAGAAGTAGTTGGCCTGTTGGATTAGCTTGGCTTAGATCACATGTCCATCCCTAAACCAGTCTTTTAGACAGCAGGCTTGTGGTGATTGACTATGCATGGGTCATGTATCTACCTCTAGAAGACACTGGTAGTGGTCAGTTCTATTTTAACCAGGTGATATCCCAAAGGAATGCTGAATGCTGTTATCAGAAGGGGCTATACATCCTGGGGCAAGCAAAACAACAAATGTTCACTGTGTTAGTGCCTTTTAAACAAAGAAGTAGGAAAGAATGCACCAGCAGAGATACTTGCCCTAATCACATAACTGGAAATTCTGACAGTGCTTCCTAAGGAGAGTTAGGCAGTGTTTCTTCAGATTCTCCTATATGATGGGTAAACTCATTTTATGTCTGTGATTTTATATGGTATGATTTATTTGGAATAATTGTATATATACACTGGGTTTACAGGTTATAATAAAGGATAATAGTCTTGTGTTGACACCATCACACATCAAAGCCTACATGTTGATGACTCTTCAAGGGTTAGAATATTTACATCAGCATTGGATTCTACATAGGGTAAGGTTTTTAACCAAGTATGATTGATTCTTTATGTTTTAGTCAAGTTTAATATAGTCAGTTATTACATAAATGGTCTAAATATGTGTATTTTAAAATAAAAATAGAGCCCGGCCATTTTTTTCCCATCTTCCTCTGGGTGTTCCCTTCAGTTTTTCTACCAGGTGGTGACACGAAGACTATAAAATACTACATAAAATTTAGAAATAGAAGAGACCCAGTTCTTCATTTTTTTCTTAGGTGAAAAGCTAAGTTGCTATATCACCTGACCAAGGTTTTATATATTTTTTCAAGGTCAGTAGCTAGTAACTGACAGAATATTAAAATCTACATGTTTTGGCTTTAAGTCCAGTGTTCTTTGTGCTATACCTATACTATTGTGACAAGGGGAAAAAATACAGTGAGTCTGGTTTAAGTTCTACAACACTAAAATATTTTTAGAAAAAATACTTTTAGTAACTCTAAAGTTCTGTGAAGTAATGAAGTTTCTGAAATGGTTGAGTCAATGTTAGAAACGTTCAGCTCTTGAAACAAGGCTGATAATATCAATAGGTAGATATTCTTAGGCACTCTATTTAGATAAATAAATAAGAGTACATGTAGTCAGTAATTCTCATACCTTAAACTTAGAATCCCTTTTAGGTTATTGCTAATATCTTTTTAGTATATATTTTGAAGAATTTGTTCCTAATCCTCTCTAAATGCATGATATTTTTATTTACTGAAATTCATGTGTATTACTGTTATTAAATAAATAGCAGGAACTGTTTATTGAGTCTCTAGTCATTACAGTAGCCTCCTTATAGAAAATGCTAAATTTAATCCTCACAGCAACCCTCTGAGGTAGGTAAATTGAAGCTCAGTGACCCAAGGTCTTGATCCAAGGTCTCACCAAGTAATGTAACCAGTCTTATTTAGCATTGGTAAGATTTTAAGTCAATGAAAAAAAAGTACTGATTGTTGTTTAAATTTAAGGTTTTACCCTGTTTTTTGCCAGGTTTAAAGTTAAGGCAACTAAATGTAGCATTATGGTATTCTCTCCCACCTGCTGACATGTTTATTTAAAATCTCCATGATACAGGATCTAAAACCAAACAACTTGTTGTTAGATGAAAATGGAGTTCTAAAACTGGCAGATTTTGGCCTGGCCAAATCATTTGGGAGCCCCAATAGAGCTTATACACATCAGGTTGTAACCAGGTAAGAACTGCTTTAAAAAAATTGAAAGTTTATATTGTGCAGGATTAGTTTTTTGTTTTGTTTCTTTTTAAAGATTTTATTTGAGAGAGCAACAGAGAGAGCGAGAGACAGAGACAGCATAAACAGCGAGGAGGAGTCAGAGGGAGAGGGTGATGCAGATTCCCTGCTGAGCAGGGAGCCCAATGTGGGGCTCAATCCCAGGACCCTGAAATCATGACCTGAGCTGAAGGCAGACATTTAACCAGCTGAGCCACCCAGGCATCTGTGTTTGTTTTTTTTTTAAAGGAAGCTCTGTGTAGGCCTAACCTGGAGCTTGAAGTCAGGACCCTGAGATAAGAGTTAACATGCTGTACCAACTGAGCCAGCCAGGCACTCCCTGAAAGGGTTTAAAAGGATAAGAAGGGGCGCCTGGGTGGCTCAGTGGGTTAAAGCCTCTGCCTTCGGCTCGGGTCATGATCTCGGGGTCCTGGGATCGAGCCCTGTATCAGGCTCTCTGCTCAGCAGGGAGCCTGTTTCCCCCTCTCTCTCTCTGCCTGCCTCTCTGCCTGCTTGTAATTTCTCTGTCAAATGAATGGATAAAATCTTTAAAAAAAAAAAAAAGGATAAGAAAATAGGAATTGGAGATAGTAAGAACAGAAGTAAGAGGATATTCTGGTTATTTCAGAATAACCAGAGAATGTGGAGGTAGCTGTTACAGGAAATTGGGCCTGAAGAAGTTTTTCTTGTTTATTACTTTGTTTTTTAGTTTATTTTTAAGGCTGAAGAAATTATGGTATTTTCGAACACTACTGGGAAAAGTCTAGTGAAGAAGAAAAAAACATTGATGTAGGAGAAAGAATTTCAGTATCTTAGAAAATAGGCAAGAGAGCATGGTACCTGGTGCCCCAAGTTGACATACTGGCATTAAAACAGTCCAGGACAGTTCATCTGAAGTTACAGATGAGAAAGGCAGATTGTGTGAATACAAAAGACTATAGGTGAGTCCATGGAATTTTTTTTTCTTTTTTCTTTTTTTTTTCCCATTATTTGGATATTTTTCAGTGAAGTTAGAAGTAAGCTGGCTTAGAGGAAGGATGGTTTTGAGAGTTTCAGGAAGAGAGAAGGCATTAATTATTTAAGAATGGAAAAGTAGGGGCACCTGGGTAGCTCAGTGGGTTAAAGCCTCTGCCTTCGGCTCCGGTCATGATCCCAGGATCCTGGGATCGAGCCCCATATTGGGCTCTCTGCTCAAGAGGGAGCCTGCTTCCCCCTCTCTCTCTTCCTGCCTCTCTGCCTACTTGTGATCTCTCCCTCTGTCAAATAAAGAAATAAAATCTTAAAAAAAAAAAAATGGAAAAGTATATGGACCAAGGATGTGTGTCATTTCCAGTATGTAACTGCTTGGTTTTTTGTTTTTGTTTTTTTTTTAAGACTTTTTCTTTATTTATTCATGAGGGACAGAGAGAGGCAGAGGCAGAGGGAAAAACCAGGCTCCCCACTGAGCCGGGAGCCTGATGTGGGACTCAGTCCCAGGACCTGGGGTCATTACCTGAGCTGAAGGCAGAGGCTTAACCAACTGAGCCACCCAGGTGTCCTGGAACTGCTTGGTTTTATAGTCAGTTTTTCTTGAGTTAATGGAATACATAAAAGTAAATTTCATCAGTGGGATGATGTTTTGCTGAGGAGTTTTCTCCCAGAAGTACTTTTTTTTTCTTTTTTTAAATTTATTTATTTGACAGAGAGAGATTTATTTATTTGACAGGCAGAGAGGCAGGCAGAAAGAGAGGGGGAAGCAGGCTCCTTGCCGAGCAGAGCCTGATGTCGGGCTCGATCCCAGGACCCTGAGATCATGACCTGAGCCGAAGGCAGAGGCTTAACCCACTGAGCCACCCAGGCGCCCCCAGAAGTACTTTAATAATTGCATTTTAAAATTACATTTTTAAAAAATTTTTAATTTTTATTAACATAATATATTATTAGCCCCACGGGTACAGGTCTGTGGATCGCCAGGTTTACACACTTCACAGCACTCACCATAGCACATACCCTCCCCAATGTCCATAACCCAACCACCCTCTCTCTCCCCTCCCTACCCCCAGCAACCCTCAGTTTGTTTTGTGAGATTAAGAGTATCTTATGGTTTGTCTCCCTCCCGATCTCATCTTTAAAATTACATTTCTTTTTGTTCTTCAGGTGGTATCGGGCCCCTGAGTTACTCTTTGGAGCTAGAATGTATGGTGTAGGTGTGGACATGTGGGCTGTTGGCTGTATCTTAGCAGAGCTTCTTCTAAGGGTAAGTCTAGGATTGATATATACACTATGATATTGTAATAGCTATTTGTTTGTATAACTTGCATAAGAATTGTCTTCCCATAGATAATTTTCAGAGAGGAGCACCA
Source organism: Martes martes (assembly GCF_963455335.1). Classification (NCBI taxonomy): domain Eukaryota; kingdom Metazoa; phylum Chordata; class Mammalia; order Carnivora; family Mustelidae; genus Martes; species Martes martes. Next base: position 69,324,310 of record NC_137892.1, on the reverse strand, counting down.
TTCTTCTAAAAAAAAGCCAACAAATAGACCAATTTAAAAAAAAAATGCATCTTCTCCACTGCAACCTTTTTGTTAATGGGAGATGAGAAGACCTCTTATTGAGGACAGTAAAGGTTTTATAGATCATTTCTATAATCAGAAATAAAGCTACAATAAAACTCATCAGGCTGTAATATTGTAACATCTCTGCTGTAACTAGAAGTGTTAGGATGCACTTTTGTAGTCCTGGGACTTTTCTTGTTTGGGGCTGTTAAAAGTTACACTTTAGGAAATGTGTAAAACCAGCCACTATAGCTGCTCTCTCAGCAGTGTATGTAAGATTATTTTAGTTCTGTTCAACCTAAGCAGTTGTGGTGGTCCTGTAGCATTTCCCTGGACTGAAACCGTCTTGAAATAAAACATTGTCTCACTACCCTCACTGGAGAGAAAGATGGTGCCTTAGAAACTTTTGTTGAGCTATAAAGTTTAGTTTAGCCTTTCTGAATGATGAAGGCAAAGGAATAGTGGGGTATCCTTCTGAAGCTGAGAGTTTTTTCCTCCCTACTTTTCCATTTTCCAACCCCTACTCTTCTCAAGTGATACGTATTTAAAGAAATGTGAACCCAAGACACAAAAATATAGCTTTTCAGTTCCTTGAACACAGAAAATAGTTTCTATATGCCACAAAGAAAAATTACCTTCTCAAACATCTTGTTTAGTTTGGTGTGAGTTCTGTGCATCATTTGGAGAAGCTCACTCCTGTGGGTACTTGCAGAAGAAATACTAACATACTTAGATTTGAAGATGAATAGTAATCCCTGTGCTATTGATGGGTTCTGTGGATAAGCTGGCATGACAGCTCTGCTGCTCACAAAAACACAGAGTTTTGCCAGCTGTCAGTTCTGTCAGCTCCTCAAAACACAGTTCATTCATTACCAAGATAAAATCATAGCCCCTAATGTTATGATTTAGCGTTCCACTGAGAAAGTAAGTGGTGGAGAGAGACAGAAGTTAAGAATGAACAGGTTAGAGGTGCACCTTAGTGTCTCAGTTGGTTACGTGTCCGACTCTTGATTTTGGCTCAGCTCATTATCTCAGGGTCGTGTATAGCCTGCTTGGGATTCTCTCCCTCTTCCCCCCCACTGACACAGCCATTCACACTCTCTCTCTTTAATTCTTTTTATTTTTTTTCAGATTTTATTTATTTATTTGAGAGAGACAGTATGAGCAGGGGTGAGGGACAGGGGGGAAAGGGAGAAGCAGACTCCCTGCTGAGCAGAGATCCTGATGAGGGACTTGATTCCAGGACTCTGGATCGTGACCTGAGCTAGACACAGATGCTTAACTGACTCAGCCATCCAGGTGCCCAAGTGATAATTATATCTTAAAGATTTTTGATATGGCAGGGCAAAACTCCCCCCGACCCTTATAAATTATCTTGTAAAAGATATATAAATGCCATCCTTGAAACTAGGAGATGCCCGTTAATACCATGCCAGAGTACGTAAAATGAGAAATGAAAGCGGCTTAAATTTTACAGAAAAAGATGCCAGCTAGAGGCAGTTTTGGCTTGACACACAGTCCTAGAGTTGCTTGGTTATTGAGAAGCACCTGTGATCATTGATGACAATGATGAGGTATAGGCCTAAAAACTGGAGTTGGTCGAAAAAAATTTTGTATGGGCAATTAATATCATGGTCCCTCTACATGTAAGCTATATCACTTCTGTTTGTCCAACTATACCTCCACTTTAAACCTCCACTGGAGATAGGTTTATTCTCTCAAGAAATTGAAACACAAATCTCCAGACATAGCCATCCTTAGACACTGTGGAGGATGTGGGTGAGTTGCTTTGGTGAAAACATGCAAATTACATGAAAGTCTGTATACTGAATAGTAAAACCTTCAATTTAGTTCCCTGCTCAGCTCCCAGAACCTTGGTAGGTTTTGTAATAAGCTAGTAACTCTTTAACCCAGGCAAAAGATTAGAGGATCCTTTACTAGAAGAACTGAATGGCCCCAGAGAATAGACCCACAGACAATGGGCATTAAACTCCCCACCCAGTCTTTCTAGAGAAAGCCTGTGAGTTCTAATCAGTGTTTTTAATACCTTACCCTTGAATATGAGTGGTTAATCATGATTACCACATAGTTATCATGGAGTTCCAGATATTTAATGAAGGCTTCCAGTATGTAAGAATTACCAGGTAATTGGCAAGAATCATTAGATATTGGATGATGGGGTGGCTCAATGGTTAAGCCTGCCTTCATTCAGGTCACAATCCCACGGTCATGGAATCTAATCCTGCATCAGGCTCCTTGCTCAGTGGGGAGCTTGCTTCTCCCTCTGCCTGCTGCTCCCCCTCTCAAATAAGTAAATATTAAAAAAATGATACTTGATGAAAGGATTCAATGTGAAAGACTGACAATAAAAGAAATTTGTAGGGGGATACCTGGGTGGGTCAGTCGATTAATTGTCTGCCTTTGATTCAGGTGAGATTGAGTCCCACTCAGGCTCCCTACTCAGTGGGGAGTCTCCTCCCTCTTCCTCTGCCCCCTCCCTGCTCATGCTCTTTCACTCACTCACTCTCAAATAAATAAATAAATAAATAAAATCTTTTTAAAAAAATAAAGGAAGAAAGAAATTTGGGGAAAATAGACAGGTAGCAGAAGAAATTTAACCCTCTATCTCTACCACACCTTCAGAGAACTAAGAGAACATACTCCATCTGTAAAACAAGAACATGATGCTCTATTACTAAAGGATCAGTCGAAGAATAAGGCAATCTTGAAAATTTTTATGTAGGATAACTAAAAGCAAACAGAGACAGTGGAAAGATTGGGAAAGTAAGCTCAAGAATTCTTTCCATGGGGCGCCTGGGTGATTCAGTGGGTTAAAGCCTCTGCCTTCGGCTCGGGTCATGATCCCAGGGTCCTGGGATAGAGCCCCACATCGGGCTCTCTGCTCAGCGGGGGGCTTGCTTCCCCCTCTCTCTCTGCCTGCCTCTCTGCCTGCTTGTGATCTCTGTCTGTCAAATAAATAAATAAAATCTTTAAAAAAAAAAAAATAGAACTTGGGGGGGCACCTGGGTGGCTCAGTGGGTTAAGCCTCTGCCTTTGGCTCAGGTCATGATTCCAGGTCCTGGGATAGAGCCCCACATCGGGCTCTCTGCTCAGCGGGGGGCTTGCTTCCCCCTCTCTCTCTGCCTGCCTCTCTGCCTGCTTGTGATCTCTGTCTGTCAAATAAATAAAATCTTAAAAAAAAAAGAATTCTTTCATCAAGTAAGACCAAAAAATTAAGCTAACCGATTGATCCAGGATTGATCCTAGAATATAATAAAAAAGAACAAAGAAAATGTAGGATAGGGGCACCTGGGTGGCTCAGTGGGTTAAAGCCTCTGCCTTCAGCTCAGGTCACGATCCCAGGGTCCTTGGATCGAGGCCCACATCGGGCTCTCTGCTCAGCAAGGAGCCTGCTTCCCCCTCACTCTTCTCTGCCTGCCTCTCTGCCTACTTGGGATCTCTGTCAAATAAATAAATAAAACCTTACTAAATAAATAAATAAATAAATAAATGAAAATGTAGGATAGGAAATTCACCAGATAATAGCCTAGCATTGGTGGGTGTGAACTGACTTAAAGTGCAACAAAGACTCCGCATAGTGAATGAAAAAAGACCCATGCCAAAGGCGTATTGTGAAATTTCAGAGGACCAGACTATAAGGAAAATACTTTATTTCCAAGAGAGGAAAAACAGGGAGAGCTTACATAGAAACCATAATGAAGGATTAGGGGGAAAGAATGGTTTCAGACTTCTCAAAAGTAGCACTGAAATCCTAAGGGCAATAGAATACATTGTGAAGAAAAATAATTTCCAACTTAGAGTTTTGTGCCCATTTGTATTTTTCAGTTAGTTTTGAGAATAAATACAATTTATTACACTAAAAATTTTACATCTGCTTCCTTTCTTAGGAATTTATTTGAAGCTGTGCTCTACTATTACGTGAGAGTAAATCAAGAGAAAGATGTGGGACCCAGAGAACATGAGATTGAACACAGAAAAGGGGTGAATAGAATTTCTCATTTAATAGTGAAAGGAAGTTCTGAAGAAGCAGGTGTGCATCAGGCCCAGAGAGAAAATAGTCCATATTGAAGCAGAAGGGATGAGAGTTTCAGCAGGGGACTCTGGAGAGAAAAATGAGCCTCAGTGTACCCAAACCAGCTATATTATTTTATAATTCCCTCACACCATTTTTAGCCACAAATCCCAGATACCATGCCATTTTCTCCATATACTATTTCTCTCAAAGATTTTTTCTCTAACAGAATTTTTTTTATCATAACCACAATACTGTTCTCATCTGAAGAAAAGGAAGGATAAATCAGTACCTAGTCTGTGTTCAGAATTCCCACTTTTTCAGTTTTGGTAGTTTCTATGTCTCTAGGAATGCATCCATTTCTTCCAGATTGTCAAATCTGCTGGTATATAGTTGCTCATAATATGTTCTTATAATTGATTGTATTTCTTTTGTGTTGGTTGTGATCTCCTCTTTCTTTCTTTTCTTTTCTTTTTTCTTTTTTTAAAGATTTTATTTATTTGACAGAGATCACAAGTAGGCAGAGAGGCAGGTAGGGAGAGAAAGGGAAGCAGGCTCCCCGCCGAGGAGACAGCCCGATGCGGGGCTCGACTCCCAGGACTCCGGGATCATGACCGAAGCGGAAGATAGAGGCCTTAATCCACTGAGCCACCCAGGCGCCCCATGATCTCCTCTTTCATTCATGATTTTATTAATTTGGTTTTCCATTTCATTGATTTCTGCTCTAATCTTTATTATTTCTCTTTTCCTGCTGGGTTTAGGCTTTCTTTGCTCTTCTTTCTCCAGCTCCTTCAGGTGTAGGTGTAAGTTGTGTATTTGAGACCTTTCTTGTTTCTCGAGAAAGGCTTATGTTGCTATATACTTTACTCTTATGACCGACTTTGCTTTGTCCTAAAGATTTTGAACAGTTGTATTTTCATTTTCATTTGTTTCCGTGAATCTTTAAATTTTTTTTAAAGATTTTATTTATTTATTTGACAGATCACAAGGAGGCAGAGAGGCAGGCAGAGAGAGAGGGAGGGGGAAGCAGGCTCCCCGCTGAGCAAGGAGCCTGATGTGGGACTCGATCCCAGGACCCTGAGATCATGACCTGAGCTGAAGGCAGAGGCTTTAACCCACTGAGCCACCCAGGCGCCCTTAAATTTTTTTTTTAATGAATGGGTTGACCCGTTCATTCTTTAGTAGGATGCTCTTTAGGCTCCATGTATTTGCATTCTTTCCAACTTTCCTCTTGTGATTTAGTTCTAGTTTCAAACATTGTTTTCTGAAAATATGCAGGGAGTGATCCCAATCTTTTGGTACCGGTTGAGACCTGATTTGTGACCCAGGATGTGATCTATTCTGGAGAATGTTCCATGTGCAGTAGAGAAAAAAAGTGTATTCTTTTGCTTTGGGGTGGAATGTTCTGGGTATATTTGTGTTGTCCATCTGGTCCATTGTGTCATTTAAAGCCTTTATTTCCTTCTTGATCTTTTGCTTGGATGATCTGTCCATTTCAGTGAGGGAGGTGTTAAAGTCCCCTACTGTTACTGTGTTATTGTCAATGTGTTTCTTTCATTTTGTTATTAATTGGTTTATATAATTGGCTGCTCCCATGTTAGGGGCATAGATATTTACAGTTATTAGATCTTCTTATTGGACAGACCCTTTACATATGATATAGTGTCCTTCCTCATCTCTTATGATAGTCTTTGGCTTAAAGTCTAATTTATCTGATAGAAGGATTGTCACCCCAGCTTTCTTTTGATGTTCATTAGCATGGTAGATGGTTTTCCACCCCCTCATTTTAAATCTGGAGGTGTCTTTGGGTCTAAAATGAGTTTCTTGAGCATATCAATGGGTCTTGTTTTTTTTTTTTTTTAATCCATTCTGATACCCTGTGTCTTTTGATTGGGGCATTTAACCCATTTACATTCAGGGTAACTATTGAAAGGTATGAATTTAGTGCCATTGTATTGCCTGTAAGGTGACTGTTACTGTATATTGTCTCTGTTCCTTTCTAGTGTATGTTACTTTTAGGTTCTCTCTTTACTTAGAGGACCCCTTTCAATATTTCCTGTAGGGTTGGTTTGGTGTTTGCAAATTCTTTTAGTTTTTATTTGTCCTGGAAGCTTTTTTTTTTTTTTTTGTCCTGGAATCTTTTTATCTCTCCTTCTATTTTCAATGACAGCCCAGCTGGATATAGTATTCTTGGCTGCATATTTTTCTCATTTAGTGCTCTGAATATATCATGCAAGTCCTTTCTGGTCTGCCAGGTCTCTGTGGATAAGTCTGCCTATCTAATGTTTCTGCTGTTGTAGGTCCTCTTGTCCGAGCTGCTTTCAGGATTTTCTCTTTGTGTCTGACACTTGGAAGTTTTACTGTTAGACAAGGGGGTGTTGACCTATTCTACTGATTTTGAGGAGGGTTCTCTGTGCCTCCTGGATTCTGATAAATGTTTCCTTCCCCATATTAGGGATGTTCTCTGCTATAATTTGCTCCAGTATATCTTTTTCCCCTCTTTCTGCTTCTCCTGGGATCCCAATTATTCTAATATTGTTTCGTCTTATGGTATCACTTACCTCTTGAATTCTCCCCTCGTGATCGAGTAGTTGTTCATCTCTCATTTTCTCAGCTTCTTTATTCTTCATCATTTGGTCTTCTAGATCACTGATTCTTTCTTCTGCCTCAATTATCCTAGCAGTTAGAGCCTACATTTTTTATTGCACCTCATTAATAGCCTTTTTGATTTCGATTTGGTTAGATTTTAGTTCTTTTATTTCTCTAGAAAGGGATTCTCCAGCTAGTATCTTTATAATCATCATTCTGAACTCTAGTTCTGATATCTTTGTAATGTCCCTATTGATTAAGTCCCTGGTGGTCAGTACTGCCTCTTGTTTTGTTTTGTTTTTTCTTTAAGTTTTTCCGTTGTGTCATTTTGTCCAGAGAAGAATAGATGAATGAGAGAACAAAATGGTAAAAAGGTAACAACTACCCTGGAAAAATAAACACTAAAAAATCAGAAGAGAACTGAAATGGGGGAGGAAAGAAAGGGAAAGAAAAAGAAGAATATGATCAGGCTGGTGAATAGAGCAGAGCCACACACTAGATTTTGACTGTATCTTGGTCTATTAAAGGAAACCGCCTCCCAAAATTTTAAGGAAAGAAAATCATGTGTATATATATGAGAGAATCATACATATATATATATATATACACACACACACACACCACACACATACATACATACACACACAAAATAAAGGTAGATATGATGAAAGGATGGAATATGACTGTAAAGATGAAAATTTAAAAAGATTTTTAAAAAAGAATTGATAAGTTGATTGAAAAAAATTTAAAAAGTTAAAAAAAAAAAAAAAGAATGTGATCAGGTGGGAGACTAGAACATAGCCATATAATAGATATAGGGTATATTTTGGTCTATTAGAAGAAACTGTATCTCGGGATGCCTGGGTGGCTCAGTTGGTTAAGCAGCTGCCTTAGGCTCAGGTCATGATCCCAGCGTCCTGGGATCGAGTCCCACATCGGGCTCCTTGCTCGGCAGGGAGCCTTCTTCTCCCTCTGCCTCCCTCTGCCTCCGTCTGCCTCCGTCTGCCAGTGCTCGCTCGCTCTCTGACAAATAAATAAATAAAATCTTTAAAAAAAAAAAAAAGAAACTGTATCTCAAAATTTTAAATAAAGAAAAACATATATACAAAAAATAAGGTTAAATATAATGAAGAGATAGAATATGACTGTAAAAATGAAAATTAAAAATTTTTTAAAAGTGGGCACCTGGGTGACTCAGTGGGTTAAGCCACTGCCTTCGGCTCAGGTCATGATCTCGGGGTCCTGGGATCGAGTCCCGCATTGGGCTCTCTGCTCAGCAGGGAGCCTGCTTCCCTCTCTCTCTCTCTGCCTGCCTCTCTGCCTACCTGTGATCTCTCTCTGTCAAATAAATAAATAAAATCTTAAAAAAAAAATTTAAAAAATTAAAAAAATAAAGATTTTTTTAAAAAGTAATTGATATGGTAAGATGTTGGTTAAAATGGGAAAGAGGAAAAATTAAATAAAAGTAGAAAAAGAAAAAACAAGGACAATATTAAAAATTAACTTTGAAAGACAAAAGAATCTTGGGGAAAAAGCCGTAAATTCTATGTGCTGTATTCTCCTAACGCTGGAGTTTTTCAGTTCTTATTGATCAGCAGACTTGGTCTTGCCTGGATGTTCTTGCTGATCTTCTAGGGGTGGGGTTGATGCAGTGATTCTCAAATGTCTTTGCCCTAGGCAGAATTGCTCCGTCCTTGTCAGGGGCCAGGCTAAATAATCTGCTTGGGTTTGCTTTTCGGTAGCTTTCATTCCTCGAAAGCTTTCTGTACAGCTGTGGAGGACAGGAATGAAAATGGCGGCCTCCCAATCTCCAGCCCTAGAGGAGCCGAGAGCTCGGGGCTCCCCCTTCGGTGATCCCTCAGAGAAAAGCAGTCAGTCACACCTGTCTCCCCGGTCTCTGTAGGCACTCTGTACTTGCCTAGCCTGTGACCGAGCGTTTTTATCTTTGACGCACAGCCCCGTTTGGAGTCTCCAAACCCAGGCGATTCCTGCAGCACATTCCAATGCTGCTTCTCCTTAGGAGGAAGGGAAGTCTCCCAGGATCTGCCACTTGTTGAGTCCCTGCTCAAAGAGCAGTTGCCCGACTGTACCTCAGATCCAGTTTATGGCAACGGCAAGCTGAGAGCCCATTCCTTGGCTCCATCTCTGCAGCTGGCTTCCCTTCTCCGATACTTGAGAATTCTGCCTCACTCTGGCACCCCCAGTCTTTCTGTGACTCCGAGGGTCCTGAGACCACACTGTCCCACCAAGGATTCCATCCCCCCGCTTAGCCACTGGAGTGATGTCCCTTAGTGGAACAGACTTCTAAAACTTCTGATTTCATGCTCTGCTGCTCTGTCATTTGCTGAGGCTCCCTCCATGGTCTGTCTTCCTGTATATCACCTTGGATTCACTTCTTCGCATGACTACCCTTCCAGAAAGCGGTTGCTATTCTGTTCATAGATTTGCTGCTGTTCTTTTTTTCAGTCTCCTGTTTAGTTTGTAGGTGTTCAGAATGGTTTGATAACTATCTAGCTGAATTCCTGGGACTAGACAAAATTTAAGTCTCCTACTGCTCCGCCATCTTGCTCCTCCCTCGAAGAGGAGGGTCCTTTTCTTAAGGTTTTTTTTTTTTTTTTTCTTTTTTTAAGATTTTTATTTATTTATTTGAGAGAGCACAAGTGGTGGCGGGGAGCAAAGGGAAAGGGAGGAACAGAGTCCCAGCTGGGCAGGGAGCTCAACATGGGACCTGACCCTACGACCCTGGGATCATGACCAGAGCTAAAGGGAAATGCTTAACCAATTGAGCCACCCAGGCCCCCCTCTTCAGATCTCATAATACAATTTATTTTAGTAGTCTTCGAAGTAAAAATAATAGCATGCCTAAAAATATTCATGCAGTGTTAGTATAACTTCAGGTTTCTTTTTTTGGGTACACATTTCATATACATAATAGTCTAGTGTTATACATAGGGATTATATTAAATCTGGATCCAGTCAGAAAATAGAAACCACACATTAAAAAGGGAAGTTTAATATTAAGAATTAACTATGATTATTGATTGGAATAATGAAAGATTGACTAATAAAAACTAATGAGAGGGGTTCTTGCACGGTGCATATGGTTTAGTGTCTGATTCTTGATTTCTTCTCAGGTTGCGATCTCAGGGTTGTGAGATTGAGCCCCACAGTGGGCTCTGCTCAGTGTCGCATCTGCTTAAGACTCTCTCTCCTCTCCCTCCCCGCTTCACGAGTTTGAGTTCTGTCTCTCTCTAAAATAAATAAACCAAAGAAGAAAAGGTAAAGAGACTATTTCAAAGCATATAGGAGTAGACAAAAGGAGCAGCCACCCTAGGACTAATACAGAGCACCCAAGGAAGAGGACCCAGGGACTGAATTCTGGACCTTGTAATGTGTGGCTCACTGATGATAGAGAAGTTATTGTAGAACTGTGTTGGCAGAACTTGTTGAAAGTCTGTCTTGCATGCAGAGGAAAGCTCTTCTGTGGGAGGTAGTTTTCTGGAGGCACTCTGTTACACAACCCTCTGTAGAGGGAAGCTGCTCTGTGCATTGGGCACTGAAGAAACTGCCCACATTTGTGGGAACCTGCTGGTAGAGAAGCTGAGAGTGCTGCAGGAGTCAGCTGGGCATACAAGCTAGAGCCAGGATGCAAAAGTCTTCTGTAGTGTTTATCCAGCAGCATCTGCTGACCTCTTCAGCTGGCAAAAGTAAAACATTTAAAGGCCCAAATCTATTTTCTTAGAAAAGGCAAAATGGATGAGCTTGGAATTGATAACTGACAGAATTAAATGCTTTTTTGGCAGGGGTTGGTGCTGGTAGTGGTAGTAGTCGACAGTAATAGAAATGTGGGAAAGCTGGTACTTAATCTCATTTTCTCATTGAGCTGGTAAATTTTTTGAAGGCCTGTAATAGTATGAACAGTCTCTCTTCACAGAGCAAACTCTTTTTTACTCTCCTATATATTTAAGAAGATGTTTGAGGATGAATTGGAAAATAATGTCTATATATATAGCAAGGATTTTAATTATTTGCTAGTTTCTGATTTTTAACTTATCATTTATCCTTTTAAAGTTTACCTTTATACTTCTTCAGAGAAATAGTATGCCAAGATATTATTTAAATAAGATTGTAATATAGATGTTCTTCTGCCTGCCAGCCTTTGCTCCCGTACCTTTTTTTTTTTTTTTTAAGATTTTTCATTTGTTTATTTGACAGACAGAGATCACAAGTAGGCAGAGAGTCAGGCAGAGACAGAGAGAGGGGTAGCAGGCTCCCCACCAAGCAGAGAGCCCAATGCGGGGCTTGATCCCACGACCATAGGATCATGACCGGAGCCGAAGGCAGAGACTTAACCCACTGAGCCACCCAGGCGCCCTTGCTCCTGTACTTTAGCTAGAATAATTTTCCTCCATCTTAACACTTTTCCTCCGGCTAACTCTTTCATTTTTTAACTTTCACTGGTTGGTTCTTCCTCTAGGAAGCCTTCGTTGGCTTTTGTAGATTAGACTAGGTGCTGTTTTGTGTATGCTAGGATCCTGTGGTCTCCCTGAAAACATCATCTGGGAGATGCCCCTTTAGTTGTACTACCAACATTCCCCACAGCCACCCCAGGGGAGAGCAAGAAGTGTCTTGTTCACTTCTTTTTTCTTTTTTTTTTAAGTATGTTCCACACTCAGCATGGAGCCGGGTGTGGGGCTTAAAGTCTCAACCCTGAGATCAAGACTTGAGCTGAGATCAAAAGTTGGACACTCAACTGACTGAGGCACCCAAGTGTCCTTGTCTTGTTCCCTACTTTAAATGCCTAGGGTTTAATTAACTACCACATACTTATTGCACAGTGTTTATTAAAGATTTGTGGAGTGAATAAAATGGGGAGCACGGTGCTCTTCATTTGATTAGCAGTAGTAGAATCTAGTGCCACATCTAGTATACCTCAGACTACGTTTTTATTTTTGTTACAGCTTAGTTTTTTTATGGAATTTGTAGTAGTATTTGTATAACTATTATAAACCACCTTGAAATACCTACATCTCACTCTCTTTCAGGTTCCTTTTTTGCCAGGAGATTCAGACCTTGATCAACTAACAAGAATATTTGAAACTTTGGGCACACCAACTGAAGAACAGTGGCCTGTAAGCCTTCATACATGTTCTTTGAAATTTTGTTAGGACTCTTTATGTTGCTGTCATGTAGGTATTACTTAAAGAAATGTATTCATTTTCTTAAGTTACTAGTAATAAATACTTTGAAAAATTTATGTCAAATAGAAAGTTAAAATTGTGTTATACTGTCCAGCCTCCTTTGTACATGTTGCCCTTTCTCCATCCCAGTAATTCCCATCCCAGGGTTAATCACTGTCAGTTTCGTGGAAAATCTTGCTGTGAGGATACATACACAAGCATATAAACATAGAGTTGCATTTTCTGTCTTTTTTTTAATAAAAATGGGATCATACCATATAGTTTTTTTGCAACCAACTTGCTCTTTTTTTTTTTTTTTTTAAGATTTATTTATTTATTTATTTGACAGAGAGAGATCACAAGTAGTCAGAGAGGCAGGCAGAGAGAGGAGGAAGCAGGCTCCCCGCCGAGCAGAGAGCCCGACGCGGGGCTCGATCCCAGGACCCTGAGACCATGACCCGAGCCGAAGGCAGAGGCTTTAACCCACTGAGCCACCCAGGCGCCCCTCTTTTTTTTTTTAATAAGATTTTATTTATTTATTTGACCGAGAGAGACACAGTGAGAGAGGGAACACAAGCAGGGGGTAGTGGGAAGAGAAGCAGGCTTCCAGCTGAGCAGGGAGCCTGATGCGAGGCTCAGTCGCAGGACCCTGGGATCATGATCTGAGCCAAAGGCAGACGCTTAACAACTGAACCACCCAGGCGCCCCCCCCAACTTGCTCTTTTTACTTAATATTTAGTACTCAGCTTTTTCTTTTTACCAGCTACATGATAATTCATTTTGGTGGGTATTTCATGTTTATCAACATCTTGGTGGATTTAGGGTGTATTTGTAGAAGTTTCACCAACAGTTAAGATGTATCGGTACCTTGAATTTTTTTTTTTTTAAGATTTTATTTATTTATTTGAGAGAGAGAGAGAATGAGCACGAGAGGAGAGAGGTCAGTGGGAGAAGCAGACTCCCTGCCGAGCAGGGAGCCCGATGTGGGACTCGATCCTGGGACTAAGGCAGTCGCTTAACCAACTGAGCCACCCAGGTGCCCGGTACCTTGAATATTTTTAACCTGTTACATTGTCTACAAAAAAGAAATCTTAAATCTTGGGTAAAATTTACAGTAATTCAAGTTGCTAAATTTTATATATTATAGTTCAGTAAGGTAATCTCACTTGTTTATTCTTAAAGATTTGATTTATTTATTTGATAAAGAGCACAGGCAAGAGGGTAGGGCATCGGGGATAGGGACAGAGAGAGAGGGAGAAGCAGACTTCCCACTGAGCAAGGAGTCTGATGAAGGACTTGATCCCAGGACCCCAAGATAATGACCTGAGCCAAAGGCAGACGCTTAACTGACTGAGCCACCCAGGTACCCCTCACTTGTTTATTCTTAAAATTGTAATACTTTAGATTTTCCTTCCTCTTACAGCCCTATCTCCTGAGAATAATTATTGGAAAAGAGATTTTAATCAGACTTTACCTTCTTGAAACTGTGGTATACAAATTGTTTCAAACTCTGAATAGCTATAGGAGCAGCAGGGGTTAGAGTAACCAGCTTAACCTTGCCATAGTACCAAAATGGCTAAGTCATAGCAGCGTTCACAGTACCAGGCCTTCTCCACAAGATTATGAATAAACTGGGCTGTGGTTCCAGGATGAAAAGTCCAGTGCCCAGGACAGTCACTGAATCTGACCAAATGATTTTTGACAATGGTGGAAAGCAGTTCGATGGAAATCATTACATTCTCCATTTGACAGTTTTTAGTTCTTCATTTGAGAGCTATATACCTTTCAGTCCCTAAGTTTGAATTATAAATATTTTTACAGGACATGTGTAGTCTTCCAGATTTCGTGACATTTAAGAGTTTTCCTGGAATCCCGTTACAACACATCTTCATTGCAGCAGGAGACGACTTGCTAGATCTCATACAAGGCTTATTCTTATTCAACCCATGCACTCGAATTACAGCGACACAGGTACTTTAGCATATTTTTCTTTTAATAGGAAATATGGGAATAATCTTAATTCTGGCATAAATAAAATAAAAGTAGAAATTTCTTAAGATTTTCTAACGTTCTTTAAATACTGTAAAGATGTGTTTTAGTTTTAAGGAATAACAAATAACAAAATAACAGCTACAAGCTGTTCAGACTGGTATTAAATTACATCATGCACACACAACAACAGGAAAATTTACTTTTATTAAGGAACATATAAATACATATTTATTTCATAATCAGTTGGCTTTCAAGTAGTTTACCTAGAGAAGAAAAAATAAGAAGCATTCTGTATTTGTTAAAATAATGGTTGTGCTAAGCTTACTGCCAAAAGTGTTTTGGTTTTTTCCCCCATGAAATGCAGTCCCAATATCCATGCTGATCATTGTCATAGTCAGAAAATGATAATGGGGAAGAAAATAATACAGTTCTTCTTTTCTTTTTTAAAGATTTTATTTTATTATTTTTTTTAAAGATTTTATTTATTTATTTAACAGACAGAGATCACAAGTAGGCAGAGAGGCAGGCAGAGAGAGGGGGGAAGCAGGCTCCCTGCCGAGCAGAGAGCCCAAAGCGGGGCTCGATCCGAGGACCCTGGGATCATGACCTGAGCTGAAGGCAGAGGCTTCACCCACTGAGCCACCCAGGCGCCCCTAAAGATTTTATTTTTAAGTAATCTCTTTGCCCTACGTGGGGCTCAAACTCAAAACCCCAAGATCAAGAGCTGCATGCTCTTCTGACTGAACAAGCCAGGCACCCCAAAAATTATATAATTTTTTTTGTTTTTTTATTTTAAGATTTTATTTATTTGACACAGAGAGCACAAGGAGAGATAGAGGTAGACAGATGGAGAGGGAGTAGCAGGTTCCCTGCCAAGCCGAGAGCCCACCATGCAGCCCTTGACCTGAGCCAAAGGTAGACACTCAACCAGCTGAGCAATCTAGGCACCCTGTATAGTTCTTGATACAACTTATGCTTACAAGAGATTGAAAGATACTCTAAACAGAACAGATATTGATACTGACCCTTGTTTAAGGGAAATAAGAATCAAACTAAAAAAAAATTAGGAAGAGCAAGAATGTCTGCTCTTATAAAAGAAGAGAAAAACGTTACCAAACAAAAAAATAAAAGCTGTATAGATTGGCCGGGGAGGGGCGGAATCCATTTTCTTTGTCTCAAAAATAAGCACAAGACAAAAAAGGACAGTGTCACAAACATTTAAAATGGGGACAGGGAAATGCAGGAATGCGTCACAGTACAATGATTTGACTTCATAAAGTATGACTGATTAAAATGAAATGTCCAAGTCTTCATATTTAACAAACCATGTTAATGTACACTATACCAAGGATTCAAAGGGATTTTTTTTTCACTTAAGTTTATTATAAGCTACCAAATCATTGTCTAATTCATTTCTTTTTTTTTTTTTAAGATTTTATTTTATTTATTTATTTGTCAGAGAGAGAGAGAGAGAGAGCACACAAGCAGGCAGAGCGGCAGGCAGAGGCTCCCTGCGGAGCAAGGAGCCCAATGAGGGACTGGATCCCAGGGCCCTGGGATCATGACCTGAGCTGAAGGCAGCAGCTTAACTGACTGAGCCACCCAAGCGCCCCATAATGCATTTATTTCTATAGGCCATCTGTTTTTGGCGGTATATAATGCTACATTAATACATATATGCTAGATATCTTACCATCAGAATTTCTTTTCTAATTTCAAACAAGTATCTCATCATTACCTTTCCACCTTTACACATATACTTATATACTTATTACCTCCATCAAAAGAAACTTGAGACTAGATCAAATTATCTAGAAAGTTGTTTTCATTAGTAGTAAAACTCAAAATTTATAGAAAAATACTAATTGTGACAACTTATGTGTGTTATATTTTGATAGAATGCATTTTTATTTTATTTTTTTTAGATTTTATTTATTTATTTGACATACAGAGATCACAAGCAGGCAGAGAGGCAGGGAAAGAGAGAGAGGGGGAAGCAGGCTCCCTGCTGAGCAGAGAGCCCGATGTGGGACTCAATCCCAGGACCTTAGGTTCATGACCTGAGCCGAAGGCAGAGGCGTAAACCACTGAGCCACCCAGGTGCCCCTAGAATGCATTTTTATTTATTTATTTTTTCTAAAAGATTTTATTTATTTATTTGACAGACAGAGATCACAAGTAGGCAGAGAGAGAGAGAGGAGGAAGCAGGCTCCCTGCCGAGCAGAGAGCCCGATGCGGGGCTCAATCCCAGGACTCTGGGATCATGACCTGAGCCGAAGGCAGAGGCTTTAACCCGCTGAGCCACCCAGGCGCCCCTAGAATGCATTTTTAAAAACATGTTCTGGCTCATGGATATCTGTCTTAAAGTTGGAATGAGATAATGTTCCTTTCTTAGATCTCTGATAGCTCAGAATTAGTTTAATTTACTTATGGAACTTCTTGATTTGGAAGAAATACTGTAGAAATTCAACTCTTTTGAAGTTAGGAATCTCTAAGTCATTACTGCAAATAATAGAACGTGGGAGGAAATGCTTGAAAAGTTTATATGGACTTTTTTATATTCCTGAAGGAATTATCCAAAAGGAATATTATGGCTATAGGATGCAAATAAATTATGAATTTGACTAGTTTATCATTTAAAATAAAAACTATTTTTATTGAAAAAAAAACCAAAACTATTTTTTTTAATTTTGGACCAAAGTAAAGGAAATATTGTATCAGAACATTGAGCAGGTAGAGTATAGAAATAACATTGTGCAATTCCTTCCAAGTAAAATTTTTAATAATTTGCAGTGGATTGGGGCGCCTGGGTGGCTCAGTGGGTTAAAGCCTCTGCCTTCGGCTCAGGTCATGATCTCGGGGTCCTGGGATCGAGCCCCGCATCGGGCTCTCTGCTCAGCGGGGAGCCTGCTTCCCTCTCTCTGCCTGCCTCTCTGCCTACTTGTGATCTCTGTCTGTCAAGTGGATAAATAAAATCTTAAATAATAATAATAATAATAATTTGCAGTGGATTGTTGGATTTTAACACATTGTTTCCAACCTTTTGCATCATTTAAAAAATTTTATTTTCAAGAATTTATATTTACATGATTTGGAATTTGAATACATACAGATGTTGTGACAAACTTTCAACTTCTTTTTAAGTATGTTTCTCTCTTTATGTGTTGAACTATAGAGCCCCTAAAGTGAAGAGAGCTGAGTTATACAGTGTCTTACTGAGGATATTTCATATTTAGTATAGGCTGTTTAACTGTGGAAAAGTTAGAAGGTGGTGTCTTTTTTTTTTTTAAGTTATTATTTATTTATTTGACAGACAGACATCACAAGTATGCAGAGAGGTAGGCAGAGAAGGTGGGGGGAAGCAGGCTCCCTGCTGAGCAGAGAGCCTGATGTGATGAGGGGCTTGATCCCAGGACCCTGAGATCAAGACCTGAGCTGAAAGCAGAGGCTTTAACCCACTGAGCCACCCAGGTGCCCCTGTAGTGTCTTTTTCTTACGTAATAGAATTACCCTCTGATCTTAAGCTATTATATACTTATTTATAGTAGTTTGCTCATCTAAACTCTTGAAATCAATTTCGTTTTGGAAGTGGGGTATTCACATAGTGTTTTTAATATTCCCAACAATTCTGGAAGTTAGATTTTCTTAAAAACAGTTCAGATAATCACTTAAAACCCTACTTACCTTGGTATCTTCCGTTTTTCAAGGCATTGAAAACTAAGTATTTCAGTAATCGGCCAGGGCCAACACCTGGATGTCAGCTGCCAAGACCAAACTGTCCGTTGGAAACTTTAAAGGAGCAGTCAAATCCAGTTGTAGCAACGAAACGGAAGAGAACACAGGCCTTGGAACAAGGTAAAACTTCCATTTTCATAAGAAATGAAATTAATTCAGAAAACTACCAAGTAGGTAGTATATAGCTAGTAACCGAGGGGCAGCTAAGAAATGTAGATTGTGAGCTATTTCATAAGTGTGGTAGAGAATGTGGTATTTTAGCAATATTTGTTTCCACTGAAAATAATTAAATCAAGCTTTTTAAAAGGATATGGGCACTTTTGAGTATACCTCAGAGTTGCGAGAACTTACCAGTATGTACCTTATTTTCTTTTAAGTTTTTATTGATATATTGTATGCTTAATGTTAAGTAAGTTTTATTAGCAAACCAAAGCAAGTAAAATGAATGTAGTTGGAATGCAGTGACTAGTTAGAATTGCCGTAAGATTAAATGTGAACCACCTCATTTTTTTTTCACCTAGGAGGATTACCCAAGAAGCTAATTTTTTAGTTACAGAGATCACTGGACAGTATTTTACTACTGAAAGAAATAGTCAAAAAAGCAAATAATGGAGAAATAGTAAACATTAAGTAAATGCTGTAGAAGGAATTTGTAAATACTCCACACATGTAAAATATGTAAAACTGGATTATTTTTATTAAATGTATTTTAAAACAAACTTAATTCTGATTTTTCTGATGAGAGTGCAAAAGTGAGATTAAGTTCAATTCTTGGAAGTGTGGAATTGAAAATGCATTAAGGAAACCTTAATAAAAATAATCATCAGTTACTTTGGTGAGTTGGCCCACATAGCATCACAGATATGTAGTAGCAGGGGTAGTATTCAAAAACAGAGGCAGTAGTAGAAATGTTGCATATACCTGCTACCTAGAGCTAACAAATGTTGATATGCAAAATAGGAAAGAAAGAAAAAATTACAAATGAAATTGAGCTCCCTTTAATATGTCATTCCATTCTTTTCCTTTTTACTTTCCCAAAAGGAGAGTGACTCTCAGGAAATGAGTGTGTCCTTCCATGATTTTAAACTGCTATTTTATAAAAATTCATGTAGTAATATACCATATTGTTAATATTTTATGAGTGATAGACTGTACATCTCATAATTTCTTTTACTCAAAACTTTTAAAATCCCTTCCATGTTAATACACATAAATCTAGCTTAATATCTGTTTAATATATAAAAATATATATATAACACTACATATTCATGCTTTATGGATTATTTTTCTTGTGTTATATAAAAATTACCATAAGTATAGCACCTTAAAGTAACACAAATGTACTAGCTCACACTTCTGTAAGCCAGATGTCTGACCTGGCCTAGCTGTGTTTCTTGCATAGGTCCAAATCAAGGTGTCAGTTGAACGGGGCTCTTTTCTGAGTTTCTAGGGAGGAATTGGCTTCTAAGCTCATTCATTTCATGTAATTTTAATGCACATGCTTCCTGTCCTGATTAGCTGTTAGCCAAGGGCCTTTCCCAGCTTCTTAAGCAGTCCACATGCCTTGTCACATGGCATTCTCCCATCTGTAAGCCAACAGCTATGCTTAGAATCTGTTTGGTTTCCTTGTCTGCTACAAGAGAGAAAACTCTGTTTTCTTTAAAAAGACAAAATAGATTACATCAAAATTTAAAATGTCTATCAAGGGGATGCCTGGGTGGCTCAGTTGGTTAAGCAGCTGCCTTCGGCTCAGGTCATGATCCCAGTGTCCTGGGATCGAGTCCCACATTGGGCTCCTTGCTCGGCAGGGAGCCTGCTTCTCCCTCTGCCTCCGTCTGTCAGTGCTCACTCTCTCTCTCTCTCTGACAAATAAAATAAAATCTTTAAAAAAATAAAATAAAATGAAATGTCTATCAAGGGAGTGATAAGCACGGAGTGCAAAGAACAATAGAAATTATTTCCAAATCATATATCTGATAAAAGATAGCTCAACAATAAAAAAAATTATATTAAAAAATGGGCAAAGGACTTGAATAGACATTTCACCAAAGATGATGTAGAAATGGCCAATAAGCACATGAAAAGGTGCTCAATGTCACTAATCATTAGGGAAATGCAAGTCAAAACCACAATGAGATATCACTTCATACCTGTTAGGATCTCTACTATCCAAAAAAAAAAAAAAAAAAAAAAAAAAAAAATCCCAGAAGGTAACAAGTGATGGTGAGGAGGTGGAGAAATTAGGACCCTTGTGCATTTTTGGTTGGAATGTAAAATGGTGTCTCTGCTATGGAAAACTGTGGCCTTTCCTTAAAAATTTTTAAAGAGCATTTTCATATGATCTGGCAGTTTCATTTGAGTATATACCCCCTAAGATTGAATGCAGGGTCTCAAATATATATAGTTATTGACATTGTATGAAAGGCTCTGTTTCACTTCATCATTTCTAGCACTCAAATAACCTTTGTGATCTTTGCTAATTTGGTATCTCATTCTAATTTACATTTTTTAAATTTCTACTGTGGTTGAATAGTTCCTCACATTGACTAGCCATATATAATCCCTTTTGTAAACTGTTGATTTAGATTCTTTGCTGTTGGAGTTTTCCAAGTTTTATCAATTTATATGAATTTGCATTTTATATATACACATGTGTATTTACACACGCACATTAAAAAAGAACCTTTTTATTTTATTTTTTTTTTTACACTTCCAATTTTGGTATTGGTGAACAGTTCCTTTTCTTACCTTTTATTTCATATTAAATCACTACATGTATTAAATCTGTGTATGGTCTTTATCCTGTTCCATTGATCTGCTTGTACCACATTGTTTTAAATAAGGTAGCTTTATATTACTATCAGGACAATGCACTTTTAATGTCTAGTAACAGTTCCTCATTACTCCTTTTTTCAAAATTTATTTGCCAGGTTTTTATCTTTTATTAATATTTATTAATTCCAACTAAATGATGTTGCTTTAATACAACAATAAATGGTTTATACTTACTGCTGTTACCTTATTTTACCCTGTTGTTACCTCATCTACTTAAGTAGTATTTAATGTAGCCAAGCCACGTATGTATCTTTTTTAATAGAGATCGTAATTAGATAAAAGTTTTATTAAAACTTCTGATAAAGTAATATATTTCCTTTGACATAACTGTGATGTTAATATCGCAACATTCCCAGAAAGTATTAAAGATCTTTACTATATAACACTTATAGAAAGAAAAAAAATTAAATGGCTTAAAATTCAGCATCAAAACCAAGACCTTAAATCAGAATGGTGTGACTGCTAGAATTGGCATTCACAACGTGTCCCCACACACCAACAAAAAAGGAAGCTATAAAGGTAACTAACAACGTTTTGAATATACTCTGCCAAAGTCCCACCATAATAACTTTTTAATTGAAGTTAAGGAGATTACTAAACTTTCTGTGGCACATGAAAAATCGTGAAAAAATACAATAAAACAAGATATATGTGTTCCAAAAATTAACATTTAGTTATTCCTAGACATTGTTACTTCTTAGAGGATTAATTTATATTGTTACTTAAGCCAAAGATCCCTGTAGTCAATCTAAGTAGTTAAATAACTTTGTTTTTCTCAAAAATCACTTTTTTGTTGTTTTTAAGATGTTGGCAAATACTGGAAATTTCATAAGGTATAGTAATGTAATTTATAAAATATGTCAGCACAATACTAATATCTTGTAGAAAATGTTTTGAGTATTTAAGCTGCTTTCTAAAACTTAGAAAGACCCAGAAAATATATGACTTCTGAAGATGAAGCAACATTTATACAGTCCTTTTTTAAAGTCTCTTGATAGAAACAGCTCTTGGTTCTGATTTCACCTGGTTTATTTTCAAAACATGATATTTGATGGCAAAGAATAGGATCTTTTGAGAGTTCTTGTGCAGTTTTGATCTCTGTGAAGGTGCTGGATTGAACAAATGCAGCCCGCAGAATTTAAAATTTGAACACTTGAATATATAGGATCATGCTGTTCAGGGAATTCTGAAGATTTCCCCCAGCAGTTTTTTAATGGAAAATTGTCTTTCACAGGACTTTGTCCCTTACTCTTATTTGAGGTGGTGTCTTTCTCTTCCAGTGCCCGAGCAAGCATGTAACTAACTTTTCTTTGATGAGCCAGAGCTTCTTCTTTATCATTCAACTGCGCATACAAAAATTAAAATTATATCAGTTAGGGGTGCCTGGGTGGCTCAGTCATTTAAGCATCTGAGTCTTGGTTTCAGCTTGGGTCACAATCTCAGGGTCATGAGATCTAGCCGAGCCCCCCATTCAGGGTTCATCGTGCTTACTGGGGAGTCTGCTGGAGATTCTCTCTCCCTCTGCCCCTCCCCCAACTTGTACACATGCTCTCTCTCTAAATAAATCTTTTTTTTAAAGATTAAATACAAATATACCCATTAGTCAGTAAATCACAGAATATAGAGCTATAGTCAGAAGAATTTTTCTCAAAATGTTCTATCTTCAATGTAAATAATTAGGTATCTACTGATTGCCAGATAATATGCTACACATTACAGGAATTTTTTTAAAGTAAGAACAGAAAGCAGTATTCCTTCTGCTGAAGCTTTTGTAGATCATCTGAAGAAAGAGAGGGGAAAACATATACATGATGTGTGTATATATGTGTGTATTAATATTAACATGTACTTACCTCTGCAAGAGAATGTTGAAGTTATTTATGTGAAATTGTTTTTATATATTTATATGAGGATAAATAACTTGAACACTTCTATAGATAAGTATGTTCCTATAGCATGAGTCTTCTAGTTTAGTTATATATGAAATGGGGATAATAGGACTGATTTTCAGGGTTGTAGTGATGATTACAGGATATAATGTGTGAGAAAGTTGCCTTGTACACCTTAAAAATTCCTGAATGGCGTGGATTGTATACATACATGCAGATGACAGAGGTGCCTGCAGTTAATTACAGGGGAGCCCCCTCTTTTCAG
Organism: Martes martes; assembly: GCF_963455335.1. Lineage (NCBI taxonomy): Eukaryota > Metazoa > Chordata > Mammalia > Carnivora > Mustelidae > Martes > Martes martes. Next base: position 69,301,750 of record NC_137892.1, on the reverse strand, counting down.
AGGTGAAGCTTTAAACTTGTACAGGAAGAACATGAATGGGAGAAATGGGAAGAGCATGCAGGGAATTTAAGATGAAGATCAAAACTGGAGGATGGTACATCAGCTGGGAAAAGGGCATAAAAGGCAAGTACAGAGTATTAAAGAATTACATTTTTTAAAAAGTTGAATTAATAGGAAGCAGAAAGATTAACTTAACCACAACCTGTAACAAAAGGAAAACAAATATACTAACCAACTCTGTTAGCATCTTAAAGACTTCCTGAGGGTTATTCTGGTCATGGGTCTTCTTAGAATTGTTTTCTGAAGGGAGCATCTGCAGCAGTTTCTGCCCTAAGGTCTTCTTATTTCCTTGTGATGGTAATCCTAAAATTGAACATGCAAATCCAACTGAAATATAAAGACACTCAACTAATATAGTTCTAGGAATAGAGGTAAGTATGAACCAAGGATAATTCATTTGTAAATCAGTCAGGAGGTGGTTCTCTTCAGAAGGCCTCTAGTGAGTCAGGCATCACAGTGTACTGGGAGGGGAACCCAGACTTTAGAGCCAGGATGGCAAATGGAGGTTGAGAGGGCCACAGTCTGAGGACCCAGAACAATGCCCTGCTTGCCACTCCCATCTCGTTGTACTGCTGCTCCTCCGGACAGCATGCAGTCCACATTAACAGCAGCCTTCCAGAGGAGGCAGCAATCCAGTTTTGTATGTAAAATCTCCCAGTGTTAAATGTCAGCCACTTACCCCTGTTATTTGAGAACACTGTGCACACCCAACAAAACATGGCCTCTGAACCCTGCAAATTCTGTTTTAGAGCAGAAAGACCTGGACTTGAACCCTCATTTAACCACTTTCTAAATGACCTTGGACAAGGTCTCTGAGCTTTGTTTCCTCACTTCTAGAATAATAGTACCTATGCCTCAGAATTTGTTGTGCCATTAAATAATAGAGCAGAGGGGGATGCTGGGAGAAGGGAGTGGGCAGTTAGTGTTTAATGGGTAAAGTTTCTGTTTGGGAGGATGAAAAGATAAAGTTGTAGAGATAGATGGTTGTGATGGTTATAAAACAATGTGAATGTAGTTAATACCATTTAAGAATGGTTAAAATGGTAAAATTTTATGTATTTATTTTATCACAATTAAAAAATAACAGCACAGTTGTGAAAACTAGCCCAGGTACAGACATAATGTTTTAAAGTCTATATCCTGAAATCTGTACACTGATGATGTTCTTCATAGAAAGGATGCAGTTTTATAGCAGATGGTACAAAAATCACGGATTTACACAAAGAAAACATCAAGAATGCCTTTGGAATGCTCTGCAAATGGTCTAACGGAAAACAGAGAACAGATAAGAGACACTTCTCTTTACACCCAATCCTGATAAACCACAGTGACTGGAGCTCACTCATGACCTCTTCCTCCAGCAACTGGGGCAAAAGGAGAAAAGCCAGACAAGCTGATGTGCTCATCAGCTGTGATGAGTGGATGAATCTCTATTTGCAGTCTAAAAAAAAGAAATATGCTTATAACCTGTCTCTCAGAACTTATCTGAGCTGCATATCAATGACAAAAGTTGATGCCTTCTTAACGTGTTGACCACATACAAGAAAATGACCTGTTACAGTTATCCTGTACCTTTTCAGATTATTGAAAAACATGAATAAAATCAGTCTTATCACTAAAAAACTGACAGAGCTACTGACACTTGTATGGACTTGTGAAGGCCTTTCTGGGATGAACCAGTTATTTTAAATTCTGCTTCCAGTCTCTTCAGGGTCTTAATGGAAAACATCAGGAGCTATACCTATCAAATCATATTTTTTATAGGAAAGTTCTTGAGGTTCCTATTAGCTAAGAAAGGCAGAAGTTCTGGAATATGAAAGAATATATATACTCAAGTGCTGAATGTATATGAATTTACCTCTTAGAAAAAAAACAGCTTTTTCTACCTACCACTAATTATCCTTGTGGCCAACTTGCATGCACACTTGGTGGGGGGGGTGTCTTCTATGCCAGGTGACAGAATGTGGCAGGCTTTTGTAAGATTAACCATGCTTTCCGTTCATTTTCTTTCTCCCCTAACTTTCCTCCTTACCTTCCATCAAAACAAGCAGTTAAAATCAGACTTCAAAGGGATTTTCCTTCACTTTGCATCACAAAACACCAAGGCTGTTCTTAAAGACAGTATCTTTGGAAATTTAGCAGTCCTGTTGGCTGTCAAGAGACTAATTTAGAAGAGGTGCCTGAAGATCACCTACACATTTGTTGTCCTTGACAGATACTCCTAAGACTTTCCATCGATTCCTAAAAGCCTAAGTATATGGACTATATTTGCTTATTTTTCTGGCAGAATCACCTCCCTTGAGCCAGACTTAGACATTATATTAGCCAGCTCAGTGATTTCCTCTGTAAGTCTCAAATCAAAAAATGCTTAGAAACTAATTTCAGGACAGTGTGGAATGCCTCTTTAAGAATGAATGTTGAGAAATATGTTTTCCTGTGTTGCCCTGACTTCTCCCTGATGAAAAATCTAAATATGTGACTCTTATGAACTTCTTCTGTCTACTTTCATACTTGTTTACTGGTTCTATTTTTATTACTCCTGTAAGCTTAACACTTTACCATTTCAGCAAAGAGACAGGTAAAGTTTAGTTAATGAAGCTAAAATATCACATTAAGTGTTGCTATTAGGAATATATACTACTGAAAAAAAAATTTTAAACACAATAGATTATTATTAAAAGTTTGATTTTTAATATTATAAGATTCTTATTACCCCAATTCATCTGAAAATGAGAGAAAGTAGAATTAGGATTATGGATTTTGACATATTAAAAATATTTAGAAATATAGTCATCTCATGATTTTAATATTAAAACATTTAAACTTATAAACTTCACTGTAATCTCCCTTGACTAATAAAAGATTTAAAATTGGAATTTAATTGGAATTTTAAATTAAAGCGCTAGGAGTTGCATTGAATAATTCTGATAAAAACATACTGACATACTTAGAGAAACTAAGATTTCTAAAAAAGTAATAGCTAATTTGATTATATTGGGTGATATACTTCAACTGTAATTTTATTCTTTGATGCCATTTTCATACACTTTGTTTCCTCTAGTACAACAGTACTAAAAAACGGCCATGAACTTTGCTAGGTTTGTGAACCAAAACTAAACCTTAACTTCTGTTTCATTTTTATGAGTATTAATATTTCCAACTTAAGACTTTTCCTCTATCCCTCAATATCTCTTTAGAATCACACATTTCAACAAAGTTTAATTAGATACATTTAATGTTGGGTTTTAGTATTTTCATTATTACTTCCTAGGCAGTTTCCCTTTAATCAACTGGCACTTTTACAAAGTTTTCCCACAAAACATGGTCTTGTTTAAATGAGACAGATGATTAGTTAAAAAAAAAAAAGAGAGAGAGAGAGATTGTTATTTTAAGATTTCAGTGATCCTATTACCTCCTCTGCATATGTAACATCCAGTCTCCCCATTCTTCCGTAGTTACTAAATACTGGAATAAATCACAACTATCTTGTGATATTTCAATTATATTATCCATTGCATTAACTGTGCTTAATCAACTTTGATTATAACCAGAAACAAGTAAAATTACACCTCATTATTGCCATTATAATTCATATTTACCATCCTCTTTAAGGTGCTTCCAATTTATCCATTTTGTTCCTTTTTTATACATTTTATCCATTTGTGTCAATCTCAGTGCCTGGTCATTTTTCCTCATTAATTGTTGCTCAAATGCAATTCTGAATGCATCTGCCATTATGTAAGCTTCTTCTTTACTCTTCTGCAAAAGCCCCAGCTAGTTTTGAAAAAAAGTTTGAGAGGTGTTAGAGGCAAAATGTAACAATTCTTTCCTGAATGCTGAATCAGATTAGCAAATGTAGTCTCCCTGCCTAGCATGGGTCTAGTGTCTGATCTAGTCCATCTGCTTAAACTAATTAGTACTTGCTAATTCCCCTCTATAGTAGCTGCCCTCTCTGAGTTAAATTACCAGAAGTTTTACTCGTGGTACCTGACCATTCCTTGTTAATCCATTTCTTGGACCTCACCATATTACCCTAGACAGCCCTGTGTGTGTCCTGCCCAAAGAGTAAGAAAGGAGGATGCCAAAGGCTGCATCTCAGTACTACCTTGGGCCATTCCAAACACTGAAAATAATTATGAGTATCGTCTTTTACATTCCTGCCATAGCTGACCCTGACTCTGATCTGTGTAATTGTATACTTTTGTTAATGAATTACATATGTTTAACTCTTATTTTTCCTATATCTGAAGACTTAAAATTCCACACTTCAATAAAGGTAAAATGTTTAAAATTATGGTCCATGTTCTGTATTTGTTATTAAAACTAACAACAATGGCAAATGTCATTTGATTAAATGCCAGGCACCTGCATGGCACTATGCTAAACATTAAATGTCTGCTTCCTCTATATCATTGCAAGAGCCCAGTAACTAGTTATTACTCTCTGTTTAACATATGTTAAACCCACACACCTAGAAAATTCTAGAGCTAAGACTCAAACTTAGGTCTGGCTGGTACAAAGGTTCCTTCCACTGTATCTTGCTGCTTTTCTAATGAGCTTCATGTTTATCTCCCCATTTATCAGAGTTATGGATCCTAGTGATTTTAAGCAAGAGTGTGTAGTATAGTAATTTTTAGGGCCATTTATAGAGAAAAGAAATATAAATTTAGTACAGACTTAGTCAAACAACTTCATGTTGACACCATATCAGGCCAAGTATTATTTTAGAACCGTGTAAATAGAATCTAGTTTATAAGTTAATTGTATCACATAAAACTTAAGAATAAGTTCCATAGCCAATGACGACTAAAATGAAGATAATTATTGCAGATATTTTCCTTTATTCTATTACGAGAGAAACAAAACCAATTATTTAGTGTTTTGATAATACAGTACCTCCTGTTTGAGCTTAAGAAGCATATTGCGAGCAGATGCTGCCATTTTGGCACAGGCGCAGGGACTCCCTCCAGGGCCATGGCAAAGGCAGGCTCCGAGGACAGCAAGCTTTAAATCCAAAAGCATTACTCCCATTACTAAGTGTCATATTGCTTAGCTGCACACACAAACATAAGGGCACACACACACATGCACATTTCTATTCAAGCATCTAATTCAAAGAACCTGGAAAGAAAAAAATAGAAGAAAGCTGAGACAAGGATTTCAGGATCCAAGTGAAAATTACAAATGAGGAAACAATGTTATTACTTGGAACAAAACAAAGGAATTCTACCTTGCTGCTTTTCCTTCTCTAAAACCTTTAAGTGGGTATCAGTTTTCTATAGTTCTGTATCCCTGGCAGCAACCTGAACTAATGAAGAAAGTATTAACACCCACCATGTGTTATTTCTTGTGACTGAGCTTGGTCCTGCTGCCCAGCATCTACTCCTACCAGTTCCCACCAGAGAGAGGTGCATGCTCAGAAATGATGAAATGACTTAAAATATGCCAGGAGAATAATCATCCTTCCACTTTTTTTTTTTTTTTCATCCTTCCACTTCTAAAAAATACCTGTCATCATGTAACATGAGACATAGCTAACACAGCTTCTGCTAAAACTATAAAAGTAAGAACTAAAAGGGGCAGGAGGTGGCCAGCACATCTTCTAGTGTCCAAGAATATAATGCATGGACATGCCTGGTGCCAGTAAAGAACCCGATGGGCCTCTCTTCCCTCACTTGAAAATTGCTAAGGATAGTGCTATTCTAGAACGCGGAGCAGATGGTGATGGGGAAAAGGAAAGTAGAAAATTTCCCTCTTGTTCAACTTTCAAACCTGTTTACCCACCTCAAGACCTGAAACCTCTGTAAAACCACTTTTACCGTGGCACACGTTTTCCAGAGCCACCATCTGCTGTTTGACATCAAGCATGGCGAGGGCCTCCAAATACTGTTGATTTAAAACTAGGAAGGGCCAAGGAAGAGTGTTAGTTATGAAATTTAACTCCAGCCTCACCTGAGTTATACCAACATCATACACTCGCTCCTTTTTTTTTTTTTTTTTTAATTTTTTTCCCCCCACACTCACTTCTTACAAGCAATGCATATACACAGACATTGCCTACTACATCTGGCCCCATCCAGGAAAAAATTATCAAGTGAGATAATACATAGGTAACACTAGATGGAATATTACTATTTTTAACGTTGAAGTATCTTAATTTTGCCACCAGAGTCTGGTCTTCATTTCCTCAAAGAAAATTTGCAGGATTTTCAAAGAGAACATAGAAATGCAACTTATTTGCACTTGCTGTATAGTAAGACAATCAGATGATGTACCACCTACACAAACTCTATCGGACTTCTATTAGTTTTCACAAGAGGCTCTCAAACAAACATTTAGAACTAGAAGCATCCTTCTCTCTACTGAAGAGGAAATAGTAACTTTCCCTCTCTTATTGCAGGGTGAGATGGTAGAGGGGGAGAGGATGTGGCTATGGGCAACTTGCGTCCTGAACTAACCTAACAAGGAGAAATCTACCACAGTTCACTTACTGAACAACAGAAAGTGCCCCTCACAGGCCCATGACCTGATTTAGAACTTTGTCCCTTTCAAGCCACTAATTTAAAAGCTTCTACAAAGAAGGAAGAACCAAAAAAAAAGGAAGAACCAACATTTCTTAAAATTTTATAAAAAGTTGACGCCATCTTAATATTCTTAAGACACCTTACTATTCTATTAGCTTTTGTCATAAAGTGGCTCATCACATATAATGGGTGTATATGTATAAGCATACATGTAAAAAATTTCAAGTTTTTAATGTGTCATATTGAAAAATTAAGAATATTAATTTTAGCAATAAAGTCACAGAAGATTTTTTTAAAAAAGATTTTATTTATTTATTTGACAGACAGAAATCACAAGTAGGCAGAGAGGAAGGCAGAGAGAGAGGAGGAAGCAGGCTCCCTGCGGAGCAGAGGGCCCGAGGTGGGGCTTGATCCCAGGACCCTGGGATCATGACCCGAGCCGAAGGCAGAGGCTTTAACCCACTGAGCCACTCAGGTGCCCCCACAGAAGATATTTTTGAGAGAAAATGTTTAATTACAGAGTTACATACGTTTCCTACTAATGTTCCAATAAAACATATACCTACTAAGTTTCCTCAACATGCTCTACAGTTTTGTTTTATATTGAGTATAAAAACTACAAGATAAAGGGGGAATGGGGAAAAATACTTAGTGGATATAGGGTCTTATTTTGGAGTGATGAAAATCTTTTGGAACTAGATGGTTGCAAACATTGTGGGTATTAATGAATTATGTACTTTTGAATGTTTAGTTTAATTTTGTTAATTGAATTTCACCTAAAATTTTTTTTAAATTGCACACACCCTAAAAGATGCATATCTATCATCCTTAAATTATATTACTTCAAAATAATAGCACCGTGTCTATCAGTATGTATGTTCTTAACGTAGAACACTCTATTTAAAAATGATCTTCTGGGGCGCCTGGGTGGCTCAGTGGGTTAAAGCCTCTGCCTTTGGCTCAGGTCATGATCCCAGGGTCCTGGGATCGAGCCCCGCATCAGGTTCTCTGCTTGCCAGGGAGCCTGCTTCCCTTCCTTTCTCTCTGCCTGCCTCTCTGCCTATTTGTGATCTCTGTCTGTCAAATAAATAAATAAAATCTTTTAAATAAATAAATAATAAAAATTATCTAACATAATATTTTTAAAGAATCATCAAACTATCACTCTTTACTTACGTGCATTTTCTGACTTGAGCATTTTAATTTCTTCTGTTTTTACTTTCAAAGTTTCTTGGAGGACTGCATTTTCACAGTTTAGCCTAGGAAAAAAGTACCCTCCATATAACTAAAATATTAACACTTCATGGCTGAATAAGATTTTTATCTCATAATTAGAACACAAAAACCCAAATAAACATTTTCTTACTTCAAAACAGTCTAGAACATATAAGTCACAAAACAAAAACAATTTAAAAGAGTGTGGTAAGATTTTGAACATACTCAATTCTTCTGTATATTTAGCTGAGAACGCATCAGAAGTATCTCAGATTAAAAAATAAAATAAAAAGTTGTTGGGGGGCCTGGCTGGCTCAGTGGGTTAAGTGTCTGCCTGACACTTGATTTCAACTCAGGTCATGCTCAAGTTGTGAGATCAAAACCGAGGTCAGGCTCCACGCTGGGCATGAGCCTCCTTAAGATTCTCTCTCCCCCTCTCCCTTTAATTAGTTAATTAAAGTAAAAAATAGAGAAGCAGGGGCACCTGGGTGGCTTGGTCAGGTAAGCATATGACTTCAAGTCATCTCAGGGTCCTGGGACTGAGCCCCAAGTGGGGCTCTGCACTTAGTGGGGAGTTGGCTTTTCCCTCTATCCCTCACACACTCTGTCTCTCTCTCAAATAAATAAAATCTTAAAAAAAAAAAAAAAAATGGGGCACCTTGGTGGCTCAGTTGGTTTAGCGTGTGCCTTTGGCCCAGGTCATGATCTCTAGTCCCGGGATTGAGCCCTGCATTAAGCTCCCCGCTCAGCGGAGAGCCTGCCTCTCCCTCTCCCCTTGCCCCTGCTCATCGTGCTCTCATCATCTCTCTCACTCCCCCTCAAATAAATATATAAGATTAAAAAAAAAAAAATCAGAAATATCTCTAGGGGATCCTTCTGAATATTCATTCTCCTTACTAAAGTTTTAATCATCTTAAACACCATGTATAAGTTTAGGCCACCTTCAGAAACGTGCATAAAGAGGTACATAGTTTATAACTGCAAAATACTGGGAACAAAGTGCCTGTCTAGGAGAATGGTTGAGTACACTATGGCCCATCCACACAATGGGGTGGTTTCCATGACACATTGTTAAACAGAAAAAACAGTTCAAAAGACTACAGTCAACTATTCTTTGATGTAAGAAAGGAGAAATAAGAGAGCAGACATATGTGCCCATTTGTGCAAAAGGAAACACAGGAAGGATAAATCAGAAAATAGTGAGATTGGTTATCTACAGATGGTGAAGAAAAGGAAGGATGCCAGGAGGCTGGGAATGGGCTAGGCATGGGGGGAGAATGACATTTCTGACTATACCTCAGAATAGTTCTGACTTTGGGAAGCATGTCAGTGTTTTACAAAGTCAAAAATAAACAAGCTGAATAAGTAAATCAACAAGGATGGTGGAAAAAAACCTAAGAATAAAAATAGAAACAAATGAACTAAAATGAACAGTATAACCATACTAAAGAGAAAAAAGTAAACAAGTTTTAATTTTTTTCAAAGATTTATGTATTTGAAAGAGAACACAAGCAAGCACAGTGGTGGGGTGGAGCAGAAGGAGAGGGGGAGAGAAACTCAAGCCGACTCCTCGCTGAGCATGGTTCGATCTCACCACCCTGAGATCATGACCTGAGCCAAAACCAAGAGTCGGATGCTGAATCGACTGCACCACCCAGGCGCCCCCAAGAAACTAAACAAGTTTTGAACACAGTGTGTTGGTTGTGGGTATGTCCCTCACTCTCCACGATAAAGTCACTACTTTTTCCCCTTGTGATTAATAAGCTCTTGTGGGGAGACGCTCTGAGATTATGTGATTTATCAGATTTTCACCCACTAGTTTTTACATCCACAGATTATTCTGCCTGATGCAGTCATTATTACTATGATGGTTGCCAAATGGTAATTTGCTAATTCTGTTATTCCTTCTACATTTATTTGCTGGCATTTTACTGTAATAAAGAACTTTTTTCTCCCCCATTTGTTTATGCCAAAATGGATTTGTGAATTTTTGCATTATTCAACTGGTTAAAAGCCATTACTATCATAATTTCTTTTGTTGCTTAGAATTTTCCAAATTTGGGAGTGCCTGATGGTGCAGTGGGTTAAACATCTACTTCCAATAGCAATGAACACACCTAGCACTAAGATCTTCATTTCTAAACACGATTCCCCATTTAAAGGAACCAGGGATCCCTGAAGAAATGCTTAATATTTTAAGCATAATGGCTTAGAATATCTTGTACCAGAAAGCAAGAAAGTGCTCAAAACAATAATAGGGAGGTGTCAGAAAGCCACAGAAGCCAGCTTGAAGGGGCTCCCATTGACCAAAGCTGGAATTTGTTTAAGACTGATCGATTGATTTAGAGACTAAGCAAAAGCACATGCACACCCAGGGGTGGGGGCAGAAGGAGAGGGAGAGAGAGAATCTCAAGCAGACTCCCCATGGAGTGCAGAGCCTGATGCAGGGCTCAATCTCACAATCCTGAGATTATGACCTGAGCCAAATGGTCATGACTGTATCACAGTCAACTGACTGTGCCGCCCAGATATCCCCCCTTTCTTCGTGAGGGAGAGTCTTCTTCTTCTTTTTTTTTTTAAGGTTCTAAAGCTTAAGTGACTGAGCCACCCAGACACCCCAAAGGAGAGAGTGTCTTTTTTTTTTTTTTTAAGATTTTATTTATTTATTTGACAGAGATCACAAATAGGCAGAGAGGCAGGCATAGAGAGAGGAGGGGAAGCAGCCTCCCTGCTGAGCAGAGAGCCGATGTGGGGCCTGATCCCAGGACCCCGAGATCATGACCTGAGCTGAAGGCAGAGGCTTAACCCACTGAGCCACCCAGGTGCCCCTAGGAAAGAGAGTCTTAAGCAGACTCTGCACTGAGCACGGAGCTGGACACAGGGCTAAATCTCATGACCCTGAGATCATGACCTGAGCCAAAACTAAGAGTCAGATGTTTACTAGCATAATTAGCAAATCAAATAAAAAAAGAGTATTAGGTTGATATCTTAATTTTGATAATTTTGTTATGGTTATAAAAGTCCCTTTTTATAAACAGAGTGAAATATTTAGTCATGAGGCCTTTTATGCAACTTACTCTTAAATGGCTCAGGTATCTATATATCTTTAACTACAAAGAAAGAGAGTGGGAGATCATGTGACTCTTGATCTCGGGGTCATGAGTTCAAGCCCCATGTTGGGAGTAGAGATTACTCAAATTAATAAATATTAAAAATAACAAATATATAGATAAATTATGTACACTTTAAAGATTTCCAAAGAAAAACTATAGAATAAGAATATACAAACCTGTCATATTTTTGGGTCCATGATTCCTCTATATTTTTAAATCTATTCTGATCAAATTCTATTTCCCACTGCAAAGCATTTATTTCCTATAGAAAGAAAATAGCACTTTTCATGGAAAATTACTACAAGTAAATCACTTCAGGACATTGTGAATAGCTGAAATAAATCATTAATTACTTAAAAGGAATAGGTTAAAGAGAAACTAATTATTCAAAGAGTCTGTGACATTTGTAAACACCTATAACATGCCTTTTTAGCACTCAAGAAAAACTTTGCCAAACCTTCCTATAAGAAATAGCTTCAAATTTTGCTGCTCAACACCTGCATTCCTCATTGCCCCCACTCCCAGCCCATACAGACCCACAAGCAAAACACATGCTTTGAAGTTTGAGCCCAGGACACTGCCATCAAGGGAGACTACAACAGGCACAGGAATAAGACCTTCCAAGATGATTCCTGACTACTGTTTTAGTGACCATGAGATGGTCAGAAAGAGGCAGGCTCTGCCAGGCAAGCAGAGAAAGAGAAAAGGAAAAAGAAGAAAAATAGGAAGTGTCAACTTGGCACTACCTTAAAATAAGGAAATAAAAGAAATCTTAATTCTTTGCCTGTGTAACAATATGTTTTGGACTATAAGCTCCAAAAGGGAAGGGACTGTATAAAATAGAAGCACAACTAAAAGAGGGTAAGCACAAATGACACAGCCATTGATATAGTGATTTTTAAAGGAAATTCTATTTGAAAGCTCAGTGGACTAAACAAGTCTATACTGAAAGTGGCTAATACCTTCTCCAAGGATCTCTTTTGTTCCATAGTTTTTTGAAGCATCATTTGGGTGTGACTTGTGGCTTTGCCAAATATTGCCTAAGAAGAATAAGAATCATATCAGTACAAATTAAGTTTCTCATTACTCCTATGTGCAGAGTAAGGTTCACATTTTTTGGACAATAGAACACCAGAGAATTTCCATAGAGACCACCTTTTATGGAGAATTTGATAGTTCACATGTCAAAAGATCTTCGTTTGTATCTCCTGATGCATCTGGGAATAAATGAATGAACTTTCCACACAAAGACTGGTACATGAACAAATAAAGCAGTGTTATTCATTCATTCATTTGACAGAGACAGCGAGAGAGGTAGCACAAGCAGGGGGAGTGGGAGAGGGAGAAGCAGACTTCCTGCAGAGCAGGGAGCACGATGTGGGGCTCGATCCCAGGACCCTGGGATCATGACCTAAGCCGAAGGCAGACGCTTAACAACTGAGCCACCCAGGTGCCCCAAGCAGTGTTATTCTTAAGAGCCCAAAAGAGGAAATAGTGTGTGCCCATCAAATGGTGAATGGATAAACAAATACGGCTTATCCATACAATAGAATATTAGGCAGGTGGCGCCTGGATGGCTCAGTGGGTTAAAGCCTCTGCCTTCGGCTCAGGTCATGATCCCAGGGTCGTGGGATCGAGCCCCACATCGGGCTCTCTGCTCAGCAGGGAGCCTGCTGCCTTTCCTCTCTCTCTGCCTGCCTCTCTGCCTACTTGTGATCTCTGTCAAATAAATAAATAAAATCTTTTTTAAAAAATAGAATATTAGGCAATAAAAAGGAAGAAAGTACTGACACATGCCACACCATGCATGAGCCTCAAAAACATGTTAATTCAAAGAATCCAGACACATATTCTAGCATTCCATTTGTATGAAATAGAAAAGACAAATCCAAGACAGTAAGGAGATGAGTTGTCTAGGGTGGGGGATGGGAATGGGGAGTAACTGCTAATGGGTTAGAACTTCCTTTTGGGGAATAATGAAAATATTCTAAAATTAGATCGTGGTGATGGTTATACAACTCTAAGATCAGCAAAAATAAATTGTATGCTGAAAACAAGTGAAATCCGTAACATATAAATTTTACCTCAATAAAACTATTTTAACAATCTCCACCTCAAAAAAACAAACAAACATATATTAAACCTATATTAAGCACTGATGCTTTTATTTTAAAAGATAAAACCAGGGGCGCTTGGGTGGTTCAGTGGGTTAAAGCCTCTGCCTTCGACTGGGGTCATGATCCCAGGGTCCTGGCAGGGAGCCTGCTTCCTCCTCTCTCTTTGCCTGCCTCTCTGCCTACTTGTGATCTCTGTCTGTCAAATAAATAAATAAAATCTTTTAAATAAATAAATAAATAAATAATAAAAGATAAAACCATACTACCTATGGTTGGAATATGTAAGTGACCAAAATTAAAAAATAACTTCTTACCATGCTTTGAAGAATTTTCAGTGCTTCCTCTTTACCTTCAAGTTGCCTTTGAGATGCCTCAAGTTCCGTTTTTAAAAATTCTACCTCCTAAGGGGAGAAGTAAAATTAGTCTACGTATCTGTAAGATATGCAACTCCCAAAATGATCACTTTGGATAGTTTACAGTAAGCTCAATACTCTGATACACAGCACTTTGAATCTAAGCATTCTGACCTTACAAAAGAGGCTAGAAATTCCTCCAGGTTTCCTAAGTGGCCCAGGCAGGCTTTAGACTGAAACTCTCACCATCAGGTACCTGTTGTAACTAAAAGCCCAGACCTTTTGCTTTTACCCTTCTAGACCACACAGCTAATAATCTGAAAATAATCTTTAGAGCATCTAAAATAAGCACGTGATCATCCACAAGCTATAGTACCTCTCATCACCTGAATTATGTCCCTCCCAAGTAAAGATACGTTCAAATCCTAACTCCTGGTACTAAGAATGTGATCTTATTTGGAGAGAGGGTCTTTGCAGATATAATCAGATTAAGATGAGGTCATACTGGATTGGAGTAGGCCTCAATCCAATGACTGCTGTCCTAACACAAAGGAAGTTTGGGCACAGACACAAAGGGGAGAAGGCCATGTGACAACAGAGGCAAAGACTGAGTGACAGAGCTATAAACCAAGGAAGGAGGAGACTGTCAGGGGTAACCTCCAGAAGCTAGGAAGAGATTCTCTTCCTAAAGAGAATCTTTAATCTTATATTAAATTTCAAGATTTAATCTTTAAATCCTTTAAAGAAGGATTCTCTTCTAGACCTTCCAGAGGGAACATGGCCAACTGACATCTTGATTTCAGATTTCTAGCCTCCAGAACTGAGAGAGAATACATCTCTGTAGTTTTATAAGTCATCTGTTTGTGGTGCTTTGCTACAGCAGTCCTAGAAAACGAATCCCGTAGCTTGGTAGCTTTCCCCAGAAGAGTAAGAAATACACATTACATGGGCTTCCTGTTCCCCAAAAGATAGGGACCCCACAGAGATAGGAGCGCCTGGGAAACCTGCTGGTCTGACTTCCAAGAGGTTAAATGAAGTCAGTTTATGTCAGGCCACACACACAGGGAAGACAGATGAAGGGAAGTTTGTAACACTTTTCTCCAGGAGCAGATTAGAGAAGTTGTGAAAGACTGGGGTGGGAGTGGGGGGTGGGGATGAGGCAAGCTGGAGGGCATGTTTATGTAAATACAGCTTTCTTGAGAGAAGAGGAAGATAGGAGGCCAGTTGAAAGTTGCCAGCCTCACACCTTCAGCTCAACTGATAATATCTGGAAAGCCAGCATGGTTTTCCAGACACTTTTAGTATGACTTAAAATATCAGTGGGCTTTTTGTTCACATGAGAATTTTTATATTAGCCAGAATACTTACCTCTAAAGTAGCCTGAAGACGTTGCTTTAATTCTACATTTGACAATTCCGAATTAGAATCTATTACGAAAAAAACAAAACAAATACTTTTTAGATTTTTTTAAAGATTTTATTTATTTGGTGGGGGGCACAAGCAGAGGGAAAGGCAGAAAGGGAGGGAGAAGCAGGCTCCCCGCTGAGCAGAGAGCACACCTGGGGCTCAATCCCAGGACCCTGGGATCATGACCTGAGCCGAAGGCAGACACTTAACGACTAAGCCACCCAGGAGCCCCAACAAATACTTTTTTAAACTAGTTAATACAGGACATCTGTTTACAAAATATCAAATACAATTTTTTTCAAGATGAAAGAATTGTAATAAGCCAAATAATGATAAGAATAGGTAGCTTAATTAAGGGGCGCCTGGGTGGTGCAGTCGGTTGAGGGGCTGATCTCAGGATCCTGGGATCGAGCCCCACATCAGGCTCCCTGCTCAGCGGGGAGTCTGCCTCTCCCCACTCCTTCTCCCTGCCTGCTACTCCCCCTGCTTGTGCTCTTTCTCACTATTTCTCTCTATGTCAAATAAAATCTTAAAATAAAAAAAAAAATAGTTAGCTTTAAACATTGCACAAATGAAAAGATACATACTTTTGAATAAAAATACTCTTTAAAGAGACTCTCTAATAAAACTGTTGTTAATGAATTGGGTAACTACTACATGCCAAACAGTATTTAAAAACATGAATGTTGGGGCGCCTGGGTGGCTCAGTGGGTTAAAGCCTCTGCCTTCAGCTCAGGTCATGATCCCAAAGACCTGGGATCAATCCCGAATCGGGCTCTCTGCTCAGCAGGGAGCCTGCTTCCCCATCTCTCTTTCTGCCTGCCTCTCTGCCTACTTGTGATCTCTCTTTCTGTCAAATAAATAAAAACTCTTAAAAAAAAAAAAAACCATGAATGTTGGGGGGCGCCTGGGTAGCTCAATGGCTTAAAGCCCCTGCCTTCGGCTCGGGTCATGATCTCAGGGTCCTGGGATCAAGTCCCACATTGGGCTCTCTGCTCAGCGGGGAGCCTGCTCTTCACCCCCCCCCCCACCCATCTGCCTCTCTGCCTACTTGTGATCTCTTGTCTGTCAAATAAATAAATAAAATCTTAAAAACAAACAAACAAACGTGAATGTTGGTGAGTGAGATAAATTTTGGTGTTTGGCTTAAGTCTGATCAATGTAGTGATATGAATATCTAAGAAATAACCTGTTTAATTTCTTTCTAAGGAGAATGACCAGAAGTCTCCCGTAACTTCAATTATTCTCTCCTTAACGTGATCAATTGAGACATTAAACTGAGCTTCCCAGGAGCTTCATTTTCATTGTGGTCTCACTGGCAATAGAAAAACATGAAAGTGGTAAATTACAAGCAAGAAGATTAAGAAGAAGTAAAAGGAAGAAAAGATTTTTTAGAAAGAATATTGTGAGGGACATTAAAAACTTAAAACAATTTCTTCTTTGCTGTTCTGAACTTTCAATATGACAGCATCGGAGGCAAAAACTAGATCTTGTTTTTACTCTGATGGCAGAAGGCCCCAAGCAGAAACAAGTGACATTGGGTTGGCAATGACAAGTCCTGTTGTAGTAATACTTGTGGTAGGCAGAAAAATGGCCCTAAAGATGACTACATCTTAATCCCCAGAACCTGTGAATACAGGGCAAAAGGGACTTTGTTGGTATGATTAAATTAAGGACTAAGAGATTATCCTGGATTAGCCAAATGACCCCATTGTACTCACCAGGGTCCTTATAAATGAAAGAGGGAGGCAGGAAAGTCAGTGTCAGGGTGAAACAGCACGAGAAAGACTTTACCAGCCATTGCTGGCTTTGAAGATGGAGAAGGTGGCCACAGGGCAAGGAATGCAGGTGGGCTCTAGAAGCTGGAAAAGGCACAGGAATGGATTCTCCCTTGGAGTCTCCAGAAGGAACACAGCCCTGCAGGCATCCTGATTTTAGCCCAGTAAAACCTATTTTGGATTTCTGACCTGCAGAACTGTAAGATAATAAACTACTGCTTTCTTAAGTCATTAGATCTGTGATAATTTGGAAATTACCTACTAGCCATTAAGAAACCAATACAATATCCTTATGTAGGATCAGGCTAACTTGAGATAAAAGTCCATAACCCAACAAGACAGGAGCTCATACTTTTATATCTTGTTTATATCCCAGTCGTTTCCTCATGTTCTTACAAAGGCATCTTGGTATCATGTGCAATTTTCAACATCTTGCTTGCAAGATAGAACCCAACCTCTTTGCATGATAAGGAATTGAAAGAAAAATATATAAATAATCCCATCCTAATTTCAAGAGGGATTATGAAAGATGGGGGCTAAGATCCTCAGCTGCAGCCTGTTTTCTGTAAATCTAGAAACCATGTTTCTTAAATTATTCTCATGTTCTACTTTGTGTTCATTCCACTTGGGTGGGGTAAGTTTT
This sequence comes from Martes martes, assembly GCF_963455335.1. Classification (NCBI taxonomy): domain Eukaryota; kingdom Metazoa; phylum Chordata; class Mammalia; order Carnivora; family Mustelidae; genus Martes; species Martes martes. Next base: position 69,284,540 of record NC_137892.1, on the reverse strand, counting down.
ACTACATGGATTACAGAAGATTCGGCCAGACAAAAGCTGTGCCACCAGGCAGGTGTGAAGTCATCCCTGGGTTCCCAACCATTCTGGAGTTGTAACATTCTATCACGACAAGATCCTGAATTTTATTTTTCCCTTGATATATGGCATAATTTATTTTTTGTTCTGATAAATTAAGATTAATCTTTAAGGGGCACCTGGCTGGCTCATTTGGTGGAGCGGGTAACTGTTGATCCCCAGGTTGCACTACCCAATGTTGAATGTAGAGGTTGCTTTTAAAAAATATTAAATTTTTTTTAAAGATTTTATTTATTTATTTGACAGAAATCACAAGTAAGCAGAGAGGTAGGGAGAGAGAAAGGAGGAACCAGGCTCCCCGCTGAGCAGAGAGCCCGATGCGGGGCTCGATCCCAGGACCCTGGGATCATGACCTGAGCCGAAGGCAGAGGCTTTAACCCACTGAGCCACCCAGGCGCCCCCAAAATATTAATTTTTAAGGGGAGGATTTCATGACTTTCCTAAAATAACCAGAAACATATATTTTTTGCCTGGAACATGCCTTCCCCAGATAAGTTCCAGGCTTAGACATCGTTTCATTCTGGTGCTCAAGAGCCACCTCCTTAGATGGGTGGTAAGGCCTGACCCTTGCCTGGAAGAGCATATGCCAACCCTTCCAAATACTCACAGTTGTCTACGGCCATACCACCCTGAATGCACCCGATCTTGTCTGATCTCATAAGCTAAGCAGGGTCGGGCCTGGTTAATACTTGGATGGGAGACCAAATACTCACTGTCCCTGCGCTTTCTACTGCCTCAAGTGACATAGCTGTTGACTGGTAGAGTAATTTTTTCTCTTCTCTACCAGAATGTGAACTTCATGACATGGAGACTGTTTTGTTCACTAATGTTCCCAGAGCCTAGAACAGCCCCTGGCATCTAAGAGGTACCCCATAAATACTTGAATTAAAAAAAAAAAAAAAGGATGAATGATACCACTAAATCACACACACACAAAGGCAAGGTAGGTAATCACTGATATCACTAATGTATCTGTATTAAAGCAGAATACTCCATTTGTACAATCCTTGAAAATAGAAACGTGGGTTACTTTTGCACTATCACCAATCCCAAGAGGGGAATAAAGATGAATTTCCAGAATCCACTACAGTGACCTACTGTCTGGTCCTGGAAGAGTGAAAGCACTGATAAAATTCACAGCAGAGAAGGAGAAAGGAGAGGGCACTGGGCACTCTTACCGCTGCTACTTTGTCGTCTGTAGTGTGAAGTTCTGTAGTCCTCTGGGTATGTATCTTGCAAGCTCTCATGCCTGGAGTACTGGAAAATGGCACCACTTCTTTCCTCCCTCTTTCCTGGAAATGGGGACGGGCTGAAGTTCTTGCCATCAGATCTTTTTCTCGATGTCGATAGGTGTGAAACTTGGACTTCATAAATACTGCCAGGCCTTCTTCCGAGACCATACCCTAAGTCACCTTCTGCCATGTCATCATCTTCCGTTTCCCAGGTCCGAACCTCCGCCTCACTCGGGGGCCTCACCACCCTGCTCATCAGCCTGATGCCGTATTCAACATCAGGAAAGCAGGTTATCTATGATTAAGAGAAAGAGTAGTTTAAAAACCATCAGTATAATAAAGTTGGGTTTTAGCGGGGAGAAAAGTTTCTTTCTCCACTATACAGGCGTGACTATCCCAGCAAGTCATCAGCACACAAACAGCCCTTGCAATCCTATTCATTTAACATTTAAGGACCTCTTAGGTAGGAAAAGATCCAACCTCGTATTTCAAAGATTGCAGGGAATGGTAAGGAAGCAGGAAAATCTTTTTACTGAATCTAATAATCTCCTGATCAGGATAAAGCAGATCAGCGTTTGCCAAGAAAAGAGATGAAAGGGTATGCTTTTCACAAAGTCTAAGAGCTACATAGAATTCAGGGAGTCTCTGAAAACTGGGACTTGCAGTGACTATAGAGACCACCTGCCTCTGTCCCTTCACGGGGCTTCATGCCCTTCAGGCGCTCGGGGTTCTTAGAGTCTCTCCTCTAGCTCTACTTGGTTCATTTTCTGTTTCTATGAAGACACAGTTCACCTCGGATGCTCTTCCCCAGGCAGTCGCTCAACTGGTTCTTCACCAGTTTGTGTCTTTCCTTCAGTGGCACCTCCATGACCGACACAGGGTCTAAAAGTGCAAACTCCTCCCCCTCCCACTTCCCTGCTTTATTTTTGCCCGGAAGCACTTAGGACCTTCTAACATACCCCTCCCTATTTTACTCATTTTCCCAATCACACCACTGAAAGGGGGAAGGCAGTATAAAGGTGGGGTCTAGGAAAGTAGGAGTTGCTTCTGCCCTGCCTATGATGCCTCTCAAAAGGTAGGGCAACCTGAAACTTCTCCTCTGCTGAAGCCCAGACCTGCTCCAGACGGCTCTAAGTGGAAAGTAAACTCTTTAAGAAGAGAAAATTTTGTCTGTTTGGCTCATCCCTGCGTTCCCAATGCCTAAGAAAGTATCTGGGCATAATCGGTACTCAAGAAATACTTCTTAAATAAGTGAATGCAGGAACGAATAAATGCATTGAAATACTCTCCTGTCCTGCAGAAAAACAGTCACCTCAGCAAGGCTCTGTATACTGTGGAGCTAAGTGCCTGCCCTTCTTCCCAGAGGAAAGATTCCAGATAAAAATGCTTTATTGGGGGAACCTGGGTGGCTCAGTGGGTTAAAGCCTCTGCTTTCGGCTCGGGTCATGATCCCAGGGTCCTGGGATCGAGTCCCGCATCGGGCTCTCTGCTCGGCGGGGAGCCTGCTTCCTCCTCTCTCTGCCTGCTTGTGATCTCTGTCTGTCAAATAAATAAATAAATAAAATATTTTTTAAAAAAAGCTTTATTGGGGCACCTGGGTGGCTCAGTCTTTAAGCGTCTTGCCTTCGGCTCAGGTCATGATCCCAGAGTCCTGGGATCAAGCCCCTCGTCGGGCTCCCTGCTCAGCGGGAATCCTGCTTCTCCCTCTCCCAGTCCCCCTGCTTGTGTCCCCTCTCTCTTTGTGTCTCTCTCCATCAAATAAATAAATAAAATCTTTATTAAAAAAATGCGTGGGGCGCCTGGGTGGCTCAGTGGGTTAAAACCTCTGCCTTCGGCTCAGGTCATGATCCCAGGGTCCTGGGATCGAGCCCCTTATCAGGCTTTCTGCTCAGCAGGGAGCCTGCTTCCCGCCCCCCCCCCCCGCCTGCCTCTCTGCCTACTTGTGATTTCTGTCTGTCAAATAAATAAATAAAATCTTAAAAAAAAAAATGCCTTACAGTGCCCACCACTAAGCCCTCCCTCAGGGAAGACCTCTGGAGGCACCTAGCCCAGGGGCTGGAGAGCACCTGAACTGCTTAGCCTTGTTCCTCTTGCACGGAGTACAGCTGAGAAGGACTTTCACCACCAGGCATTTCAAAACCGCTATTGTGATGTACTTGTTTAGAAACATCTCCTTTTCTCAAGACTCATTAAAAAAATAAATAAATACATCTGACATCCTTTCTAAATACCCTGCTGTTTAAATAATTGCTTACCAGGACTTAAAAAAATAATTAAATCTAAGTCTCGCATTTTTTTAGTGAGATGTTTCTCTTATTCTTCCACTATTAAAACCACACATAGGGTGCTGGGTGGCCCAGTTGTTTTTTAAGCAAAAATAAATAAATAAATAAATAAAAGGGACCTTTAACTGGATTGAGGAACAAGAAGAGAATTGTGTTAACCAGTTGTGCCCTCCTACCTAAGCAAATTATTAAACTAGATGCTTTAAATCAGCACCAGTTCTTTTTCAGTGATGTAATAATAGCACTTGTGGCTTATTTTCTGTGTGCTAGGCACTACTTAAGTGTTTTACTTAGATTGTTCTATTTAATCCTCACTTTGCCAGACAATACTGTTATTGTTTAAGTCTAGACAACTGAACTTAATTAGGCACAGAGTGGTTAAGTAACATAGCTAACAAGAGATAGAACCAGATTCTGAATTCTGATCCCTAATGTCAGAGGCACTGCGGCACTCTTAGCCACTGCTTTCTGTCATTTGAAGAACCTGAATGAAATTAACATCAGAATAAACCACATTCCTATCATTTATAACATCAAACAGAACTGAAAGTAAGTCATTTTTTATCTAAATTTTTACAAAATCATCTTGGCTCCTTTACAAGTTTATTTCCAAAATAAGTAAGTTTGTCTGTTTTTATTTGTCCAGATAGAAAATCCCTAAGAAGCTGTGTTTCTACCTCTATCACAAATTCCTGTTTGTAAATGCAGTCTCACGCCTCTGTGTAAGGAGGGTGTGGTCAAGACTAGGCAGCCGGCAATGGAGAAAATGGAATTGGTCAACACAAAGGACAAAAGTAGCAAGAGGAAAGAGTAAGCAATCATGGGATTAGCTAAGAATATTTTTTAATGTGGGGTGCCTGGGTGGCTCAGTGGGTTAAGCCTCTGCCTTCGGCTCAGGTCATGATCTCAGGGTTCTGGGATTGAGTCCCGCATCGGGCTCTCTGCTCAGCAGTGAGCCTGCTTCCCCTCTCTCTCTGCCTGCCTCTCTGCCGACTTGTGATTTCTCTCTCTCTGTCAATAAATAAATAAAATCTTTAAAAAAAAATATTTTTTAATGTGCCACATAAATTCAGATATCATGGTTCTGTCTTTCTGCTGTTCACAGGTGAACATAAATGAACTTTCCCACAATCCAGTACTCCACCGTTTTAAAAATCTAACTTTGGGAACTGCTGGCTGTGTACTCTCCCACTTTTTATATACTAATATTCATATGTAATCAGTTAAACTTAATGACTTTTAGAACAGATGTCTTCTGGGGCACCTGGGTGGCTCAGTTGGTTAAGCGACTGTCTTTGGCTCAGGTCATGATCCTGGAGTCCCGGGATCGAGTCGCACATTGGGCTCCCTGCTTCGAGAGGAGTCTGCTTCTCCCTTTGACCTCTTCCCTCTCATGGTCTCTTTCTCTCTCATTATCTCTCTCTCAAATAAATAAATCTTTAAAAAAAAAAAAAAAAGGTGGGGTGGCACCTGGGTGGCTCAGTGGGTTAAAGCCTCTGCCTTCCGCTCAGGTCATGATCCCAGGGTCCTGGGATTGAGCCCCCCATCAGGCCCTCTGCTCAGCAGGGAGCCTGCTTCCTCCTCTCTCTCTCTCTCTCTCTGCCTGCCTCTCTGCCTACTTGTGATCTCTGTCTATCAAATAAATAAATAAAATCTTTAAAAAAAATTTTTTTTTAAAAGAACAGATGCCTTCTAAGAAAGGGAAAATGTTTGAAGTTACTAATGTTCCAGTCAGGCAGTTTTAAAAGGATTCAGTGTTGAAAACTAGGGAGGCAGCAGGGTATGTGACAGAGAGGGCCCTGACTCAGGAGGTCTGAGTTCAGATTTTATTCCACTACTTGCTGCTCTGTGATCTTGGGCAAATCCTTTAACTTTTTGGAGCATGTCTTCCAGGCTCCAAAATGGGTTTAAGCTTAACTACTTCATAGGGTTATTTGGGGTACCATCGATGTATTTGAAATCAATGTTCACTGAATTGGAATTTGAGTATCAGTTTCTTTGTTAAATGAGAGGATTGGATAAGCTGATTTTTTGGTTTTTTAAGGCTCCAAAATTCTGGTTCTATATCAGCATTTCCCAAAGTGTGCCCTGTGGAACACTAGTTCTAAGGATTATTAGGTGTTGCTAGGAATAAAAGGGTTCTTCTAGTTTTATTTTTCTATGTTAGTACAAGCTGTACATGACTTCCCCAAAATTACACAGATAGTGGCAGAACCAGAACTAGAAGCCATATCTCTGGCTCCTGGCCCAGTGTTCTGGTCACTTGAGAAAAGCCATACGATAAACAGAAGGCAATGAGCAATCTTCGTACATCTGCACTCAAACAACTCTCTGGAAAGTGATCACTGACTTCCTAATTGCTAAATTCAAGATCTAGGCTTGCCCCTCAGCCTCTCCCACCTGTGCATAAGCTGTGACACAACTCATCTGCCACACCCTCATGTGCAGCCTCCCTGATCTCAGCTCCTAAGTCCCACGGGAATGACTGCCTGCTCAGGCTCCTTTTCCTCTTTCTGTCCCTGCTGGGTACATTTGGCTTCCACCAGTAAACACAACTACATACACATTTCCAGCTGGATGTCCTGCCCCAATTCAAAGACAGACGTTCAAAAAAGAAATCAGTGCCCTCCCACCCCACACTAGATCTCATCGAGTCCTCTATTTCTGCATATGTATCATTCAAGCTCCAAAACACCCAGATCCAAAACTTCGGTAGTTTTCTTTTCCTTGATCCCTTCAGTTACCAAGTCCTCCAGGCCCATAAAATCTCCCCAAACCATATCTTCCTTTGGATATTATCTTTGCAGCCCTAGCTGAATTTATTACCTCTCCTGGGCTAAACCAATAGTTCCCTAGTTGTTCTACTCCAAGCCATCCTATACACTGCTGCTCCAAGCACAGATCTAGTGATGACCTTCTCTTACCCTAAAATGTTCCATGGCTCCTATGGCATATATAATTAAAGTAAGTGTCACCCTGTTACATATAATGAGACTAGTTTTTACTTCCCATTTCAGCTGTCACTGGTCCCCGGACAGGCTCTGTGCTTCCATTAAAACGGACTGTACCTACTGGGGCACCTGGGTGGATCAGTGGGTTAAGCCTCTGCCTTTGGCTTAGATCATGATCTCAGGGTCCTGGGATCAAGCTCTGCATTGGGCTCTCTGCTCAGCGGGGAGCCTGCTTCCCCCCACCCCACATTCTCTGCCTGCCTCCCTGCCTACTTGTGATCTCTGTCAAATAAAATCCTAAAAAAAAAAAGGATTGCACCTGCACCCAGGCCACCTCTATACAGTCACCTTCAAGCCTCTGCTGGTGCTCTTCACCACAGGAAGGCTTTCTCCTCTAAGTCCCCCTCTGTTCATGACAGCCACTCCCTCCAGTAGCCCTCCTGATGCTCCTGAGCCGGATGTGATTTCTCCTAGCTCTCTATTGTACCTTTTTATTTTTTTAAGATTTATTTAGAGCCGGGGGCCTGGGTGGCTCGGTGGGTTAAAGCCTCTGCCTTTGGCTCGGATCATGATCCCAGGGCCTTGGGATTGAGCCCCGCATCGGGCTCTCTTCTCGGCGGGGAGCCTGCATCCCTTCCTCTCTCTGCCTGCCTCTCTGCCTAATTGTGATCTCTGTCAAATAAATAAGTAAAAAATCTTAAAAAAAAAAAAAAAAGATAACCAGCTCAACAAGTTGCTTTAAAAAAAAAAAAAAAGATTTATTTAGAGCGAGTGGGAGGAGGAGCAGGGGGAGAGAATCTTCCAGCAGACTCCCACTGAGCGTGGAGCCCAATACAGGGCTCAATCTCATGATCCATGAGATCACGACTTAACAGAAACCGACAGTCAGATGCTTAGCAGACTGAACCACCAGGCATGCCATTTTTAAAGTAATCTCTATACTGCGCCTGGGGCTCAAACTCACCACCCCAAGATGCAGAGTCACATGCTCTTCTGACTGAGGCAGCCAGGCATCGCTGCCTTTTTAATAGTCCTTCCTGACATTTTTATTGCACATCCCCCTTCTGCAAGGAGTATCCGAAGACATGGCATAGACGGAACTGAAAGAAAAAAGACTCCTGCCCAGAAAACTTGGACTAGAAGCATCCACACCCACTAGCCTGACAACTCCTGCCCTAGCAAACAGGTTGGTCAAACAAACACCTAATTCCTGTCAGGCTCGGCAAAGAGGAACTATCGTGGGCCCTCCCTGGTGAACAATGGCCTGCTACATCCCGCTCTGGCATTTTGTTTTTCAACTTTTTGTGAAAATAACTTGAGATTTACATTACGTTGCAAAGGCAGTGCAGAGATTTCCTGTATACCCTTTGCTGAGACTCCTCTGTTAATTTTAGGATACAATGATCAAAACTGTAAGTTGATATTGATTCATGCCATTAACTATACCCCAAACTTTATGAGAATTTTCCCATTTCTACTGATGTCCTTTTTCTGTTGCAGGACGCTACACTGCATTTAATGCGCCGTAGTTTTAAGACTAATAGGAAAAATAAAAGGAGGAGGGGGAAGCGGCAGAAACAGAATTTTTCAAATATATTCCTTATTTTTTCAACGTGAGAAAACGCCATTAAACTAGCATTTAGGGGAAAAGCTGCCGGTATGCCAGCTTGTCCACAACCTGCCGAGTTTCCACGAACCCGCGCAGCCCGGGCCCGGGGTCCTCCCCCAGTCCTTCCCCACCAGTCCGGCCAGGCCCCGCACCCCCGCAGCGTGCATCGCGAGTACAGGATCCCGGACTCCGACTCCGCGCGCAGGACCCCCGCAGCCCTCGCACCCCACCCACCGCGCTCACCTGTCGCCGAGCGTCTAAGCCATGCGCGCCGCCGCCCTCCAGCGACGTGAGCGCGCGCCGCCCGGACCGGAAAGAGGGGCGAGGCCGCCCTGGTACCCGGCGCAGCCTGGGACGGTTCCGCGGCTCGCCGGAGCCCGCCCGCTCTCTGTCCGGCTGCCGGTCCCAAGATTTGCCCAGTACGAGTGACCGAACTAGAAATGGCAGTGCGAGACATAGAAAAAGAACAAGACGGTGTATGCGTCAATAAAGGTAAAACTGAGATGGTTGAAACCTGAAGTGTCCAGGGGTCCCGCAGGAGGAAGCTGGATCCGAGCTGAAGTTCAGCGGTGCAGGTGGGCCAGGAAAGCAGGCTGTCGGTGCTGAGAAACGAGGAGGGCTTTGCAGGCCAGGCCAACCGCTGGGGCAAAGGCGTGGCAGTGGGAAGGAACAAGAGGGGTCTTAGAGAGCTGCTGCTGGGAATGATTCCCGTGGATTTTTGGAGACGGGCCACAGCCCCCTCCAACCCCACCAGAATGCGCCAAGTCAGTAGCCTCATTACCTGAGTGAAGTGATTTTGATAGTATTTCCTGATATCCGACGTCCTTGAAGTAGCTGAAGGGACTTCATGGTGGTCCAGACACTTGGCAGGATTTAAAGATTCCTCTGGATTAGAAACAAGCTCATGAACCTTTTCTTCACAGTAACAGACGTCTTTTATTCTTCCTCTTCTCCAGATCCATCCCACATTTCCCTTAACCACCCACTTCCCCAAGGAGACATATGGAAAAGCAGACATAGAACAAGATCAGTGTTGGGCTCCTGGGTGGCTCAGTGGGTTGAGCGTCTGCCTTTGGCTCAGGTCATGATCCCAGTGCCTGCCGCTCCCTCTGATTGTGCTCTCTCCCTCTCTTTTTCTCAAATAAATAAATAAAATCTTTAAAAAACCCCAAAATCCCAAAAGACACCAGATCAATGCTGTGTGCATGTTAGATGCTTGGGGGATTTAAGATTATCTTAAGAGGTTAATATATTTACAACTTTAAAGTCAGTTTGCTTTCTACCTAGTGTATTCAATAGCTTTGCAAACCAAAAATAGTTTTTCTTAAAACTTTGACCTATTTAAAATAGCCTTCTTGGGGCGCCAGGGTGGCTCAGTGGGTTGGGCCTCTGCCTTCGGCTCGGGTCGTGGTCCCGGGGTCCTGGGATCGAGCCCCGCGTCGGGCTCTCTGCTCGGCGGGGAGCCTGCTTTCCCCTCTCTATCTGCCTGCCTCTCTGCCTACTTGTGATCTCTGTCTGTCAAATAAATAAAAATAAAATCTAAAAAAAAAAATAGCCTTCTTCTTTAAAAAAAAAAAATTATTTGTTAGAGAGAGAGAGCGCGGGCAAGCACAGGCAGACAGAGTGGTAGGCAGAGGCAGAGGGAGAAGCAGCCTCCCCGCCGAGCAAGGAGCCCGATGTGGGACTCGATCCGAGGACGCTGGGATCATGACCTGAGCCGAAGGCAGCTGCTTAACCAACTGAGCCACCCAGGCGTCCCAAAATAGCCTTCTTTACCCTAAAAATATTTCAAAACTTTATCCCTAGAAAAACTTTAGCTTTTTTTTTTTTTTTAAGATTGTATTTATTTATTTGACAGAGACAATGAGAGAGGGAACACAAACAGGGGGAGTGGGAGAGGGAGAAGCAGGCATCCTGCTGAGCAGGGAGCCTGATGTGGGACTTGATTCCGGGACCCTGGGATCATGACCTGAGCTAAAGGCAGACACTTAAGGACTGAGCCACCCAGGCACCCCTAACTCTATTTTCTTTGTGAGACTTCTCCAGAAAGTAGAACTTTGAATGCATGCATATAAAATTTTTATTTAAAAAAGACATAAGTCCTGGTGCCTGGGTGACCCAGTCCGTTGTGTTTGCCTCTAGCTCAGGTCATGGTCTCAGGGACCAGGCATCTAGCCCCACCTTGGGCTCCATGCTCAGTGGGGAGACTGCTTCTCCCTCTCCTGCTCCCCCTGCTTGTGCTCACTCTCTGTCAAATAAATTAAAAAATCTTTAAAATAAATAAATACGACAACAGTCTAAAGTTGGTTTTCATCACTATATGCAATGCTGCTAAACTATTACATAACAAATGTGTGCTGAATGTCTTTAAAAACTTGTATTTACCAATTTGAATACCTTTCAAATCTGATGTGTAGTATTTAACAACTTTATTTAGCTTTTAGCCACATAGCATACAATTTAAAGTATACAACTCAATGATTTTTAGTTGTTGTGTAATCAGTGCAACCAATTTTTTTAATTTTTATTTTTTTAAAGATTTTATTTGTTAGAGCACAAGAAGGGGAGTGGCAGGGAGAGGGAGAATCAGGCTTCCCAATGAGCAAAGAGCCTGATGTGGGACTCCATCCCAGGACCCTGTAACCATGACCTAAGCCAAAGGCAGATACTTAACTGAATGAGCCACCCAGGTGTCCCAATTTTATTTATTTATTTATTTAAGATTTTATTTATTTGAGAGGGGGAGAGAGCTCCAACAGGAGAAGGGAAGAGTGGGGAGGACTCCCTGCCGAGCCCCCTCTCTGGGGGCTCAATCTTTTAACCCCAAGATCATGACCTGAGCTGAAGTCAGATGCTTGACTGACAGCCACCCAGGCACCCCAGCACAACCAATTTTAGAATATTTTCATCACTCCAGAAAGAAACTCCTTATCCATTAGTCATTTTCCTTCAACTGCCCCAGCCCTAGAAAAAAACACTACTGTCTGTCTCTAAATATTTGCCTATTCTGGACATTTCTTATAAATGGAATCATACAATATACAGTCTTTTGTGATTGGCTTCTTTCACTTACCTCTATGTTTTTAGGGTTTACCTTGAAACTATAGCACATATCAGTACTTCATTGTTTTTTTTGTTTTGTTTTTTTACTTCATTGTTTTTATAGCCAAATAATAATTCAGTTTTATGGGTGTTATCACTTTATTTACCCATTCATCTGTTGATGGACATCGTTTTTTTTTCCAATTTAGGGCTAGTATGAATCATGCTGCTGTGAACATTCATCAGTAGGTTTTTGTGTGGACGGATAGGTGTTTCTATTTGTCTTGGGTATATTCCTAGGAATGGACTTGCTGCGCCATATGATACTTTCTCAGTAACATTTTGAGGAACTGCCAAAAGGTTTTTGAAGGCAGTTGCACCATTTCACATTAACACTAGCTATATGTGAGGATTCCAACTTCTCCACATCCTTGCCAACACTTGATATTTTCTGGGGTTTTTTGTTTGTTTATTTGTTTTTAATGGTAGCTATCTTAATGGGTGTGAAGTGGTATTCATGGTGGTTTTAATTTGTATTTCCCTAATGACTAATGATGTTGTGCCTCTTTTCTTGTGTGTACTGGCCATTTATATATTTTCTTTGAGGAAATGTCTGTTGAAATCTACTGTCCATTTTTCAGTTGCATGATATACCTTTTTAAGATTGAATAGTGAGTATTAATTTGTATGTTTTGGATACTTAACCCTTATCAGATTTATGATTTGCAAATATTTTCTATCATTTTGTGGATTATCTTTTCACTTTGTTGATAGTGTCTTTTTTTTTTTAAACACAAACTCTGTGCCCAACGGGGGGTTTGAACTCATGACACTGAGATCAGGGGTCACATGCTCTACAGACTAAGCCAGCCAGGTGCACCCGATGTTGTCTTTTTTTATTTTTTTAAGACTTTTTTTTTTTTTTAGAAAACCTTTTTTTTTTTTTTAAGATTTTATTTACTTATTTGACAGACAGATCACAAATAGGCAGAGAGGCAGGCAGAGAGAGAAGGGAGGAAGCAGGCTCCCTGCTGAGCAGAGAACCCGATGAGGGGCTCGATCCGAGGACACTGGGATCATGACCTGAGCCGAAGGTAGCGGCTTTAACCCACTGAGCCACCCAGGTGCCCTAAGACTTTATTTTTTGGGCACTTTTTGGTTCACAGTACAACAGAGGAAGGTATGAAGATTCCCTGTATACTTCCTACACGCACACGTGGACAGCCTCCCCCATTATCAGCATCTCTCACAAAAGTGATATGTTTATTATAATTGATGGAGCTACACTGAGATTTGAGGGTGTCTTTTGAAACACACAACTTAAAAATTTTTGTTGAAGTCCAATTTTTTTCTTTTCTTACTTTTACTAAGAAGGCTTTGCATAGCCCAAGGTCAAAGGTTTACTCCTGTTTTCTTTTGTATTATTTTAGCTCTTACATTTAGGTCTATGATTCTTAAGAGTTCATTTTCATGTATGTGTAAGAAAGGGATCCATCTTCATTATTTTGTGTGTAGTTTTCCAGGTGTGCCAGCACCATTTGTGATAACGATTATTCTTTCCACCTTTAGTTGTCTTAGCAGCCATGTAGAAGAAAATCAACTGGCCATAAATGTGAGGATTTATTTCTGGTCTTTCATTTCTACTCTATTGATCCTTTAAATCTGTTCTTGGGCTCCACTGTGTGGCATATATATATGTTGCAGATCTTGATTATACTGTCTTGATTACTGTCACTTTGTGGTAAGTTTGGAAATCAGCAAATGTGATTCCTCCAACTTTGTTTTGACAGTTCTGAGTCCCTTGAATTTCTGTATGATTTTTAGGATCAGCTTACCAATTTCTGCAAAGAAACCAGCAAGGGTTGTGTATAGATTGGGTTAAATCTGTAGATTAGTGGCATGTATTTCTAGCTTAACAGTAAGTCTTCTGATCCATGAACATGGGATGTCTTTCCATTTCCTTATGTCTTCTTAATTTTTCTTTTTTAAGATTTTATTTATTTGTTTATTTTTAAAGATTTTATTTATTTATTTGACAGAGAGAGATAGAGCTCAAGCAGGGGGAGCCACAGGCAGAGGGAAAGGGTAAAGTAGGCTCCCTGCAGAACAGAGAGCCTAATGTAGGACTCAATCCCAGAACCCTGTGATCATGACCTGAGCAGAGGCAGATGCTTAACCGACTGAGCCATCCAGGTGCCCCTGTCATTTCTCTTAAATAGGTATAGTTAACTTTTATGTATTAATATTGAATTTTGCTGATTTGTTTAGTGGTGTAATAGCTTTTTAAAAAGTAGATTCTGGGGCGCCTGGGTGGCTTAGTGGGTTAAGCCTCTGCCTTCGGCTCAGGTAATGGTCTCAGGGTCCTGGGATCAAGCCCCACATCGGGCTCTCTGCTCAGCAGGGAGCCTGCTTCCCCCTCTCTTTCTGCCTGCTGCTCTGCCTACTTGTGATCTCACCCTCTCAAATAAATAAATAAAATCTTAAAAAAAAATTAAAAATGAAAAGTAGATTCCAGGTGCACTTGGGTGGCACAGTCAGTTAAGTGTCCTTCTCTTGGTTTCAGCTCAGGTCATGATCTCAGGATCATGAGATGGAGCCCTGCGTTGGGCTCCATGCTCAGCGTGGGGTCTGCTTGAGAGTCTCTCTCCCTCTCCCCTTCCTACTCATGCTCACATGCTCTCTCTCTCTAAAATAAAGAAATAATTCTTTTTAAATAAATAAATAATAAAAAATATATTCCTTGGTATTTTCGATGTATAGGATTATGTCATCTGCAAATAAAGGTAGTTTACCTTCTATTTCTCTTGCCTAATTTATTTGACTAGAATCTCCATTATGATGTTTAATGGAAGTGGCAAGAGTGGACAGCCTTGTCTTATTCCTGATCTTAAAGGAATATATCCAGTCTTTCATCATTTAGTAGGATGTTAGCTGTAGGGTTTTTTTATTTTTTTTATTTTTTTAAGACTTTATTTATTTGGGGGCACCTGGGTGGCTCAGTGCGTTAAGCCTCTGCCTTCAGCTCAGGTCATGATCTCAGAGTCCTCGGATCGAGCCCCGCATCGGGCTCTCTGCTCGGCGGGGAGCCTGCTTCCCTCTCTTTCTCTGCCTGCCTCTCTGCCTACTTGTGATCTCTGTCAAATAAATAAAATCTTAAAAAAAAAGTAGAAACACACACATATATGGTACTAAGTTCAAATATCATTTAATCCTTACAATAGCCCTATGAAGTAATTATCCTTATTTTATATGATTTGATGCCAGGTAATACTGGATAGCACTTCTCTACTCTTCTCTACTTCTATACCCATTCTTCAAATCTGTGCATCCTACATCGTTTTCTGATATTCACCCTTTTCTAATATTCTATCCTTTTCTGATATTCGTAGTAGGAAGAGAGTTCTCTCTTCTGTTCTCTCATTATGTTAGAATTTCTAGTAAGGCACTTTCCACAATCTACCTGATTTGTCTAAAGGGTCCATTTTTGTGTGTATCTTCCATGTATATACTAGGTTATGATTGGAGATGAAGAACTTACCTTGGGAGGCATTTCCCACCAGTTATTTGGGTGGAGTCTTGTACATATATAATAGACAATATATGGTTATTAAAATGAATCTACTAAATGTTATGGTTGCATATAATTTATACAGGAATTTACAGATAAATTTGTTCACGTGCAAAGTTCCACATATATTAAGCAGCATAACTTAATGAGTTAGAGCTTGCTAAGATATAATTCTGACTCTTTTTTTTAAAATTTATTTATTTATTAGACAGACAGAGATCACAAGTGGGCAGAGAGGCAGGGAGAGAAACAGGAGGAAGCAGGCTCAGAGCAGAGAGCCTGATGCGGGGCTCGATCCCAGGACCCCGGGATCATGACCTGAGCCGAAGGCAGAGGCTTTAACCCACCGAGCCACCCAGGTGCCCCTAATTCTGACTCTTGATACTTCCCAGCTGTGATCTTGGCTAAGTCACTTGATTCTGTGCCCTGTTTCCAACTCCTCTAATGGAAATAATAATGATACTTACTTCCGATGTTATGTGGATTGAGAGAGTTTACTTTTGAAATGTATTTTAAAGAGTTCTTGGCATATAGCAATATACATGTTAGTCTTTCTATTCTTGGCAACATTGTAATAGTAAAAAGCTGGAAACAACCTAAATGTCCATCAGTAGGGGACTGATTAAACCAATCATAGCACATCCTAAATGGACTTCTGTGCAAATGTTAAAAACATTTGGGATCCAAAGGCTCCTGGCTGTTTGATTTGTAAGAGTACAGACAGGACTCTTAATCTCGGGGTCCTTGAGTCTGAGCCCTACACTGGGTGTAGAGATTACTGAAATAAATACAATTTAAGAAAAAAAAAATTAGGGATCCAAAGATGATGTAGGAATGACTAATAGGCATATGAAAAGAAGCCCAGGGTGCCTGAGTGTTTCAGTCAGTTAAGCCTCTGACTCCTGATTTTGCCTCAGATCATGATCTCAGGGTTGTGAAATCCAGCTCAGCATCTGGCTCTGCTGGGCGTGGAGCCTGCGTGGGATTCTCTATCTCCGTCTCCGTGGGCCGGTCCATTCCCCCACACCACCCCCTAATGGACCATAATGAAGACCACCGAAGACCAAAATCAAATATGACAATTCTATTTACAGGATGGCTATTAGATAAACAGTAGCAACTGTTGGCAAGGATGTGGAGAAATTAGATGCCTATTACATAGATAGTGGGAATGTAAAGTTATGTAACCACTTTGCAAAAAGTTTGGTATGTCCTCAAAAAGTTAAACTCAGGGGCACCTGGGTGGCTCAGTGGGTTAAAGCCTCTGCCTTTGGCTCAGGTCATGGTCCCAGGATCCTGAGATCGAGCCCCACGTCGGGCTCTCTGCTCAGCGGGGAGCCTGCTTCCTCCTCTCTGCCTGCCTGTCTGCCTACTCGTGATCTCTGTCAAATAAATAAATAAAAATCTTAAAAAAAAAAAAAAGTTAAACTCAGTTTTAGTATGGCCCAGCAATTTCCCTGTATACCCAAGAAAATTGAAAACCTACATCCACAAAAATCTGTGTACACAAATGTTCATAGCATAGTTCATAATACCCAGAATGGATACAACCCAACTGTATAACTGATAGGATGCATAAACAAAATGTGGTACATACAGTGGAATATTTGATGATAAGAAGGAATGAGGTACTGGTATAGACTACAACATGGATGACTTTTAAAATACTATGCTAAGTCAGAGAAGCCAGGCACAAAAGACCACATACTGTATAACTGCGTTTATATGAAATGCCCAGAATATGCAAATCCATATAGACAAAGTAAAGTAGTGATTCCAGGGGGAAAAATGGGAAGTGGCTGCCAATAGTAGGGACTTCTTTTGGGTGGGGTGAGAAGAATGTCATATATGGAATTAGTGACAGTTGATGTGTGATCGTTGCACATTATTGTGTTATAATAAAAGCCAGTCAGTTGTGCACTTTTAAATGGTGAATTTTATCTTAATTTAAAAGAATAGGGAGCTCTGTATGTTCTGAGATGACATACTCTCCAAAACACATTAAATGAAAAAAAGAAAATACAGAACACCGTACATGGCATGCTGCCCATGCTTAAAGAAACTAACATACAGAAACACACACTTCTCAGGGATAAAATCTCTTGGAAAGAGACATAGGAAACCAGCAACATTACTTCCTAAAGGGAGGGGATCTGGGTGGCTGAAGAATAGGGGCAGCGTGGAAGGGTAACCTACCTTTCCAGGATACTCTTTTGTACCTTTTGATTTTATTACCACTTAATCGTGTTTCTGTTTTTTTAATTTAAGAAATAAAAATGAAAAACTCTGATGTTTTATCCTTAGTCTTAACTTTTATTTTAAGGGATCATCTTCATTTTCTTTTGCAATCAGCTTAGAAGATAGCCACCCCTTTGGTCAGATTTATTTATTCTTTAGCAGGTGAAACATTTAAGATGACAGTTTTTACTCTAAATCCTTAATGATATTATATATACTATACTTGAGAATGTTTTGCTTTCTCATGGAAGAAAAAAGCCAAACATAAACCTTTAGATTATCCATATACTAGTCCTGCAGCACAATCTTAATAAAGAAGTTTTACTGATAATTAGACAATTTATTCATTATGGCAGGGATATAACAAGAGCGGTTGTAAAGTGGCCAGTCTTGTAAGTCAGGAGCTATGATCCTTGATCCACTGCTCAATCCACTTCAATATCTGATTGATATTATCTTCTAGATCTTCTGGTTTATTGCTGGGCAGTTGATGTACTATTTCTTCCTTGTAGGATGCTAATGCTTCTTCATAAAGAACTTGAAAAATTTCACACTGAATATTGTCTTTTAGTTTCTTTTCATTATAACCCCTAGAAGACAATGAGAAGGTAAAACAAAAAGCAAATTGAATGACCTTAACTGGAATTTTAGAAACACACTAGAAACTGGACACTTTTAAATACATGAAAAATCATGCAAAAATATTTCTTGTAGCCTGTTTACCTCAAGAAAATTAGATTGGCACTTGTAATATGAGAGACTTTTTTGACAAGAGGGTTAAACAGAGGTTCAGTGTTTAGGTTTATCTTAAATTTTCTCCACACAATTTGTCATCCACTCAATTAGCAAACATATCTACCTACCTCAAGCCAGATATTGAGTTATGAGATAAATAAGGCTATAGCTGTGGTCCTAGATTTAAAAAGCATTAGAGGGGGTGCCTGGGTGGCTCAGTGGGTTGGGCCTCTGCCTTCAGCTCAGGTCATGATCTCGGGGTCCTGGGATCGAGCCCTGCATAGGGCTCTCTGCTCGGTGGGGAGCCTGCTTCCCCCTCTTTCTCTGCCTGCCTCTCTGCCTACTTGTGATCTCTCTCTCTTTCTGTCAAATAAATAAAATCTTTTAAAAAAATTTAAAAAAAATTTTTTAAAGCATTAGAGGAGTTAAGATATAGACAGATAAAATAACTAGATGGCATATAAAAATGAAATAGTCATGGGGGGTGCCTGGCTGGCTCAGTTGGTGGAGCATGTGATTCTTGATCTCAGTGTTATAAATTTGAGCCCCACAATGGATGCAGAGATTACTGAAAAGTAAAATCTTTATTAAAAAATGGAATACTTATGAGAGGCTGCTAGGAAGATGGCAGAGTAGGAGGATCCTGGGATCACCTCTTGCTGTGTGGTGGCCAAGAGAGCACCTATATTGGCATTAATAACCCAGAAAGCAACCGGAAAGCTGGTAGAACAGACTCTCCGCGGCCTGACATAGACAAGAGACCACAGTGAAGCAGATCCACCCTCTCCAATCGCTCTTGGCCAGATCCCATCAAGGCGCTGCCACAAGCCTGCCAGTGTGTGCGCAGCCCAGACAAGGCCAGCACCACTCCAGAGTGAGTCCTGCTCCAGGGAGAGGGAGGGGAACCACACACCAGTCTGACTGTGACCCCAGCAGTGGGCTGAGGGCAGGCAGCTGGTCTTGACTACAGGCCCCACCAACAACCAAAAGCTTCTGAGGGGACAACACAGGGAAAATGCCTGCAGTTTGGTGCTCCTTCATCTCCGGTAAACACCTGGTCAGACTCAGCACAAGCCCAAGGCAACCCCCAACCGGCCCACTAACACCACAGGGAACAGACTCTGCCCACAACAGGCAGAGAGCCATCACAGGCTGGACTGAGGGCAAACACAGCTCCACCACAAAGGCAGGACACCCCTTTAGCAACACAGATCGGAAACACCCCTGAAGTGCCAGGTTCTGGGAACAGGAGATGCTGCACTGTGGGACCTCTTCTTCATAAAGCCTCTACTTTCAAGTGCGGGAGACACAGCTGACTTTCCTAACACAGAAAAACAGACACAACAATAGAATTAGCAAGAGACAGAGGAATATGTCCCAAGTGAAAGAGCGGAACAAAATCACAGCCAGAGACTGAAACAAAATGGAGATGAGTAATATGTTTGATAGTGAATTTAAAGTAATGCTCATAAAGATGCTCGCTAGAATTGAGAAAGGAGTGCAGAACCTCCATGAGAACCCCCCCCACCCGCCAAGAAACAGCAGGCGTAGAAAAGAACCAATTAGAGCTATTGAACTCACTAAATGGAAATAAAAATAGACCACCTGGAATAAATAGCAAACAAGAGGAAGTAGAAGAACGGATCAGCAACCTGGAGGACAGAGTCATGGAAAGTAATTATGCTGAGCAGATCAGAGGGGAAAAAATACGCAAAATGAGAACAGACCCAGGAAACTCAGCAACACTGTCAAGCGTATCAGTCACATGACAGGGATCCCAGAAGGAGAAAAGCAAGAAAAGGGGGCAGAAGATTTGTCCGAAGAAATAATAGCTAAAAAACTTACTGAACCTGGGGGAGGAAAGAAATCCAGATCCAGGAGGCACAGAGAGCCCCCAACAAAACCAACCCAAAGAGGTCTGTACCAAGACACGAAGTAAATAAGATACCCAAAAGAGTGATAAAGAGAGAATTTTAGAAGCAGCAAGAGAAAGGAAAGCAGTGACATACAAGAGAAACCTCATATGGCTATCACTGGGTTTTTCAGCAGAAACTCTGCAGGCCAGAAGAAAGCGGCATGATAAATTCCAATGGCTAAAAGGAAAAAAATCTACAGACAAGAATACTGTATCCAGCAAGGGTTTCATTTAGAATAGAAGGAGAGAAAGAGTTTCCCAGAAAAACTAAAGTTAAAAGCAAAACCAGCCACATCCTTGTCACACAGGATGCCATCGGCCTGTGGGTCCTAAATTCACAGTCCAGCCACTCTCCTGCCCGAGTTGGCGTGCATGGCCTGCCACCTGCTCAGTGCCAAGTCAACATGCCTTCACCTCACATTGCCAAGGGCTCAAACTGGCACTCTTTCCCTCAAATTCCAGCCCTTGTGCTCATTTGTGCACAAAAATGGGCATAATTGTAACAGCAGAACGAGGCAACTCAAACAGTGACATTAATTCTGTGGAATATATAATGGATAAAAGGAGTGTGCTAGCCTGAGAACATCGCCAACAAGCGCATCAAAGAACAATACATATATCATGATTCTAGTTAGTAAAAGAAACAAACCTGGGAAAAATAAAACAGAATGAAATCAGAGAGAGAGACAAACCATAAGAGACTCTTAAGCACAGGAAACAAACTGCGGGTTGCTGGAGGGGAGGTAGGTAGGGGGATGGTGTAGCTGGGTGATGGGCATTAAGGGGGGCACTTGATGGGATAAGCACTGGGTGTTCTTTCCAACTAATGAATCACTGAACTCTACCTCTGAAACTAATAATATACTATATGTTAACTGAATTTAAATTAAAAAAGGACCCCCCCCCAAAAGAGTGGAATACTTATGATGGGAATACTATGTACTAATTGGGTACTTGATCATACATATAGATCTATCTCTGCTTTCCCAATTCCAAAGACATTTAAAAAAATTAACTTACATAATCTTTTGGAAGATATGTAAATTAGCCAGCTAATTAGCTAATGAAAAAGATAAAGCAAATATTCAAATTCAAATTAGTTCAACCTTGTAACAAGATTAAATTGAACTACTTAAAAGATGATTAGCTTTATGAGAATATAACCAACGGAATGAGAGAAAACTTTTGCACATCATGTATCTGATAAGAGAGTTGTATCTGAAATACACAAAAACTCTTTTTTTTTTTAAAAGATTTTATTTATTTATTTATTTATTTGACAGACAGAAATCACAAGTAGGCAGAGAGGCAGGCAGAGAGAGAGAGGAGGAAGCAGGCTCTCTGCTGAGCAGAAAGCCTGATAAGGGGCTGGATCCCAGGACCCTGGGATCATGACCTGAGCCGAAGGCAGAGGCTTTAACCCACTAAGCCACCCAGGCGCCCCACAAAAACTCTTCTTAATTAAAAAGAAAGAACCCAATAAAAAATTGGGCAAAGAATCTGAAGAGCTCTTTCTCCCAAGAAGACATACAAATGGACAGTAAGCATATGAGAAAAGGCTCAACATCATTAGTGATCAAGGAAATGCAAATCAAAACCACAATGAGATACTACTTTATATCCACTGGGTAGGCTACAATCAAAAAGACAGATAACCAGTGTTCGCAAGGATGTGGAAATACTAGAGCCTTCACACATTGCTCTTGGAAAGGTTAACTGGTGCAGCCACTTTGGAAAATAGTCTAACAGTTCCTCAAAATGTTAAACATGTGTTACCATATCACCCAGCAGTCCCATTCTTAAATTCCATATCCAAGATAAATGAACATATAATGTCCACACAAAACCACAGGCATGGATGTTCATAGCAGATTTATTTATAATAGCCATAAATGGAAACAACCAAAGTATCTATAATCTGATAAGTGGATAAATAAAATATGGTATAGCCATACAATGGAATAGTGTTTGATTAAAACAACAAATGAAGTACTGATATGTGCTGCAACACAGATGAACCCTGAAACATTATGCTAAATAAAAGAAGCCACAAAAGACCACATATTGATTTCATTTATATAAAACGTCCAGAATAGGCAGATCCACGGAGACAGAAGGTGAATTACCAGTTGCCTAGGACTGCGGGACTGGGGATATATGCAGAGTGACTGCTAATGGGTATGGGTTTTTTGGGAGGAGGGGGACAATGAGCATTTTCTAAAATTGGTTGTAGTAATGGATGCATAATTCTGTGAATATACTAAAAACCACTGAATTGTATGCTTCAAATGGGTACATTTTATGTATGTGAACTTATCTCAATAAGAACTTATCTCAAAAAATAAAGCTGCTTTTTTAAAGGTGATTATGTTGTAACTTTTTCGTGGCTAAAAACAAGACTAGCTCTCTCATAGCTTTTTCAGACCTTGTCAGTCTTCCCCTATTTACATAAAACAGTAATTTTTTTTTTAAGATTTTATTTTTAAGTAATCTCTACACCCAACCTGGAGCTCTAACTTATAACCCCAAGTTCAAGAGTCGCATGCTGTACTGAC
Source organism: Martes martes (assembly GCF_963455335.1). NCBI lineage: Eukaryota > Metazoa > Chordata > Mammalia > Carnivora > Mustelidae > Martes > Martes martes. Next base: position 69,262,335 of record NC_137892.1, on the reverse strand, counting down.
TGAGCCAGCCACATGCCCCAAAACAGTAATTTTTAATAAAAATTTTAAATTGCCTTGTTTGAGAAAAGGAATGTGTACTATTATGATCTCTCTTACTTCTCATTTAAAATACTTTTAATGGCTTTTCACTGCCAAAAGAAAGATGATTAAAGTTTTAGGTCTAGCTCCAACTTTCCCTGTATATTTGCTACTATATTCCTTGGTGCAAGGATTTTGCAAGTTTCCCATGCAGTGATGGTTAGTCAAAGCTGACTACCACTGTCAGTCTGACCTTCAAATTCTAAACCTGAACTTAGGGGCAAACTTTCAGAGCTTTCCTTCTGAGAATGCCTTGTAAACCCCTCTAGAACCTCCATCTTTCCCAGCTTGAATCAAAAGACAGTGGAAAAACATGTCCCATAAAAATTTCTGTTTTGGTTATACTGGATTAAGTCTGATGTCCTCTTGGAGAGACCAACTCAAATATATTTTAAAGGTGGTGAAATGTTGATTTATCATGTCCGTTTTTCATAAACTCTCCCACTCATGTTGAGGGGATAATGAAGGAGGGTAATGTTCATCCAGTTCTCAGAGTATGTTCTTGGCTTGGCTGTTTTCCCAGCAAGGTTTTACATTAAGGAAAGAGCATGATTAAATAGGGTTGCTGTATAGAATATTTTACTGAATCAAACTGTCAATTGCAGTATTCATTTACTCAGTTATAAATTACTGCCTGTGTTTTACACAAGCATCTTTTTCTTTTGGACTCAGCACATTGGTACCACACTGACATGGTTTATAACAAGAGACCAAGCGTCACATTTTCAAATAGACTCCTTTCTCATGGTAGTACTGGCCAATTTCAGGAATCCGAATAAAGGTTTATATCATACTTTAAGAATTCAATGTTTTTCCTTTCTTACCTTGTTTCAAGTCTTTTGTACAATACACTGTTATCTGCTTGCAGCACAAAAACTATATGAAACCAGCGTTCAGGGAAGAAATCACAACCATGGTAATCAACAATAACTCCACCTTCACTCATTTGGTTTTCTAATTCATCAACTACCTGTGAGAAAGGGAGGAAAAGAATGCTCCTCTTAAAAAAATCAAGTCAACTTTCCTATTAAATTTTAAGAAAAATACTTTATAGGGGCACCTGGGTGACTCAGTGGGGTATGTGTCCAATTTTTTATTTCGTCTCAGGTCATGATCTCAGGTTTGTGAGATCAAGCCCGGTGTCAGGCTCCACGCTGGACATGAAGCCTGCTTAAGAGTCTCTCACCCTCTCCCTCTGCTCCTACTCCTCCCCTTATGTTCTCTCTCTCTCTCAACACAAACAAAAAAAGTATACTTTATAAATAAAAATTTATACTTTATAAATAAAAATTGTACTTACTCTATCTTCATCTAAAATGGGGCATTCATACTCTTCATCATAGCCATCATATAACTGCCCTAAAAGAGATTTACATTGGCATATTAAAGAAAAGTAGTATTTTCTAAGTAACTTTCAGTAGTCTTCAGTTAATTTTATACTTTGGGAAATACATCACCAATTACTCTTTTAGAGACTGACGAGGGCACTAACACAGAAGATGTCACATGGAGACCAAATGTGAAGAGCAATACTGATAAATTAGAATTTTATCTAGAAGGAAACTTGGACAGCAGTCAATCTGATACCAGTTTTCGTTATCAAAATTGAAACCAACTAAAAAGAATGAATAATTTCAGAATTTGTGGGACTGTTGGAAGAGGACTGTATTTTATTTTTGGTTAAGCTACAGTTTGGTGGGAAGAGGGGATTGAGCCCCACAATGACAGGCTCCGTGCTCAGCAGATTGTCTCTGCTGGCACATATGTGTGTTTTTTTCTCTAGAATAAATAAAATCTTAACTATTTTAGAAAAGGTTGAAATTAGCTTAAAACAAGCATGAGTTCTGAAGTAACAAAAGAGTAGTCCTTGAGGGAGGCATAGAGCCTGGAGGGTATATGGACAGATGCTGGGCACAAGAGCCACCTCTTGAGCACCTTAGTGTGGTCTTTGCTTCCCTGAAATATTGCTCAACCTGCAGAAACTCTAGCTAAAAAAATTAAACTGCTCGACAGTGGGAAAACTGGTTAACAATTTAGAAAATAATCTAAATCCTTTATATTATAAACTAGGTGAATTAAAGAGCTGATTTTTTATTTTTATTTTTTAAGATTTTATTTATTTGACAGAGAGAGACACAGTGAGAGAAGGAACACAACAGGAGAAGTGGGAGAGGGAGAAGCAGGCTTCCCACTGAACAGAGAGCCCGATGCGGGGCTCGATCCCAGGACCCTGGGATCATGACCTGAGCCGAAGGCAGAGGCTTTAACCCACTGAGCCACCCAGGCGCCCCAAGAGCTGATTTTTTAATTCCAAAGATAACTAGTGGAAAATTTAATCTATAAAGGAATGATTAATTTGAGTTTGTGAAAGAATACAATGACTAAATAAAACACATAAAATGTTAAATCTCAAAAAAAGAAAAGTTAAATCTCTGTTCAATGAAAAATAATGTACCCAGAAAAATAACAGACTGGGAGAAATTTTTGTAATAGGACAAAGGGCTGAAATGTAGATTATATAATGACCTTCAAAATCAAGATAAAAATAAGTAGCTTAACAAATAAAAGTTCCCACAAGATGGAAAAGACAATTAGTAAACATACCATGAAAAAATGGACTTTCCCAGCTATTAAAGAGATGCAAATTAAAATGAGCCTTTTTATGCCTGTTACATTAATTATATACATATATAGTATATTAAAATGTATTTTTAAAATAATTTTAAAAAGAAAAATGTCATGCCATTGATAAATTTCCTCTACCACTTAACTTCTTCTTCTTCTTTTTTTTTTAAAGATTTTATTTATTTATTTGTCAGAGAGAGAGAGAGTGAGCACAGGCAGACGGAGTGGCAGAGGGAGAAGCAGGTTCCCTGCAGAGCAAGGAGCCCGATGCGGGACTCGATCCCAGAACGCTGGGATCATGACCTGAGCCGAAGGCAGCCGCCTAACCAACTGAGCCACCCAGGCGTCCCTACCACTTAACTTCTAACCTGACATTTTTTTCTTAAAGATTTTATTTATTTATTTGACAGAGATCACAAGTAGGCAGAGAGGCAGACAGAGAGAGAGGCGGGGGAAGCAGGCTCCCCACTGAGCAGGGAGCCCGAAGTGGGGCTTGATTCCAGGACCCTGGGATCATGACCTGAGCTGAAGGCAGAGGCTTTAACCCACTGAGCCACCCAGGCACCCCAAACCTGAAAAAATTTTAAGTGATAAAATGATTTTAAAAAATTCAACAAAAGGGAAATACTTAAAATCTCTGTTTTCTAATTTAATGAAATATAATTAAAGCTAAGGAAATACTAAGGTAGTAATATGTAGTATACACTAGGTTGCACATGGTAAATGCTTATTAACACAAGGGGTAAAACATAAAAAGCAGAATTCAAAGTAGTCTGCAACAGGGGCAAAGGTTAGAAGAAAAAAAGATGGAAATAAATTAGGATTTGGAGTACTTCTTCTGTGTATTATTTTTACAATGCAACAAAATCTAATACCTTCTGCTGATTCTGTACTATGTCATAATCTGAAGTAAATGAATATTAATGTTCCTTCATATTTAAACCCTTGACTTTTTTTTTTTTTTAAGATTTTGTTTGTTTATTTGACAGACAGAGATCACAAGCAGGCAGAGAGGCAGGCAGAGAGAGGGGAAAGCAGGCTCCCTGCTGACCAGAGAGCCTGATGCGGGGCTCGGACCCTGGGATCATGACCTAAGCCGAAGGCAGAGGCTTAACCCACTGAGCCACCCAGGCACCTCCTAAACCCTTGACTCTTAAGACTAGTGAAATAATTAAAAATGTATGTTGTTGAAAATAAGGACAACTACTGCAATATTAAATTAGAATTAACGTTGACTGCAATGCTGAGATGCAGGATTTCTTAAATCATGTTAATGTAGTTGAACAGTGTAATCCAAGCTTTCAAACATTCATTAAAAAAAAAAAATTATCAACTACCATTTACAGGTGTCTGTAGGGGTGATAAGGATTTAATAGTGAGCAAAATGACCAGGAGGGCAAACATAGTCTTTCCCTCAAAAAGGGAAAAATTTACAATAAAAAGTTTACATTAAAAAGTTTACAATAAAAAGAGAGGACAGACAAGTAACCTGGAAATTATACCAGGATGATATTTTAATGTTATAATTCATGGTGTTAGAAGAGCAAAAGTATGGACACCTATTATGTTAGGAACATAAACGTGGGCTATTAGGGGAGGCTTCCTAGAGGAAGTGACTTTTAAGGGGAGACTTGGAGCAGTTACCAAAGGGATAAAGGTAGGGAAGACTATTTTCTTTTCTTTTTTTTTTTAAGATTTTATTTATTTATTTGACAGAGATCACAAGTAGGCAGAGAGGCAGGGAGAGAGAGAGAGGGAAGCAGGCTCCCTGCTGAGAAGAGAGCCTGATTTGGGGCTCGATGCCAAGATCCTGAGATCATGACCTGAGCTGAAGGCAAAGGCTTAACCCACTGAGCAACCCAGGCGCCCCAAGGGAAGACTATTTTCAACAGAGAAGGTATTCAAAGCCAGAGAGAATTAGGAGGGGAGGACTCAGGGGAGGGAAAGTCTCTTAGAGTAGTTGGAAAATAGATGATAAAGGGTCAGGTAAATTGAGCCAGATCAAAAAGGGCCTTAACAGTTGCAGAGTTAGACTTTGTCCCAAAGCAAAGTAAAATCATTAAAGCATTTTAATCATGAAATGACATGATCAATTACAAATATTTAAAAATAATTTTGGTTTCTCTGTAGAGAATGAGTTGAAAGGAAGCAAATCCAGAAGCAGGGACACTAAATCAAGGCTACTGCAGAATTTTAGATAACTGATGTTTATAACCTGTACCATAAGGAATGAAGAAATGGATTCTAAACTTCATTTCAGATTTCCCAAAAAAAGGGAAAAACCTATGCTACTTGTAATTTTTTTTAACATATGCTACTTTAGAAAGTTTCAGTTGGAAGTCAAATTTAGAGTTGTATATGTATAGTGTCCTAAACTAGAACAGATGAAAAGGCTTGAATTGATTAAACTACCAAAAGCTTAGAAAATTAATTTTCTCAACAAAGTTTTATGATTTATTTAAAGATAGGTTAGTTGGAGAAGAAAAATTGATTGTGGGGCCGGTTAAATGGTAAGTCCTTACCTCAAAAGATCTTTCCAGCTGTAAACTATAAAATCATTACATTTTCTTTAACTGCCATCCCAGAATTAATACACTCACATGAAAGCTGTTATTTAAAATTGGAATGCTATCTATTTTGATGCTGTTGCCAGTACTCAAAACATTTTCAGATTTCTTACTTTATACAGTTTTAAAAAGGATTTGAGAGAGACCTCGAATGAGAGCCCACGAGCAGGGATGGGGGAGGCGCAGAAGGAGAAGGGGAAGCAGACTCCCCACTGAGCAGGGAGCCTGACATGGGGCTAAATCCCAGGACCCTGGAATCATGACGCAAACCGAAGGCAGATGCTTAACTGACTGGGCCACCCAGGTGCCCCTAATTTTTAAGTAGACTCCATGCCCAACATGGGACCTGAACTCACAACCCTGAGATCTAGAGTTGCATGCTCTGTCCATGGAGCTAGCCGGGTGACCCTCAGATTTCTTACTCTGGAAACATGTTTACCACATTTACTTCAATCCAACAAGAAGCTTATGTCTGTGGGGGCACCTGGGTGGCTCAGTAGGTTAAAGCCTCTGCCTTCGGCTCAGGGCATGATCCCAGGGTCCTGGGATCGAGCCCCGCATCAGGCTCTCTGCTTGGCAGGGAGCCTGCTTCCTCCTCTCTCTCTCTCTCTGCCTGGCTCTCTGCCTACTTGTGATCTCTGTCTGTCAAATAAAGAAATAAAATCTTAAAAAAAAAAAAAAAAAAGAAGCTTATGTCTGTGATGCAACTAGTACCAAGAAGTTAATTGGTTTAGAAGGATTGAGTATTTTGATACTGACCTTTTATGTAGAGAAAAGCACAATGAAATCTACTTGGAAAAGTTAGCACCAAAATGTGACATTTGAGTTGGGCCTTTTAAAGAGTTGTTTATAGGGTAGGTAAGGAAGAGCACCTATAGGTGAAGGGAATAGCATGTATAAAGACATGGAGGTCAATTCCCAGTGTCTGAGGAACAGTAAGTGCGCGGAGTATAGACTGAAGGGGACCTAGGGAAGTGGCTGCAGGGAATGCTGAAGGTAAACTATGACCAGTTCATCATTAGGGAGGATGGACTTTATCAGAAAAAGGTCAAGTCTTGTTTATTCCTTCTCTTTTTTTTTAAAGGACATAACAAAGAGGGAAGGAAAAGATACAAAGAGTAAGAGATTCACCGGAAATGGGCTTGAAAATGGGATGAGTACTATATCAATTTTTTTAGGCAAACCATCAAGATTTACAGGGCGAATGCATTTGCGTAGTGTTTGAATGTGTCCCTATGTGTGGGGAACAGGAATCAAGAGTGGGCAAGTAGTCAGGTAGGACTTCAGAGCATGTGCTTTTTAAGTCTTATTAGTTTGGAGAGGTCCGGGAACTACCAAGGTGGTTACCTTTAGTGGGTATCTAGAAATTAGGCTCTTTTAAAGGGAGTGACTAGTTCAGAGTGGATGAGATTACTAAAGTCAGGGGCAAAGTAACAATATAACTGCAGTGAAATTATTGGGAAAGAAGTATAATGTAGGGGGCACCTGGGTGGCTCAGTCACTTAAGAGTCTGCCCTTGGCTCCAGCTGTGATCCTAGAATTGAGCCCCCGCATCAGTTCCCTGCTCGGCTGGGAGTCTGCTTCTCCCTCTGCCCCTCCCCATGCGCTCGCACTCTCTCTCTCTCTCAAATAAATAAATAAATAAAATCTTAAAAAAGGAAGTATATGGTGGGAGGGAGATCACATGCAGACTGGGAGATAGCAGTGCCGGAGGGGCCAAATAGATTAGTTTCAAAGCCTTCCAGTGGAGGGGGGAAAAATGGGATAAAGGGGTTAGAGCCAGGATAGCAAAACTTTTTCTGTAAAAGGCCAAACAGTAAATACTTCACGCTTTGTGGGCTAGTGTTCAGGCAGTGTGGTTCCTGTAAAAAATAGCAGCAGCCTGCCAACTCCTGGGTTAGAAAAAGATCAAGATTTTAAATGTTGAAGGCTCTGCTATGCTTTACAAGTTTCCAGTGGATCCAATGTTAATATACTTTGTCTAGACCTATGGGAAGGAATCCTGGGGGTTTATAAAGAGGCTTAAGACGGATACACTTGTGGCAGGAAAATTAAGGGTGCTGGTAAGTGCAACTAAGTGATTGCATATGGGAAAGGATATCAAGTGAGGAAGAATCTGACACTGGAAATAACAAGGGTAAGAAAAGCATTCTTAGCCACACCATAGTTAGGATTCCCAATAATTTTATTAAACTTAATTCCCCACCTAGGGTGCCTGGGTGGCTCAGTCAGTTAAGCGACTGCCTTCAGCTCAGGTCATGATCCCGGAGTTCTGGGATGGAGTCCCGCATTGGGCTCCCAGCTCTGCAGGGAGTCGGCTTCTGCCTCTGACCTTCTACCTCTCATGCTCTCTCTTACTTGCTCTAATATATAAATAAAATCTTAAAAAAACAAGAATTCCCCACCTAATTTTTCCTGCCTTGGTTCCACATGACCTAAGAATTATCTCTTAGTTTTAACAGGATTACTAGAATGGCAGTCAACTCCATTTAGACAAATTCATTTAAAATCAGGGTGTCTTTTTTTTTTTTTTTTTTGGTCTTGTTTCTTTATACCAGGGTTTCTCAATCTCAAATACTACTGACATTTTGAGTTTAGTTAATTCTTTTAGAGGAGTGGGGGGGCTATTCTGTGAATTGTGGGATGTTCAACAGAATCCCTGGCCTCCACCCCAGTCTTGACTATCAAGTCTCCAGAAATTGCCAAATGTCCCCTGAAGGGTAAAATCACACTTATTTGGGAGCCACTGCTTTATAGATGGTTACATGGTATCCCTTAAAATATATAACCATTTGAGAAAAATGAGGACAGGTGTCTCAGTATATTTTCTAGTTAAGATTTTATCTTGGAATATGTTCTAATTAAGATTTCCAGATATATTCAAATAGCATCAGGGGAAAAAAACCAATCTGGTACATTATGAAAAACCTTATGAAGACCATCACCTAGGGGCGCCTGAGTGACTCAGTTGGTTAAGCATCTGCCTTTGGCTCAAGTCTCAAGCCCAGGATCCCAGGAACAATCTCCCTTCCCCCATCCAGATCTCTGTTCAGTGGGAAGCCTGCTTTTCCCTCTCCAGCCCTCCCCACCATCCCCGCTCTGTGCATGCACATTCTCTCAAATAGATAAATAAAATCTTCAAAAAATATATAGAGAGGATGTTTGGGACTATACACACTTAGATGTGTTATAGTGGCTAAAATAGTGTTGAATACAAGTATGAAAGGCTAAAATAGTGTTGAATACAAGTATGAAAGGAAGCAAATGTCTAGTGTTACTGTTCCTCTCAGTACTACACAATCGATTATATAGCAACTTCTTTAAGTTTAGAAGTGTTAAATTCAGGGGTGCCTGGGTGGCTCAGTGGTTTAAAGTCTCTGCCTTCGGCTCAGGTCATGATCTCAGGGTCCTGGGATGGAGCCCACAGCGGGCTCTCTGCTCAGCAGGGAGCCTGCTTCCTCCTGTTTTCTCTGCCTGCCTCTCTGCCGACTTGTGATCTGTCAAATAAATAAATGAGATCTTTTTTTAAAAAAAGTGTTAAATTCAGTAAGACAAACTGGAAGACTGAAACTGACAACTGTATGTGACTCTAAAATCACTTGTCAGAGACTGTTAAGGTTCAACAGGCAAAGGAAAAAAACCAGATTTTTTTATGTAGGTGTAAAATGGGAGACTGGTCATGTAAAACAATACCTAAGTTTTATTCACTATACTTAAATACCAAACCTGGATTAAAAATATGATCACGATACTGACTTACAGTATCAAAAATGTGACAAAGCTAAGATATGCAAAACTGACCTGCAAAAAGAGAGAATGGAAAAAAAATTTAAGTTCTGAAGTGGGGACATCCTGGGAGAAACATTAAGGGTCCTTAAATAAAACCAAAGAGAGCAAAAAAGGACCCAGGAAGAAGTTGAGTAATTGAAGAAGAGAAATCCAAACAGATGAAGTGAACTCTATAAAAAAGAGACATGGTTACACTTCAGCAATCTTAGAAAATGGGGCCATAAGAGTTACACACTAGAGATCATGCTATGATCTAAACATCTGAAGACAATAGAAGTACTACTCTAGTGTTTATGAACAAACCACTACTTCAAGTTGTTGTCACTGTTATTCCTGTTGGTGACACATGAGAAAACTGCTTCTAAAAACATAATTGCCAAAATACCAACAATCAAACTGATGAAAACAGTTTTATTTTTTACACTTAAAGGCTGATGAATAACCATTACTAATCCTATTAAAGAAAACCCAACATCTCAATCGGAAAGGATAACCATATTTACTCATTAAATAGCATTTAAGTTTTCTACAACACAACTTGAAAATACCCAGCATGCATGTTTAATCTAGTACAATGGATTCAAGACCAAGTATACATGTTACAAGCATCAAGGCTGGATTACAAATTATCATAATCATCATCGTCATCATCATCGTCATCATCATCATCTTCTCGTTTTCTTTTCATTGCATTTGATGATTCATTGGCAGTATTTTGTGATGACACCATGTTAGTGGTAATAAGAATGTTTTTGGACCCAATTAATGATGGATTAATCAGAACATTCTGAACTGCGGATGTTGCAGGAATTGATGCTTTTACAGTTGGGGACTGTGAAGTGGGCATCTGTACTGTAAACCTTTGCCCTGTGAGGGACATTGGAGTCCCTACTTTAGTTGACACAGACATGGTCTGTGGGGTTGGTGTGCCAAGAGTGGGAGTACTTGGTCTGCTAGTAACTGAACCAACACTTAATCGTGGAACTGTTATTCTTCCTGCAGAGGTAGATGCCTTTTTTTGTAAAGACTTAAGTCTATAGTTTGGAGCGGTCAAGCAGTATCTATCAGGTGGCAACCTGGGGCCTGAATATGGCTTGATTAATGGCAAAGGAGTTTGATTTCTTTGCCTTGCAATATCTAATAAAAAATCTCTTGGGGGAGGAGAGGTAAAAGACTGATCAGCACGACACTGGATGGCCAATCGCACATCATCTGCATCAACAGTAGCTTTCTTAGCATGGCTGGAATAAATTTTTGCATCATCTAGAATTGTGGTCACATATCGGAAGGCAAACTCCAACATCTGATTTATAACTCTTGGCTCATATTCTGTAATCCCCATATCCTTCAGGATTTGTGCCATCATCTGTGCATCTTTCGGCATGCTCTTGGGAGAAGCCATCTTGCCAGACTCCATGATATCCGTTGATTAGACTTTAGATCATTTGAAAAAAATACGGACATTAGATCAAATCTGAAATAGTTACTTTAGTAGCAACTGTCAGGAACTTCAAAAATTTTAAATACTGTTAAATTTTTGAAAATATATTTAAATTTTTAAGTGTTAAATCTTTTTAATTTTAATTAAGGTCCCTTTAAGTTTATTAAATTTCTATCCTATACAAATTACAGAATATTAAAAAATGAAGACAAATAAGGGAATGATAAGAAATTGGGAGAAAACGAGGTAAAATAAAAACATTTATCACTTTAGAACAATGTGCAGTTGTGTGCAGGTATGCAACTATCAAACAAAGCTAAGAAGAAACCACAGAACAGTCATGTCCTAAGAGTTCAAAATAATACCCTTCCAGTGAGATCTATACTCACCATCTCCACAGATATGCTTAGGACATTCCAAACCTTTATGTGTTTGCCCATCTCAAAAACATTCTCCCTATGTCCCATCTCTTCATGGTAGCCTTCCCAATGATTACCATTCATAAGAACTACTGGCCAACAGAGTGGGGCAGGATGGGGTAGAATGGTCAAAACAACCGAAGACGGTACTACACATATATTACTTTCTCTTTCTACAGGTTCCCAACAGAGCATAAATTCCTTAATGGTACTCTGTCTCTGCTTTTTGTACCCTCTGACAAATATAATACTAACACTCTATTATCTAGTCTCTCTCTTTTTTAAAACCATCACCAATGTATCCCTTACCTTCTCGAGCTAAATCACCCACATTAATGTATTTCAGTCCTGATCTTGATGCAAGTTCTTTGCCTAGCGTGGTTTTTCCAACCCCTGGTGTACCTGTAAGACAAGCCATAGATACTTGTTAGACATTAGCCACCTATCTACCCTTCTTCAAGTTTTTAACAACTGAAGCGAAAAATATCCTAATTAGCAATTCCCTGTGAATATACACTATAACCTAATCAAAACTACTCAAAGTCTGTTGCGTAAGGGAATCTCACCAAGTGTATCTGATCTATCAGGAGTGGGGCTTGGGGGATTAATACCAATTCGCAGACTGCCTGCCACCGTTAACAGATACTCCCAGAATAACACTAAGCATCTCAAATTACCATCATTTACTTTAGTTTACTTAATTAAGAAATTATTTATGGGGGAAAAATTTAACCAGTATGAAAGACAGCTATCATCCCGGGAACTTTACAATAAAAAAGCTTCTGATGCTAATTCAACAAAAGTACACAGCAAGTTAATCACCCTGCGCCATATATATTCGAACCCTTTGTCCAACCGTAATTGACAGATACGAAAAAAAAAAAAAAAAGAGAGAGAGATACGGCCCAGGAAGGCCTAAGGACAAGGCGTCCAGCAGCATTAAAAGATCCACTAAGGATCTGACAGCAACTTACATTATCTCGCTAGAACTCTAAAGACAAATCCTGCCAATTCAAAACAAAACAAAACAAAAACAAACAAAAAACCATCAGACTTTTACAAACAAAAACCAGATTCCGAAAGATTCCGCAGTTTGCCAGAAAGAGGACCTGAAGAAGTCTCCCTCTCTCACCGAGCAGCCTCGGGCCAACAGAATCAACATTCCCCGCCCCCCCACCCCGCCTCCCACAACGGTCGGAGGAACCGGTCTCTTCGAGGCCCTGACAAACGCCACGCAGCGCGGCCTTCCACTAGCCTCGAAACAGAACACCGAACGGCACCCTTCGGACGTCCGACGCCCCACAGCACTCTACGCCCTTGGCCTGCCCCGCCACCCAGCGCCGCCCCGCCGCGCGCCTGACCGGTGAGCAGGATGTTCGGAAGCAACATGGTCCTCACCGCGCTGGCTCCGGGCGTCTAGGCCCACGCGCTTTACGCACAACAGGGAGGAGCCGGAAGCGGCGAGCTGCGGCAAGCGCCAGTGGCCCCGGGGACTTTGAGGCCGTGCGCGGCGCTCGCGGCCCGTCTCCACCGCCTAGCCGCTGACTATTGGTTACCTGGCCTTCTATAGCACGCTTGCAGCGCAGAGTCCAAGGCAGGGGCACAGGTCGGGTCCGCGCTTTGGGTCAGGCAGTGCGGTAGAAGCCTAAGCCACCAGGGCCGTTGGCTGCCGCCCTTCTGCCTGTGTCGCGGAAGCGCCGACCGGTCTAGAAGGTCCCCGGGAGGCGGGACCTCCGAGAGGCTCGGCGCTGAGCCCGGCGAGGGCCGGGTACTTGCCTTTCTGTTGGAGCAGAGTCTGCCTCCTCCACTCCTCTCCGCCCACGAGGGGATGCAGCTCCCGGAAAGTAAGGCCGCCGCGGTTGCGGCTTTGGTCTGTGTACGTTCTGGAGACGCGAACCCATCTCTGCCTTCGCGCCTCCCCGAGCTGTCTTCGCTCCTCCTCCGGACCTGCCCATTCCATTTGGGGTTGGAGGGTGGGGGTGCAAAATTCTGGCCTGGCGTGGGGACATGGCGAGATCCTCTTCGCTCTCCGCTGATTAGTAGCTTTACGCTGGACGAGTGTCTGGGCTTAGTATCGCCGGTCCAGTGTGTGAGGGCGGGTGGCGGGTAGACTAGAAATATTCTTGAAGGTCTTTTCTACCTCTGACATCTCATTTCAGGAACCTGACATCATCTGGGACAGTTATCTTCTTTTTTAAAGGAGGTAATTGTCAGTCTTGTTTTTAAAGAGCGACTGGAGTCCTGACCGTAAAAACAGTCTGCGTCTTTTGTTTCGACCTGACAACGATATTTATCCAACAAGTGTTTTTTTCCCCCCACCCATGTATCTCTTTGAATCTCCAAAGCAAAAACCTCTTTAATCGTGAACAGTGTGTGTGTGTGTGTGTGTGTGTGTGTGTAAAATTTATTTTTTCGTGTATGGAATCTTTTCACGTTATATACCCTATGTGCGTCCAAACCTTAAAGTCCAAATACACCTTCCAATTTATAAATTTGCAGACCTTAAAAAATTCAAGCCCACTTCAAACTGGTGAATTCACTAGTTTATGTAAACATTGAATAATTATTAAAGTCGGAAAACATTATTGCCTCCAAATTTTCCAGTATGTTCAAGTAAGAACACTTACAGAAAATATATACAGTTAGATTTACAGTCTTTTTCCAAAGTAAGTGAAAAATCTGAATTTGTTATATGGTGAGGTTTTTCTTGAAATTTCGCAGAAAAAAACCCTGGAACTGTGATTTGAAGTGAGGGAAATTTTAACTTTCAGCACAAAAGCTGCACAAAATGTCGAATGCATTTTTTCTGTTTTCTCTAATACATTGTTGAGTTCATATGAAAGACTGTTTATACCACCACGTGTGGATTATTTGACAGTTCTAGTGATTAAAAGTAAACTTTATTTTAGCATTTTGGCTTCTTTACCTATGTTTGCTATGTCATCTCATTAGTTTTTGAGCCATTATCATACTGTAGATTATATTGGTTTATATTACTATATTTCTTTTTTATAGTTTTCCTAATTTGAGATTTTTGTTTGTTTCCTTAGGTGAATTATACTTTAATGTACTACTACAGGTTGTATACTACGGATGGGAACTATTAAAGTTTATAATGTCAAAAACTTTTCTTAGACCAAAGGTATCTTCTACAAAGGTATGATACACTAAAATGGCCATGTAATAATTGCCCAAAAAGGAAGGATAATTTTTGTGTATGTTTTTAATGACTTGTTATTGCCATCAAAGTAATAGTGTACAGTATCTGTTGTAATTGGTGATCTAAAAATTGCAGTATTAAGTGTAAAACGACTAAAAGCACAACCTTAATTTTTAAAAAAGTATTTTCAATTTCAGTCGGAAGAAAGGCTGAAAACTCTTGCATGGAAGATCAATAGAAGAAAGAAAAACATGAGTCATAGTTAGTATTACAGCGTAACAACGAGGGGCAACAGTGGCACTGTTAGTTGAGCATCTGACTTTTGGTTTTGGCTCAGGTCATAATCTCAGTGTTGTGGGATGGAGCTCCGTGGCAGACTCTACACTCAGTGCTGTGTTTGTTTGGGATTCTCTCCTTTTCTCTCCCTCCCTCCCTCTCTGCCCCTCTCCTCGCTATCTCTTTCTCTTTCAAATGAATAAATAACATCTTTAAAAAACAGATAAATAAAAATAAAGCTTAACAAGCCCTACCACTTAAAAATCATGTTTTTGAGTGCCAGTTCTCAGCAAGGCTAGTGATAGCATAGGATGGGGTCAGTCAGTATCACGCTTATTTGCTGGGTAGTTATTTTCATACTGGTGGGTCTTATTTTTCTCTGATCTTAAGTAAATTATTAATTTTTGCTGTTTCTTTTTCCCCAGTAAATAGGACTCCATGTTTATGTAAGATATAAAACTATAAAATGTATAAATAACTTGCAGATCAGAATTGCAAGATCAGATATGCTATCAAAAGTTTTACTTAACATGGTATTTTTACTTTTTTTTTTTTAAGGTGTATTTATTTTGGGAGAGAGAACCTGTGCGAGCCAGGGTTGGTGGGGAGGGCAGAGGGAGAGGAAGTCTTAAACAGACTCTGTGTTGAGTGTGGATCCCAACTCTGGGCTCCATTTCATGACCTTGAGATCACAACCTGAGCTGAAACCAAAAGTTCAAGCTCAACTGACAGAGCCACCCAGGTGCCCCTAGATACTCTTGTTTGTTTTTTTAGATTTTATTTATTTGAGAAAAAGAGAAAGGAGGGGCAGAGGGAGAAGCAGGCTCCCTGGTTAGCAGGAGCTCAATGCAAGACTCAATCCCAGGACCCCGGCATCACAGCCTGAGCCGAAGGCAGATGCTTAACTGACTGAGCCACTCAGGTGCCTCTAAACTCTTAAAAACAGATGAGGAGCCAAAATTGTAGTACTGTCGACAGTCCTATGAAGAAGGAGAAATGAATTTTTAGGCTGTTACTGAAATTTTTTCCCACAGGTCTTCATTTCTTTACTTATTGGTGATAGTATTCCTAACCTTCTCTCTTTAAAGGGGGAATGAAGTGTGACTTTCATTCCTGAGATAGTTCTAAACCCCAGCTTGCTTTTCCTTAGCATTGTCTAGTAAATGGTTCACAACTATGGCTGAGTGTTCTTTAAGGAAAATATAATCTTGGTTCCCCCTTATTAGGCAGCCAAGGAATTTCAAAAGCCACATACTAAGCTAGGTTTTTCTAGATTTATACTTCAGGAATGTTAAGAAAATTCATCATAAAAATTTTCATTCCCCAAAAAAACTTTTTAATACACCAAAGTATTTTTAATTTTAAATTGCTGAATTCATCATCTTCATCTGTGTATACTTACAGAGGATTCTAAAGGAAAGGGAATAATGGAGGAAATGTAGAGAGATCAGCAATTTCTCAAAAAAACAGAAGAACATGAAGTAGAACTCACTGATTTTGCTGTTCTATTATCCCAGTTCTGTTTTCTTAGACAAATCTGGGAAACAAGTCCTCCCTGGAAAGCCTGCCTCCCTTTATGAAAATACTATTTGCTTTATGGGCTGAAGAGAATAAAATCAAGTCATATTTACAAGTTATTCATACCATCAGGATTCTTGGGCTGTATCTTCTCAAAGTCCTGAAGCTGATAGGGATTATTTGGATATCTGCAGTGGTTCTTAGTTTGTGAATTAATTAACCTGGTCAAGACGGAAGTTTTATTCTTCTTACAGTTATATATGCTTAAAATAATATTTTATTTCTTTGTTTTGCTTCTTTTTTGGCACATAATTTTAGTATTTCTGTTTCAGTCCTACAAATGAGCTTTAGAAGAATCGGCCTATTCTATACTAGGAAGATTATAATTAGTAAAAAGAATTAAGTTTGTATTCGATACTCCTTTATATGGCATTTGTTATTACTCTGGTGAAGCGGACAAGTATGCATATGTACTTACCATGAAGTAAAAAAATAACTAATATGTATAGTGCCAGTTTTACTTAAAAGAACTAATTTGTGAGGTTTTGATTTAAAATGTTGCAAATAGGGACGCCGGGGTGGCTCAGTTGGTTAGGCATTTGCCTTTGGCTCATGTCATGATCTCAGGGTCCTGGGATCAAGTCCCACATCAGGCTCCTTGCTCAGAGGGGAGCCTGCTTCTCTCTGTCTGTTGCTTCCCCTGCTTGTGTGTACTCTCTCTCTCTGACAAATAAATAAAATCTTCTAAAAAAATAAAAATAAAATGTTGCAGGTATGTGAATTTTTTTTTATAGAGAGTAGTTTACTTATATAGGGAATAGATGTAGATAATGTAATATTTACATGATTTCTTTTTTTTCAGGTAACAGACTGGGTGGACCCATCGTTTGATGATTTTTCAGAGAATACAGGCATCTCTATTACTGCCACATCATTAGGTGTGAATAACTCAAGTCACAGAAGGAAAAATGTGCCTTCCAGATTAGACAGTAGCAGATTTCCAGCTAGAAAAAGAGAAAAGCCATCTTCCTCAGAAAAGATTTATGGTCTTGAGAATTCAAAAGAATATCTGTCTGAAAATGAACCATGGGTGGATAAATACAAGCCAGAAACTCAGGTACTAAAAAGGATGCAAACAAGTGTATATAATGCAATTTCAGGAAGGAAAAGAATATATATTTTCAGATTATTACTCATAAAAATCTTTCTAAATGAATTAGGAAAAAACCCCAGTAATTCTTAGTCTTTATGTTCCATGGCTCAGCATTTCTCAAGTTATTCTGAACTTGTATTGTTGGTTATTTGTCATAGATTTAATTTAATCCCAACATAGAATTGATCTGTTTATTTTCTTAAATGTGATATCTCTCCCTATTTATTCCCTTCCCAAAAATGTATGTCAGGATTTTAAAGTTTTGTAATTCTGAACCTGCCCCAAATTCTCAACAATGGTATCAGTGTTAAAAATAGAATTTTTTTTTTTAAGATTTTATTTATTTATTTGACAGAGATCACAAGTAGGCAGACCGGCAGGCAGAGAGAGAGGAGGAAGCAGGCTCTCCACCAAGCAGAGAGCCCGACATGGGGCTCAATCCCAGGACCCTGAGATCACGACCTGAGTGGAAGGCAGAGGCTTCAACCCACTGAGCCACCCAGGCGCCCCCACCTTTTTTTAAAGATTATTTATTTACTTATTTGACAGACAGAGATCACAAGTAGGCAGAGAGGCAGACAGAGAGAGAGGAAGGGAAGTAGGCTCCCTGCCAAGCAGAGAGTCTGATGTGGGGCTCGATCCCAGGACCCTGGGATCATGACGTGAGCCGAAGGCAGAGGCTTTAACCCACTGAGCCACCCAGGCGCCCCCAGAATTTTTCAATATAAAAAATGAAGTGTAATAGCAAAGATTTGTAAATTCTCTTATCATGTTGTTTGCTAGTTTTCTTCACTGAAAATGCTTAATTTAGATTAATGTGGGCTGCTGTACCAAAAATCCTTGAGTTAAAATGTTTTGTTTTAAACTTGAAATTTTTAGCATGAACTTGCTGTGCATAAAAAGAAAATTGAAGAAGTTGAAACCTGGTTAAAAGCTAAAGTCTTAGAAAGGCAACCAAAACAGGTAATTGAATAAGAAATGTGTTTTAAAATATATAACATCAAATGTTTCTCTATTTTATAGTTGGTTGTAAGAAGTTAAACTTTTTTTTCTTTTTTTTTAAGATTGATTGCTTGATGTTGACAGAGAGTGTACGTGTGCACAAGCAGGGGGGGCAGCAGGCAGAGGGAGAGGGAAAGGCAAGCTCCCCATGGAGCAGAGAGCCTGATGGAGGGCTTGATTGCAGGACTCTGGGATCATGACCTGAGCTGAAGGCAGATGTTTAACTAACTGAGCCACCCAGTCATCCAGAAATTAAACTTTTATGTTGACTTTGTTAAGTCCAAATCACTTACAGTAAAAAAGTCTCTTATTTACTCCTATACACTTCACCAGAAGAGTCAGAGATTTTGAGTTTCTTTGTTAAACTTCTTTTCCCCACTTACGTCTCATCATCATCATCATAAAGCATAATAAACTCGTTAGGGTGCCAGTATATTTAGCACATCAGATTATCTCATGCTGAAGCAAGCAGGCAAATTACATATTAGTTTTGTACTAAATACAGCCTAAAACAGTCATCATTCATTTTAAGGCTGATGTTTTTTTGTTTCACTTCCTACTTCTGTAATTACTTTTAGTCTTTAAGCTAGAATATTCTTTTCTCTCTTTTTAAACTTTATTTTGAGATTCTTCAAAAGTAAAGTAAAATAATAAATGGTCTTATGCCTACTATATACCTCATTTTCACTCTTAAGTATTTTAAAGTATTTTCGATTATGAATATGTGACGTTTTAGTCAGACTTCTAGAAATGTCCATATGCCTCTTTTTAAATTTATTTTATTTTTTATTTTATTTATTTTTTTTTTAAGATTTTATTTATTTATTTCACAGACAGAGATCACAAGTAGGCAGAGAGGCAGGCAGAGAGAGAGGAGGAAGCAGGCTCCCTGCTGAGCAGAGAGCCCGATGTGGGGCTCGATCCCAGGACCCTGGGATCATGACCTGAGCCAAAGGCAGAGGCTTTAAACCACTGAGCCACCCAGGCGCCCCCATATGCCTCTTTTTTTTTAAATAAAGCACTTTCCTAATTGACTATATATACCATTATTCTTTTTTTAAATCTTTTTGTTAGTTGTTGTTTTTTTAAAGATTTTATTTATTTATTTGAAAGACAGAGATCACAAGTAGTCGGAGAGGCAGGCATTGAGAGAGGAGGAAGCAGGCTCCCTGCTGAGCAGAGAGCCCGACGTGGGGCTTGATCCCAGGACCCTGAGATCATGACCTGAGCCGAAGGCAGAGGCTTAACCCACTGAGCTACCCAGGTGCCCCTGTTAGTTTTTTAATATAGAAAATTTCAAACATGGACAAACATGGAATGATATTATGAAGAATATTCTTTTTTTTAAAAAATTAACATATAATGTATTATTTGCCCCAGGGTGCAGGTTTGTGAATCGTCAGGCTTACACACTTCATAGCACTCACCATTGCACATACCCTCCCCAGTGTCCATAACCCCACCACCCTCTCCCTACCCTCCTCCCCCCAGCAACCCTCTGTTTTGTGAGATTAAGAGTCTCTTATGGTTTGTCTCCATCCCGATCCCATCTTGTTTCATTTTTTCCTTCCCTACCCCCCAAACCCACCGCTTTGCCTCTCAAATTCCTGATATCAGGGAGATCATATGATAATTATCTTTCTCTAATTGACTTATTTCGCTCAGCATAATATCCTCTAGTTCCATCCACGTCGTTGGAAATGGCAAGATTTTGTTTCTTTTGATGGCTGCATAGTATTCCGTTATATATATCGTTACTCTAACAAAATTATCTAGTGTTATGTTAGATAATGTTATCTAATGCTCATTTCATATTCACATTTCTCTCTTTGTCTGCAAAATGTTATTTATAATGGATTTGTTACAGTCAGGATGTAATCAAGGATTACATGTTGCCTTTGATTGTTACACATTTTCTTTTAAAATCTAGAACGGTCCTCTTTTACCCTTTTACTCTAAGACATTGACTTACCAGAGAGTCCAGGCCAGGTGACGTGTAGAACTCTAACCTTCTAGATTTGTCAGGTTGTTTCCTCTTCATGATGACTAACTTGTTCTTCTGTCTTCCATTTCCTGTGGCCTGGAAGTTTGAATCAAGTGTTTGATTAGACTCAAGTTGAACATTTTTGTAAGAATACTTTTTAGGTTGTGGTGTATGTTTTAAATTGCACCATATCAGAAAATATGTTTGGTTCTCCTGCTGTTTTTCATGTTAACTTTGATCACTAAATTGAGGAAATAATAGTAAAAATCTTTCTTTTTTTTAAGATTTTATTCATTTATTAGAGATAGAGCATGAGCGAGAGGCAGGGAGAGGAAGAAGCAGGCTTCCCACTAAGTAGGGAGCCCAATGGGGGCTCAGTCCCGGGACTCTTGAGATCATGACCTCAGCCAAAGGCAGACAGTTAACCGACTGAGCCACTCAGGAGCCCCAGTAATAGTGAGAAATCTCCATTATGAAGTAATTTTCCCTTGCGACTGCCACATAATCTATAGGGAGATAATTTCACAATGTTAAATGTCCAATTCCCCCCGTAGTCTTTCACATAAGTGCTTTAGTGTCCATTTTCAATCCTTGCCTGAATCAGTTATTTTGTTAAGATTGTGAAATGGTGATTTTTTTTTTTTCAAGATTTTATTTATTGGGACACCTGCGTGGCTTGGTTGGTTAGGGTCTTAGGGTCGAGTGTTTCATCAGGTTCGTTGCTCAGCAGGAGTTTGCTTCTCCCTCTGCCGTTCCCCCTGCTTGTATGCATTCTTTCTCTCTCTCTCTTTCCCCCACTCTCTCTGACAAATAAATAAAATCTTTAAAAAAATAAAAATAAAATCTTCCCGCTAAGAAGTTGAACTCTCACCAATCGTATACTCTTTATTATATAAAAGTTCAATGATGTCAGTAATTATAAGACATTTTTATTCAAGAAAAATATTTTTAAAGATTTTATTTATTTATTTGTCAGAGAGAGCACAAGCAGGGGGAGTAGCTGGCAGTGGGGGGAGCAGCAGGCAGTGGGAGAAACAGCAAGGATTCCCCACAGGGGACTCGATCCCAGGACCCTGGGATCATGATCCGAACTGAAGACAGATGCTTAAGCAACTGAGCCACCCAGGCATCCCCCCCCCCAATTTTTTTTTTTAAAGATTTTTTATTTATCATTTGACAGAGTTCACAAGTAGGCAGAGAGGCAGACAGAGAGAGAGAAAGGGAAGCAGGCGCCCTGCTGAGCAGAAAGCCTGACTCGGGGCTCAATCCCAGGACCCTGAGATCATGACCTGAGCTGAAGGCAGAGGCTTTAACCCACTAAGCCACCCAGGCACCCCCCCAAATTTTTGACAATGTATAGATTTTTCTGTGGACAAGCTAAAATTATCTTTTCTTAAATTTATTGTAAGTACTTAAAATACTGAATTTAATTTTTCAGAGCAACATTTTCAGAATATAGTAAAACTGTTACAGTGTGATGGAAATGTAATGTACAGCATAGTGGATATAGTCAGTAATATTGTAGTAACTTTGTATAGTGACAGATGATAACTAGACTTACGATAATCATTTTGTAAGACATAAAAATACTGAATCACTATGATGTACAAACTTAGGATGCTATATGCCATTTTTACTTCAGTTTAAAACAATAAAGAAAAATCTATTATACTGTAGACGATGGAAACATTAACAAAAGTCTTCATATTTTAGTGTTCTGATAGACTATCTCCCACTTATTGGAAGCAAAACTTTTGCTGTGTGGCTCTAATCACTCCGTCAAAAAATAAGACACTTTATTATATAAGAAACGTACCTGGAGGGCACCTGGGTGGCTCAGTGGGTTAAGCCTCTGCCTTCGGCTCAGGTCATAATCTCGGGGTCCTGGGATCGAGCCCTGCGCCAGGCTCTCTGCTCAGCGGAGAGCCTGCTTCCCCTTCTCTCTTTGCCTGCCTCTCTGCCTAATTGTGATCTCTCTCTCTGTCAAATAAATAAATAAAATCTTAAAAAAAAAAAAAAGAAAAGAAAAGGAAACATACATGGGTGTCCGTGCTTGATTATCCTCTTTTTTTTTTAAATCTCCTTGGAAGTAGTCAGTTCTCATTATTTACATTAGGTATGTCCTGTAAAGTTACTAGAAACAGTAAGCAAATACTGAGTCATACTTCCAACGAGAAGTAAGGACTTAGATTCCTGCAAAACGTCTTTATTTGGTCACCTTTACATCAACTCATCAATATATAACCTTGTTTTCTGTATTTGATCAGAGACACCATATTTAATATATATTATTTAATCATTAAAGTCATGGCTAACATCACTATAACTCATGCACTCGTACATTGTAAAAAGTAGGACGGGTTGTCCTCTGGGGCCATGTACAAGGTCCCTTATTTGCATTAGTTAGTAAAGGTAAACAGCTGAGCAAGGATTATAGCCCACCAGGGAATGTAGGAAATCATCTTCCCCTGATATATTTTTAGCTTTAACTTTTTTTTATCAGATTTATTATACGAGGAGATATTATTATGACCTACAACCTATAGACTCTCTTTGGAGTTCTATCTCTGGAAAATATTTTTCTTTCTCTTTTTCTATTTTTTTCTTAAAAGATTTTATTTATTTATTTGAGAGAGAGAGTGAGAGAGAGCATGAGAGGAGAGAAGGTCAGAGGGAGAAGCAGACTACCCGTGGAGCTGGGAGCCTGATGTGGGACTCAATCCCGGAACTCCGGGATCATGACCTGAGCCAAAGGCAGTTGGTTAACCAACTGAGCCACCCAGGCACTCTGGAAAATGTATTTCTTAAGGCACATTTTGTAACGATTCTGATATCCTACATTTCCCATCAGAATATTGTACTTGCTTAATACTAAAGCATATAATCCAAAGAGATCTGTATTAAGTTTGAATTTTGAGTTCAGGTAACCTCTAAAAATACTTGTTTCAGACATTATCTCCTTAATCTAGCTGAAGTTTAGTTGTTTTAATTTGGCTACTAAGTAGTCCTTGGGAGAGACGTAGTGCAAGAATTGAAGAACTATCAGAAGTTATGCTTAAAGTTGAAGAAATAAGATTATCCTCTTTCATCTAAAACTGGTATAATCCAGGTAACATCTGTGTAAAAGTTAGCTTATTTCAGATATTTAGTAAATATTTATGGAAGTAATATTTGAAAGAAAATTCAAACATAATATTCTAGCATTCCAGTGATTTTTTTTTGTGATTTTGATTTTTGATTAATGTTTGTATTTGGTTTTAGGGTGGATCTATTTTATTAATAACAGGTCCTCCTGGATGTGGGAAAACAACAACTATAAAAATACTATCAAAGGAGCATGGTATTCAAGTACAAGAGTGGATTAATCCAATTTTACCAGACTTCCAAAAAGATGATTTCAAGGAGATACTTAATCCTGGTAAGGTTTGCTATGAAGGTAGTAGAAATAGTGGGAAAAGTCTATGTTTAAAGGAGGTTTGAAATAAACTCCCCAGCTATATTCTTGAGATTCCTAAGATCCTTTTGGGTATGTTTTTTGTTTTGTTTTGTTTTTAAGATTTTTAAAATTTATTTGACGCAGGGGGCACAGCAGGTGAAGCTACAGGCAGAGGGAGAAGGAGAAGCAGGCTCATTGAGCAGGGAGCCTGATGTGGGGGTTGATTCCCGGGCCCTGGGATCATGACGTGAGCTGAAGGCAAAGGCTTAATGACTGAGCCACCCAGGCGCCCCTGGGTATGTTTTTGTGCGAAGATATATGTTGTCACTCCTATGCTAGATTGGCATCTACCCACTATCAGTAGGTTCACAAAATGAGAGTAGCAATCAGATGAAACCATATGAGACCATTTTCTTTCCTACTTCCCAGTTTCAGACAGAAATACTTTGAGAAGAGGAGAAGCTTGTTTCTAGTAGAGGAGAATGGGATTCTTTTTTTTAAAGATTTTATTTATTTATTTGACAGACAGAGATCACAAGTAGGCAGAGAGGCAGACAGAGAGGGAGGAGGGGGAAGCAGGCTCCCCACTGAGCAGAGAGCCCGATGCAGGGCTTGATCCCAGGACCCTGAGATCATGACCTGAGCAGAAGGCAGAGGCTTTAACCCACTGAGCCACCCAGGTGCCCAAGAGAATGGGATTCTTTAAGGATTAAGTCTGACTAATTGATTCATCGTCAACACACTCATTTGGAGTTTTTTTATTGTATAGGCAAAGATGTAAATGTTTTTACCAGTTGTGTGACTATTATATTAGCAGCTGTGTTCTAAAGTCAGTTAATTCCATATTACATTCATTGTTATAGAAAATTCATTGTGGTCCATGATTCTTGTTTTTTGAAATGCATATCCAATTTTATTATATTTTAAAAAATATTTTATTTATTTATTTGACACAGAGAGAGAGAGAGAGAGATCACAAGTAGGCAGAGAGGCAGGCAGAGAGAGAGGGGGATGCAGGCTCCCTGCCGAGCAAATAGCCTAATGCAGGGCTCGAGCCCAGAACTCTGAGATCATGACCTGAGCCGAAGGCAGAGGCTTAACCCACTGAGCCACCCAGGCGCTCCATGAATACCCTATTTTAAATTTGTACAGCTTTGCCTAAATAAAAAAAATCTACAATGTTGTAAGCTTCAGGTATATGTGAATGTAATCAGTAATGTATATGTGTGTGTTACTTACATGTGTGTAATTTTGATGTATATATAATTTGTTGAAAGTAAAAGTGTTACATGTTTTCTTTCAGAATCCAGCTTCCATGTATTTCCCTACCAGTCTCAGATAGCAGTTTTTAAAGAGTTTCTACTAAGAGCAACAAAGTATAACAAACTACAAATGCTTGGAGATGATCTAAGAACTGATAAGAGGATAATTCTCGTTGAAGTACGGACAGATTTTGAGATCCTGCTGTAACTATTGAGTAAATAATTGCAAGATATATCTTATTGATAGGGGCATTAACTCTCTCCATGGTATTAATAGTGATAAAATGTAAAAGCTCGGTGATAGTGGAAACCTCAGGTCTTTTTCAGTAAACTTGAATAGAAGCTATAGATTAATGAACCTTAAAATTTTAATGTCTTCAGTATAGAAAAGCAAAAGAAATTATTTGGCAAGTGATGTTTTTAGTGAAAATACTGTAACTAGTAGTGATCCTAAGAAATTTGATTGAAAATTGGGTTTCCTATTGATGCATTTTACTGTTTAGTACATCCACTTTTTCATGTTTTCTGAAATTGAGAAATTTAATTTCTGAATTGTATTTATAACATTTTTTCCCTAATTTGGTAAATACGAGTCTTACATAAACTTACACAATAATAAAACTGAGTAATATTTACCATTTTTCAATAGGATTTACCTAACCAGTTTTATCGAGATTCTCATACTTTACATGAAATTCTCAGGTAAGTTTCAGTGAAGTTTTCTCAAACTTTGAATTAAATGGCATTAGCTTGTATTTAAACATTGCTGTACTTTATTCTAGGAAATATGTGCACACTGGCCGATGTCCTTTAATATTTATAATTTCTGACAGTCTCAGTGGAGATAATAATCAGAGGTTATTATTTCCCAAAGAAATTCAGGAAGAGTGTGCTATAGCAAACATTAGGTAAGAATGAAATTTCTGCTTATAATGCTCATATACATGTTATATTTTTAAATTGATCATTTAACAACTATCTTTCTTTAAAATACTTTTTTAAACAGTTTTAACCCTGTGGCACCAACAATTATGATGAAATTTCTTAATCGAATAGTGACAGTGGAAGCTAACAAGGTAAGTCTCTTAAGAACTGATTAATCTGAATCTATTTTTTCTTAAAGATTTTATTTATTTATTTGACAGAGATCACAAGTAGGCAGAGAGGCAGGCAGAGAGAGAGGAGGAAGCAGGCTCCCTGCCGAGCAGAGAGCCCCATGCAGGGCTCAATCCCAGGACCCTGGGATCATGACCTGAGCCGAAGGCAGAGGCTTTAACCCACTGAGCCACCCAGGCGCCCCGATTAATCTGAATCTTACATTAGAAAGCCATACTTGTGGAGTTAGAAACACATTATTTCACTTTTTAGAATTAAAATATTTGCTTATATTCATCAGGCCTGTCATTCTAGAAAAGGCAGGAAATACTGATTTTAAAAATCCCTTACCTTTCTCTATTATTAAACCTAGTTTTCTCTTTCACATTGAAGTAAATTTCCCTTTTCTTGGCTCAGTGCTATAAATTGTGTCTACTGTCAAGAAACTGTTTCCTGAGGCGCCCAAGTGGCTCAGTGGGTTAATGCCTCTGCCTCCGGCTCAGGTCATGATCCCGGGGTCCTGGGATCAAGCCCCACATCGGGCTCTCTGCTCAGCAAGAAGCCTGCTTCCCCCTCTCTCTGCCTGCCTCTCTGCCTACTTGTGATCTCTGGTAAATGGATAAATAAAAATCTTTAAAAAAAAAAAGAAACTGTTTCCTGGGGGCGCCTGGGTGGCTCAGTGGGTTAAAGCCTCTGCCTTCAGCTCAGGTCATGATCCCAGGGTCCTGGGACTGAGCCCTGCATTGGGCTCTCTGCTCAGCGGGGAACCTGCTTCCTTCTCTCTCTCTGCCTACTTGTGATCTCTGCCTGTCAAATATATAAATAAAATCCATAAAAAGAAAAGAAAAGAAACTGTTTCCTGGCCTCTAGGTACATTAATCATCAACAGTCCAACACTACTCTTGTCCTGTTGTCAATTTTTTAAAAATTTAATAATATGTTTATTGTAAAAAACTTAGCATAAAATTTACCATCTTAATCATTTATTTTCTGACGTTATGGAGAGACACTTGACATGTAATATTGTTTATGAAGTTTAAGGTGTACAGCATGTTTATTTGATTACTTACGTATTGCAGAATGATTACCACTATGGCATTACACGACACCTCCATCACTTCATGTAATTACCATTTCTTTTTTGTGGTGAGAACATTTAAGATCTGCTCACTTATTAGCAGCTTTCAAATAGTTATGTGGTATTATCAACTGTACCATTTAACCATTTTTAAGTGTATAGTTCAGTAGTGTTACATATATTAACATTGTTGTAAAATAGCTGTTTTCATTTGTTATACATCATTTTTTTCTATCTTTCAAATCAGTATGATGTTAAAATAAATTGATGGAACTTCTCCCAACAGCATGGTTCTGGGGTCCTACTGCTATAAATCATCTAGATCTTACATGAAACATAAGATTTTTTCACACTGCTCAGATCCTAGTACTGAGGGAAATCTCCAAGGGAGAGTTTACTTTGAGGATTAAACAAAATAATGTATTATGTACAGCACTTAGTGGAATAAATAAAAACTATTAATGGTGAAAAATTAGAAACAAACTGAGTTCAGTAACAGAGAGAGCAGATATTACGGTGATTAATTAGTGTTTTGAGAATTTTTAGTGACATGAGAAAATAACGATTTAATTGTAAAGTTAAAAATAACAAGATGCTGGGGTACTTGGCTGGCTTATCCGGAAGAGCATGGAACTCTTGATCTGGAGGTCGTGACCTCGCTGGGTGTAGAGGTTATTTTAAATAAGTAAATGAATAAGTGAAGTTATAGTGCTAACAATAGAAATTGTATCTTCAGCCCTTGATACATCTCAGGCACTATGCAGAGTAATTTTACATACCTGATCTCTTTTTTTTTTTTTTTAAGATTTTTATTTATTTGACAGAGATCACAAGTAGGCAGAGAGGCAGGCAGAGAGTGGGAGGAAGCAGGCTCCCTGCCGAGCAGAGAGCCAGATGCGGGGCTCGATCCCAGGACCCTGGGAACATGACCTGAGCCGAAGGCAGAGGCCCTAACCCACTGAGCCACCCAGGCAGCCCCAGATTTTTAAAATTTTTAAGTAACCTCTACACCCACCATGGGGCAACCCCAAGATCAAAAGAGTCATACGCGCTACTGACTGAGCCAGCCACGTGCCCCTAAAACTGGTGTAGTTTTGATATTATTGTTTATACTGTTATATCACAGGGGCAGCAACCAGCACATTATTCAAGTCTTTCACGCTTTTATAAAATGAAATGTTAAGATACTATCTGGGGTCTTCAACAATGATAATGATGGTAGAAGAAAATCAAAAGATCATTTTAATGTCTGGCATTCTGTAGCTCAGTTAATTATATTAAGAAAGACTGTTGACATCTTTTTTTTTTTTTAGATTTATTTTATTTATTTGTCAGAGAGAGAGTGCACACAAGCAGGCAGAGAGGCAGGCAGAGGCAGAGAAGCAGGCTCCCTGCTGAGCAAGGAGCCACATACGGGACTCGATCCCAGGACCCTGGGATCATGACCTGAGTCAAAGGCAGCAGCTTAACTGACTGAGCCAACCCAGGCATCCCAAGACTGTTGACATCTTAAGCGATTTAGTTAAAAGAATGGTGAATATCTTAGGTTTGGGGGGTTTTTTTTGTTTGTTTGTTTTTTTGTCTTTTTAGTTTAAATAGATGTTTTTCTGTTTTTACAAGAAAAAAAGATCTTTAGTCTTTTTGTTGATATTGTTATGTATGTAAAGTGTGATCACACATTTCAGTCACATTTGTGTGTTCAAAGTGAGTAACATCTGTGGTATTTCCTTCAGCTACCAAGGATCATCATTTCAAATTACATTTCCTGGGGTGCCTGTGTGGCTCAGTCAGTTAAATGTCTGCTTTCAGCTCAGGTCATGATCTCAGGGTCCTGGGATCGAGCTCTGGGTCAGGCTTCTTGCTCAGTGGGGAGTCTACTTCTCCCTCTCAATCTGCCCCTCCTGCCCAGTCATGCTCTCTCTCTTATACTTTTTCAAATAAATGGATGAAATCTTTAAAAAAAAAAATTACATTTCCTTTCTGGCAAGTAGTCCACGCTAGAAGTTTTCAAAAACAAATACTCTTGAAACAATTTTAAATTAAATAAATGTATTCAGAATGAAAGTGAAAGTAATCTGGAAGAGAAATTCACAAACATGAGTGGGAAAATTTTGGTAAAAGAATAGTGAAGAGAGACTTGCTATCTAGGTATTGGAACACAATGTAAAACTATAAATATTACAGGTGTGTATTGTTGACATGGTAACAGACAAAAGGAAGGATTCAGTTAGAAACAGCACAGAAATATATCAGTATGTGTAAATGACGATTTTCTGTATAATGGAAGTAGCATTTTACACTGGGGAGAGAGAAGACTATTATAATTAAAAAGTGATATTAGCACAATTGGATATCTATGTGGGAAACATAAGGTTGCATCTTTATACTGTACACAAAAATAATTTCTAGGTAGGGGTGCCTAAGTGGCTCGGTCAGTTGAGCCTCTGAGTCTTGATTTTGGCTCAGGTCACAATCTCAGGGTCCTGAGATGATCCCTGCCTTGGTCTATGCGCTCAGTGGGGAGTCTGCTTGAGAATCTTTCCCTCTGCCCCCTCTCCCACTCACACATGTGCTCTCTGTAAAATAAATAATCTTTTTTTTTTTTTTAAAGATTTTATTTATTTATTTGACAGACAGAGATCACAAGTAGACAGAGAGGCAGGCAGAGAGAGAGGAAGGGAAGCAGGCTCCTCGCTGAGCAGAGAGCCTGATGTGGGGCTCGATCCCAGGACCCCGGGATCATGACCTGAGCTGAAGGCAGAGGCTTTAACCCACTGAGCCACCCAGGCGCCCAATAAATAATCTTTAGAAAAAGATTTCTGGGTAAATGAAAGATATGAATGCAAAAAAAAAACAATAGTATTTTTTAAAAAGATTTTATTTATTTGAGAGAGAAAATGAGCAGTAGGGAGGGACAGAGGGGGAGAGAGGGAGAAGCAGACTCCCTGCTAAGCAGGAAGCTGGATGTGGGGTTTGATCCCAGGACCTGGAGATCGTGATCATGATCTGATCAGTCAGATCATGATCTGAGTGAAGGGCAGATGCTTAACCCACTGAGCCACCCAGGCACCCTCAAAATGATAATAGTATTAAGAAAAAGTACTGACTGGTTTGAGGGAAAGTATTCCTAAATAAGAAACAAAAGCCCTAAAAACATTGGATTGGATTTACTTCAGAAAAATGAAAAGCTCAGGGAATGATAGAAGGCATGGTAAGCTAAGGTAAAAGACAAGCATGAGAGTGGAAGAAAATATTTGCAATTTATGTAACAGAATAAAGTATTAATCCATGAATGTATAAAAATGTGCCTACCTAAAAAGGCTAAGGACAGGAGTGCCTGGGTGGGTCAGTCAGTTAAGCATCTGCCTTTGACTCAGTTCATGATCCTGAAGTCCCAGGACCGAGCTCCACATTGGGAATCCCTGCTCAGCAGGGAGTCTGCTTCTCCCTGTGCCCCTCATCCCACTTGTGCTTGCTCTAGTGCACTCTCCCTCTCTCTTGCAAAAATAAATAAAAGCTTTAAAAAAATAAATAAATCAGTAAAAATTCCAAGAGCAGAGAAGCCAATACACAGAGTAATACAAATGGCCAGTAAACATGAGAGGTATTTCGCCCTACTAGTAATCAAGGAAATTAATATTTAAACCAGACACCATTTTTCACATATCAGTTTGCAGAAATTTTAAGAGATCAATAAACAGGGTTGCCAAAGATAAAAAATGGGCACTCTCACATAACTATTGGTAGAAAAAAATAAATTAGTAATTGTTAGAGACACTTTGGAGAGAATTTTCCTTCCATAGCAATATATATATCTTTTTTAAAGATTTATTTATTAGAGAACGTGTATGTGTATTCACAAGCAGGGGACGGGCAGAGGGAGAGAATCTCAGGCAGACTCCCCACTGAGCATGGAGCCACTGTAGGGCTCAATCCCAGGCGCCTGAGATCATGACCTGAAATCAATTTAAATCATGTTGTCAGGAAACAGGATTTCTTAAGGTGGAGAGGGATAGATAAATTTTTCTGGTCTTATACTTGAACTGACAAGGGAGTGATGTTTATACGTATGTATGTATGTGTGTGTATATAGTATATATTTATATATACATGTGTTTATAGTAAGAGAACTTCGAAATATAATCTAGTCCAAGTAAACAAGTGAAATTATTTTATACTCTTGAGAATTTACCTAGAGCTATGATAAGTCATTGGCTTTCCTGAACAGACTGGCATTTAACATGGAAGCTTTTTAGCATCTAACTTTAAAAGATTCTAATGTACTTTTTCATTTAGTTTAGAAACGGGGGAGCTGTTTTTTTGGTTTTAGAAACTAGTTTTTTAAACTTTAATTTTTTTCATTTTAGAATGGAGGAAATATTACTGTCCCTGATAGAAGTTCTCTAGAGTTGCTCTGTCAGGGGTGTTCTGGTGATATCAGAAGTGCAATAAACAGCCTCCAGTTTTCTTCTTCAAAAGGTAACTGTGAAAGATAAATTCTTACTGCATTGTTCGGGTGACTGACTTTCTCTTAGTTGTTCATGAATCGAAATCAAACTAAACATATTTTAACTTATAATTGATATATATCTCCATCTATTTTTTTGAGACTGTTCTGTAAAATCATGTATGTACACATGTATACACATGCCCCTGTGGATATGTCATTGTATGTACCTGTACACCTGAGATAAAACCTGATTCAATTAGGTGGTTTGCTACTTACTTTTTATTTATTTATTTATTTATTATTTAATTTTTAATTTAATTAATTTATTTATTGCTACTTGACTTTTTAAAGTTAATTTGGATGAGACTTCCTGGGTGAAAATTCTGGCTCTGCCATTTACTGGTGAAGAATCTTGCAAATGACAATCATTTTTGTGCCTGCATTTTCTCACCTTTTATATGAGAATCTCTCTTACAGAGTTGTGTGAAAAGTGAGTTAATACTTATAGAATGTTTATTCCAGTGCTTGATATATATTAAGGAGTCAATAAACGATCAGCTGTTAGTGAATTTTAATAGTATTATGCTGAGGGGCACCTGCATGGCTCAGTCGGTTAAGTGTCTGACTCTTGATTTCAGCCCAGGTCACGATCTCAGGGTTGTGAGATCAAGCCCCACCTGGGGCTCCATGCTGGGCATGGAGCTTGATCGAAGTTTTCTCTCTCCCTCTCCCCACTGAGTGCATGTGGGTGTGCTCTCTCCAAAATAAATCTTTAAGAAATATATAGTATTGTGCTTACATAGGTTCACCTTTGTATTTACTTTTAATTAATTTTTTTTTAGATTTGTATTTATTTAAAGATTTTTATTTATTTATTTAACAGAGAGCGATCACAAGTAGGCAGAGAGGCAGGCAGAGAGAGAGAGAGAGAGAGAGAGAAGCAGGCTCCCTGCTGAGCAGAGAGCCCAATGTGGGGCTTGATCCCAGGACCCTGAGATCATGACCTGAGCTGAAGTCAGAGGCTTAACCCACTGCACCACCCAGGCACCCCAAAGATTTTTATTTATTTGACACAGAGAGAGTACTCAAGCAGGGGAAGCTGCAAGCCAAGGGAGAGGGAGAAGCAGGCTCCCCTGCTGAGCAGGGAACCTGATTCGGGACTTGATCCCAGGACTCTGGGATCATGACCTGAGCCAAAGGCAGATGTTTAACCAACTGAGCCACCCAGGTTCCCTATTTTTAATTTATATATGATACAGTTAATAAATTGATTTATCTTTATTATAAGGAAGGTACAGTGTCATGCTATATTAAAAGAGGTAGCACAGGGGTGCCATAGTGCCTCAGTTGGTTAAACATCTGACTTTTGATCTCAGCCGAGGTCTTAATTCAGGGTCCTGAATTTAGGCCCCTGTGTTGGGCTACATGTTGGGCATGGAGCCTACTTAAAAAAAAAAAGTGGGGAGGGAAAGTGGTGCCTGGTTGGCCCAGTAGGTTGAGCGACTAATTCCTGGTTTTGGCTCAGGTTATGTTCTCCTGGGTCATGGATGGAGCTCCCTGTGGGGCTTAGTGCTCAGCAGGGAGTCTGCTTAAAGGTTTCCTCCCTCTGCGCCTCTCCCTATTCGTGTGCCCGCACGCACTCTCTCTCAAATAAATAAATCTTTAAAAATGTACATGTGTATAGAGAAATAGCACATGGTTTCTTGTATATGGTCCTTGTCAGAAAACATTTAACAAGCACCCTGCTTGATGTTTCACATTGAGGAATTCACCTTGAAAAATTAAAAGCCATCTTTGGAGTTCTCAGAACCCACCTGAAATCCTAGCGTTTACCTACAAGAATAATCTGTTTGTTTAGTTTATATCTTTGTTTTTCAAAATAACTGTAAAGAAAAGTAAATAGGCAGCTTAATACAACTGAAATCAGAATTCTGTATATTTCTGTAGAAATATTAAGGAGAAAAATAAAATAAATAGAAAAATAAATGTAAGTGGTGCTTAGGTTCACTACTGGAATTATGGGTTGGGAAGGCTGAAGTAGGCCAGTTTGCTATCCTGTCACTTATAACATTATCACTCTTAGCTCAGAAATGTTAAAAGGAAGAAAATAATATTTTTTGAGTAGGTCAGGAACCGTATTAGCAATCATATATTGATTCCTTTAATTCTTGACCAGCTTAATGAGATAGACAATAATAAGAATCAAACCCAGATCCTAGTTCTTTCTGCTCTTCCAGGCTACTTTTCTTAAGGGATGCATTCTGAGTTTTGAACAGTAGATTGACCACTGAAATGTCAACACTGGCATATTCATAAATTGAAGAGTGCCCAAATTGGTAGAAAGGTAATACAGAATAGTTGTTGAACATGCACTACAGAACTGTGCTGCCTGGATTCATATCACTTAGAAGCTGATGCCCTTGAGGCAGTTACTTAATCTCTTTATATCTCCTATCTTTAATGTGTATAATAAGAGTTCTCCCGTAATCAAGTTATTTTGAGGATTTAATTGACTAATATCTATCATGCATCAAGAACAGTACATTAGGGGCGCCTGGGTGGCTCAGTGGGTTAAGCCGCTGCCTTCGGCTCAGGTCGTGATCTCAGGGTCCTGGGATCGAGCCCTGCATCGGGCTCTCTGCTTGGTGGGGAGCCTGTTTCCCTTCCTCTCTCTCTGCCTGCCTCTCTGCCTACTTGTGATCTCTCTGTCAAATAAATAAATAAAATCTTTAAAAAAAAAAAAAAAAAAAGAACAGTACATTGCACAAGCAGTGCCATAAGAAATCAAAATTATAGGCCAATATTAGAAAATGTGTTATTTCTATGCATAAAATTTAAAATCTGTGTCATGAGGTACTTTCAGGTGATGTTTTATTCCATTTTCATAGTGTAGCAACCCAAAGACAACTGTTACTCAATTCACATATTTTATAATTACAGTTTTTAGAAAAAATATATTTTAATTAGACTATTTAGTGTAACTACATAAAATGTTGTCAGTCTTATTTTTCATATTTTAATTTTATTTTCAATATTGTCTCTTGGATGTGTATTATTTAGGAGAAAACCGTTTATGGCCAAAGAAGAAAGCATTGTCTTCAGTAAAATCAGCTGCTGCACTGTCAAAATCAAAACAAAGGAAAAAAACTGATAGGGTTTTTGAAAACCAAGAGGTCCAAGCTATTGGTGGCAAAGATATTTCTCTTTTTCTCTTCAGAGCTCTGGGGAAAATACTATATTGTAAAAGTAAGAAAATCTTACTTTTTTTTTTTTAATCTGTTAGACATTAGTCTTACAACTAAAATTAAATACCAGTTTTTGAAAATGGGACGTATTTGGCAGTTAGGGGTAGGTCTGATACTGTTCGGCAAGGCTTGACACATAGCAGGTAAGTGTATTTAGATAGAGTGTTTTTAGACTGGGCAGGACTAAATGTAAAAACTACCATAGACCAAATATCCATGTCTTTAAATCTTTAAAAGTATAGTTTGCTGCAGGTAAGACATCAGTTTCTCTAGAATTTTAGTGGGAGGTGTTGGTAGCCCAAAGCCCTCTTGGGCCTAAACTCTGGACACCAGAACCCTAGGCAAGTTGCCAGGTAGCTTCAGGCTTCTTTGGATCTCCTTAATATTTTCTCTTCACTACCTGCTCTCTCCCCAACCATTGATGTCCTTTTTCCCTTTTCCTTCTTTAATGCCTGCTTCCCTTTAGTCCCTACACCTGGGTCACTGATCTCTAAGTTCCCAGATTGGTTTTCCCTTCAATAAAATCCCAGACTTCTGTTTTTCATGTAGAAAATATCAGTTCTTAGTGTGCTGATCCTGAAGGAAGAGAATTAGGATTGGGGGTGGGGGGCAGGATCTAACATGCCTTTATATAGATTGAAACAATTCTTAAAAATTTTGAAGGAAACTGTTCCCATAGTTTGGAACTGTTTTATCTGTTATAGCACAAAGTAAATAATCATAATGGGCCATTGAGAAAAGTTCTGTGTCGTGTCCTCAATTTCCTCTCAGATAGTTTTTCAAACCTCTTGTAAAATAGCTGCTTCAGTGGGTCATAAATAGTATGTGAATGGACATTCATTGAAGCTTCATGCTTATCGCACTTCTTACTATCTGAGACTAATTTTTGATTGCCAAAAACCCAGCTGTTTTAAACAACTGTTTTTATCTTCCTATAAAACTCTTGAGTGCCTCCCATACCTGTTTTCCATCTTCTTATCTTCCTTGCCTCTTTGTCTTCTGTTGTCTATTGCTGCTTCTTAGTCCTGGCATCCTTCTTATTTTAGACGAATATCTCTCAGTTTCTTCTTTCCAGGTAGTTGAAAATTTGGGATTTCTAAATGGAAGCCTTCATGCCATCCGAACAAAATGAAACAGGCACACTTAGATGGAAGTGAAGACACACTTCTGTCCTTGGATCTCTTACCTCTGAATCTGAGTGCCTCTTCCCACTGATTCTTTTCCTTCTACCCTTTGTTTTCCTTCTCAACATTCATTTATAACTTCTTGAATCAGGGAACAGGGTTTCTGTTCTCTCATGCAGAAAGCAGCTTCATCCTACACAGTAAAGAGAACAGTAAAGATCTTTATATTGAGAATGAGAATTAAAAGAAGAAAGCATGGGATGCCTGGGTGGCTCAGTCATTAGGCATCTGTCTTCAGCTCAGGTCATGATCCCAGGGTGCTGGTATCAAGACCCGCTTTGGGCTCCCTGCTTGTCAGGAAGCCTGCTATTCCCTCTCTGACTCCCCCTGCTTGTGTTCCCTCTCTCTCTGTCTCTCTCTTTCTCTCTCTCTGTCAAATAAATAAATAAAATCTTTAAAACAAGGGGCACCTGGGTCCTCAGTGGGTTAAAGCCTCTGCTTTCGGCTCAGGTCGTGATCCCAGGTCCTGGGATGGAGTCCCGCATAGGGCTCTCTGCTCAGCGGGGAACCTGCTTTCCCCTCTCTCTCTGCCTACCTGTCTGCCTACTTGTGATCTCTGTCTGTCAAATACATAAAAAAAAGAAAAAAAAAATCTTTAAAACAAAACAGAAGAAAGCAATGCAGAACTGAAAAGGTGAAATGCTGCAGAGTGCTTTGACAATTGGAGTATTTTATTTCTAGAAAAGCCAATAATCCAGGTACCAGAATTCTAATTTGAGTTCTTAAGAATAGTGATGATGAGAGACAACTCAATGTATATACAGCAGCAAGGCACTGTAATAGTGAGGCAACTCACATAAGCCTCCAGTTACTTAGTTTTTTTATTTTTAACATCTTGCTTAATATGTTTGGTATTATGTGTCTAAAGCGTTGAAAGAACCTTCCAATGAGTGGTTCTATGGAACTGTAGGTGGTGCTATTTTTAATAATTCCAGAAGTTTTTTTATAGGGGCATCTTTAGCAGAAATAGATTCTCCTCGGTTGCCTTCGCATTTATCAGAGTATGAGCGGGATACCTTACTTGTTCAACCTGAGGTAAAGTCTTTAATAATATTTAGTACTTTTTACAGGATATATATTATTTACATTTATGCATGTGTACATTTAACCACTGCATTTTACCTAAATTATGTGTGTATGCTTCTTTTTATAGGAAGTAGTAGAAATGTCACACATGCCAGGAGAGCTGTTTAATTTATATCTTCACCAAAACTACATAGATTTCTTCGTGGAAGTAGATGATCTTGTCAGAGCCAGTGACTTTCTGAGTTTTGCAGATATCCTCAGCAGTGACTGGAATGTAAGACATTTGACTTAACTGTTTTTGTTTATGAATATTTCCTCAGAATTCAGAAAGTTTACTTTTACTCCTCATTATTTGACATCTTACGTAACTTCTTTTTTTTTTTTTTTTAAGATTTTATTTATTTTTGAGAGAGAGACAGAGAGCACAAGCTAGGGAGAGGGGCAGAGGGAGAAGTAGACTCCCTGCTGAGCAGAAAACCCAACGCGGGACTTGATCCCAGGACCCTGGGATCCTGACGTGAGCCAAAGGCAGACGCTTAACCGACTGAGCTACCTAGGGGCCCCTTATGTAACTTTTTAATAACAGTAATAAAACTCTTGGTTTCAGATTAGGTTGTGATCTCATGGTTCATGGGATTGAGCCCTGCACTTGGGGCTCCTCCCCACACTCAGCAGAGAGTCTGCTGAAGATTCTTTCCCTCTGCCCCTCCCTGAATCACACATGTGCATGTTCTCTCTCTCTCTAAAATAAATCAATAAATACTAAAAAAAAATTGTGAACATACATTAAGTAAATATGATTAGTGTTTTTTTGGCATCAGCAGTACCAGGAGTAGCACTGCATTGTAAATCTCTTACTTTCTTTATTTTACATTTTGTCTCCTTTTTAGACACGGTCTTTACTCAATCAATATAGTATATCCATAGCTACGAGAGGTGTGATACATTCCAACAAAGCCCGAGGATTTGCTCATTGCCAAGGAGGAGGATCAAGTTTTCGACCCTTGCACAAACCCCAGTGGTTTCTTATAAATAAAAAGGTAAAAAAAGAATTTCAATTTTTTTTTAAAGATTTTATTTATTTATTTGATAGACAGAGATCACAAGTAGGCAGAGAGGCAGGCAGAGAGAGAGGGAGGAAGCAGGCTCCCCGCTGAGCAGAGAGCCCGATGCGGGGCTCGACCCCAGGACCCTGGGATCACGACCCGAGCCGAAGGCAGAGGCTTAACCCACTGAGCCACCCAGGCGCCCCATGAATTTTAATTTTTTGTAGGTAAACTTTATGGTATGTGAATTATATTTCAGTAAAGCAGTTATTTTTTGTAAGTTTTAAAAAAGTGTTTTATTTTAAGTAAGAAATAGTTGCTAACATCCGCAATTTTCATAGAATTATAGTAAGACATAAAAAGGACGCTCTTCTTAAATGCCTCATTATTTTTAAGGAAAAAACAGTAAAAATTTGAAAGCACATATTTTATTTCTTAGTTGACTATTATTGAATTCACAGGATCGTTACAGTTATCTTTTAGTTTTAATTAAAAATAGGGGCACCTGGCTGGCTCAGTTGGAAGAGCATGTGACTCAGGGTTGTGAGTTCAAGCCCCACATTGGGTGTAGAGATTACTTTAAAAAAAAAAAAAAGAGGAAGGAAAAAAGGTAAATCTTTGCTTTGCCTCTAACCATCTGGACAGATTATTTTACCTAATGTGCACTTAGTTTCCACAGCTTTAAATGTGGAGGATTCATTAGCAATCAAAAATGGGTGGCCCCCCCACTTTGAATACTGCACACAAAAAGATTTTTTTTCATGAATTTTCATCTTTAAAAAATGAGTGTAATAATTAAAATTCATATACAGATTTTTGGCTCAGAATTCCTCTAACTCCTGAAAAGAATACAAAGTAAGGCAGCACTGGTCTATGTTTTTACATGGCAGCAATCTGATCAAACCAAGTAGCATCTGTCCCTTGAAGATGGGAGTGGTGGGTACTACTTTCCCCAGCTGTCTCACTGCACTGATTTATATACCTGCCTGTCTCCTATAGCATCCAAATTTGTGGCCCTTGGACTATGTCATCTCTAAGATGTCTTCCAGTTTGTAAATCATATGGCTAAATATGAGCCTGCAATTCGTTACCTAAGACATTTTTCCAACAAATTTCTTGGAGAATTTCATGACTTTTAACCAGTTTATGTCCCTTATTGATTTGCTTTGCTCTTTATAACACGAATATTAATTTTCCTTATAGTTCCATACAGATTATCTCTCTAAAACTGTAAGGTCCTTGAAAGCAGATTGTGCTTCTCTCCTCCTCAGCCTAGCATTGTACCCATGTTAACTAAAGAAAATAATTTTTTTTAACTGAGAAACAAACCCTCACATAATTTGTGAGGTATGCTCATAAGCAAAATTCCTTTCGTTCTTAAGATTTTCTTTCTTTTACCTTTAAGTCTCTTAAAAAAAAGTCTTATTGCTGTTATGTCAAATAGGAAATAGTTTTATAGGTAAAATGCTTTATTAGGTAAGGCTAGGACAGTTATAAAAACTAATTACATAAACTCTTAAAAGTATGTGGAATATAAACACAATTTGGGATATAGTAAACTTAGTTTGTCTAGGGTTACATCTCCGTATTTTTTTACTTTTCATTTCATCTTTTTTTTTTTCTATACAGTATCGGGAAAATTGCTTAACAGCAAAAGCACTTTTTTCTGACTTCTGCTTACCAGCTTTATGCCTCCAAACTCAGCTGTTGCCATACCTTGCCTTGCTAACCATTCCAATGAGAAATCCAGGTAATAACATGGGTTTTTATTTATCCCAAGAATTAGTATTTTACAACTTTATAATTTTCTGTAGGTCATCTCATTGCTATATTCTAGTGAGCTAAGTTTTTTTTTCCCTTTATTTTTTGATCCAGAATTAATACATATTTTTTACTTAAAAAGGAAGAAAGCAATACAGATGTATATATAAAGTAAAAACTAAAAGTTTCCTATAACCACAGGTAATTCGTTTTAAAAGACTGAAATTCTTGTAGACTTTATTCTGTGCATGTACAAATATTAGGCATATGCTTTAATTGGCATATGACAGTTACCATGGATAGCACTCCATATTTTATAAATAAGTACTAAATCAGCTCCAGAGGTTGGGAAGTCCAAAATCAAGATACAGGCAGATCCAGTGTCTGGTGAAGACCTCGTTCCTACCTTGTAGATGGCCGCCATCTTATATTCTCACATGGCAGAAAGCAGAGCAAAGAGAAAGCCCTCTCTGATGTCCCTTTTATAAATATAAAAAATCTAGGATCATTTTATACTTCCCTGCCCTAGTCCTGGAATTAGGAATTTCAGGAGCCCTGGTTCCTTATAGTGGAAATGGTATTTAGGATTTAGGATCTGGGGGTACCTCGCTGGCTCTGTTGATAGAGCCTGTGACTCTTGATCTAGGGGTTGTGAGTTCAATCTCCATATTGGGCATATAGCCTAAAAAAAAAGAATTTAGGATCAGAACACTAGATATGGTCCTTGCTACTAGAGTATCATTGTGTCTAGGCTGTTTCAGTGGAACAAAGCTAGGAAGTGTGTGTGCGTGTGTGTGTGTAAACCATGAGTTCACAACAATACATTCTGTTTTAGCCTAACACCACAGAGTTTATTCTCACCTTTCCCAGTTTATTATCTAGTACTGGTTTAGACTACTTACATTGGAATTATCTGGAGATTCATTTATTTACTAGTTAAAAATTCAGATTTTGGAATCACAAACTCAGTTTTCCATATCAAGCTGTTTTTTCAAAAATCCTAATTCTGTTCTGTAGTGGATCTTTAATAAGGTGAGTATGCAAGACCCCTCATAGTGCTGGATTAACAAACATCGAAGGCTTTATAAAATTCAGTCAAAAATAAGGTGTTTTGGGAGTTTGCAAAGATAGCGGAGGCTAGGGGACCCTATTTTAGCCAGTCCCCTGAAGTAAGCTGGATATCTACCATACCACTCTGAATACCTACAAAATTTGCCTGAGACATAGGAAGATATATCTGGATCTTTACAAACAGATATCTCCAGCGGTTAATTTCGAGTTATGAAGCAGGGAGCCGTGATTCTATGGGCAGATATTGGAAGATAAATGGAAGTGGGAGGGAGCCTCTGGGATACTACACCACTGGAGCGCAAAAGCCTCTCGTGCTGGGGACCGAACACAGACTCGCATACTATAGAGGTGGAGGAAGGACTTTAGGGCAGCCCCCCAAGCCGAAACCTGAAGCTGCAGAGGCGCACATGCGAACTGGAGGTTGCTGACAGTTTTAGAAAGACAAAGGGCAGAAACATGGCTGGATCTGGAAGTGAGGGCTGAGAGTGCTTCTGTGGGGTGCACACAACCCAGGATGCTGCAGTTTTTAGCAGCACAGACAAAAACAGAGATACCGTAGCTTGGAAAGCTCACTGAAGAACAGACTGCGCTCTCTCTGTTCTGAGACAGAGGTTTGGATATGATCACTTCTGTTCTGACTCTTGGAAGAAATGCAGAAAGATGCCAGGGAAAGCTACCAGAGAACAAAAGCCTCAAAAAAACAGTTTTCACTGAGTCTATCCCCCACCAACAAGGGGCAGGGCAACTCTGCCCAAAAAGGATTGCCTGAGTAACAGCAAGGCAGTTCCCTCCCCTAGAAGACAGGATGGGAGAACAAGAGGCTGACAACCCTAAGGTCCCTATAAAATAGGGGCATCTTGCTTGGGTTGTGATCAATAATTCAGACTCTGTGCATTCCCTCAACCATCCCTCAACAGAATGACTAAGGGAGGAACCCCCAACACCAGAAAGATTCAGAGACTGTGACCTCTGCTACAGAACTAATGGATATGGATATAAAAAA
Source organism: Martes martes (assembly GCF_963455335.1). Classification (NCBI taxonomy): domain Eukaryota; kingdom Metazoa; phylum Chordata; class Mammalia; order Carnivora; family Mustelidae; genus Martes; species Martes martes. Next base: position 69,220,666 of record NC_137892.1, on the reverse strand, counting down.
AGATGTCAGAAATAGACTTCAAGGTAACATTTATACAGACAGTAGCTAGGATGGAGAAAACCATTAATGGCAACATATATTCTCTAAGGGCAAAAATGAGAGCTGATCTGGCAGAACTTAAAAATGCTATCAATGAGATCGAGTCTAATCTAGATACTCTTTTTTTTTTTTAAGATTTTATTTATTTATTTGACAGAGAAAGAAATCACAAGTAGGCAGAAAGGCAGGCAGAGGGAGAGGGGGAAACAGGCTCCCTGCTGAGCAGAGAGCCCGATTTGGGGTTCTATCCCAGGACCCTGAGATCATGACCTGAGCTGAAGACCGAGGCTTAACCTACTGAGCCACCCAGGCGCCCCGAATCTAGATACTCTTTTTTTTTTTTTTTTAAGTTTATTTATTTATTTATTTGACAGACAGGGATCACAAGTAGGCAGAGAGGCAGGCAGGGTGGGGGGAAACGGGCTCCCCACCAAGCCGAGAGCCCGATGCGGGGCTCGATCTCAGGACCCTGAGATCATGACCTGAGCTGAAGGCAGAGGCTTTAACCCACTGAGCCACCCAGGTGCCCCTAATCTAGGTACTCTTAACAGCTAGGGTAAATGAGGCAGAAGAACAAATTAGTGATCTAGAACACAAATGGATAGAAAAGAAAGAACAGGAGGAGGCCTGGAACAAACAGCTTAAAATCCACGAAAACAGAGAAATAAGTGATGCCAGAAATGTTCCAATGTCAGAATTATTGGGATCCTTGAGGGGAGGGGTGGAGAGAGAGAGAAGACTGGAAGATATAGTTGAGCAAATCGTAGCTGAGAATTTCCCTAATCTGGGAAATGAAACAACATTTGTGTCCTAGAGGCAGAGAGGACCCCTCCCAAAATCCAGGAGAACAGACCAGCACCCTGGCATGTAATGGTAAAACTAGCAAGTCTTAGAACCAAGGAAGCTATCTTAAGGGCAGTTAGGGGAAGAGATTCCTTACATACAGAGGGAGGAACATCAGAGTAACATCAGACCTGGCAGGCCAGAAAGGGCTGGCAAGACATATTCAGGTTACTAAACGAGAAGAACATGCAACCAAGAATACCTTCTCCAGCAAGGCTGTCATTGAGAATAGATGGAGAGATAAAGAGCTTCCAGGATGGGCAGAAACTGGAAGAATATGTGACCACTGAGCTGGCCCTGCAAGAAATATTAAGGGGTGTTCTATAAAAGAAAGACCCCAAGAGTGATATAGAACAGAAATTTACATAGACAATCTATAGAAACAAGGACCTCACAGGCAACATGACGATGACAAAATCATATCTTTCAATAATCACTCTCAACATGAACAGCCTAAATGCTCCCATAAAATGGCACAGGGTTACTGATTGGATAAAAAGACAGGACCCATCCATGTGCTGTCTATAAGGGACTCATTTGAACCTAAAGATACATTCAGACTGAAAGTGAAGGGATGGAGAACCATCTTTCATGCCAACGGACCTCAAAAGAAAGCTGGGGTAGCAATTCTCCTATCAGACAAAGTAAGCTAAAAGCTGTAGTTAGCGATACAGAAGGACACTATATCATTCTTAAAAGATCTTTCCAACAAGAAGATCTAACAATTTTAAATATCTATGCCCCCAGCATGGGAGCAGCCAACTACATAAGCCAACTGTTAACCAAAATAAAGAGACATACTGAAAAAAAAAAGAGAGATATTGATAATAATACATCACTAGTAGGAGACTCAACACTCCACACAATCACTGGTAGGAGACTCAACACTCCACATCTTAGCAGAAAATCAGCAAAGAAACAAGAGCTTTGAATGACTCTGTGGACCAGATGGACGTCATAGATAAATACAGAACATTCCACCCTAAAGCAACAGAATGCTCATTCTTTAGCTCACATGGAGCTTTCTCCAGAATAGACCACAATAATGGGTCACAAATCAGGTTCAGCCAATACCAAAGATTGAGATTATTCCATGTATAGTCTCATACCACAATGTTTTGAAACTGAAACTCAATCAGAAGAAAAGGTTTGGAAGAAATTCAAACACTTGGATGCTAAAGACTATTCTGCTCAAGAATGTTTGGGTCGGGGCACCTGGGTGACTCAGTGGGTGAAGCCTCTGTCTTCGCTCAGGTCATGATCTCAGGGTCCTGAGATTGAGCCCCACGTCTCTGCTCAGCAGGGAGCCTGCTTCCCCCTTTCTCTGCCTGCTTCTCTCTGCCTGCTTCTCTGCCTACTTGTGATCTCTCTCTCTCTCTCTGTCAAATAAACAAAATCCTAAAAAAAAAAAAAAAAAGAACGTTTGGGTCAACCAGGAAATCAAAGAAGAACTTAAACAATTCATGGAAACCAATGAGAACAAAAACATATCAGTCCAAAACCAATGGGGTACAGCAAAAGTGGTCCTCAGGGGGAAATACATACCATCCAAGCCTCACTCAAGAAAATAGAAAAAGCCAGAATACACAAACTATCTTTACACCTTGAACTGGAGAATCAACAACAAATTAAGCCCAACGCATGCACTAGAAGGGAAATAATTAAGATTAGAGCAGAGATCAATGAATTAGAAACCAGAAATACACTAGAACACATCAACGAAACTGGAAGCAGTTTCTTTGAAAGAATTAATGAGATCGATAAACCACTTGCCAGAATTATCCAAAAGAAAAGAGAAAGGATCCAAATTAATAAAAGTATGAATGAAAGGGGACAGTCATGTCTAACACCAAGGAAATAGAAACAACTATCAGAAATTATTATCAACAACTATATGCGAATAAATTAAGCAACCTGGAAGAAATGGATGCATTCCTGGGAAACTGGAAACTACCAAGGAAGAAATTGATAACCTGAATAGACCAATAACCAGTAATGACATTGAAGCAGTGATCAAAAACCTCCCAAAAAACAAAGAGTCCAGGACCTGATGGATTCCTTGGTAAATTCCACCAAATATTCAAAGAAGAAATAATACCTATTTTCCTGAAGCTGTTTCAAAAAGTAGAAACAAAAGAAAAACTTCCAGACTCATTCTGTGAGGCCAGCATTACCTTGATCCCCAAACCAGACAAAGACCCCTTCAAAAAGGAGAATTTCGGACCAATATCCCTGATGAATATGGATGACAAAATTCTCAACAAGATCCTAGCTAATAGGATCTAATAGTACATTAAAAAGATTATCCACCACAACCAAGTGGAATTCATCCCTGGGGTGCAACGGTGTTCAACATTCACAAATCAATGTGATAGAACACATTAATAAGAGGAGAGAGAAGAACCATATGGTCCTCTCAATTGATGCAAAAAAAGTATTTGAAAAAGTACAGCATCCTTTCCTGATTAAAACTCTTCGGAGTATAGGGATAGAGGGAATATTCCTCAATTTCATAAAATCCATCTGTGAAAAACCCACACCGAATATCATTCTCAGTGGGGAAAAGCTGAGAGCCTTTCCCTTAAAATCAGGAACACAACAAGGATGTCCACTCTCGCCACTTTTCTTCAACATAGTATGAGAAGTCCTAACCACAGCAATCAGACAACAAAGAGAAAAGGTATTCAGATTGGCAAACTAGAATTCAAACTCACTCTGTTCGCAGATGACATGATACTTTATGTAGAAAACCCAAAAGATTCCACCCCCAAATTACTAGAACTCCTACAGCAATTCAGTAATGTGGCAGGATACAAAATCTATGTACAGAAATCAGTTGCTAAATCAGGAAACAACAGATGCTTCTGAGGGTGTGGAGAAAGGGGAACCCTCCTACATTGTTGGTGGAAATGCAAGCTAGTGCAGCCACTCTGTAAGACAGCATGGAGGCTCCTCAAAAAGACGAAAATAGGGCGCCTGGGTGGCTCAGTGGGTTAAAGCCTCTGCCTTTGGATCAGGTCATGATCTCAGGGTCCTGGGATCGAGCCCCGCATCGGGCTCTCTACTCAACAGGGAGCCTGCTTCCCTCTCTCTCTCTCTGCCTGCCTCTCTGCCTGCTTGTGATCTCTCTCTGTCAAATAAATAAAATCTTAAAAAAAAAAAAAAGATGAAAATAGAGCTACCCTACAACCCAGCAATCGCACTACTGGGTATTTACCCTAAAGATACAAATGTAGTGATCCGAAGGGGCACGTGCACCTGAATGTTTATAGCAGCAATGTCCGCAATAGCCAAACTATGGAAAGAACCTAGATGTCCATCAACAGATGAATGAATAAAGAAGATGTGGTATATATACAATGGAATACTATGGAGCCATCAAAAGAATCAACATTTGCGATGACGTGGATGGAACTAGAGGGTATTATGCTGAGCAAGATAAGTCAATCCGAGAAAGACAGTTATCATGTGAACTCCCTGATATGAGGAATTTGAGAAGCAATGTGGGAGTTTGGGGGGTAGGGAAAGAAAAAATGAAACAAGATGGGATCAGGAGGGAGACAAACCGTAAGAGACTCTTAATCTCACAAAACAAACTGAGGGTTGCTAGCGGGGGGGGGGGGGGGGGGGCGGGGGAGGGAGAGGGTGGTTGGGTTATAGACATTGGGGAGGGTATGTGCTGTGGTGAGTGCTGTGAAGTGTGTAAACGTGGCGATTCACAGACCTGTACCCATGGGGCTAATAATACATAATTATTGATATTAATTATTAATATAATTGATAATTATAATTATAAATATTAATACATAAGAATTGATATATTAATAAAAATTTAAAAATAAAAAAATCATTTGCTTTCTAATACACTAACAATGTAACTGTAGAAAGAGAAATTAGAGAATAAATTCCATTTACAGTAGCACCGAAACCCATAAGATACCTTGGAATAAACCTAACCAAAAAGGCAAGGGACCTATACTCTAGAAACTACAGAACACTCATGAAAGAAATTGAAGAAGACACAAAAAGATACAAAAACATTCCATGTTCATGAGTTGGAAGAATAAATATTGTTAAAATCTGCTGGCCAGAGCAATCTATACTTCCAAAGCCATCCCAATCAAAATACCAATGGCATTTTTCAAAGTGCTGGAACAAACAATCCTACAATTTGTATGATGGAATCAGAAAAGACCCCGAAGCGCCAAGGGTATGATATTGAAAAAGAAAAGCTGGGGGCATCATGTTGCCTGATTTTAAGCTTTATTATAAAGCTGTAATCACCAAGACAGCCTGGTACTGGCACAAAAACAGACAAACATAGGCCAGTGGAACAGAATAGAGAGCCCAGATATGGACCCTCAATTCTATGGTCAAGTAATCTTCAACAAAGCAGGAAGAAATATCCAGTGGATAAAAGACAGTCTCTTCAATAAATGGTGCTAGGAAAACTGGACAGCTATATACAGAAGAATGAAACTGGTCCATTCTTTTACACCATACACAAAGATAAACTCAAAATGGATGAAAGACCTCAATGCACGACAGGAATCCATCAAAATTCTAGAGGAGAACATAGGCAGTAATCTCTTCAGCACTGGCCACAGCAACTTCTTTCAAGACACATCTCCAAAGGCAAGGGAAATAAAAGCAAAAATGAACTTTTGGTATTTCATCAAGATAAAAAGCTTCTGAAAAGCAAAGGAAACAGTCAACAAAACAAAGAGGCAACCCATGGAATGGGAGAAGATATTTGCAAATGACACTACAAAGGGCTGATATCCAGGATCTATAAAGAACTTCTCAAACTCAATACCCAAAAAACAAATAACCAAGTAAAAAAATGGGCAGAAGACATGAACAGACACTTCTCCAAAGAAGGCATACAAACGGCTAATAGACACATGAAAAATATTCGTCATCATTAGCCATCAGGGAAATTCAAATCAAAATCACATTGAGATACCACCTTACACCAGTCAGAATGGCAAAAATTGACAAGGCGAGGAACAACAAATGTTGAGAGAGCTTGTGGAGAAATGGGAACCCTCTTACACTGTTGGTGGGAATGCAGGTTGGTACAGCCACTTTGGAAAACAGTGTGGAGGTTCCTCAAAAAATTAAAAATAGAACTACCTTACGACTTAGCGATTGCACTACTGGGTATTTACCCCAAAGATACAGATAGAGTGAAAAGAAGGGCCTCATGCTCCCCCCAGTGTTCATAGCATCAGTGTCCACAATAACTAAACTGTGGAAAAACCGAGATGCCCCTCAACAGATGAATGGCAAAAGAAGATGTGGTCCATGTATATAATGGAATGTTATTTAGCCATCAGAAGGGATGAATACCCAACTTTTGCATCAACATGGATGGGACTGGAGGAGATTATGCTGAGTGAAATAAGTCAAGCAGAGAAAGCCAATTATCATATGGTTTCACTTATTTGTGGAGCATAAGGTATAGCATGGAGGACATTAGGAGAAGGAAGAGGAAAATGATGGGGGAGACAAACCATGAGAGACCATGGACTCCTGGAAACAAATGGAGGGTTTTAGTGGGGAGGCGGTGGGGGGATGGGTTAGCCCAGTGATGGGTATTAAGTAGGGCACAAAGTGCATGGAGCACTGGGTATAATATATAACCAATGAGTCATGGAACACTACATCAAAAACTAATGATGTATGGTGACTAACATAACAAAGTAAAAAGAAATGTTTTGGGGGTGCCTGGCTGGCTGAGTTGGCAGAGCATGCAACTTTTTTTTCCCCCCAGTATTTATTAGAGAGCATGTGCAGGAGGGGTGGGGGGGGAGGGTGAGGTGGGGGGAAAGAAAGAAGAGTCTTAGGCCAACTCAGTGCTGAGCATGGAGCCCTCAGGCTCCATCCCACAGTCCTGAGATTGTGACCTGAGCTGAAACCAAGAGTTGGGCGCTCAACCCACTGCAAAACAAGGCAGCTCAAGAGCATGCAACTCTTGATCTTGGGGTGGGAGTTAAGCCCCACATTGGGTGTGGAGCCTACTTAAAAAAAAAAATAAAAAATAAAAAAAAATATATATATGTATGTATGTATATGTATGTACATATATATACACACATACATATACATAAACACATGTATATGTATATGTATGTGTGTATATATGTACATGTATATATATGTATGTGTATACACACACATGCGCACATATATAGATATATATATACATACATACAGCAACTTCTTTCAAGATATGTCTCCAAAGGCGAAGGAAACAAAGGCAAAGATGAACTTTTGGGACTTCATCAAGATAAAAAGCTTCTGCACAGCAAAAGAAACAGTCATCAAAACAAAGAGGCAACCCACGGAATGGGAGAAGATATTTGCAAATGACAGTACAGATAAAAGGTTGATATCCAGGATCTATAAAGAACTCCTCAAACTCAACACACACAAAACAGATAATCATATTAAAAAATGGGCAGAAGATATGAACAGACACTTCTCCAATGAAGACATACAAATGGCTACCAGACACATGAAAAAATGTTCATCATCACTAGCCATCAGGGAGATTCAAATCAAAACCACATTGAGATACCACCTTACACCAGTTAGAATGGCCAAAATTAGCAAGACAGGAAACAACGTGTGTTGGAGAGGATGTGGAGAAAGGGGAACCCTCTTCCACTGTTGGTGGGAATGCAAACTGGTGCAGCCACTTTGGAGAACAGTGTGGAGATTCCTCAGGAAATTAAAAATAGATCTTCCCTATGACCCTGCAATTGCACTGCTGGGTATTTACCCCAAAGATACAGATGTAGTGAAAAGAAGGGCCATCTGTACCCCAATGTTTATAGCAGCAATGGCCACGGTCGCCAAACTGTGGAAAGAACCAAGATGCCCTTCAACGGATGAATGGATAAGGAAGATGTGGTCCATATACACTATGGAGTATTATGCCTCCATCAGAAAGGACGAATACCCAACTTTTGTAGCAACATGGACAGGACTGGAAGAGATTATGCTGAGTGAAATAAGTCAAACAGAGAAAATCAAGTATCATATGGTTTCACTTATTGGTGGAGCATAACAAATAATATAGAGGACAAGGGTAGATGGAGAGGAGAAGAGAGTTGAGGGAAATTGGAAGGGGAGGTGAACCATGAGAGACTATGGACTCTGAAAAACAACCTGAGGGTTTTGAAGGGGCGGGGTGGGAGGGTGGGGGAACCAGGTGGTGGGTATTAGGGAGGGCACAGATTGCATGGAGCACTGGGTGTGGTGAAAAAACAATGAATACTGTTACGCTGAAAATAAATAAAAAATTGAAAAAAAAAAAAAAACAACAATTTAAAAAAAATAAAAATAAAAAAAAATAAAAAATAAAAAAAATATATATGTATGTATGTATATGTATGTACATATATATACACACATACATATACATAAACACATGTATATGTATATGTATGTGTGTATATATGTACATGTATATATATGTATGTGTATACACACACATGCGCACATATATAGATATATATATACATACATACATTCATACCCCACTGTTCTGGGTGAGTGCTCAGGTGTAAGGTAGCCTCTGATCATCATGGCTGGGACCCTCACAGTGGGGACCCACTTCCCTATGAAGGAACTTGGGTGAGGGCCATTGTAGTTCAAGGAGGAAGCAGGATTCTCAGCCTGCTGTGCTACTAGGATAGAGCTTCCATGCTTTGGGTTGGAGCAAGGGAGTCCTGAATTTTTGGCTAGCCACAGGAGGGAAGGAGTCCTATGGGTCCTTGGCTGCAACCACCTAGCATGAAGTCTCTCTAAAGCTGAAGAAGCAATGGAGTGAGTCCTGGTTCAAATGCCACAGACTCTTGCTGTTAGATTTTCCTGAATAAATGTTTTTTCAGAACATAAAAATTTATCATCTTAAACCATTTTTAAGTATGTAGTTCAATGGTGATGAGCGTATTCACTTTGTAAAACCAATCCCTAGAACTTTGTCATCTTGCGAATTTGAAACTACACACGTTAAACACTACCTCCCACTCCCTTCCCACCACCTATCTTCTGTCTCTGAATTTGATTACTTTAGGACCTCACGTAAGTGGACTCATACAGTGTTTGTCCTTTTGTGACTTATTTCACACAGTTTATTTGTGTTTATATCAAAGTTTATTTGTATTATAGCATATGTCAGGGAGCCAATTTGGCTCAGTTATTTAAGCATCTGATTCTTGGTTTTGGCTCAAATCATTATCTGAGGGTCATGAGATGGAGCCCCATTCGAGCTCCACACTGGCTGTGGAGCCTGCCTAAGATTCTCTTTCTCCTTTCCCTCTATCCCTCTTCCCCCCCCAAAATAAAATAAAGAATATATATTTAAAATTATATGTATCAGAATTTCCTTTTTAAGGTTGAATAATACCACATTGTGTGTATATACCACATTTTGTTTATCTATTCATCTGCTGACGGATGCATAAGTTACTTCCACCTTTGGCTATTGTGAACGATGCTGTTATGAACATGGGTGTACAAATTGCTTTTTAAGACTGTGCTGTTAGTTCTTTTGGGTATATACCCAGAAATGGAATAGCTAGGTCATACAGTAATTCTGTATTTAATTTTTTAAGGAACTGCCTTACCATTTTCCACAGCAGTTATATCATTTTACATTTCCACCAGCAATTCCCAAGGGTTTCACTTTCTGCACATCTTTGCGAAACTTTCCTTTTTTTCTTTTTCTTTCTTTCTTTCTTTTTTTTAATAATGGACATCGTAAAGGATGTGAAATGGTATCCTGTGGTTTTCATTTGAATTTTCCAGAGGATTCATGATTTTCATGTGCTTGTTGTCCACTTGTTTATCTTCAGAGAATTGTCTAAATCTTTTAAAAAATCTGTTTCAGCTCAAATTTCTTTTATTCAAGATATTGGAAGGCTTCCTCTGAAACGACACTTTGGAAGGTAAGCTGATTTAATTTTAAAAACCTGTTTCAAGGGGCACCTGGATGACTCAGTGGGTTAAGCCTCTGCCTTCGGCTCAGGTCATGATCTCAGGGTTCTAGGATTGAGCCCCGCATCAGGTTCTCTGCTCAGCGGGGAGCCTGCTTCCCCCTCTCTCTCTGCCTGCCTCTCTGCCTACTTGTGATCTCTCTCTGTCTATCAAATAAATAAATAAAATCTTAAAAAAACAAAGCAAACAACAAACAAAAAAAACCTATTTCAAGACCCGTTACTGAAATGTCCACTGAATGTTACCTATTTATTAAGTATACACCCAGTAAAATTTATCTGTAAAATCTAAGAAATACATGTTATTTCCAGTGATTAATGACCATATGATTGCATTGTAGATCCATCATTTTATTACATATAACAGTATATTTTCACTGGCTCATATATATTTTCACTGGCTCACAATCATAAAAGTAAGGGGATTTTAAAAATTCTTCATTTAACAAATCTTGCGTACGTGGAAACCCCTTTTCACCTTTCCTGCCCAGAGGTGTTCTTAGCCTGTGTTTAAAGCTTGCATTAACCAGCAACTACCACAAAAGCACTCTTTTTTTTTTTTTTAACTTCCTTCTCTTAGTAGATTCAGACAAATTAAAAACCAAAACAAAACAAAACCGTAGATATAGAGACGTAAATCTTTATCTGTGCTGTTCCTTTTATTCCAGAATCACTTCTGGGCTAATAACAGTGATTAACACGATACCTATATTTCATTTCTACTTAGCTTATTTGTAAGGTCAAATTTTAAAAGTTTTAAAAGGGCTTTTTTAACTGCTATTACTGGTTCAACTACTTGATCTAACTTGGGAGACAGGATTTGTCAGTGCTATTTACTACAGTCATTCATGATGACCATATTTAGGGATGCCTGGCTGGCACAGTCAAGATAGAGCATGAGACTCTCATTCTCAGGGTTGTGAGTTCAAGCCCTACATTGGATATAAAGATTACTTAAATAAACAATCATGATGACCATATTTAATATTACCATTGATTCATGTTGACAATATTAAACATTAATATATAGCTTGATAGTTAATATTTAATAGTTCTCTAGTTCCTTGTAATACAACCTACACCTTATTTTTGTACATTTAGCTTATTTCCAATTTTATCACAGTTTTCCTTGTAGCTTTAGTCATTGTGAACATCAAATGCTATTTACATAGAATGTATTCCTAAAAATAAACTTGCTGGATCCATAGATAATACACTTTTCTGAAGCCTTTGCTCTATATTGCCAGATTACTTCCAGGAATATTTTGCCAGTTTTATGTCCACTTACAGTGTATCAGTATATTCTTTTCTCCTAGCTCTTGGCACCACTGGGTTTTATTAAAACCTTCCTAAAAGGTCTTGTGGCACTTGGCTGGCTCAGTCAGAAGAGCATGAGACTCTTGATCTCGTGTTTGAGTCCCATGTTGGGTGTAGAGATTACTTAAATAAATGAAACTTTAATAACTAACTAACTAAATTAATTAATTAAAGGTCTTTGCCAGTTTTAAAGATGATGGTAGTAGTTCATTATTTTAATTTCAATTTTTAAAATTACTAATTAGGTTGAACAATTTAGTTACCATTTGTATTTTTTATGTAAATTCTCCCATTTATACCTATTTTTTTCTTTTTTTTTTTTAATTTTTTATTTATTTTCAGTGTAACAGTATTCATTGTTTTTTCACCACACCCTGTGCTCCATGCAGTCTGTGCCCTCCCTAATACCCACCACCTGGTTCCCCCAACCTCCCACCCCCACCCCTTCAAAACCCTCAGGTTGTTTTTCAGAGTCCATAGTCTCTCATGGTTCACCTCCCCTTCCAATTTCCCTCAACTCCCTTCTCCTCTCCATCTACCCTTGTCCTCCATATTATTTGTTATGCTCCACAAATAAGTGAAACCATATGATACTTGACTCTCTCTGTTTGACTTATTTCACTCAACATAATCTCTTCCAGTCCTGTCCATGTTGCTACAAAAGTTGGGTATTCGTCCTTTCTGATGGAGGCGTAATACTCCGTAGTGTATATGGACCACATCTTCCTTATCCATTCATCCGTTGAAGGGCATCTTGGTTCTTTCCACAGTTTGGCGACCGTGGCCATTGCTGCTATAAACATTGGGGTACAGATGGCCCTTCTTTTCACTACATCTGTATCTTTGGGGTAAATACCCAGCAGTGCAATTGCAGGGTCATAGGGAAGATCTATTTTTAATTTCCTGAGGAATCTCCACACTGTTCTCCAAAGTGGCTGCACCAGTTTGCATTCCCACCAACAGTGGAAGAGGGTTCCCCTTTCTCCACATCCTCTCCAACACACGTTGTTTCCTGTCTTGCTAATTTTGGCCATTCTAACTGGTGTAAGGTGGTATCTCAATGTGGTTTTGATTTGAATCTCCCTGATGGCTAGTGATGATGAACATTTTTTCATGTGTCTGATAGCCATTTGTATGTCTTCATTGGAGAAGTGTCTGTTCATATCTTCTGCCCATTTTTTAATATGATTGTCTGTTTTGTGTGTGTTGAGTTTGAGGAGTTCTTTATAGATCCTGGACGTCAACCTTTTGTCTGTACTGTCATTTGCAAATATCTTCTCCCATTCCGTGGGTTGCCTCTTTGTTTTGTTGACTGTTTCTTTTGCTGTGCAGAAGCTTTTGATCTTGATGAAGTCCCAAAAGTTCATTTTCGCTTTTGTTTCCTTCGCCTTTGGAGACATATCTTGAAAGAAGTTGCTGTGGCTGATATCAAAGAGGTTACTGCCTATGTTCTCCTCGAGGATTCTGATGGATTCCTGTCTCACGTTGAGGTCTTTTATCCATTTCGAGTTTATCTTTGTGTATGGTGTAAGAGAATGGTCGAGTTTTATTCTTCTACATATAGCTGTCCAGTTTTCCCAGCACCATTTATTGAAGAGACTGTCTTTTTTCCACTGGATATTTTTTCCTGTTTTGTCGAAGATTATTTGACCATAGAGTTGAGGGTCCATATCTGGGCTCTCTACTCTGTTCCACTGGTCCATGTGTCTGTTTTTATGCCAGTACCACGCTGTCTTGGTGATCACAGCTTTGTAGTAAAGCTTGAAATCAGGTAATGTGATGCTGCCGGTTTTATTTTTGTTTTTCAACATTTCCTTAGCAATTCGGGGTCTCTTCTGATTCCATACAAATTTTAGGATTATTTGCTCCAGCTCTTTGAAAAATACTGGTGGAATTTTGATTGGAATGGCATTAAAAGTATAGATTGCTCTGGGCAGTATAGACATTTTAACGATGTTTATTCTTCCGATCCAAGAGCATGGAATGGTCTTCCATCTTTTTGTGTCTTCTTCAGTTTCTTTTAAGAGTGTTCTGTAGTTCCTTGAGTACAGATCTTTAACCTCTTTGGTTAGGTTTATTCCAAGGTATCTTATGGTTCTTGGTGCTATAGTAAATGGAATCGATTCTCTAATTTGCCTTTCTGTATTTTCATTATTAGTGTATAAGAAAGCCACTGATTTCTGGACATCCTGCTCCTGTCCTAGCAAACAGGATCCAACAGCACATTAAAAAGATTATCCACCATGACCAGGTGGGATTTATCCCTGGGTTACAAGGATGGTTCAACATTCGCAAATCAATCAATGTGATAGAACAAATCAATAAGAGAAGAGAGAAGAACCACATGATCCTCTCCATTGATGCAGAAAAAGCTTTTGACAAAATCCAGCATCCGTTCCTGATTAAAACGCTTCAAAGTATAGGGATAGAGGGAACATTCCTGAACTTCATCAAATCTATCTATGAAAAACCCACAGCAAATATCATCCTCAATGGGAAAAAGCTTGCAGCCTTCCCATTGAGATCAGGAACACGACAAGGATGCCCACTCTCACCACTCTTGTTCAACATAGTATTAGAAGTCCTAGCAACAGCAATCAGACAACAAAGAGAAATAAAAGGTATCCAAATTGGCAAGGAAGAAGTCAAACTCTCTCTCTTCGCAGATGACATGATTCTTTATATGGAAAACCCGAAAGACTCCACCTCCAAACTACTAGAACTCATACAGCAATTCAGTAATGTAGCAGGATACAAAGTCAATGTCCAGAAATCAGTGGCTTTCTTATACACTAACAATGAAAATACAGAAAGGCAAATTAGAGAATCGATTCCATTTACTATAGCACCAAAAACCATAAGATACCTCGGAATAAACCTAACCAAAGAGGTTAAAGATCTGTACTCGAGGAACTACAGAACACTCCTAAAAGAAACTGAAGAAGACACAAAAAGATGGAAGACCATTCCATGCTCTTGGATGGGAAGAATAAACATCGTTAAAATGTCTATACTGCCCAGAGCAATCTATACTTTTAATGCCATTCCAATCAAAATTCCACCAGTATTTTTCAAAGAGCTGGAGCAAATAATACTAAAATTTGTATGGAATCAGAAGAGACCCCGAATTGCTAAGGAAATGTTGAAAAACAAAAATAAAACTGGCGGCATCACGTTACCTGATTTCAAGCTTTACTACAAAGCTGTGATCACCAAGACAGCATGGTACTGGCATAAAAACAGACACATGGACCAGTGGAACAGAGTAGAGAGCCCAGATATGGACCCTCAACTCTATGGTCAAATAATCTTTGACAAAACAGGAAAAAATATCCAGTGGAAAAAAGACAGTCTCTTCAATAAATGGTGCTGGGAAAACTGGACAGCTATATGTAGAAGAATGAAACTTGACCATTCTCTTACACCGTACACAAAGATAAACTCGAAATGGATAAAAGACCTCAACGTGAGACAGGAATCCATCAGAATCCTCGAGGAGAACATAGGGAGTAACCTCTTTGATATCAGCCATAGCAACTTCTTTCAAGATATGTCTCCAAAGGCGAAGGAAATAAAGGCAAAGATGAACTTCTGGGACTTCATCAAGATAAAAAGCTTCTGCACAGCAAAAGAAACAGTCATCAAAACAAAGAGGCAACCCACGGAATGGGAGAAGATATTTGCAAATGACAGTACAGATAAAAGGTTGATATCCAGGATCTATAAAGAACTCCTCAAACTCAACACACACAAAACAGATAATCATATCAAAAAATGGGCAGAAGATATGAACAGACACTTCTCCAATGAAGACATACAAATGGCTACCAGACACATGAAAAAATGTTCATCATCACTAGCCATCAGGGAGATTCAAATCAAAACCACATTGAGATACCACCTTACACCAGTTAGAATGGCCAAAATTAACAGGACAGGAAACAACGTGTGTTGGAGAGGATGTGGAGAAAGGGGAACCCTCTTACACTGTTGGTGGGAATGCAAACTGGTGCAGCCACTTTGGAGAACAGTGTGGAGATTCCTCAGGAAATTAAAAATAGATCTTCCCTATGACCCTGCAATTGCACTGCTGGGTATTTACCCCAAAGATACAGATGTAGTGAAAAGAAGGGCCATCTGTACCCCAATGTTTATAGCAGCAATGGCCACGGTCGCCAAACTGTGGAAAGAACCAAGATGCCCTTCAACGGATGAATGGATAAGGAAGATGTGGTCCATATACACTATGGAGTATTATGCCTCCATCAGAAAGGACGAATACCCAACTTTTGTAGCAACATGGACAGGACTGGAAGAGATTATGTTGAGTGAAATAAGTCAAACAGAGAAAGTCAAGTATCATATGGTTTCACTTATTGGTGGAGCATAACAAATAATATAGAGGACAAGGGTAGATGGAGAGGAGAAGGGAGCTGAGGGAAATTGGAAGGGGAGGTGAACCATGAGAGACAATGGACTCTGAAAAACAACCTGAGGGTTTTGAAGGGGCGGGGTGGGAGGGTGGGGGAACCAGGTGGTGGGTATTAGGGAGGGCACAGATTGCATGGAGCACTGGGTGTGGTGAAAAAACAATGAATACTGTTACACTGAAAATAAATAAAAAATTAAAAAAAAAAAGTATAGATTGCTCTGGGCAGTATAGACATTTTAACGATGTTTATTCTTCCGATCCAAGAGCATGGAATGGTCTTCCATCTTTTTGTGTCTTCTTCAGTTTCTTTTAAGAGTGTTCTGTAGTGGGGCGCCTGGGTGGCTCAGTGGGTTAAAGCCTCTGCCTTCGGCTCAGGTCATGGTCCCAGGGTCCTGGGATCGAGCCCCGCATCGGGCTCTCTGCTCAGCAGGGAGCCTGCTTCCCTTCCTCTCTCTCTGCCTGCCTTTCTGCCTAATTGTGATCTCTGTCTGTCAAATAAATAAATAAAATCTTTAAAAAAAAAAAAAAAAAAAAAAAAAAAGAGTGTTCTGTAGTTCCTTGAGTACAGATCTTTAACCTCTTTGGTTAGGTTTATTCCAAGGTATCTTATGGTTCTTGGTGCTATAGTAAATGGAATCGATTCTCTAATTTGCCTTTCTGTATTTTCATTATTAGTGTATAAGAAAGCCACTGATTTCTGGACATCCTGCTCCTGTCCTAGCAAACAGGATCCAACAGCACATTAAAAAGATTATCCACCATGACCAGGTGGGATTTATCCCTGGGTTACAAGGATGGTTCAACATTCGCAAATCAATCAATGTGATAGAACAAATCAATAAGAGAAGAGAGAAGAGCCACATGATCCTCTCAGTTGATGCAGAAAAAGCTTTTGACAAAATCCAGCATCCATTCCTGATTAAAACGCTTCAAAGAATAGGGATAGAGGGAACATTCCTGAACCTCATCAAATCTATGAAAGACCCACAGCAAATATCATCCTCAATGGGAAAAAGCTTGCAGCCTTCCCGTTGAGATCAGGAACACGACAAGGATGCCCACTCTCACCACTCTTGTTCAACATTGTATTAGAAGGCCTAGCAACAGCAATCAGACAACAAAGAGAAATAAAAGGTATCCAAATTGGCAAGGAAGAAGTCAAACTCTCTCTCTTCGCAGATGACATGATTCTTTATATGGAAAACCCGAAAGACTCCACCCCCAAACTACTAGAACTCATACAGCAATTCAGTAATGTGGCAGGATACAAAGTCAATGTCCAGAAATCAGTGGCTTTTTCTATTTTTTTTAAGAGAGAGAGTGCGTGGATGTGTGCCCAAAAGGTGAAGGAAGGGCAGAGGGCTAGGGAGAGAGAAAATATTAAGCAGGTTCCACTCTCAGTGTGGAGCCGATCTGAACCCTGAGATCATGACCTGAGGCTGAATCAGGAGTGTGACAGTTAACCAGCTGAGCCACCCAGGTATCCCTACCCATTTTACTATTCTATTTAATTTTTCTTTTTAATTTGTAGGAACTCTTTAGCAAAGACATTGATCAAGTCGTTTATATTGTAAGTTGTAATGATTTTTTCACATATTGTCATTTACCTTATACTATTTTATACCATTAAATAAACCAAAGGGCTTGGCTAAACAGCGAGCTTAGTCAGGGTAAATGAAAGACTAGAGATGGCTTCATAATTCTCACACACATGGCATAATTTAAAGATAACCCATTTTTTCATTATTATGATGCCTGCATTGTGAATCTGGCAGGTTGAAAATGGAAGCCCTGACTGACCGGGAACCTGGATTGATAGACCCAGACAGTGGAGATGAAGCCCATCTTAATGGAGGAGGGCAGCCTGCAGAGGAAGCTCTGGGTGAACCCACTCAAACCGCCGAAACTGAAACGTGCTGTCTGCCTTTGAGTCAAAATAGTGGGAGTGAACTGCCTGCCAGCCAGCCTCAGCCCTTTTCCGCACAAGACATGGAAGAAGAAGAGCTGATAATAGAAGACTATGAGAGCGATGGGACATAGAAACCAGCCTGCCGGTCATGGTGCTACTTGGCAGGTTCATGTGCATTTTATTCAGTGGTATTTCAACAGAGATAATATACTTTTCAAGTTAATGACAGCTTAATACTTCACTCTTGTAGTATTTCAGCACAAGAAACTCACTTCTCTGTCATTTTGAAGTAAACAGAAGATCAAGTTTCAAATAATATCTTAATTTTTTTTCTCTAGTATTTATTTAGTCTTGTGAGTGGTTGGGAGAGGAGGTCAGTGTGAATGACGTGTGTTTGAACATTATGCCAAATATCAAAGAATGTGAAGGAATAACTCAGAATACTAAAACTTTATGGGGTTGTAAATATGAATTATGAAACAGTTTAGTATGCAATTATGAGTGTAAATAAACCTTGTGCCTTATCCACAATTTCTCTATGGTCTCTAACTTCTCAAATATCATTTTTATATGCTGTACAGTGGACTATTTTAGATGCTTTTTGGAAAGTATTTAATTTATATCAAAATTAAAATGTTGAATTTCTTTTCGTTTCTTTTTTTAACTGTTTCCTAACATATAGTCTCAGCCAGGTATCATTGGGCATACATGACTCTCCCTTTATCCGTTAACTTTTCAAAAACAGGGAAGAGAATGGCAGCCTTGCGATGAGAACTCTCGGCGGGAGTAATCACGCCTTTTACTACCTTTCTGAGCTGTGTGCGCGCGCTGTGGCGCGGGCGGAGCTGAGTGTGTAACCGCTGCTCGGAGGTGCGGGGCGGGCCCCGACCCTCCCGGGCGCCAAGCGAGAGTCCCGGCCTGACAAAGCCGGGCGGGGCAAACTTGGCTCGGCCCCGCCCCGGGAGCTGAGCGGGCTTTCAGTGCGGTGGGCGGTGTGCGCGCTCTTCCCGGCAGCCGCGCAGGTGAGTGGGCCCGAGGGGTGGGGCCCTCGTGACGCGGCGGCGGACGGGGAGGGGCCCGGCGGCCCCCCCGGCAGGTGCGCGGCTGAGGAAGGAGAGGCCTTGGGCCCCTCGGCGCGCGCCCGGGCCCGCGGCGCTCGCCACTCAGCCCCGCCATAACCTGCGGCCAAGGCCGGAGGGAGACGCGGAGAGAGGTGAGGGCACCGGGGATAGCGAGGCCTGCGCGTCAGGAGGGCCCTTCAGCCAGCCCGCTTTCATTCAGGGGACACAGGTGCGCGGCGAGGCGCGTCCACGCGGACGCCCTTCCCCGGCGCCGGGATCCTCTGATCCCGACCTGCGCGCGGACTTAGTTCCGGCCGCTTTGGGGCGTCGTCTGGACGGACCGAGAATGGATTTTTTGTCGAACGCGCAGACCGAGCGGTCCCTGGGGTGGGCAGTCCCGGGGAGTGAGAGAGAGACTGGCGGACCGGACGGCGATCGGCGGGCTCGGGAGCGACCCCAGCGCCCGTGCTCGGTGTCCCTTGTCACTCACGCGTGGGTTAACTTAAACCCTCGGGCCTTTCCCGGCTCCCAGGAAGCCCAGAAACATCTCGTGGGCCCAGCAGAACTTGAGAGCGATGCTTCAGTTTTTTGTAAAGGCGACAAGTTCGGTTCCCGTGTCACTTTCCTGGGGGAAACCATGTATCCTCCCCCCGCTATGGCTTTCAGAGCTGTGTGCGCCTACGGAAGGGAGCCAGAGTCCGGGGCTTGTCCAAAACAAAGACCCTCTGTGCCTCAGCGTGCTGAATCCAAGAGGGCTCCCAGTAGCGCCCTGAGAGAGACGCGAGGCGTAGACGGTAACCACGACGTCGGCAAATATCGCTGGCCATTCCCTTTAAAATCACGCCTTTTGTTATTCCATGATTCCCCACGTTTATTTTTTGCTTTTTATGTAAAAATTATTTTTA
Organism: Martes martes; assembly: GCF_963455335.1. NCBI lineage: Eukaryota > Metazoa > Chordata > Mammalia > Carnivora > Mustelidae > Martes > Martes martes. Next base: position 69,201,152 of record NC_137892.1, on the reverse strand, counting down.
TTATGTAAGCGTCGATAAGGTGTTCTGATTCAATTGAGCCACTTCACACAGGTGAAGATAAACCCATTTCAGTGAAGCACACGTTTTTACCAGTGTGTTCAATTAAGCAATGGGATATTGAGTTATGTAGAACTTGCTGCAGTTATTTCTGTGCTTTTGCTTCGACTTTTCTTAGGAAAATATATTTAAAAACAGCAGTAGTACTGGGCATTTCTAGAATTGAAATGTTTTTAGATACAGGGGGCGCCTGCGTGGCTGTCGGTTAAGCCTCTGCCTTCAGCTCCAGTCATGATCCCAAGGTCCTGGGACTGAGGGAACCTGCTTCCGCCTCTCCTCTTGCCTTCGGCTCCCCCTACGTGTACGCTGGCTGTCTCTGTCTCTGTCAAGTAAATTTAAAGTCTTTTAAAAAGTAAAATAAATGTTTTTAGACACAGATGAGATAAATGACAGAGACAAAAATAACTGCTAATTGCTGTCATTTATATCCTACTTTGCACTGGAACTAGCAGTTAATTCTCTAAATTGGGATACCCCATTAGAAAACCCAGAAATTTAGAACTCTCTACATTTTCACCCATTCCGTGGGTGACTATCTAGTCTATGGTGGTACTTATCCTTCTGTGTGTACACTGCCTACTGCTCCTCTCCACCTGGATTTCTAATGGGTTTCTCAAACTCTTCAGGCTGCATATCCCCAGGTCTTTCTCCAGTTTGGAGGGGTGGAGAAATGTTGCATATGAAACTATCGGATGTCTTGAGATTTGCTTCAAAGTAATCTGTTGGCAGAAGGGATAGGCGAAACAGGATTGGTCATCAATGGATAATTATTGAAGTTGATTGATGGGTATACATAGGGTTCATGATACTATTCTTTTCTTATTATGTTTGAAACTTTCTATAATAAAAAAATTTTAATTCCTTGTGTTAAAAAATCTGACTTCTATCTCCATTGCTACCACCATGATCCATTGGATTCAGTCAGTGGCGTCTTAGCCAATCTCCCTGTTTTCTTCCTTGTTGCCTGGAGTGTACTCTCAGCTTGGTGTCCAGAGTGATCCTATTAAAACACGTCAAATCTTGTCACTGCTCTACTCAGAATGTTTCCTGAGCTTCTCCTCTGACTCCTGGTAAAAGCCAAAATCCTTTCCCGTGGTTCTCAAGGCCCTAATGATTCAGATGGACTTAATTCTGCTGCTTACCCTCTCACTCACTCTGCGGCTGCCCTTGCCTCCATGACTTAATAGTTGAACTTGCCAGGCACTCCTGCCTCAAGGCTTTTGCACTAGCTGTTCCATCCGCCTGGACCTCTTCCCCTGATAACCTGTCTGGCTTCCTCCTCTACCTCCTTCATTTCTATGTTCAGATGATACATTCTCTATGAAGACTTCTCAGGTCATTCTATGTAAAATTGTAACACCCTGTGGCAGAGAGCTCCTTATCACCTTTCTTAACTTTGTTCCTTAGCATCCAGTGTATTTCATTTCCCTTATCTGTCATCTGTAATCCCCCCATTGAGACTTAAGTTCCATGAACTCAGAGATTTCAGTTGTTGTTTTTTTTTAAGATTTTATTTATTTATTTGACAGACAGAGATCACAAGTAGGCAGAGAGGCAGGCAGAGGGAGAGGAAGCAGGCTCCCTGCTGAGCAGAGAGCCTGGCTCGGGCCTCTGTCCCGGGACCCTGGGATCATGACCTGAGGCGAAGGCAGAGGCTTTAACCCACTGAGCCACCCAGGTGCCCCTCAGTTGTTTTTTTTTTTTTTTTTTTTTTTCACTGATACACTTTTAGCATACCCGGTGCATAGCAGATGTTTGGTAAATATTCGTTGAACGGATAGGTCTCCATTTTACAAAATGAAATAAAGCAAAGCCTTAGGAGGGTACCTGTGTGGCTCGGTCCATTAAGCAGTCCGCTCAGGTCATGATCTCAGGGTCATGAGCTCCAGCCCCTCATCAGGCTCGCACTGGGCATGGAGTCTGCTTAAGATTCTCTCTCTCCCTCTGCTCTCTTTCTCTCTCAATTTAAAACAAAACAAAACAAAACACCCAAAGCCTGAGGAACTTCTAAATGGTTCAACACTACAGAGGTGGGATTCTCCATTTAAACTTTGAGATCTTCATAGTGCCAAGTATAGTCCTGTATGTCCAGTTAGTTTTCAGTAAATACTCGTTTATAAGCAATGAGAGGGAGAAATTCATTGTGCCTTAAACCTAGTAGTTATATTGGTGAATAGTGTCCTTTTTTGTGTGTACATGTAGGTCACTGATTTCGTGAAGGAAATCAACAGGTTTAATAAAAGTGCTTTTTGTCTGCTTTATTTTTAGGTGGATCAAACCTCTGAGATACTGTTTGAGTGTTGCTATGGCAACAGCAAATCGCCTTTAGGTGGCCCCTCTGGAAAGAGTGCTACACGTGATACACATGGTTACTCTGTGTTGTACTTCTGGGGAATCTTAACCTTCAGTGATTTTTTTTTTTTCTCTGAGAATTCAGTTTTTAAAACTGAATATCAATAATTAATATTTTAGAGTGGAAGAAGCAATTTCCCCTAAACCAACTTCCCTGATTCAAGAAAGAAAGGGGCTCTTCAGTCCCTGTATTTAATAGAGCTGCTTCTCCCAGGCCATTCCAAAGGAGATTTGAGGTAATGAAAATGAAGAGTATTTGCTGACACATCAAACTTCGGTATGCTCAAACTACTAAATATTTTGATTTAGGCGTTTGAGAAAAGGGTTCTGCTTGGGATGTGTTAGTATCCTGTATTATTAAAATTTAGCTTCTTATATGGTTTCCACACTTTGTTGTTCACAGGGCTCATAGGTAAATTAGACTTAGAAATATTTTAATTCAGAACTAAGATTTTAATTTTGATTGCCCTTAAAATCATATAGAATGATGATGTTACCCCTGGCTAATATGTTGTATATGTTTAAAATATTTCTATTATCCTTTTTACATATGATAATTAGACATGATCATATTGGTTTCCTAAATATGATCATCTGCCATTAAGTGAATAAAATCAGGATCATTGAAGGAATAAATAGCTAGGCATAAGTGATAACTTTAACTTCTTGGCCACAGGTATAAAAGTCACAAATGTCGTCAAATGATGGAAGGTCCAGGAATCGGGACAGACACTATGATGAAGTCCCAAGGGACAGGGACTCACCCTATCAAGACGGCACCATAGGAACCCTCCAGACTCTTCGTGACAGTGAGCTGGCTGTGAGCGCTGATCCCTTGCCACCACCCCCTCTCCCGTTACAGCCACCGTTCGGCCCCAACTTCTACTCAAGTGACACAGAGGAGCCGGCCATAGCCCCAGATCTCAAACCTGTAAGGCGCTTTGTCCCTGAGTCCTGGAAGAACTTCTTCAGAGGGAAGAAAAAGGACCCAGGATGGGATAAGCCAGTGTCGGACATCAGATACATCTCGGATGGAGTGCAGTGTTCACCTCCAGCCTCTCCAGCAAGACCAAACCACCGCTCACCCCTCAACTCCTACAAAGATCCTTGCGGAGGGTCAGAAGGAACCTTTAATTCCCAGAAAGAGGCTGAGGCCATGTTTCACCACGATCCCTACAGTTCCCTCTGCCGACACACACAGACAGCCCAAACGTACAGTGAGAAGGTGGAAGAGTATAACCTGAGGTATTCCTACATGAAGTCGTGGGCAGGCCTGCTGCGAATTCTGGGTGTGGTGGAGCTGCTTTTGGGAGCTGGCGTCTTTGCTTGTGTCACAGCTTACATTTACAAGGACAGTGAGTGGTATAACCTGTTTGGATATTCACAGCCCTATGGCATGGGAGGCATTGGTGGCCTGGGCAGCACGTACGGGGGCTATTATTATAGTGGCCCCAAAACCCCTTTTGTACTCGTGGTTGCTGGATTAGCTTGGATCGCCACCGTTATTATTCTGGTTCTCGGCATGTCCATGTATTATCGGACCATCCTTTTGGATTCTAATTGGTGGCCTCTAACTGAATTTGGAATTAACGTCGCCTTGTTTATTTTGTATATGGCTGCAGCCATAGTGTATGTGAATGATACCAACCGAGGTGGACTCTGCTACTATCCGTTATTTAATACTCCAATGAATGCGGTGTTCTGCCGGGTGGAAGGAGGACAGATAGCAGCGATGATCTTCCTGTTTGTCACCATGATCGTTTATCTCGTTAGTGCTTTGGTTTGCCTAAAGTTGTGGAGGCACGAGGCAGCTCGGAGACACAGGGAGTGGATGGAACATCAGGAGGTAAGGAATTTCACCATCCTTCATTCATTTTTCAATTTTTTTCTGTTATTTTCTCCCTTGTTAAATATGTACAGCTGTCAAAACAAAGATTTTATAAAAGCCATTTTTGTTTTTTAAGTGATCTGAAATTCGAAAGCCCTGGCTCAGTATCCGACCTGCTTTTGGTGAGATAACCCACTGTGGCGTGTCACTGATGTGTAACATTGCGAGTGGGCATCCGATGGGAAACATGGTATATGGTTTGTCGGCTGTGCTATGTCTGTGATGCTTAAGCGGAAAATTTCTGTAACAAAGAATAATACCGTTTTCAGTACAATGACTGTCTCCTCATTAAAGTAAGTTTGAGAACAGGGTTGATTCTGTAGTGTGGTAAAGCTCAATAAAAAACAAAACTTTTAGGTTTTAGGTGGAAAGTGCTCATTTACAAGTTATGATGAGTGGCACTTTTCTCCAGTGACTTAAATAGAGTCATGTAAGAATACAGTGAACCACATTTGTTTTTTTTAAGTATTGAGTGGCTGAGTTGTAATGAACATACTCTGAAAACTTGCCCAGGCATTTTGATGTTTCGTTCTTATTTTGGGAAGATGAGTGTTCCCAAATTAGAATGGGAGCCTGGCACTTGTTTTTATTTCCAGGATTTAACTAATTAAATAGAAGAAGGAGGAGAAGGAGGATTGATAATAATAATGATAATGATACCTGGAGGGTAAGATTATGTAAAAGCCATATTTAAAATTATTTTATTTGAACAGTAGCAAAAATGTTAGAATGTGTTCCTTTAGCTTCATTATACCCTGAAATGAGTTAATGTTTTGTTTTCTTTTTTTAAAGATTTTTTTTTTTTTTTAATTTGAGAGAGAATGACTGAGAGAGAGCATGAGAGAGGAGAAGGTCAGAGGGAGAAGCAGACTCCCCAAGGAGCTGGGAGCCTGATACGGGACTCGATCCTGGAAGTCCGGGATCATGACCTGAGCCGAAGGCAGTCGCTCAACCAACTGAGCCACCCAGGCACCCCTGTTTTGTTTTCTTTTAAGGAGAAGTGTGTAGTAGAATTACCTATGCTACCAACAATGCCTTATTAATTTTTTCTTAATTTTGAGTCAACTTATTATGCATTTTTCTTTTCCCATTTTTTTTTTGTTAAGATTTTTTATTTATTTGAGAGAGAGAGTGATACAGAGAACATGAACATGGGGAGGGTAGAGAGAGAAGTAGACTCTGTGCTGAGCAGGAAGCCCGATGCGAGACTTGATCCCAAGTCCCTGGGATCATGACCTGAGCTGAAGGCAGATGCTTAACGTATTGAGGCACCCTGGTGCCCGTCAACAGACTTCTTAACATCATTTCAAAATTCTACATGAGTCTGACTATAATTATCAACATAAAACATTCATTTCTATCTCCTTTCTCAAAACTTGTTTCCATAAGACTTTTTTTTTCCTTTTTTGGGAGAGAGAGAGAGCAAGCAAGAGAGAGCACAAGCAGGGAGGATAGGGGGAAGCAGGCTTCCTGTGAACAAGGAGCTTGATGTGGTGCTGGATCCCAGGACTCTGGGATTGTGACCTGAGCCAAAGGCAGACACTTAACGGACTGAGCCACCCAGGTGCCCCCCATAAGACTTTTTATGATGGTTGATTAGACTTGAATTAGCCTCATGTAGGAGGTTGTGCCACTTTGTATGTTGCTGTAACTTTTTTTTTTTTTTTTTAAGATTTCATTTACTTATTTGATAGAGAGAGACATAGCATGAGAGGGAACACAAGCAGGGGGAGTGGGAGAGGGAGAAGCAGGCTTTCCGCTGAGCGGGGAGCCCGATGTGGGGCCCGATCCCAGGACCCTGGGATCATGACCTGAGCCAAAGACACGACTGAGCCACCCAGGTGTCCCAGTTGCTGTAATTTCTTAAGAGTTAGAGGCTTTAATGGCCTGTGGGTTTTTTCTATTAATTTTATACCTATAACAATTTAAATTATTTAATTGCACAGGGTAGTGGGAGCCAAGAATAAATTAAAACTTCTAGGTAATTCAGTGCAATTTACCTAATAGTCTCTATTAGGTCTGTACCTCTAACTGTGTGTTCCTGACAGACAGGGAGTTACAGTTAACCCACCTCCTCTGCTTCTTTGCTAGCCCATCCAAAGTCACCCAGATGAGCAGGGAACATCTGTCAAGTAGAGAATCCAAGTCTGTGAAATTGAGATTGGGCTATAAATACAAGTGGATGAAAATATTTACAAAGTAGCCTCACACCTCTCTGAAAAATCATTTTCACTCTTTTTTATTCTAGATAAGTGAGCCATCATTGCCATCCAAAAGGAAAATGGTAAGAATAAAGTTCACATTGTATTTTATGTCTAGCTTGTTAAATGTTTTCTATCTTATCTGTTACCTACAGAGTAGATCATCTGTCTGTGAAAGTGTATCTATTACATTGAGTTCCTAACTGAACATCTAGTTCAACTTTCAGCTTTTTTTCTCATAATGAAAGGATCAAATTACACATGCACATGGTGTATGTTGGGCAAAACTGTAAGTGCTATCGTTTTTTTAGCTTCTTTTCATTTTGTTAGTTAAGATTATGCAAGTGAACAGCTGTTTCTTATGTTTAAAATTAAATTAAAAATGAAATTAAATTTAATTTAAAAAATTAAGTCAAAATTTTTTAAGTCCAGGGGATTCTCTCAAACTTTCTTTAGTCTTTTCAAAGTTCTTTGCTGTTCTTTTTCTCACCTTGCTTTCAGATGTTAAATTTTGTTGTGGCAGGAAAAAAATACCTATTCCAGAATTGACTAAGGCAGTAGTCAAGATATTTACCTTTCCATGCCTTGATTTCTTCATCTGTAAAATTGGAATAATAATTGATTCCTTAAAAAAAGAAAAATTTTTTTAATCTTAAAAAAAAATTGATTCCTACCTCACATATTTGCCGAGAGAATTAAATGAGATGCTGTTATTATATTTAATAGCATATATGTAAAAACCTAATATATTTTAATAATCATAATCTTTTCTCATTGAAAAGTCCTTTTTTAAAGATATTGGGCATTATTTCTAAGCAAGAAGTTGAGAATCCAGCCTTGGATTTGTTTCTTTGTAAAGGGAGTGGTATGTACTTGGTTCAAAACTAAATGGGTCTCTAATACAATGTCTTCTCTCATACCTCATGCCTCAGCTTCCCAGCTCTCCCACTTGGAAGGAACCATTGTTATCAGTGCCTTGTGTTTCCTTTCAGACATGTGTTTATATTATTTGTATGTGTAATGTGTACACACACACACACACACACTTACTTTATTCCCCCTTTCACACAAATGCTGGCATACCATACCCACTGTTATGCCCCTTATTTTCTTCTCTTAACAATACATTTCTAAGACATTTCCTTATTAGTTCATAAAGAACTTCTGCATTCTCTTTTTATAACTGTATAGTACGGCATTGTATGGGTGCTCTTGTTTATTTTGACTGCCTGGTTGCCCAACGGTAGTTTTACCAAGTTCCACTCCCAGGAGCACTGTGGTCTTCCTTACACCTTGACCAACACAGTGTTAGGAAAATTTTTGACGTCTGTCAACTTGATAGGTGAAAAATGGTGTCTAAGGTAGTTATAATTTGCATTTGTCTTTTAAGGAGTGAGACTGACCATTTTTCACATGTTATGTTTGCTTTTCCTTCCCTGTTTACTCTTCGTATCCTGTCTACTTTTAATTTTTTTTAATTTTTTTTTAATTTTTTAAAAAGATTTTATTTATTTGACAGAGATCGCAAGTAGGCAGAGAGGCAGGCAGAGAGAGAGGGGGAAGCAGGCTCCCCATTGAGCAGAGAGCCCGATGTGGGACTCGATCCCAAGACCCTGAGATAGTGACCTGAGCCGAAGGCAGAGGCTTAACCCACTGAGCCACCCAGGCGCCCCCCCCCCCGTCTACTTTTTAATTGAGTTGCTAATTTATACAAATCCTTTAAGTGCATGCATTTTGAAAATACCTTTTATAGGTTTTTTTAAACATTATTCTCTTTAACACAAATATAATATGAAAATGTTTTGTTCACAGTAAAGTAAGGGATTTCTGAAGTGGACAAATGACACTTTGTCCAAGGGATTGTGATTAATACATTAGTGTTATCATTCATTCATTGAACAAACATGTCCCAATTAGATTGTAGGCTAGTGATATGGATACTACAAGGTACATCATCTCCATTTCCCAGGGGCTTACAAATCTTGCGAAAAAGAAAACCACAGAGTGGTAGTAGAGTGTGTATATATGTGAAAGAGTGAGCAAGAACCATAAAACTGAAGTTGCTTAAAGATTTGTTTCTTGGGCCCCACATCGGGTTCTCTGCTCAGCGGGGAGCCTGCTTCCCCCTCTCTCTCTGCCTGCCTCTCTGCCTACTTGTGACCTCTCTCTGTCTCTGTCAAATAAATAAGTAAAATCTTAAAAAAAAGAAAAAAAGATTTGTTTCTCAAAAAAGGAGAGATTTGAGTTCTCTGCTATCTTCTGGGGAAATCAGTTTATGGATGATAATGTCTCAAATTCAGCATTGTTATTGGTCAAAGCAATTGGGATCTGTAATTAGCCACAGATTTTAGTGGGTCAGTTGCCTTAAATTACTTCTGACATGTATGTTAAGTCATCTGAATTGCAGTCTACCATTGCATCTTAACAGGATCCATAAATCTTTAGAAACCATGAGATACTTGAGCAGCCCTGACTAACCAGGCATGGGATAAATGAGGCGGGGATTGGTTGGTCTACAGATTATTGAAGAGTTCCTCTTGCAGCATGGACCTAAGTGCTACAAACCTATGCACTTGAAACATTCTTCATAGAGTTAGTCACACACATGATTCTGTGCCTGTGGCTTTTAATTTGCTTTTATTGTACTTTGTTTTCACTTCCTAATTCCTTTGTCTGTTTGCTTTAAATATTTATTTATTATTGCTTTCAGGATGTGTATTTCAGTTAGACTTCTTAACTCAGTGGTGCAGTCACAGTAAGCGAAATGGATGCTCACTTTTAAACTGTTACATAGATAGATAAATAGCTAGGTAGATAGTAGTTACCTTTAGGAGGGCCACTGCCTAACTGTGGGAAGACAAGGAGAGAGGGAGACTTACTTTTCATTATATACCCTATTGGATGTTTGAATTATATGTCATGTATATACATATTACCTATTCAAAAATGTTTAAGTTTTTAACAAATTAAATTAATAAATACTTCAAATAAAATTGACATAAGCAATGTAGAGCTAATGCTTAAATAATTAATAACACTGGTCCTTTGAGATTTAAGAGCAGCTTCCCTAACTTACCCTATGGGCTGCCTTCCAGTGTTAGTGACCTTGACCAAACGAAGAGAGCACTCTTCCCAGTTGGGAGTCATGAGAGTGGTTTGGCCTGATTATTACCAATACTCTTATTCCAGATTGCCAGTACTGCTTTAACTCTTCTGTAAATCCTGCTCCCTCAGAGGGACTGATGGGGAGACTCATGAACCCTACCCTGGCCAGGAATGACCATCATGGCTGCATCACAGCCTGGTGAGAGTCCTAAAATAATGCTCACTACATGGAAAATATCAAGTTTAAAAGACTTTAGTGTAGAAGATGGGTCAGGGTTACACAGCTGTTTTATAATGGAAAAGGGGTCTAAAAACTTCTATATAAGGAAATTCACTTTCTAAAAGTTGGCAGTCTTGGGGCACCTGGGTGGCTCAGTGGGTTAAAGCCTCTGCCTTTGGCTCAGGTCATGATCTCGGGGTCCTGGAATCTAGCCCCGAGTCTGGCTCTCTGCTCAACGGGGAGCCTGCTTCCCTTCCTCTCTCTCTGCCTGCCTCTCTGACTACTTGTGATCTGTCTGTCAGATAAATAAATAAAATCTTTAAAAAAAAAAAAGTTGGCAGTCGTGGGAACAGGTGATAGCATACTCTGATATCAGGGGTAAGCAAGTCAGTGTTAGCATTAGGAAGTATGTTTCTGATCATCCTCAGGGACTTAAGAATCTGTTTGCTTTGTGGAGGTTAACAGTGGTGTACATTTTGCAGATGCTGATTGTTCAGTCCACGAGACAGGACTGTCTCATGGGGCTGCAATGTGGCAGTGATGTGGCAATGGTAGTCATTCTTTGCCATGGTGGAATTTATGGGCTTCCTCACCACTCCCTTTGAGGTAATGGGATTTTCCAATTGTTTAAGCGCAGAGTAGAGTCAACCTGAAAGGCCTGGCTGAATTGGGGAAGTTGCCCCGAATGCAATGAGGGTGGTCAGCATGATTGTTTGGTGAGAATGTGGCTGAAGCGGACTGTACAGGTAGGACAGGATTAGGGAGCTCTGCCAGCAAGTGCTAGGGTACCCCATTCAGGCTGCCCTAGAAGGCTGGTACCGGGCATGTCCGGGGTCTGTTGTAGGTTCCCGGCTCCCGAGAGGTCCTGGAATAGTCAGGAATAATCTTAGTGGAGTTAGAACACCCATTCATAGGGCTCCTTTGAAAATCCTACCAATCCGTTTAACTTAAACTCTTTCAAGATACGGGAGCCGAATGCAGAGGGCACCTTTTCACAGGGCCCTTTCTCTGGGAAGTGAATCACAGTGGATCCACATTCAGGTATATTCTAGAGGCAAACCTCTGGGAGGGAATCCTGTGACTCAATTGGGGAATCTCTATTAGACTTAGCTACTAGAAACATTTAGGAAAGGCTGGATTTCCAATTTCTCATTGATTTTCACTTGCTTCTTTCCCAGTTCTTGGTAGGGAAGAATTGGCAGGCTACCACAGGAGAGGCAGTGTAGTATGATGAAGACAAAATAAAGCTTGGAATCAGGCAAATCTGAATTTCATTACTACTAGCTCTGTGATTCTGAAGAAGTTACTTACCCTCTCTGAATATAAGTTTCCTGTCCCCTGTTTGGAACTATTTACTACACTGTAACTTTTTATTTTGTATTTTAACAAATACACTTTTTGAAAAGCAAATAAGATCATTTTTATTTTTTTTTTTATTTTATTTTTTTTAAAAAACAGATTTTTATTTATTTATTTGACAGAGAGATCACAAGTAGGCAGAGAAGCAGGCAGAGAGAGAGAGAGGAGGAAGCAGGCTCCCTGTGGAGCAGAGAACCCGATGCGGGACTCGATCCCAGAACCCTGAGATCATGACCTGAGCCGAAGGCAGAGGCTTAACCCACTGAGCCACCCAGGCGCCCAATAAGATCATTTTTAAAAAGAAATATACAGACATAAAGTAAGATCAAACAGAGACATAAACAAATTCTAATAAATCCCTAAGTGCTGGACAGGTTTTTTTCCAAGCTAGAAAAGTCAGAATCTAACCTGAACGTTGAAGGTGGTAGTGTGGGTTTGAGATCACGGCCCCTGCATCAGTGCATGGTGTGCTCAGAGGGAGAGACTTAGTATTTGGACAAGTGCACACTTTTTTTTTTTAAGATTTTATTTATTAATTTGACAGAGAAAGACAGTGAGAGAGGGAACGCAAGTAGGGGGAGTGGGAGAGGGAAAAGCAGTCCTCCCGCTGAGCAAGGAGACATGGAGCTTGGTCCCAGAACCTGGGGATCATGACCTGAGCTGAAGGCAAACGCTTAACTGACTGAGCCACCCAGGCGCCCTGCACACTATTTCTAACTTGGTAGCATATTAAGTCCATTTTTGTCTAAAGCATTTTTTAAATTGAAGTTAGTTGACACACAATGTTACATTAGTTTCAGGTGTACAATGTAGTGATTCAACTTCTCTATACACTTATGCTGTGCTCATCACAGTGTAGCTGCCATGTCACCAAACAACACTGTCACCTTGACTGTATTCCTTATGCTGTGCCTTTCATCGCCTTGAATAAGTTAACTGGAAAGGGACCTCCCCCTCACCTTCACCCATTATGCCTACCCCCACCCTCCTCATCAGTGCATTTTTTAATTTGAAAAGCTTAGTAATTGTAACCATAGCATTACTTACCCCATTGCTTAATTACTTAATCTTGCCTCACAATAAAGCTTTTCTGTTATTTGCTGACAGAGACTCGGTTTTTTTTACTAGAAGCAAAGAAAGGTCCTATGAAACCTGGGGCCCTGTGTTTGTCGCCAGGAATACTGAGAATGGTGTGTCCCAGGGCTGGAGCCAAACACAGCCTTCTAATAAGAGCCTAATGAGGTTTTGATTGTTCGTCTTAGGTGTACTTTCAGATTTTTTTTTCCTCAGTAAGGTTTTCTGAATTGGTGTTCAGTGAGGTTTAGTGAACCTCACCCAAATACAGTGAAAGAAAATTTTAAGAGTATTAAAAACAGAAACATTTAGGGGCACCTGGGGGGCTTAGTGGATTAAAGCCTCTGCCTTCAGCTTGGGTCATGATCTCAGGGTCCTGGGATCAAGCCCCGTGTCAGGCTCTCTGTTCAACAGGGAGCCTGCTTCCCTTCCTCTCTCTCTACCCACCTCTCTGCCTACTTGTGATCTCTGTCTGTTAAATGAATAAATAAAATCTTTTTTTTTTTTTTAAGATTTTATTTGTTTATTTGACAGACAGAGATCACAGGTAGGCAGAGAAGCAGGCACAGAGGAGGAAGCAGGCTCCCCGCTGAGCAGAGAGCCCGACGTGGGGCTCGATCCCAGGACCCTGGGATCATGACCTGAGCCGAAGGCAGAGGCTTTAACCCACTGAGCCACCCAGGCGCCCTGAATAAATAAAATCTTAAAAATATAATAATTTAAAGCAGATGAAATAGTCTGAAAATATGCTGACTTCTTAAAGCTTCCTTTTTAAATAAAAAGTGAATCTTTGAATTAGGGATGTGCAAGTAAGGAAAATGAATAGTTCCTGCTTAAAAAACTTAACCTAGGGAAAAAAATTCTACCTGGGCAGAATTTATGATTTTGACCCGGAAATCTGAGCTTGACACCTGGGGCTGCTGCTAAGCTCTGAAGGGTCAGCGTTATCCATAGAGGCTCCATCAGCCAGGGTCCCCCTCAGACAGCAGCGTGACAAATGGGTTGTTAACTATTTAGAAGCTAAAGAGGGAGGCCATGAAATAGAGATCCATTTATTTAAGCCAAAAAAGTTTCTCCTCATTTTATTTTTTTAAGATTTTATTTGTTTATTTGAGAGAGAGAGAATACAAGCAAGGGTGTGGGGGGTGGGAGAAAGAGGAAGAGAGAACCAGGCTCCCCACTGAGCACGGAGCCTGATGGGGACTCAGTCCCAGAACTCCAGGATCATGACCTGAGCTGAAGGCAGACGCTTAACTGACTGAGCCATCCAGGGGTCCCTGTTCCCCTCTTTTTAATACTGTCATTCATTATCAAGATCAAACAGGTAAGAATTCATTCATTTGAAGAAATGGCTTCTTAAAAAGTAGAGAAAAAGGAGAATAAATACTAACCTCAGAAGGTGTTCCCTGAAATACTTCTGCTTAGTCTCCTTTCCTTGGGAGTTTCCTGCTCCTTACTGGGATCCTTGCTGTTTGGGACCCAGTGGCCAGCATGCCTCTTGCACCAAGGCCATCTGGTTCCACTTCCAGCCTTCTCCTGGGTGCTGTGGGCAGCCCTTCTCCTCTGCACAACCCTCCCGCAGGGTTGGTTAGCTGCCTCACCCACCAATGCGTGGTCTGTGCTGTTTGGGGAGTTAAAAGCTGGTGATTTTTAGGATGAGGTAATCTTAAGCCACACCTCAGACATAGCCTCAGAGATAGGGGAATCAGGAAACAAAAGGATTTTAAAGCTCTGCCTGGCAAGAGAAAGAGCAAAGTTTTAAAATGTGTTATAGTTGGGGCGCCTGGGTGGCTCAGTGGGTTAAGCCTCTGCCTTCAGCTCAGGTCATGGTCCCAGGGTCCCATGGTCCTGGGATCGAGCCCCGCATGGGGCTGTCTGCTCAGCGGGGAGCCTGCTTCCCCATCTCTCTCTGCCTGCCTCTTGGCCTACTTGTGATCTCTCTCTATCAAATAAATAAACAAAATCTTTTTAAAAAAAATGTGTTGTAGTTTGTTTTCAGCCAAGTGGGAGCCCTCCTGAGCTGCTCTCAGTTTAGTTCAGGAAGTTTAATTCAACAAGTGTATGCCAAAGTCCCAGGGGCCCAGTGGAGGGGGGACTGACTGCTGTAATGAGAAATCAACCATTTCTAGGTTTCTAGCTACCAGAATTGCAGGGCACTTTAGGATTGAACGGTATGCATTTAAGTAAACCTTCCTCTTGTTAGTCATTTAAAGCATCAATAAGCCGAAAAGTTATGTTGTTGTTTTTTGTTTGTTTGTTTGTTTTTTGAGAGACAGAGCAGGAGCAGGGAAGGGGGAGAGGCAAAGGGAGAAGTAGACTCCCCACTGAGCAGGGAGCCCAACTGAGGACTCGATTCCAGGACCCCAAAATCACAGCCTGAACCGAAGGCAGACCCTCAACTGACTGAGCCCCTCAGATGCCCCTGTTTGTTTCAAGTAGGCTCCCTGAGATGAAGACCTGAGCTGTGTGATCAGGAGTCAGACATTTAACAGACTGAGCCACCCAGGTGCCCCCCCAAAAGTTCAGGGTTTTAATTGTGGCTTTTCCACTTCCCAGCTCTGATGCCCTAGAAAATTTACTTAACCTCTGAACCTTGCTGGTTCCCGTGTAAAATGGAAACCCCTCTCCTGGCATCCACCCACCTCACCACTGTGGTCCGTGTTGTGGGCCCTGCCCCCTGGGGCCACGGAACAGTCTTTCCCTAAAGCTGCGAGTCCATGTGAGCCTGCCCATTCCAGAGTGGGTTTCCCTGGGCATTGACACCCCTGCTTCCTTACGTCATACTTTAGAGCTACTTCCTCTCCAGGTCATTTCATCTTGTGCTACTTCTCCTCTTTTGAATGTACCATTTTTTGCTAAAGACTTCTGAGAACTTTCCAGTTGAGAAACCAGGGTGACTTAAAACAAGGAGCCACAGGTTCAGAACTCATGGATAGCTGAAAGGCCTTCACCACCTTTCCTCTGGGTTTGCTTGCTTTCCTTTTCAGGCAGTGAAAACAATGTAACTCATCTCCCTTTCCGACCTAAGTGCTGGCTACTTGTGGCTGATTCATCTCAAGTTCCCCAGGACATTTTTTCTCTTTCTATTTAAGTAGCCTTATTCCATATTTTCCCCTGAATTTCTTATTTTGAACTACATTTTGTATTTTTTTTTTTTTTTTTAGATTTTATTTATTTATTTATTTATTGAGAGGGAGAATGAGAGAGAGAGATCACAAGCTGGGGAAGGGGCAGAGGAAGAAGCAGGCTTTCTACTGAGCAGGGAGCCCAGTGTGGGACTTGATCCCACAACCTGAGCTGAAGGCAGAGGCTTAACCCACTGAGCCACCCAGGTGCCCTGCAGTTTGTATTGTTTTATAGTTGGGGTATACAACCTAAATAAAGTACTTAAGACCCTACATTTAGTATTTCATCATCCACATTTAATATACACACAATGGTTTTATCTGTCATGCACTCCTGTACCTCAGTGTGGTTCCCCTTAGCTATTACAAAGACATTCAGACAATTTTGTGACTATAAAACATGCAGTTCTCAAGTGAAATGTTAATTGCTGCTTCTACTTTTCTTCCCCCTGCTTCTCCCCACCATTTTCTTCTAACATAAATTCATGTGGGTTTTTTTTTTTTTTTCCCTCTTCCTCCACCTCTGTTTGCAAATAAATCCTCTTTTTCTCCCATACTGTAGTGTGATATGGCCACTGGTGGTGACAGACAGAGAGACCAAGAAGTTAATGTCAAAGAATTGAGACCAACAAAAATGAAACCCGAACTTCTGAGTGGGCACATCCCTGCAGGCCACATCCCTAAGCCTATTGTGATGCCTGACTATGTCGCGTGAGTGTCTGTTTAAATCCTTCTTCAAGGCAGAAATGGAGAGATCCCATTTGTCTCCAAGTTCATGCTCTCTGCTTGACAACATTTATATTTAAACAGTTTGTTCCTGGAGAGGTAGGATATTGAATTGAAGATACAGCGTGGTCAGTGAGGAATAAGCTAGGCTGATTTTCCGTTCAGCCTGTTTTCAGTGAAAAAGTCACAACGTTGGTTAATTTTTTCCATCAGAAAATACCCTGTGATTCAGACAGAAGATGAACGAGAACGCTACAAAGCTGTTTTCCAAGACCAGTTTTCAGAGTACAAAGAGCTCTCTGCAGAAGTCCAGGCCGTCTTGAGGAAGTTCGACGAGCTAGATGCAGTGATGAGCAGATTGCCTCGTTGTTCAGAAAACCAACAGGTCAGTGCCTGCAGCTGCCTGGGAGGGGCCCTGAGAAAGGAAGGGTAAAATCCGACCTTCACGTGAATGTGGGGCAGCCATAATCACCATGTCCATCTGCTGTCTATGTCTTGGAAAGTCATTTGAGGTCTTCAAGGGCACTAGTCAGGATTATAATTCACATTATATAGTTTTGTATCTTTTGCTCTCAATTATTAAAGTTATAAAACAATCATTTTATTTTCTTAGGCAAAATATAAATTTTCCTAAAATACATACTGAATCCATCAGGGTCTTAAAGGAGACCGATGGCACACTCAAACTGAGACAATTCGAAAAAGATTTATTCACAAAGGTGTGGGCAGGGTGTAGGGGAGCAACCAGGGTTCATGCATTCTCCAGATTCTCCAGGGGTAAGTGACGGCCAAGCCACGAGCACCCCAGATCCAAAGAGCACAGTGCGTAACGGCAGAGTAGATCTGAGCCGCTGGGCACACACATCCACACATTATACGGATAACCGTGATCGTGACAGCAGGAGATAGGGAAGAGTCACAGCAGTCACCAGGGACTCAGTCACTTTCTGTAAGGTTCTGGAGTTTGGGCGGGGGTGGGGAGGGAGTGTCACATTTTAATATTTCTGAAATCAGGATGCCCTGATAATCCGTGGCACTTTTTATCAGATGTACATTTTTTATTGAGACACAATTCACATGCCATAAAATTCATCCTTTTAGACTGAACAATTCACAGGGTTTTAGTACATTCGCAAAGTTGTATAACCATTAGTACCCCCTAATTCCAGAACATTGTCATCACTCCAGCAAGAAACCCCATACCCATCAGCACATATTCCCCATCCCTACCCCTCTCCCACCACTGACAACTACTAATGTACTTTCTCTCTAGAGTTCCTTATTTTGAACATTTTCTATAAATGGAATGATGTAATATGTGGCCTTTTGCATCTGGCTTTTCATAACATTTTTAAGGTTCATTTATATTGTAGCAAGATTCAGTATTTCATTCCTATCTGTGATATTTATTGTATGTACCACATTTTCTTTATCAACTTATCACCTGATGAACATTTCAGTTTTTTTCCACTTTTTGGCTGTTATGAGTAATGCTCTGAACATTTATCTGTAATATCCTAACTTTTTAAAAGACTGTGTATTAGTCTAAGCTATTATTTGTATAATTCAAAATTTTTGATAAAGATTTTTATTTCTTTGTTTGACACACAGAGAGAACACAAGCAGGGGGAATGGCAGGCAGAGGGAGAGGGAGAAGGAGGGTTTCTGCTGAGCAGGGAGCCTGATGTGGGGCTTGATCCCGGGAGCCCGGGATCATGAGCTGAGCCAGAGGCAGATGCTTAACTGACTGAGCCACCCAGGCGCCCCTATAATTCAAGTTTTTAAAACTCACAGCATTTTTAACAAATGTCAAGCAAGTTAATGTATATATATAACTAACATATATTTTATATATGTGTATTCTGCTCCTGTGATCTGTAAGGACTAGGCATCTTTGTTTTGACCACAGACTATTAAGTGTACATTTAAATCAGTTATAATTATGAGCTCGCGAAGCCAAAATGTCCAGTGTAGTAACTTTTCCCACTCCTGGAGCAAAGGAATGGTGTTTTCTAGGAGGTGCCAGTACCAGGAAGCAGGAAAAATCCCGCAAATATTGCAGGTCAAGGGTCACTTGGTTCCATTTGAAAGACAAACAGGGTCCAGAGGTCCAAGAAGGATGCCCAATTTTATAGGCCCTCGAAGGAGGGCAGGAAGGATTGAGCAGGCCTCTGGAGACTGTGTCAGCACAGGCTGGGAAGAGCAAGCTGGCTGACAGATAGGATGCTGAGCAGTCTAGTCATGTCGTCGTTGAGCCTAGACCCAGTGGGCTCTGGTTTATGGCTTTGTGTGAATGGGTAAGGGCTCTGCCAATTGAGTCTGCACCTGGTGGATGGGAAGGACCTGATTATAGTAGGGACTGAGACTGGGTCCTCCCGTGATATTTCTGTACAGTATTAACAGTAGTTGTTTCCCGTGGTTTGTACAGAGCATGGTAAGTAAGTAGCCAAATGACAAGGCCACTGTTAGTCTCCATGTCTCCTTAAGTCCCTAAAGTAGAAATATTAATTGTATCACAAAAGTTAACTTCTCATCAGCCACAGACTGAGCTTTGCTGTGGGCGGGAGTCAGAGGGAAGGCCTGTTGGTTTCCTGACAGGTCCCCAGGGTGGTGTTCAAAAGCCCAGCGGTCTGGTTTGGAGCGATAGTTTTCTCATGGACCTGCTTGTGTGCCCTTGAGAAATGATCACATGACTTTTCTACGCCTATAAAATAAGAATATTGCTCAAAATAATCTGGTCCTCACTGTCTAAAGTTCCATTTTTCTTTTTTTTTTTTTAAGATTTTATTTATTTATTTAACAAAGAGAGAGAAGAGATCACAAGTAGGCAGAGAGGAAGGCAGAGAGAGAGGGGGAAGCAGGCTCCCTGCAGAGCAGAGAGCCCTCGGGGCTCAATCCCAGCACCCGGGGATCATGACCTGAGCCAAAGGCAGAGGCTTAACCCACTGAGCCACCCAGGTGTCCCTAAAGTTCCATTTTTCTGACAGCCTCTAGGATAGGTTTTGCCATTCTTATCTCAGCCTGCATCACCCTCACCGCACCGCTGGCCCCAGCAGCTGGTTTCTTCCCAGTCCAGGCCCTCTTCAGACAGGTGACAACTAAATTAGCCGGTCACCTCAATGCTGGCAAACAATCAAAGCACAAATGACACTCCTGCAAAAGGCACGAAAGATTTAGAATAGGTCGCAAAAAGAATGTGGGTGGGTGATGAGAAATGTTCTCAGGGAGGGCTTTTAGAACTACAAATATTATTTTTCCTATTTTACTTATTGGATTTATGGTATCTGACAACTCTAAAGCACAGGTTTTACATGGATAAATTGCCCTAGTAACCTGTTCCCCTTGGATAGACTGTTCAGTTTAACAAATTTCGTATTTGTTATAAATACATTCTTAGTTAGAAGGAAGCTTACTTAGTTATTTTTGAAAGTCAAATAATCTCAACCTCTTAATCCCACTGTGTAATGTGGTTATTACATACCAAGCACTTTACCAGGGTCATTTCAAATATGTGAACCTTCTCACAAACTTGGGGTTGCCAGGAACGTAACAGAGTCCTGGGACCAACAGGTTGCCCAGGCTAGACAGCTGCCGTGTAGTGGCCCTAGGACTCGGTGCTGGTTTCATGAGGGCGGGGCCTTCCTCTCTTGTTCACCCCTAGACTCCAATGTGTGTGGCAGGCAGGAAGCCTTCTAATCTTTGTCCAGTAAATCGAATTTTAGTGTGTGAATACTTTCATTATAGTCTTAGATAAAAATTATTTTCTGTTCAAATTCCCAGTGTACTTAGATATTCTTGAGATATGATTTGAGTAAATGCAGGTGTTTTAATTCAAGTGTACAATATATTATTTTTAGGAACGTGAGAGAATTTCAAGAATCCATGAAGAGTTTAAGAAAAAAAAGAATGTGAGTAAACCCATTTTCTTCTTCAGAGTATATTCGTATGCACGTACAGTGGTGACAGCTGACAGACCTTAGATTCTTCCAGCTAAAGTAGCTCTTTTTAAATAGTTTTTCAGATGCTACTTACTAGAGAACAGGAGTGGCTCCTGAACGCCTTTTCTTCTCCTCTCTGTCGTGAACACATTACAACCTGGTTTTTAGGAACCTAGAGAAATGAGCACCAATATAGGACTTTTCACTGACATTTCCTTCAAACAAAAAAGTCATTTTACATTTTTCATTCCATCCTTAATTGCACAGTAGAGGCTGGAGAGAGCTACTGTTAATCTTTTCTGTACTTATTAATTTGCTCTTTAATATATTTTAAACTATTGAAGTTAAAGTTCTCAGCTTTCTGTATTTCCCACTCAATTTTGCTATGAAATGGAAAGTATTCTAAAAAATAAAATCATCTTTAAAAATGTAAGGAGCTGCTATTCTTCTTAGGAAGATTTTAAAATCTGTTGCAAGAAATCTGCTATGAAGGGTCATTTTCTGGGTGATAATACGTTTCTGTGTTCTTCTCTGAGGAAACTAGAAATGAAAATATTGGTTGTGTTTCTTTTCCAGGATCCCACATTTCTGGAAAAAAAAGAACGCTGTGATTATCTGAAGAATAAACTTTCTCACATAAAGCAAAGAATTCAAGAATATGATAAAGTAATGAACTGGAATGTGCAAGGTTATTCTTAAACCTTATTTGAAACCACTTTTTTAATGTTAAACTTAATATTTATTTACTGTTTTTTCCATGCTAGTCTGTGATAGAGAAGCATGTGCTTTCTGCATCGGCTTCTTGTTGGTTTAGTTGGTCTGCCATGCTATTATAGTATGACTTCACTTCAGACATTTCAAAACAAGTCCAGATTTACCAAGGACCTTTACTCAGAATGGAAGAAATGCGGTGTCCATCTGTGCACACTTTATATTTAACCTGTTAGAGGTAAAAGTTGTTTAGAGGTCCTATCCTCACAGTGTGATGAGCACACAGAGCATCATTCTGGGGCTGTTTTCTTCTTTTTAACTCAGGCCGGCTTCTGGGGTTTCTCTAGGACATGTTTGTCTTCCGAGCCAAGGCGTCCTGCCTTCTCTTGAAAGGGCCTTGAATCCAGGATCAACATTTCCAAGTCTTAGGATCTCAGGCAAGTTGCCATATCTCTCTGTGCCTATTTTCTCATCTGCACAAGTGGAGCTAACAGTAGTGCCTACCTTGTAGGCTTGTTGTGAGGCTGAAATAAGTAATGTTTGTAAAGCACTTAGAAGAGACTGCAGCACGTTAAACACAGCCCATTAGCACATGCGGTCTGTAGAAGTGATTGTGATGTGAACACACTGTCAAGGGAAGGTTCTTACTGAGCACGCTCAACCAGTTAACCAGAAGGCCCACCTGTCTAATGGGTTTCCTTTTTTTGCCATTAATAACTCTTACCACATGTAGCCTTAAGCAGGTGCTTCCCTGTGGTTCTGTGGCCACTGGGGTCCACCATACCCTTCCTATCATGAATCACTATCACTGTGCACAGAGGTCCGCCTCCCCACAGCCCAGCCCGGTGCCAGGATTGTGTGATCCCTGTTGCCTCTTCTGCCCTGTTGGCTAAGGCCCCATGACCCTACATTTGTTTAGAATCTCCTTTCGATTTACTGTGATGCTTCATCTTCCCAACCACTCTCTTGGCTGTGGGGCTTTGTTCATGAGAAGTGTTTTATTTTTAGTAGTATGAACAATGGACTACCTAAACACATGTTTTTAAGAAGTCATTGCTCCTGGATCCTATTCAGCAGCGTCTGTCCTATGGCAAGTTTCCTGGGTGCAGAAGTACACCATAGCTGCCATTTGAACAAGTAATGTTCAGACAATTTTCTTAAAGCAATGAAACCAAAGAAAAGCATGTGGAAAAGCAGAGCCTTCAAAAGCGTTGGATACTGAATGGACTTCCTTGTTTTTCTTTATCTTTGAAATCTTATTTAGTGTTTATTGTTACTATTTTAATACCGTGGCTCCCAGAGTATGCTTACTCCGAGATACCCTGCGTGTCTCAAGAGGTGACACCTAGGGAAGTGTGAGGCCCCTCTCAAAGCCCCCCCTTAACTGGAACAGCCTCACTTTCTGTTTTATATGTTAGGGTCCCATGTTAACATTTTGCTTAAGAAGCACACCAGTGCTTTAAAAAAGGGAAAAAAACAAACAAACCATGAAATAATACCATTTTGATGGATCGTAAGGAGTTAGATTCATAGTGAAATGAGGTGTTAAAAAATTTAACTTTGTGAAACTTAATTTTACTGTAATTTAAATGTTAATCTTTGAAAACCAATGTTGTAACACTAACTTTTAAAATTTCTCATGTCAGTACCTAGGCTTATTAAAATTTCAACTACTTGTTTTTTCTGTGTGCCCTTCATTGTTTGTTTTTCTAGCATTCCTGTGTTGACTGGGCATGTTCTTGAAAATATTTTCCATTATCAGAAAACAAACTGGAAAGTCATTGAAAACCTGTAGGTCATGATGTTCAGGTGACAGTTTCCTCCTCCCCCATTATTTGCAAAAATTCAAAGCCAAGGCCACCATGTACCACAAGCTGAGTGGCTTACAACAGCAGAAATCTGTTGTCTCACAGTTCTGCAGGTGGACGTCAAGATGTCAGCAGGGCCATACTCTCTCTGAAACCAGTAGGGAAATCCTTCTTAGCTTTTGGTGGTTTGCTGGCAATCTTTGACGTTCCTTGGCTTGTGTGTTTATCACCCCAGTCCTCACCCCAATCCTCTGCCTTCACACTGCCTTCTCCTTGTGTCTCAGGCTTCATTTGGCTGTCTTCTTATCAGGACACCAGTCATATTGGATTATGGACCCACCCTCTCATCTGTGACCTTATCTTAACTAATTACCCCTGCAAAGACCCAGTTTCCAAGTAACATCACATTCTTGGTGTACCAGAGGTTAGAACTTTTTTTCCAGGGGGAGGATACTATTCAACCTGTAACAGCCACCTGTAGCAAAGTTGTGACATCTGGAAGCAAAGATATTTCCCTGTACATTTTCCTTTTTCCAGATGACTTCAACATGTATCCTAATTTGAAACTTAATAGGAGAATATGTCAGTATATCTAAAACTTAGAAGAAAGTACATATTCTTCAGTCATGCATTTGCCAGTTCTGTGCCAAATGCTTTTGTCGGCCAGATACTGTTCTAGCATTGGAGACCCAGTAGATGGTGAAGCCAAGAACCCGGGGCTATTGTCTAAGGGGATATCTGAGTGAGAAGGCCAGGGCTTGGTGACAAAGTACACGTTTCTGTTATGTGCATCTCTAGAAATGGTTTGTGTACTGAACCTGATACTGATAAGCACCAGTGTTCAAAAGATAGACAATATAGGAAAAATCTATAATTTTTTTTCTGATTCTCATCTTTTAAAAAAAGAAAACTATTACAGAAAAAAAATTTTTGTAAAGATTTTATTTATTTATTTGACAGAGATCTCAAGTAGGCAGAGAGAGGCAGAGAGAGAGAGGGAGAAGCAGGTTCCCCGCTGAGCAGAGAGCCCGATGAGGGGCTCGATCCCAGGGCCCCAGGATCATGACCTGAGCCAAAGGCAGAGGCTTTAACCCACTGAGCTACCCAGGCGCCCCAGAAAAAAATTTTAAGAAAAAACAACTAGTTAAGTATAAAAGCTTAGAAAATAAAAGTCCCAACACTATTGGGGTGTCTGGCTGGCTCATTCAGTAGAGCATGTGACTCTTCATCTTGGGATTGTGAGTTCAAGCACCATGTTGGGGGCAGAGTACTTTAAAAATAAGTAAATAAAAGTCCCACTGCTATCAGTTCCATGCCCTGGCAGTATATACTGTTTGGAACATATCCTTCTAGTCTTTTTATGATACATATAGTCATTTTTAAATTGTCTAATACCTTAAATATGTTTTTAAAGAAGAGTAACTGAGAGGCCACACCAGCCTCTGCAGAGCTACTCTCCTATACTAGAGAAGCTGGGAGCGGTCAGAAGGTAGGAGAGTTGGTGTAGCCCAGCAGGCGGAGAAGGTGGACTTTTGAGCTCATCACAACCCAGACTCCATTACTTGCTGTGTGATCTTGACCGTTGAACCTCTGTAAGCATCAGTCTCCTTATCTGTGACATGATGATACCATTATTACCTGATGAAACTGTTGTACAAATTAAAACAGGGGCGGGGGAATCACCTGGGTGGCTCAGTTCGTTGAGTGTCTGCCTTCAGCTCAGGTCTGCCTTCAGCTTCAACCCCATGGTCCTGGGATTGAGCCCCACATCAGGCTCCCTGCTCAGTGGGGAGCCTGCTTCTCCCTCTCCCTCTGCCTGCCTCTCTACCTGCTTATGCTCTCTGTCAAATAAAGAAATAAAGTCTTTAAAAAAAATTAAAACGGAATGATGCATGTGACATACATGCATCAGGGAGATGTTGCTCAAGAAGTGAAAAGTATACTTTTCATTGGGTTAGATAATGAGTTGGCTATTTTAAAGGTACAATATCAAAATGACTAATAATCAGTAATAAAAGGCTTTTTCAGAAAGTGTATAGATAGCACATTTATTACAGAAAATTTAGAAGATGAAGGTAAGCTCATACTTTTCCTCCCAAACACACACAAATAAAATTGCCCATAATTCCAGCCCTCAGAGATAGTCCCTGGTAACATTTTAGAGCATATCCCTCCATTCTCATCTTACTCAGGTATGTATTTCTTACATATATAAAGAAGAGCTTTGGTATTCACAAAATTTTTTAAAAATTATGTATTATGTTATGTTTTAACTAAAACTAGATCATTTAATTTTTCTGAATTTAGAGTTTTTATGTTCTCTTTCATTTTAATGCAATTCAGTTACATAATTGTTTTAAAGTTATTTTCTTTTAAAGATTTTATTTATTAGAGAGAGCGTGTGCACAATGGGGGAATGGGGGGAAAATCCAGATGGAGAGGGAGAAGCAGGCTGCCCTCTGAGCAGGAAGCCTGACAAGGGGCTTGATCCCAGGACCCGGGGGAACCTGATTTGAGCCAAAAGCAGATGCTAATCTGACTGAGCCACCAGATGTTCCTGTTTTAAAGTTATTGATGTTCACATTATAAAAAGCAAGGAATGGGAGTTAAATCTAGGTCCAAACTGTGTCACCCTCAGGCAAGTCACTTAACTCTTCTGAGCAATGAGAGCATATGAAATTAAAACAAACAAAAAAAACTGAAATCATATAGTAAACAAATTTTCTATGAAAATGCTTACATTTAATTTTACATTTTTGGTCCTATTTGAAGTTTTTTGAGGAAACTCCATACTGTTTTCCACAGTGATTGCACCAATTTATATTCCCACCAACAGTGTTCGAGGGTTCCCTTTTCTTTACAACCTCGCCAATGCTTGTTATTTCTTATCTTTTTGATTCTAGCCATTCTGACTAGTGTAATGTGTTATCTCATTGTGGTTTTGATTTGCATTTCCCTAATGAATAGTGATATTAAGCATCCTTCCATGTGTCTGTTGGCCATCTGTATGTATGTCTTCTTTGGAAAAATGTCTATTCAGGGAACCCTGGCTGGTTCAGTCAGTAGAGCATGTGACTCTTGGTCTCAGGGTTGGGAGTTTGAGCTCCATGTTGGGTATAGAGATTATTTAAAAAAAAAAAAAAAAGTCCTTAAAAAATGTCTCTTCAGGTTCTCTGCCTATTTTTATTCAGGTGATTTGTGCTTTGGTGTGGTATGAGTTCTTTGTATATTTAAAATATTCACTCCTTATCAAATAAATCATTAGTAAATATCTTCTCCCATTCAGTAGGTTGCCTTTTTGTTTTGTTTATGGTTTCCTTCACTGCAAAAGTTTTTTGGTTCAGTGTAGCCCCAATTATTTATTTTTGCTTTTGTTTCTCTTGCCTGGGAAACATAATTCCTGAGACATCCAGGAAAATATTGCTAAGGTTAATGTCCGTGAGTATATGGTTTATGTTTTCTTTGAGGAATTTTATGGTTTCAGATCTCACATTTAAGTCTTTAATCTATTTTGTGTTTATTTTTATGTATGGTGTAAGACAATAGTCCAGTGTCATTCTTTGCCTAAAACCATCCAGTTTTCCCAGCACCCTTATGAAGAGACTGTCTTTACTCCCATTGTATATTCTTGCCTCCTTTGTTGGAGGTTAATTGACCATATAAGGGGGAGTTTATTTCTGGGTTCTGTGTCTGTTCCATTGATCTATGTGTCTGTTTTTTTGTGCCAGTACCATACTGTCTTCACTATTGTAACTTGTAGTATGGCTTGAAACCTAGTATTGGTGGTTCTTTTTTTTTTTTTTTTTTTTGAGATTTTATTTATTTATTTGAAAGAGAGAGAGAGTGAACGAGAAAGAGAACACAAGCAGGGGGAGCAGGAGAGGCTGAGCAGGGAGCCTCAAGTGGGGCTCAATCCCAAGGCCCTCAGATTATGACCTGAGCCGAAGGCAGACACTGAACTGACTGAGCCACCCAGGTGAGCCCAGCTTGGTGGTTCTTTCTCAAAATTGCTTTCGCTGTTCAAAGTCTTTTGTGACTTCATACAATCTTTAGGGTTTTTTTGTTCTAGTTCTGTAGTAACAGCAAATACTTGTAATCATCATTAATAGGAGAATTTGCTTAGGAGGATCTGGCAGTCAGGGTTCTTAGTTATAAGCCACAGAAACCAAAGCTGGCTGATTGAAGTACAAAAGGAATGGATTAGCATCTACTGCCTAGCTCACAGCATGGCTGGGACGGCTGAAGAACTGAGTTGGAGGCCATGCATCAGGAACAATGTCGAAAATGACACCTACAGTCCCATCTGCTGGGAGCAGCTCTGCTGTTCCCGCTGCCCTCTGTGTGCCAAATGCACCGCCAACTCTACCATTCTTGGGTGCCGGGAAGACTCATGACTCAGACTCAGGTGATTGAGAGCGACGGGTGGATCCATGCAAGCAGGTCACTTGCCGTGCTCTGGTTACAAAGGAGACGGTGGTAGAAGGGCCTTTTCAACTTCAGTACGTGGGCTGGGCCTTGCAACCGAGAGTCATCCCTTGGGGAATTCCCCAAACTATGAAGGGATTTGGATGCTGACAGGAAAAGGAAAACAGCTATCGCCTACAGAATAGTAGTTGTCTGAATTGTGAGTGTAGTCAGGGCTTTATCTTACTCATTTATGAAGAGTCCAAATACATAAGTGACAGCCAGTGCCAAAACATCTTTAACCTTAGCACTTCCAGGACTGAGAGAAAAGGCAGAAAGTGTCCCCAACTAACTTCCTAGACATAGGAGATGTGTTCCTGACCTCCAGGTTTGAGATTCAGAAAACATTAGCACCCAAAAAGTGTTTTAGTACAATAATTTCCTGGCATTACCAGAATAGGTCAAATTTTTGTATTATATACCCTAAGACTCCTGTACTTATTGAAATGAGTATATATGTTTGCCAAAGACATGTACAGAATGTTCTTAGCAGCTTTACACATAATAGCCCCAAATAGGCAATAACCCAGATGTCCATCAACAGTAGAATTGTAGAGGGGCACCTGGGTGGCTCAGTCAAATGTTTAACTCTTGCTTTCGACTCAGGGTCATGAGATCCAGCCCTGCCTTGGGCTCCTGGTTCATCGGGGAGTCTGCTTCGCACACACTTTGCTTGTGCTCACACACTTTCTCTCTCTAAAATAAATAAATAAAATCTTCATTAAAAAGAAACAGTCGAGGGATGCCTGGGTGGCTTAATTGGTTAAACATCTGCCTTTGGCTCAGGTCATGATCTCAGGGTCCTGGGATCAAGTTCAACATCGGGCTCTCTGCTCAGCCAGGAGTCTGCTTCTCTCTCTGCCCACTGCTCTACCTGCTTGTGCGCGCATGCTCTCTCTCTCTCAATAAATAAATAAATAAATAAATTATAAATAATATTTATTATTTATTGATTATTACTATAATTATTATTAATAGGTTATTTATTTTATTTTATCATTTATAAATAAAAATTTATGAATAGACAAAATCTTTAAAAAACCAGCTGAGTAGTAGAAATAAGAATAAATTATGATACAGTCATAGAATATAACAGAGCAATAAAAAAGGACAAATTGCTGTTTCATGTAAACCGTGACATAGTGTTGAACAAAAGCCAGACAAGAATGCACAGTGCACAACTTATCTAAAACCCCCAAAGAGGCAAAATTAAGCAAGGGCGACCTACAAATAGGGATGACTTCAGGAGAGCCAGTTATTTTATTAATTTATTTTTTCAAAGTAGGCTGCATGCCCAACATGGGGCTTGAACTCAGGACCCTGAGACCAAGAGTTGAATGCTCTACTAACTGAGCCAGGCAGGCTCCCAGGTTTTTTCAGGTTTTTGTTTTTTTTTAAATCCAGGAGAGCTGGTTATTAACTGGGAAAGGGGTATGAGGGAGCATTCTGAGGTATGAGAATGTTCTGTATACTGTTCTTGATGGTAGTTACACAGGTACATACATATTTAAATATTTGTTTCACTCTACCCTTGAGATTTACTCACTTTTTGCCCCTAACATATGTCTGTTTTATATAAAAAATAATTATTTAAAAAATTTAGGGACACCTGGGTGGCTCAGTGGGTTAAGCCTCTCCTTTGGGCCAGGTCATGATCTCAGGGTCCTAGGATCGAGCCCTGCATTGGGCTCTCTGCTCGGCAGGGAGCTTGCTTCCTTCTCCCTCTCTCTCTCTGCCTGCCTCTCTGCCTACTTGTGATCTCTCTCTGTCAAATAAACAAATAAAATCTTTAAAAAAAAAAAAAAAAAAGGAAACTGCTTAGTTTTCTAGCAGTCTCTGGAGAACATTTATAACTAGAGCAACACAACAGTCTTAAAACTGTTGGCTTGATGAGTCCTGTTTGAGATCCAAGATTGTGTTTGTGACTTTGAACTGAGTCCCCATCTGAGATGGCAGATTCTAACCATTTTCTCCACCTTTTCCTCTGTGAGCAGCTCAAAAACAGAAAGTTTACAAATGAGTGAACCTTAAAATTATTTTTACCTGTTGACATGCTTTTCCTCCAACATTGCTGTATCCGTGCCCATGAACTGCCTTTGTGCATAGGCCAAGGGGCTGCAGGATGGACAACTGGTGAGGAAATACTGTTTGTTGGTAATGTGTGAAAAGCAGCAGCACTTCTCTATTTACATCTTGTTCGTGACCAGGAAGCCTGCCAGTGTTGTTAATATTCAAGCGTACTCTGCAGATTGATCTTGCCAGAGGGCAAGCCCAAGTTAAGCCGTGGGATGAAGCTATGCAGAACTGCCTTCAAAACTATTTGGAAGGTGCCCGCTGTGGGATTTAGCCGCCCAGATACAACAGTGTGGTGGAAATGGTCTGTGGCTGCTCGTGCAATCAGTGGTGATATCTAGGATTTTCTTAGAAACCCTGGGGCCTGAGGGCTTGAGAGCAGAGAATTTGGAGAGATCACATACTGCAAAAGGGTTTTTGTCGGTGTCTATGGTCAACATGCCAGCGTGGGTGAGTGACTCTTCAGGAGTCCCTATAGGGGGCTCCTTGATTTTCCCTCTTCTCATGATGAGAAACTGGTACTGCATGATTGGACCATTGAAAATTTGGGGGACACTCAAGTCCTCATCAATTCGTGTCGAGGCTGGAGTAATTTGCAATGCTTCCCTGGTCTACCCATCTCCCTTTTGCAATGTTAGCTGTCTGTGACTTGAGCACCTCCTGTTACAAAGTAAGTGCTTTGGTTACACTACCCATGAGACATAACCATGTTTTCTTTCTCTCACAGAGTTCATTTGTATACCATATGCTCAGGAACTTTGTGGGAAGTTGGAATGGAGTGGTTGAGAGTACTGGCTCTGGAACCAGACTGTCTGGGTCCAAATCCTGACAGTGCCACTTACATGCTGTGTAATCTTTGCCAAGCGACTTCACCTCTCCGTGCCTCAGGTTTCTTATTGTATAATGAGAATAATATCACTTGCCCCTAAGGCCTTTGTAAAGATTAATTGAACTAAAACATGTAAAGCACACTTAGGACAGTGTCTTAGCACACAGTAGCAGACCAAACATTTGCAAATTATTAGCAAATTGTCACAAAATACGCTTTTTTTCTAATATGGTTTTATTTATGCCAATGAGTTCTCTTCGCTTGTGGTAGGGTATTTGCTTATTCATTCATCTGTTGATAGATATGGATTGTTTCCATCTTTCGGCTATTGTGAATAATGCTGCTATGAATATTGATATGTTTGAATCCCCATTTTCAGCTATTTGGTTTATATATGTAGGAGCAAAATCGCTGGATCATGTGGTAATTCTTTGTTTAATTTCTTGAGGGACCATTAAACTCTTTTCCACAGTGGTTGCACCATTTTATATTCCCTTCGGCAGTGCATGAGAGTTCCAATTTCTTGACATTCTCACCAACACTTGTTACTTTCTCTCTCTCTTTTTTAAAATGGCCATCCTAGTGAGTGTGAAGGGATATCTCATTATGGTTTTGTTGTGTGTTTCCCTAATGATTAGAAATGTGGAGCATCTTTTCATGTGTTTATGGGTCACATGTATATTTTCGGTGGAGAAATGTCTACGTAAGACCTTTGTCCTCCTTTTTATTGTTTTTTTTTTTTTTTCATTGTTGAGTTGTAAACGTTCTTTATTCTGGACTTGATTTAGTTTTGAACTTGAATAAATCCATGTTTGTTCATCAGAAAAATCTATAGACTCCAGAAAATAATCTTAACTAGATTATCTTCAGAAGCATAATATAAAATAATAAAATCTGATGGGAACTTAATGTTGGGGGGGGGTGTGCTTAAGTCAACAGGCATGACAGACTGCTGGCTGGCCTTGCCAGATTAGGTCAGGACAGTAGGTCACATATACAAAAATGGCAAGCAACAAAAGTCAAGTCTCTTTTCAGGCCTGTGTTTTCTGGGTACCGTGGTATCCAAGGCTGCTGCTGGCCTCTGTACTCTAAACCTGAGTGTCCATGAACCACCAGGAAATGAAGGGAGAAGTTTCAGAGGTATTCTGGCTTGTAGTGGGGGAAGGAGTGCTCCAGGGTATCATTCAAGGACCTTCTAGGTCAAAAGAGTCTGAAGCAGATAGAGTATACACTTAGTGAACATACTGTAAGACCTAAGAATGAAATTAGGAGTACACTGTGACAGGGCACTTTCAGAGACACTGAGGAATGGAAATTTAGATGTACAAATATTGACTAAGATTATGAAAGTCATTTTTCAGAAGTAAACTTTTAGAGATAGAGTTTAAAAATTTTTTTAAACACCCAGTTATGGTTTTCACCCTTGGAGCTGGTTTTAGAAACACTGTTTTATGGGAATATTGTGGCTGGCAGAGTTATTTTAAGAAGCAATGAAATATTTACTTTCACAATGTAACCTTTGCCTTGTTTGCAGTCTAGTTGAAGTCTTTACACTGACGATACAAGCATTTGAGTGTTGAGACAGTCCCATGAATGTTACAAATAACCAAAGCACCATGCTGACAAAAATACATCTTTTCAAAATAGCAACACAAAAAACGGTTATATCTATATATCTAACTTTATAGAAAATGATTTCTATCTACCATTTCATTATAATCATTCAACATATTTTCCAAACAAGAAGGCGGGAACAGTTAAAAAATTCTCCAAAAATCACTTAACAAAATCTTTACATAATATGAATACATAAATAATTTTTAAATTCCTGGGTTTTGTTAATCTATAAAATAACTATTAAGAAGGGACTGAAAACAGGGGCACCTGGGTGGCTCAGTCATTAAGCGTCTGCCTTAGGCTCAGGTCATGATCCCAGGGTCCTGGGATCAAGCCCTGCATCAGGCTCTCTGCTCAGCAGGAAGCCTGCTTCTCCCTCTCCCATTCCCCCTGCTTGTGTTCCCTCTCTTGCTGTGTCTCTGTCAAAATGAATGAAATCTTCCAAAAAGAAGGAATGGGGGAGAGACTGAAATCATATATATTTTAATATCACATACGCACTTAATTTAATATATTAAGTTGTAAGGAGAAAAGTGGTGTGGGTTTTTTTGAGAGGATAGAAGGCAAATATTTACTTATTAAACCTTTGCCTGGAGGAGGCTGAGAAGTGGAAAAAGGCTTGTTCATGTTTGTTTTTGTTTCCATTTAAAATGCCAAACTTTGTTATTTTGCCAGCTTTGAAAGTCTGCCTTTTCTTCTCTGAGGGGCTGGCGTGGTGGAAATCCAAGGGTAAGGCTTGACGGTTCAAAAGCCCCGGAGGGGTGTTATTTCCTTTGCTTCACAAGTGTTAAAATCTGTGGACAGCTCACACCAGTTCCCAAGGCTGAGGAGAGGATATGGCGTCATTACTTTAATCTCCCCAACATCCACTTCAGTACCAGGTTTTACATTCCAAGTATTTCTCCAAACCCTCACGTCCTGAGGTCTTCCATTCACTTACTCAGTAAATTTATTGACCACCTACTATGTGTCAGGCTACAGTAGCTATGGGGCACACGGCAGTAAATCAGTCTGGTGGGGAACCCAGTAGAGCTTACAGTCTGGTTGATTGCTCCCCAAAAACACCACCACTCCCCGTGGCCCCCGTTCTCCCCAACCTGCAGCATGGACCCTTCTCCCCATTTCACGGATGAAGACCCAGAGAGCTGGAACAGATCCAGAACATGACTTAGGGCACAGAGTCAGTGATGTGCTAGAATTCTTTATGATTTTTTTTTAAGATTTTATTTATTTATTTGACAAAGAGATCTAAAGTAGGCAGAGAGGCAGGCAGAGAGAGAGAGGAAGCAGGCTCCCCGCCGAGCAGAGAGCCCGACTCGGGGCTCGATCCCAGGACCCCGGGATCATGACCTGAGCCGAAAGCAGAGGCTTTAACCCACTGAGCCACCCAGGCACCCCTTCTTTATGATTTTTATTCTTTCATCATCCAAATAGTATTGATTATCTACCATCTTTTAGGGATCACCTCAGGACAGAGTGGTGAACAGGAAGGAAAATTCTCCCTGTCATGCAGTTTGTGTTCTCGTGAAGCAGACAAAGGTAAATAAGATTAGTATCAGAGAGGAATTATGATGTCAAAGAGGAGAGTTGTATGGCTACCTAAAAGTGGGGGGTCAGAGGAGGCCACTTTAACAAACTTTTATTTATTTACCTTTTTTTTTTTAAGATTTTATTTATTTATTTGACAGAGAGAGAGATCACAAGTAGGCAGAGGCAGGCAGAGAGAGAGGGGAGCAGGTTCCCTGCTGAGCAGAGATCCCGATGCGGGGCTCGATCCCAGGACCCTGAGACCATGACCTGAGCTGAAGGCAGAGGCTTAACCCACTGAGGCACCCAGGCGCCCTATTTATTTACCTTTTTAATCCCAATATAATTAACATACAATGTTCTATTCATTTCAGGTGTTTGATACAGTGATTCAACAATTCTATACATTGCACAATGTATCACCATAAGAATACTTCTAGGCAAGTAAATGTACCCTGTGTTTTATACCTCCATGCGTTTTCCCAGAGTGATTCAGAACAAAACCTTTCATGCGATCAGACTAGTTGTCTGGGGTGCCTGGGTGGCTCAGTGGGTTAAAGCCTCTGCCTTCGGCTCAGGTCATGATCCCAGGGTCCTGGGATTGAGCCCGCCTGGGGCTCTCTGCTCAGAGGGGAGCCTGCTTCCTCCTCTCTCTCTGTCTGCCTCTCTGCCTACTTGTGATCTCTGTCTATCAAATAAATAAATAAAATCTTAAAAAAAAAAAAAAAAGACTAGTTGTCTGACCCAGCCAGAAAGGAAGCTGGGTTTCTTCGTTTCCTAGGGCTACTGTAACAAAGTACCACCATCTGGGTGGCTTACAACAACAGAAATATACTGTTGAACAGTTCTGGTGATAGCAGGGTGGTGTTCCCTCTGAAACCCACAGGGGAGAATCTTTCTCTGTGTCTTTCCTAGCTTCTGGTGGTTGGTGACCATGCTCCGCTTTCTTTGGCTTCTAGCTGCAGCACAACGGATCTCTGTCTCCATTGTCATGTGGTGTCTTCCCTGGGTCTCTATCTCCAAGTCCTCTCCTCTCCTCTTCTCTTCTCTTCTCTTCTCTTCTCTTCTCTTCTCTTCTCTTCTCTTCTCTTCTCTCTCTTCTCTTCTCTTCTCTTCTCTTCTCTTCTCTTCTCTTCTCTTCTCTTCTCTTCTCTTCTCTTCTCTTCTCTTCTCTTCTCTTCTCTTCTCTTCTCTTCTCTTCTCTTCTCTTCTCTTCTCATAAGGACACTAATCATGGTGGATTCAGGACCCACCTTACTCCAGTAGGAATCATTTTACCTTAACTATATCTGCAAGGTCTCTATTCCCAAATAAGGTTACATCCTAAGGTATTGAGCGTTAGTCGATCAGACGTTGCCATAAGGACATACTTTATTCATAGAATCAAATTTATCAGTCTTTGGGGGGTTTTAATTCATTCTTTGAAAGGCCCTTCCTACTTTGAAACTAAAAGAAAGTTCTTCCATGGTTTCCTGTTAATATTGGCATTCTTTACGAGTAATTCTGTGATCCATCTGAAATTTGGGTGTACAGTATCTCAAGACATGTTTTCATGGCAATGCCCCACACCTCCCCCCAAAACACCAAAAAGCAAAAGAAAAGTGACAGGTGACACACCAGGGAAAAAAATCTGTCATTTGTAGTGCAAAGGGCTAATTTGTTTTTTTGTTCTGTTTTGTTTTATAAATATTTTTCAAGTAAATAAGAAAGCATAGGATGTAATGTGACAGTGAATAGTAGTAGTATTAAAAAGGCAATTAGCACCAGCAGACAAATAAACACTGAGAACATACTAGAGCCCTATGATCAGTGGTGATATAAAAAAGCCTGGGGGGGGCGCCTGGGTGGCTCGGTGGGTTGGGCCTCTGCCTTCGGCTCGGGTCGTGGTCTCGGGGTCTTGGGATCGAGTCCCGCATGGGGCTCTCTGCTCGGCGGGGAGCCTACTTTCCCCTCTCTCTCTGCCTGCCTCTCTGCCTATTTGTGATCTCTGTCAAATAAATAAATAAAATCTTAAAAAAAAAAAAAAAAGCCTGGGAAGGGGTTGGTATTCCTTCAGGAATATCATTATTTTTTCTCTTGTATCTGGTAAAGTGTTTTTTTTTTTTAATTAACATATAATGTATTATTTGTTTTAGGGGTACAGGTCTGTGAATCATCAGTCTTAAACAATTCATAGCACTCCCCATAGCACATACCCTCCCCAATGTCCATCACAGGGCTAATTTCATTAATAAATAGAGTCCCTATAAATCAATAAAGATGAATAATACAATAGAAAATTTGGAAAGGATTGGGATGGTTCACTGAAAAATAGTACAAATGGCTTGTTAAACATATGCAAAGTTGTTCAGCTCACCTCACTATTATTAGATAATGCAAATTAGAATTAAGCCAAAATGCTCTTTTGTCATTTATCAGAGTACCAAAGATGTGATAATCCCCTGTTGACCAGAGTTTGGGAAACCATCATTTACATTTTTAGGAAAAGGAGTATAAATTGTTGCATCCTCTATAGGTAGCAATTTGGCAATATAATAACCCTGAGTTAATTTTTTTATACAGTCGAAGGTAAGCATACAACTTCCTTTCCTTGCTTATGGATATCTGGTTTTCTCAACAACAATTGTTGAAAAGACTGTCCTTTCCCCACTGAATAGCCTTGGCACCCTTGTCTAGAATAGCAATATATTTTAAACAGAACAATAAATGTCAATATAACATCACAAAATGATACCACATTTTAGACAAGGTGTGTATCATTAATATGTTTTTCCTCAGACACTTACCATTTACTTGATAACAGAAGAATATGAGCTTGCTCACATGATTTTATATTGTAAAACAATGTCTTATAAATATAAAAATCATCCAGTGGTTTCATTACACTTAATCTGGATTCCAGATCATAGTTATATAAAGAACACACATTCATGAAAAGCATATAAACAATGAAGTGTCATAATATGAGCACATTCTAGGGAATTATAAAAACATCTGATTTAGCTATACAGGTATAAAGGAGTTCTATTAGGATACAAACCATACATATCTTAGAATCTAGTTCCTTGAAAATTATGGCTCCAAAATCCTAGTGGTACAGTAAAGCCTTAAAAAACTATATGGTTAGCAAAGCAACACACCAAAGGACAATAATAAAGCTAGACTAACAATAATTGACATTTCAAGGAAGGACTAAGCCAACCTAATACCTAAAGACCAACCTGAGTCAACACTGATAATGCACCTTAGCAAAGCCTTCTAGCTGGAAAACTAAGGAATTCCAACTATCTGGGTAATTGCGTAGTGGGAGCTTTGCAAAGTTGCTGGCAACTCAGCTTCTCAGCACAATGCCTAATAAAGTTCTGTGTAAACTTGAGTGAAGGGCCAATGCTGTGGTTCATGAATAGCAAAGATGAGTTACCTTTAATAACTTGAATGACTTGGTGTTCTATAAAAATTTACTCCTTAAAAAGAAAAAAGGAACTCCTGCATTTTTGAACCCAGGAACCAAGGAAAGGACTTCCAGTTTGGGGATTAGTGGACAGCCCCATAGGAGGTGCACTTGCAGAGCAAAAGCTAACTCTGAGAGGGTGTGTAATGTGGGGAGAGGGAGTGGAGGACAAAAGAAGACGGTTGACTCTAGAGACCATTCGAGAAGCGGGAAGTGGCCCAGATGTTCTCAGTAATAACAAAGCTTGGTTGAGACAAACTTGAAAGAATGTGAAGGCTAGACAGGGTTTGAGAAGGATGAAGTGAGCTGGTATTAGCAAGTAGAATGCTCTTTGGTATTTAAAGCAGTTTGAAGAGCGTTTTTAATTCTGCTGACCTCAGGATGAGGGAATATGTTTGACAATTCAACACACACCATTTTCACTTTTACTTTACTTTTACAACAGATACTTTTACATTTATGTAATCCTTCTTTCTTAAGCACTTTTTTATAGAGCTTATCTCAGGATTAACAGAGCCCAGTAGAGCCAGGAATTCTGGAGAGGGGGAGGGGAGTTCCAGAGAGGCTACCTTAGGCTGGACTGGCCAGAGAATATTTGGATAAAGAGATAAGGTGCGAGTTGAGCCCGGGGTTGTATTTACAAAGCAGGGTGAGAAAGTGAGACTGACTGAATGAACTGATTTAGAGGATGGAACAGTTCAGGAGTTGACTTGGCTTCAGTGCTCCCTGGCAGCCCATCCTGTCTTCTCTGCTTCTCACAGCATATTAGTCTCATCTTCCTCTATTTATAATCCTGTGTAACTGAGGAAAATGGCTCAGCCCCCCATGCGCCATGGTTATGTCCAGGATTACAGGACATTCTCTTCCAGCAATTCTCTCCACATGTCTGGGAAGCCTTGATTGGGTCTCACGTCCCTCTTTGAGCCAATCGCCACATCTCATTAGTCTACCCACTGCTGTGGGGACACAGCATCGTGACTGACAGCTCTGGCAGACCTCATGAAGTAGGGGAAGGGACAAGTCTTCAAAGGAAGAGCTATGTGTTCTTTTTCTTTTTTAAACATTTTATTTTTTTGGGCTCTCTGCTCAGTGGGGAGCCTGCTTCCCGCCCTCTCTCTCTCTGCCTGCCTCTCTGCCTACTCGTGATCTCTGTCTCTGTCAAATAAATAAATAAAATCTTTAAAAAAATAAATTAAAAAAAATTTAAAGATTTTATTTTATTTTTTTTTTAAGATTCTATTTGTTTATTTGACAGACACAGATCACAAGCTGGCAGAGAGGCAGGCAGAGAGAGAGGCTGGGAAGCAGGCTCCCCGCTGAGCAGAGAGCCCGATGTGGGGCTCGATCCCAGGACCCTGGGACCATGACCTGAGCCCAAGGCAGAGGCTTTAGCCCACTGAGCCACCCACATGCTCCTAAAGATTTTATTTATTTGAGAGAGAGACAGAGTGAGAGAGAGAGAAAGAGAGAGCATGAGTGGAGGGAGGGGTGGAGGGAGAGAGAGAAGCAGATGCCCTGATGTGTAGGGAGCCCCATGTGATTTGGGGTTCTATCCCGTCCAGGAGTCCAGAATCATGACCTAAGCTGAAGGCTCCCCTGAGCTGGGTGTTCTTAACAGAAACCAGCCATGCAAAAACAACAGATGCCCATGGCATAGATCATGTCTTTATTCTTGTATTCCCCCAAGACCAAGCACAAAGAACAGCTTAGTATTGGATGACTAATTACTTAGAGCACTTTATATTTCTAAAATCTCTTATAATAATAATAGACATTATTAAAAATAAATAATAAAATGTATAATAAAAGTAATATATAACAAAATCTTTTAAAATAATATACATTTTATTATCACTGGTAAAGACAGTAAAAAACTGGCTTAAAGTTACATAGCTGGTTTCTGGGGTGTTTGGGTGACTCAGTTGGTTAAGCAACCAACTCTTGGTTTTGGCTCAGGTCATGATCTCAGGGTGATGGGCTAGAGTCCACCCCCCACTCCCGCCATGACCCACTTTTGGGCTCTGCACTCAGCGGGGAACTTGTTTCTCTCTTTCTCTCTCTCCCTTTGCCCCTCCCCCAGCTCTCATGCTCTAAATAAATAAATAAATAAATACAACTTTTTAAAAAACATAGCTGCTTTCTGACAGAACTGAGTATAACTGGGTCTCCTCAATTCTAGTCCAGTTCCCTTAGGAAGTCTTCCTCTTTTCTTCTTTCTTGCTGCCATCACTGATGTCACAGGGGAAGGAAAGAAGAGAGAGACATTTTGGTCATTCTTTCACTACTTCTTAGAAGGCGTCATATGGTTTTGTCCCTGGAAGGCCATGGTGTGGTAGGTAACCAGGCTACCTCTATCTTTCAGCCTAACTATGTGTGTGTGTGTAATGGATGACTCTTACCATGTGTCCTATTAATTTATTGAGTTGTGGAATCTGGCAAAGGAAACCTCATGTATTGTCTTATTTCTAAGGCTAATATTTGTCCTGTGTTTGACGACACTTTGATGTGCTCACATGCTGTCATAGGGTTGTGGTGCAGATAAAATGTTAGTAAAAGTACCTTGGTGAAGTGTTTTTTTTTTTTTTTTAAGATTTTATTTATTTGTTTGATAGACAGAGATCACAAGCAGGCAGAGAGGCAGGCAGAGAGAGAGAAGGAAGCCATCTCCTCACAGAGGAGAGAGCCCAATGCGGGGCTCGATCCCAGGACTCTGGGATCACCACCTGAGCTGAAGGCAGAGACTCTAACCACTGAACCACTGAGGTGCCCTTTGGCAAAGTGTTTTGAAGGGCTCTGTGAAATTTGTAAGCTCTACATTTTACATTATGTTGTCTTCGTTTAAGAACAAACGTTAGGGGCACCTGGGTGGCTCAGTAGGATAAAGCCTCTGCCTTCAGCTCAGGTCATGATCTCAGGGTCCTGGGATCGAGCCCCGCATCAGGCTCTCTGCTCAGCGGGGAGCCTGCTTCCTTTCCTCTCTCTGCCTGCCTCTCTGCCTACTTGTGATCTCTGTCTATCAAATAAATAAATAATCTTTAAAAAAAAAAAAAAGGAGAACAAACATTAGCACAGTCATCAGTATAACCAGCGGTGTGGTCATGACTGCTGCTTACCACTTAGGTACCCGGTTTTCTTCCCCTTCCAGGCACACAGAAGACTGTGGCTGGGTGGAACCATAGGTCTAGTTCTGGCAGTATATGGTTAATGAAAGTGACTTGCATCACTTCTGACCTAAAGCATTTAACTGTCCGTGTGAGAGCCTCCAGAACTTTCTTTTCCTTTACTGTGTTTGGTAACATTTGAAATGGTGGCTTCTCTGACAGCCTGGGTCTTAGAGTAAGAAAACTCTGATGCAGTGTGCCTAACCAACCCTCTTTAGATATGGAGCATGAACAAAAATGAATATTTGTTGTGTTTAGGCACCAAGACTTTGTGAGGCTTTTGTTAATTCAGCACAACCTAGACTATGTTGATTGAATCACCATGATTGCTTGGCCATTTTGGACATGGATGTTTTGGTCAATGTCAACAAAAGTTTGTGGAAATATCTGTTTAGTAAACGAGGTAGAAAAATTAATCTTGCCAAGAAATGGTCTTATCACTTCTTGTAAGTTCTTCCTTAAGCAAAAGGTTGTCACAGAGTGAAGACCTACACCCACTTCATTTGTGTGGGAGGTAAGGGACCCACGGATCAAAAGATCCTAGTTTGAGTTCCAAATTCATTTTTAACCTCACCAGTTCTGTGACCTTAAGCAAATCACTTAACCTGCTGAGGTTTAATTTCCTTATCCAGAAAACGAGGGTGATGATACCCACCTTGGAAGGGCTATTCCTGATGCAAAAGAAATATTCATCAATGGACATGTATGAAGTACACACACTGTCTGTATCAGGACCATTTCAGCTCAATGCAACAACAATGAACACTTTTGAAGTAGTTTAAAGAATAAGGCAATGTGTTATCTCACATTAGTGGAAATCCAGAGTGGACTCTAGGCTCTGGTTTTTCTTGGTTCTCTTGTCTCTGCCATGTCTGGTGTGGACCTGATGCTGTCTATGTTGATTCCCCTTGTGGTTGTAAGATGGCTGCCAACAGCAGTGGAGCAGGGTGTCCAGTTTCCCACTGATGGAGCTGGGGCGGAGTCAGCTTCTTCTGAAGCCTCTGGCTGTATGGGGAGGATGAATATAAGACTGAACTTGACATTCGGTGAGATAGAGGAAAGGAGAAATG
Source organism: Martes martes (assembly GCF_963455335.1). Taxonomy (NCBI): domain Eukaryota; kingdom Metazoa; phylum Chordata; class Mammalia; order Carnivora; family Mustelidae; genus Martes; species Martes martes. The sequence continues at coordinate 69,160,396 of NC_137892.1, read as the reverse complement.
GAAATGGGGAAATACTCGAATATATCCAGTATTCATGCTCCAGTCATTATGGTAGGTATTATGGACCGAAGGACCTCACACTTTGGAATAGGGGGCAGGCATCTAACAAAAGCACAGTCCTGGGGCACCTAGGTGGTTCAGTCAGTTAAGTGCTGCCTTGGGCTGATCCCTTCGTGATCCCTTCTCCCTTTCCCTCTGTTCCTCCCCCCTCCTCATGCTCTGTCTGTCTCTCTCTCTCTTGCTCACTGTCTCTCTCCTTCTCACTCTCTCTCAAATTTTATTTTATTTTATTTTATTTTAAGATTTTATTTATTTATTTGAAAGAGATCACAAGTAGGCAGAGAGGCAGACAGAGAGAGAGGGGGAAGCAGGCTCCCTGCTGAGCAAAGAGCCTGAAGCGGGGCTTGATCCCAGGACCCTGGGATCATGACCTGAGCCGAAGGCAGAGGCTTAACCTACTGAGCCACCCAGGCGCCCCCCTCTATCTCAAATTTTTTAAAAAATCTGTTAAAAGCATGCTCCTGTGATGATGGCATGGATTTGGGTCCAAAAGACATGTATTTTTGAATCCTGGCTTTAACCTTTCCTAGCTGTGTAATTTGAAGCAAGTTTTTATTGTCTATGAAACTGAGTTTTCTTATCTGCAAGATGGAGTTAATATTTAACTTGTGATGTCGTAGTGACACAGGAAAGTTACTTGGTAGTTCCTATTTCTTTTCTTACCATGTCCAAAATGTATAGGAGCACAGAAAGAAAGGAAGTTATCTGCCAACAGCCTCAGACCTAGTTCCTGAATCACAAGGTTGAGACCAAGCATGGCTTTCAAGCGACACATGTGGACACTTGGAATAATATCTACTGATTTCTGTTAAAAGGCTGTGTTTTAACTTGACCTCATTTCAATAAAAACAGCCAAATTGCTCTACTGAAAGTTCTTAAAGCTCAAAGCAACTTTGATTGTTTCAAGTGGTACCATGATGACCTAATATTGTGCTAACTCCTCTAGGACGGAAAGGAATAAATATTTGATATGCATCTTCATTGTTTGCTGTGGGTTGGTTTCCTGTTATTTTTTTCCCTCTGTCTAGAGGAAGGGAGTAAAGGAAACTTCCTGGTTAACTTACTACTATAAGGAACACATTTGGAAAAAAATAAGCACAGAGGCCAAGTGCAGAGTTTCTCATCAAGATTATTACCAGCATAATTCAGCCCCAATAAAAGTAAGGACAGTTTATTGAAGCATTGACCGTTGTTCATTTACTCAAAGTAAGACAAGTGCAAAATACCAGAGAGAGGGGCCCGCTGGGAACCCAGGCAAGGCAGAAGGGGAGCTCACCCTCAGTCAGCATACAGTCTAGAAGGAGCCACACACTTACATAATCCAAGTTAGAAAGTGGTGTAACACTGAGCAGCCAAAAGATTTAGGTAAGTTGATTCTGGAATTTGTGCAGAACTGGGAGAAACCACTGTTTAAAGAAGAGGAGAGGGCGCCTGGGTGGCTTAGTTGGTTGGGCCATTACCTTCGGCTCAGGTTATGATCCCGGGGTTCTGGGATCGAGTCCCGCGTCAGGCTCCCTGCTCGTTGGGGAGCCTGCTTCTCCTTCTTCCTCTGCTTGTACTCTCCCTGTCAAATGAATAAATAAAATATTTTTAAAAATTAAAAAAAAATAAAGAAGAGGAGAAACTAAAGAAGTGTCTTTGTTGCTTTTTTTTTTTTAATAGAAGATGGGGTAGCTCAGTCTTGAAGCAGCGGCAATATCTTAATACATGAGCCTGCAGATGCAAAGGTGGAAGAAGAACATTCCAGATAGAAGAATTAGTGTGAACAAAGGGCAAGTCGCATGGACACAAGTAGGAAGAGCATACAGACAGCCAGGTAAACAGGTGCACTTACTCAGAAAAGAGAGTGTTCTTATCTTTACCACTCACACAGCACTTATCTGTCCTTTTGTTTTATTATTTTTCATTTTTATGAGTGTACACCTTATCTCCTAGGCTGTGTGAGGGAAGAGAGCTCTACAAAAGTAGGCTTTGCATTCTTCCCACATCACCTGCCCTCCTTCATAAATAAACACTCAGTATACATATTATGCAGGTAAGGGAATTGGTTGACTTTTTAAAAAAGATTTTGTTTATTTATTTGAGAAAGAGCACAAGCAGGGCAGAAAGGATGAAGCATGCTCCCTACTGAGCCAGGAGCCTGACATGGAGTTCAGTCCCAGCATCCTGAGATCATGACCTGAGCCCAAGGCAGACACTTAACTGACTAAGCCACCCAGGTGCCCCAGGAACTGGTTGACTTTTTAAAGGCAACACAGAAAAAAATTGTACCTCAAAAAGGAAACTTTTCTCATGTGAGGTCAATATGTAATGACTTAGAATGTGTTCCACCTTCTTTTTCTTACATTTGGAAATTCTTTGTGTTTTCTTTTTCTTGGTGGCTCTCGATAGTGTTGATGCTAATTCTTGATTAGTCCTAGCAGACACCATGCACCGACTGATGGAACACTTGAGTCGGGCAGGAGCCAGCAATGGACACTGAGAGCTTTCACGATGAAAGGTTGCTAGAGAGTAAGACCCCAAGGAGTACTTCTTGATTATAAAGGGAAGATACCACCTGATTCAAAGTTAGCATCACTCATCCTGGGACAGCTTCATAGTGTCAGCCTCCTGATGGGATGGAGTACAAAGTCCCCATCATCTATATAGTGTTCTTTCTAGTGAGGTTTGCTTTAACATTTAGCAGGGGGAGGGGGTGTACAAATCCAGATCATGAGACATCCAACAGGACAACTGGACCAGATTCTTTTTCTAAAAATGAGAATGTCATGAGGGACAGAAATTGTAATGGGACTATTCAAGAATTAAGGAGACTAAAGAGACATGACAATGCAATCCAAGGAATAATCCTGGACTGGCTCCTGGATTTTTTTTTTTAAAGATTTTATTTCTTTATTTTTGTTTATGAGAGAGAGAGAGCACAAGCAGGAGCAGGGGGAAAGGCAGAGGAGGAAGCAGACTAGCAGGGAGCCTGATGTGGGGACTCGATCCCAGGATCCTGGAATCATGTGGGGACTCGATCCCAGGATCCTGGAACCAAAGGCAGATGCTTAACCGACTAAGCCATCCAGGCACCCTGGCTCCTGGATTGATTGATTGATTGATTGATTTTTAAGATTTTATTTATTTGATAGAGAAAGACCACAAGCAGGCAGAGAGACAGACAGAGAGAGAGAGAGGAGGAAACAGGCTCCCCACCGAGCAGAGAGCCCAACTCGGGACTTGACCCAGTACTGCGGGACTTGACCCAGCACTGCGGGACTCGACCCCAGGACCCCGAGACCACGACCAGGGCCAAATGGAGAGCCTAACCCACTGAGCCACCCAGGCACCCCTGGCTCCTGGATTTAAGACAACAGCAACGGGGTGCCTGGGTGGCTCAGTGGGTTAAGGCCTCTGCTTTTGGCTCGGGTCGTGATCCCGGGGTCCTCGGATGGAGCCCCGCATCGGGTTCTCTGCTCTGTGGGGAGCCTGCTTCCTCCTCTCTCTGCCTGCCTCTCTGCCTACTTGTGATCTTTGTCTGTCGAATAAATAAATAAAATCTTTAAACAACAACAACAACAACAACAACAGCAACGATGGGGTTGCCTGGGCAGCTCAGCCCGTTGAGCATTCGACTCTGGGTTTTGGCTCAGGTTGTGATCTTGGAGTCATGAGATCGAGCCCAGCTGTGGCCCACACTCTTCCAGAGTCTGAGAATTTCTTTTCTTCTTCCTCTGCTCCTCCCCCAGCTTGTGCACACACCCTCTCTCTCTCAAATAAATAAAATCTTTAAACAACAACAACAAACCATAAAAGACATTTCTGGAACAACTATAACTACGTGAGTATGTTCTACATATTAGAGATGATTATGTATTAGTGTTCATTTTTGGGGGTCTGTTAATGGTATGGTGGTTGCTATGATCTGAATGTTTGTATCCCCCGAAATTCTTTTTTTTTTTAAAGATTTTATTTATTATTTGACAGACAGAGATCACAAGTAGGCAGAGAGGCAGGCAGAGAGAGGAGGAAGCAGGCTCCCTCCTGGGCAGAAAGCCCGACGCAGGGCTCCATCCCAGGACCCCAGGATCATGACCTGAGCTGAAGGCAGAGGCTTTAACCCACTGAGCCACCCAGACGCCCCTCCCCCGAAATTCTTATGTTAAAATCCTAACCAACCTGATGGTGTTGGAAGGTGGGCTTTTTGGGAGATAATTAGGTCATGAGCGTAGACCCTTGTGAATGGGAATAGTGGCCTCCCAAAGGACCCCAGAGAGAGATCTACCCCCGCTTCAGCTGATAAGAGGAAACTACTATGTGCATCTGGGGGAAGGCTTCTCACCAGAACCTGACCATACAGGCAGCCTGGTCTCTTGACTTCCATGCTCCAAACTGTGAGAAAGAAATTTCTGTTGTTTATAACACACCCAGTCTACAGTATTCTGTTGTAGCAGCACACACTGACTGTGGCTGTGTAGGAGACTGTCTCGGTTCTTAGGAGTCCACGCTGAAGTATGTGGGGTAAAGTGTCACCCCCCCCATCTGCAAGTAAGTTTTAAATGTCCGAACCAAAAAGATACCAATGAGTATAAATGATTGAGGAAAAAATTACCATGTACATTAGCATGTGTGTGCACACGCGTGAGTGCAAGTGCAAATGTCAACAGTCTTAACAACTAGTGAATTTAGGTGAAAGATATAGCTCATTGTGCTAGCTTCTCAACTTTTCTGTCATTATATTTGAATTTTCCAGCTTAGTAACTTAGGAAAAAATGGAAACCTTCCTAACTGTCAAAAAGAATACATGCTCGGGGTGCCTGGGTGGCTCAGTGGTTAGGCATCTACCTTTCGCTCAGGTCATGATACCTGGGTCCTGGGATTGAGTCCCACATCCTCAGGCTCCCTGCTCAGTGGGGAGCCTGCTTCTCCCTCTCCCTCCCCTCCACCCCAGCTCTTGCCCTCTCTTCCCCTCTCTGCTCTCTCTCTCAAATAAATAAATAAATAAAATCTTAAAAAAAAAAAAAAAAAGAATACATGCTCCTTCACTGAGGAATTTCAGAAAACATAGAAAAAGCATGGAAAAGAATCCTATGATTATTGCAGAAATCATCCCCTTACCGGCTTATACCTCTCAGGCACCGAGGCCGACCTTTCTAATTAAGATGCATGTAGGAAGATAAGTAGGAGTCAGTTTGGATTTCTCAAGATCCTATCAGTTGGTTTCAGATCACCCTGGCTCTCTTGCTCAGGTATAGTCCTTTCTGTTCAGAAGCTACAAATTTCAAAGGTAAGTCCTCAAGCGTTACCAAAAATTATTTAAAAAAACAGGAAAATGCTTAGGTGGACAGTTAAAATTGCACAAAATGCTAACACATAAATTCATTACTATGACATGCCTAAAGCCCTCCAAAGCCTTCTCACTCAGTTAGATGAAAACACACAGGCAGGTGGCATGGCATCTGAGGCCTGACCTCTGCCTTCTGCACACTTCATCTCCAACATGATTCAACTCCCCCTCTCCTGGCCTCCTGTTCTTTAAATGTCTAAAGTGGCCCCCAATTTTGCTTTAGGATGTTCTTGGCTCAGATCTCTGCATGACTGGCTCCTTCTCATCATTAAAGTCTCAACTCAAATGTCACTGCTTTGGGGCAGCCACCGGTGTCCACTCTGCGCTACCTCCTGTAGCTCCTGTCCACTGCCTCTCCCTCTCTCTGTCCCCTTCGCCTGTTTTCACTTCTTTTTTTCTTAAGTTTGTTTGTTTGTTTATTCTCTACCCCCAAAGCAGGACTCGAACTCTCACCCTTAGATCAAGAGTCACATGCTCCTCTGACTAAGCCAGCCAGGCGCCCCAGCCTGTTTGACTTCTTTAAGTCATTCATCATTATTTGAAATTATCTTGTTCGTTTTTGGTTTAATTGTCTTTGTTGTAAGTCTTCTCCCTACTAAAGCATAAGCCTCTGTGAGGAACCCTGTTTTACTTGAGTCCGTGGTATCTCCAGGGCTCAGAACAGGGTCTGGAGGGTGTGTAGCTGGTACTGAGTAAATATTTTTTGAGTGACTAACTAGTCCCTTTCATGTACAGCTCGCAAATGTGCCACTCAGACCGCACCCTGTGTGGGTTAGCATCAACATTTCAGGAGCTGTAGTGAGTTTCCCTTTGCAGGCTCCTGAACTTTCTCCTGAATAATCGCCAAATGAAGTCGGAAGAGCTGCCAAGCAGAAACCCCTGTAACGAATAACAGGAGAATTGTAATTCGTAACCAAGAAAATGTCAGGAGAAGGTTGTGGTCTGCTAGGAGTATGAGTTTCATACCATCCCGGTTCAAGTGGTTTTTCTAGGGTCAGGATTCCTTGTGATAAATTAAGGATTATTATTAGTACTTTTTAAAAAGATTTATTTATTTATCCGAGAGAGAGAGAGAGAGAGAGCGCGTGAGTGGGTGGAGGGGCAGAGGGAGAGGGAAAAAGAATCCTCAAGCAGATTCCCCGTTGGGCACAGAAACAACGTGGGGCTCATTCCCAGTACCCCAAGATCATAAGTCAAAATCAAAAGTCGGACGCCCAACTCAATAAGCCACCCAGGTGCCCCTAGTTTTAGTACCTTTTAAAGTTTGGGGACACAGGAGGTAAAGAGCCCCCATGAAGTTAAAATTAGATATAAGAACCCTGTATTTGCAGTAGTTGGTTAATGTTTACTTTTTCCTCTCTTTTTTTTAAGCTTAAAAGATCCAGGAAGGTCAGTTCCTGAAAAAACCTGCGAGGCCAATTTTCCCCTGCAAGGATCAGTGATACAATTAAAACAAAAATCAGCCCCAAATCTCTTTCTCTGCATCATCCACATAATTATGGCTGTATCCTGTTCCAGACTGAAACCCTCCCGTTCCCTCTTCAGACGATGGTCTCAACTTACTCTGACCCTAGAAAGTTCTTTTCTGCTTGTATTCGGGGAATGTTATTCACAAAACAAAACAAACTGAAGGTAGGTCTCCAACCAACTTTTAAGAAGGTCCCTAATGCTGTTCTTTAAAATGTTTATTATAAAAGACAAAATCCCCACAGAAAGTGCATAAAGCATTCATGTACAGTTTAACAAATTGTTATAGAGCTAATAGCCATGTAACCCGGACCTAAGTGAAGAAAACAGAACATTGCCATCCCTCCAAGTAAAGCTTGCTCTTCTCTCCACTGTGATCTTATTTTCTTTAGAAAGATAATCATTTCTTTGCTTTTCCTTTGTAGTTTTACCACTTACATATAGAATCCCCAAATGATGTAGCTTAGTTTTGCCTGTTCTTAAACCTTATATAAATGGAATCATACTGTATCTTTTGAGTGGGGGATGGCCCTATTTAATTTGTCCAATATGTTTGAAAGTTGGGGGACTCTCTAATTGGCTCATTCTCATCCGTAACATTCCATGATAGCCATTTTTTAAGGTATTTTTTTTTTCCATATCTGCATTCTGAAATCTTTCTCTGGGTAGGTAGTTTAAAGGAGTTTGGGTATTTTTTAGAGAGGAAAAAAAGCAGTCCTAGGCTATAGTAACAGTGTTAAGACATTGGTTCTGGAACTAGATTCCTTGAGTTGAATTCCATCTCTACAACTTAGCAGGTGTTTTGAGCAAACAAAGAAAACTCTCTGAGCTTTAGTTATCCCCACATGGGGGAATTAATAGTACCTCATAAAATTGTTGTGAGGACCAAAAAAAAAAAAGTCCATAAAACAGTGCGGAGCCTGGCACAGGATGACGACGGCATTTGCAGTTACTATCATTCCAGTTGTTGAAGTTCCCATCCAGGTGCTCACTCTGCTGAACTTTGGATCCCTTCGGAAGGATCTTGCTCAACACATAGCAATTGGAGCGATAAAGTTTTACTCATCTTGTGTCACCGTCCTCTCCGAATTTGCCTTCCCGGTGACTTTCCCAAGAATTCCTCCATGAATCTGTACAAGGAAATTGCCCTCCGGGGACTGGGAGCCTCCCCACTCGTGACTGGGTGGGGAGCCCAGATGCACTTTACACCAGGCCCTCACCAACTCCAGACTGAGTTGCCCTTGAACAGATGCCAGTCACTGAATTCATTCACTGAGCAGGTAGAGCAGAAGGGAAATACTCTAATCTCCAAGCTTCTCTCCTTTGAAACCTAGTCTGAGGGATGTAAGCCTTGAAACACTGTGAAGGAATGTACTGTGTTCACAGCGACAGGATGTTATCCGAGAGATGGGCACGGCTCCACAGGTGTGCTGGAATGGGGAATCAGGGTTGTATTCATTTGCTTATCTGACCAATATTTATGGAATAACCATGTCACAGGGACAGTTTCGGGCAGATGGGATAGCGACTTGTTAAATTTATTGACACTTGTCATGTGGCCCAGCATATGGTCTGTCTTGGTGAACAGCCCATACACTGCTCAACAACCGTAGGAAGAGACTACTATTTACCGTCATCCCATATTTACAGTGGAGAAAAAAGAGGCCTATGCAGTTTAATTTCCCTGAAGGATTAATTTTATCCAGCTACTAAGGGGCAACATTGAGATCTGAACCCAAATTTCTTTTTTTTCTTTTTTTAAATTTAATTTTTATTTATTTTTTGTTTGAGAGAGACAATGAGGGAGAAAGACAACATGAAAAGGGGGAGGGTCAGAGGGAGAAGCAGACACCCCGATGAGCAGAGAGCCCGATGCGGGACTCGATCCCAGGACTACCAGGATCATGACGGGAGTCGAAGGTAGTCACTTAACCAACTGAGCCGCCCAGGTGCCCAGAGCCCGAATTTCTGACCATATTCTGAGCTCTGAACTTTCTCCTTTAGATTTAAAAAAAAAAAAAAAGGAAGAAAAACTGGTTTTTAAAATCTTATCATTCATTTGGCTGCATGTTAAATCAACAAGTTTCTAATCATAGGTCTTCTGGGAATAATATTTATTTTGTTTCTGAGTCATGAGAATTTTCCTCAAATAATGTTCAAAAGTGTATGATAGTTGAAAACATTACTGAATAGCTGGGAAGGAATATTTGATTAAAAACAAAGCTTTGCTACAATTTGTGATTATAGAACATGATTACATTGAGCATGGCCTCATATAGCATTCAACAAACTTTATCTCGCTATTGACAAATGATGTCTTTAGGTTTTCAGGCTGGCTTTTCTTTCTGAACATTTTCAACTACTACCTAAAATGCACACCATTAGAAAATAGTTAAGAGAAAAATATTTTTAAATTTTTTCAATGTTGGGGTGCCTGGGTGGCTCAGTGGGTTAAAGCCTCTGCCTTCAGCTCAGGTCATTATCCCAGTATCCTGGCATCAAGCCCCGCATCGGGTTCTCTGCTCTGCAGGGAGCCTGCTTCCTCCTCTCTCTCTCTGCCTACTTGTGATCTGTCTGTCAAATAAATAAATAAAATTAAAAAAAAATTTTTTTTCAATATTGTCAGAATTGTCTAGGAAATTAACCTGAATGGAATAAAAATACTACATAATATTCCAATAGAAATTTAGCTCGCTATTAAATTGAACCATATGAAATTGCCATTTTGTAGTTAAAAATGTGAATAAAACTTACTAATTCACATAGTTCAACTTAAAAATCTGATTATTTCATCTTCATAAATTAGGCAGTAACTAGAATGTAAGCTTCCCAAAGACAGAGATTTCTGGATTTGGTTCACTACTGTTCATGTGGTGGGCCCTCAGAAAATGGTGGTTGAATGAATGAATTTGCCAAGGAAGCAAATAAAATATGGGAACTCACCTTCCATCCTAACAGATGCCTTTGTGTTTAGGTTTAGTGTGGGAATAAGAAAAATAACATTCTATGCATAAGTTGGTCTCTTAAAATGATAAAAAGTTTAATTTAAAAACTTAATTCACGGGCGCCTGGGTGGCTCAGTGGGTTAAAGCCTCTGCATTTGGCTCGGGTCATGATCCCAAGGTCCTGCAATCGAGCCCCATATCGGGCTCTCTGCTTGGCGGGAAGCCTGTTTCCTCCTCTCTCTCTGCCTGCCTCTCTGCCTACTTGTGATTTCTCTGTCTGTCAAATAAATAAATAAAATCTTAAAAAATAAAATAAAAATAAAAACTTAATTCACCCAAGGAAATTGAAAACATACGTCCACACAAACACTGAACATGCATGTTCATAGTGGCATTATTGATAATAGCCAAAAAATAGAAATAACCCAGATGTCCATCAACTGATGAAAGTTAAAACAAAATGTGGTATGTCCATGTGATGGAATATTATTCAGCCATAAAAAGGAATGGAGTGGGGCGCCTGGGTGGCTCGGTAGGTTGGGCCTCTGCCTTCAGCTCGGGTTGTGATCTAGGGGACCTGGGATCGAGTCCCGCATCGGGCTCTCTGCTCCGCGGGGAGCCTGCTTCCTCCTCTCTCTCTCTGCCTGCCTCTCTGCCTACTTGTGGTGTCTGTCAAATAAATAAATAAAAATCTTAAAAAAAAAAAAAAAAAGGAATGGAGTGGAGTGGAGCACCTGGGTGGCTCAGTCAGTTAAGTGTGTGCCTTTGGCTCAGGTCATGATCTCAGAGTCCTGGGATAGAGCCCGGGGTAGGGCTTCCTGCTCAGTGGAGGGCCTGCTTCTCCCTCTCCCTCTGCTGTTCCCCCTGCTTGTACTCGCTTGCTCTCTCTCTCTGTCAAGTAAATAAATAAAATCTTTTTAAAAAAATTTTTTAAAGATTTTATTTATTTGACAGAGAGAGACAGCGAAAATCCCTGGGACCCAGGGATCATGACCTGAGCTGAAGGCAGAGCCTAAACGACTAAGTCACCCAGGTGCCCGAAATATATAAAATCTTTTAAAAAAAGAAGGAATGGAGTACTGGCAGGTACCACAACATGAATGAATCTTGAAAACATTGTGCTATTCTTAGACACAGAAGGCCACATATTGTATTATCCATTCATATAAAATGTCCAGAATGGGCAAATCAGTAGAGACAGAAAGTAGGGTAGTGGTTGCCAGGGTCTGGAGGCAAGAGGCAATGAGGAGTGACTGCTGATGGACCCGAGATTGCTGGAGTTAGACTGTGGTAGTAATTATACAACCTTGAGAATACAGGAAAAGCCACTGACCTTTTTTTTTTTTTTTAAGATTTTATTTAATTTGACAGACAGAGATCATAGGTAGGCAGAGAGGCAGGCAGAGAGAGAGGAAGGGAAGCAGGCTCACTGCTGAGCAGAGAGCCTGATACGGGACTTGATCCCAGGACGCTGGGATCATGACCTGAGCTGAAGGCAGAGGCTTTAACCCACTGAGCCACCCAGGCGCTCCAAAGCCACTGACTTTTATGCATGCTTTAAAATTCAGGGTGAAGTTCATGGTCTGTGAAAAATATTTCAATTTTTATTTTATTATTTTTTTATAATTTTTTTTATTTTTTACATTTTTAAAAAAAGACTTTATTTAATTTGACAGACAGAGATCACAGGTAGGCAGAGAGGCAGGCAGAGAGAGAGAGGAAAGGAAGCAGGCTCACTGCTGAGCAGAGAGCCCAACGTGGGACTCGATCCCAGGACCCGGGATCATGACCCGAGCCGAAGGCAGAGGCTTTAACCCACTGAGCCACCCAGGCGCCCAAAATATTTCAATTTTTAAAAAGTGGAAGAAAACTCTCAGTTCTCTTCAGAACATATCAAAGTACACTATAAAATAATAGATGTGTGTTTATAAGTCTGAGAGTATTAGGAAATGTTCCCTTGTTTAATTATAAACGGAATGGAATGTTTGGAGATTTCAGTAATCTGACAGCGAACATTAAGAGGATTAACCTGACTTCCCCAGTGTTAAGAACACTAATTTAAACTGCATCATTCGAAAACTACATGGTCATGCTAAAATAATTGTAGCAATGATTTCCACACACAAACACACAGACACAGAGACACACAGACAATTAGATTAACTATCCCTTAAGGCTGTCATCATTTCAAATCCCTTATATTTATATAATGCTTTTACTTCCTTAAGCATTGAATTGTACCTAAAGATCTAATGTATGGGAGAGTCACATCTCTAACCATGCAATTAAAGGCAGGGAAATGGGTGGGATTGGACAAAAATTAATTAGCAATGCTGACATTCCAGATTGAAGCATAAAGTAGAGCAGGAATTTAAGAAACTGAAATTCTAGTCTTCAATGCAGATAGTTAAATTGCCAAGAACTAAAATAGTAACATTCTGGAGTAAAATTACTTTTTATTTTTTTTTAATTTAGATTTTAGGCAGTTAACATACAGTACAATATTGGTTTTGGAGTAGGATTTAGTGATTCATCACTTACATGCAATACCCAGTGCTCATCACAAGTGCCCTCCTGAATGTCCATCCACCATCTAGCCCATCCCCCACTCACCTCCCTCCATCAACCCTCAGTTTGTTCTCTGTCGGTAAGAGTCTCTTATGGCTTGTTTCCCTCTCTCTTTTTTTCCTTTCCCCCTTCCCATATATTTTCTTTCTTAATGTCCCATTTGTTTTCTTTCTTAAATTCCACAGATGAGTGAGATCTATGGTATTTGTCTTTCTCTGAATGACTTACCTCACTTAGCATAATACACTCTAGCTCTATCCATGCCATTGCAAATGGGAAGATTTCATTCTTTCTGATGGCTGAGTAATAGTCCATACTATCTATATCCATATATCTACGTATCTATATCTGTATCTATATATATTTACCACATCTATTTCATCCATTCATCAGTGTATGGACCTATGGACATTTAGACCTTTCCATAGTTTGGCTATTATTGATAATGCTTCTATAACATGGGGGGGGGGCATGTATCCCTTTGCATCTGTATTTTTATATCCCGTGGGTAAATACCTGGCAGTGTAATTGCTGGATAATAGGTAGTTCTATTTTTAACATTTTGAGGAATTTAGAGTACAATTTAAAAATATATTAATATACTATATAAAAAGATACACAATGCTATGTGTTAGACTATTAATTTTCCTAAGTGAACACTCCTTTGGAATCAACCTCCAGATCAAGAAATAGAATACAGCACACAGAACTAGGCTCCCCCCCATCCAAGAGAATATTAAATAGTTTAAATCTCGGGGCGCGGCAAAGGACGTTGAGTTAGAAATAATGGGTACTACAGTGTGAACTTTATTTTCATGGCAAATTTACCAACAAGAATATCTATCATCTCTCACCTTCATTTAACCTCTCTGAATGGTCTTCTTGTCTGGCTCCAGAGATTCAGAAACAGCTCCTTAATTTAATTTTGAGATCTCCCACTTCTGGCTGCTTCTTTCCAACAAAATCTTACCAAATTTTCGGAGCAGAAGTGTTGAGTAAGGAGGGGCATTTCGCGTCGGAGGGCTGAGCACCCTTGGACCCTCTTCAAACAGTCCCCTCCAGACCTCCCTTGGCCTGGGATCGCTAACTACTCCTCTGTTCTACCCGAAGCCCGCGGAGTTCGGAGCGCACCAGAGCCCGGGCCAGGGCCACCCACACCATCCCGGAGCCCGGGCGCCTCGTCTACGCTCGGTCCCCAAAGCCGCGCTGTTCCTTTAACTGGGATCGCGGCGAGGGTGTGCGGAGAAGGGCTGGTTCCTCCCGCCTCCTTCTCCACCGCTCCCTTCCCCCTCCCATCCGAGTTCCAGGTGAATGGGTCACTAAGGGAGGGGACGGCCACAGCACGCTTCCTCGCCGGCGTCCGCCTCCCCCTTTCTCCTTCCCCTGCAGGAGGCGGCGGGACTCCAGCGGGAGCTAGCCAGAGCACCCAGGGGCCCGCGCAGGGTGCAACAGGTGAGCTGGCGGTGCGCGGGGCCGCGGACCTCCTGCACGGCCTGGCTTTGGTGCGCATGCCCGGGGGCAGGACGGCCCGGGTGGAGGGTGGGGGCGAGGGGGAGGAGGAGGAGGAGGAGGAGGAGTGGAAGAGGACTGACTGAATTCCTAGCCGAGTCTCCGGCAGGTGCGCTCGCCAAGTAAGCGCGTCCTTGGGTTCCCGCGGTCCTTGGAGGGTCTGGCGGCGCTGCCGTGAGTAGGTAAGCATTGGGCGCGGCGCCGGGGGCGCACGGTAGCCTCAGAGTCCCTGCGCGGGATCGTGGCTCGGGTCCGGTAGGGGAGGCGCGGGGGAGGACGCCCGGCGCTGGTTTCGGTGGCGGTTTCGCTCTGGGCTGGGACCGGCGGGAATCGCAAGGGAGCGGGTCTGGCGGGGGAGCCGCGCTGGTCTAACTTGGAGGCTGCCTCGGCGAAGGGCCACTTGGAGCGGCCGAACAGCTCTTTTCGGCGGAAACGCTTAGTGCTCTCCCTGCGTCCCGGCGGTGCGCACACCTTTTCGCTTTGGTGGGGGCGGGCGGGCGATTCCCGAGCCCCGCGCTCAACCTTCCGGACTGTGGTGCTGGGAGGTGCTCGGGAACGGGGCGCACGCCCGGCTTCTCCGGGGGCCTGAGCCTGACGGCTGCAGCCGGGGGGCCCGCTCGCTGGCCGGGCGGCTGAGATCCCGGGGCTGGGGGTTGGACCTCATCGATTCCGCCCCACCCACCCCTCTGGTGTCGCGGGGCGGGGGGGACGTGGGGGCCGGCTGCGTCGGTGAAATATTGCTAGCGCCGGGGATGGGCCGGCCGGCTGTGTGGCGTCCAGTTAGTGGGGAGCTGCGCGAGCCCGCGTCGATTCAAGCCTGGGGGCGGGGATTTATTTTCGAGTGACGCTGTCCTTCGAGGGAAGCTGCTCACGCTTCGGATTCTCACCCGTGACCCAGAGGCCGCGGCCGGGTGGGCGGACCTGCCTCCGGGCGGTCGCAGCTGGGCGCGCGCGGGCGCTCACCGGCCGGGCGCACCGACGCGGACCTGCCGCGGGGGTCAGACACCTACGGGGCAGGGGCGGCCTGCGCGCGGCCAGCCGACATGTTGCCTGCGTGGGAGGAAGTGTGCGGGGAGAGCGGGGTTGAGGGGCCAAAATGGCCTCTGCTCCTTGGGGCTGGAGGAGCAGCTCCGAGTCCCTGGTCCCAGGTGAAGCGATAACCCCGAGAAGCCACGGCATCCTCAGGCCGGCCCTGGGGCTGGCTGGGCAAACTGCCCCCACCTGGGAGACGACTCGGGGCGGGGCAGAGGCAGCCTGCCAGGTTAGTGTGTGGCCCTCACGCACAATAGGTGTATTATTGGGATCCCTGGAAAAGAGAAACCTTCCCATGAAGGCAATTCTGGTGATGCTTGGCGAGTCCTTTCTAGGCGCAGGTAGATTTCTCAAGCTGCCCATTCCCGGTATAGCCGTGTTGCTTTTGCTCGGTACAAATGAATCTTTGTTTTGTCTTTCTGGTGTTTTAGAATAGTAAATGGTAGAGCCACAGTAATAGCTGTCTCCTCAAAGCAACACTTCTGTGTAGTTTTTTTGCATTTATTTAGTTATTAGTGCCACCCTGGTTCAGTGATAGAGGAGGGCGAGATATCAAGGAAATGATGGGCAGTGCCCCCTGACTGAGAGACCGACACTGTGCCAAGAGTTTTGTTCTTTGTTGTCATTTGGTGATACTGACAACTCTAAAAGGTAGATCTTATTAGAACTTCATTTCAAAGGGAAAACGGAGGTAGGGGAAACATTGCAAATGGTGTGGCTTGAAAAATGCTTTGGCTAATCGGGGAGGGTATACTAGAAAAGCAGCAGCCCTTGATACTCCGGCACCAGAAGGATTTGGGGTTTTTCTGGAGCACTCTATTTTTGACTAGCGGCTCTGGTCTCATAGACTATTTCCACCTCTTGTTTGCTGTGAAGGTAAACTTCCTGTTTTCTTTTTAAAGATAATTGGAATTATTGTCCTTTCAAAATAACAAAGATTACTTTTGGCCACACAAATTAATTGATATAAAATCTTTCACCTGCCCAGGAGACTGCCAGAAGGCAGTTGCATTTAAAGGCTTCCTTGATTACAGTCCTTAGCGGGTTTTTTTTTCATCCAGGTTATTATTTATGAAAATACTGGGGTGAAAAGACCCTGAGGATTTTTTGTTAACACTTTTGTTTTAGCCTGTTGGCTTGCACCTGTCTCCTAACCCCACGGTTCCTCACCTTGATTGTGGTATGAATCACCTGGGGATCTTATTAAGCTAGATTCAGATTCATTGGGCAGTTGTGGGGCCTGGAATTCCGCTTTTTTTTTTTTTTTTTGAAGATTTTATTTATTTACTTGACAGACAGATCACAAGTAGGCAGAGAGGCAGGCAGAGAGAGAGAGAGGGAAGCAGGCTCACTGCTGAGCAGACAGCCTGATGCGGGGCTCGATCCTGGTACCCTGGGATCATGACCTGAACTGAAGGCAGCAGCTTAACCCACTGAGCCACCCAGGTGCCCCTGGAATTCCGCTTTTGAACAGACTACCAAATGATGTCCTCATGGTTGTGTGTTTGACTCTCTTCTCTCCAGATTGTAAGCACTTAACTAATTTGGTCGAAACTAAAGGATTATATTTACTGAGTGCTAGCATTGTGAGGAATTTACAGGCATTCACAGCTGAATTGAAATCCCAATTGTAATATGAGCTGTTGGGTTTTATAAATCTAATGTTGATTGATCACACAACCCTTTGTATCAGGGGTCAGGAAGAAGAGTGATTGATGGTCAAGACAGAAAAGCTGGTATTCCAGCTGGGGCGGAGATGGTGGCAGTTTAAGAAATTAAAAAAAAGAAAAAAAGAAAAAATAATAATTAGTAGGGGGGTGTTGTTCTGAAAAAACACGATTTGGTGGATGAAGTGGGTGACTTCCAGGAGGACACCTCTGAGGAGGGGATATTTGATGTGAGATCTGAACAGCTGGTTCCTGCCCATTATAGACAGGAAATGCCAAGATCAAGGCCCTCCTGGGATTGACTCCTTTAATCTAGGCAGCGATGCTGGAAACACATGGTGTGCTTAAGAAACATCTGGAGAGCTTATCTGAAACAGTTACCGATACAGAGCTCATCTATTGCAAAATCTGCCTAATTTTTTTTTAAAGATTTTATTTATTTGACAAACAGAGATCACAGGTAGGCAGAGAGGCAGGCAGAGAGAGAGAGGGGAAGCAGGCTCCCCGCTGAGCAGAGAGCCCAATGTGGGGCTCGATCTCAGGACCCGAGCCAAAGGCAGAGGCTTTAACCCACTGAGCCACCCAGGCACCCCAAAATCTGCCTAATTTTAAAATTTTAGACAACTTACTAATTATGTGCCAAAATATAAATAGAAAATTTTGTACCAGCCACAACTTTTAAAAAACTTCATAACGACAAATTAACTGTTGCTGCATGTGATTGAAAAGGAATAGGCTCTCTTTAGATATGATAAAATTACTGACCATTGCTTTAAAGAATTATTCAGGGACATAGCGTTTTCAGGCAAAAGAAAATTCTTTGTCTTAGCTTAGACTTCTATTAGGACAGCTTTAGCCAGTAAACATTTTCAAGGGGAGGGGCGCCTGGGTGGCTCAGTGGGTTAAGCCTCTGCCTTCGGCTTGGGTCTTGATCTCAGGGTCCTGGGATCAAGCCCCCCATCGGGCTCTCTGCTCAGCGGGGAGCCTGCTTCCCCCTTTCTTTCTGGCTGCCTCTCTGCCTACTGTATTCTCTGCCTGTCAAATAAATAAAATCTTCAGGAAAAAAAAATTTTTTTTCAAAGGGAGAACTTTTTAGTATTTTAACTTTAGTCAACCTTACATATTTAGTAAGAGTCTGCTGTTTCCTTTTTACTCCTGACTGTAATTAGTCTGTTTGACTTAGGTCCCTATCATCCGCTTGGTATGGGCACTGTGACCTTGGCCACTGAGCCCCTTAGGCTGGATCCTGTATCCTCTTCATTCCTTTTATTTTGTCCTTCACTCAACATAGATTTATTGAGCAGATAATGTTAATATTGTCCTGCTGGGGTTTGGATAACAGTCTCTTGTTGATTTTTTCTTTTCTTTTCTTTTTTTTCTGTGGCTGTATCCTGAAAGCATGTCCCAGACTGCCTTGAAGGAGACATTGGAGTTCCTTCAGTTCAGCCTCCCCAGATATCAAACAGTTTAAGCTTTGCATACATGGCTTGAGATAAAAATTGTTATTTGTTATTTTTGAAGGGTGTGTGAAGTCAGGGTGAGGGAGAGGCTTCCTAACATTGACATGAAATCTGATCCTGTGGTATCTTTTCTTCAAAGAATGGTTTCTAGGACTACAAAGACAGCTCTGCAGATACGTGAGGGCAACTGTAGTGGTCCTTCTGATGTTGATTTGACCAGGCCAGACATTTCCTGTTTTTTCAATCAGTTGTCTTAAGACATGGTTTTTCTAGTTCTTTTTTTTTTTCTTTTTAAGATTTTATTTATTTATTTGCGGTGGAGACCATGAGAGGGGGGAGTGTCAAAGGGAGAAGCAGACTCCGTGCTCAGCAGGGAGTCCAGTGCGGGACTCAATCTGGGGACTCCAGGATCATGACCTAAGCTGAAGGCAGTCACTTAATAACCAACTGAGCCACCCAGGAGCCGGGTTTTTCTAGTTCTTGAACAGTCAGTCACCTCCAGGGAGGCACCTAGTTGGGACACATGATGCACAAATTTCATGGTTATGCAGGTTTATTTATTTTTTTTTTTAAATATTTTATTTATTTATTTGACAGAGAGATCACAAGTAGGCAGAGCAGCAGGCAGAGAGAGAGGGAGAAGCAGGCTCCTGGCTGAGCAAAGAGCCTGACATGGGGCTCGATCCCAGGATCCTGAGATCATGACCTGAGCTGAAGGCAGAGGCTTAACCCACTGAGCCACCCAGGCGCCCCTATGCAGGTTTATTTTTAAAGTGTAGCATTCTGGGGCGCCTGGGTGGCTCAGTGGGTTAAACCTCTGCCTTCTGCTCAGGTCATGATCCCGGGGTCCTGGGATCGAGCCCCTCATTGGGCTCTCTGCTCAGCAGGGAGCCTGCTTCCTCCTCTCTCTCTGCCTGCCTCTCTGCCTACTTAAAATCTCTGTCAAATAAATAAAATCTTAAAAAAAAAAAAAAGTGTTGCATTCCTTGGGGCACCTGGGTGGCTCAATGGATTAAAGCCTCTGCCTTGGGCTCAGGTCATGGTCCCAGGGTCCTGGGATCAAGTCCCGAATGGGGCTCTCTGCTCAGTGGGGAGCCTGCTTCCCCCTCTCTCTCTGCCTGCCTCTCTGCCTACTTGTGATCTTTCTGTCAAATAAATAAAAATCTTAAAAAAAAAAAAAAAAGTGTAGCATTCCTAGATGGAAGTACTGTCTGTGAATACTGCCAGAGTTTGGGATAACTTATTAACTTCGTTGAAATTCTCACCGAGGAAATGCCTATTAACAAATTGAGCCTCCCTTGGTAACATGATTTATTTGTGTCACCAGTATTTAAAAATGAATACAATGTACCCAAGTGCCTGAACACTGGAATGTCTCACTTTCAAGATAACCACCTTACTATGAATGCTTTTGCTCATCTTCCTTTATATATTATCTTAATTATTCCAGCCTAGAGGTCAGGCTTATCCCCTGCCCTTTGACATAGTAGGATAGTGAGGTTCAAGGAAGAGAAGTAGAATTTGTCCTCTCACAGTGAGCCTTTAAAACTGCTAGGTTTGTTTTAACCCGTCAGTCTGGCCCTGCGGAGAATTTGATATACTTGAAGCCAGTGGGCTGGTTATCCTTTCCAGTGTTTTGTCAGCTGCAAATCTGGATAAGCTTGCCCACCTCATCTGTGATCACCAAAGCGACTTCCCTCTAGGTGGACATAAATGGTCCAGGTTTTTTTGTTTGTTTTTTTTTGTTTTTAGGATTTCATTTGTCAGAGTGACAGAGCTAGTAAACAGGAGCGCAAGCAGGGGGAATGGCAGGCAGGGGGAATGGCAGGCAGGGGGAGAAGCAGGCTTCCTGCTGAGCAAAGAGCCCCACGTGTAGGAGTCAGTCCCAGGAGGCTGGGATCATGAATGGTCTGTTCTTTTATCCTATTTACATTCCATTTTTCAGTTCCAGAGGAGCGTCTATGCACAGGGATGTGCTCAAGATTCTCGGGCTTCATCTGCCAGTTTGGTAACCTCAAAAAATGAAATGAAGTCGATATGGCATGGCTTGTTCTTGATAAACTTCCTAAAATTACTTGCTACACAATATAAATTCTTTAGTAATAGAGGAGACATGATAACTAAACTCTGAATCCCTGAAATAGCACTATAGAAAGAGGTTTTGGTATCTGGATTTTTGACAAAATTTAAACTTTAGCCTGAGTCTGGATTAATTTAGAATTTCTGAAAACTACCATGGAGGGGCCCCTGGCTGGCTCAATCAGTAGAGCATGTGACTCTTGATCTTGGAGTTGTGAGTTCAAGCCCCATGTTGGGTGTAGAGATGATTTAAAAAACTACCATTAAGCCACTGCCTTCAGCTCAGGTCATGATCCTGGAATCCCGGGATGGAGTCCCATATCGGGCTCCCTGCTCAGCGGGCAGTCTGCTTCTTCTTCTGACCCTCCCCTTCTCATGCTCTCTCTTGTTCTTTCTCTCTCAAATAAATAAAATCTTAAAAAAAAAAAAAAAAAGGACGCCTTGGTGGCTCAGTGGGTTAAGCAGCTGCCTTCCGCTCGGGTCATGATCCCAGTGTCCTGGGATCAAGTCCCGCATCAGGCTCCTTGCTCTGCAGGGAGCCTGCTTCTCCACTCTGCCTCTGCCTGCCGCTCTGTCTGCTTGTGCTCAATCTCTCTCTCTCTCTCTAACAAATAAATAAATAAAATCTTAAAAAAAAAATCTTTAAAAAAAAGTACCATGGAGCCTGGAATTTTTTGTCATAGTCTTGAATGAGTGAGCCATAGCTATAAAAGGGCTAAGATAACGTTTGTCAGTATTTGACATTCAGCTTCAGAATTGGAGTCCTACATTTAATAGTGTTTAAATTCAGTTTATCTTTTTTTCTTTTTAAGATTATTTATTTATTTATTTATTTGACAGGCAGAGATCACAAGTAGGCAGAGAGGGAGGCAGAGAGAGAGAGAGAGAGAGGGAAGCAGGCTCCCCGCTGAGGAGAGAGCCCAATGTGGGGCTCAATCCCAGGACCCTGGGATCATGACCTGAGCTGAAGGCAGAGGCTTTAACCCACTGAGCCACCCAGGCGCCCCTAAAGTCAGGATTTATATGCCAGTGATGTGCAGAGCATGGTGCTTGGTACTGTGAGGACCACCAGGGTGAGTAGTTCTATGCTCAGTGATTCCCTGTACTCAAGGAATTAATGGTACGTAAGTAGGTAAGGATGTAAGGATGGCCGTAAGAAGGACAAGAGGAATAATCATGGTATGTGGAGTTACTTGAGATTGGTATCATTAGTTTTCTTAGTGATCAAGGAAACTCTGAGCTCAGCAGTAATGCCATTACCCTCCTTATGTTGCTCAGATTGTCTTATTTTGCGGAGCTGCGGGGCAGTGCACGTCCTCAAGAGCAGGTGATCAGTGAAGTCAGCCATGTCGTCGCGGCCTTTTGAAAGTCCACCTCCATATCGACCTGATGAATTGTGAGTAATTCTTCACTTTTTTTTTCTTTTTGTTAAGCCTGTCATGTGTAAAAAATATGTATAGGTCAAACTTTGATCTGTTAAGTGTTTGCTGTTAAGAATAACAAAATAACGTGTGTTTGTAAATTTAGATGGAAACAAAGGGTGTAAAGAGGAAGTGAGTTTCCCCCTGAAGCTTAACTTCCAGGATGCCAGTGTTTCTCTGCAGAGGCAACTGCTGTCACCTGTTGCTGTTGTTTGCTTCTGTATAATCTAGGCTGATACTTGTGTGTCTCTTTATTCCTTTTTGTTTTTTTACAAATGGTTTGAAGCTTCTGTATTAATGCTTCGTTGAGGTGACTGATCCTAACCCTGACTCACTGTCGATTTTTTAAGTAATACTTTTTTTTTTTAAAGATTTTTTATTTATTTATTTGACTGGCGGAGATCACAAGTAGGCAGAGAGGCAGCCAGAGAGAGAGAGGGAAGCAGGCTCCCTGCTGAGCAGAGAGCTGGAATCAGGGCTTGATCCCAGGACCCTGGGATCATGACCTGAGCCGAAGGCAGAGGCTTTAACCCACTGAGCCACCCAGGTGCCCCTAAGTAATACTTTTTTGAGATAGCGGTCACACGCTATGCAATTCGCCCATTTAGAATGGACCGTTCAGGGGTTTTAGTATAGTCACAAAGCTGTGCGGCCATCATCACATCAATTTTAAGAACATTTTCATCACCCCCTCCCCAAAGAAACGGCTGCCAATAAACACTCACTTCTCACCCCACCCCCCACCTTCCACCTTCCCAGTACTAGGCCGTCACGAATCTACTTTGTGTTTTAGATTTGTCCATTTTTCACCTTTCCTGTACATGTAATCATGCAGTATGTGGTCCTCTGTGGCTGATTCTTTGACTTGGTGTAATGTTTTCCACACTGTTTTTTGTTTTTTTGTTTTTTTTACTTAATTTTTTAAAAGATTTTATTTATTTATTTGAAGGGGAGAGAGAGCATGAGAGGGGAGAAGGTCAGAGAGAGAAGCAGACTCCCAATGGAGCTAGGAACCCAATGCGGGACTTGATCCTGGACTCTGGGATCATGACCTGAGCTGAAGGCAGTTGCCTAACTAACTGAGCCACCCAGACGCCCTCCACATTGTCAGTTTTAAGAGTGATTCCTCCCATTATATAAAACAAGAAGCAAAGTTGAGGATTCTTGGCATCCCTAGTGATTTGGAAATTTAACAGTGAAAATTTTTAAATTTGTTGCAGAGATTTTTTTTCCTTTAAGTAGTTTGTAGTCTCAGCTCTTCGATAGCTGTGGTAGGAACTGTGCTCCTGTTACATTGCCTCTTGATTAATACCTGAGCATTGTAGGGACACAGTTGTTCGTGAAGATGTGGTCCTTAAGTTATGCTAGAAAATGCAGTAATTGAGTAGTGCTCCATGAACCGGAGACTTATTTTGTGTTGCTTTTGTAAACATTGGTGAAGTATAACGCACACATAGAAAACAGCACAGGACGTGTGTATGAAATGATGAATAAAGTCAAAGCAAAATCATTATATAGGTCAAGAATAGAACACCCCCAATCCCTTCTGTGTGTCCCCACCTTTCCCTGGAAACGCTGTTCTTACATATGGTTATCACTTGCTCTTTCTTTTTCATTTTCTTTTCTTTTCTTTTTTTTTTTTTTTTACTGTTTTCTATATCCTAAACAATACATTTCAGTTTGACTTCATTATTAAACTTTCTTTGCTTCAAAGGACTGCCATAGAAATAAAATGTGAGGGGAGCCTGGGTGGCTCAGTTGGTTAAGGTCATGATCTTGGGGTCCTGGGATTGAGCCTTGCATTGGGCTCCCTGCTCAGTGGGGAGTCTGCTTCTCCCTCTCCACCTGCTCCCTGCCCGCCCCCCCCCATACTCTCTGTCTCTCTTTAAAATAAAAATAAATAAATAAATAAATAAATAAATAAATAAATAAAAAATTTTAAAAAGAATAAAACATGAACCGTATGTGTAATTTTGTTTTCTTCTAACCAATTAAAAACAAATTTATTTTAATAATTATACTGATTTTATATAATATTTAATTTTTCACTTAACCTAATGTATTTAAAGTATCATTTCAGTATGTAGTATAAACACTGACTCATGATGTAGTTTATATTCCTTTTTTTAAATAATCATTTTTTTTTTTTTTTAAGAGTAGTTTTATAGGGCGCCTGGGTGGCTCAGTGGGTTAAGCTGCTGCCTTCGGCTCAGGTCATGATCTCAGGGTCCTGGGATCGAGCCCCGCATCGGGCTCTCTGCTCAGCAGGGAGCCTGCTTCCTCCTCTCTCTCTGCCTGCCTCTCTGTCTACTTGTGATCTCTCTCTGTCAAATAAATAAATAAAATCTTTAAAAAAAAAAAAAAAAAAGAGTAGTTTTATAGTCACAGCAAAACTCTGAGAGGGAAGTACAAAGATTTCCCATATGCCCCCTCCCTTATACATGTGTTGCCTATCCCATTATCAGTATCCCCCACTAGGGTGGTACATGTGTTAAAATTGATGAACCTTAACTGACAAATCATTTCACCCAAAATACGTAGTTAATATTAGGGTTCTCTCTAGGTGGTGTTAAATTTCTTTTTTCTTGGGCGCCTGGGTGGCTCAGTGGGTTAAAGCCTCTGCCTTCTGCTCAGGTCATGATCTCAGGGTCCTGGGATCGAGCCCCGCATCGGGCTCTCTGCTCAGCGGGGAGCCTGCTTCCCTTCCTCTCCCTCTCTGCCCGCCTCTCTGCCCACTTGTGATCTCTGTCTGTCAAATAAATAAATAAAATCTTTAAAAAAAAATTTTCTTTTTTCTTTCTTTCTTTGAGAGAGAAAGAGAGAGGGAACATGAGTGGTGGGGGATGGGGCAGAAGATGAAGGATAGAGAATCTTTTTTTTTTTTTTTTAAAGATTTTGTCTATTTATTTGACAGAGAGAGAGAGCACAAGCAGGGGGAAAGGCTGAAGGAGAGGGAGAAGCAGGCTCCCTGCAGAGCAGGGGAAGCCCCCCATGAGGGACTCGATCCCAGGACTCTGGGACCATGACCGGAGCCGAAGGCAGTGGCTTAACCAGCTGAGTCACCCAGGCGCCCCAAGGGTAGAGAATCTTAAGCAGGCTCCTTGCTCAGTTCAGAGCCCGACATGACCCTGAGATCATGATCTGAGTTGAAACCAAGATTTTGATGCTTAACTGACTGAGCCACCCAGGAACCCCTGCATTTCTTTTTTTATACTAGGATTACTAAGTATTTTATACTTAATAGCACATCTCAGTTTGGACGAGATATATGTCAGGTGTTCAGTAAATCATGTGGCTAGTGGCTGCCGAATTAGCTCATCATCTCTGTAGCATTCCTTCGGTGGCTATGTTACAGGTACCTGTTCCTCTCTAGGTAGACGTTTGGACTGTTTCCAGTTTCAGGTTCTCATAAACAATGCTTCTGTGAATGTTACAGTGTCAGTGGGATTTTAAATGATAGAATCATTTAAAAAAGTGCTGTAATCATTTTGGAAAACACCTCGACGTTGTCTCATAGAGTGGAAGGTAAAAAAAAAAAAAATTGACTCAAAAATTCTCCTGGATATATACCTTAGAAAAAGAAGTACTTGTGTGTGTGAGGACACATGTTCAGGATGCCCAGAGCTACATTGTTCGTGACAACTCCAGATAGAGACATCCCAAATAATCAAGTGGAATGAGTTATGGAATTTTCATATGTGACATTTTCAAAGACCAGCATGTCAGGGTTCTTTCCAGTTTCTCCTTTTCCTTGAATTCTTGTGGTTGGTAGCACCCAGTTGTAGGATGTCTTGCTTTGGAAAGAGCAAAGCAGACCAAGGAAATAATGGCAAAAACCAAAGAGGGTGAGGTCAGTTTGGGAATTGAACTCTGTTCTGCCCGGACCCACATTTCTTAGATTCTGCATGCCACACATCAACATGTCTGTCTCCAGCGACTTTATGATTATGTCAGTAGAGTTGGCGAGTTAATAGGCATCACCCTGATGAGCCCTCAGTGAATATCCGATATGTCTTGTAGCTCTTACCATAACTAACTAGAGATCATGTAGTGATTTGTTTAATGTCTTACTGCCTTCAAAGAGACTAACCTGGGTGAGGGGGCTGGGTTGAGACACTTGTGTTGATTGTTGTATCGTCAGTACTTAGCACAGTGCCCCCCCACCCACCAGCCCAGCAGCTCCAGTAAGTAGCTATCACGTGAATAAATGAATGAATGTGCTTTCTCAGGTAGGAGAGTGAGACTGCCAGAAATTGGATGTGACACTGCGTGGGCCACTGTAGGTGTTGTATCTCAATGTACTGGTCTCACATCACACAAGCCAAAGGGTTAACATCATTGTTCTGAATTGCCT
This sequence comes from Martes martes, assembly GCF_963455335.1. NCBI lineage: Eukaryota > Metazoa > Chordata > Mammalia > Carnivora > Mustelidae > Martes > Martes martes. The sequence continues at coordinate 69,134,505 of NC_137892.1, read as the reverse complement.
GGGTCCCCTCCTCAGGGGTTACAGTTTTACTGGAGATGGAGTGCTCCATCTGGGCATTTTACAGATTCCCCAGGTGATTCTCATAGGTAGAAAATTCGAGAACTACTGAGGGTTGTGGGGGGGCGGGGGGGGGACGAGAGAGGGTGGTGGGAAAATGGACATTGGGGAGGGTATGGGCTATGATGAGTGCTGTGAAATGTGTAAACCTGACGATTCACAGACCTGTACCCCTGGGGATAAAAATACATTATATGTTTATTAAAATTAAAAAAAAATGTAAAAAAAAAAAAAAAGAAAAGAAAATTCGAGAACCTCTACTCCATAGAACTTAGAGCAGTCGTTCTCAATGTATGGCTCCCAGACCGGCAGCAGCATCTGGAAACTTGTCCTGCCCCAGATTTGCAGAATCAGCAACTTGGGGTTGGAGACCAACAATCTATGTTTGAACAAGCCCTCCAGGTGATTCTGATACACAGAAACCTTCACTGTTCAGTGGGTGTCTCAGTAGCTTCAGGGTGCTATAAAAAGTACCACACACTGGGTAGCATGTAAACAGCATGAATTCCTTCCTTCCTTCCTTCCTTCCATTTTCTCCCTCTCTCCATTTATTTATTTATTTTCCTTCCTTCCTTTCTCTCTCTCTTCTCTTTGTTTCTTTCCTTTTCCTTCCTTCGTCTCTCCCTCCCTTCCTCCCTCCCTTCATTTCTTTCTTTCTTTTCTCCTTCCTTCCTCCCTCCCTCCCTCCCTTCATTTATTTATTTATTTCTGTCTTTCTTTCCTTCCTTCCTTCCTTCCTTCCTTCCTCCTTCTTACTCACTCACTCACTCACTCACAGTTCTAGAGACTGGAAGTCCAAGATAAGGTACCAGTGTGGTCAGGTTCTAGGGAAGGATCTCTTCTGGGTTGCAGACTGCGGACTTCTTTAGACCCCCACCCCCTGAGCCACCCAGGCACCCCAGACTGCCGACTTCTTGTATCCTCACATGGTAATACCTAATACCACTACATTGGGACTTAAGATGTTGACATTTGAATTTGGGAAACATCAAGTGTCCCATTGTAGTGGGGTGATACTAACAGGTTAATTTTTTTTTTTTTTTTTTGCCAGTGACTGGTTTAAATTATTCCGTGTACATCCTGTGTTCTTTCTGTTCCCTCCAAACGGTATTAACTTGAAAGTGTTTTCATGTGCATTTCAGCAAACCCAATCATTATGCACCAAGCAATGATGTCTATGGTGGAGACATGCACGTCCGACCCATGCTTTCTCAGCCGGCATACTCTTTCTACCCAGAAGATGAAATTCTTCACTTCTACAAATGGACCTCTCCTCCAGGAGTCATTCGGATTCTGTCTATGCTCGTTATTGTGATGTGCATTGCCATATTTGCCTGTGTTGCCTCCACACTTGCCTGGGATCGAGGCTATGGAACTGGCTTACTGGGTGGCGGTCTGGGCTACCCTTACAGCAGTGGCTTTGGTAGCTACGGAAGTGGCTATGCGTATGGTTATGGCTATGGTTATGGCTATGGAGGCTACACCGATCCAAGAGCAGCAAAGGGCTTCCTCCTGGCCATGGTGGCCTTTTGTTTCATTGCCGCATTGGTGGTATTTGTTACCAGCGTTATACGGTCTGACATATCTAGGACAAGAAGATACTACTTGACCGTCATAATACTGAGTGCTATCCTGGGCGTCATGATGTTTATCGCCACCATTGTCTACATAATGGGAGTCAACCCAACTGCCCAGGCTTCTGGGTCTATATACAGTTCACAGATATATGCCCTCTGCAACCAGTATTATGCATCTACAACTACTGGGATCTACATGGATCAGTATTTGTATCACTACTGTGTGGTGGATCCCCAAGAGGTATGGGTGGTTTTTGTCCTTTCTTTGGGTAGAGGCTCTTGGGATGCTTAATAGAATCACTTGGGGGAACTTTGAAAAATTATTGCTGACAAGGCATCACTTGTATTTAGATCAGAATCTGGAGAGGGGCTGGGTGTCATTATTAAGATACTATTAACAGGGGCACCTGGGTGGCTCAGTGAGTTAAGCCTCTGCCTTTGGCTCAGGTCATGATCTCAGGGTCCTGGGATCAAGCCCCGAATCAGGCTCTCTGCTCAGCAGGAAGCCTCCTTCCCCCTCTCTTCTCTGCCTGCCTCTCTGCCTACTTGTGATCTCTCTCTCTGTCAAATAAATAAAATCTTTAAAAAAAAAGATACTATTAACATACCATATAATTCATCCACTTAAAGTTTGGTTCGGTAATCTAAGTATATTCAGAATTGTGCAGCCATCACTGTCATCAGTTTTAGAACATTTTCAGTAGCCTCAAAAAAAGCCCCATACGCATTAGCAGTAACTTTTTTCTCTAACCCTTCCCAGATCTAGGCGACCGCTAATCTTATTCTATACATTTGCCTATTCTGGATATTTCATATATACAAAATCACACAATATGTGGTATTTTATGATTGGCTTCTTTCTTTTCTTTCTTTTTTCTTTTCTTTCTTTCTTTTTTTTTTTTTTTTGGAAGTTTTATTGACATAATCTGTGCTCCCATTGTGGGCCTCAAGTTTACAACCCCAAGATCAAGAGTCACATGCTCCCCCCCGCCCCCGACCAAGCCATCCAGGTGCCCCTATGATTGGCTTCTTTCATTTCACATTAATGTTTTCAAGATTCATGCATGTCATATCAATTCCTTTTTATTGTGGAATAATATTCCATTTTATGGCTATAGCATATCTTACTTATCCATTCAGAATTGATGGGCATTTGGGCTATGTCCGTTTTGGTCGTTATGAATAATGCTCTGACCATTTGTGGACAAGTTCTTGCGTGAACCCACGTTTCAGTTTCTCTTGGGTGTATGCCTAGGGATAGAATTGCTGGGTCTTCCCGGTGTGTCTGTGCTTAAGCTTTTGAGGAGCTGCCAGACTGTCCTCCAGACTGGTCGGACTGTTTCACATTTACCAGAAATGTGTGAGGATTCTATTTTCTACACATTCTCACCAGCATTGTCTTGTCTCTCTGATTCTATCCATGTTAATAGGTATGAGGTTGCTGATCTTTCTCTTGATGGATTTCTAATCTTTTTTTTCCCTGTTTTTTTTTTTTTTCCGCCCCCCTCCTTAAACTGAATCAGGAATTCTTACTCTTTTACCTGAATGAGTCACTCCTTTGGGGTTAGATCATCTCCAGTAACTACCATTATTTTGAAGACTGAAATGTTTTCCCTCTGAATTTCAGCAGATTTGTTGTTGGCATCCAGATGTTACCTGTGGTAAACAGGGCTGAGGGTTGGTACTCCTGTCTTACCACACCCCATCTCTCTTAGTCCTCTGAGTGCCCCAAACCTCTATTCACTGAAAAAGGGTATCACGGCTGCACAGAGACCCTCCTGTTACAGTGAGCAGAATCCAGGCCAGGGGCCTGGTACCTGCCTCAGTTTCAAATGTCTCCAGGCCAGTGGACTACTTAACAGACTTATCAGACACTGGGAGAACTGTCGGGGTGGGGGTTTCCTTGTCACAGGGCCCTTTCTTGCAAGTACACAAAAGACTTCCAGCAGAAACCACCTGCCAGACTACATGAATCACTCATCCATTTTCTCTAATTTATAGCTTGGTTAAATCATGTCTGCATAATTTATGGTAAGGTAGATCCTCTATGGACTGGAATTTACATTCAGTATAAAAACATTTGCCCAGTATGTGTTATGAATGAGATTATAAACATGCTTATGTATCTAAAACTATTTCTGAGAGTCACAATTTTCAAGCCCTTTAGAAGGATACTGATGATTGAGTTAATTTACTGGCTATTTTTATCTGTTAATAAAAATAAGGCCACTTGGCACTCAAGCTTTGGAACTAGAGTTCTGTCACTTAAAATGGAATGATGATAGTACCTAACTTGAAGCCTTTTCTGAGTATTGAATCAAGCTGCATGTGTTGTTAGCCTCAGCCCACCTAGCCTGGGCCAACATTTTATATTTCTGAAATGTGAGTATTTCAGTTTTATATCTGTTAAACCACAGATATGTAGTGTAGGGCCTTAGGTTTTTACTGGATTAAGATAAAGTAAACAATTAAAATCTAGGGGCGCCTGGGTGGCTCAGTGGGTTAAGCCTCTGCCTTCGGCTCAGGTCATGATCCCAGGGTCCTGGGATCGAGCCCCACATCGGGCTCTCTGCTCAGCAGGGAGCCTGCTTCCCCCCTCTCTCTCTGCCTGCCTCTCTGCCTACTTGTAATCTCTGTCTGGCTTGTGATCTCTGTCTGTGAAATAAATAAAAATAAAATCTTTAAAAAAAAAAAAACAATTAAAATCTAACTGTCAATATCTTTAATCTCTTTTTAGGCAATTGCCATTGTACTGGGGTTCATGGTTATTGTGGCTTTTGCTTTAATAATTTTCTTTGCCGTGAAAACCCGAAGAAAGATGGATCGGTATGACAAGTCGAATATTTTGTGGGACAAGGAACATATTTATGATGAACAACCCCCTAATGTCGAAGAGTGGGTAAGTGGTAAAATACCGGACATTTGCTTTTTTTTTTTTTTTTTAATAACAGGCTTCTGTCTCAACCTGACCTTTAGTGCTTTGTGAAACTGTGTTCTTAGAATTACTGTTTGTATATGTTGCAAGAGTTGTGCCCTCATGTTTTACTCAGAATTTAAGAAGGTGCTATGATTTTTTTTTTTAAAGATTTTATTTATTTATTTGACAGAGATCACAAGTAGGCAGAGAGGCAGGCAGAGAGAGAGAGATAGGGGGAAGCAGGCTCCCTGCTGAGCAGAGAGCCCGATGTGGGGCTCCATCTCAGGACCCTGGGATCATGACCTGAGCCGAAGGCAGAGGCTTTAACCCACTGAGCCACCCAGTTGCCCCGGTGCTGTGATTTAAAAAAAAAAAAAATAAAGTGGAAATTGTTTGACTGCAAAATGAAAACCAGATCTTTTTTAGATTGATTAATTGATTGATTGATTGATTCATTCATTCATTCATTTTGTTGGGGGCGCATTCACAAGCAGGGGGAGGGGCAGAGGGAGAGAGGGAGGGAGAATCTCAAGCAGGCTCTGCCCCAAGCCTGACATGGGGCTTGATCTCATGACCCTGAGATCATGACCTGAGTCAAATCAAGAGTCGGACACTGGGGTACCTGGGTGGCTCAGTCTGTTAAGTGTCTGACTCTTGTTTCTTGCTCAGGTCCAATCTCAGGATTGTGGGATTCAACTCTGCATCGGGCTGCAAGCAGCTTGGAGTCTGCTTGTCCCTCCTCCTCTGCTCCTCCCCTCACTTGTCCTTTCTCTCTCTCTCTCTCAAATAAATAAGTAAAATCTTAAAAAAAAAAAAAATAAGATTCAGGCGTCTAGCTAATTGAACCACCCAGGCACCCCTCAGATTTCCATTTACAAGAAGTGTATCTAGGCATTGAAAAGAAATGGCTTCTAAAGGAATCATGCAGAAAGAACTTGGTCTTTGCAAAACAGAACCATTCCTCCCCCTTTATATTCCTGGTTATCATTTTGGAGGGGGGCACTGCTACTTAGGATGCTTGCTGTCTTGGGTCACGAGGGGTGTTTTGGAGTGGTGGCAAGTGCTATGTACAAAGTGTTTACATGGGTAACAGCCTAGCAAATTATAGTGACTAATTCTTTTTTTTTTTTTTTTAAGATTTTACTTATTTATTTGACAGAGAGAGATCACAAGTAGGCAGAGAGGCAGGCAGAGAGAGAGAGATAGGGGGAAGCAGGCTCCCTGCCGGGCAGAGAGCCTGATGTGGGGCTCGATCCCACAACCCTGGGATCATGACCTGAGCCGAAGGCAGAGGCTTTAACCCACTGAGCCACCCAGGTGCCCCTATAGTGACTAATTCTGCATGGATACTTACAAAATATGTCAGTGAGGCAGAGAGAGATTAGAACAATTCCCTTGTTTATATATGCCATATTGTTATTTCTACCAGTATGTGTAGATGTGATTTGCTGAAAGCTCAGCAAGTTCCTCTTTCCAAAAATACCTTGGAAATATGTATTACTGATACCTAACATGTCCTCAGAGATGTCTGGAGTGAGACTTTATTTCTCAGAAACCCCTTTAGGAAGCAGTTGGAGGCATCCTCAGAAACTGCCATCATAGGTTTCTTTGAGCAGACTGACTTCTTGCCGTGAGGGTTAGCTGAGAAGCCTGGACAGGGCCTCCAGGGGAGGTTTGTTCTGGCCAGCGGGAGTGAAGGGAAAAGCGGTAAGGGCGGGGACTGCTGGTCAGGTCAGGGATAAAGATGTTGCTTATCTTGAAGACTCCTTTAGCCCTGGCATCCTGTATGTCTGATTTTTTTTTTTTTTTTAAGATTTTATTTCTTTATTTGTGTGAGAGAGAGAGAGAGAGAACCATCAGGGGGAAGTGGCAGGCAGAGGGAGAAGCAGACTTCCCGCTGATCAGGGAGCCCGATGTGGGGCTGAATCCTGGGATCATGACCTGAGCTGAAGGCAGACACCCAACCGACTGAGCCATCCAGGCGTCCCTGTGTATGTCTGATTTTAAGAAATCTAGAACTGTAGATGAGATTTTCCTCTAGTTAGTTAAAGAGCCGAAAGGAAACAGTCTTAGGAACATCAGAAGGTGTGGCATGTATACACCACTGAGAGGAGAGTTCCTGTGTTCCTGGCCTTGCCTTGAGGCCTGCATGGTTTCTTTTTCCTCCCCCTTTTTCCCCCCATAAAGTGTGAAGGTGTATGGGAGTGTTTTCTTTCGACCTTTAGCTCCAGGCAAGGCCACCTGTAGATGGAATAGGACCGTCTATTGTGAACTATGAAGTAAATGTTTCGCTGGGAGTTTCTGGGTGTGTCAGTTTTCACTGGCTGTTGGATTTGTTTACTCAAGGTTTCGAGAGCTGGGGAAAAAAAAACAACTATCTCAAGAGAGACTAATGCTGGTAGTAATAGTGTTCCAGTGAACTTTGGTCTCTCATCTGATTTTACTGTCCTGAGGTTTTAATCAGTTCTAGGTGCTTTTGATAATTGGGCAAAAGATAGCCATAACAATTTATGGAAGTGATACTTCCATAAAGCAGAAAGCACTTTACTTTTATTTTTTTATTTAATCATTTTATTTTCTAAGGATTTTATTTTTAAGTATTCTCTATACCCAGTGTAAGGCTCAGACCCACAAATGGCGAGATCAAGAGTCGAATGCGCCACTGGCTGCTGCTTTCTCATCTCTTCTCCTCTTCCCTTAGTTTCCCCAGCTGACATGCCTAAGAAATGCTATTTGAAATAAGTTATTTGGAGGTGATTTTAGCCACAGCTATTTTGCTTTTTCATCTGTTCTCCCCTCACCTGCTTGAGTTTGCTTTGCTGAACCTAGTCCCTCTTCCTTGTTTCTTCCATTTACTTCCACAGCTCTCCTTTTTGTGCTCTTTTGCTCCATTCTGCTCAGCACCTGTGTCCCTCTGATAACGTGTGTTAGAGGATTTGAGTCCCCTTAATGCCCATGGTTCTTGGCCACGCCACTTCCAAGAATGAAGAGGTGGACCAGACAAATACTGGTGGGCAGCAAAGCAAAGGTTATTGAGCAAGAGTGTAAAGTTCCCGGAGAGGGAGGGGGACCCCGGTGGGTTGCCCCTGAAGTCCTAACTTTAGGGATTTTTATGGCCTCTTTTGCGGAACTGTCTTAAGCAGCCAGGGTGTGCTGAGTGGTGCCAGTCAGGGCTTGGGCACTTATTTGTCTACCTATTAGGTTAATGTTTTGTGCTGATGGTCTTTTCTCTTACTGAATCTGGAGGCTTATGTCTTCACTGTCGCTTGCCCATGATACTGACCAGTGCTTTGTGGTTAATTGTCTTATTTTGGGTCGTTTTGCAGAAATCATTTCTGCAGAGGCTGCAAAATAGGATATCAGCGCTATCCTGTCTAAGCTGCAGAACCAGGATGTCAGTGCTACTTGATCTTAGCCATCCTGACTTCGTATCTTCTTTTTGGGGACCCTGACCGCCTAACTGTCCAACTAACTCCTAACAGTAGCGACCCAGGTGAAAATGTTTGATGCTGCGTATGAAGTGCCTGACAGTGGATTCGTGATTTTTCTACCTTTTGGTTTTTAGAAATTAATACCATAAAAATAATCTTCACTTAAATAATGGAAAGAAAACCTAGCATTGATTAGTTATACTAAGTGAGGATTAAAATTTGACTTCTAGGGGCTCCTGGGTAGCTCAGTTGATTAAGCTTCTGACTCTTGGTTTTTTTCCTGCTTAGGTCATGATCTCAGTGTTGTGAGATTGAGCCCCACATGGGGGGCTCTGTGCTAAGCATGGAGCCTGCTTAAGATTCTCTCCCTCTCCCTCTGCCCCTCCCTCACTCTTTCAAAAAATTAAATAAATAAATAAAAATGTAAAATTTGAATTTAATTGTAGGGAACTGAGATTAGATACTCCCCATATAGCTAATATAGCGGGGTTTTTTGTTTGGGGGGAAGAAAACCTTATTAAAGAACAATTAATTAGCTACTGAAAATTAGTTTTCTTCTTCCCTATGTATTAGGGTAGGTCTAGACAGTCATTATTTTATTAGGTCTTACTGCTTTTTCCTGGATTTTTGAAATCTTTAGGATCAGAATCCCTAGAGAAAGGCACTTCAAAAGTTGTGTCTTAAGAGTTTTAAGCAGGTTTCAGCCCTTAGGTATTATGTGTGGGAGAATGTACAACTCTGTAATTTCCTGTCTCCGAATCTCTAGCACAATGGTTTCTTTGCCTTCCTAGGGATTCTTAGGGTTGGGTTTTTTTTCCCCCCTTCCCCTTTCTGCATATCTTATACTTTATAAAATAAGCAAGCCATGTGTGTGGGTGTTAACCTGGTCCTTTGTAGTCAGTCCCTTAAGTTTGTACCAACATTGTTGTATGTTAGATGTTTGAAGGTTCTTTTTTTTTTTTTTTTAAGATTTTATTTATTTATTTGACAGAGAAGGTTCTTTTAATAAATTTGAGGGTGTTTGTTTTTTTCTGTTATATCCTCAAACTCCAGAGCTAGTTGGTCCTTTTTCTTTCTTTTTTTTTTTTTTTTAAGATTTTATTTATTTATTTGACAGAGAGAGAGAGATCCACAAGTAGGCAGAGAGGCAGGCAGAGAGAGAGGGGGAAGCAGGCTCCCCGCTGAGCAGAGAGCCCGATGTGGGGTTCGATCCCAGGACCCCGGGATCATGACCTGAGCTGAAGGCAGAGGCTTTAACCCACTGAGCCACCCAGGGGCCCCAAAATTCTGCTTTTTGATTTAACATTATATTACAGGCTTTTTATCACATCATTAAATACTCCTCAAACATTTTTGATACTTTTTATTGAAGTGCAATGTATATCTGTGTGTACAGAGTAAAGTACAGTAGGTCCACCAGTTGCTTAGCTTGGTGAGTTTTTTTTTGTTTTTGTTTTTGTTTTTTTAGCCTGGTGAGTTTTTATACGTATACGTAACTCACCCAGGTCAAGATGTAGTTTGTTCCAGTGTCTGTGGTTTCCTCATGCCCTTTCTCAGAAACCCCTAGAGGATGGTAACCCCTCTCATTCCTATCACTTGGTTTTTCTGTCAGTTGGTTTTGCCTGTTCTTAAAATTCATATGAATGAAATTACAAAATGTGTATTTTTGTGTCCACTTAACATAGTGTCTATGAGATTCATTTATGTTGTTGCAACTGTTGGTGTGCTGTTTTAATTTTTGTACTTTTTAGCAAAGTAGCAACTTCCCCAATCAATTATCCTCTTTTAAAAAGCCTGTGGATGGGGCACCTGGGTGGCTCAGTGTGTTAAGTGGCCAACTCTTGGTCTTGGTTTAGGTGTTGGTCTCAGGACTGTGAGCCCAGCCTGGAACCTACTTAAAAAAAACAAAACAACAAAACCTGTGGTCAGAATTATAATTAAAAACAAAACAAAACAAAAACCCAGGTTTGCTCAGAGAAGTGAAAGACCTGTACTCTGAAATACAAAACACTGATGAAAGAAATTAAAGCTGACACAAAGAAAGGGAAAGACATTCCATGCCCGTGGATTGGAAGAACAAATATTGTTCAAATATCCATACGACCCAAGGCAGTCTGTATATTTAATGCATTCCTTATCAAAATACCAACAGCACTTTTCACAGAAGTAGAACAAATAGTCCTAAAATTTGTATGGAACCACAAAAGACCCCAAATAGCCAAAACAATCTTGAAGAAGGAAAAAGTGGTGGCATTACAATTCCAGACTTGAAGTTATATTACAAAACTTAACGTTTATGGTTGTTGTATGGAAGTTTTAAGTCACTATATTGTACCCTTGAAACTAGTATAATACTGTATGTTAACTAACTGGAATTAAAATAAAACTTAAAAATAGTAAAAAACAAAAAGCAGGTTTTAAGGGAAATCTCTCCTTTCCATCCTTGTATTATTCATTCCCATTTGCTCATTTCTAGGTATCTTTTTCTACCGTTGCCTACTCTTGGAAGTACTCTTCTTAGTTTTTTATGATTCCTTTTATTGTGGTAATTTTTAAAAAGACTTATTTATTTTGAAGAGAGCACAAGTGGGGGGAGGGGCAGAGGAAGAGGGAGACAAGCGCACTCCCCGCTGAGTGGGTTCCAGAAGTGTGGGCTCAACCCCAGGGCCCTGAGACCATGATCCAAGCCAAAACCAAGGGTCAGACACTCAACCAACTGAGCCACCCAGGAGCTCCCTTTCATTGTTTCATTTGGTGAAAATAAAATCAAAGAAAAATAGACCCCCTGCTTAATTACATGAAAGTGTACTGATCACACCATTCTACCTGTACCTTGCCCGTTTCGCTTTAATAACCTATTGTGATGAACTTCTTACCACTTCATATTCACGTTTCATATGGATATAACATGTTTGATGTAACCAGTCTCATTGATGATTACATTTGCTCTTTATTTTTTTTGAGATTTATTTATTTATTTGACAGTGAGAAAGAGAGCACAAGCAGGGGGAATGACAGGCAGAGGGAGAAGCAGGCTCCCCACTGAGCAAGGAGCCCAATGCAGGGCTTGATCCCAGGACCCCATGATTACATCTGGTGCTGAAGGCAGACGCTTAACTGACTGAGCCGCCCAAGCACCCCATACATTGGCTATTTAATATTACAGTCAGTGGTAGGATTTTAAAAACTTTGTATACCTTGTGTATCTGGTTATATACTTATCTAGGACAGATTTTTCAGAGTAGTATTACTGAGTTAGAGGAGATATTTATTTATTTATTTATTTATTTGATAAATATTGAGACATTGAATATTGATATTGCCTTTTAAAGTAGCTGTACCAGTTTATACAACCAGCAGTGATGTTTGAATCTGTGGTTCCACACACCTTTTCTAGTAACATTCCACGGCATAGATGTATTTGGCCAATTCCTATTATTGAGTATTAAATTTTTTTTCAGTTTTTGACTTTTTAAAATACTGGCTTTTGTTTGTGGTGGTTTTTTGAGAAGGTCTTAGTATGAAAATAATATAAATTTATTCTAACAAAACACAAATATAGAAAAAAGAAAAGTAAAATGTGAAAGTTCCATCCTCTCTCTCACCATTTCCACTGGGCCTGCTTAATGACTTCTAAGAGGTTTATATCCTTTTTCTTTTCCTTTTTTTTTTTTTTTTTAAAGTAGGTTCTCTGCCCAGTGTGGAGCCCAGCACAGGGCTTGAACTCATGACCCAGAAATCAAGACCTGAGGTGAGATCAAGAGTCGGAAGCTTAACCAATTGAGCCACCTAGGTGCCCAATCCTTTTTTTTTTTTCCTTTTTATGAAAATTCAGTGCTCGTTTTGGCAGCACATACACTAAAAAAAAAAAAAGAAAGAAAATTCAGACAAATTTTATTCTTAAATTTTTTAATGCTCTCTGAAGAATTTTGTCAAATGAACTGTTCAGTTGTTCCATATACAAAAGGTCAATGTCTTCCTAATCCTTCTCCTTTTCTTAATTATTGATTTCATGCATTTTTTTTTTAAGAGAGGGAGAGAGAGAGCAAGGGTGGGGAGTGGTGAAGGAGCAGAGGGAGAGAGAGAATCTTACACAGGCTCTCGATCTTATAATCCTGAGATTGTGATCTGAGGTCAAATTAAGAGTTGGACTTTTGTATGACAGAGCCACCCAGATGCATCCTAAGACACTCATTTGCTCACTGCAATTTAATTTTTTGAAATTAGGTACTTCTTATTGTCGTGTGGATGTTTCTCCTCCCCCAGCTCCCCAACTTAGACTCCATCCCTGTGTGTAGTCAGAGACACAAAATCAGTACAGTATAGCAGAATGGGTATGAAATGTAGACTTGGGCCAAATTCCCCGGGTCATAATGCAGCCCTGCCAGTTGCTTTTGTGAGACCTGGCAAGATCTTTCTACTTGAGCTTCCCCATCTCTAAAATGGGGATGATCATTGTACCTACTGCATGGATTTGTTACAATAAGTGAACTTTATAAAATATTTAGAATAATTAAGTCTGTCAGTACATAACCCTTTACCTAGTTGCTTTTAGCAGCTCTATGGTATTACATAGTATGACAGTACCATGATTCATTCTCCTATTTATGGACGTTTTGATTGCTTCCACTTGTTTGCAGTTAGAGATAATGGTGCAGTGAACATTCCTACATGTTTTTATGCAATCTTGCTAGTATTATGAGATAGATTTTTAAAAGGGTTCATCGAGTGTCAGATTTTAAATTGTCAGGTGCTGCCACATTGCCTTGTTTTTAAAGGCTGTTTAGTTCTACTGACAATATAGGAGAGTGCTTTTTTCTCCACATCTTTGCCCTGCTCTGGATATCACTAGTCTGATTTTTATTAATCTGATAAGTGAAGATTGAGTTTTATTTTAACTTAAAAATTACTGTGATCAGGGGTGCCTGGGTGGCTCAGTTGGGTAAGCATCTCCCTTTGGCTCAGGTCATGATCTCCCTGCATCAGGCTCCCTGCTCAGTGGGGATCCTGCTTCTCCCTCTCCCTCTGCCTGCCGTTCCCCCCTGTTTGTGCTCTCTCTGTCAAAAAAAACAAATAAAATCTTAAAAAAAAAATTTTTTTTTGTGATTCAGTATATTTCCACCTGCTAATTTGTATTCTTAAATTAATTGAGTCATACCTTGGCTTAGTTTTCTTTTGATTTGTTCACTCTTAATGGAGTTTTTCATATTGTGAATATTAGCATTTTGTCTTATATGTTGCTAATACTTCTTCCCAGATTGTTTTTGGTCTTTCACCTTTTTTTTTTTTTTAACAATGTTTTTATTTTTGAAGTGCTTACATTTTTCCATTTGTATGTTTATGGCTTCCATATTATTTTTGTGTTGTTCCTGGAGAGTTTTCCGGACATCTTTGAGGTGTGTTAATAGTCTGTAGTTTCGGGGCACCTGGGTAGGCAGTTGGTTGTGTCCAACTCTTGCTTTCAGCTCATGTTGTGATTTCAGGGTCATGAGATGAGTCCTGTATCAGGCTCTGTGCTCAGCAGGGAATCTGCTTGAGACTCCCTCTCCCTCTGCCCCTGGCCCTGTGTGCACTCTCTAAAATAAATAAATAAAATATAAAAAAAAAAAAAAAGAATAGTCTTCTATAGTTTCTTCAGTTTTTAAAGTTATATTTTTTTACCCTATTGTGGACTAAATGTGTGCAGAGGATTAAGTTAAACATACTTGTCAGTTCATCCTTGATTAGTGTAAAGTTCCTCTCTTGTGTTTCTTGATTTTATAATTTTTTCATTTTAAACCTTTAGACCCAGGAACTTTTATTTTATTTAAAGATTTTATTTATTTATTTGACAGATCACAAGTAGGCGGAGAGGCAGGCAAAGAGAGAGGAGGAAGCAGGCTCCCTGCTGAGCAGAGAGCCGGATGTGGGGCTCCATCCCAGGACTCTTGGGATCACCACCTGAGCCGAACGCAGAGGCTTTATCTCACTGAGCCACTCAGGTGCCCCTAGACCCAGGGACTTTTAAAAATAACTTTAGTGAAGTATAATTTATGTGCCATAAAATTCACACATTATAAGTATACAATTAACTGATTTTTAGTAAACTTGTAGCATTGTGCACCCATTACCCCCAATCCAATTTTTAAAATAAATTTTTTATGTTAGAATAGTTTTAGATTTATTGAAAAGTTGGAAAGATGATAGAAAGAGTTCCCTATACAGTGCATTCAGTTTTCACTGTAAAGTCTTTAATAAATACTGATTCCTAATTACTGACTAAAACAGTTCATTCAGATTGGCCAAGTTATTTCCTAGTGTGATATGAGAGAAGATCTAATTTAATTTTGTTCCCAAATGACCAGTCATCCTGAATATTTATCTTCTGAAATTTTACATTTTTGGTGAAAGTCAATGCTCTGGGTTATTCTTCTTTTTGTGAACTCATTTTGACAAGAATAATTATGTAAAAAGTTACTAGATTGGGGCATCTGGGTGACTCAGTCGGTTAAGTGTCTGCCTTCAGCTCAGGTCCTGATCTCAGAGTCCTGGGATGGAGCTCCACATCGAGCTCCCTGCTCAGTGGGGAATCTGCTTCTCTCTCTCTCTCATATAAATAAAATCTTTTTTTAAAAAAGTTGTTAGGTCATTTTCTTCAAGTATATGGTAATTTTTTTGAAAAAGGAGGAAATCAGTGTTGAAGTTAACTTTGCTGTTATATAAGTGGAGAGCATTTTTTTATTTACATATATAGGGTCATATAGTAGGTGATAAATCCAGGTCTAGAACCCTAACTGAGCATTTCCATACCAGCATGCTCTTAGGGAAACTTTAATGATTACTTCTCTCTCTCTTTTTTTAATTGGACTTCAGCTTCACAGAAACAAATTAATCTTAAATCTTGGTTCATGACATTGTCACCTCTGGCCCATGCATAGCCTTCCTGTTTGTTATTTGTCTCATAATGGACACCTACATATCTACCAGCTCACCCAAGAATTATTAAGTCTAAGTTACGTTATGCTTTGTGGATTTTACTCTCCCATTCACCTGCCCCCAGAGGTGAACTAGCTCCAGGCTGCCTTCCCTGCTTCAATTAGATAAGATGGGGATCTTTCCCTTTCCATGGTCTTGACCTTAGGACTCAGGTGCTTCTCAGTGCTGGGAATCAACTCGTAGTCCCAGTGGAATCAGAGTAGGTCCCCCCAGATGTTCTCATATGGAGCAGACCTCCTCCTCGATGCTCTGAGCAATGTGTACAGCCTGCAAAACCAGCACTGCTAGGTTTGTGCGTTGCCATAGGCAGAGGAGTCCTTTCCTTCTTTTGTAGTTTGTTGTGGACAAACAGCCTTACTGTGTTGTTAGGGCCACCCCTTTCTTCTACTCTTCATGTATGATGGTGGCTTTTCTACCTTTGTCTGGTAGAAGCAGCACATTAGCTCAACTCCGCTCGAACAATTTTATTATTGCATAAATTCTATATATGCTTTTGATGTGTTTCAAACAGAAGAATTAATAAATTATGTGACCTACCCAAAAGCAGCAGCAGCATGCTAGGAACTTGAAATACCAGGGTTTGGAGTCTAGCTTCACTGCTTCTGTTGTGACTTAAGGCAGATTGTTTCTGTTGCTTTTAAACAATATGTATGTCAAGGAAGTCTGGTTTGGAGATGGATGGTATAGGGCAGCAGCACAGGATTTTGAAGGTCTGGGTTCGAGTGCTGATTCCAGCACTCTTTGGCAAACAGATTAAGTCCTTTGGACCCTGGGTTTCTTATTCATAAAATCTGGCCATATTATCTTGTCTCATGTGAGATGTATCTGAGAAAATGCAGTGTGAGTATAGTTGGGTGTCTTCCAGGGATATTGAAAACAATTGAATGTACAAAAAAGAAAGAATTTTGATGTTGAATGAATTAGCAATTTCCTAGTTACAGGTGACAGACAATACAACTTAGTATAGGTAAAAAGAGGAATTTATTTGCAAGATTTTGGATGTTGACTCATGATAACTTAGAACTTCAACAACTTAGCCACAGAGGACGGGGATATGGCTGGATATCAGGAACAATTAAAATCAGGGATTTAAACACCGTTATGATTTGTTTCTTTGTTTTCCTTCTGTCTGGATAGGCTTCATTTTTCTATCGGAGGAGAGGGGCAGGAAGCAACCCCTTAGAGCTCTTGAATTTTTCATGTTAGTGCTTCATTAGGACTGGCCTGGGGAAGGGGCCCTGATGAGGCTGAGGTCAGGGGACCTCAGCACCACTAACCCATGGTGCTCATGGGAGGACCCTCATCACAGAACATGGCAGTTGGCACTTCCCACAGTTACTGTGTGGAATAGGGAGGTGGTTTCTAGGGAAACTGCCCTGTAGACAATATGTAGTACATGAATTAATTGTAATTGCCCTCTGATTCATGATGACTCTGGCCATGTGGGCTGGTTTAAATTCAGAATGTCTTTTGAATAGCTTAGGATGGGTTTCTGAGCAGCTTTTTTTTTTTTTTTTAAGATTTTATTTATTTATTTGACAGAGATCACAAGTAGGCAGAGAGGCAGGCAGAGAGGCGGTGGGGGGGAAGCAGACTCCCTACTGAGCAGAGAGCCCAATGCAGGGCTCGATCCCAGGACCCTGGGATCATGACCTGAGCCGAAGGCAGAGGCTTTAACCCACTGAGCCACCCAGGTGCCCCTCTGAGCAGCTTTGAACGTGCCTGCTTCACTCATTGTCCCTCTGAACTCTGCAAGCTTCTCCCAGGAGGGTGTCATGCTGCTCAGATCCCTTCTGGCCCCTGCTTGAGTTGGGCTTCTTACCAGGGCAGGGAACTGTGTTCTAAGGAGCCAAGTCTTGCCAGAACACCGAGAATGCAAGTGGGGGCACTGTTTAGCCCTGGGTGTCAGAGCAGAGTTGGAAAGGACTAATACTCAGTAGCCCACGAAGATGAGTATTTCATGTTGATCTTTGTGTTCAAGTCTCTCTTCCCTCCACCTGCACTTTCAGAAGGTCATAAACGTAAGTATCAAGACATACAAACTCATTTTCTCTCGAGTTAATACTTATCAGTGGGGTCTGGCCTTAGAAAAGCACACGCCTATGGTAAATATCAAAGCGTTGATTGTAAGACATGTGCTCTGGAGGTTAGTTTTTATTGCTACCAACTGTGTTCGGGGTGCTATAGTAACTAAGAGTTCAGCACCTCAGTTTCAAGTGCTCTGTGAATAAATTTTGATCTGGCTTTGGTAAAGTGAAACAATCTGAGCGAGGTCCGGGACCTTAGGGTGGGGTCAGACTACCACACTACCTCACTACCAAGATGGCGGCTTTGCGGTGACCTGGAGTCAGGCGGAGGCTGCTCTAGCTGAGACGGCTTTCTCAGTGCTCTTGCCCATGTAATATATCAAGATGACCCGGGTTTGAGTTTCACATCTGAATTTTGGCAACAAAGCCAAAGGAAAAAATCACAGTGAAAGAAATAAAGGAACCAGCACTTCCTAAGTATTCATTTTGGGCTAGCCACTTTATACATTATTATTATCCTAACTGCAGCCCCAACAGGATGGGCACCCTTCTTGTAGAAGGAGAAATTGAGGTTTGCAGAGGGCTTTGTCTCAAACCTGTCTTCATGACCAGCAGGACAAGTGTTGTATTTGGCTTGTAACGTATAGATTTTGTTTTGTTGTTCTTCCTCTGAAAACCTCTAAGCCTCAGTTTTCTTTGCCAGTTGAATTGGGAAAAACAGTACTTAGGTAATAAAACTAACAGACTAAAATGAGATTTATATGCATGCGAAATGCTTGTCTACTACAGACCAGGATATCACTTCCCAGCTAGTATTTTCTGCATGTCTCCTAATTTGCACTTTTTCTGGTTATGCTACTTGATTTATATCAGAAGCAAGAATAGACTAAGTTTGGAAAGAACATGCCATCAACTAATTTCTCCATTGTTACCAAGTAGTAAGTGAAATTTATTAAATAAGATCCTGTTTTTAAGTAAGACATACTTTAAAGACTAACTTTGATATCTACCTAGTCTCATTTCTAGAAGTTTGTAAGGTTTTGACAGGTGATGAAACATTTCTGTAGCCTTGTTTCCAGCATTTACCTGTCGTGATAGGAACTAGTAAGGATGATCTGACTGGACCTAGAGAAGGGGAGAGAAAGAGACAGGGTCCCTGATGTGGCTCTTGGACCCTGTTCTTTGTGATCAGTATTGGGTGACTTTTGGCTTCCTTGGACTCTGATGAAGGTAATCACCTTGCCCCCAGGTGTCTTTGTCTTTTCGTTTGATAAAATCTTTATATGTCAGTGAAAATAAAGGTTTTATCTTCAGATAAACTGATGCTGTAATGATTAAAGGGCTTAGGTCAGAACCAGCGCATAACTTATTAACACACAGTAAATTCTAGCTAGAATGGTAATTGCCCGTGTTGCAATGATGAGCTTGAATAAGGAAGCTTGGGTAAGAGTACCCAAAATATAAATACATTTAATGTTGGTTCATTTTTTTTTAAATCTTTGTTTTATTTCATTTTTTTAGTGTTCCAAGATTCATTGTTTATGCATCACACCAGTGCTCCATGCAATACATGCCCTCCTTAATACCCACCACCAGGCTCACCCAACCCCCCACCCCCCTCCTTTCCAAAACCCTCAGTTTGTTTCTCAGAGTCCACAGTATCTCATGGTTTGTCTCCCACTCCAATTTCCCCCAATTCACTTTTCCTTTCCTTCTCCTAGTGTCTTCCATGTTATTCTTTATGATATATGAAAACCATATGATAATTGACTTTCTCTGCTTGACTTATTTCACTCAGCACAATCTCCTCCAGTCCCATCTATGTTGATGCAAAAGTTGGGTATACATCCTTTCTGATGGCTGAGTAATATTCCATTGTATATATGGACCACATCTTCTTTAGCGATTCCTCTGTTGAAGGGCATTTTGGCTCTTTGCACAGTTTGGCGATTGTGGACATTGCTGCTATGGACATTGGGGCACATATGGCTCTTCGTTTCACTACATCTGTATCTTTGGGATAAATACCCAGTAGTGCAATTGCAGGGTCATAGGGTAGCTCTGTTTTTAATTTTTTGGGGAATCTCTACAGTTTTCCAAAGTGGCTGCACCAACTTGAATTCCCACCAACAGTGTAGGAGGGTCCCCCTTTCTCCACATCCTCTCCAACACATGTTGTTTACTGTCCTGTTGATTTTGACCATTCTACCTGGTGTAAGGTGGTATCTCAATATGGTTTTGATTTGAATTCCCCTGATGGTTAGTGATGATGAACATTTTCTCATGTGTCTGTTAGCCATTTGTATGTTTTCTTTTTATTTTATTTTTTTAATTTAAATTTTTTATTTTCTTATTAACATATAATGTATTATTAGCCTCAGGGGTACAGGACTGTGAATTGCCGGGTTTACACACTTCACAGCACTCACCATAGCACATACCTTCCCCAATGTCCCTAACCCCACCTCCCTCTCCCTACCCCCCTACCCCCGGCAACCCTCAGTTTGTTTTGTGAGATTAAGAGTCTCTTATGGTTTGTCTCCCTCCCGATCCCATCTTGTTTCATTTATACTTTTCCTACCTCCCAAACCCCCCACATTGTCTCTCAACTTCCTCAAATCAGGGAGATCATATGATGGTCGTCTTTCTCTGATTGACTTATTTCATGAAGCACAATACCCTCTAGTTCCATCCACGTCATCGCAAATGGCAGGATTTAATTTCTTTTGATAGCTGCATAGTATTCCAGTGTGTGTGTGTATATATACCACATCTTCTTTATTCATTCATCTGTTGATGGACATCTGGGTTCTTTCCATAGTTTGGCTATTGTGGACATTGCTGCTATAAACATTCGGGTGCACGTGCCCCTTCAGTTCACTACATTTGAATCTTTAGGGTAAATACCCAGTAGTGCAATTGCTGGGTCGTAGGGTAGCTCTGTTTTCAACTTTTTGAGGAACCTCCATGCTGTTTTCCAGAGTGGTTACACCAGCTTGCATTCCCACCAACAGTGTAGGAGAGTTCCCCTTTCTCCACATCCTCGCCAGCATCTGTCATTTCCTGACTTGTTAATTTTAGCCATTCTGACTGGTGTGAGGTGGTATCTCATTGTGGTTTTGATTTATATTTCTCTGAAGCTGAGTGATGTGGAGCATTTTTTGATGTGTCTGTTGGCCATCTGGATGTCTTCTTTGCAGGAATGTCTGTTCATGTCCTCTGCCCATTTCTTGATTGGATTATTTGTTCTTTGGTTGTTGAGCTTGATAAGTTCTTTATAGATTTTGGATACTAGCCCTTTATCTGATACATCATTTCCAAATATCTTCTCCCATTGTGTCCATTGTCTTTTGGTTTTGTTAACTGTTTCCTTTGCTGTGCAAAAGCTTTTGATCTTGATGAAGTCCCAGTAGTTCATTTTTTGCCCTTGCTTCCCTTGTCTTTGGCGATGTTCCTAGGAAGAAGTTGCTGTGGCTGAGGTCGAAGAGGTTGCTGCCTGTGTTCTCCTCAAGGATTTTGATGGATTCCTTTCTCACATTGAGGTCCTTCATCCATTTTGAGTCTATTTTCGTGTATCGTGTAAGGAAATGGTCCAGTTTCATTTTTCTGCTTGTGGCTGTCCAATTTTCCCAACATCATTTGTTGAAGAGACTGTCTTTTTTCCATTGGACATTCTTTCCTGCTTTGTCGAAGATTAGTTGACCATAGAGTTGAGGGTCTATTTCTGGGCTCTCTCTTCTTTTCCATTGATCTATGTGTCTGTTTTTGTGCCAGTACCATACCGTCTTGATGGTGACAGCTTTGTAATAGAGCTTGAAGTCTGGAATTGTGATGTCACCAACTTTGGCTTTCTGTATGTTTTCTTCTGAGAAGTGTCTGTTCATGATTTCTGCCCATTTTTTGACATGATCATCTGTTTTTTGTTGAGTTTGAGGAGTTCTTTCTAGATCCTAGATATCAGCCCTTTGTAATGTCATTTGTGAACATCTCCCATTCTGTGGGTTTTCTCTTTGTTTTGTTGACTTTCCTTTGCTGTACAGAAGCTTTTTATCTTGATGAAGTCCTAAAATTCATTTTCACTCTTTTGTTTCCTTTGCCTTTGGACACGTCTTGAAAGAAGTTGCTGTGGCCGATGTTGAAGAGGTTACTGCCTATGGTCTCCTCTAGGATTTTGATAGATTCTTGCCCCCACGTTGAGGTCTTTCATCATTTCCAGTTTATCTTTGTGTATGGTGTCATGGAGCAGAATAATAAACATTGTTAAAATGTCTATACCGCCCAGAGCAATCTATACTTTCAGTGCCATCCCTATCAAAATTCCACTGGCATTCTTCAAAGTGTTGGAACAAACAATCCTAAAATTTGTATGAAACTGTAATGTTGGTTCATTTTAACTTAATTTTCCCCTGATTTGTAAGCTTGCCACGAGAGAGAAAATACCAAATGCTCTCTTGAAGGTTGTAGGCAGGCTCTGCCTGTTTTGTCCCTGCACATGGGAGTGGGGAGGCCGGTGTGTTTGGGCAGGTGACAGGGACAGGGGGGTGCTGGTGATCAGCATTAGACATCTGCAGAAACTGGAACAGCGTTTTAATTTTCAACCAGGGCAAGAAGGGGTGCTGACTCTCGGGATTCTAGGTTCTCACCCCAGGAAAGATTTTGCTGTTATTTGAGGCCTCAGAGGGGATAGAGAACAAAAGTAGGAGCGCCCTATTCATCTACAGACTTAGCGCTCGACCTTGGGGAGGCCAGAGCATCATGGAGAGCCAGTTCAGGGAGTTATGATGAATGGTGAGGTGGGAGGTCGAAAATGCTTGAGCTAGTGGGTGTCTCTGTGGCTCTCTGAAAGCAAAGATTCCTACATTTCTGGCACTGCAATGAATGTTAACTATAGTTGTCATGGTCTAAGTGGGTCACTTGTCTGTGATGTATAGGAAAAGTGTGTGGTCCCTCAGTGGTTTTCAAACTGTAGCAAGCATCAGGATCATGTGGAGGGCAGAGTTAAAAGGGCTGCTGACCCACCCCTGTGGTTTCTCATCCTCAGGAATGGCACATGAGAGTGTGTGGTTCTAGCAAGTTCTCAGGTACTGTTGATGTTCCTGGAGTGGGGACCACAGTTTGAGAACCACTGTTCTATAGAAGCAAGCTGCGGCTTTAACACCGCAACCCCAGAGAGCTTTTGAGAGAAGCCGAGGCCTTTTCCATGCCGTGGCATACTTAGAAAATGGTATTGTTGTACAGAGCAGTAAACTTAAAGGGGATGTGGATCCCTAGATGGTGACTGACCATGGGCTCTAGCTCTGAGGACTGAGGTGTTCTGTGCCTCATGGCACACCTGTTGGGGTGTGCTGACACAGGGTACGTGAGTCTGCAGCAGGATTTCCGTTTCTAGGACAAGGGGACCTTGAATGAGATCACAGACTGAGTATGAGGTTTCTACACTGCTCCCCACCCCCCAAGTTCAAATACCTCTTTGAAACTTAGGGAGCGGCAGAATTCACCTTTGCTGGTGTACGTTAATAATTACCTGTGGGCAACGTCAGTTTGGGCAGGGGACCTTGTGTTAGCTAAATCCTCAGTGGCATCTGATTAAGATAAATTAATCAGATTTGCTCAAGCCTCGTCCACCATCTCTTCATTTGTCGGATTAGTTCCTTGGAGAGCATCTCTGTTCAACCCGCGGAGGGCAGAGGAACCTCTTGAGGGTGCTTTCTGGAGGCAATTTTGAGGCTTTCGTTGAGCGAGCATCTATGAGCGTAAAACAACCAAAAACAGGAAAAACGAGTTGGGCCGCTTGCTGTAGTGCCAGAGAAGGTGGACCTCAGGTGGTAAACACTGGAGATGGTACTTTGAGATAATGGTGCTCTTCCCTCTGATGTCTGCTGTGTTTCTCCACTTAACAAGCAGGAAAAGCCTTTCTGTTTCCCTTTTGAGGGTGGTGTTCCTACACTCTGATCTCAACAGAGACCCCTGGTGACGAAGCACGTATTCATTTTAATTTTCAAGTCCGTTTAATCCACAGTAATTTTGTTGCAAAATCGTCTCTAACAACATTCGTTTGATAAGCAAGTAAAACTCTTCAGAGTGGATTCATGTCATACTGGTTAGGGTGTGGTGAGGAGGTAAGGCGCGAGAATGGTTCCTGTTGTTTCAGGGAATAGTCAGCACCGAGACAACAGGAGTACCTCCAGCCATCCTTAAGTGACTGAGGTGGCTGTAAGTTGTGCCAGAAAGAGTTTGTCTTTGGAATCAGGTGGACCAGGGTTCCAATCCTCCCTCTACCAAGTGACCTTGGGCCGATTAATTTACTCACAAAGACTCAATTTCCTCATCTGAAAATGGAGATAGTCCTATCTCTCCTGGCAATGGTGAGGAACAAACAAGGCCAGGTTTTGTAGGCATGTGACTGATACTCAAACAAGTGAACTTTCCCTTCCGTTCTCAGAGGTCAGTGACTTGTGTCACATTGCCCCCACCACTTGGATGTGGGTGGAGCCTGTGTTGTGTGGACTGGGAATGAAGAGGGGGCCAAGAGGAGAGTGGGGGTTGGCTGTCATTGCTCTTTTTGGGTTATGCTAATTGCAGATGACCTTGATTTGTGTGGAGAGCAGTGTTTTCCCACACTTGGTTTTGGGAGAGGGAGGGTTTCCTTTCAAAGTGACCTAAACCTTTCTTGACCTTTTTGTGCTATCTCTGACTTGA
The DNA here is from genome assembly GCF_963455335.1 of Martes martes. Lineage (NCBI taxonomy): Eukaryota > Metazoa > Chordata > Mammalia > Carnivora > Mustelidae > Martes > Martes martes. The sequence goes on along the minus strand of NC_137892.1, from coordinate 69,110,822 downwards.
AGAAAGTTGGGGTGGGGCAGCTGCGCAGAAGCCCGGAGCGCAGGCACCCATGGTGGTGGAGATGCTCAGATCCAGGGGAGGAGGAGCCGTGAGGGTAGTTGCAGGGGGGACAGCTGCGCTGGAGCCACCCCTTTTGTTTGCCTTTTGGCACCCCACAGGGACTTAGGATGTTTTTATTAACTCTCCAAGGAGCGTTAGATGTTATTTGTTACCAGGATTTTTTTTCACAAGTGCGTAATCAGAACACTTCTAATAAGTATAACTAAAATGGGGGATTTTTTTTTAAAAAGGATTTTATTTATTTATTTGAGAGAGTATGAGCAGGGGGAGGGGCAAGAGGCAGAGGGAGAAGCAGGCTCCCCGCTGAGTATGGAGTCCAACGTGGGCCTCTAGTTGGTTAGATGTATGTTTTCTTCACAGCCACTGTGTATGTCCGTCCCTCCTTTTTCTTCTTTTTTAAAAAAGATTTCATTTACTTATTCATCAGAGAGAGAGCACAAGCAGGAGGAGCAGCAGGGAGAGGGAGAAGCAGGCTCCTGTGTGGGGCTCCACATGGGGCTTGGTTCCAGAATGCTGGGACCATGACCTGAGCCAAAGGCAGATACTTAACCAACTTGCCACCCAAGCGTCTGCTTCCTTCTGCTGTCTTGTTTTTCCCTTTCACAATGTCTGAATGTGGGATGGGGTGCTACTAGGACCAGCACCTCCTCAAACAGAAGCCATTTAAGGGAAGCCAGTTGGGCCTGCTGTGTGGATTTCTGCAGTGTCCGTCCACCCCTCCACTCCCCAACCCCCCACCCCCTGCTTTACTTGGGTCTCCTCCCCTCTGAAAGGCTCTGGGGTGGGAGTATGGGATCAGGCCTCCAGGCTGGCCCCGAGGCTCCACCGGGCTTCAGAGCAGTACCCACCGGCTCTCAAACTTTTCTTTCCCCTCAGTACTTACGGTTAAAAGGCCTATCATTTTTTACTTCATATTTTCACTCTGCTTTCTTCTAACCCTGATCCCTTAGAGCTTTTCTCAGGATACTTTAGGAAAGTCATTCACTATTTTTTATTGAGTATTAAGCCTCGTTTTTCTCAGGTTCTAAAGCTTTAAAAATTTACAACAGTTATTAGAATTTATTTGCTTATTGTCAAGAATTAGAATTTGTTTGCTTATTGTCAAGAATTTGAGCTACATCATCAAGTTTTGTGGACTGGCTGAGGACCCAATCAGTAATACCAGTGCTGCTCAGAAATCCCTTTGTGGGGTGCGTTAGGTGTCTGCCTTTGGCTCAGGTCGTGAGTCCTGGGGTCGAGCCCTGCATGGGGCTCCCTGCTCAGCAAGAAGCCTGCTTCTCCCTCTCCCACTCCCCCTGCTTGCGTTCCCTCTATTGCTGTGTCTCTCTCTGTCAAATAAATAAATGAAATCATAAAAAAAAAGAAATGCCTCTGCTCACACCAGGAAACACAGGCTGAGGGCTCCTGTGTAAGTGCCCACTGGGGCTGCTGTTCTTTGAATGCAGCAAGTTTGCATTGGTACTATGAGAAAAGGAATAATTCAGCTTCTTTCAGGAAAAATAAGGATAGGAAGAAAAAAAATGCCTTACTCCTTGTTTTACAAACGTATTTTGCCTTTGCCTAGAGATTATTAAGCTCCTTTTCAGGACAAAGCCTGCTTCTTATTTATCTTTGAGTCTGGCTGGAGAATTTTTTTTTTTAATCTGCAATGCATTATAAATTTGCATATCATACTTGCACCGGGGCCATGTTAATAATTAATCTTTCCTGCATTGTTCTAACTTTAGTATACCTTCTGCCAAAGCAAAGCACTGCCTTGGGATTTTCTGTGTATATGCATAAAAAAGGTTTAAAAACTGGAGCCCTGTGCTGGAGGGTGAAGCGAGGGGTCAAGCTGGTCTGGTTCTGCTGACTCGAAGAGCTGAAGGTCAGCTCAGAGCAGCTCATTTGATAAGGTGTTTGGATATGCACAGCATAGAAGTTCAGCAGTAATAAACGAGATCACCTTTCTGCAGCCAGTTCTGGCTCCTGATTTGTGCCTGGTACCATGCTGGGCTCTGGAGACCCAGGGAAAGGTAGGAGGCAGCCCAGGGAGGGGTGGCGGATTGTAGCAGAGGCTTCTGAGGGAGCCGTATAGTTCAGTCCCACATTAACCTTTTCCTAGGTGTAGGTGCTTGGAAAAAGTGTCTAGCTCCCTGAGTCATAGCTTCCTCATTTCTGAAAAGGGAATGATAGTATTTACCTGTACGCTTGTGCCTACTGAATGATCTGTGTTTCATTGTTTGGCACATTGTAAGCGGGCAGAAAGTTGTTGTCTTAAGAATAGTCCACTGCCCCCTGAAGTTAGAACAATGACGGGAACAAGCCATTATTCTGGTTGGGAACGATTGTAAGGCCTTGCCTAAGTGCTGTCCTGTGGGAGGCTTGTGTGCACAGGTGCTGAGCGAGACCAAGCACAGGTGGGTGCCTCATCACTCAGCAGAGACATGTGTGGAAGGTCTCTGGGGCTTATGGGCATGGCCACTACTTGGTAGTGAGCCAAGACTTGAAGCCCAGTTAAGGATTATCTGGCAAAGACAGGGAAAGGCTTACCCTTCCAGGCACTAAGAAGTCTGCAAGGATACCCAGGTGCCTTTTTTGGTAAGGTTTCGATTTCAGGTTTGCCAGAACAGTAGAGCTTTGCAGCCTCGGCTCAAGTTGTGAAAAGGAGAAACATGGAAAAGTGTTAAATGGGTCTTTAAGTAAAGGAAGTCTTTTGAAATTCTGATGAAGTGTCCAAGATAAGAGTAGACCTTTGACTTGGGGAGCATTTGCCTGTGAAGCTTGGCAGTGGTGTCAAGTTCCAGGGAATCCATTGGGAGCCGAGAATGGTTCCCACCTGTCCGTGTCCCCACGCGGTGACATCTAAGCACACTCCCTTGCAAGCCACACACTGGTTTCCCAGTTGCCGCCAAACTTCCACTTTCAGAAGGAAGTGATCCCATTTCTGGCTTGAGGGACTGCTAATCAAGAATACCTTATGTACTTCAAGTGGTGGGTAAAGAGATATCTTGGTATGTGTTACTGCAATGATGGAAAGGAGCAGGTCCTGTTTCAATGCTATGCTTAATGGGAAACAAGGCATAAACTGTGTGTGTTGTAGGGAAATACTCTGTATTGGTGCTGAACCTAATTGTAAGGACTTAATAGCAAAATAATCTGCTTTCACATTTAAATACTTACAGAAATTCTTTGTTTAGATCAGCTGGCTTCAATTTCAGAACCCAGCATCTTCTGAGTTTTTACTACGCTCATCAAGGTACTGTGCTAAATAGGGTGTCTTCTCATCTCATTGGACTGTAAACAGAACTTTATGACGTAGGTCGTTTCCTCATTGACCATGCCACTAATTTTTTTTTAGTTGTAGTAAAATTAACATACAATGTTATATCAGTTTCAGGTGTATGACATAATGATTCTGCAACTGTCTATATTCCTCATTGCTCATATGATAAGTATAGTCACCACTTGTCACCAAACAACATTATTACAATCTTACTGACTGTATTTTCTATGCCGAACTTTTCATCTTTGTGACTTGTTCTGTAACTGGAAGTTTACACCTCTTTTTTTTTTAAGAGTTTATTTATTTATTTGATAGAGATCACAAGTAGGCAGAGAGGCAGGCAGAGAGAGAGAGGAGGAAGCAGACTCCCTGCTGAGCAGAGAACCCGACATGGGGCTCCATCCCAGGACCCTGAGATCACGACCTGAGCCGAAGGCAGAGGCTTAACCCACTGAGCCACTCAGGCACCCCAAGTTTGCACCTCTTAATCCCTTTTATTTTACCTAGCCCCCCCACCCACGTCCCCTCCAGCAACCACAGGCTTGTTCTTTGTATTGAAGATCTGTTTTTTGGGGCACCTGGGTGGCTCACAGGGTTAAGCCTCTGCCTTCAGCTCAGGTCATGATCTCAGGGTCCTGGGATCGAGCCCCACATTGGGCTGTCTGCTTAGCAGGGAGCCTGCTTCCCCCTCTCTCTTCACCTGCCTCTCTGCCTACTTGTGATCACTGTCCGTGTGTTAAATAAAAATCTTTAAAAAACCAAACAAACTGGTTTTTGTCTCTTTTTTTCTTTGTTTATTCATTTGTTTTATTTCTTAAATTCCATATATGTGAAATCATGTGGTATTTGTTTTTCTCTATCTGACTTATTGACTTAGCTTGACTTATATGACTAACATAGCCTCTAGGTGCATTCATGTTTTTGCATATGGCCAGATCTCATTCTTTTTTGTGGCTGAATAACATTATCCCATATACATCACATCTTTTTTGCCCAGTCATCTGTCATTGGACACTTTGGTTGTTTCCATATTTTGGCTATTGTAAATAATGCTGCAGTAAACACAGAGAGGGATGCATATAGCTTTTTAAATTAGTGTTTTTGTTTTCTTTGGGCAAATAACCAGGAGTGGAATGACTGGATCTTATGGCCTATTTTTAATTTTTTTTTTAAGATTTTATTTATTTATTTGACAGAGATCACAAGTAGGCAGAGAGGCAGGCAGAGAGAGAGAGGGAGAAGCAGGCTTCCCGCTGAGCAGAGAGACCGATGCGGGGCTTAATTCCAGGACCCTGGGATCACGACCTGAGCCGAAGACAGAGGCTTTAACCCACTGAGCCACCCAGGCGCCCCAATTTTTTGAGGAGCCTCCATACTGTTTTCCGCAGTGGCTGCACCAGTTTGCATTCCGTCCAGTAGTGCCTGAGGGTTCCTTTTTCTCCACATCTTTACCAGTGTCTTATCTTTTTGTTGTTGTTGTTTGTTGTTATCATTATTTTGTCTTTTTATTATTTCTTTTTGATTTTTGCCTTTCTGGCAGATGTAAGGTGATATCTCAGAATGCTTTTGATTTGCATTTCCCTGATGATTGGTGATGTTGAGCATCTTTTCATGTGTCTCTTGGCCATTTGTGTGTCATCTGGGGAGAAATGACTGTCAGGTCCTCAGCCCATTTTTTTTTTTTTTTTTAATTTATTTATTTGTTAGAGAGAGCGAGCGAGTGAGCACAGGCAGAGTGGTAGGCAGAGGCAGAGGAAGAAGCAGGCTCCCCGCCGAGCAAGGAGCCTGATGTGGGACTCGATCCCAGGATCGAGCTGGGATCATGACCTGAGCCAAAGGCAGCTGCTTAACCAACTGAGCCACCCAGGCGTCCCTCTCAGCCCATTTTTAATCAGATTATTTGTTTTTTCTGGATGCTGAGTTCATGTATTTTGGATATTAATCCCTTATTGGATGTATCATTCGCTAATACCTTCTCTCATTCAGTGCGTTGCCTTTTTGTTTTGTTGATTGTTAACTTTGCTGTGTGAAAGTTTTATTTTGGGGTAGTCCCGGTAGTTTATTTTTGTTTTTGTTTGCCTTGTCTCAGGAGACAGACCTAGAAAAACGTTTCTATAGCTGATGCCAAAAAGATTACTGCTGCCTGTGTTTTCTTCTAATTGTTGTATGGTTTCAGGCCTCCCAGTTAGGTCTTTACGCCATTTTGAGTTTATTTGTGTATTTGGTGTAGGACAGTGATCCAGTTTCAGCCTTGGCATACCACCGTCCAGTTGTGTAGCCCCATCTGTTAGAGAGACGGTCTTCTCCAGGTTCTGTGTTCTTGCCTCCTTTGTCTAGTTTGACCATATGAGTGTGGTCTGTTTCTGCGCTCTCCATTCTGTTCCATTGATCTGTGTGTCTAATTTTTGTCCCAGAACCATGCTGTCTTGAATACTTCAGCTTTTTAGTATATCTTGCAGTCTGGGGCTGTGATACCTCCAGTTTTGTTCTTCTTTCCCAAGATTGCTTTGGCTGTTTGGAGTCTTTGTGCCTTCATACAAATTTCAGTTATTTTTCTAGTTCTGTGAACAATGCTGTTGGTATTTTGATAGGGACTGCATTACATCTGTAGATTGCTTTGGGTAATATGGACATATGAACAATAATCGTTCTTACAATCCGAGAGCATGGAGTATCTTTCCATTTGTGTGTGTCATCTTAAGTTTTTTTCCATCAGTTTTTTTATGGTTTCATGTGTCTGTTGGCCATCTGTTCATTTTCTTTGGGAAAATGTCTATCAGGTCCTCTGCCCATTTTTAACTTTTTTTTTTAATATTTATTTATTTATTTGACAGAGAGAGAGATCACAAGTAGGCAGAGAAGCAGGCAGAGAGAGGAGGAAGCAGGCTCCCTGCTGAGCAGAGAGCCTGATGTGGGGCTTGATCCCAGGACCCTGAGACCATGACCTGAGCTGAAGTCAGAGGCTTTAACCCACTGAGCCACCCAGCTGCCCCCCTCTGCCCATTTTTAATCAGATTGTTTGGTTTTTCCTGATACTGAGGTCGTGTATTAAGAACAGAGCCATTGAAAATGTATGTTAAAGGAGAATAGGTGCGCCTGGGTGGCTCAGTGGGTTAAGTCTCTGCCTCCGGCTCACATCGTCATGGTCTCAGAGTCCTGAGATCGAGCCCCACATCGGGCTCTCTGCTCAGCAGGGAGCCTGCTTCCCCCTCGCTCTCTGCCTACTTGTGATCTTGTGATCTCTGTCAAATAAATAAATAAAATCTTTAAAAAAAGGATAAGCAAATCTCTCATTAAAGAACTATAGCAGAAGTCAGTTTGCACTTCTTAATTTCTTCTATGGTTTCAACATTCCATATTTAGTATGGATAGGTTAAGAAGAACCAGTGTCTTTTGTCCTAGATTAGTTGTTCTCTAACTGTGGTGCCCAGACAGCAGCATAAGCATTATCTTAGAACTTGTTAGAGATGAAAATTCGTGGGGCTCCTGGGTGGCTCAGTTGGTTAAGTGTCTGCCTTCAGCTCAGGTCATGATCCCTGGGGTCCTGGGATTGAGCCCCGCGTCAGCCTCCCTTCTCAGTGGGGAATCGTCTTCTCCCTCTCCCTCTGCCACTTCCCTGCTTGTGTTCTCTGTGCGCTCTATAAAATAAATAAAATCTTTAAAAAAAAAAAAAAAAGAAAGGAAAAGAAAAGAAATGAAATGAAATGAAAATTCTTGCCCTAACCCAGACCCAGCCTAGATAAAATGAGATTAATCTTTGTATATGGGGTGGAGCAATGGATAACTCTTTCTGCCTGGTCACATCAGGATGAGGGTCAGGTAATTGGGATTTTTTTTCCTTCTTTGTAATTCTGGACTTATTAAATTAACAATGGCATCATTTGTGTATTGGTAGGAATATGGATTTGATTGTTAACACTAACAATAACAAGGTGGGTTAACAGTATTTAATGAGCCCAATAATTATTAGGTAATTTTATATGTGATATTTTTCTTCATTTCTTTCCCCTTTAAATTACAGGGTCAGTAATAACTGTGTCTCCTGGGGCTTTTTCTTTAGGTTAAAAACGTTTCTGCAGGCACTCAGGACATGCCTCCTCCCCCTTCTGACTATGTGGAGAGAGTGGACAGTCCCATGGCCTACTCTTCCAATGGTAAAGTGAACGACAAGAGGCCCTATCCAGAGTCTTCCTACAAATCAACACCGTAAGTAGCATCTTCCTCCTTCAGATAGAACGAGTCTTAAAAATGAGTAATTGGATACGTTGATAAATCAGTTCCTATTGTACCATTTAAAATAAATGCTTTAAAATAAATAAATAAATTTAACAGTTTCCCAAAGGCTGGAGACTGATCTTTTGCATTGTTGATGGAAGCTTGGCAGTGAGAAGGGTGGGACTGTCAGCTGGTGGGATCTTCTTCCCCTTCTAAGCTTCTTTTCTCTTGCTGGTTTAAGGGAGAAAGGATAAATTGGGTTTTTTTGCTCTAAAAAAGTGGTTCTCTTCCCTGTTGCTGGTTTTGAAGTTGAGGTTAAAGTGGAGGATGGTACTGATAGAAAGCAGAGCAGTGTGCGGTTGTCTCTCCTGCCTGGAACTACTAGGTCTCATGAATGGAAGGGGAAGGTTGCAGGTTGATCCACCCCCAGGCACGTCCATCTTTATTTAACGAGCAGACTTTGTTTGAATTCAAGAATTCTGAGATCTCACTGGCTGTGCTGGATCCTTCATGTTGCTGGGGAATGTGAAACTGATAAAGCCTGTAGGTGTAGTTTTACAAGTAGTGTAAATAACCTCACACTGAGCTTCTGGCCTAGAGTAGGTGCCATTATGGTTGCTGAAATGGTATCCCTATTGTGGTTTTAATTTACCCTAAAGCCTAATTCTAATTCAACCTAATGCCTAGAGAAGGAAGGGTATTTTGAAATACTGTTGTAGACTGGATATAATTTTTGCCTGAGGATGAAAAATTACTCATCTTTTTTTTTGAAGATTTTATTTTATTATTTTTTTAAGGTTTTATTTATTTATTTGACAGAGAGATCACAAGTAAGCAGAGAGGCAGGCAGAGGGGGAGAGAAATGGGAAAGCAGGCTCCCCACTGAGCAGAGAGCCTGACTCGGGGCTCGATCCCAGGACCCTGAGATCATGATCCAAGCCGAAGGCAGAGGCCCAACCCACCGAGCCACCCAGGTGCCCCTGAAGATTTTAAGTCAGCTCTACACCCACGGTGGGGCTGAAACTCACAGCCTTGAGATCAAGAGTCGCATATTCCAGCGACTGACTCAGGCAGCCACCCCCTTTTCTATATACAATTCTAGAACTTCAGATTCCTTTGTAGACTAAAAAATAAACCTTCCCTTTAACTACTTGGATTGTTTTAAGTTAAAGGTGTATCTCCTGGAAAACTTGGTGTTGCTTCAAAGTTGTATCTCCAGCTCCCGTGCCTACCCCCATCCCTCCCATCTAGTGGTCCACTATAGGTAGAAATCCCCCCGAATGCACGATAGTTTGGGCACCTGCAGCTAAGTTAATTGTGGAGTCAGTTTGAGACAATAGGGTTTATTATTACCCTGGAATGGAACTTGGAAACAGACAGGAGTTTGCCTTAACCTCAATACATATTTTGTTTGGGTCTTTAGAATTGACTATGCCATTGGTTTCAGTTGTGAATGATTTGGAGGAAGAGCATTTTCTTTGTTCTCCTTCTGTTTGGATTTTGAGAAAAAGCCAAAGTGCTTGAGGCAGTCAGGGGCAAAGGTGTACAAAGTAGAGAAACAATACTTGTAAAAGTTTAAAACTATGATTTGTATGACTTCCGTGCATACATAATAAATATTTATAATGCATCTTGTGACCAGCTGTGCCTCTAAATTAATTATAAAGCCTGAATGGTTACATAGTATTCCACATGCTGTCTCTTTTCATGAAAACCAAGATATTTTCACAAATTCATTTGCAACAACTTAAAAATCTTACTTATTCTTGAATAAGCCAGTACATTTGTAAATATAAAATGGAAAAGGGACATAGGTTTAGCTTTTGTCCCCCACTACCTACTTCCTGTTCCTAGAGGCAGCTAGTGTTACCACTTTCTTTTTTTTTAAGTAGGCTCCACACTGGACTTGAACTCAGGTGCAGAGCTTGAACTCACAACCCTGAGATCAAAACCTGAGCTGAGATCAAGAGTCAGATGCTTAACCAACTGAACCACCCAGGCACCCCACCAATTTTTCTTATGTAACTCTTGATTTCTCTTAATTTCTCTTATAATTCCAGAAATTATTTTTAAATAAATATGTTGGCCAAAATGTACATTAGTTAGACCTTTCTTTAGAAAATACTGGCATATTAGGGGGTACCTGGGTGGCCCAGTCGGTTAAGTGTATACCTTTGGCTCAGGTCATGGTCTCAGGGTCCTGGAATCGAGCCCCACGTTGGGCTCCCTGCTCAGTGGGGTCTGCTTCTCCTGCTCCCTCTGCCCCCCATTCGTGGTCCCTTGCTCTTCTCCCTCCATCTCAAATAAATAAAAATAAAATCTTTTTAAAAAATACTAACGTATTAAATACATTATTAGCAATATGTCTTGGAGATTGTGCATATCGGCATACAAAGAGTTTACTGATCTGCTTTATAGCTGCATAATATTCCACCAGATGGATATCCTATAATTTGTTAACCCTATATTGATGCACACTTTTCCCCCAATGTTTTATTACAAATCGCTGCAGGATATAAACTTGTACATGAATCACTTTACACATAAACGAATGCATCTGGAAGAGAAATAACTAAAAGCAGAAGTGCTGAGCTGGAGGAAATTTCCTATTTCATTTTGAATTGTAGTCCTCAGAGGGTGTACTTATTTGTATTCCCAGCCTACAACCTAGAACTTTTTTGAAGGTCTGGGAAATGCAAATGTGATGCTTAGTTTCAAAATCCAGAAGAAGGAGAGGATGGGGATGGTGCTAAGGAATGTGATGGAACATTATGTCCTGATTTGTATCCGCTAATGTTGGAAGGAACTTGCAGCCTCTGGGGAATAATAGAAATGTCCGGGTATTGCCCATGGCAGACTGCTGCGTGCTCTGGAAGATTCAGAGCACATCCACTTGTATGGGGTAGGAGATGCACATTATGTCATGGATTCGTCTGTCCTCAGGCTTTCATAAAGGTGCTTAGTAGCCCACGAGTGCCTCTCCTTGCTTTTGTAGTCCATAGACAAGGAATTAGAGCAGGAACATTGTGTCTGAGGTCCAGGGTAAGGATGAGGTACCTCCACACTTAGAATTTTTTTCCCCAGGGCATAACGCACATTCAGTAAAGAGTACTAATCTTGAACACATACAGTTTGACGATTTTTTGCATGTGTGAATGCTGAAGTAACCACCACCACACCAACAGAGAGACATACCAAGCACTCTAAAAGGTCCTCATGTGCCCATTCTTCATTGATATCTCCATCCCCCCACCACAATTTTGATGCCTGTAACTACCTCTTAGTTGAGTTTATTATTGAAGTTCTTATAAAGTGGAATCATACGGTAATTACAGTTGTGTCTGGTGCCTTGTGCTCATCATGTCCTATGTCTTAGAATTTCAGGGCAATTAGAATTCACACTGGGTTAGGAGATAGCAGAATTTAACTGAAAATGGCTGTTTCTCTACCTCGTCTAGTTAAATTTAGGAGCTACCCCCCCCCATTAGGTACATCTCCTGCTATCCTGTCCAAATGCAGGGTGAATTCATCTTTATAAGTCAAGGACGTTGAATGTTGGCATGTCCCAGAGCTCTCAAGGTGGGCTGACACCCGAGAGTGCCAATGAACCCTTGTATGGTACAGTAAAGAGCCCAGTAAGATAATCTGTTAGGACTGTATACGAGTTGTAGCAATTCACTGGTCCACATTAGACCAAGGAAGGGGCTCCCTTCAGGAAGGGTGTGAGCCGGGAACTCAGAAGGAAGATACGAGGACTCCTGTTGCTGTGTGGGCTTTATTGTCGGTACAGCTTCTATTAAAGCAGCACGGTCATCCACATTTTCCAGGCCACGTTGACCTTCCAGCACAGGATTTAGAAAATAGAATGTTTTTTCCCAAAGCTGACATACAAAATACATTGAAAGATTCCTGATTGACCCTTTTTGAGTCATTGTCATTCCCAAGGCTAGGGAGATGGGGTTCTCTGATTGACAAGGTTTAGATATTCCCCCCCGTAATGGTGACAGTTCTAAAATACTACATAGGGGCACTTAGGTGGCTCAGTCGTTAAGCATCTGACTTTGGCTCAGGTCAAGATCTCAGAGACAGGGATTGAGTCCCACTTTGGGCTCTCTGCTCTGCAGGAAGCCTGCTTCTTCCTCTGCCTCTGCCTCTCCTCCCTGTCCCCTCTGTCTCTCAAATAAATAAATAAATTCTTTGGAAAAAAGATTAAAAATCAAATAAAATACTGTGTACGTAATGGACAGTATGCTGACTGATGTTGATCATGTCTGTTTCTGTTCCCTCGTGGGTACTGGTTGTCATCAGAAAAGAGGATTCTTGTGAATGTGTTTTCAGTTCAGGAATTCTCTTGAACACCTGCCATGTACCCAGTAGTTGGCTAGGTGCCCCGGGAATTCCAAGTCCTTGTTCTCATGGAAGTGGCGATCTACTAGGGACAGAAGACCACACACAGTAGCTACACTGAGAATCAGGGCGAGGTGGGAGAACCAAAGGCAAGTGAGGGAGGATGTGTAAAGAAAACATATGAATAGAAGAGACAGAATACACAAGGGTGAACTTCTGGTCCTGGAAACTGAGTTTGGAGACCAGGGAAAGCATACAGCTGGTTGTCTCTTCAGGGTCATACAGATTATGACCAAATGGAATTTGTATCTAAATGTAGGTTCAGAGATTATTGACGGTACACATATTCCCTCTGTTTTTTTTTTTAAAATAAAGGTTTTATTTATTTATTTGAGAGACAGAGATCACAAGTAGGCAGAGAGGCAGGCGGGGGTGGGAGGGAAGCTGAGCAGAGAGCCCGATGTGGGGCTCGATCCCAGGACCCTGAGATCATGACCTGAGCCGAAGGCAGAGACTTAACCCACTGAGCCACCCGGGTGCCCCCATATTCCCTAGCTCTTAAATGTATATATACTTGTAAGCATTTTGCGTTTTAGGTTTTATGCTGTATCAAGTATGTTACCCTCCGGTGTTGAAAGTATGTAGGAGAGTGGGAGGTGGAAAACTTCGAAAGTAAAGAGCTATTTATTTATTTATTTTAAAAGATTTTATTTATTTGAGAGAGAGGGAGAGAGAGCACAAGCAAGGAGAAGGGGCAGAAAGTAAACAAAGTAAAGATTTACAAGATTTATAAGATCAATATCAAAGATACCAAAAATAAGATAAAAAATTTATAAGATCAGTATCTAATGTAATTATGGGAGGAGGCCTGTTTTAATGTTTTGGGTTTTGTTCTTTTCTAATTTCTTTTGCTGTTTGGCTTCCTCCTTCTCTAGTCACTACTCCCTCAAATACACCTACTGCGTTCCCAGAGCGAGAAGCACAATACTGGCAATTTTGGCAGAGTGTCTAGGAACTTGTTACTCATTGACTCATGGAGAAAGTCACATTTTCCCTTCTTTAGATGTAGCAATAACAAAGCATCCAAAGGCACTGTAACCTGAATAAATTCAAAAGAAAGCGTAAGTCCCACTTAATCACCCGCAACTGTGCACACACATCCCAACACTTTAGGCTTCTACAAGTATTAGTAAGTGTGATAGAAATCTGAAGACGTTGACAGCAGTTAGTGGCAAGCAGTTCTGGATCACCTAGAAAATAGATTACACCTCACAGACAAAGCTCAGGATGAGAGCTTCTGTAAATTGAAAGCAGTGAGAAAACAAAAATCTTGAGACGTTTTTAATAGTTGGTTTGAATATGAAGGCTGAGGCTGGAGATCTCTGGCGTGTCTTTTGTCTTCCTTTCAGTGCTCTTCTTGCCCTTCTGCAGCTCTGCTACCAGGGAGAGTTAAGCTCTGCATCACTGTCACTCACATGTACTTAACCATTGCCATAGCTCTTGCTGCTTACTTCCATGTTTGGCCTTGTTTTCATGCTTGGCAGAGAAGCATTTGCAATTAAAAATCTAATGCAATATTAAATAATTGCATTAGGAAAATAAGCCTAATAATTGTAATGCTTCCATGCCATTCAGTCTACATGGCTATAAGATGAACATAGCACTTTAAATTTTTAGTACTTTAGTTTTTCTAGATTGTATCTTGAAAAGAAAACTGATGTGTAGGAGTCTAGAATTAATATTAAAAATGCTTACCTCTGGGGTGCCTGGGTGGCTCAGTGGGTTAAAGCCTCTGCCTTTGGCTCAGGTCATGAACCCAGGGTCCTGGTATCGAGCCCCTCATTGGGCTCTCTGCTCAGCGGGGAGCCTGCTTCCCTCTCTGTCTGCCTCTCTGCCTCTCTGCCTCTCTCTCTCTGTCAAATAAATAAATAAAATCTTTTTAAAAAAAAATGCTTACCTCTGAGAGTCATCTTCCAAAGGTAGACAGGTACGTGCATTTCTCTTCAACTCTGAATTCCACGAACCTGGAAGAACCTGTGGAATAGAATCCTAAGTGTTATTTTCTTGACTGTCTTTTGTGGTGTAAGTCCCTGGCACAGGTCCAGGAAGCACCTCTCCCACAGCAGCCTGGGCTTCCTAAAGTGCAATCTTGGGTCCATCTTACTCAGAAGGATTTCCAGAGGGGCTCCCCTTACATTGGAACCTGAAAACCTCTGGTGTGTTCCAAAGGGTCTGAGCTGGTGCTAACCTGAATGCAGGAGCCTGGGGATCTCCGTCGTGCTGAGTACGTGAACTGCTTGCGTGAACGCACATAGCTGTGGATATCTCTTAGTGCATACTGTTGTCGCTCTCTGTGGTTACGGTGCTCTTGCTGGCCATGGGCTGTAGTGGACCCCACCATCCCTGAACACTGCTTGCTGTTTCGTTAGGGTGCCGGAAGTGGTGCAGGAGCTGCCGGTGACCTCGCCCGTGGATGACTTCAGGCAACCTCGCTACAGCAGCAGCAGCAACTTCGAGACACCTTCCAGAAGGGCCCCTGCGAAAGGAAGAGCGGGCAGGTCCAAGCGGCCAGAGCAGGACCACTATGAAACAGACTACACGACTGGCGGCGAGTCATGTGACGAGCTGGAGGAGGACTGGATCAGGTAGCGGGTGGCCTTGTGCGGGGACCGCCTATGCGGGTTCTGATTATTAGCCTGGGCCAGCTGGCTGGGGGAGTGCTTGCCGGCTCAGCTGGGCTTGGGTGGTGCAGTTTCATCCTTGAACAGCCAGGACTGGAGGGGGTTTTTTGTTTGGCTTTTTTACTCCCTAGTACTCTTTGATAACAAAGATGGATGTTTGGCTGTGACTGTGTCCTAAAAACACGTTGAGCATCTTCCACGAAGTGACTGATGAACCCCACCAGTGTTCGGGCACCAGTTATCACCCAAGAAGGGTCTTCCAAACAAAGAAAACACGAGTATACAGGAACTGCAGTTATTGATCATAAAATTCCCAGACCAATGCTATGGCTTTGTTTTGGCATTTACTTTTAAGTTAAGATTTCATGATGAGACCAGAGATTCTTTTAAAAGTTTAATCCTCTGGGTGGCTCAGTGGGTTGGGCCTCTGCCTTCGGCTCCAGTCATGATCTCAGGGTCCTGGGATCGAGCCCCACATCGGGCTCTCTGCTCAGTGGGGACCCTACTTTCCCCTCCCTCTCTGCCTGCCTCTCTGCCTACTTGTGATCTCTCTCTGTCAAAAAAAAAAAAAAAGTTTAATCCGGAGGGCTTTGGCAAACAGTTAACGTAAACAGTGAACAATGCAGTGTTCTGGCGGAGGTGTGGTTAAGTTCCTGTGTGTGCTGGTGGTGCATCATTACCAACTCCGCTCGTGGGTGGTGTGTAGCCCTTTGATGCTCAGGTATTCTGAGAAGTGGGGTACAAATCAGAAACGTCTGCAGTGTGAATCTTGGTGCATCAAAATACTGCTTCTCAGGGGGAAGGAGGGATGAGTGGTATAGTAGAGTATGAAATCTCACTGGTGATTGTCATTCCTCATTCCCCTTTCTCCACAAGAGTTCTTGGCCAGGGACACCCGAGTAGGTCAGTAGGTTAACCTCGGTTTTTGCTCAGGTCATGAGATCGAACCACATCTCCAGTGGGGAATTCACTTGAGATTCTCTCCCTCTCCCCCTCCCCTACATGCTCGCTTGCTCTCTGTCTCTCAGATGAATAAATCTTCAAAAATAGAAGTTCTTGGCCAAGTTCAGCCATCTAGCTATAAAATATATTTGTAACTAGAACCATGGAAGATTTAAATGAAAACTTTTTTTTTTAAAGATTTTATTTATTTATTTGACAGACAGATCACAATTAGGCAGAGAAAGAGAGAGGAGGAAGCAGGCTCCCTGCAGAGCTGAGCCCCATGCGGGGCTCGATCCCAGGACCCTGGGATCATGACCTGAGCCGAAGGCAGAGGCTTTAACCCACTGAGCCACCCAGGCGCCCCTAAATGAAAACTTTTAAGAAGCCTCAATTCTTACTCCTCTTTTGAGCAAATCATTTCATTTCTCACCTTTGTAAAATGAAGATGTTAGGCCAATTTAGATGTAAAAATGGAAATTCCCTGTTGCTGTGAGTTCCTTAGTCCTGTGAAACAATTCAGAGTATTTCCTCAGTGGATTGTTAGTTAATGAGCATCACAGTGACACTTTAAAAATGGCTAGTATATTGAGAATTACAAGTGATGCAGAATTTCAGGGCTTTTTTTCAGTGTTGTGCACTGCTGCATTATTTGTATGCTGAGCATGTATTTTTGTACACGGACATTTTAAAGTCTACTTCTGTAATCAAAGGACTCAAAATAAGCTATTCCTGTTTAGGAAAACAAGATCAATTTAAAAAGACAATCTAGGGGTGCCTGGGTGGCTCAGTGGGTTAAAGCCTCTGCCTTTGGCTCGAGTCATGATCCCCGGGTCCTGGGATCGAGCCCCACATCGGGCTCTCTGCTCAGCGGGGAGCCTGCTTCCCCCTCTCTCTGCCTGCGTGTCTGCCTACTTGTGATCTCTGTCAAATGAATAAATAAATAAAATCTTAAAAAAAAAATAAAAAGACAATCTAAAAACTGTAGTTGGTAGCAGAAAACAACTACCTGGCTGTCACCTGCTCTGCCACTGTGATGACGAAAACATACTTTATGTTTCAAAATTCTAGTTTTAAGACTTTAAACAGAAATATTCTATAATCGTGTGGTGTTGTATATTTAGAATAAATGAGTTCCTATGACTTGAACCTTAAAGTTCATAAATGATTTTTAGTTTTATTTCTAAAAATTATATAAGCACAGTATTTTATTTTAAAAGATGTATTTATTTTAGAGACCATGCACAAACTGGGGGAAAGGGAGAGGGAGAGAAGTAATCTCAAGCAGGCTCCCCACCGAAGTGGAGCCAACACTAGGCTTGATCCCAGGACCCTAAGGTCATGACCTGAGCAAAAACCAAGAGTCAGCCACTCAACTCACTGGGACACCCAGGCACTGCACTCCCTCCAACCATAGTATATCTGTTTTTTCAAGCATAGTATTTTTAAAAGCATAAGCAGTGATATATAAAGTATAATCATTCTTTTTTTTTTTTTTTGAGAGAGGGAGAGAGGGAGAGAGTGCGAGCAGACGGAAGGGTCAGAGAGAGTGGGCGAGAATCTTAAGCAGCCGCCATGCTGAGCATGGAGCCCAAAGAGGATTGGTCTTATGACCTAAGCTGAAATCAAGAGTCTGATCCTCAATCAACTGAGCCACCCAGGTGCCCCTGAAGTATAATCTTCTTAAGAGAACTCATTTGCATCCCACCTTTCTCTTTCCATAAGCAACAAAACAAAAGCAGGAGATTGTAATTTTCCATATCCCACCAGCTTCATTATCTTTGATGAAGAAACACTGGAATTTATCTGTTAGAGTCATAAATAGTCATTTTCTCAATTTTTAGGGAATTTCCACCTATTACTTCAGATCAACAAAGACAACAGTACAAGAGAAATTTTGACACTGGCCTGCAGGAATATAAGAGCTTACAAGCAGAACTCGATGAGGTCAATAAAGAACTCTCTCGTCTGGATAAAGAATTGGATGACTATAGAGAAGAAAGTGAAGAGTACATGGTAAATTCAGACCTGATAATTACATATTATAGATGATGTTATTCTAATCTATGAAGATAGAGTATCCTTTCTATTAATGCGGACTCAGATTTTGCTAGCAGTTCTCAAATTGATTTCATTGAAAAACAACTGAAATCCTGTCTTGGCTGAAAGTCTTTCCAAAATGAAGAGTGTACTAATGTAGTTACAAAGTACAAAAATTAGGTTATGTACATATATCCCTTTCTGTTAAAAAAAAAAAAAAGCTATATTTTTCTATTTATAAACACAGTTCATTCTTTATATAAAGTATTAAACAAACGTAATTGGGTGCAGAAAAATAAACTGCCTTAAATTCTGTCAGTTGGTTGTCAACAAAATATTAGTTGTTAAAATAGCGCCTTTGTGCACAAGTGCACCTAGACACACACCATCTTTGATATGAAGTTATCTTATGTTTTACTGCATCCTTCTTGGTTTTTTTACTCGATAGTACTTTATGGTGATGATGGTTCCCCCCCCCTTGGCTGAGGTAATGTTTGTCTGTGAAAGTTAGTCTTTCCTTTTTAATCCCCCTTTCTATACTGTACTCTTTACAAGGAAGTCACTATGCCTAGATCACCCTTCAGGAATGGGAAATTATGCTTTAGCTCTTTAAAGACAGTGCACCTACACAAATTATTTGGAATTCTTGTGCATAAGAAATTGGTCACTTCCTCGCATTTATTTAATCATTTATATCAGTATTGACATAAATGGATATCTGTTTTATGCTTTGCGTTATAATCCAATACTAGTTTATTGCTCAAAATATTTTATATATGTATAGTATATATTAACTTATATCTATAATATATACATCACAAATATATATATATTAGTGTGGGTATATGTCTGTACACTTACATATATACATAATACATATATATTTAAGTTAGTTACTAGGGAGCTCAGACCATTTTCATAATGGGCTATAACCATATGAAAGCTGTGCTTTACTGAACATCTCTCTGGTGTCAGCATGGCACATGGACCAACCTGGGGACAGATGAGAGGCAGCTAAACAAAATAGTTAACCTGTCTATGAAAATGAAACGTGAGGAATAAATCATACATTTCTCTTTACTGGCTGCCTTCAGGCCCTCTTGCTGACTGTAATAGTTGTAAGAACCTAAAGACTTCATTATTTTAATTTCCTGTCATTTTGGCATTGTCAGTTTTAGCTCTACAATAGAACATCAGGAATGTTATTTTTGAAAGAGAAAATGCCCCACTAACCATCCTCTCTTGTATTTCTCATTAATAGGCTGCTGCTGACGAGTACAATAGACTGAAGCAAGTTAAGGGAGTAAGTATCCCAGATTGTAAGATTCTTCAAGGAAGAATTTTTCTATTATGTGTCTTTCATTTAACCTTTTGAAATGACTATGAACACCTTATCACACAAGCACTGATTATGACAAAAGCCCCTAAAACCACAAGCTGAAAACTGTAACAGAAGGTAGAACTTAATTTTGGTTGTTTGCAGCTACAACCAATTCTGATAAGCTTTTTTAAAAACTTGAAGTATATATATACAAAAACCACACATCATGAGTGTACAACGTGATAAATTTTCACCAAGTGACCATATACCTTTGTAGCTGGCACCCAGACGAAGAAATACGTTTCCTAATGTATATGTCTCACTGGCAAACCCCTCGTGTGCTCTCCTCCAGTTTTTCTTCTCCCCACAGATAACTACCATCCTATCTTCTACCAACATAGAGGAGTATAGCCTATTTTGGACTTAATGTACAGGGAATCGTGTAGTATGTGTATTTTAGATGTGATTTCTTTTTTAAAAGATTTTATTTATTTATTTATTTATTTATTTATTTATTTGAGAGAGAGCGAAAGCACAAGCACTGAAGGATCAGAGGGAAAAGCAGACTCTGTGCTGAGTGTGGAGTCTGATATGGGGCTTGGTTGGGCTTGGGTTGTTCCCAGCTTATGGCTTTTATAATTAATGTAGCTTGAAACATTTTTGTAAGTGTCTGTGCACATGTGAACACATTTGTTAGGTGTGTGCTTGGGAGTGAAATTTCAGGGTCATTGGGCTAGTGTCTGTCTGACCTTGGGTAAATGGTTTCAAACAGCTTTCCTGGTTTACCAGTATATTCCCAGTGAGCTGTGTAGATTCATTTTGCTCCATATCCTTGTCAACACTTGGCTTTATCGGTCTGTCTTGGTTTAAAACTTTGTTTTTAATAGATATTATATTAAATTTTTTAAAAAATCACAAAACACCATAATTTTAAATGCAAGAATTTAATAGAGTATATAGTGGGGCACCTTTGATCTTGGAGTTTTGAGTTCAAGCCCCATGTTGGTTGTAGAGATTACTTTAAAATTTTTTTTTAAATTTTAAAAAAAGGAAAGGAAAGAGTATATAGTAAAATTCCCTGTCTTACTCCCCATTTACCTATTTCTCCTTTCCTAAGTCAACCAATATCACCAGTTTTTGTTTGACCAATTGTTTTTTAAAGATTTTGTTTTTGGGGAGGCACCTGGGTGGCTCAGTTGATTAAATCGTCTGCCCTCAGTTCAGGTCATATTCCCAGGGTCCTGGCATCGAGTCTGGCATCGGGCTGTCTGCTAAGCAGGGAGTCTCCTTCTCCCTCTCCCTCTGCCCCTCCCTCCATTCATGCTCACTTGCATTCTCTCTCTCTCTGTGTTAGATAAATCTTTTTGGGAGTCCCTGGGTGGCTCAGCTGATAAAGCATCTGCCTTCAGCTCAGGCTGTGATCCCAGGGTCCTGGGATGGAGCCCCACATTGGGCTACCTGCTCAGCAGGAAGCCTGCTTCTCCCTCTCCCTCTGCCTATAGCTCCCCCTTTGTGCACCCACTTTCTTTCTCTCTCTCTGTCAAATAAATCTTTTTAAAAAAAAAAGATTTTATTTTTGGGGTGCCTGGGTGGCTCAGACGGTTAAGCGTCTGCCTTCAGCTTAGGTTATGATCTCTAGGTCCTGGGATCAAGCCCTAACATTGGGCTCCCTGCTCTGCTGGGAACTTGTTTCTCCCTCTTCCCCTCCCCCTCCTGGTGTGCGTGCGAGTACACACTCGCTCTCTCTCAAATAAATAAATAAAATCTTTAAAAAAATTGTTTTTAAATTCTCTCTACACTCAGTGTGGTGCTTGACCCCACAACCCCGAGACCAAGAATCACATGCTCTACCAGTTGAGCCAACCAAGCACCCTTGTTTTAATGATTTTTTTAGATGATGTGTTAGCAAAAAGTCCAGTTAATTTTTGGGGTCACTTTACAAATCACTAGAAATTAGCATATGCTTTGTAAAACTCAGGTTAGAAGGTAAAATTGAGCAAAAAGAATCAGCCGCCTGTATGATCAGAGAAACTGCCATAAGCCTGTATGTATTACTCCATTCCTCACCCCCAACAATTTTGACTAATACTCCATGATTATTTTGCTTCACCTCTGCCTTCCTAGCAGCTAACACAGCTTGTTTTTATTCTGTTAAATTTACCTGGTTTATTTATTTTTTTCTTTTTTAGTCTGCAGATTACAAAAATAAGAGGAATTATTGCAAGCAGCTGAAGAGCAAATTGTCACACATCAAGAAGATGGTGGGAGATTATGACAGACAGAAAACATAGAAGACAAATGGCATACAATTGAGAGATTAAGAAGTATTTGACATCTCTGCAATGTTGTCAGAAGGCAAAATGACTTTGGATTCTAACCCAGGAGACCAAGTCTTTGTGATCATTACAAAGTTTTGGTAGCTTTAATATCATCAGTATTAAAGCATTTTATAACTAGCTTTTGACAATCAACTGGGCTGAACACTCCATTTAAGGATTCTAGGCTTTAAACTTCGGCTGTTGTATTAAGGACTGACTGACTACAGGTTGAGGATTTTAAACCTTGAAGGAAGGTCCCACAGTGACGTGTGCTGTGAACTTGAACAGTCTTCTCTTAATACATAAGTGTGCTCATTAGTTCCCATAGGCTATCTCGTCCGTTCCTCCCGGAGTTCTGCCTTCAGAACTGTTATTTATAACCATTCCTTCTCAGGTAAGGAAATTCTGTCCCTGCAGTGAAGTGTCTGAAGTGAAAGTTCTTGTTTCCTGGCTTGCAGTGTTGGTTAAGTCTGTATGTCCCTGGTCTTTTGTATGTTAGCAAACTACCAACCTCCCTATTGATTTTTTTCTGTGTAGCAATGGTGTTAAAAGAGCTTTTATTATTTTATGTTATCCAGATAATAAAGATCATGTAAAAATAACAAATTATGGAAACTTAAAGATTGTATATAGATTCACCTTTTAAGAATCAAAATATAAAGCTCCTGGTTAGAATTCTGTTGTGTATTCTAAAATACTTTGTAATCTTTTATGGTTTACATGCATTGTTGTTGTTTTTAAACCAACTAGGCTTTTTCATTATATCAGAGTATCTGATGACATTGCTGATTCAGTTGTGACTTGAATTGTATCTTACAGCAATGTTCAGGTTCTGTACATACTTTCTAAGGTATTAAACCTGGTGTTGTCTCTCTTTCATACACTTGTTTGACATCATTAATGCTATTAAGTTTCAGAAAATCATACTCAGTTTTATCTGTTCATGTTTTAAACTATTTTGGGTGCTGTGCTGGTTGCTTACTTTCCCAGTCTTGGCTATCAGAAGGCTGATTTGTCTGGAAATAGAATGCAATCCCACAAAACATGAAATTACTTCAGATGGTGCCCTCAGTTCACCACTTGTTTTTTAAATTTAAATTTTTATTACTGAAGTGAAATTAGCTGATAGTATATATAGCTAGCCCAGTTGGTTGTGATTATCCGCTGTTTAGAACTGTTTTTGTGAAAATTTTTGAATAATAAACTTTAAGTAATCATTAGTATATAATTCAGACATTTAAGTATGTAATTCTTTATATACAAGTCTGAATCATTTTCCAAAGATACATCTTTTAAAATAATTGTTCTATTGTAACATTGATTCATTTCTTCAAATTGAAGAAATTCTTAATTTTCCATGTGCCCTACATGCTTACTACAAAATGTAATAGTTTATAGTTTTCATACCTTTTGGTAAAGACTTTCTTGAGCAACTTAACTCAGTTTTATGTATGCTAAAATTGAAATTTCTTTGTTCTTGGAAGTCAGTGTACTTAGATTATGAAAGATGGCAAGGTTGCCGGGGTTCTGACAAAACAAAAGTGTACAGCTGAATAAACAAAATCAAATAGCATGAATTTCAATTGTAAAATTGTGTCAGAAAATTGGACTTAGAAATAAAATAACAAGAAAACCATTTCTCAAATGTGGTACTTAAATACCACTTGGGATTAACCAGCTGGATGTAACTTTAAGAACCACTTAGGCCGAATTCTAGTTTGGAAAATTAAAGGTTTAGATTAGACGTTGGAGGTCTTGTACATCTCTGACCTGAGATGCTTACTTCTGCAGTCTGCCTTCTACTATAAACAATTGTTCCAGAAGTTCTGTTGGGAAAGCCTGTGATCCTGCTGATAGCTGCACACAGGGATTCCTTTATGTAGGTGATTCTGTATTAAAAGTAGATGAGATCAATATTTTAATTTCTCTGTATTTTGAAAAATTTAAAGAAATATAGAAAACTATAAATGTACGTATATCCATCTTCCAGAAGGAACAGGTGTTAGTTTTGTCATAATATGCCTTGTAGTTTTGGAAATAAATTGGAGTCTACTAGTATTTATAGTAAAAGTTAAACTATATACACACACATATATAAAATTATCATTTAATCCTTATAACATTCCATTGACATGTAATCATTTCTCATCCTCATTTAACATGTAAGAAAACTGATGATGTGGTAGGTTGACTGGTCCCCTGTCACACAGTGGCAAGTGATTAAATAGGATTGGAATCTTGGTCTGTTGGAATATTAGGTTCTGTACTCCCGTTCTGGGTTGACTGTCACTAAATTCATGGGTTGGGTAAGATGGGATTGCTCTGTCTGGTGTTAATAAAATATATTTTAAGAGTATTTTAAGTACTTTTAATTGATATAAAATGCTTCATATGAAATACCGAAAGTATCTATGATGACCAGAATGGGTGTGTGTGTGTGTGTGTGTGTGTGTGTGTGTAAAGAAGGGTGCGAGCAGAAGGAGTTCTCCAGTCGTGGCTCTGGGGGTCTTCTTGAGTTGAGGCTGTAAGACTTCCTCACTCAGAACCATCTTCCCTGCTTCATCACTGTGATAGGAAATACCTCGTCTGCACATTTTGGAAGGCTCAGCTGGAGGAATCAGGATTCAGACCCAGTCTCCTGGCAGCCTGTGGTTCTCCACTAACTGTGTAACTTCTCTTCTGTGAAAGGACAGATGACTTGGGTGGAAGGCTGTGTCATCCCTCCTCCTGTGTTTCATATTGTTCACATGTCTTTTAATGGGAACAATTTTCATAAAGAAAAATGCCCAAGTAACTTGAGTAGTTTTTAGAAAGCACTGTTACGTTAAAATAATACCACTTTGCAGTTAGAGAAAAGCATGGAAACATAACAGATTTTATGGGGGGGACTGCAACCCAGTGTAGGCATCCCCCCAAGATTTCTTGTGGCTGCCACAGGACCTGCTCGCTCCTCCCTGCTTGTGTTGTCCTATTCTTCCTTTGCCCTGCAGCAGTTACTTGCTGTGTGACCTTGGACAAATCACCTAGCTTTCCTGTCCCTCAGTTTGCTTATTTGTGTGAGAACTATGTGTACCTGTTCCCATAGTTATTATGAAGGTAATGTAGGACTTAGAACAATAGTCCTTATCAGAACATAATAAATATGGCCAGTTACACCTAGTTTCCAAGGCTGCAAGGTGAGACTCGAAACAAGCTTTTTTTTAAAATTTTTTATTTCTTTTCAGCGTAAGAAACAAGCTTTTAAAAAGCAAATCATGTGTAAGAGTGTATAATAATCCCAATCCTTATGGGTCTGTGCTGGGTGCAGCATTAGGGTATCAGTTCTTTTGAATTTTAGATAGATAACGGCATTAGGCTTGGCACTGTGACTTCAGGGATGATGACAAATCCTTTACGTGTCAAAATAAGGATTATTCTATACTGTTAAAAGCAGTTGGGGTGCCTGGGTGGCGCAGTGGGTTAAAGCCTCTGCCTTCGGTTCGGGTCATGATCCTAGGGTCCTGGGATTGAGCCCCGCATCGGGCTCTCTGCTTGGCAGGGAGCCTGCCTCTCCCCTCTCTCTGCCTGCCTCTCTGCCTACTTGTGATTTCTGTCAAATGAATAAATGAAATCTTAAAAAAAAAAAAAAAAAGTTGTGGAGGTTTTTAATGAGTCTCTGCAGTATGTGAGGTTTCATCTAAAGGTATTGGAATAGGCAAGTCTACCTCTCCCAGTCAGAATTTCGGCATAACAACACTGGCTGAGCTCTTAAAAAATTTGTTAACCCTGGTGGCTGTGTCTAGCTACCCATGGGCAAAGAACAGACTGTTCCATTCTTCATAGCTATCCTTTAGTTTTACTAGTTGAAACATTAGGCTAAATTAGATCCATTTTTTCTCCCAATGTACACAATTAGAATATTGTGTCAGTCCTAGTTATGGCAGGGGGTTACCATGGATTTATACAAGCTTTGTTTTGCCTTGGTACAACTCCTTGTTAAGATCCTTGACTAAGGACGCCTGGGTGGCTCAGTTGGTTAAGCAGCTGCCTTCAGCTCAGGTCATGATCCCAGCATTCTGGGATCGAGTCCCACATCGGGCTCCTTACTCGGCGGGGAGCCTGCTTCTCCCTCTGCCTCTGCCTGCCACTCTGTCTGCCTGTGCTCGCTTGCTCTCTCTCTAACAAATAAATAAATTTTTAAAAAAATTAAAAAAAAAAAAGATCCTTGACTAAAATATGTACAGAGGAGAGTAAACTTCACAGTTGTGAATTTGAATGATCCAGCCTCCTTTCCACAAATGCACTTTGCTGGGGACTCTTCTTTTTTTTTTTTCCCCATTTAAAAGAAAACCCTTCCCTAGGGATGCTGGCTAGCTCAGTTGGTAGAACATGGGACTCTTGATCTCAGGGTCATGAGTTCAAGCCCCACATTGGGTGTGGACCCTACATTAGAAAAAAAAATTAGAATTTTTAATTAAAAAAAAAAAAAGGCTTTCCCAGACTGATGGATTGTGAACATATACAAGACACATACTTGGGGCTTGGGGTTGTGGCCAGTTGTCCCATAGGAATGCATCCTGTCTTGTAACACGATGGTCAACCCGAATGGAGGAAAAGAAAAAGGAAGAAGTTGAGTTTGTGAAAGGAAGGGAGGACAGAGGAAAGTAGGAAGGGCAAGGAAAAAGTGTGAGTTCTGTGAAGAGTTAAAGATGTGGGGGAGGCAAAAATGAAAGGTGACTGGCACTGGGAAAGATTCAGCAATGCCAAATTCTCCTCCTTTCCTTTTTAAAGACAACACTGAAAATAACAAGGCCTTTGTCTTCTGGGGGGGAAATAAAAGTAGCTGGTAACGGAGTTGCCATTATGTGATGTGTAAGCCCTGTAGGGTAGGTGAAGGTATCCCCACTTCATACTGTAAGGGCCTATTCAGCCAGAGCGGCCCCACCCTGGTTGAACTGCCATTTTGTTGTAAAACTTAAATTGACCCCCCCCCAGGGGAACTTACTTAAAAGCAAGTCGGGGAAACCAGTCCCAGTAACAAAGTCCAAATACAAGGGTGGGTCAGGCCAGGTGGAGGTATTCAATCAGTGGGGGCCCATACAGTCTCCTAGCTACCAAGGAGTATGGGCCCTGCCCTTTGGGCACCGTTTGGGCACCAATTCTGAACTAGGTGATGGGCTGGTTCAAATGTCTACTAGGGTAAATTGTAATTCAATTGGTCACCTAGCATCACTGTGGAGTTTCCTGTGTGTTACAATCTCATTGGCCACCTGTGTGTGGCCAGGCCCAACCACATGGCCTTTGCTCTGTAAAAGTTAGTCCGGAAAGCAGGGAGGGGTCGTCCTCTCTGTTAGGGGGGGCCCCAACCGGTCTGTTTGATGGTCGGTCTGATTCCTGATGCTTGGCGCAAGATAAAGCTTTGGTTGGCCTTCGCTTTGTATCAGTCTCGCTCCTTTAATCACGGACCCATTATTGGGGTACCCAATTTTGGGGGGACCTAACAATACATCACATGCAGTTTGTGACTTCCTTGTTGGCCATCCACCCAGTGTGGCAGAGCCTGATTTTAAATCCAGGTCTTAGTATGCTGCAGCATGGCTGGTGTTTATATTTTTGAGCGGACAGAAGTTAAGGGGAGATGTTGGTACCAACAAAGCAATATAGGCAGCAGAGTGGGGGGAGCGTATGCTGATGGGGAAGTAAGCTCCAGTTCTGCAGTTCCTTCCCACTGTTCCTCTCCTGGGCGTAAGCTTTTTCTGACGCTCTGCATGGGCCTTGCCTAGCCATTTCTTAAGTGTGGGAAATGCTAGTGTCGTCTTAAAAAAAGGGGTGCCTGGGTGGCTCAGTGGGTTAAAGCCTCTGCCTTCGGCTCAGGTCATGATCTCAGGGTCCTCAGCCCCATATTGGGCTCTCTGCTCAGCAGGGAGCCTGCTTCCCCCTCTCTCTCTGCCTGCCTCTCTGCCTACTTGTGATCTGTCAAATAAATAAATAAAATCTTAAAAAAAAAAAAAAGCCCACCTCCAAGTAGGTTAATAAACGCATTATTTGTCTTGCTGAGGACATAGCCCAGGAAACAGTGTTTCGGATTGCTCAGAACTGCTCTGAAACTTTCACCTTCACAGGGGGTTATACAGGAAAGTGGGAAGGGGTAGATGTGCTTGCAAGCAGTTCTCTAATGTATAATTATGTGTCAGGACATATAATCAGTTGTAAAAATTCAACTCCACTGATTTCCACATAGACACATGAAAAATACTTCAGCCTCTGCTTATCTGGTTTTCCACTTCTTGTTTTTGGTTTCTGTTTGCAGTCACCTCAGTCACAGAAGGCTGACATCTTTCTCCCCTTTTAAGGCCCTACAGTGTTCATGCACACTACTAACTCTGTATATATTAGCAGGCATCACAGGCATCTCAAACTTGTCCAAAACTGAACTGATCTTATCAATACCCCCCCCCCATCCTTTAAGAAATCGCAACTCTAACCTGGCAGTTGCTCAACTGAAAACTTTTGGGTCACTGGCTCTTTTTTAACCCGCATCTGGTCTATGGACAAGATTAGAATCCAACCCTTCTCGCTAGCTACACTGCCATACTGCCCTCATTCAAACCACTATCATCTGTCCAAGTTTTCAAAATGTCGAGAGCCCCCAGCCGCCTTCAGCTGCCATCACTCAACCCATCTTCTCATTCAGTCCCAGAAACACAGGGATGTGTTTCCACCTCGGGGCGGGGCCGTAGCTCCGGTAGTTCCCTCCGCCCCGGGAGGTCTTGCCCTAGCTGTAAATATGGTTAACTCCCTTCCTCATTCCGGTCCTGGCTCGACTGTCTTCTCAGTGAGGACTCCTCTGACTGCGCTCTGTTAAGCTGGTACCATTTTCCCCTTCCATGCTTAATTTTTCTCTATTTGCACTATCACCATTTGATACAGCATGTTTTTCTCGATAAATGTATGCATAGTAGAAGAATTCCACGGGGGGGCAGGGATTAGTTTTTAATTGCTATTTACTCAGTGCTTAGAACTGTATCAAGCCCAAAGCAGGTGCTCAATAATACTTCTTGCAGGAACAGGGCAGCAGAGCATCCCCAGAAAACTGTTGCACGGCAAGGTTCTGGCTTAGTTGCTGCTGCTGCATTCAGAATACACCAAATTCAAGCTCCCGGTCCGACGGCTACCCGGCCGAGCGGACATCACTTTTCCTGCCTTTTTGTGAATAACGGCTGAGAGTGGGGCAAGAGGCTCCTTCTCGCACCCTAAGTCAGCTCCCGGAACGCCCCGTCCCCGAGCCCCTTGCACTCGGGACCAACACTCTCATCAACCGGAACGTTTGTGCGTCGCCGCCGCGCTCGGGGGAAGGACTTCCGCAGAGGCCTCGGCGCAGACTGGGCGGAGCTTCCGGGTAGAGCGGCATCCTACGAGACCCGTGAGTCCGCGGTTAGAGCTCCTCGCGGAGCCAAGGTGGGAACAGGCCGTTTGGGGAGCACTGCAGCAAGGAGGGGCCTTCGCGGCCGGGCGGGAGGGTTGGGGGGCGGAGGCTGAAGGGCTTCGACCAGCAAGTTGTGGATTGAGGGTGGGAGGGAGCGTGTGGAGGGGGAGGACGGCAGCTTCCGTCTCGTAGCTGCATAGAAGCATCTAGGGCTGCAGTCCAGGGCATGGCTCTCCTTCCCTAAAGCAGAATGCGAGTTTTGGGAATTGTGGTCTTGAGTTCGAGTTTAACTTGCCTCCAGCTATGTGACCTCGAGAGAGTTACCAACCTTTTAAACCTCGAGTTCCATGTATGAAAACAGGGCAGTGATGACCCATGCCTGGTAGCTTGGCAGGGTAATGTGTGAATAAAAGCTTCATAAATTGCGATGTTTGATGCAGATCTCATTTGTTTGCAGTAGCATTCTGAGTTCGTGTGACGGGAATCACACTGCCAGGCTTATGCTAGGCAAAGTGGCTTTTCTGGAGTTGGAGCCTCAGGAAACGGATCTTTTGGAGATACGGACCTAAGAGGTCACCAAGTACATCTTTCTCTAGGATGCATAACCTTCTTCTCCGTTAATAACATCCATTATAAACTACCAGTTTCCCCTGGAACGTCAGTAGTTACGGGAGCTCAATACCTCTGTCCTATCCCTATAATTTCCCAGTGCAGACAGCTCTAATTAGAAAGTCCTTGGATGCAGTGAGCCAGAAGTATTCCTCTTTGCAGGTTCTGTTCTGTTCTCACTGTGTTTCTGAACTTCCAGAAAATTAAAAGTAGTAAACTAAGAATAAAATAGCGGTTTAAATATTGGTATGATGGATGGCAGTAGTGACTTTATAAGAATTTGAGTTTAAAAACATCAGGAATACTATGTAAGCTTTGATTTTTGTAATTCACAGTAAATACAGAAACTTTCATGTAGGATCAAAAACTTCATTTAATCACCATATCCTCTGCCTGCAGTCATCATTAAATTTACAAGCACTAGCCCAGTGTGTTGAAATAATACAAATGTTAGAATTCTAAGTCATTTGTCATTGCTTCAGGCACTCTACTGAAGTATGCTAAAGTAGATCACCAGATTTCCTGAAACCAATAGATCTCTTCCTATGCCCGGGAATGGTTTGTCAATTCAGTGAGAGGCATACTAGCAGGTGCCACAGAAAGCAGTGATACCATTAAAGCAGTCTCCAGTTTGTCAGTAGATGTTCATTTCAGAAGTCCATGATAAGTCAGTTCTCTAGATTTTAAAATATATTTTTCTATAGAAACCATGATATAAGTGGAAGTGTAAGGTCTTGCTTATGGTCCTTATTATAGAAATTAATTTTTGCTCCTGTCAGTGATGGGATTTGTTTGCCTTAATGTCTTCTTGGCCCTTAGGATTCCTTTGATCATACATGGAAGAAGGAAGCCAAAGGAAGTGAGAGCATAGGATGGCGAGGGATATACCATTTGGGAGGATGGAAGTATAGATGTGACTAGAATGTTTATTACTTGGCTGTGGTTAATAGATTTCCCCCACCACCATTTTCATCCCTGATTATTAAAGAAATACATGTTCACATGAAAATACAGAAAGTAATAAAAAAGCAAAAAACCAGTTACCCTTCATCTAGATGAAACTGTGTCCTATTTATTGAGTTACTAAACATTTCCTTTTTCTTTTTTTTAATAGTTGAGAGCATAATAAACATTTAATATTTTGTCCTTTTTTGAATTATGAGCCATAAGCTTTTACCATTTATAAATAATAAATTTCATTTTAAAACTCATGATTAGATGGGGCACCTAGCTGACTCAGTCAGTAGAGTATGTGACTCTTGGTATCCACCTTATGAGTTTGAGCCCCACTTAAACCATAGAGCTTACTTAGAGATTTTTTTTAAAGATTTTGTTTATTTATTTGACACAGAGAGATCATAAGTAAGCGTAGAGGCAGGCAAAGAGAGAGGGGGAAGCAGGCTCCCCGCAGAGCAGAGAGCCCAATGCGGGACTTGATCCCAGGACCCTGAGATCATGACCTGAGCCGAAGGCAGAGGCTTAACCCACTGAGCCACCCAGGAGCCCCAGAGATTTTTTTTTTAATAAGAAAGTTCACACATATACAAAGGTGGACAGGTAGTACAGTGAAGCACCATGATCCATCACTCAGCTATAATAACAACCATCATTTGTATCTAATCTTGTTTCATCTGTACCTTCTCTCACTTCCCATAATTCTGTGGTCTTATCCTATGATTATAATGGATTTTTGTTTTTAAAAATTGTAGAAAGATGCTTATCTCTCTTGATTCCAAACTCGTGTGTGAACATTTTGTATTTTTTCTTACGGATGGGAAGAAGAGTTCCATGCGGATTTTGTGCAGTATTTTCATTCAACAATGATTATTAAATAAATAGCAAAGAATTAGATGACCTTGCATTCTCTGTTTTTTACTTTGTATGTTTGCTTCCCTCTCTTTATTTTTCACATTTAAATGTATGAATTTGCTGCCAAATATTCTTTTTTTTTTTTTTTTTTTTAAATTTTATTTATTTGTCAGAGAGAGAGTGGGAGAGAGAGTGAGCGAGCAGAGGCAGAGGGAGAAGCAGGCTCCCTGCCACGCAAGGAGCCCGATGTGGGACTCGATCCCAGGACACTGGGATCATGACCTGAGCCGAAGGCAGCTGCTTAACCAACTGAGCCACCCAGGCGTCCCTGCTGCCAAATATTCTTAGAAAATTCACACTCAGTGGTTTTTACAGGATATTGAATAATACATTAAAGGAAAAAATGGATGAAGAACCTGAAAGAACTAAGCGTTGGGAAGGAGGCTATGAAAGGACGTGGTGAGTAGGGCATTATTTCTCCCTTATCTTTTACACCTTGTTTCTTACTGTTCTTTACAACTTTGTCTCTCTTCTCGTTCAGTGATTGGTTTTTAAAATTTATTGAAGTGTATTTAACGCATGTTAAGAGTCACCTGTTCCCAACTTAAAATTCATTGATTTTTTAGATTTATTGAGTTGTGTAATCACCACCATAAATCAGTTTTAGAAAATTTTCACCACCCCATTAAGATCCTTCATGCCTAAAAAAAAAAAAAAAAAAAAAAAAAAGATCCTTCATGCCTATTTGTGATTAATTTCATTCCTGTCTCTAGCCGGAGGCAACTACTAATCTACTTTTTGTCTCTATGCATTTGCCTTTTTGGATGTTTCATGTAAATGTAATCATAATATTGATCAGTATTGTCTCGCTGCTTTCATATAACCGTATTTTCAAGGTTGATCCATGTTGTAGCAGGGATCAGTAATTCATTCCTTTTTATTACTGGATAGCATTATATTGTATACCATGTTTTCATTCTTCATTCACCAGTTGATGGACATTTAGATTGATTACACTTTTTGGCTTTTATGAGTAATGCAGGTGTGAACATTCATGTGCAGATCTCTGTGTGAATATATGTTTTCATTTCTTTTGAGTTTATGAATTTTTAGCTTTTCAAACAAGTAAATATTGCTTTTAGGGAGATTCTTAAAGAAGATGAATCGGGATCACTTAAAGCTACAATAGAAGACATTCTCTTCAAAGCAAAGAGAAAAAGGTATGTAAAATTTTGTGTGTTACAAAAGATAAAATAGATTCCTTTAAGCCTTTCTGTCCACCTATACCCACTCCTCAGTACTTCATTTCAGCTGTATTCTAGGGAAACTGACCTTTAAACTCTTGAGTAAGGGGAAAGAACCAGCAACCTAGCACGTCAGAAGGGAAATGGGTCTTCAGGAACTGTCCAAAATGCCTGTAATTATGAGGACCACATAAGTTAATAATTTGCTTCACTAAAAAATGCAGGTTAGTTGAAAAGTTGTATTTTTAGGGGTATAACGGAGGACATTCCATTAAAATGTTTACATAATTTTAACAGAGTATTTGAGCACCATGGACAAGTTCGACTTGGAATGGTATGTTGACATTTTTTTTCTTTACCAATACAGAACCCGTTGGGTTAGAGAAACATTGTGTCTTGACAGAATTAACAATAGTAAGACTATAAATGTTTTAGACGAATATAATAAAAAGTATGTGTAGAGGGGCACCTGGGTGGCTCAGAGCCTCTGTCTTCAGCTCAGGTCATGATCCCAGGGTTCTGGGATCGAGCCCCGCATCAGGCTCTCTGCCCAGCGGGGAGCCTGCTTCCCCCTCTCTCTCTGTGCCTGCCTCTCTGCCTACTTCTGATCTCTTGTCTGTCAAATAAAGAAAGAAAATCTTAAAAAAAAAAAAGTATGTGTAGAATATGTAAATACTAAATGCCATTTTTACTTCTTAGCCAAAAATGTATTTGAAAATTGTTATATTTGTGGTTTATATTTGGTAGATGCGTCATCTTTATGTGGTAGTAGATGGATCAAGAACAATGGAAGACCAAGACTTAAAGCCAAATAGACTGACTTGTACTTTAAAGGTATTGTAAAACCATTTTAATTTATACTAGATGTGAAAAAGGATGCTGAATTTGAAAAAAAAAATTTCACTAAGGTCTTTATTAAGACATAATTCATATACCATAAAATTAACTTACTTAAAATATACTGTTAAAGGTTTTTGCATATTACAGTACTTGTGCAACATTATTACCACAGTCAATTTTAGAGCATTTTTATCATTACGAAAAGAAAACCCAGGGGTACCTGACTGGCTCAAAGGAGTATGCGACTCTTGATCTCAGGGTTGTGAATTTGAGTCCCACATTGGGTGTAGAGATTACTTAAATAAATAAAACTTAAAAAAAAAAAGGGAAAGAAAAACAAACACAAAAATTTTCTGTAGTTTTGCCAAACAGTATTCCATTGTGTACAACTTTGGGTTGTTTCCACTTTTGGGGGCCATTATGAATAATGCTGCTGGGAACCTCTATGAATTGGTTTTTGTGTGGATCATGTTTTCCCTTCTAAAGCTTGATTTTAGACTGGGTAGTTCAGGGTACTGAACTTTTCTACTTTTCTGTGGCCTAAAATTAGCCCCCGGGGTGAAATGGTATGCACCAAAGGGGTGAGGCTCAGCTTGGGTGGTATGCCGGCTCTGTTGGATTTACAGGGCTTCGTTTTATCTTCTGAGATTATATTAACCGTCCTGTATCTTGTTTAACTAACTGGGCAGGGGAGGGAGGAAATAATGCACTTCCATGAGGAGATTCCAGCCTTTGAACTCTTTCCCTCAATTAAGTGGAAGCTTGGATTCTTCTCTTCTAAAAAGGAAGGTCAGTTCTTTATTTCTTTCTCTATTCATTCATAACGTCTGGCAGAGGAGGAAAAAGATAAGAATACTCGTTCTCTTCACTTCTTTCCAAAAGCAAGAGTATTAGTGGAAGTTCTCAGGATTTTTTTTAGTGGTGAGTGGGGATTCAGAGGAGTAGGATGAGGTAGAAACCGAGTCATACTGCTGGACTGCATTCTGCTCCAGAATCCTCTGCTCCTTTTCGTGTACTTTGTGTACACGAGTTTTTAAAATGTATTAGATTAAATTTGTCTTTTATCTTCTCTGTTGGTGAATGTGTGTATTTACTGCAGCATCGATCACCTCTCCACAGTTGAATGTCTGCAGCATTCTCCCTTTAACACACTCCAATTGGAATGTTATTTTCACAACTACATTTTCAAGGTCCACCGTAACCTCTGGGAGGTGAAATTCAACTCCTTTTTATCTTTAATAGCAACTGAAATAGTTGACCACTTCTTCCTTCCTCAAAGGCATTCTTTTGTTTTTTATTTGTGTGGTGGGTTGGTTGGTTGGTTGGTTGGTTTTGTTTTAAGTAATCTCTACCCCTGATGTGGGGCTCAGACTCAGGACCCTATGACCAAGATTCGCACCCTCTAAGGACCGAGCTAGCTAGGCACCCCACACATCCTTCTTTTGACTTTGGTCACATATAGTCTCTGTTTCTTCTTAGGTTCCTCTCTCCCACTTTAGAATGCCAGAATGCTCTAGGACTTGGTCATAGTTCTTTCTGTCTACCCTCTACCCTTGGGTCAATATTACACATTCCCATGAAGAAATTTTTTTAAAGAATGCACTTTTTTGTGTTAATACAAACTATAACTAATTAGAAGTTTCATCACATTATTTAGGAAAATGAACAAACTGGCTAATTATTTATGCTCTTAATTTCTGTCCTCTCACCCCAGTA
The DNA here is from genome assembly GCF_963455335.1 of Martes martes. Taxonomy (NCBI): domain Eukaryota; kingdom Metazoa; phylum Chordata; class Mammalia; order Carnivora; family Mustelidae; genus Martes; species Martes martes. Next base: position 69,076,010 of record NC_137892.1, on the reverse strand, counting down.
TTGGTCTTGCTTTGTCAATCAGTTATCCCTTTTCATTGTCTTTGGACTTACTCAGATCATTCCCCCCAGTTCAGAAACACATTTAGATTATTCCTAATTGATCAAAACCCATCCTTGTTTCTGCTCATTCTCTTGTTTCTGGCTTCATTGGAGCTTTCCATGTTTAGATTATTTCTGTCTCATAAGTCCAGATAGTTCCATCTTTATTTATCTTTCCTTTTTATTTTTTGAAGATTTATTTATTTGAGCGCACGTACCAGGGAGTGGTGTGGGGACAGATAGAATCTCCAGCAGACTTCCCACTGAACGTGGAACCTGACTTGGGGCTTAATCTCATGACCCTGAGATCACCACCTGAGCTGAAATCAAGAGTCAGCCCCTTAACCAGCTAAGCCACCCAGTGCCCTGGTTCCATCTGTTAAACCCATTTCATCACTTACTATGTTAAATTCACGTTTATTTAATATTGTGATTTTTATTTATTTGAATGTTCTTAAATTTATTTTTATTTAATATTTTTACTAAACATATTTGAAAATCTATGAGCCTAAAAATCATGAGAAGTAATGCTTGATAAATAGGTTTCACAAAACATGTTCTGTGTGGTTATTATTTTGCCCTTATCTAATATTTTTGTTTCTTTAAACAGTTGTTGGAATACTTCATAGAAGAATATTTTGATCAAAATCCTATTAGTCAGGTATGTAGATAAGTGATAGAATTCAGAATTAGATTCCTGATATTACTGCCAATTCTAATTTATTTTTAAAACTTTGGACATACATTCTGTGAATTACTGTGTGACCCAGATTTTGTAACAGTTTCTGGTACACTTACCAGTGACAAGACAATTCTAAAAGTTAAATCATGTACAGTGAACTCATAGCTAAATTTCTGTCAAAAGCATCATGAGAAAAAGTTTCTCATATGTTACGTATGCCTTTTGTAATTACTAATTTATTTTCATTATGTACACTCTTACAAAGAAGAAATAATTTGTTAAGTTAATAATCATTTTTGTTTTTATTTTGAGATTGGAATAATTGTAACAAAGAGTAAAAGAGCTGAAAAACTGACTGAACTCTCAGGTATGCATAAATTTACCTTTATAGAGCTCAAGGACTTGGCTTTATTTACTCAACCTTGTAACCCTGCTCAGAAGGTTGCCTAATAAGTAAAATGGAAACTTCTTTTATGCTGTCCATGTGAAACTCTTAATAACCTGTCCATTAAATTCTCCATTAAACTCTTGGTATCTAAGATGAACTGTTTTAAATTGAGTTCTGTACAGTAATGGATACTACTGCAATGAATGTAAATGTTTATATAAGACTTACAGATTCTTAAACTGAAAGTATTCAGATAAAATTATTATAACGACTCCAAAAATCCACTTACTCTTAAAATTAATTTTTTAAAGTTAAACCTCTAAAGAGCGAAGGGTTTAAAAATTCAGTTGCAGTTATTGTTAATAATTCAGTTTTTCTCCTTACACGACATGCCTAACTAAATTTTATTCTCTTATAAGATAGTGAAGTGGGGGGGGTGGGGGGAGGGATAGAGTCTCTGGTTTGTGGACATTGGGGAGGGCATGTGCTATGGGGAGTGCTGTGAAATGTGTAAGCCTGACGATTCACAGACCTGTATCCCTGAAGCAAATAGTACATTATATGTTAATTAAAAAAAAAAAAAAGGTAGTGCAGGTTTTATTTGCTTTGGTATATGTGCTGTAACAAATTCACATCACTGATTCTGTTTTAATGTCTCTGAAACACACTATCCTTTAAATGTGGTTCTCATCCTTTCATCCTTACCAATACAGATGAATGTGAAATAACATGTTTTTGTCATTAATTAATAGTTTTTCACTAGGGCAGTGAGGAGTGACATGTATGTTAGCCTGGAGTGATCAAGAAATTCAGTTATGAGTAACTAAAAAAAATCTCAAACTAGCTTTAGCACACAAGGAAAATTATTGACTCACCTCTAAAGGAGGGCTGATTTCACACATAGTAGTTTCCAGGGTTCCTAGTTCTGTTTGGCCTCATTCTCTGAAGGTTTTCTGTAAGGTGAAAAGATGTCTGTTACTAGCCCCAAGTCTGCGTATCCCTCATAGTCAATAGCTTCAGCACAAGTCCCAGAGAGGTCTCCAAATGACCCTGCTTCTAACCTGCCCACCCGTGAGCAAAATGACCCAAAGAGTGCAGTATTGTGTTGGTAGGCCTGAATTACGTGCCTGTCCCTGGAGCAGGATGATGGAAGCAGGGAGGGCAGCTGGTTTGTTATACTGAGAGGACAGGATGGTTTCCCCAAGGAAAGGACATAGGACCAACCCTCTTACACCCTTCTCACATTCAGAGTAGTTTTCTATGGGTGCAGGGAAGTCATATGTATAGGGATGAAAGTCCTCTAGATATTTTGATAGGCCTTTTGACAGCACCGCTTGTCTCTCTGATCAGAATCACTGCTGTAAACCACACTGACAGTAAACTAGTTCGCCTTTTTCCTAGCTCACAATACAGTGGGATATGAACAAACTCTTTTGTATGGCATAATAGAAAGAGAAGTGGGTAGAGAGCCAGGAGATGTAGGTTTAAGTGCTGGTGCTGCTGTCGGGTAGGTAGTTGTCTTTAGGCAAATCTTTTAACTTGTTAAATTCATTTTTTACTTATGAAATGACGGATTTGGACTTAGTGAGGTACTTCTTATTTCTAAAATTTTTTGATTCTGAGACTAAATACTTGAAAAATGTATTAAATAATGGCAGATATTTTAAAACTTACTCAGATAAATAAGAACATGAAGAAGCTATACGTAGATGAATGGACAAAGATGACAGATAATTCATACTAGAATACAAAGAGAAATGAAATAGCTATTAAAAAAGAAATTTTAGGGGTTCCTGGGTGGCTCAGTTGGTTGAGTGACTGCCTTCGGCTCAGGTCATGATCCCAGGGTCCTGGGATCGAGTCCCACATCGGGCTCCCTGCTCTGTGGGGAGCCTGCTTCTCCCTCTCCCTCTGCTGCTCTGCCTGCTTGTGCTCTCTCGGTCTGTCAAATAAATAAAATAAAATCTTTAAAAATAAATAAATGAAAAATAAAAAAGAAATTTTAGGGGCACCTGGGTGGCTCAGTGGGTTAAAGCCTCTGCCTTTGGCTCGGGTCATGATCCCAGGGTCTTGGAATCGAGCCCCACATCAGGCTCTCTGCTCGCTGAGGAGCCTGCTTCCTCCTCTCTCTCTGCCTGCCTTTCTGCCTACTTGTGATCTCTCTCTGTCAAATAAATAAATAAAATCTTTAAAAAAAAAAAAAAAAGAAAGAAAGAAATTTTAGGTTGTTGGGGGAAGGGGCTAGGGAGAGGGTGGTTGGGTTATGGACATTGGGGAGGATATGTGCTATGGTGAGTGCTGTGCAGTGTGTAAACCTGTCGATTCACAGACCTGTACCCCTGGGGCTAATAATACATTATATGTTAATTTTTAAAAAACAGAGTTAAGGGGCACCTGGGTGGCTCAGTGGGTTAAAGCCTCCGCCTTTGGCTCAGGTTATGATCCCAGGGTCCTGGGATCGAGCCCTGCATTGGGCTTTCTGCTTTTCAGGGAGCCTGCTTCTGCCTCCCTCTCTCTGCCTGCCTCTCTGACTACTTATGGTCTCTGTCTGTTAAATAAATAAATAAAATCTTAAAAAAAAATTAAAAAAATAACTAAAAAAAAAAGAAATTTTAGTCAAACAAGTGATCGAAAATCAAAACCACTCAATATTTTATTACTTTATATACTTTAAGTGAACAAAATGAAGTTTGAAAAGTATATTACTTATGGAACCATGGAGAAACTAGTACCTATAGTGCTGATAGAGTGATTAATTTATTTAACATTTTTGGGAAAAGATACAAAAATTGTTGTTCCTTGGAATTTATACTTAAGAAATACTATGAAAGAAGAAAAAAATCTCATTCTACAAATACACTCTTTGTAACAGTAGTGACAAATTGGGAAGAAGTGTTCAGTAGTGTGTAGGTAATTTGATGAATAATCTAATCAAATCAATTTCATTATATTTTGATTTTCATTAATTAATATGAAGACAGTGTTGAAATAGAAGAAAATGTCTAAAGAATACCATATGTCATTGATTCTGAGATTCCATCGTTTGTAAGATACCTTTATTTTATGAGCCATCAAGAAGGAAGCACTCTAGCAGTTAAAATTTGTTACAGTGCTAGATGATATATATAAATTATTCACACCAAAAAATGTATTGCTTGGTGTGAGAAAATAGCAATAGACAAATCTTTTCAGATGTTATTTTGGTAACAGAAGATAATACAGCTGCGTTTATTTGCAGAAATCTTCCTTTCTTAGGTCTTCTAAAGCTCTTTTTTAATCCCCTGAAGAGAAATAGGGGATTGCAGTCATTCTTTTATCAATGAATTTTTTTCACTAATAGTGAATTTATACCTCACTCCTTTGTTCCTTGCCTTTCTACATAAAAATAGAACCTTTTGCATTAATAACCTTTTGTAGAAGCATTTGAAGTGGCAGTGAAACTAAATGTGAATAGCACAAAAAATGTACGTGATGCAGCTGGAAAAAGGCCGCAGTAGCCATTCGTAGGTTCACGTGGGAGCAGTGATGTCTGCGTCACAGGTGCTCCTTGGCTGCCAGTGATTGGAAGATGCAGCATGACTTCAGAAATGTGAAAATGTATGAGTCTTAAAATTAAAAAGTTTTGCACTTTAAGTTAATAATATTTAAAATATGTGCTAATAGGGTACCTGGCTGGCTCAGTCAGTAGAGCATGCAACTCTTGATCTCGGGGTCATGAGTTCAAGCCTCACGTTAAAAAAAAAAAAGTGTGGGGGCACCTGGGTGGTTCATTCGTTAAGTGTCTGCCTTTGGCTCAGGTCGTGGTCCCAGGGTCCTGGGATTGAGCACTGCATCGGGCTCCCTGCTCGGTGGGAAGCCTGTTTCTCTCTCTCCCACTCCTGCTGCTTGTGCTCCCTCTTTCACTGTGTCTCTCTCTGTCAAATAAATTTTTAAAAAACCCAAAATCTTTAAAAAAAAAAAAGTGTGCCAGTTCATGGAAGCGTTTTTATTTTGTCTTTCTGTATGAAGTAAAAGTTGATATAACAAACGCCTCTGATAAAAGTGCAACTTGTTAAAAATGTAAAATAAAGAGATTCTGTTCTTTAACAACATAGATAAGTAAGTTTGGGGAGAAACAGAAATTTCTATAATGTATAGATAAAATGTTATGAGTAGATTATTCTATTTCTATTTTAGGAAACCCAAGGAAACATATAACATCTTTGAAGAAAGCTGTAGATATGACCTGCCTTGGAGAACCATCTCTCTATAACTCCTTAAGCATGGCTATGCAAACTCTAAAGTTGGTATTTCACATTTTTTATTTATGATTGGTGTCCAGTTTTTTTGAATGAATTGAGATGATAATATATTGATATGTGTCTTCCTAAGCTGAGCAGTAAGGAAACCTTTAAGAGAAATACGTAATCTCATTTATGATGTTTAGTGTGGTGTCCCTTTGTAGTTTTTATTTTACGTTTGAGTTGGTAAGATAGAGTCTTAGAGGTTTTAGAAAAATACAGTTAAAACTGTAGCAATATTAGTACAAAAGAAAATTTTGGTGGAAAAATATTTTGTTAAAAATTAGATTGTATATGAAATGTAATGTGCATAATAATTTTGAGTTTGTTGTACATTTATTGACTTTCCTTACTTTGTAGTACATCTGCAAATTAGTAGCATACTTTTCCAGCAACTTCAGATATGTGGGAGGTTGTTAAGACCCTAATGGAAATATTGTGTTAGTGCTAGCACATATATTTTATCCCTGGAAGTCTGTCGTGACTTTTATACCTTTATATAATAGGCATTTTTCTAATTTTGAAGTAGATGAGAAGGAGCTAACACCCACATTAGAGGTAGGCTCAAGAGCAGCATCCACAAATGAAATCCGAGGGCCCAGCAATGCAGGCAGAAGCAGGAAAGTGTAAATAGCTGATAAAATTGCTCTAAAAAGCATAGATACCTTTTAGATAGGGGAAAACAGTTCATCGTGTCTACAAGTCCTATAAATTATCATATAATTAAATGATACACAAAAATTAATGTTTATGAATATTACCACTCTGAATCACCATGAGGTTAAATTATAGCCTTTAAAAAAGAAGTGTGCTACTTTTGTCAAGACACACCTTAAAGTTGATCCATATGGTATTGTCATACTTTTCCAGTGTACACTTTAGAGTTTGCACAGAATGAATCTACTGCTTTGTAGGCTTCATGATGTCAGAAACCTTGTTCATTCTTGCTTATTACTCTATTCCTAGAACCTAAAAGAGTATTCAGTAAATATTTATGGAAACAGTAAGTGAATCAGTTTTTTGTGCAGCTAATTTTAGAAAAATTTACATTAACATGTTTAGAATATACCCAGTTCATTCCTTTGCAATGTTAAAACAAATGAGGTACTCTGTAGTCTAAACACAAAAACCACATGGACTATTTTGTCTGGGTAAATTTTTTATTAATTAGTTATACCTAATGGGAATATATTTTATCTTTCTGTAGACACATGCCTGGACATACAAGTAGAGAAGTCCTAATCATCTTTAGCAGCCTCACAACTTGTGATCCATCTAATATCTATGATCTAATCAAGGTAGAACCACTACATTTTTTCATAATCAAAACCAGAGTCATAACTCTAAAGAGAATTCTATAGTGAATTTATTACTAGTTTTCAGAAAATTCTTTTTCAAGTATGTTAATTTTTGCATGTTTTTTTTTTCTTCCCCCAAAACCCTTCATTTACATGGATTTTATGAAGACCCTAAAGACAGCTAAAATCAGAGTGTCTGTTATCGGATTGTCTGCAGAGGTTCGGGTTTGCACTGTACTTGCTCGTGAAACTGGTGGTATATATCTAGATTCCTCAGTATTTATTCATAATTGCTATGTAAGAAGTAACAACTTATTAATTAGGAGGTTTTCGTCTACTTTTAAGGTACTGAATTTAAGTCACTTCATGTCCTGAAATCCATAATATGGATAGTCATCTAAAATGTATCATTGCTTCTGTAAGATACCATCTCAAAATGCAGGGACTTTTCAGTAATTATGTCAGTGTTTAGAGGAAGCGTTATGAGTCTTGAAACACTAGAGGGGCGCCTGGGTGGTGGCTAAGTGGGTTAAAGCCTCTGCTTTTGGCTCAGATCATGATCCCAGGGTCCTGGGATCAAGCCCCAAATCGGGCTCTCTGCTCAGCGGGAAGCCTGCTTCTCTTCCTCTCCTCTCTCTGCCTGCCTCTCTGCCTACTTGTGATCTCTGTCAGTCAAAAAAATAAATAAAATCTTTAAAAAAAAAAAAAACACTAGAAATTTCACTAATATGTAATACTTTGTAAAGATCTTACAACTTGGCTTTAATTATATTGTGATTATAATTATTCCCGGAGAAGTCCATTTAGAGATGTCATTTAAATGAGGTTTTTGAAAAATGATAATTTAACCTAAATACTTACTTTGAAAATGTACATTTTCAGATGGTAAAACTTTTACAGAATTGCATAGGAATTACAATTGAGGGGCACCTGGCTCAGTCGAAAGGGCATGTGGCTGTTGATCTCAGGTTTTGAGTTTGAGCCCCACCTTGCGTATAGAGATTACTTAGAATAAAATCTTTAAAAAAAAAAAAAAGAAATTACAATGGTACCTATGTCTGGAAAGCTGATTTTTTTTTCCTTTTCCTTTTCATCTGATTAGGCACATACCATGTTATTTTAGATGAAAGCCATTACAAAGAATTGCTGACACATCATGTTAGTCCTCCACCTGCTAGCTCAAGTTCCGAATGTTCACTTATTCGCATGGGTAAGTGTTTATTTTGTGTTATTTTAAAATGGATATTTAGGGATGCGTGGGTGAGTTAGTCAGTTAAGTGTCTGACATGGGCTCAGGTCATGAACTCGAAGTCCTGGGATCAAGCCCCTCCTTGGGCTCTGTGCTCAGTGGGAGGTCTGCTTGTCCTCTTCTGTCTGCCCCTCCTCCTGCTCTTGCTCTTTCTGTCTCTCTCTCAAATAAGTAAGATCTTTAAAAAAATAATAAAATAAAATAGATATTTATTTATTATTAAACATTTATTTGAGGGATGCCTGGGTGGCTCATTCATGAAGCGTCTGCCTTTAGCTCAGGTCATGAGCCCAGGGTCCTGGGATGGAGCCCCACATCAGGCTCCCTGCTCAGCAGGAAGCCTGCTTCTCCCTCTCCCACTCCCTCTGCTTGTGTTCCCTCTCTCGGTGTGTCTTCTCTGTCAAATAAATAAATAAAATCTTTATTTAAAAAAAAGATTTATTTGAGAGTGTGTGCATGTGCAAGCACAGGGAGGGGCAGAGAGAAGAAAAGAGAATCTCGAGCAGACTGCGCTGAACGTGGAACCCAGTGTGGGGCTCAGTCTCGTAACTCTTGAGATCATGACCTGAGCCCAAATCTATTTTTTCTTTTTTTTTAAAGATTTTATTTATTTATTTGACAGAGAGAGAGAGACAGAGAACACAAGCAGGCAGAGAGGCAGGCAGAGAGGGAGGAGGAAGCAGGCTCCCCACTGAGCAAGGAGCCCGATGCGGGGCTCGATCCCAGGACCCTGAGATCATGACCCGAGCCGAAGGCAGCGGCTTAACCCACTGAGCCACCCAGGCGCCCCAACTGAGCCCAAATCTAGAGCTGGATGTTTAACCGACTGAGCCACCCACATGCCCCTACTTACTTGTTTTGATATGTAGATAGACTTAAAATTTTTCTGTAATGAAATCTTTTTTTTTATGGTTTTGTTTTTCTTGGACGTATTTTCAATTTAAAAATATGTATGGAAGACAAACTGCATGGGTTTAGACATTCCAAGATTTTAAACATAGAAGTATATTCTTACATAAAATGAAAGTGGACAGGGCACCTGGGTGGCTCAGTGGGTTAAAGCCTCTGCCTTTGGCTCAGGTCATGATCCCAGGGTCCTGGGATCGAGCGCAAATCGGGCTCTGCATCGGGCCCTGCATCGGGCTCTCTGCTCAGCAGGGAGCGTGCTTTCTCCTCTCTCTCTCTCTCTGCCTGCCTCTCTGCCTACTTGTGATCTTGGTCTGTCAAATAAATAAAATCTTTTTAAAAAATAAATAAATAAATAAATAAATAAAATGAAAGTGGACAACTATGTAATAGATTCCTCCATTATGTCAGAAGTATTTAAAACTTATAAACATTTTCTTTTTAAAAGCAGTACGTGTCATTATTAAATTAGATAATCATAAACTTTAGAATCTGTGACCATATGTACGGACAGAACTTTGCCCCACATTCTCCACTTTTAATTTTTCTCATGACCTGGAATTACAGTCACCTTGACCATACTGTAATAAATCTGAAAGGCAGGAGAGAGAACTTTTGTACAACTCTGTGGGCTTTCTGGTAGGAACATTTTTTAGGTTCCTAGTCCTAGAATTTGCTATCTGCTTGAAAAAAGAAAGTAATACATTTTCTTCTCTGAAGGATTTCCTCAGCATACCATTGCTTCTCTGTCTGATCAAGACGCAAAACCCTCTTTCAGCATGGCGTAAGTAAAAACCTTGTAACTGTCAGTGATTATGTTTTGACGTTTTAAATTCTTTCCTATAAGTTATAAATAAAAGAACATAAACTGAGTTATGTGCGCTTGGGGTGCAGTGGCTTTCATAAAAGGTTACCTTCTTGATAGCTGTAACAGGGGTGAGGACTATCTCAGTTTACTCCTGCAGAGTAATCTTCAGGATCTGTTACTAAGTAAAACAGCAAGTTAGAGAAAAGTGTATTGTATGCTGCTACTCATGTAAGATGATGGTGGACATTTCACTGGATATACATACTTGTTTATGGGGTGCCTGGGTGGCTCAGTGGGTTAAGCCTCTGCCTTCAGCTCAGGTCATGGTCTCAGGGTCCTGGAATCGAGCCCCACATCAGGCTCTCTGTTCAACGGGGGTCTTGCTTCCCCCTCTCTCTCTGCCTGCCTCTCTGCCTACTTGTGATCTCTGTCAAATAAATAAATAAAATGTTAAAAAAAAAAGTAATGGAAATAAAAAGTAAAAACTAAACAAATGTTTACCTGGGCGGTGTGTGGAGAAAGGCAAAGGGCTGGCTCCTAGGCCTTTTTGAACATACCGTGTTTTAACTTTAGAGCTTTTTATTTTATGTAACTATAAAACTAAATTAAAGCAATTCTTAAAAACCACAAATAAGAGCTGAATAGGGACTGAATGTATTGTCCTCCCTCCTGCCAGAAAACCAGACAAAATATATGAAACAATGATTTTCAGACGTGGACAACAGGCAGCGCAGGTAATGATTTCTGAAGAAATGGAAGCAAATGAGGTGGGCCCTGTGAGTGCAGCTTACTGCCTCGAGAGAATTTTCCGGCTGCAGTGCAGGGAAGGAAAACCCATACAAAACCTGGAGGTCTTGGTCAGGTGAAGACACCAAGTTCAGAGTTGGGGGACCCTAAATGGCTGTAGTTTTCCAGGCATAGTGCTAGAAAGTAGAGATGTACAGAGAGCTCTCTAGATTGCAGAGACTTCCCCATGAGTTATCAGCAGAGTTATGATCAGCACATTTGTGTGGGAGCTACTAGAGGCCCAGGAAAGAACCCCTGATGAGGAGCAGGCAGCATAGTCGTAGGAGCTCGCATGTGGCAGGAAACACTTCATGGTCCTACCAGCGTGGAGGGATATCTTAACAGTGGGCTCTGAATAGAGTCCACAGTAATGGAATCAAATTAACCCTAGACTAACAACTGTTCTGGACAGCCTGATGAACTCTACAGCAAGTTTTGAACAGTTCAAACTATTTCCAAGTTACTTTACTGTATTCTAGTAAAAGCCCCAACATGCTTTTTGGAATACCAAAAAATCTGGCATCTGAAACAGAAAAATTCATAATGTCTGGCAGCCAATCAAAAATGACCAGGCATGACATGAAAAAAAATGAAATCTTGCATTTGCAACAACATGGATGGAAATAAGTCAATCAGAGAAAGACAATTATCATATGATCTCACTGATATGTGGAATTTTAAAAACAAGGCAGAGGATCATAGGGGAAGAGAGGAGCAAATGAAACAAGAGGAAACCAGAGATGGAGACAAACTATAAGAGAATCTTAATCTCAGGAATCAAACTAAGAGTTGCTGGAGGGGAGGGGGATGGGAGGGATGGGGTGACTGGGTGAGGGACATTGAGGAGGATATGTGCTATGGTGAGTGCTGTGTATTGTGTAAGAGTGATGAATCTGTACCCCTGAAACAAATAATACATTATATGTTAAAAATAAAAAAATAAATTAAAAAGAATTATGCTACCAAAATAAATAAATAAGTTGGACATTAAATTTAAGAATGTGCATTTATCAGATGAAAAAACTTAGCCCTCAAAGACACCTATGATAATGTAACTGACAAGTGATTAGCACCCCACCCACAAAAAATGACCAGGCATGCAAAGAAGTAGGAAAATAGGACCCATAACAGAGATTCATAGAAGAGAAACATACTTAGAAACAACACAGTTGATGGAATTAGTAGACAAAGTATTAAAACAGCTATTACATAAAAGACCCAAATCAAAGTTTTAGAGACGAATACAGGGTCTGAAATGAAAAATGTGCTGGATGGAACTAATAGCAGATGAGCCCCTCAAGAAGAAAAAAATGAGTGAATTCAAAGACATTAATGCAACACACTTGGCTGGCTCTCCTCAGTCAGGAGAGCATGCAGCTCTTGATCTTGGGGTTGTGAGTTCAAGCCCCACGTTGGGTGTGGAGATTACTTAAAAACAAAAACAACCCCCCCCCCCGCAAAAACAGATATTAATATACGCTTTTCAAAACAGAAATGCAGAGAGAAAAGAAGAATGAACCTTGGCTTAAATGAACTATGAAATAGTTTCAAGATTTTAAAATCAAGGTAGTGTACTTTGTTTTGCTGTAACCATTCCCATCTTTCTATACCGCTTTAAAAGTACTGTTTCCTCCCACAGGCACTTGGATAGCAACACTGAGCCAGGGCTTACATTAGGAGGGTACTTCTGCCCACAGTGTCGGGCCAAGTACTGTGAGCTTCCAGTTGAATGTAAAATCTGTGGTAAGAAACCAGCTGTTCTCTATCCAGTAAATTAATCTTGAATAACTTCTTACCTATGTAGCTCTTGAAGTAAATGTAAATATTAAGGATTGCTCTTTTTATAGAGGGCCCAGTACTCCATTTCTAAGGATAAACATGACATTCCAGGAGTTTTCTGATTCTCCCTCTGAAAGGAGTGTGTTCTTCCAAGGCTTTGCAGTAGATCCAGGAGACATCTTTGCAGCTCTTAACCTTTGTAAAATATATGTAAAGACAATGAGGAACTAAAGTAATTGCATTGTAGAAATTTGTTTCATTTTTAAGTAAGCAAATGGCCAAGAGAGGTCACACGATTAATGACAGAAGACAGACTCCATCCTGGAATCTCCTTTTTAAGGTGATCTGTAAATGAAGAAATGAGTACCAGCAAACCTAAAAAAACCTTGAAAATATTTAGCCTATCATTTGACATTTCAGCCATTGTCTTAATGAAGTTTGGGCTATTAAACATGATTCTCTGCTTTGTTTGTTAGGTCTCACCTTGGTGTCTGCTCCACATTTGGCTCGGTCCTACCATCATTTATTTCCTTTGGATGCTTTTCAAGAAATTCCTCTAGAAGAACATAATGGAGAAAAGTATATGAGTGTTGATTAATCTATATCTGTTATACGTGGTAGAGTAATGTTTGAATGCGTTGTTATTACATTAAAAAAATAGTCCTGTTAACTTGGGCAAGATTACTTCTAAAATGGAAAATGAGATGGTAGAATGCCTTGGTTCTGACTGAAATGAGTCATTATTAAACAGATCTGGATCTCCAGAAATCTATTAATTTCCCTAAGCCCATCTCTGTATAGTAAGTGTAGTCATATATTTTGATAAATCAGCTCTCTAAAACAACAAAAAAATTCCCAGTTTGCAACCTTAGCTGATTTTCATGGTATAAAACCAGAGGATTTATCCAGAAGGTCTGGTATTGAATAATAAGAGAAATAGAGAAAAGATCAAATGAAGAGTAGGGAAGAAATAGTTAAAGGACATTTTCTACTATGGAAGGACAGAACTTTATAGATTGAAAGGGACTCTCAGGAGTCTTAACATAGAGAAAATAGACCCATGCTAGAGTTTATCATTGTGAAATTTTAGAATAAACAGCAAAAAACTAAACATTTCTGACGAGGGAAAATTAGGTCACATAATCTGGAATTAAAATTATTTTGCTTCTCAGCAATACTGGATGCTGCCAGAGAGCAAGATTTCCTTCAACATGTGGATAGTTGTTACCAACTTAAATGACATACCTAGCAAACCTATCCATTAAATGTAGGGTAGAGGACCGCCTGGGTGGCTCAGTCAGTTGAGCATCTGCCTTTGGCTCAGGTCATGATCTCAGGGTCCTGGGATCCGTCCCACATCAGATTCTCCGCTCAGTGCAAGCCTGCTTCTCCCTCTGCCTGTGCCCCTCCCCCACTGCTCATGCTTGCTCTCTGTCTCAAATAAATAAATAAAACCTTTTAAAAACTTTAAAAAAAATAAATGATTTAGAGGAACTGAGAAAGAGAATGACCGGAAGAGAATAGGAATATTGATCTAGTTTAAATGTGTCTAAAGAAAGCCCGAGAATGATGATAAGGGGAGATTCCAGAATAACACTTTTGTGTCACATGTCAGAATAGTCCCGTTTGGAGAAGGTTAGAGTGCTCCAGGAGAGAGGTCACCAAGAGGGCGAAAACTGGAATTCCTGATGTGGGTGAGTGTAGAGAGGACATTTAGATTTCTCAGGGAAAAGTTGAGGCTGTGTTGGTGGTAATTATATAGAAAACTAAGCTTGTGGATAACAATATAGTTACTAACTCCAGGAAAAAAATATTTTGAAGATTGGAAGAGTTGTATTATATGGCTTAGCTGAGTATGTTTGTTTATTTATTAAATTCCTCATTTGTCCCTTTTTTAAATTACAAGCCTTTTTTGTTTTTTAAAGAATTTATTTATTTGACAGGGACAGAGATCACAAGTAGGCAGAGAGAGAGGAGGAAGCAGGCTCCCCACTGAGCAGAGAGCCCGATGTGGGGCTTGATCCCAGGACCCTGAGATCAGGACCTGAGCTGAAGGCAGAGGCTTAACACACTGAGCCATCCAGACACCCCTGAAAATGTTTATATAGTCCTAATAAGCTAAGCATTTAATATTACTGTATTCAAAATTATTTCAGTACATAGAATTGAGAATGGCATTAGTTATGTGTGTGTACGTGCTGTTGGATCAAGAGGGTTGAAAGAGAATTAAATTCTGATCTTCCTTAGTTGGAGGCTTAGAGCCAATGGCAGAAAAATAAGAAATAGCACTGTAAGTGAGGGTAACTATCAAACAGTTACAAGTTTCGAAAGTGTTTGGGAGCTGGAAATGAAGTGGGGTTGGTAAGGAGAGGGCTGCTATTTTTTGTAGTAAGTTTTGAGAACTTTTATCTCTTAAAACCATTCCTTGAAAATTAAGCCCTTAGGTCTCCAGACATGAACTGGCTTCTCTTCTGTCCATCTAGAATTATACTAGCTACCTGCTATTCTCAGGAGAGTTCAGAATAGTCACTCAGATTATTTTCTGTAGGGTGTAATTCCCTCACAGAATCCCAGTAGGGAAAGCATGTTCATATTTAACCTTGATGAAAATAAAATTTAACAAATTTTTTGAAGTAGGATTTTGCTTTCTGAGATGATCTTGCAATATACTGTAGAATTTCTTAAGTTACTGGTATTCTTCTGTTTTTCTCATAAAAGTTATGTGTAAAGATAAAATACTTACTAATTACAGGATTCTTGTTACTGAGATTTTGCCACGCTATTTTAAGGAATGCATTCCTAACAAAATGATTCTTAAACTTTCTTTTTCAGATTTTGTTATGGATGTCAGGGGGAATTGAAAGACCAACATGTAAGTTCATCTACTTTCTAAATATTAAGTATTGGGATGCCTGGGTGGCTCATTTGGTTAAGCATCTGCCTTTGGCTCAGGTCATGATCCTGGGTCCTGGGATCAAGTGGGAGCCTGGTTCCTCCACCCTGGTGCTGCTCCCCCTGCTTGTGCTGTCTCTTTCGCTGACAAATAAATAGATAAAAAAATTTTTTTAATAAATATTAAGTATTATGTAAGAAATATTGAGGAAATAACATTAGAAGTTTCCAGTACATTACTGAAAACCAGGCTCCTATCAGGTTATTCTCAGAAGTAGGATAACAGGTAGAGATAAAATGGGAGTAAAATGGGTTAAATAGTCTTTGTTATAATTCTGCATTTTCATTTTTCTGTAACAGCATTTTGGTACTTTAAACTGTCTTTATAGTTGGCACCTGGGTGGCTCAGTCGGTTGTCTGTGTTCAGCTCAAGTCATGATCGGGGTTCCTGAGATCCAGTCCCATGTCAAGACTCCCTACTCAGCAGGAAGCCTGCTTTTCTGTCTCCCTCTACTGCTCCCCTCCCCCTTCTCATGCTCTCTCTGTCTCTGTCTCTCTCTCTCTCTTAAATAAATAAAACCTTAAAAAAAAAACAAAAACTGGGACGCCTGGGTGGCCCAGTTATTAAGCATCTGCCTTCAGCTCAGGTCATGATCCCAGGGTCCTGAGATGGAGCCCTGCATCAGGCTCTCTGCTCAGAGAGAAGCTTGCTTCTCCCTTTGCTTATGTTCCCTCTCTTGCTGTCTCTCTCTCTGTCAAATAAATAAAACCTTAAAACAAAAACCCCCCTCAAAAAAAAATTAAAAATAAAAAAATATCCACTTATATTTAATTAATAAACAAACAAACAGTCTAGTTGGCAAGCTCCCCGCCATTTAGTTTGGAAGTATTAGGAGTTCTTTCTCCATATGGTACTTCAGGCTCTTTCACAGTTTGTTCTGAAGTTGTTGCTGAAGGTGGCCACAGGTCAAAGGCTGTTCCCCCATTGTCCCAGTGAGAAAATATCTTCTAAATTTTTGAAGGGGACCAGTTTGAATGTATACACTTATGTAAAGATGCAAATAAGACAGCTGTCTAGTTTTAAGTTTTTATGAATTTATGTGTTCATATTTAAAACTATGCTTTATGCCCTGTATGAAATATTAGTTGGGAGGAATGCTTGCTTGTTCTACTCTCACAATTCATAAAACGATTTTATTAAGTTTTACATCCCTCTTGGACATCAGTAGCTTCATCCTTACTAGAGCCACCTTTGAATCACTTGACAGTTTGGTTTTTTTTAAGGATTTTACTTTTTTGTCAGAGTGAGAGAGGGAGCACAGCAGGGGGAGGAGCAGGCAGAGGGAGAAGAAGGCTCCTTGCTGAGCAAGGAATCCATGCACGACCTGAGTCAAAGGCAGTGGCTTAACCATTTAACCTACTGAGCCATCCAGGCGCCCCTCACTTGACAGTTTTTAAAAACACTTTGTCTTGGGGCACCTGATGGCTCAGATGGTTAAGCGCCACCCCCCCACCCCCCGACCCCCGCATCAGGCTCCCTGCTCAACAGGGAGTCTGCTTACCCCCTCTATCTGCCTGCCTTGGGATCTCTCTCTACCAAATAAATTTATTTATTTATTTATTTATTTATAAATAAATAAATAAATAAATAAATATCGTTGAAAACACTTTGTCTTTATTTCTGTACTTTTTGAGATGTACTAATTTTTTTAACAGTTTTTTTTTTTAAGATTTTATTTATTCATTTGACAGATAGAGATCACAAGTAGGCAGAGAGGCAGGCAGAGAGAGAGGAGGAAGCAGGCTCCCTGCCGAGCAGAGAGCCAACATAGGGCTCTATCCCAGGACCCTGAGATCATGACCTGAGCCAAAGGCAGACACTTAACTGACTGAGCCACCCAGGTGCCCCGAGATGTAATAATTTTTAACCTGTTTAGGATGCTGCCTTGGAAATTTCACCCCAAGGCATAAGTATCCATATATGTAATATTGATGGAATAATGGATTTTTTTTGTCTTAAATTTGTTTTTTCCATATTCTTTAATAGTTAAATAAAAGAGGAATATAACTTGTTCAGTTGTGAGGTCATTCCCTAGCAATAACTAAATCTGTGTTAAATATTTATGATTTTCTTTATAATCAAATCGGAGGAATGACCTAAGCATTTGAAAGTAGTACTAATTTCAAGCTTAGGTGTCTTCCCTGGTAGTTACTTAAAACGAAGTAATTAAGAATGTTTTACAATACAAGAAACTTTAAGGAGTCAAGACAAAGTAATTTTCTCATTTGTAAGGAATAGGTTTTTTTGAAAAATAATCGCCTTAGATTGGAGAATAGTATATTGAAAGTAATAAAGTAGGTAGATGGGTGGGGAAAATTGATAGAGATCTAAAAGAGCAAAGCAGTTTGAACGTCTTCTGGCTGTTCTGTACTTCTGGAAACTGCTTTCTGAATTTTCTTTTCTTCTTTTTCTCTGCAGGTCTATGTTTGTGCTGTGTGCCAAAATGTTTTCTGTGTGGACTGTGATGTTTTTGTTCACGACTCTCTTCATTGTTGTCCTGGCTGTATTCATAAGATTCCAACTTCTTCAAGTATTTGATTCTAGCATATGATACACAATATATGTGTTAAAAGGACATTTTGCAATTGTTAATAAAATGATTCTTAAGAAGAAACTCTAGGGACGCCTGGGTGGCTCAGTTGGTTAAGCAGCTGCCTTCGGCTCAGGTCATGATCCCAGCGTCCTGGGATCGAGTCCCACATCGGGCTCCTTGCTTGGCGGGGAGCCTGCTTCTCCCTCTGCCTGTGCCTGTGCTCGCGCTCTCTCTCTCTCTCTCTCTCTCTGACAAATAAATAAATAAAATCTTTAAAAAAATAAAAAAATAAAAAAATAATAAAAAAAAAAGAAGAAACTCTAGTTAAAATGTGAAGACCAGTTTGAAAGAAAAATCTGACTTAAGAAACTTTTTGCTAAGAAAATGTAGGATTGGGGCGCCTGGCTTGGTCATTTGGAAGAGCATGAGACTCTTGATCTCAGGGTTGTGATTTCGAGCGCCACTATGAATTGCTTAAAGGTAAAATAAACTTAAGGGGGGGAGGGGAGAAAAAGAAAATGTAGAATTTTATTAAATTTTAAAATTTGTGTCCTGTCACAGAAGTGCCCAGAATTCAATAGTAGTTCAGTCATTTTTGTTTTCTATTATTTTGAGTTACAGTGTTTTCAAAGTCTTACACATTATTGTATCTACGTTACTTACAATGATTAAATTGATGTGATAATTTCATTGCTTTATAATTAAAGTAAGTACAGAATCTCTGATTTATTTTTATTCAGTTTTAGTGTAAACAAAATTAAGTATAAATGTGAATTCAGAGGTGCCTGGATGGCTCAGTTAAGCGTGTGCCTTTGGCTCCAGTCATGATCCTAGTCCCAAGTCCCACATTGGGCTCCTTGCTCAGTGGGGAGCCTGTTTCTCCTGCTCTCTTTCCCCCTGCTTGTGTTCTCTCTCTTTCTCTCTCTCTGGCAAATAAATATTTATTATTTGTTTTAAATTTTTGATTTAAATTTATTTTTTAAATTTATTTATTTTAAATTTTATTTATTAATAAATGAATTCAGTGTGAGATTAAAATTAAGCAATATTTAGGAAATTATTACTGTTCCACCCACCTGAGGGGTCTCTTTGGTCTTAACTAAACAATCATCATATTGTAAGGTTTTGCAGGTGAGGTAAACACACCACCAGGCAAGGTAGGCGCAAGGCAAGATTTATTAAAGGCACTCTCCAGCGGAAGTTTCAGGGCTCAGGAGAAGGGGAGCCAGGAAAGTCGCACCGGGAGGAGGTGGCAGGAGGTGACAGGAGGTGGGCCCGAGGTGGGCACCCTCAGGCGAGCTTCCTCCACTCAGAAAAGGGGAATGGGGGAAGTCGCACTGGGAGGGAGTTGGCGGGGGTCTTTTATTGGGCCAAGGCAGGGCATAGGCTCACATCCAGATTTGGTGATCGGAAGGGATGGGGTGAGAGCGGTCCGTGATGGGCAGTTCCCAATTTGGAAGCTCCTGGGTGGAGAGTTTCAGTCTCCTGACAGTGACATGGAGACCGCAGTTAGGGTGGCGGGAAAGTCCACCATCTTGGAGAGGGTTGGCAGGAAGATCCACCATTTTGGAGCCCCGGTTTCCCAGCCGGCCCATCGAATATAATTACAGAACTTATGCATCTAGAGCTATTTTATAGCTTTGACCAAAAGGATCTTTTTAGGTGTAAACGTTCAAACTCACAAGATAACTGTGGCCACACGTGGCATGAGTCGGCTGCTCCAGGGGCTATTAAACAGGAGCACTGGGCTACTGGAAAACCATCAGGCAGTCCCCCTTAGCAGCAGAAGTCCTGTAGCAGTTCATCCAATACAGTTGAGGTGCAAGGTGATGAGATTCTTCTCAGGCCTTAAGGAGCCACTACCTCTTACGACAGTTCCCTAATACAACTTCCAGGGGCCCCACAAGGGACATGTCAGTTTTAAGAGACACCATACGCAGAAGAGCCCAAAGCATGAAGTTCCCATCAGGTTATTTATAGTGCATTTAGTCCAGATACAATTTAGTAGCCAGGAGTCATTTTTGCCACAGTAAAGTTGCCTAGAAGCCTAGCTGACCTTCCTCCCCTCATCAGTTACTATGATGACATAGCTAGAAAGCGTAACTAAAGGGGCATTCTCATGCAGTGAAAGAAAAGTCTTGTTAATCCTTTCATTTTCATATGGTAAGCCTCTTGCATCCTTTGTAATGACTGGTAAAGCATTTTTACTTAATGGAGTATATTTGATACCACCGTTTTGTGTATTTGATATGTGAGACTGGTTTACCTTTTCATTCAGGCTCATGGAGTCAAGAGTTGTGTCTGTTGCTGTTAGTCTCAGGTTCATACCTAGGGACCATTTAACTTAATCCTCTCAACTTTGCCACTGTTTTCACCACAGGTTCATACCCAGGGACCATTTAACTTAATCCTCTCAACTTTGTCACTATTTTCACCACAAAAACTTAAGTGAGGATGTATGATGAGGCCATGTTTTAGGTTCAGTGTAGAAAGACCATTATAGGCAGAAGTCTTTACAAGGCATACCCTGTTGAGAGTTACTGAGGTCTCCATAGCAAAGGTATGTTTATTTTAAATCTACAAACTTTAAAATTGAGTTTTGCTAGGATATGTATGAATTTATAAATAACAATTTTTAGTTAGGAGCATTATCAGGAAGATAGTGTAATCCTACCTTAGAGAGTCCATTCAGTAAATCTTGACTAGAGCAGGAATAGCACCTTTCATAGCACATGCACACACATGCCCAGAGACATAACGTGACCAAATGAAAGTAACAGATCTCTCTCCCTTGAGTCACACTCCCTTGAGTCACACTCTCTGAGCCTAGACCCAGTGGTCCTTTATGTGGAAACAGATTTCAGCTATAGGTAACCAGGTAACTACTGTCTTCCTTCCTTTTGTCAGCACAGGTTATCTGTGGTAGGAGATGCCATTAACAAGATCACCTGATCTAGAAGAACCGCCATGGGTGGTCACCTCTTGAAAAGTTAACTAGACATACTTTAGAGACATACCCTTACTACCGTACATAAAAGGGATATTGTAGAGAAAGTACTGGCTTGTTTAAGATTACAGAAATAGAAATGGTGATCTAAGAATGTCAGTTTCAGTCTTTAATTTCCCTCTTGGAACTTCACAATATACTACAGTAGTAAAGGAGACTATTTAACATAAGAGAACTTTCTGAAAGATCTTTCTGAAGAAAAAAAGAGGACATACCACTCTGGACCTTATGAAAATAAAGATTGTAATGTGAGTGCTGTGAACAGCTGGGACAACGAGTGAATGTCAGTGGGCGGAAAGCTGCTTTCTGGAGTGATGAAAATAATCTGCGACTGTGTGATGATGATGATTGTTCAACTCTGTGAACCTACTGACAACTATGGTGTGCTTTGAGTAAGTTGTGTGGTACATGAAGAGTATCAGTAAGGCTGCCTTTTAAGAACTAAAGCAGTGGAAGAAAACCCAGGGATCTAGTAAAAGTGTTTGTCTGGGGTGGGGGTATAGAACTGAGTGAACAAACGCAGGGATGAGAACGAGAATTTTTTTTAAATATTTTTATTTGGTTTAAGTTTTTTGAGCCATATAAACAAATTGAGTATTCAAAATGATAAGATGTATAGAATTCTGGGAAGTCATAGTGAAACAAATGAAAATAAAGTAATGTAGTTAATGTTAGCTGTTAGTGGAGGCCCTGAACAATAACACAAAAGCAGTCCCGTTCATCAAAGAAGGTAATAAATAACTAAGAAGCAGGTGGTTGTTCATATCTTCTGCCCATTTTTTAATATGATTGTCTGTCTTGTGTGTGTTGAGTTTGAGGAGTTCTTTATAGATCCTGGATATCAACCTTTTGTCTGTACTGTCATTTGCAAATATCTTCTCCCATTCCGTGGGTTGCCTCTTTGTTTTGTTGACTGTTTCTTTTGCTGTGCAGCAGACAATCATATTAAAAAATGGGCAGAAGATATGAACAGACACTTCTCCAATGAAGACAAATGGCTATCAGACACATGAAAAAATGTTCATCATCACTAGCCATCAGGGAGATTCAAATCAAAACCACATTGAGATACCACCTTACACCAGTTAGAATGGCCAAAATTAGCAAGACAGGAAACAACATGTGTTGGAGAGGATGTGGAGAAAGGGGAACCCTCTTACACTGTTGGTGGGAATGCAAACTGGTGCAGCCACTTTGGAGAACAGTGTGGAGATTCCTCAAGAAGTTAAAAATAGAGCTTCCCTATGACCCTGCAATTGCACTACTGGGTATTTACCCCAAAGATACAGATGTAGTGAAAAGAAGGGCCTTCTGTACCCCAATGTTTATAGCAACAATGGCCACGGTCGCCAAACTGTGGAAAGAACCAAGATGCCCTTCAATGGATGAATGGATAAGGAAGACATGGTCCATATACACTATGGAGTATTACGCCTCCATCAGAAAGGACGAATACCCAACTTTTGTAGCAACATGGGCAGGACTGGAAGAGATTATGCTGAGTGAAATAAGTCAAGCAGAGAGAGTCAAGTGTCATATGGTTTCACTTATTTGTGGAGCATAACAAATAATATAGAGGACAAGGGTAGATGGAGAGGAGAAGGGAGTTGAGGGAAATTGGAAGGGGAGGTGAACCATGAGAGACTATGGACTCTGAAAAACAACCTGAGGGTTTTGAAGGGGCGGGGGGTGGGAGGTTGGGGGAACCAGGTGGTGGGTATTAGGGAGGGCACGGATTGCATGGAGCACTGGGTGTGGTGAAAAAACAATGAATTCTGTTACGCTGAAAATAAATAAAAAATTAAAAAAAAAAAAAAGCAGGTGGTTGAAGGGGAAATGGAAAAAATTTTTTTACTTGGATCATGGTTCAAACAATAATCTTTCCCCCTAGTATGGCAATGTGTGCATTGTTTCTTTTATGCTTGCCCTTGAGAAGAACTACATCCATGCAAGAAGAAATGATTGGATGAAGATCAGATAAGTCCTGGGTGTAGGGGCCACATGTAACGCACTGTACATCCGCGTGCCATGTCATAATCAAAACACGACCATGTGGAAACTGAGGGGACAAGAGGGCTTCTGATGCCCAGAATGGCAGTTGGAAGAAGAAACAAACATTTTGTAAAATTTCTCTAAACGTTGTACCTTCCTCATGTGTGGGCACATCTGTGTTGCGCTCTTTGTATCTCTGTAATGACTGGCTAGTACATAACCAGAAGAACAGTTTCACAGAGGTGCCACAGGGCATGGCCAGCTGATGGGAAGTCGGGTGGCAAAATTCTAAGAGCTCTAGTGGGTGCAAGAGTTCATGAGAAAGGGCCAGAAGTTTGAATCCCCGGGGCCTAGGAAGAAAGGGTTGTACGACATTGTCACACTTAGGGGAAGTAGCTTCAGGAGTGTCCTTGATACCTCTTTGGATCTGGTTCTAAAAGAATCGAAGATGCATTACTTTCCGTGTTCTCAAATTCTCTTCTTGGGCTACCTGTTACAAGGTTGACTGGGGACTCTGATGGGGTCTTTAAGGGAATTAAGTTCTTTATTTCACCTGACTAAATTGCTGTTTGAGTCACACCTCAGGCTAGGGTTCCGGAAATACTACACAGTTTCTTAATTAACTTACTAATTCTCTAAATAAATCTGTACATCTGCTACCTACCTGTTGGGATCCTAGGCATTAGGATGTAGACACCAAACGCACACACACCCTAACCTCGTGGATCAGTGGACTGTCCATCCTTAAGAGGCCAACCTATGAAGAAATGAGTGTGAAAGTGCTAATAAAATCCAAGTGCCGTACGAAAGCACAAGAGGTGGGGGGAGAGGGGAGGGAGAGGGTGGTTAAGTTATGGACATTGGGGAAGGTATGTGCTATGGTGAGTGCTATGAAGTGTGTATACCTGGCGATTCACAGACCTGTATTCCTGGGGCTAATAATAACATTATATGTTAATGAAAAAATTTAAAAAAAAATTTTTTAATGCACAAGAGGGACTGGAAAATGGTCTTGGATGCAGTCAGATGCCTAAAGGGACCAGGCAGATAATGGCAGTAAGTGAAGGGGGGGTCAGGTTAATTTGAAGTGGTGGCGTCTGGAAAGCTCCATGCCATCTAAAGGAGACAGCATCTAGACTCTGGGCTCGGGGATGGAAGAGAGATACAGCTTTCACTGGGCATCCTTCGTACCTCCTGAATTCTGTAGAGGCCCATTTGTTACCTAGTCAAAAATACTTTCTAGGG
The DNA here is from genome assembly GCF_963455335.1 of Martes martes. Classification (NCBI taxonomy): domain Eukaryota; kingdom Metazoa; phylum Chordata; class Mammalia; order Carnivora; family Mustelidae; genus Martes; species Martes martes. Next base: position 69,052,065 of record NC_137892.1, on the reverse strand, counting down.
GAAATAACCATGACTCAGCCCCAGCCAATCTTTTCCTCCTGTGAATGTAGTTCCCCTGGTACCATATATTTTGATACTGAAACTCGGTTTTTAATTGAGTTTCCTTAGGGATGCCTGGGTGGCTCAGAAAGTTAAGCACCTTACTCTTGAGTTCAGGTCATGATCTCAAGGTGTGGAATCCAGGCCTGCACAGATCTCTGCATCAGCCAGGGGAGTCTGCTTGAGATTCTCTTTCTCCCTCTGCTCCATTTCCCTCCCCCATTCCCCCTACCCTGCTCCCACATGCACTCTCTCTCTGAAAATAAATACAATCTTAAATGAGTTTTAAGTTTTAAATGTTGATTTAATTTTCAAAAACCACACAGGCTATGCAATTCAGCATATAGAATTGTTGAATCACTATATTGTATACCTGAAACTAATAAAACATTGTATGTTAACTATACTAGAATTTTTTTAAAAGCCTGGGAACTCATTAGAAAGGCACATTGTCAGGACCTGTCACAGACCTGAATCCACTTTGGGGGAGGGCCTAGCAATCTGTGTTTCAGCAAATCCTCTGGGGACTGTGATAAATGCTGAAGTAGGAAAACCACTGCTTCTCATAGTACTGCAAAGGTGCATAGAACTTAAAAACAGGTCCCAATCATAGAATTCTACTGAATTTTAAGGCTATGCAGAGGTTTTTAGGGGCACTGGGAGTAAAAGTGTTGTTCTTTCAACTGATAAACGATATCTACTAAAAATCTACAACATTCTTTTTTTTTTTTAAGATTTTATTTATTTATTTGACAGAGGGAGAGAGATCACAAGTAGGCAGAGCAGCAAGCAGAGAGAGAAGGGGAAGCAGGTTCCCTGCTGAGCAGAGAGCCTGATGCGGGGCTCCATCCCAGGACCCTGAGATCATGACCTGGGCCGAAGGCAGAGACTTAACCCACCGAGCCACCCTACAACAAATATTCTTAAGGGTGAAAGTTTAGAAGAATTCCTACCGAAGTCACTATACAGTATCTATTATCACTGTTTTAAAGCAACATTGTTTTAAATATAATCAATGTGACAAGACAATGAAATGACTGTAAAAAAACAGTCATAATGTTCAGAAGATACAAATATCTACTTACAATATACAAGAGGATTTACAATCATGTATTAAAAACAGACCAGAAGGAGTCCTGGACATCATCAATAAAAATTCAGAAGATAGAATTTTAAGTTCAAAAAAATCCAATCCATAAAGGCAACAAAATCTTTAAGGTGCTACAATAAATATACATTGGACAAAGAAGACACAACATTATAAATGGAAAGTAAGGTTGATTTGGGAAAATTTTATAGGCAGAAAGGTCAGCAGCATGGAGAAGTTCCACTGACCTCTGGCATCCTACAAAAGGAATTGCTGGTTCAGCAGCAGCTGGGTGCCCCATGGAAAGTGCTTCAAAGGAACACGGTTGCTGCAACAGCATTCATGGTAATAGGTGAGGAGGGGCTGGTGAATACCTGCTTGCACGTGCTCTCTTTCGCTTGCTTGCTCTCTCAAAGGAATAATATCTTTTTAAAAATGAATATTTTAACAGATTGTTGGGAGATGGAAACTCCAATGGAATTGTAGTCATCAATGAACTGCCCAAAGAAAACCACAGCCTGAAAACCCACGTAACCTATGGGAGAGGATGTTCCCTGCATAGAACCCTGGGGACCCAGAATGCCAGGTAAGAAGGGCAGGGGTGACAGGAAGGGCTGAAGGTCGAGGGACCAATTTAAGGAAATATTCTTTTTTTTTTTTTAAGATTTTATTTATTTATTTGACAGACAGAGATCACAAGTAGGCAGAGAGGCAGGCGGGGGGTCGGGGGGAGGAGCAGGTTCCCTGATGAGCAGAGAGCCCGATGCGGGGCTCGATCCCAGGACCCTGGGATCATGACCTGAGCTGAAGGCAGAGGCTTAACCCATTGAGCCACCCAGGTGCCCCCGAGGGACCAATTTAAAGGCCAGCTCCCTCTACCCCACCACCAGGTTATTTATAGACAGGTGTTAACACTGAGGCAGAAAATTGCCTCTTGGGTGCCTGGGTGGCTCAGTTGGTTAAGCGGCTGCCTTCAGCTCAGATCATGATCCGAGGCTCCTAGGATTGAGTCCCACGTGGAGTTTCCTGCTCAGTGGGGAGCCTTTTTCTCCTTCTCCCTCTGCCTGTGGATCTGCTTACTTGTGCTATCTCTCTGCCACATAAATAAATAAAATCTTAAAAAAAAAAAATTCTTCTCTTGAAAAAAAAGAAAGTGACTAAACAGCTTCAACTGACTTTGAGGAGCTAGTGTGGGCACTGGCACCCCCAAACAATCCTTCCAAAATTGACCATTTTATGCTCAAGGATCATCCCAAGTGAGCTTTCAGCTATTAGCTCTGTCTTTACAAAGGTAAGTTGAATTCAGTGTCTCTGACTCTTAAGATCGGCTTCTCCAAAGTAAATCTTGGCTTCCTACTCTGTTCTCCATAAAGTAAGGGGCTTAGGTTCAAGTCACACTCATGTGACTTAGATTTTTTTTTTTTTTTTTAAGATTTTACTTATTTATTTGAGAGAGAGAGACCACAAGTCAGGGAGAGAGGCAGAGGCAGATGTGGTGCTCAATCCCAGGACTCCAAGATCATGACCTGAGGCAAAGGCAGCCACTTAACTGACTGAGCCACCCAAGCCTGTGTAGATTTTTAACCATACCATTGGCCAGTCAGCTTTTTATTTGCCTAACACTTTTTTTTTAATAGATTTTACTTATTTATTTGACAGAGAAAGACAGAAAGGGAACATAAGCAGGGGGAGTGTGGGAGGGAGAAGGCTTCCCGATGAGCCGAGAGCCTGATATGGGGCTCGATCCCAGGACCCTGGGATCATGTCCTGAGCGGAAGGCAGAGGCTTAACGACAGAGCCAACCAGGTACCCCTCATTTGCCTAACTCTTAAATGTGAAACCGAAGACCAGTATACATTTGAGGAGAGCTGATAATGTGAAAAGACACCAAGATGAAAGGTAATAGCTTTCAATGAAACAGGACATGCAGAAGACAGAAGAGCTTAAACATCAGTATTGATAAGTTCAATTTCTATAGCAGGACCCACAAAATGGAGACTAGCCCCAAGGCCAGGGCCAAGTCACAAATCTAAAACTAGGTAAGCCTGCACTTACTGGCAACATCTGTCAGAGAAATGTAACTAGACCAGCCAGGGTCCTCTAACTCAGCTTTAGCTCCTTTACCTTGCCCTAGAAAATAGGGCCTGCCACGCTTACAAGGAAACGGTCCGCCTCCTAGCCAATGGTAGTTTCCATGTTGTCTCTTTTCTACAAAGCTAGTGGCTCCTCAGAATCCCTTGGCAATAGCACTCCCCCACCTGTAGGTTCCTGCAGACTTGTTATTAAATTGGTTTAGTTCTGGGGCACCTGGGTAGCTCAGTGGGTTAAGCATCTGCCTTTGGCTTAGGCCATAGTCCCAGGGTCCTGGAATCCAGTCCCGCAATGGCTCCCTGCTCAGCAGCGAGTCTGCTTTTCCCTCTCCAACTCTCTCCCCCTCTCTCCACTCATGCTCATTCTCTTTCTGTCTCTCTCAAATAAAATCTTTAAAAAATTGATTTAGTTTTGTCATTTGATAGCATCATAGAAGAGATTTTAAAAGATTGCATTGGTTGGGGCGCCTGGGTGGCTCAGTGGGTTAAGGCCGCTGCCTTCGGCTCAGGTCATGATCCCAGTGTCCTGGGATCGAGCCCCGCATCGGGCTCTCTGCTCAGTGGGAAGCCTGTTTCCTCCCTTCTCTCTCTGCCTGCCTCTGCCTACTTGTGATCTGTTTGTCAAATAAATAAATAAAATATTAAAAAAAAAAAAGATTGCATTGGTTAAAAAATGAGAAGTTTTGAAAACAAAATAGAGTCAGAACAAGAAAGCTGTGGGGGAGCGCCTGGGTGGCTCAGTGGGTTAAAGCCTCTGCCTTTGGCTCAGGTCATGATCCCAGGGTTCTGGGATCGAGCCCCTCATCGGGCTCTCTGCTCAGCAGGGAGCCTGCTTTCCTCTCTCTCTGCCTGCCTCTCTGCCTACTTGCGATCTCTATCTGTCAAATAAATAAATAAAATCTTTAAAAAGAAAGAAAGAAAGAGCTGCGGGAAGTAGAAGTGTAATTGCAGACACTAAGGGCTCCTGTTGGAGAGTTGGAGGATCATGGAGAAGGAATCTCCAGAAAGTAGAGCAAACTAGTAGGAGAATGTTTGAGGGAAGGAAAGTGAAAACTCCGATTTCCAACTGAATATTGGGAATACTAGGCAGAGTGAAAAGAGAACAGACGGTAGGCACTTACCAAATGTTAGAAGATAATTGCCCAGGGGTGATGGGAGACTCACGTGTTGAGAATGAAGAAGTCTGCTGAATGCCCAGCACAATGAATGTAGAAACACTTACACCTAGATGTAATACTTCGAATTTTTATAACCCCAAGGATAAAAGAGAAAATCCTTAAACGATACCAGGAAGGTAGAGAAACTGTCACCATCGAAGAATAAGACATACTAGCATCATAACCTTTCATTAATCTTTTTTTAAAGATTTTTTAAAATTTGAGAGAGAGCACAAGCAGGGGAGCAATAGAGGGAGCAATAGAGAGAGAAAAAGACTTGGTGCTGAGCAGGGAGCCTGTCTTGGGGCTCGATTTCTCATATGACCCTGAGATCAAGACCTGAGCTGAAACCAAGAGCTGGACAGTTAACCAACTGAGCCACCCAAGCTTTCATTAATCTTGAAAAACTCTTTAGAATAAAATGCTTTCTTTTGGGCCAGCTGATAGGTTTTAAGTCCTGACCATTTAATGCCTCTTGACTCAATGCCCTAGAACTTTCACTGGTAACTTCCCAGGACACTGCAATTTGAGTCCAAGTTCCTCACATACTTTCCTACAGTTTCCCATTGAAAGGCCGGCCCAGAGCCTCTGCACTTACGTCACACACTCCCCTTCATCTGAGTGGGGTGCAGGAGAAACCTCTCTGTAAGTAAACTTCTCTGGCCAAGGTGCTTTCCTTCCACACCTATAACCTTACAGCCCTAGTATTTCGCTCATTCCTGTTTCTCTCTTGGGAGGCCAGAGGACAGGCACTAGAATCACACAGATGTCACGCAGAATCCTAGCTGCCTGACACGGTCACCTCCCTGGCACTCTTAGCTCTTGCTGGCAAAGAACAGGGGAACTGGGAGGGCCCTGGAGGGCTCTTCTGCCCAGAAATGGCCTGCGCACCAGCAAAACTGACCACTAAACTTTGTTGTCTAAGAACAGGACTGATCCCCGCTGGCCAGTGACCCGGTGCTTCTATAGATCTCCAAAGAGATGGGGAGCTGTGGTGCTGGGTGCTGGCCAAACTGAACGAAAGGTCCTAACGAGTTGTTCACGGAGTCCTGTGCTGGGATCTGAGACAAACAAGGGGGCAGCATGGATCAGCTCATTTCTGGTTTTGAGACTGGCCTTGCAGCCTAATTTGTGCGACATGACCAGAGGGGTATAAAAGACCCTGAGATGATGGCTTACCCAACAGCTTCCCTAAGAGCTGTGTAGGTAGTTCATGGCCTAAAATGAAGAGCATCCTGTGCAATAGAGAAAAGATCCCTAGAAACTGTGTAGACCTGTTTTTAATTTTTATTTTTGTGGGGCACTTGGGTGGCTCAGTCAATAAAACAGCTGCCTTCAGCTCAGGCCATGATCCCAGAGTCGTGGGATTGAGGTCTACATCTGGTTCTCTGCTGGGTGGGGAGCCTGCTTCTCCTCCCTCTGCCCCTTTCCCCAGCTTCTGTGTGCTCTCTCAAATCAGTAAAATGTTAAAAAAAATTTCGTTACTTTTGTATTTTGTCTTTAACCTTCATTAAAGTCTTCAAAAAGTATATTGTGTAGAGTCTTATGAGTTATTTCAGTTAACCGCCCTTGTGTAATTGCCGGCGAGGGCACTGTGGTTGGAATCGTTCAAGCGGTTGTTGCACTTAAAATTTATTTGATGGTATCTCCGTCTGTCCAATAAATAAAATATTAAAAAAAATTTATTTGATGGTGAAAGCTTTCAGAGGGAAAAAAGATGAAAAGTGGGAGAGAGACTGAGGCATGGATTGCTTGATTTCAAGTAAGACGACTAGGGAAGGAAGGAAAAGCACAGCAAAGTAAGTGAAAGGGGGTAGATCAGAACCAGAGGAAAGAGTCACAGTTTATTAAAACAAATTCAGAAAGAGAAGTCTGCCAAGAATACAATTCCTTGGCTGGTTTTGGCTGCTTTGGCTAAGTCCACTGAGTCCACCATGCTCTGGCCCTTTATTCTGGAAGGAAGCATGACGCCAAAGGAGAGTTGTGGCTCGATGTTGTGTTGGGCTGGATCCCAAGGTGCTAGGATCACCACTTGAGCGGAAAGAAGGCAGAGGCTTAACCCACTGAGCCACTCATGTGCCTCCAGGCTTGCTCTTAATCAAGATTTTCAATTACCTGCAGCTTTTGCAGCAATGGGGGGTAGATGGGCAAGTCCTTGATCAGCTGTACCATGTAAAGATGGGGCCCATAAACCCAGAACCATCCCACTTCAGGTGTAGGTATTGAAAAACTCCTGAGGCCCCCAGGAGTTGAGACCGCAAGCGCGCATGTCCGGGATCGATAGATGACAGTACTAAGGGGAGGCCCTGTTTTGTGCCTTTGACCTAAGTGGTGACAGGGGCTCAGACGGTGACCATGCCACTGGCGAGCTGGGGGATGGCCGTGACACCTTCATACACCTCCTGGCACATTTGTTCTGAATGGGGTTGAAAGGTAAACAGAAGATCCATGTTTTTCGGAAGAAGGGCAATAGGAAGGATGAAAGGGTGGAAAGAAATGGAGGACCAGGGGCACCTGGGGGGCTTAGTTGGTTTAGTGTCTGATTTCAGCTCAGGTGACGTCCCCCACACACTCCTCTTCCTGGTCTTGCTCTCAAATAAATAAAATCTCTAGAGGAAGTCTGGGCGCTAGTAGACCACACAGAAGTGTTCATCACCCTGCTTTTCTTCCCTTTTCAGAAAATGGCCGCGGGGGGGCGGGGGAGGCCTCGGAAGAGAGCATTTCTCTGATTCCGTTAGCTCTGGAGCTGTCGGCTGTCCCCCGCACAGCTGCGGTTCCCTAAGCCGAACAAATGGAAGAGGAGCAGAAGGAACAAAAACGCAGGAAGGCTTTGACTCGCAAATGCGCAGCGAAGCAACAAGCTTGGAGTTTGGTGCCCCAGGACCAGCCCCGGGCATGCGCGCCCCGGGAGGTGGCGGCGTGGAGTCTGGGACTCAGCGCTTCTCCTGCAGCCCTTTCTTGCAGACTGTGGGTTCCTTTTGGGCAGCGATGTTGGGAACATTGCCAGGTATGATAAAAGAGTCAAGAATCCAGAAAACAAGCTGAGAGGGGACAAAGCTAGATACCAGGAAGACAGGGGAGACTGGAATCCTCCAAAAACTGGCCGTTTTCCATACAAGTGGTATCTGCAAGGGACCTCTCAGCTGCTGGCTTTGTCTTTATAGGTAATTTTGAAGTCATTTTATGAAGAATTTCTCTGGGGTTTTAAGTTTGGGTTTCACATTTGTCTTATTTTCTTTTTTAAGCGAGGGAGGGGCAGAGGGAGAGAGGGAATCTCAAGAAGGTCCATCTCCAGACCAGAGCCCTCTGGGCGGGGTGTGGAGGGGTGGCCTGGATCTCACAACCCTGAGCTCATGACCTAAGCCCAAATCAAGAGTCATGGTTGACTCACTGAGCTACCCAGGTGCCCCTGGGTTCCATATTTGAATTGCAATAATCTTTGAAATTTTCCTCACTTGTTAAATGTGTTCTATTAGGTATATTGTCTATTTTATTAAAATTCAATTTTAGTAACTTGAACTCACTATATAAAACAGTTTGCCAAATATTTCATAAAATAAGTTACTTTTCCTTAAATTTGGACCTTAGACAATACTGATTGCATTCTCAAGGCCCTCCAAATAAATCATGAGGTCAACTTGACCCTAGTTTTCCTATGCATTCCTCAGCTTTTCCTCCATCTTTCTTTAATTCTTTTAATTGCTACAGTACTGGAGGGAGTTTTGTGTGTTCTAAGCTTTTTGTTTTCTTTCTTTTGTTTTAATTAACATATAATGTATTACTTGTTTCAGGAGTGCAGGTCTTTGATTCGTTAGTCTTACACAATTCACAGCACTCACCATAGCATATACCCTCCTCAATGCCCATCACCCAGACACCCCATACCTCCAACCCCCCTCCCCTCCAGCAATCCTCAGTTTGTTTCCTGAGATTAAGAGTCTCTTACAGTTTGTCTCCTTCTCTGGTTTCCTCTTGTTTCATTTGTGCCTCTCTTCCCCTATGATCCTCTGCCTTGTTTCTCAAATTCCACATATCAGTGAGATCATATAATTGTCTTTTTCTGATTGATTTATTTCACTTAGCATAATAACTTCTAGTTCCATCCATGTCGTTGCAAATGGCAAGATTTTGGGGTTTTTTGATGGCTGCATAGTATTCCATGAGTGTGTGTATATATACCCATTTTTCTTTATCCATTCATCTGTCAATGGACATCTAGGCGTTCCATAGTTTGCCCATTGTGGACATTGCTGCTATAAACATTGGAGTGCCCCTTTGGATCACTACATTTGTATTTTGGGGGCAAATACCCAGTAATGTGGTTGCTGGGTCAAGGTAGCGGGTTTTTTTTGTTTTTTGTTTTTTGTTTTTTTTTGTAATTTGACAGACAGATCACGAGTAGGTGAAGAGGCAGGCAGAGAGAGAAGGAAGCAGGCTCCCCGCTGAGCAGAGAGCCCGATGTGTGGCTCAATCCCAGGACCCTGGGATCCTGACCCGAGCCGAGGGCAGAGGCTTTAACCCACTGAGCCACCCAGGCACCCCAAGGTAGCTCTATTTTCAACTTTTTGAGGAACCTCCATGCTGTTTTCCAGAGCAGCTGCACCAACTTGCATTCCCACCAACAGCGTTGGAGGGTTCCCCTTTCTCTGCATCCTCACCAACATCTGTCGTTTCCAGACTTGTTAATTTTAGCCATTCTGACTGGTGTGAGATGGTATCTCATTGTGGTTTTTATTTGTATTTCCCTGATGCCAAGTGATGTGGAGCACTTTATCATGTGTCTGTTGGCTATCTGTATGTCTTCTTTGCAGAAATGTCTGTTCATGTCTTCTGCCCATTTCTTGATTGGATTATTTGTTCCTTGGGTGTTGAGTTTGATAAGTTCTTTATATTTTGGATACTAACCCTTCAGTCCACTGTCTTTTGGTTTTGTTGACTGTTTGCTGTGAGAATCTTTTGATCTTGATGAAGTCCCGATAGTTCATTTTTGCCCTTACTTCCCTTGCCTTTGGTGAGGTTTCTAGGAAGAAGCTGCTGCGGCTGAGGTTGAAGAGGTCGAAGAGGTTGCAGCCTGTGTTCTCCTCAAGGATTTTGATGGATTCCTTTCTCACATTGAGGTCTTTCATCCATTTTTAGTCTTGTTTTTATGTGTCGTGTAAGGAAATGGTCCAGTTTCATTTTTCTGCTTGTGGCTATCCAATTTTCCCAACACTGTTTGTTGAAGAGACTGTCTTTTTTCCATTGGACATTCTTTCCTGTTTTGTCGAAGATGAGTTGATGATAAGAGTTGAGGGCCCATTTCTTGGTTCTCTATTCTGTTCCACTGAGCCATGTGTCTGTTCTGTGACAGTACCATACTGTCTTGATGATTACTGCTTTGGAATAGAACTTGAAGTTCGGATTGTGATGCCACCAGCTTTGCTTTTGTTTTTTTTTTTGTTTTTTGTTTTTTTTTTTTTTTTTAAAGATTTTATTTATTTGACAGACAGATCACAAGTAGGTAGAGAGGCAGGCAGAGAGAAAGGAAGGGAAGCAGGCTCCCTGCTGAGCAGAGAGCCCGACGCGGGGCCCGATCCCAGGACCCTGGGATCATGACCTGAGCCGAAGGCAGAGGCTTTAACCCACTGAGCCACCCAGGCGCCCCTTTGCTTTTGTTTTTTAACATTCCTCTTGCTATTTGGGGTCTTTTCTGGTTCCATACAAATTTTAGGATTATTTGTTCCGTTCCTGTGAAAAAAGTTAATGGTATTTTGATAGGGATTGCATTAAATGTGTAGATTACTTCAGGTAGCATAGACATTTTCACAATATTTGTTCTTCTAGTCCATGAGCATGGACCATTTTTCCATTTCTTTGTGTCTTCCTCAGTTTCTTTCATGAGTACTTTATAGTTTTCTGAGTACAGATTCTTTGCCTCTTTGGTTATATTTATTCTTAGGTACCTATCTTAATGATTTTGGGTGCAATTGTAAATAGGATCAGTTCCTTAATTTCTTTTTCTTCTGTCTTGCTGTTGGTGTATAGAAATGCAACTGGTTTCTGTGCACTGACTTTATCTCCTGCCAGTTTGCTGAATTCCTGTATGAGTTTTGGAGTGGAGACCTTTGGGTTTTGCACATAAAGTATCATATCATCTGCAAAGGGTGAGAGTTTGATTTCTTCTTCGCAGATTCAGATGCCTTTTATTTCTTTTTGTTGTCTGATTGCCAAGGCTAGGACTTCTAGTACTATGTTGAATAGCAGTGGTAATAATGGACATCCCCAGGGGCGCCTGGGTGGCTCAGTGGGTTAAGCCTCTGCCTTTAGCTCAGGTCATGATCTCAGGGTCCTGGGATCGAGCCCCACATCGGGCTCTCTGCTCAGCAGGGAACCTGCTTCCTCCTCTCTCTGCCTACTTGTGATCTCTCTCTCTGTCAAATAAATAAATAAACAAAATCTTAAAAAAAAAAAAACACCAAACACCTGTTTTAAAAAAAAAAAAGGACATCCCTGCCATGTTCCTGACCTCAGGGGAAACGTTCTCAATTTTTCCCCATTGAAAATGATATTCAGGGGTGCCTGGGTGGCTCAATCATTAAGCGTCTGCCTTCTGCTCAGATCATGATCCCAGGGTCCTGGGATTGAGCCCCACATTGGGCTAACTGCTCGGCGGGAGGCCTGTTTCTCTGTCCCCCACTCCCCCTGCTTGTGTTCCCTCTTTCACTTTCTCTGTCAAATAAATGAATAAAATCTTTTTAAAAAGATGATATTCACTGTGGGTTTTGCATAGATGGATTTTACGATATTGAGGTATGTACTCTATCCCTACACTGTGAAGAGTTTTAATCAAGAAAGGATGCTGTACTTTGTCAAATGCTTTTTCTGCATCTATTGAGAAGATCATATGGGTCTTGTTCTTTCTTTATTGATGTATTGTATCACATTGATTGATTTGTGGTTGTTGAACCAAACTTGCAGTCCAGGAATAAATCCCAACTTGGTTGTGGTGAATAATTCTTTTAATGTACTGTTGGATCCTATTGGCTACTATGTTGGTGAGAATTTTTGCATCCATGTTTATCAGGGATATTGGTCTATAATTCTCCTTTTTGATGGGGTCTTTGTCTGGTTTTGGGATCCAGGTAATGCTGGCCTCATAAAATGAGTTTGGATGGGATGCTTGGGTGGCTTAGTTGGTTAAGTGGCAGCCTTTGTCTCAGGTCATGGTTCCACATCAGGCTTCTTTCTCAGCGGGGAGCCTGCTTCTCTCTCTGCCACTCTGCCTGCAAGCGCTCTCTCTCTTTGACAAATAAATAAATGAATAAAATCTTTAAAAATAAAATAAATAAAATGAGTTTGTAAGTTTTCCTTCCATTTCTATTTTTTAGAATAGTTTCAGGAAAACAGGTATTAATTCTTCTTTAAATGTTTTGTAGAATTCCCTTGAGAAGCCGTCGGGCCCTGGGCTCTAGTTTGTTGAGAGAGGTTTGATGATTGCTTCAATCTCCTTACTGGTTATGGGTCTGTTCAGGTTTTGTATTTCTTCCTGGTTCAGTTTTGGTAGTTTATACATCTCTAGGAATACAACCATTTCTTCCAGATTGTCTAATTTGCTGGCATACAGTTGCATATAATATATTTGCTTATAATTGTTTGTATTTCTCTGGTGTTGGTTGTGATCTCTTCCATTCATGATTTTATTAATTTGGGTCCTTTCTCTTCCATTTTTGATAAGTCTGGCAGGGGTTTTATCGGTCTTATTAAGGCTTGCTGATATGAAAGACAGGGGGGCAGCTCAGAAGCTTAGGAGGTATACAGGGGTGCTTCCCAGGTTGACCAGTTCCTGCACCTCTGAGTTGGGTATGTCAGAATGCACATGGTAACATGGAGATGTATGGTTGTTGTCAGGAGTCTGAAGTATAGGCAACCAATGCCTTATAAAAACTGTGTGTTACATGAAGATGAATATTTTCACCTTCATCTTTTTGTCCTCATGAGCATATGGTTAGCCAATAAATTTCAGAGCTGAAATTAGGACTAAAAATGTCCAAGCTTCTGTTTGGTTGTCTGTTGTTAGCTGCTTGGAGTTCAATTTTGTAAACTACCTTTGCTGCTGCTTTTATAAACTATGGACAAAATGTCTGAGTAGACACTGATTGAGTACTACATTTTAAAAAGCATAAACTGGGGATGCTGAGATCAAGAGTCAGACGCTTAACTGACTGAGCCACCCAGGTGCCGCAGGAATGTGTTTTTTAAATGGTGTTCAATATCCTCTCTTAAAATTTCAAAATTTATTAATTTCCATTTTTAAAAAAAGATTTTATTTATTTATTTGACAAAGACACAGCGAGAGAGGGAACATCAGCAGAGGGAGTGGGAGAGGGAGAAGCAGGCTTCCTGCTGAGCAGGGAGCCCGATGTGGGGCTCCATCCCAGGACCCTGAGATAATGACCTGAGCTGAAGGCAGAGGCTTTAACCCACTGAGCCATCCAGGCGCCCCTGTGTAGTACTTTTAAATATAATTTCCCTTACTCCCAGTGGTTTATATATAACCAATGTAGAAAAGATGTTGGGGTTCAGAGCTAATGAGCAAGAAAGAACTCTTGAGTTGTCTTTGGTGCAGAAAGGTGTTTTTATTAAAGCATGGGGACAGGACCCGTGGGCAGAATGAGCTTCAATGGAGTTGTGAGGGTGGTGATTATATATTTTCAAGTTGGGATAGTGTAAGCCTCTCACATGTTTTGGAAACAAGGTTTCCAAAATCATGAGGGGGCTACCTATTTATTACTGTTTAGTAGAAATTCATTCATGAGAGCATTCAGATGTATATCATTTGGTCATATGCTTGGGGTGGTGATTGCCAACAGGTATCTTGGGGGGTTTAGAGATAAAGGAAATTTCTAAAGGAATTGTTACATGATAAAGTAGGCTTACAGAATCTTGGAGGCTGGTGGGGGTGCGGTTTGGGCTGGGATTGACTTTGCCCTTAGCAAAATGTCAACATCAATGCCACTGAGTCACCAGAAGAATGTCACTCTGCCTGTTTCAAGGACTAGTCAGTGAGCTGTAGGTAGTAAGGAAACTCAGACACAAAAGGTTGAAGTGAAGTTAAAGTTATTAAGTGAAGGTGAGACCAGAAAAGAAAGAAAAAGCTCCTAGAGGGAGGGAGAAGGGTCCCGGATGGGTTGCCCCTGAGGGCTTTTGCAGGTGACCAGGAACCTAAATCTTCTTGACGTCTCTACCACTGATAGAACTAAAACATCCCCCACTAATGGGTCCGTGATTAAAGGAGCAAGACTGATACAAAGCGAAGGTCAAGCAAAGCTTTTTTTCACGCCAAGCATTGAGAATCAAACCGACTGCGCCTCTTAAACCTCTTACAGAGAGGGCTGCCTCTTACAGAGAGGGCGACCTCTCTCTGCCTTACAGACTAGCTTTTTTTTTTTTTTTTTTTTTAGACTGAAGTCTTACCATGCATCTTTTTTTTTTTTTTTTTTAAGATTTTATTTATTTATTTGACAGAGAGCACAAGTAAGCAGAGTGGCAGGCAGAGGGAGAGAGAAGCAGGCTCTCTGCTGAGCAGGGAGCCTGATGCGGGGCTCGATACCAGGACCCTGAAATCATGACCTGAGCCAAAGGCAGCCACTTAACCAGCTGAGCCACCCTGGCACCCCTACAGACTAGCTTTTAAGGGCAAAGAGCATTTGGTTGGGCCTGGCCATGCCCAGGTGGCCAATGAAATTGTAACACACAGAGAAAACTGCACAGTCATGCTAGGTCACACATAAGTGACCAATTGAATTATAATTTACCCTAGTAGACATTTGAACTAGCCTATCACCTTGGTCAGAATTGGCGCCCAAATGGCGGGACCCACACTCCTTGGTAGCTAGGGAGACAGTATGGGCCCCCACTGATTGAATACCTCCCCCTGGCCTGACCCACCCTTGTATTTGGGCTTTGTTACCTGGGACTGGTTTCCCGGGCTTGCTTTTTTTTTTTTTTTTTTTTTTAAGATTTATATTTATTTACTTGACTGAGATCACAAGTAGGCAGACAGGCAGGCAGAGAGAGAGAGAAGCAGGCTCCCTGCTGAGCAGAGAGCCCGATGTGGGGCTCGATCCCAGGACCCTGGGATCACAACCTGAGCCGAAGGCAGAGGCTTTAACCCACTGAGCCACCCAGGCACACCCGGGCTTGCTTTTAAGTAAGTCCCCGGGTGGGGGGGGGGGCGCAGGATCAGATTAAGTTTTACTGCATAAACAACAAAATGACTGTTTAAGATGGAATCGCTCTGGCTAAATAGGCCTTTACAGAACCATGTTTGCTTTTCCTTTGGAGTTTGGTAATTTTTAGTGGTCCAGCCGAAACTGTCATAGGGGTAGCTCATCTCCAACATTTAAGATGTAACGAGGCAGTCTCGATGAGGTAGCAGAAGGTGGGCTGAGGGCAAGTGTAAGCTGACATCTTGTAGCCCACCCCCTCCCCCCAGCTCCCAGGTGGGGTCTGTGGGGCATTCCTCAGGCTCCCCTGACTGCCCCAAAGCTAAGGGAAGGGAAAACAAATGGTTAACTAACAGAGATCACAGTCCAGCCAGAAGCCAGTCTCCCTGTTTACAAAATGTCAGTAATTTACAAGAAAAAAAGCATTTTTGTCCATAACCTAACTTCCAGAAGGAAACTCCCAACTATCTGAATGTTAATGCTTTACTAGAGGGAAAAACAACCTGAGCTTGACAATGGTAAGGCTTCCAGTATCCTGTAGTCCTCTTTAGCATATGAAAGTTCTGAAAACATCCTTTTCCTTACTTCCCCGAACTCCGGAATATATCTTCAGTTACCCCTTCACAACCCCCAGGACCTGTGGTCTAGTCCCTGTGCTTTAATAAACCACACCCTTTAAAAAAAAAAAGATTTTATTTATTTGAGATGGGGAGAGAGAACACAAGCAGGGGGAGGGCTCGACCCCAGGACTCTGGGACTGTGGCCCCAGCCAAAGGCAGCCACCCAACCTACTGAACCACCCAAGCGCCCCTAAAACCACCTTTTGCGCCAAAGACGTCTCAAGAACGTTTCCTGGCTGTCAGCTCTGGACCTCACCCCACCGAACCTCACCTACATTCCAAAAATGACCATTAGTCTCATTATGTTCCCTTATCTCTGGTTTCGTAAGCCTCAGTGTTTCTCCCTGGCTAGGAGTTCTGTGAGCCTGGTCACGTAGTCCCCTGCGTGTAGTCCCCTGCGTGAGTCTAGTTGGGGGAGTCAGGGGCCTCCTGTCTCTCTTGGCTAGACCTTTGGTGAGGGAGCGGAAGGCTAGCTAAAGACAAAGCAGAAGCTGATACGCTACAACCTCCCCTCCATCCCCCACTCCTGGGTGGGACAGGTGTGACATTCTTCCAGGAATCTCCCAGCTACCTTAATGTTAATCCCTTGCTAGAGGGGAAAACAGCCTTGAAACCCGCAAGGCCTCTGATTATCTTGCCGTTCTCTCTGGCATTATCTTGGAGGTCCTCTTTAGCATATGAAAGTTGTTTTTTTTTTTAAGATTGTATTTATTTATTAGCGGAGAGCAAGCACACAAGCAGGGGGAGCTGTAGGCAGAGGGAGAGTTGTGCGATGTGGGCTCCATTTCAGGACCCTAGGATCATGACCTGAGCTGAAGCCAGATGCTAAACTGAGTGAGCCACCCAGGCGCCCCTGAAAGTTCTTTTGAAACCTCCCTTTTCCTTACTTGCCCCAACTCCCCGAGTATATAATCAACCATTCCTCAAGACCCAAGGGCAACTGCTCTTTCCTCAAGACACGGGGCCTGTCCCTGTGCTTCAGTAAACCACCGTTTTGCACCAGACATGTCTCAAGAATTCTTTCTGGTGGTCTGCTCCGGATTTCACCCTGCCAAACCTCACCTGTATTCCAAAACCACATCACCTTCACGGCTTTCCTACTCATGGGACAGGACCTGTGGGCAGAAAGAGCTAAGGTGGATTGTGAGGAGTGACTGATGGTATCTGTCCTAATTAGTAGAGGTTAGGGTTACTGCAAGTCTGCAAGGAATCTGAAGGTGAGGCTTTCAGGACCTCCAGCGGCCTGGGCCCGCTGCTGCCAAGATAAGGTACTTTTAAACTTTAAGGGACTAAGGCAGCCCGGAGTTCCTTGAGGAAGGTCACACTCTGCAGGTTTCGGGTATCTCTCCATGGGCTGCAAACTTTAACGAGATTTTAATTTAAGCTGCATTTCTTTTGCTTTTGTTTCCCACATCGACACTGTCTTGTTGAACTGGAGCCGGTGTCCCCCCTCTTTGAGGCCACTTCCCCTAGTGTGCCTTGGTGCCCCAACCTGAAGGCCTGCAGGAGATATTCAGATCAGGTACCATCCCTCCAGCCAGCCTCAGAGCTGCTGCCTGCTGGCCGGTTACTTTATGCTCTGTTAGTAAGGATTCCCTAGTGGCAGGTGACAGCCCATCCCAAACTGGCTGAAGCAAAAAGAGGACTGATGGGCTAAGAGGACTCAGAAGATGAGAACCCTGAAAAGAATAAGACGGGGAAGTGGGGGAGGAGTGTTTGCTCAGAAAGGAAGCTGGTGTTACTACCAGAAGGGGAGGTTGCTTAACACCTATCCACCCTTCTGAATCCATTTTCATCCCTGTAGCTTATATGTCCTCATTAACCAAAGTATATCTGAAATGTAAATATAATCCTGAGTTTGAACTGGACCTCTGAAAGCCATGACCCTAAGAAGGCTCCTTATTGACTCAAATACACATTCATGGTGTTCTTTTGTTGGGGGTGGGGGGCTGTACCACATTAAAATTCCATTATGGGGCTCCTGGGTGACTCAGTGGGTTAAGCCTCTGCCTTCAGCTCAGGTCATGATCTCAGGGTCCTGGGATCAAGCCCTGCATTGGTTCTCTGCTCAGCAGGGAGCCTCTTTCTCCTTCTCTCTCTGCCTGCCTCTCTGCCTACTTATGATCTCTGTCTGTCAAATAAATAAAATCTTAAAAAACACTCCATTAATAGAAATGAAAATTAAAGGAATGACCATCCAAAAACCCGTGCCCCTCAATCCAGTCCAAGTCTTTGTTGGGGGTGGGGGAAGGTCTAGCAACTATTATTCATAGATCAGTGTCTACTCTAAGTCATACAGTTGCTAACTTGAATTTTAATTTTCTTCAGGGAGAACATTTTGTAGATTCCTTGGTCAAGAGTGAGTTACCTCTTACATCAAGAATAAAGGCTCCAGCATATTCCAAAGGCTTTGCTTATTTGTTCCTTTGCTTTATCTTTTTTTTCATTTTCATTCTCCTCATTTTACAGGGTCATAATCCATTAAAAAAAAAAAAAAAAAGATTTCCCTAAGAGATTTCCACTCTCCTGTAGTGCTTCAGTTTTTCTTAGCATAAGTGAGCATAGGATAATTTGACAGGGTTGGGTTTTTGGCTGACAAGTTTGGTAAAACACTCAAAATTTCTGGATTAAATAGTTGTTGTTGTTGTTGTTGTTGTTTTTTTTAAGATTTTATTTATTTATTTGACAGACAGAGATCACAAGTAGGCATAGAGGCAGGCAGAGAGAGAGGAAGGGAAGCAGGCTCCCTGCTGAGCAGAGAGCCCAGTGCAGGACTCTATCCCAGGACCCTGGGATCATGACCCGAGCCAGAGGCAGAGGCTTTAACCCACTGAGCCACCCAGGCCCCCTGGATTAAATAGTTTTTTTTTTTTTTTAAAGCTTTTATTTATTTCACAGGGAGAGAGAGATCACAAGTAGGCAGAGAGGCAGGCAGAGAGAGAGGGGGAAAGCAGGCTCCCTGCTGAGCAGAGAGCCTGATGCGGGGCTCAATCCCAGGACCCTGGGATCCTGACCTGAGCTGAAAGCAGAGGCATAACCCACTGAGCCACCCAGGCGCCCCTGGATTAAATAGTTTTAAATAGGTTATTAAAAGGATCAGTGTTAAATACCCCTGTGAATCCCTAAGTGATAAGAGCACTAAGTGCACCTTTTGTTCTAATGAGGTGGGTGCATCCTGGGTGCTCTTGGATGGGCTCCTGGAGGGGGGCTGCTCACTAGAAAGGTCAAGCCCTGACTAGAGGGTTGGAATTTTCAGCCCCACCTTTCATTCTCCAGACAGAGGAGGGGGGCTAGAAATGAAGTTAATGATTAACCAAGCCTACCTGAGGAAGCCTCCATGAATATCCCAGTACTTTAGTGTTCAGGAAGCTTCCAGGTGAGAGAACACATCCGTAATGGGAGGTGACACAGCAACTCCATGAGGATGGAAGCTTCTTGTTTTTTATTATTTTATTTTATTTTATTAACATATAATGTTAATATGTTCACAGCACTCACCATAGTGTGGAGGCCAAGAAAAACAAGGCTGCACCCACCTTGAGTCTAGCCCTGACATAAGTACAGCCATCTTGGCAAAGCCAAAGCTGGCACCTTGCACCCCCTCTCCACCCGCTCCCCTCCCCTCGGCAGTATGTGTGACATTCCTCAGCCACCCCTGGCTGCCCTAAAAGAAAAACAAATAGTTAACTTGCAGAGATCACAATCCTGCAAGACAGCAGTCTCCCTCAGTTTATAAATGTCCTAGTGATTTACAACAAAGAAGCTATCTTCTCAATAGCCCAATTTCAAGAGACAAGTAACTCAGTTCCTTAAGCCCTAATGTCGCCCTCCCCACCATAAAACTGAAGGAGGCTGAGGCAGAAGGAAATGTAAATAAAGTTAAATTTCTAAACCTAAATCTCACTAACAAGGACACTTGATGGGAGAAATGTGAAACTTTATCTCTAAACCTCCAAGATAGTGTCAGCAGTCATTCCCAAGCATATGACCCACTGATATACATCTAGAGGGTCTCACGAGAAGATTTTTATTACTAGTGATGAATAACCTTTTCCCCAGACAACAGCTAGCCCCTCAAGGTCCTGGAGACCTTGCTTCCAAAATTCCTTAGAGACTTATATCATCCATAATCCCCTTTGTCCTCACCCACCGCTGAGTCCACCCCTACTCTGCCTTTAAAAACTCTGACTGTAGGGGCACCTGGGTGGCTCAGTCGTTAAGCGTCTGCCTTCGGCACAGGTCATGATCCCAGGGTCCTGGGTTCGAGCCCCGCATCGGGCTTCCTGCTAGGTGGGACGCCTGCTTCTCCTTCTCCCATTCCCTCTGCTTGTGTTCCCCCTCTGTGTTTCTCTCTGTCAAATAAATAAAATCTAAAAAACAAAAAAAACCCAAAACTCTGACTGTGATCTGGCTCGGGGTCCAAGTCCCTACTCCGCTGCGTCAGGTATACTTGGGCCCAAGCTTAAGCTTGTCAAATAAACCCTCATGTGATTGCATCGGTGCTTGGCTCCTTGGTGGTCTCTCAGACTCAAAAACTCAGGCACAACAATAGCACATACCCTCCCCAATGTCCATCCCCCAGACACTGCGCCCGTCCCTCCCCTCACCCCCCAGCAAACCTGTTTATTTCCTGACATTACGAGTCTCTTACGGTTTGTCTCCCTTTCAGGTTTCACCTTGTTTCTCTTTTTCCTCTTTTCCCCTACGATCCTCTTGTCTTGTTTCTCAAATGATAATTTTCTTTCTCTGATTGAATTATTTCATGTAGCATAATACCCTCTAGTTCTGTCCACATCGTTGCAAAGGCAAGATTTTACTTTTCTTATGGCTGCATAATATTCCATTTGTGTGTGTGTGTGTGTGTGTGTGTACCTACCGCGTCTTTTTTTAAAAAAGATTTTATTTATTTATTTGAATCAGAGAGGGATCACAAGTAGGCAGAGAGGCAGGCAGAGAGAGAGGGGGAAGCAGGCTCCCCCACTAAGCACAGTCTGATGTGGGGCTCAAACCCAGGACCCTGAGATGACGACCTAAGCTGAAGGCAGAGGCTTAACCCACTGAGCCACCCAGGTACCCCCGTACCACATCATTTTTATCCATCTGTTGATGGACATCTAGGTTCTTTCCATAGTTTGGCTATTGTGGACATTGCTGCTATAAACATTTGGGTGCACGTGCCCCTTCAGATCACTACATTTGTATCTTTAGGGTACATACCCAGTAGTGAAATTTCTGGGTCATAGGGTAGCTCTATTTTCAACATTTTGAGGAACCTCCATACTGTTTTCCAGAGTGGCTGCACCAGCTTCCACTCCCACCAACGGTATAGGAGTGTTCCCCTTTGTCCGCATCACCAATGCCTGTTGTTTTCTAACTGGTTAATTTTAGCCATTCTGACTGGTGTGAGATGGTATCTCACTTGGATTTGATTTGTATTTCCCTGATGCCAAGTGATGTTGAACACTTTTTCACGTGTCTGTTGGCCATCTGGATGTCTTCTCTGCAGAAATGTCTGTTCATTTCTTCTGCCCATGTCTTGATTGGATTATTTCTTTTTTGGGGTGTTGAGTTTGACAAGTTCTTTTTATTTTGGATACTGACCCTTCATCTGATATGTCATTTGCAAATATCTTCTATTCTGTCTGTTGCCTTTTGGTTTTTTGACTGTTTCCTTTCCTGTGCAAAAGCTTTTGATCTTGGGGCGCCTGGGTGGCTCAGTGGGCTAAAGCCTCTGCCTTTGGCTCGGGTTGTGATCCCAGGGTCCTGGGATCGAGCCCCTCGTCAGGCTTTCTGCTCAGCCGGAGGCTTGCTTCCCTTCCTCTCTCTCTGCCTGCCTCTCTGCCTGCTTGTGATCTCTGTCAAATAAATAAATAAATAAATCTTAAAAAAAAAAAAAAAGCTTTTGATCTTGATGAAGTCCCAATAGTTCATTTTTGCCCTTGCTTCCCTTGCCTTTGGCGATGTTTCTAGGAAGAAAGTTGCCAGGGTTGAGGTTGAAGAGGTTGCAGCCTGTGTTCTCCTGAAGGATTTTGATGAATTCCTTTCTCACATTGAGGTCCTTCATCCATTTTGAGTCTATATATGTGTGTGGTGTAAGGAAATGGTCCAGTTTCATTCTTCTGCATTTGGCTGTCCCAATTTTCCCAACACCATTTGTTGAAGAGACTGTCTTTTCTCCATTGGATATTTTTTCCTGCTTTGCCAAAGAGGAGTTGAACATAGAGTTGAGGGTCCAGTTCTTGGCCCTCTATTCTGTTCCACTGAGCTATGTGTCTTTTATTTATTTATTTATTTTTAAAGATTTTATTTATTTAACAGAGAGAGAGAGAGAGATCACAAGTAGGCAGAGAGGCATGCAGAGAGAGAGGGGAAGCAGGCTCCCCACTGAGCAGGGCTCGATCCCAGGACCCCAAGATATGACCCGAGCCGAAGGCAGATGCTTAACGACTGAGCCACCCAGGCGCCCCTAAGATTTTATTTCTTGATACAGAGAGAGCAGGAGCACACAAGCAGGGGGAGTGGCAGAGGGAGAGGGAGAAGCGAGCTCCCCCTTGAGCAGGGAATCCGATGCGGGGCTTGATCCCGGTATCCTAGGGTCATAACCTGAGCTGAAGGCAGTTTTTTAACCAACTGAGCCACCCAGGTGCCCCATAATCTGAGTGTCTGTTTTTGTGCCATACTGTTTTGACAATTAAGCTTTGTAACAGATCTTGAAGTCCAGAATAGTGATGCCACCAGCTTTTCTTTTCTTTTTCAACATTCTTCTGGCTATTTGGGGTCTTTTCTGGTTCCATACAAATTTTAGGATTATTTGTTCCATTCCTGTGAAAAAAGTTAATGGTATTTTTTTTTTTTAAACATTTTTTTTATTTATTTATTTGACAGGCAGAGATCACAAGCAGGCAGAGAGGCAGGCAGAGAGAGAGGAGGAAGCAGGCTCCCTGCTGAGCAGAGAGCCCGATGCGGGGCTTGATCCCAGGACCCCGGGATCACGACCTGAGCTGAAAGCAGAGGCTTTAACCCACTGAGCCACCCAGGCGCCCCAAGTTAATGGTATTTTGATAGGGATTGCATTAAATGTGTAGATTGCTCTAGGCAGCATGGGCATTTTCACAGTATTTGTTCTTCCAATCTATGGGCATGGAACATTTTCCCATTTCTTGTGTCTTCCTCAGTTTCTTTCATGAGCACTTTATAGTTTTCTGAGTACAGATTCTTTGCCTCTTTGGTTAGGTTTATTTCTAGGTATCTTATAGTTTTGGGTGCAGTTGTAACTGGGATTGACTCCTTAATTTCTCTTTCTTCTGTCTTGCTGTTGGTGTATAGAAATGCAATTGTTTTCTGTGCATTTATTTTATATCGTGACACTTTACTGAATTCCTGTATAAGTTCTAGCAGTTTTGGAGTGGAGTCTTTTGGGTTTTGCACATGAAGTATCATATCATCTGCAAAGAGTGAGAGTTTGACTACTTCTTCGCTGATTCGGATGCCTCTTATTTCTTTTTGTTGTCTGATTGCTGAGGCTAGGACTTCCAATACTATGTTGAATTAGCAGTGGTGATAGTGGATATCCCTGCTGTGTTCCTGACCTCAGGGGAAAAGTTCTCAATTTTTCCCCATTGAAAATGATTTGCTGTGGGTTTTTCATAGATAGCTTTAATGATACTGAGGTATGTACCCTCTATGCCTGCAACTGTGAAGAGTTTTGATCAAGAAAGGTTGCTGTACTTCATCAAATGCTTTTTCTGCATCTACTGAGAGGATCATATGGCTCTTGTTTTTTCTTTTATTAATTTTATTAATGTATTGTATCACACTGATTGATTTGTGGATGTTGACCCAATGTTGCAGCCCAGGAATAAATCCCACCTGGTCTTCATGAGTAATCCTTTTAAAATGTACTGTTGGGGGGCGCCTGAGTGGCTCAGTGGGTTGGGCCTCTGCCTTCGGCCCAGGTCATGATCTCAGGGTCCTGGGATTGAGCCCCGCATTGGGCTCTCTGCTCAGCGGGGAGCCTGCATCCCCCTCTCTCTCTGCCTGCCTCTCTGCCTACTTGTCATCTCTCTCTCTCAAATAAATAAATACAATTAAAAAAAAAAAAATGTACTGCTGGATCCTGTTAGCTAGTGGTTTTTTGTCTTTGTTTTTTTTTTTCTGATTTTTTAAAAAAAGATTTTATTTATTTACTTGACAGACAGAGATCTCAAGTGGGCAGAGAGGCAGGCAGAGAGAGAGAGGGGGAAGCAGGCTCCCTGCTGAGCAGAGACCCTGATGTGGCACTCGATCCCAGGACGCTGGGATCATGACCCGAGCCGAAGGCAGAGGCTTTAACCCACTGAGCCACCCAGGCACCCCTTGGCTAGTGTTTTGATGAGAATTTTTGCGTCCATTTTCATTGGGATATTGTTCTGTAATTCTCCTTCTTGATGGGGTCTCTGGTTTAGGGATCAAGGTAATGCTGGCCTCATAAAATGAGTTTGAAAGTTTTCCTTCCATTTCTATTTTTTGGAACAGTTTCAGGAGAGTAGATATTAATTCTTCCGTAAATGTTTGGTAGAATTCCCTGGAGAAGCCTCCTGACCCTGGGCTCTTGTTTGTTGGGATATGTTTGATGACCGCTTCAATTTCCTTGCTGGTTATGGGTCTGTTCAGGTTTTCTGTTTCTTCCTGCTTCAGTTTTGGTAATTTATATATCTCTAAGAATGCATCCATTTCTTCCAGATTGTCAAATTTGTTGGCATATATTTGCTCATAATATGTTCTTATAATTGTTTGTATTTCTTTGGTGTTGGTTGTGATCTCTTTCATTCATGATTTTATTAATTTTGGTCCTTTCTCTTGTTTTTGGTAAGTCTGGCCAGGGGTTTATCAGTCTTATTAATTCTTTCAGAGAACCAGCTCCTACTTTTGTTGATCTATTCTGCTGTTCTTTTGGTTTCTATTTCATTGATTTCTGTTCTAATCTTTATATAATGTCTCATTGTCTGCTTGGTTTAGGCTTTATTTGCTGTTCTTTCTTCAGCTCTGTTTCGTGTAGGGTTAGGTTGTGTATTTGAGACCTTTCTTGTTTCTTGAGAAAGCCTTCTGTTGCTATATACTATCCTCTCAGGACTGCCTTTGCTGTGTCCCAAAGATTTTGAGCAGTTGTGTTTTCATTTTCATTTGTTTCCAGGAATTCTTAAAATTCTATTTAATGAATGGGTTGACTTATTCATTCTTTAGTAGGATGCTCTTTAGCTTCCATTTATTTGAGTACTTTACAACTTTCCTCTTGTGACTGAGTTCTAGCTTCAGAGCATTGTCGTCTAGAATTATGCAGGGAGGGGTGTCTGGTGGCTCAGTGGGTTAAAGCCTCTGCCTTCTGCTCAGGTCATGATCCCAGGGTCCTGGGATCGAGCCCTGCATCGGGCTCTCTGCTCAGCAGGGAGCCTGCTTCCCTTCCTCTCTCTCTGCCTGCTTGTGATCTCTGTCTGTCAAATAAATAAATAATCTTAAAAAAAAATGCTAAAAGGGTAACAACAACCCCAGAAAAATATACACTAAAGAAATAAGAGACTCGAAACTGGGGGGAAAAGAATGGGGAAACAAAATGATCAGGCTAGTGAATAGAACAGAGCCACACACTTCATTTTGGGTGTATTTTGGACTGTTATGAAACTGCCTCCCCAAATTTTATTTTTTATTTATTTTTATTTTTTTAAAGATTCTTATTTATTTGACAGAGCTCACAAGTAGGCAGAGAGATAGGCAGAGGGGGAGGAAGCAGGCTCCCTGCTGAGCAGAGAGCCCCATGTGGGGCTCAATCCCAGGACCCCAGGATCATGACCCAAGCCAAAGGCAGAGGCTTTAACCCACAGAGCCACCCAGGCGCCCCTGCCAAGGCCTGCCTCCCAAAATTTTAAAGAAAAAAAATATACAAAAATAAAGGTAAGCACGATGAAGAGATGGAATATGACTATAAAGATGAAAATTAAAAATGATTTTTTTTAAAGATTTTATTTATTTGACAGACAGAGATCACAAGCAGGCAGAGAGGCAGGCAGAGAGCGAGGGGGAAGCAGGCTCCCCGCTGAGCAGAGAGCCCGATGTGGGGCTCGATCCCAGGACCCCGAGATCATGACCTGAGCTGAAGGCAGAGGATTTAACCCACTAAGCCACCCAGGTGCCCCAATTAAAAACGATTTTAAAAGAGGAATTGGTAAGGTAAGTTGGCTGAAAAAAGAAAAAAAAATTAAAAAAAGAAGAGAATGTAATCAGGTGGGAGACTAGAACAAAGCCCTATACTAGATTTAGGGTATATGTTGGTGTGTTAGACGAAACTGTGTCCCATAATTTTAAAGAAAGAAAAAGTTACATATATACAAAAGTAAAGGTAAATATGATGAAGGGATGGAATATGACTGTAAAGATGAAAATTTAAAAAAACATTTAAAAAAAGGAATTAGTAAGATAAGAAGTTGGCTGAAAAAAGAAAGGAAAAAGAAAAACGAATGTGATCAGGCGGGAGACTAGAACAAAGCCCTACACTAGTTGTAGGGTATATTTTGGTGTTAGAAGAAACTGTATCCCAAAATTATAAAAAAGAACAACTTATGTATATAGAAAAACTAAGGTCAATTACAGTGAAGGGATAAAATATGACTATAAAACTGACAAAGAAGATTTTTAAAAAGGTATCATAAGATGGCTAAAATAGGAAAGAGGAAAATTTTTATTTTATTTTATTTTTTAAGGATTTTATTTATTTGACAGAGAGATCACAAGGAAGCAGAGAGATAGGCAGAGAAAGAGGAGGAAGCAGGCTCCCCGCTGAGCAGGGAGCCCGATGTGGGGCTCGATCCCAGGATCCTGAGCTGAAGGCAGAGGGTTAACCCAGTGAGTCACCCAGGTGCTGCAAGAGGAAAAATTTTTAAAAATAGAAAAATTAAAAGAATTTAACATTGAAAGACTAAGGAATCATGGGAAAAAGCCATGAATTCTATGTGCTATATTCCCCCTGGCGCTGTAGTTTTACAGTTCTCATTGATTGGTAAAGTTGGTCTTGGCTCGATATTCTTGCGGGGAGGGTTTTGTTGCAGTGATTTTCAAGTGTCTTTGCCTGAGGCGGAATTGCACTGCCCTTGCCAGGGGCCAGGCTAAGTTATCCGCTTGGGTTTGCGCTCAGGAGTTTTCGTTTGCGCTCAGGAGTTTTCGTTCCCTGAATGCTTTCCGTACAGCTTTGGAGGATAGAAGTGAAAATGGTGGCCTCCCAATCTCTAGCCCAGAGGAGACGAGAGCTTGGGGCTCCCCTCCTCAGTGGGTCCTCAGAGAAAAGCGCTCAGTCCCTCCCGTCTCCCTGGTCTCTGGCTGCACTCCGAGCTCACCCAGCCTGTGACTGAGCATTTGTCTCTGGCGCATGGCTCCATTTGGAGTCTCCAAACCCAGCAGATTCCTGCTGCTCTTCCAGAGGAGTCTCCCCAGATCTGCCACTTCTGGGGTCCCTGTCTGAAGAGCAGTGGCCCAACTGTGCCTTGGATCCTGGTTTAAGGTAACTGTGAGTTGAGAGCTCATTCCTCAGCTCTGTCTCTGTAGCCGGCTTTCCTGCTCTGATACCTGCGAGCTCCGCTACACTCAGACACCCCCGATCCTTCTGTGACCCTGTGGGACCTGAGACCACACTGTCCCCGGGAGGGCTCCAGCCCTGCTTAGTCCCTGGAGCAAGGTCCTGCAGTGGAGCAGACTTCTAAAAGTTCTGATTTTGTGCTCCTCTCCTCTACCACTTACTTGTCGGTAGCCAGCTGACGGAGGCTTAAGGATAGAAGCTTCTGTACTCGCCCCCCCCCCCCCGCAATTTGGCCTGTGTATCTCTTCGTCTGGCTGTTCATCTGTATCCTTTATCATAACTTGTAATAAACTGGTAAGTAAGTGTTTCCCTGAGTTCTGTGAACCACTCTAGCAAATGAAGTGGACTAACAGCAGTCTTGTGGGGTTGAGCCCTTAACTCTGGGGTCTGACACTTCTCTTGGGAGTGTTAGAATTGTGTGGAATTGTAGGACACCCAGCTGGTGCCAAAGAATTGCTTCCAGGGGGAGCAGGGATAGGACCCCCATACATGTAGTCTCAGCAGTGTTGTGAGTGTGGTAGTTGTGTGAGAGTAAAGGAGACACAAGGGATAAGACAAGTTTTTCCAAAACATTGAGTAATACTCAGATTAAAAATAGAGTTAATAGTGGGTTTCTGGGTTTAAAGGTGGAACAGTGAAGCAAGCTTTCATCTTAAATGTCCAGAACTAAATTAATATTTGGTTTTCAAGTCCTCACAGTGTACGGAAGATAGGAACCCAACCCCAGGGTCAGCCCAAGGTGGGAAGTCTAATTGAGACTACCTCAGAGAATAGATACCCCAAAGGGGAATAAAATGAACCTGCCTGCTCTTAGGGAGAGATCAAGGAAAATTTGATTTTCTCAAATCTTGACACAATCTTGGGGAGAAAGGTAATCTCCTCTAGCATTGTCTTGTTTTATTCTGATGCTAGATGATGGAGAGAATGTTTTATTATAGAAAAATTTGAACCCATACAGAAATAAGACCGTAGCATAGAGCCACCATGTATCTTCCATGCTTCAACGAGCAATGTGTCATCAGTCCTGCTTCTTCATAGCCTTGCATCTTTTCCAACCCATCCTCCAGTAACACTGAAACAAATGCTATACATCCACATTCCATGTGTATATAGGAAGGCATAATTGGAACACTGATACTTGAAATAGCAATGCTTGCTGGTCTCACAGTATGCCTTTTGTTTAAGCTTACAGCAGTGACAATGTCTTTGCTTATGAAGAGCTCTGACTGGACTCTCCTAAGAACCGGCCCCTTGCTTCCCCTGCAGGAGCTGCAGCTCTGGCTAGAGCAGGTGTCCTCTACACAGGTGAGTTGGGGTTTCCGTCAAGCTGTGGCCTTCTTGAGTCCACTTAAACCCCACATACACTTTATGGTCCTGGACCTGTATGTATCTAGACCCAACAATCTCCACTTTTTTTTTTTTTTTAAGATTTTATTTATTGGGACATCTGGGGGGCTCAGTCAGTCAAATATCTGCCTTCAGATCAGGTCATGATCCTGGGGTCCCGGGATTGAGCTCCATGTTGGGCTCCCTGCTCAGCGGGGAGCCTGCTTCTTCATCTCCCTCTACTCCTCTCCTGGCTTGCGTTGTCTGTCTCAAATAAATAAGCAAGCTCCCCGCTGAGCAGGGAGCCTGATGCAGGACTCGATCTCAGGACCCTCAAATCAAATTATGATTTGAGCCTAAGGCAGACACTTAACTGACTGAGCCAACCAGGCATCTCATTTTCATACTTAATTTTTGCGATTAAAGCTCTCTAACAGGGGGCGCCTGGGTGGCTCAGTGGGTTAAGCCTCTGCCTTCAGCTCGGGTCGTGATCTCAGGGTCCTGGGATCGAGTCCCGCATCGGGCTCTCTGCTCCGCAGGGAGCCTGCTTCCTCCTCTCTCTATCTGCCTGCCTCTCTGCCTACTTGTGATCTCTCTCTGTCAAATAAATAAATAAAAAAATCTTTAAATAAAATTAAAAAAATTAAAAAAAAAAAAAAAAGCTCTCTAACAGTAAAATTGAAAACGTAAGGCAAATGCACTTAATTGCCTAGCACTATTCTTATATCTTTAAAAAAATTTTTTTTCATTTTTAAAAAGATTTTATTTATTTGACAGAGACACAGCGAGAGAGGGAATACAAGCAGGGGGGGGGTGGGAGAGGGAGAAGCAGGCTTCCCGCCAAGCAGGGAGCCCGATATGGGGCTTGATCCCAGGACGTTGGGATCACGACCCGAGCCGAAGGCAGAGGCTTAACCCACTGAGCCACCCAGGCGCCCCTGTTCTTATATCTTTCAACTTTGTGCTTAGTTGTCAGTTTCTTCAAAACATGAAATCCTTTGCAGAAGTGATTCCAGACTTCAGAACCATTGTGAACTTTGTGAATTGATGGTAATGAACACCAGCACCTTGCTTATTTTAGCTGTGTGTGGTACTGTGATAGAAAACGGTTTTTCAGTAGGAATTGCTCATCATAAATAGGAAAGTAAGTTCTACAAATACCTATTAAGCACCTGTCATGTACTAAGTACAGATGAGGATACTGCAGTAAGTAAGACCTCAAACCTAGCTTCATGAATGCAGTCAGTCCCATCTACTTTAACATTCAGGTCTTGCAGATCAGGGGGAAGGAAATCTGCTGATTGCTAGCCAGTTGAAAGCATTTCCCCTTTCCTCACCAGCTTATCCTACTGACTGATGTGCTGAGGAAAGATGGCTGAACAAGTTATCATTTAAGAAAAATGGCTTAGGTGTCCTCGGTTCCTTAGTTTAGTGAAGGCTGAACCCTACAGACTGAGGCAGTGTAAATCTCTGTGGAATTAACATGCAGAGCTGCGTGCAATATGTTCTTTGAAGCTGAATGTGGAAATGGTAGTTTTTATATTTGTCAGTAATTTTTTTAAAAAGATTTTATTTTTGCAAGAGAGAGCAAGCAAGCATGGATGGGAGGGAAGAGGCAAAGGGAGCAGCAGACTCTCTGCTGAGCAGGGAGCCCAAGTCAGGGCTTGATCCCAGGATCTCAGGACCACGACCTGAGCTGAAGGTAGATGCTTAACTGACTAAGCCACCCAGGCACCCCTGTCAATAATTTTTATATCAAATTTTGGTTTTGTTTCAGATTTGTCACTGCTTTTGTTTCTTTGTATAGTATTCCTACTGTGTAAATGTTTTGTGCAAAATTGGAGACCTTATGGAGCCTGTGCTCTTAGTTTATAAAAGAGAAAACTGATCCCTGGAGAGTGTCCAAGTTCACGCAGCTCACCAGTTAGTTGCAGAACCTGAACCTGTAAGCTCAGAGTGGCCAATTCTTTGATCATTACATCATGGATCAGCTTTGTTTTAACTCTGTTATTGTTGAAACAGGATAATTATATGGCTAATTCTGATAGGAATTTGGAATTTTCTCTAATTGCTGAAATGTTTGATATTTTACAGTGAAATTAACTCAGAATTCTCCAGACTGTTTTTTATCTGCCATGTAATCTCTTTTCCGATTTTGAATCTCTCATGACTTCACTTGCTTCCTGCAAGAAAAACTCAAATTAATTTTTCTGGACCATTTTTTACAACCATCCCACTTGGTAAGTACTACAAACACAAAACTGGCTTAAGATTCATCTGTATACAGTCATTTTAAGCACTTTTTTTTAAGATTTATTTATTTATTTGACAGAGATCACAAGTAGACAGAGAGGCAGGCAGAGAGAGAGAGGGGGAAGCAGGCTCCCTGCCGAGCAGAGAGCCCGATGTGGGGCTCGCTCCCAGGACCCTGGGATCATGACCCGAGCCGAAGGCAGAGAGGCTTTAACCCACTGAGCCACCTAGGTGCCCCGATTTTAAGCACTTTTAAAGGTATATTTTAAAATTTATTTATTTGACAGAGAAACAGCCAGAGAGGGAACATAAGCAGGGGCAGTAAGAGAGGGAGCAGCAGGCTTTCCACAGAGCAGGGAGCCTGATGTGGGGCTGGATCCCAGGACCCTGGAATCATGACCTGAGCTGAAGGCAGATGCTTTAACAACTCAGCTACCAAGGTGTCCCTAAAAGGTAAATTTTAAATATGCAATTGATGTCAAAGAATAAAAGTATTAAAATAGATGTTTTTACTTCTTTTTAAGATTTTATTCATTTCAGAGAGAGAGAGAGTGCATAAAACAGTGGGAGAGGCAGAGGGAGAAGCAGGCTCCCCACTGAGCATGGAGCCCAACTGGAGGCTTGATCCCTCCTATCATGACCTAGGCTAAAGGAAGACACAACCAGCTGAACAACCCAGGCACCTCATAGATCAGATTTTAAATGAATTTTCAAACGTGGTGTATTTGTTTCTGAAGTTTAAGTATTTGTAGTTACCAGAATTCTTTCCTGAGCTAAGATTTGTTTTATTTATTCAGTCATACCAATTAATTAAATCTAAATTATTGTATTAATTTCTGTCCCTTTAACAACACTCTTTAAATACATTTGTTGGCATAAAAGATGGAGCTGAATGACTGGACTTTAAATACAAATTTGGAGGAAAAAAATGTAGCTAACATAACTAAATATTTTTCTTTCCTTTTATATAAAGTCATTGTTTCTCCAAATTTTATTTCTTTGAAGATATTAAATCTTGAATACCAACACTTTCCTGATAAGGAAACACCTGAAAAATTTGGTATGTTTACAAAATCGTGCCTTTTACTTTTTATTCTTCCCCTAAAATCCTTCTATTTTATATTAACTATAAGTCATAGTAGTATTAGCTGCCCTTACTCATTTGGAGGAAGGGACAGTGCTCTTTAGGACCCTCCAAGTGCTTGATCTCATTCAAAGCAGTGTCCTCAGTGATGTACTTTTTTTTTTTTTTTTTAAAGATTTTATTTATTTATTTATTCAACAGATCACAAGTAGGCAGAGAGGCAGGCAGGGGGGGCGGGGAAGCAGGCTCCAAGCCGAGCAGAGAGCCGGATGCGGGGCTCAATCCCAGGACCCTGGGATCATGACCTGAGCCGAAGACAGAGGCCTCAACCCACTGAGCCACCTAGATGCCCCAAGCGATGTACTTCTTAGAATACATATTTGGTCATTACAACCTGATGTAATTTTATGTGACCCATTCCAGAAATACTTAATCCCTGTTATTTCAAAAGTTTTTGGGATATAGGTAAAACTTTTTTTTTTTTTAAAGATTTTATTTATCTGACAGACAGAGTACATGCAGGGAGAGCAGTAGGAAGGAGAAGCAGGACCCCGCTGAGCAGAGAGCCTGATGTGGGGCTTGATCCCAGGACCCCGGGATCATGCCCTGAGCCAAAGGCAAATGCTTAATCGACTGAGCCACCACACACCCCATACAGATAAAGCTATCTTTTAAGAGAATTGAGTATGTGAAATTGGAATTAACAAAATGATAATTATAGAAATTGCCTAAATACTTTTTTTTATGGTTACAAAAAGAATGTGTACTCACAGAAGAATTCTAATAGGTGGGGTTTTTTTATATTACACTGAAGTATTTTCACTGAATTACTTTTTTTCCCCCCCAAGATTTTGTTTATTCGACAGAGACACAGTGACAGAGGGAACACAAGCAGGGGGAGTGGAAGAGGGAGAAGCAGGCTTCCCACTGAGCAGGGAGCCTGATGTGAGGCTCGATCCCAGGACCCTGGGTTCATGACCTGAGCCAAAGGCAGATGCTTAACAACTGAGCCACCCAGGAGCCCCTCTAATAGGTGTTAAAAGATAAACTAAGGCATATTAGGGTACCTAGGATTGAGCCCCTGCATTGGGCTCCCTGCTCAGAGTGGAGCCTGCTTCTCCCTCCCCCTCATGCTTCTCCCTCCCCCTCCTGCTTCTCCTTCTTGTGCTTTCTTTCTGTCAAGTACATAAAATCTTAAAAAAGATAAACCAGGGCATATTAAAAATTTTGAGAGCTCATTTGAAAAATGGATTCGAATCAGGTACCATCCAGTGAATGAAGGACCTAGAAAGGAGCTCTAAGAAGCTGTATAAAATGAAAGATTTCTTTACAGGTATACAGGAGCAGGAACGAGAAAGTTATAGTAGGTGAAAAAGCAGGTGAGTTGGTTACGGTAAGGTTATTTTCCTTTAGGGGGATGGCAGAGGTCTGTTGGGCAGATGACCTAACTAATGCTAATCAGGTGATTCCTGCTCGGTTGGTTGAAGATTCTTTTTCTGGGATAGCTCATACTAAAAATTAAATCTTAGTTTAATGATATGGGGCATGAGCAGAAGGAACTCCATTTTGGGCCTGTGTTTTTTTGGTTTTTGTTTTAAAAACACAGGAGAAGAGGAGTCAGTGGAGATACGGAGACAGAGCAGTAGTGCTTCTTAAACGTTGGCCCGCTTCATGATCACCCCGATGTCTTGCTCTTCCCTTCTGTTTCCTTCCTTTGCAGGCAGCATGTGGCTGGGGGAGGAGCAGGAAGGCTGAGGAGGACAGAGGCAAGATCCAGGGGCTGAGGAGGTGAGTGGCATACACAACAAGCTAAGTAAATAATACATTAAGTAGAATGAGAACCAAGTTTCCTCATTGTTGCAGAAGGAATTTGGAAGTACTGAAGGGAGAGGCTGTGAAGAACTCTAAGGTGTTAAATTAGATTTGGGAATACTGTGGTGGACTCAGAAGTTTTTAACCTCTATATGTTTGCGAGTCTACGGATACACATGGATACAGTGAGCTATGTATCTCTATACACACACACATACATAGCTCAGTCAACAAAGATCAGAAAGCGACCTAGTCGTAATGAAGACCCCACACACCAGATCTTCATGCCTGAATACTAAAAGGAACACCTCCCTAAAAGGAACTAGAGTCTCTGGAGGAATGGCTGATACAAAAACTGGACACAAAAGATAAGCTTCATATACCAGTGGATGGTAGAAAGTATTGAAAACATTACCAGGTGTAAGGCTTTAGAAGCAGAAACTTTCTAGGGATCAAGTCATGTTGTCCTGTGAGACCACAAGAGAAACCCAAATTAGCACAGAATGGCAAAACTCTCATGGAAGAGTAGCTTCGGTGCTGTGGTCTTAACTTCTCTGGTTTCTGCTTTTTTCTTGGGTTTTGGCCAGGTAGTTCGTTACTGTTAGTGGTTTGGGATTTTTAAGCAGCTAAAACTGGGCATTGTCTACTTTCAGTGGTGATGGTGGTTGTGGGAGGGAGGTTGGTACAAATAACCTAATCTACCACTATTGAAATGAA
This sequence comes from Martes martes, assembly GCF_963455335.1. Lineage (NCBI taxonomy): Eukaryota > Metazoa > Chordata > Mammalia > Carnivora > Mustelidae > Martes > Martes martes. The sequence continues at coordinate 69,018,073 of NC_137892.1, read as the reverse complement.
GTCCTTATGATTCTGTTTTTGCAAATACTTGGCTTTTATAGCCAAGGTAGCAACCAGTGGAGGTTTCCAGAAACTTGAGAACTTAAATCTTTCAGTTAGTCACAAGAGTACAGAGGAAGGATACAGAAATTTCTTTCAAGCACTGGACAACATGCCATACTTGAAAGAGTTGATTATTTCCAGGCATTTCACTGACTGTATCAGAACTCAGGCCACAACCATTAAATCTTTGAGTCAATGTGTGTGGTGACTGCCAAGCCTCATCCCCTTCGCATATTAGGTTGCCTCCTGGATGCAGAAGGGATCACACTGTTTATGGCCATGAAAGAAAGACCTCCTTAATCTCAGCACTTAAGTATTTACTGAAATGGATGCTGCCATTCTCGCCAGTCACTCAGAAATATAACATTTAGCTACAGAAGAATTAGCTGAAAACCGTTAAATTTTTGTCAATTCTAAAAACCTGATCCAAAACACTTTATTAAACATTCCATTAAACACTAAAAGGGTACTAATAATAGGCATGTTAAAAAAACACACAAATGAACACTGCTTGTCCATCAGCTTAAGAAACAAATTACCAGCACCTTTGCAGTTCCTGAGTGATCTTCCCCAACTAAAAGATCAGTCCTTCAATCCGTTTTATTTTTATTTTTTTAAAAAGATTCTGTTTATTTATTTGACAGACAGAGATCACAAGTAGGCAGAGAGGCAGGCAGAGAGAGAGAGGAGGAAGCAGGCTCCCCGCTGAGCAGAGAGCCCAATGCAGGATCATGACCTGAGCGGAAGGCAGAGGCTTTAATCCACTGAGCCACCCAGGCGCTCCTTCAATCCGTTTTATACACCTAATCCTCCATTATCCAGATCAGCATCTGATTTTCAGGTTAAGTGTGGTAAGGCAGATCAAAAACAGCCATGGGAGTGGAGTGAGGTACACTGATCTGTCCTTTAAGCCACAATATGGAAGTAGTAGTCAAGTTACAGGTAAAATGATGAATTTCAAGACTGAATCCATTTTCTAACTAAATGAAACAAGACTTCAACACAGGATCCAGATGTATCTTCTGTGGGCCAAGAGATACTCCTGAATACTTGAAGCAACTGTTTGGTAGTAGAAGTAGGCTTTAAGGAAAAAAGCTCTTGGAGGCTTTTGATTCAACACTCACTGTATCAACACCAAGTACAAAACTGAATTTCTAAGATTCAGCACTCAGTGGAGAGGGCACAGCCCTGGAGGTGGGTTGAAGCTGTGGAAATGTAGCCCAAGGTGAGCTTGCTGAGAACATACCTTGGGGGTACCAGAGGGCACCGTTCTTGTGGTGGTGCTGTGTGCTGCCAGCAGGCGGCGCTAGAAAAATCACCTGGGCAGGGAGCTGTTAAAAGGGCACACTGGAAGCTGGACTGGAAGGGCCTTGAGGGGAAAAGAAGTGTTCCACCACTACCCTCTAGTGACTGAGCTTTATACTCCGTCTGCTGAGAGCCCAGGTCTTTGTACAGAGTCTGGATCCATTACTGCAGAGAAGGCAGTGAAGGCTGGATTTCGACATGAGAAGCAACAACATGGTAACTGATACAACTATTACTTATTAAATAATTTAGACATTAAAAAAAACCTAAGTTCTTTTTGCTTTAAGAGTCACTGACAGGATACATGCACATGCATGGTTATAAAAACGTCTTACATGATATACAAGAAACAGGGTAGTGATTTTAAGGAGGGGAACAGGACAGCTAGGGGATAGGAGGGGGGGGGCTGGTTCTTTTCTCTTGCATATCTTTTATACTATGTGAATTCTCTACCATGTGCCTGTACTATTAAAAATGGTATTTCAGGGGCACCTGGGTGGCTCAGTTGGTTAAGTGTCTGCCTTCAGCTTCGGTCATGATCCCGGCATCCTGGGATCGAGCCCCACATTGGGCTCCTGGCTCAGTGGGGAGCCTGCTTCTCCCTCTCCAGCTTGCCCTGCTTGTGTTCCCTCACTTGCTGACAAATGATTTTTTTTTTAACAGATTTTTATTTATTTATTTGTCAGAGATCACAAGTAGGTAGAGAGAAAAGAGGAAGCAGGCTCCCCGATGAGCAGAGAGCCCGATTTGGGGCTCGATCCCAGGATGCCGGGATCTCAACCAGGGCTGAAGGCAGAGACTTTAACCCACTGAGCCACCCAGGCACCCCCTGACAAATGATTTTGTAAAAAATTAAGATTTTATTAAATTTTGGGGTGCTTAGGTGGCTCAGTGGGTTAAGCCTCTGCCTTCGGCTCAGGTCGTCATCTCAGGGTCCTAGGATTGGGCCCTGCGTTGGGCTCTCTGCTCAGCTCTGCTTTTCCTTTTCCAACTTGTGATCTCTCTCTCTCTCTCTGTCAAATAAATAAATAATTTAAAAAATATTTTATTAAATTTTAAAAATCTTTAATTAAAAAAATTTGAGTTTTGAAAATTTTTGAAGATTTTGTCAGAGAAAGAGCACAAGTAGGGGGAGAGGCAAGCATAGGGAGATGACCTGAGCCAAAGGCAGATGCTTAACCAGTGGAGCCACCCAGGTGTCCCTGAAAAAAAATTTTTTTTTAAAAAATCAAGGATTTTTAAAATTTCTTTGAGAGAGAGAGACATAGCAAGAGAGGGAAGACAAGAGCAGGGAGAGTAGGCGAGGGAGAAGCAGGCTTCCTGACAAGCAGGGAGCCCAATGTGGGGCTTGAATCCAGGACCCTGGGATCATGACCTGAGCTGAAGGCACACGCTCAACGACTGAGCCACCCAGGTACCCCTAAAAATGGTATTTTAAAAATGAAGAGAACTCCGCATAAATGATCTCTTCAAAGCCAGCAAGGGTGTCTAGTGTAAAGCAGGGGCCAGCAAAGTGTGGCCTGAAACTATACAGGCTTGGAACTAAGACTCTTTTTTACATTTTTAAAAGTTTAAAAAATATGTGACTAGCCTGCAAAGTTAAAATAATTCTCACCCTTCACAAACAATGGAATACTTCCATGACAAAGTATTTTTAGACTGTAAGATTACGGTCCTGTTTTATTCTAGTATACGTTGTCTCCACAGGCCGACTAGGCCAACCCTCACCACCCTTTTGTTTCTAAACTTCTCCCTTTCTGATCACCTATTTAACCCTCTGCAACTCCCTAAATCCTTCCACTCTACCCACATGAGAAATATCCCCTACTATCCTCAACCTCTTATCCAACAATATCTATATCTTCTTTTTTTTATTTTTATTTTTTTTAAAGATTTTATTTATTTATTTGACAGACAGAGGTCACAAGTAGGCAGAGAGAGAGAGGAGGAAGCAGGCTCCCTGCTGAGCAGAGAGCCCGATGCGGGACTCGATCCCAGGACCCTGGGATCATGACCTGAGCCGAAAGCAGAGGCTTTAACCCACTGAGCCACCCAGGTTCCCAATCCTACATCTTCTTGTTCTAACTTCATATTTTTCAGATTTTTACCAGGACTCACAGTAAGAAATTTAAGGTAAACAACTGACACGTTCAAAAACGTACACAAATGAACTAAGATTTACCAAAAAACCCCTCAAAGTTATATACGACTTTACTGATATACAAATATAACAAATTCAGAAATGCAAAATTCCTTGGAAGAGTTGTTTATATGGTGCAATATTCAATTGTTCTTACATTCCCTCCCACAAGGCTTTTCTCTTCTCCATTCCACCAAAACAGCTTTTACGAAGGTCACCAGTGATCTCAACATTGCTCACTTACTTCTCAAACCTCATCCTACTTTACTTGTTAACATCATCTAATCCAGCAGTAACTCTGATGTGGCCCATCACTCCCTCCTCAAATGCTTCATTTGCCTTCCAGGGCACCCCTTTTGGGTTTGTTCCTAACTCACTGAGAGTTCCCTCAGTCTCCTTTACTGCTTCTCATATCTGATGTCTAAACACTGGGGGGTACTCTGGAGTTCTCGGAAATCTCTATGTAAATGCACTTGCTTGGAGATCTGGTCCTATTGAACAGCTTGAAATTCCAAGTCTATGTGAACTTCTACATTTTCATCTCTAGCCCAGATCTCTCCTCTGAACTCCTGACTCATATCTAACTCCTCTTAATATGAGCTATGAGTTTCATCTCAGATTTCAACTGTCTAAACCCAACTCCTATCCTTCCTTTCCCTCAAGTACTCTTCATGCCAACTTCTCCATGTCAGTAAGTTCCACCTTTGTTCTACTTGCTGAGGCCCAAGTCATCTTTGATTTCTCTTTCATACTCCACATGCAATCAATCTATAGGCAAAGGCTGAGCTCTACGTTAAAATTACTCAGGTCCAACCACTACTAACCACTGGTCTTAACCAGTCAGCAGCCTACTGCCTCCCTTGAATCTTATGGTCTATTTTCAACACAAACACAACAGTCATAAGACAGTTTCAATAAATCAGATAATGCTATATCTTTGGTTCAAAACCTTTCAATGGATCCCAAATGAAAATAATTCCAGAAGACCTTACAGGGGCCTACATGTGACCTGACCCCTGGCTACCTCTCTTACCTCCATCTCTTTAATCTCTCCTCCTCCTTCACTTCCATTCCAGCCACACTGGTTTCTTTGCCATTCCCTGAACATGCCAAATTCACTCTTAGGGCCTTCGCACTTGTCATTTCCTTTGCCAGGGAGGTTCTCTCTCTACTTACATGAATGGCTCTCATTTCCTTCACATCTGTGCTCAGATGTCACCTCAGCTTCCCTGACCATCCTTTTTAACTTTTATTTTTTTAATTTTTATTTATTTATTTTTTAAAGGTTTTATTTATTTATCTGACAGGCGGGGGGCGGGGAGCAGGCTCCCCGCTGAGCAGATAGCCCGACCCAAGGCTCGATCCCAAGACCCTGAGATCATGACCTGAGCCGAAGGCAGAAGCTTAACCCACTGAGCCACTCAGGCACCCCTCTTTTTAACTTTTTAATAATCTCTACAACCAACGTGGGGCTTGAACTTACAACCCCAAGAGCAAGAGTCGCATGCTCTCCCAACCGAGCCAGCCAGGTGCCCCCTTGACCATTCTTTTTAAAAAAGCATCCACACTCCAATTGCAACCCCTGCCCAATCCCTTCCCCTGCTTCATTTTTGTCTACAGCATGTATTACCATCTGGTGCCTTTACACACTCCACAAACATGTACTAGGCTGCTACAAATACGTTATATACCTTTAGTTTGTCCAGGCGAAACTTCTGAAAGAAATAGCTTTTTATATTAACCTCTTCTTCCACAGCTAAAAAGGCTAGGGAGCATCCCAGGTCATAGATACCAATCCTTAGACTCAAATGAAACAACAGGATTCTCTACCTCTTCTGAGAATTTGAACGGACAGAGATACAGTCAAATGGATAGTAGGAGGTAATGCAAGGCAGTGATGAAAGCACAAAAGCACAGGCAGCCATGTTAGGCAGTGTGCATGAGGAAAATCTGAAGAAGGCCAGAAGACAGAGAGGCAGGCAGATAAGATAGGCAGATAAGACAAAGTATGGAGAGGAGAATGACAGTATGACTTCCAAGAAGTGGAACAGAGCCATGGTCCCTGACTGGCTAGGTCCAGTGCCATGACACTCAGATTCACATAAGCTTTGTTTCCTAAACTTGAATTAACAACAACATGGCTTTACAACTGCTGTATGTTTACCCTGCTGCCTTTTATCTAAGTCTGAGAAGTTCTCCTCCTACATTTTTATACAGATTTACCTCACCATATATATTCTAAAGAAAATTACTCCTATAGTCAAGGTTAAAAAAATTTACCATTTATTTTTAAAGGCATTAATAAAAACCTTAACATACTTTATACTAAGAAAGATATAATATACAAATGGGCTGAGTTGAAATTTTCACAGATTGACTTTTCTTTACTACATGTAACTGAGTTTCTTTTAATTACTCACATTTCCACTGCTGAGTTATTCAAACTGATTATTCCCTTGAAACACACGGCTGGTTATTTAAGCATGAGTCACGTGCGACAAGGGGAAATGCAGGCGATTATGCCACCCAACCAACTGTTCATGAAGAAAAGATGAAATTTTGTTCATGTTGACCATGGTGCATCAAAATACCATTCTCCTCAGGAGAGAGCTGCACCTGTTTTTTGGGGAAAAAAGATCGAGATGTAAGTATGCAATTAAAAAACCTATTTTCTTATAAAATCAAAAGAAATGGGGAGCCTGGGTAGCTCAGTTGGTTAAGTGTCTGCTTTTGGCTTGGGTCATGATCACAGAGTCCTGGGATGGAGCCCTGTGTCAGGCTCCCTGCTTAGCATAGAGTCTGCTTCTCCCTCTGCCTGCCACTCCCCCTGCTTGTACTCTCTCTGTCAAATAAAATCCTAAAAACAACAACAACAAAAAAACAAACACCAAAAAAACAAAAGAAAAAGAAAATGCAAAGCAATACACTCATCAAGGGAAATAAAACTAGAATATAATATGCTAATATATTTAATGCCACAATAAATTCAATCTTTATAAGATACAGAATTACACAAATTATGAAATTCACGTGAGTAAATGTGCAAGACTATTTAAAAAATAGTATTTTTTAATAAAGATTTTATTTATTTGACAGAGAGATCACAAGTAGGCAGAGAGAGAGAGAAAGCATGATCCCTGCTGAGCATAGAGCCTGATGAAGGGTTCTATCTATCCCAGGAACCTGAGATCATGACCTGAGCTGAAGTGCTAAATTTTGGGCTAAACAATTGATAATACACTCACCAATTATCTGCAGCTATGCTTTAAAAAAAAAAAAAGACTGAAATAATAACATGGAATCACCTAAAATGATGATGAAATAAATCATCAACAATGAGATGATTACTACTATAGCATCCTTCAGTTTTCTTCTCTTACCCAAAGTACTGGATTTTCTTTCAAAAAGTTATTATTTTTTAAGATTTTAGATTGTAGATTTTATTTATTTGACAGAGCACAAGCAGGGAGAGTGGCAGGCAGAAGGAGAGGAAGAAGGAGAAGAAGCAGGCCTCCCCGCTGAGTCCAATGTGGGGCTCGATCCCAGGACCCTGGTATCATGATCTGAGCCAAAGGCAGTTGCCCAAACAACCGAGCCACCCAGGTGCCCCAGAAAAAAATTCTGCATTACTTCTTAGTCTTTTCATTTTCTTATTTTTTAAGTAATGTCTACACCCATTGTGGGGCTCTAACTCACGACCCTGAGATTGAGTCACATGCTCTTCCGACTGAGTCAGCTGTCCTTGAGAAAATATTTGTGATCTCTACTGTAGGCTAACAATGGTGGTGAACTTGTTCCTATAAGCCAAGTCTCAGATGATGAGTCTTCAAATGGCATATACTACTTAGGTGCATTTTCTCCAACTGAAGAACTGATATATTTCTGAGGACAAAAAAGGAAATACAGCAGTGTCTTTCAAGTCCTTCAATAGGAAGGATTTCATCATAATATCTTGTGGCAAAAACGTGAACCATCCCACTTTGCTAAAAAACAAAGACAGTATTCATCTTTTTTCCCTGCCACCAGACAGTATTCAGCTTTTATGGCTTGTGCACCAAAATTCACTTGATAAAGTTTTCAGCAAAGACAAGACCTATAGCTCTTAAACACATGAAAGGATGCTGGACTTTACAATAATAAAATAAAAAATTATAATGAGATAACCATTTCCAACTATTAGACTGACAAGAATCCAAAGGTTTCATAGATTATTGAACAGACTGGGGGAAACAGGAACTCTCAATGTTGGTGAGAATATTAAGAAGGTCTCTACAGAGAACAACATGGCAAGAAATTATTAAAATTATAGATGTATATTCTCTTCAACCTAGCAGTTCTCATTCTAGAATCCAAATCTAGGTTAGAATTCTAGACTCTATTAAGGTAATCCTAAAAATGTATTCATAAATCTACAAAAAGAATTATGTAAAAGAGTACTGACTGTAGCATTAAATAGCAAACAATTAGGAAAGCCTAAAATTCCATCCATAAGAGCTTAATTAAGTATGAGACACATCTCTACATAAAAATATCATGCAACTTTGGGGCGCTTAGGTGGCTCAGTGGGTTGAAGCCTCTGCCTTCGGCTTAGGTCATGATCCCAGGGTCCTGGGATCGAGCCCCGCGTCAGGCTCTCTGCCTACTTGTAATCTCTGTCTGTCAAATAAATAAATAAAATCTTAAAAAAAAAAAATACCATGCAACTTTAAAAAACAAGGCAGTTTTATATACTGGTATGGAGCAGTCTCCAAAAAATGTTGAGGAAAAAGCACTTACCTATTAAGAGTTAACACTGTATGGATTACCTACAAAAATGAAAAATTTTAAAAGTTGAAAGGAATAATATGATAGAAACATCTTACCAGATTTATTTCAATTATATATTATCTTTAGTGTCAGTGAACATACACAGCACACATACACACGAACACAAAACATCAAAAGGTGTGCTGTGAAGTCTCCCTCACATGCCTACCTTCTAGTCTCTCTCCAGAGATGACCTGAGTATCACCCTGAGGTGACCATCAATGCACAGACATGTCTGTAAGTGTGTATTTACATCAATGGCAGGGAGCACAATGCATCTCTGCATCTTTTTTCATTTAAATATATCTATCTTCCTATCAGATTGTTCTACTTAACAAGCAACAATGCAGTTTTTTATTTGAGAGAGAGAGTGCGTGCCGGAACGGGAGGAAGAGCAGGAAGAGAGGGACAAGCAGATTCCACGCTTAGCAAGGAGCTCGTCCCCACGACCTCGAGATCATGACCCAAGCCAAGATCAAGAGTTGGAGACCTAACTGACTGAGATACCCAGGCGCTCCAACAATGTAGTTGTTTAAAAAATAAAGAATTTATGGCTTTTTCCCATGATTCCTTAGTCTTTCAATGTTAAATTATTTTATTTTTATTTTTCTATTTTTTAAAATTTTCCCTCTTGGGGCACCTGGGTGGCTCAGTGGGTTAAAGCCTCTGCCTTCGGCTCAGGTCATGATCCCAGCATCCTGGGATCGAGCCCCACATCGGGCTCTCTGCTCGGCGGGGAGACTGCTTTCTCCTCTCTCTGCCTGCCTCTCTGCCTACTTGTGATCTCTGTCTATCAAATAAATAAAATCTTAAAAAAATAAAGAATTAAAAGAATAAACTGAATATAAGTATCTCATGCTTTTCAAAAGTTTGTCTTAGGCCACTCTGTACCAAAAACCTACACTAGCAGCACCTGTTTTCACTAACCAAAAGAACTCTGAAGAGGATTTACATTTTTATGAAAATAAGGCAAAACCCAGAAATAACGTTCAGTGTGTGTTTTGCAAAGGCTGTTACAGAGGCACAGCCAGGCTCCTTCCCTGGCGTCTTAGCATCCCGCTGCCGTATTTCTGAACTGTGAGCATCTGTGTTTTATCTCGATTTATTTTGTGTATCTGCTAGCAAGTTGTGTACTAAGGTACCAGAAAATCCCAAGCGGTTACTTTTGTCATCTGAGATGTTCAGAAATTTTCCATATAAATTAAAGGTAAGTGGTACTTCTTGGCTTTATGCTATTTCAGATTATGAAAGGTTTCCCAGAAATGCTCTACTTCCAGGTATTGGGGGAAACCTATAATATTAAAAAACAGATTCAAACTATTTTAGAACTTTTATAAATAACAATGGAAAAAATAAATCTTGAACTGTAACACAGAGCTACTCAGCACTTAGATAAGGGGGAAGAATAAAGGAATTATTAACTAGTTTATTCTTTGGGGGAAGCAGTATGACAACATACCATGATCTTCACAGAACTACTTAGAATCTAAAGCTTAATACCTGAAATTAATCATCAATACACAGAAATAATTCTATGGAACTATGTTAAATAAGAAAACCCAAAACAGATGTCTTATTACCATGTAGAAACATTTATCACTGGCCCCAAGCATGACATATTACTTTTAGGTACTTGAGAGAAACAGATTATAATATCATTGTTTCATATACTTTTTTTAAATTTATTTTTTAATTTTTTTATTATAATAAACATATAATGTATTTTTATCCCCAGGGGTACAGGTCTGTGAATCGCCAGGTTTACACATTTCACAGCACTCATCATAGCATATACCCTCCCCAATGTCCATTTCCCCACCACCCTCTCCCGTCCCCCCTCCCCCCAGCAACCCTCAGTCTGTTTTTTGAGATTGAGTCTTTTATGGTTTGTCTCCCTCCCAATCCCATCTTTTCATTTTGTTTCATATACTTTTGTTTTAACCATCACAATAGTTATCTTTTAAAAACATGGAATAGGGGATGTCTGGGTGGCTCAGTCGGTTAAAAACACGGAATAACTGAAAATTAATTGTTACAGAATGGGAAAGGTGCTGGAAAAGAACTGTGTCACTGAGTAAGTCTCCAAGAAAAATATGATGAAATGTTTGTTTAAAAATAGGAGGAACTGGGGTGTCTGGGTGGCTCCGTGGGTTAAAGCCTCTGCCTTCGGCTCAGGTCACGATCCCAGGGTCCTGGGATCGAGCCCCGCATTGGGCTCTCTGCTCAGCAGACAGCCTGGTTCCCCCCCCTCTCTTTCTGCCTGCCTCTCAGCCTACTTGTGATCTCTGTCAAATAAATAAATAAAATCTTTAAAAAAGAAAAAAAATAGGAGGAACTGGCGTGCCTGGCTGGCTTAGTCTCAAGACTGTGTGACTCTCGACCTCAGGGTCATTGAGTTCAGCCCCACACTGGGTGTAGAGATAACTTAAATAATAAAACTTAAAAATAACAGGAGGAACAGGTAGTAGTATACTTGTCTTCCTTCCACAGATTATGAAAATAGGCATTGGGCAACAGATAGCATAGGGCAGAGATCCATGAAAAAAGCAAACACTTAAGGTGAGTTTTCCACTCACCCCATTTTGGGAGGACACAATTTCCAAGGCAGAGCTTGAACAGGTATTGTTCTTCGTATGTGGAAAAAGAGAGAGTTTGGGCCTTGGAATAAGGGACCTAGAATCTAAAGAGGTAGGGTCTAGAAAGCAGGGATTTGAAAATGAGGAGCTCTAGAAATCTGTGTAAAAATTCTTCCTAGGTACTTGCCCAAATCCTTAATTATGCAGATACCATGGAGCTTGGAAGCAGTGCAGGGGGGGCTGAGAACTGGAGGGAGAGTTTTGAGGTCATACAGGGTGCCACTGTACCCAAGGAAAAGCCATTTCACCTCTATGAGTCTTTTTCTTGTCTGTAAAATGGGAATAGTAATATCTAACTTGATGGTGCTATAAAGATCAAATGAAGTAAGCTAAGCCTAGAACACCCAGTAATCTTTCATGTGCAGTTTCTAGTTTCCTTTACAACAAAAACTCAAACTAATAAACCTAAGGAGTTTACTGAAAACAAATTCCATAAAGTAAGATTTTACTTACTCTCAGCAAGAAGTCTTTATCTAAACACAAAGACTACAATGCTTCACATCTGTCTTCCGCCTGGAAACCAAGATCTGGTTTTATTTAGTGAAATACGGCTCTCCACCATCCTTCCGGGCTGCCACAGTGGTGCCTGTGAATGCCCTGGCTGATGCTCTCAAGAGCATTAACAATGCTGAGTTCTTATTAGGCCATGCTCCAGAGTCATCATTCAGTTTCTAACTGTGATGACGAAGCATGATTACATTGGTGATAGAAATCACTGATGATCACAGAGCTGGGAAAATTGCTCTAAACCTCATGGGAAGGTTAAACACATATGATCAGCCCCAGATTTGATGTACAACTGAAAGATCTAGAAACATGGCAGAATAATGTTCCTGTCCCATCAGTTTGGTTTCATTGTCCTCACAAACTCAACTGGCAACATGGACTATGAAGAAGCAAGATGAAAACACACAGGAGGGAAAATCCTGGGATTCTTCTTCTAGGGATATAATATATACATCCAAATAAAATCCCTCAATGGACATGAATGAATGAATGAAGTGAAATGTAAATTCCAAATTATGTGCCATTTTAAAATATAAAAGACGAATTTATGTGTCATAATAACTAGTAATGAAATGATTAGAACTTGAAAACTCATAAATTACTTTCCTTAACTGTATTACTTGTTATCTCCAAAATATGTTACATATAGTATCTTAAAACAACAGCTGAACTCATGCATAATCGTAACTAAAAACAATCCCGTGTGAAAGAGTACATATTATAGGATTCCCTCATATAAAGTCTAAAATAGGTAATCTTTGATCACAGAATTCAAAATGGTGACTTTTTATATTGAAGAAAATGGTCTATATCTTGATTTCTAGGTGTAGTTAACAATGATATGCCTTCTCAAAACATCAAACTCTCCATTTTATTTTAAAGATTTATTTCAGTGAGAGTGAGGGAGAGAGCAAGACAGAGAGCAAGAGAGAGCAGGGGGAACGGCAGAGAGAGGGGGATAAGCAGACTCCTGCTGAACGGGGAGTCTGACAAGGGGGGGGGCTTGATCCAAGGACTCCGAGATCACAACCTGAGCCAAAATCCAGAGTCAGACGCTCAACTGAGCCATCTAGCCACCCCCAAACTCTCCATTTTAAATCTGTGCATTTTACTGTATATAAATTATACCTCAAACAAAGGTACTGTGAAAAAAAAAAAGTGGGCTATGTACAAATGTTGTTGAGCCCTTCTGAGAGGCCATGATTCATACATAAAAATGACCAAATGCCAAGTACTTAGTGAGAGAATTATATAATGAATGTCTTCTACAAACTGCCGTATACAAAACACAGACTCTGTCTGCAGTGGCAGGAATTGCTCTTATTCAAGGTTCAGAATTTGATTTCTGAGCTGAATTGTTTTTATACTCATCAAGAGCTTCAAACAACAGGAGTCTTGGAAGTTTTTTTTTTATTTTTTTATTTTTTTTTTATTTTTTTTTTTAAAGATTTTATTTATTTATTTGACAGACAGATCACAAGTAGGCAGAGAGGCAGGCAGAGAGAGAAGGGAGGAAGCAGGCTCCCTGCCGAGCAGAGAGCCCGATGCGGGGCTCGATCCCAGGACGCTGGGATCATGACCTGAGCCGAAGGCAGCGGCTTTAACCACTGAGCCACCCAGGCGCCCCAGTCTTGGAAGTTTTTAACTGTTAAAAACCATTAACCCTGTAGTTTATTTACGTTAATGGCGACCATGCAGAAAAGCTATGTTTACTAAACGTGAGTAAGGTATAGTGATCTCTGGTCAATCTTTTAATGAAGGCACTCTTCCAGTATGTCACCTCACCTGTCTCTCTTCCGCCACCCAGGCGCCCCTTAATAGTTTTCTATTAACTTTTCTATTTTTTAACATTTCATTTAAAAAAATTTTTTTTCGAAAAAAGGTTTTATATATTAGAGAGAGAGAGAGAGAGAGAGCGCGCGCGCACACGCGTGCGCATGCACGCACAAGCAGGAGGAGCGGCTAAGGGATAAGGAGAAGCAGGCTCCCCACTGAGCAGGGATCCCGACATGGGTCTCCATCCCAGGACCGCAGGATCATGACCTGAGCCCAAGGCAGATGGTTAACCAACTGAGCCACGGAGGCGCCCCACCGTTTCAATTTTTTAAAACATATGTTGTGAAATTTATATAAAAGGTTCACTTTTATAATAATGGTACACTTACTCCTTAATTGAAATGTGAGCACCTTCCTTCTTTTTGGTTTTGTTTGAAACCCTGTAAGGAAACATAAAGGAATTTAAAAGAACAGCATACACATTTCCACTTTGTTCATATAACACATTTTACTAGTTCCACTTAAGAAAGTATCATCAGAAAATAAGGGTTCACAGCCTTTAAATATGCTTTAAAAGTGATCCCAGCATAAACAACTATTAGGCTGTAATTAAGAAATTTTCTTTCACGAAGTCCAGTGATGTTCCTGAGCCAACTTATACCTTAATTCTGTCAAGTAAAATATACACTGTGTCACTCTCATTTATGAAAACAAAACCATTAGTGACTGGGGTGCCTGGGTGGCTCAGTGGGTTAAGCCTCTGACTTCAGCTCAGGTCATGATCTCAGGGTCTTGGGATCGAGCCCCACATCGGGCTCCCTGCTTGGCAGGGAGCCTGCTTCCCCTCCCCCCCTTCTGCCTGCCTCTCTGCCTACTTGTGATCTCTGTCTGTCAAATAAATAAATAAAATCTTAAAACAACAACAACAACAAAAAAACCATTAGAGACTATGTACTAAAGAACATTTTAGAAGTTAAAAAAAGCAGGACCAGTATTTATCTGTTTTTCCTGGTCAAACCTAACCCAAATGCCCTATTCCTCTCTTCTGGCTTCCACGTGTCCTTCTTTCCCTACACATGTATCAACTTTCCACTTTACTGCTAATCTATACTTTAGAGACCACAAGATATATTAAAAGTGATTTACTCTTAGTAAGTACCAAAGTTATAGCCTATTTCATGTTATTTCAAAAACACTACTCTTAAATCATCTGCATTATGCTTGGGTTTCTAGATGTCCAGAGGCTAAGAGGTGGACCCAAATCCTGTCTGGCTGTCCTAATGCAAACAGGTTGTTAATGGAAAATTTGTCAGGCATGTTTCTGTGAAGCAATGGTTAAGAAATGCTAGCTGACGGGCGCCTGGGTGGCTCCTTTGGCTGAATGTCTGACTCTTTTTTTTTTTTTTTAATTTTAGCTGAGTATCTTTTTTTTTTTTTTTAAGATTTTATTTATTTATTTGACAGAGAGAGATCACAAGTAGGCAGAGAGGCAGGCAGTGAGAGGGAAGCAGGCTCCCTGCCGAGCAGAGAGCCCGAAGAGGGACTCACGGGACTCGATCCCAGGACCCTGAGATCATGACCTGAGTCGAAGGCAGTGGCTTAAACCACAGAGCCACCCAGGCGCCCCTGAGTGTCTGACTCTTAATTTCAGCTCTGGTCATGTTCTCAGGGTTGCAAGAATGAGCTCTGCATAGGGCTCTGGGCTCAGAAGCCTGCTTAAGATTCTCTCCCCCTCTCCCTCTGCCCCTCCCTTCACTAATAAATAAATAAATCTTTAAAAAAAAAAAAAAAAAAAGCTAGCTGAGAGTTGTGCCTCACAATCCCAGAGAAGCAGCTCTTTCTCCCCATGCCTTAATAGAACACCTTTTGTACCAAAGCAAAACAAAAACCAAAAAACAAAACCAAGTTAGCTGTAGACAGTGGTGGTTAAAACATATTTAAGCTGTTAGAAAACTTAATAATGAGTAGTGGCTTCTTTTTAATGGTAACAATTTCAAAGAGAAAAAATGCAGTATCTAGGAAACTGTTATTTCTTTACACTTCTGAATGTCAATGTTTTACATTTTAATGTATGCAGATATATGAATAACACCCCTTAAAGATCTTTTCTTAGGAACAAGTTAGTCATAGGTTGGTCATGAATTTGTGGCAAATAATCTGGACCAGGCTGCATTTCCAAGAACCGTTGCTTGAACTCAGGAAAGAAACGGAAACATCTGCAGTTTAATGGTCAGCATCATAGTTCTAAGTTCTAAGTTCTAAGATTTTCTAAGTGAAAATCTGCTAGGTTTTAATAACAGAGTAAGCTCTAGTACTTCAAATAGAAGTACTTATAAATGTAATTTTACCAAGTCTAATGTTCATCCGTGCCATCCTTCAAATTAAATATATTCAAAATGTTGGAGTGCCTGGGTAACTCCGTTAAGCATCTGATTCTTGGGGCGCCTGGGTGGCTCAGTGGGTTAAAGCCTCTGCCTTCGGCTCAGGTCATGATCCCAGGGTCCTGGATCGAACCCCACATCGGGCTCTCTGCTCGGCAGGGAGCCTGCTTCTCCCTCTCTCTCTGCCTGCCTCTCTGCCTACTCGTGATCTCTGTCTGTGAAATAAATAAATAAAATCTTTTAAAATTAAAAAAAAAGCATATGATTCTTGATTTTGGCTCAGGTCACGATCTCAGGGTGGTGACACTGAACCCTGCATCAGTTTTATTCCAATCATAAAAGTTAAAAAAAAGGGCAAAACTAATCTGTGATGTTAGAAGTCAAGAAAATGGTTACCCTTGAGAAATGGATTGGTAGTGATCAGAAGGAAACACAAGGATGCTTCAGGACTATGATAATGTTTTGTTGTTGTTTTTTTAAATATAGCTCTTTGTTTTCTTTTAAGATTTTTATTTATTTGTCAGAGAGAAAGAGAGAGTGTGCGCGTGCCCGTGTGCGAGAGCACATGCACATAAGCAGGGGGAGCTGCAGGCAGAGGGAGAAGCAGGCTCCCTGCTGAGCAAGGAGCCCAGTATGGGACTTGATCTGTGGGGTCATGACTTGAGCTGAAGGCAGATGCTTAATGGACTTAGCCACCCAGGCATCCCAATAATGTTCTTTTTAATCAAGCTGTTCACTTCTAATGTATGCATTTTTCTGCACATGTTTTTTTTTTTTAAGATTTTATTTATTTATTTGACAGAGAGAGATCACAAGCAGGCAGAGAGGCAGGCAGAAAGAGAGAGGAGGAAGCAGGCTCCCTGCCGAGCAGAGAGCCCGATGTGGGGCTTGATCCCAGGACCCTGGGATCATGACCCGAGCTGAAGGCAGAGGCTTTAACCCACTGAGCCACCCAAGCGCCCCAGTCTGCACATGTATTTCAATAAAAAGTTTACAACAATGACCAAATAAAACCATGAACCTATGCATAATATAAAGCTGAAAATAAATCAAAATATGGTGCATCTGAGTCAAAGAGCTCTCTCTTGTTCTAAAAAATTGAAAAATAATCATATATATATTATATATATATATTTTTAGATTTATTTATTTCAGAGAGAAAAAGCATGCAAGTGTGTATGTAAAAGGGGAGGGGTGGAGAGAGGGGGAGAGAACCCCAAGAATCTCACTCTGTGGTGAGCCTGAGGCAGGGCTTGAGACCACGACCTTGAGACCATACCCGGAGCTGAAACCAAGAGTCTGACACCCAACCGTGTCACCCAGCTGCCCCTACATTTTTCAAAAATTTTCACAATAAAAAATATATGGAGAGAAATGTGAACTGCAGAAAATGGAAGCTTAGCAAGTTAAGTGATTGGTCTCAAATTATAACCTATTAATTTCTTACTTTCCATTATCTTGTTGGTTATTAAAAGGGGAATTTCATCATACAATATAAATACACCAAGGTTATAAAACAGCTCAACATTAGCTTTTAAATAATAGTATTAATGGGAGTACGTACGGGTAATACATTTAAAAAATTACACCTTCAAGTCAGTTGTTTTTCTTCTTCTATACGTTAATTAACCAGAAATTCAAGTACTTACAATAATATCACATCATAAACTCAGCATGGCGTAACAGCTTCCTTTTAAAAAACTTAAAAATTGGGGCACCTGGGTGGCTCAGTGGGTTAAAGCCTCTGCTTTCGGCTCAGGTCATGCTCTCAGGGTCCTGGGATTGAGCCCCACATCAGGCTCTCTGCTCAGTGGGGAGCCTGCTTCCCTTTCTGCCTGCCTCTCTGCCTACTTGTGATCTCTGTCTGTCAAATAAATAAATAAAATCTTAAAAAACAACAACAACAAAACTTAAAAATTACAATAACTTGAGACAGAGGTTATGCTTCCATCACAGCAAGGTTATTGCTGTGGAGACAATGACACCGGTAATATGTTCTGCTAGGCTCATGGCGTAGAGTGGAAGTTACAAGACTTTTCAATATTAGAAAAAAAATCAAGGAATAAAAATTTTAGATCATTTGCCAAAATAGCAATCAGTGTACTTTCTACAGTTTGATTTCTAGGGGGTATAGCTCATGGTTAGAGCATTTGACTGCAGTTTGATTTCTAAGGTCCTAAGGTCAAGAAATTGGATCCAAAAGGTTGCAGGTAGAGAATTTGTGAAGTATGTCCACATTTAAGGGAAGATCAAAGAAGCCCAACTGAATAAACTGTGGACTGACACTGACAAATGTGGGCTGAACAAAAGTTCTTTCTAAAAGTGCTATTTTGGGGTGCCTGGGTGGCTCAGTTGTTGGGTGTCTGCCTTCGGCTCAGGTCATGATCCCAGGGTCCTGGGATCGAGCCCCGCATAGGGCTCCCTGCTTGATGGGAAGCCTGCTTCTCCCTCTCCCACTCCCCCTGCTTCTGTTCCCTCTCTCACTGTCTCTCTCTGTGTCAAATAAATAAGAAAAAAAAAAGTGCTATTTTGAAGATTATGATTCTGACTTTGGAGGAACTACAGTGATTGGCAGTGGAAGGAAATCACATGTAAAATTCCTTAAATAAAAATTTATTGATTTTTAAATTTAAAAAAATTAAAAAAATTCTTGATAAATCCCAATACTACATGCCTGCAACAGACTGATATATCAAATGATAAGTATGGAGCTTCCGTCCCTAACGTCCAGCCTGGATTATCACCTCAGATCTTCCTCTATGCACAAAAAGAACTTAACACTTTTTGTCTTTCTTTTTTCAAGATATTATTCATTCTTTCTCTATCTCCTACAATGTATTTTTTAAAAAAGATTACTTATTTGACAGAGATCACAGGTAGGCAGAGAGGCAGGCAGAGAGAGGGGGGAAGCAGGTTCCCTGCTGAGCAGAGATTCCCAATGCGGGGCTAGATCCCAGGACCCTGAGATCATGACCTGAGCCAAAGGCAGAGGCTTATTAACCCACTGAGCCACCCAGACGCCCCTCCTACAATGCATTTTTATTTCAGATTGAAAGAGAAAGATTAGGGGCGCCTGGGTGGCTCAGTGTTAAGCCTCTGCCTTCAGCTCAGGTCATGGTCTCAGGGTCCTGGGATCGAGCCGCACGTGAGGCTCTCTGCTCGGTGGGGAGCCTGCCTCCCCCTCTCCCTCTGCCTGCCTCTCTGCCTACTTGTGATCTCTCTCCCTCTGTGAAATAAATAAATAAATAGTCTTAAAAAAAAGAGAGAGAAAGGCTAATAAGACTGGAAAATAATTTGGAAAGGGCATCATTAAATTAGAAAACATATTATCAACATTATCTAATAACATGAAAAAATTTTAAATGCACTACAGTTACACTTAGCAGGGACAATACAAGAATAATGTAAGCTTTAAACACATAATTGTGTTTTTTTAACTTTAAGGTGATTTTCAATCCTTAGGATCTACCAAACATAACAAAACATTCTTTTAGTCACAAAACAAAGTCACATAACCACAAAGTGGTTGTCAGGAAAGATGCTAAGTGATCACTTACCATATAGTAACCAGTATGATAGCCACTCATGTACCAAGAGATTAACATACTTCCCAAAGCATCAGCATCATCAAAAGAATCTGGACATATGGGAGGTGGTGGGGGAATTATCTGGAAGTGGAGAAAGACGTACTTTAAAGTCAATAAACAAAAACTGAAGTCTGGACATCCATTTTACATAAGGAATGCTGGATATTTGTTGTATCTTCCCCTATATTTTATGCCATTTCCTATTTAAAACTTAAAAAAAAAATGACATTTTGAGAAAGCCAACAAGTAACAACAAAAGACCAATAAAATCAAAATAAATAAGAATCAAAAGACAGTACATCATGTAAAATGTCAGTATTGTTTTGACTTTTGAACTATTATTCCATTCCATTAATTATCTGTGGGTAAAAGACCAAGTATATTATACTTTTTTTTTTTAAGATTTTATTTATTCAGAGAGAGAAAGAGCGTGAGCACGTGTGCTGGTGGGTAGGGGCAGAGGGAGAGAAACAATCTCAAGCAGATTCTATGCTGAACATGGAGCCTGATGTGGGGTTCAGTCCCATGACCCTGAGATCATAGACCTGAGCCAAAATCAAGAGTCAGATGCCCAACCGACTAAACCACCCAGACATTGCATGTATACATACTTCTATGGTTTTACTCAAAAACCACCCAGACAGCATTTTAAGTAAAGGTCTTGTATAGAACAACTGCGCTGCACCCACTGGAACACAAGCAATTTGCTAAAAAGCGTCTTATATCTAGCCTACTGGTGATATCCAGAAGTCTACCATTAGATATCCACACAGTCTATGCAAAGTTAACATCCAGGCATATCTGGAAGAGCAAAAGATTAATCCTTACTTACAGTGCAATTAAATCCTTTTAAATAAGAGATACCTCCCTATGGAATGACATACAATTTCTGACAGGAAGGAATATAAGGCTGAGTTGGGGTCAATAAGAGGACTGAGTGTGGGTAGCAGAAGGGCATTAAAAACAAAAACCTGGGGGCGCCTGGGTGGCTCAGCGGATTAAGCCTCTGCCTTCAGCTCAGCTCATGATCTCGGGGTCCTGGGATCGAGCCCCACATTGGGCTCTCTTCTCAGCGGGGAGCCTGCTTCCTCCTCTCTCTCTGCTTGCCTCTCTGCCTGCTTGTGATCTGTTTGTCAAATAAATAAATAAAATCTTAAAAAACAAAAACAAAAACCTGGGGTTTGATTCCAATTGTTATCCACTAGAATCTGACCATAGGGATGGTCTAAAATGACATTTCGCAATCACCCATGTGCTGCTAAATCCCTAAGTATGTATGAAAGCAACGTTTAATCTGAATTCTTCTGCACTTACTGGTGGTCCAGAAGGAAATGGAGGCAGCCAGCATGATAAGAAGTGTGGTGGTGGTGGAGGTGGTGGTGGGCCACTGAATTTTAGACCAGGCTGTAAAGAACATTCCAAAGGAAGATTAATTTACCCATTTACACATGAAAGGAGGAAAATGATTCAGTGCCATAAAAGTTAAAATAACCACCAAGAATAATACATTATACATATCAAAAAAGATGAAATAGAATTTCATATACCAAATAGTAAAGACTCATAAATCTAGATATTCCTCATTTCCTTTCTATATAAACATCCAGAGTAAAATCAAACTAAGAAAGACTCCTAATTACCTAATAAATCAGAGACAGCATATTTAGCAAGGTATGTGAATCACAAAAGACTATCTCCCCCACAGTTTTACTAATTGTGTAATCTTTTTACAGATGTCCTTTGAGTTACATATTACTGTAGAGCATATATTGTACAAATTAGTAAACCTCGCATTTAATAAGAAAAACCATGCCATGGCTGCAAACAGTAGCCTCCTTGGTAGTGTATGCAGCCTGTTGATTGTATGGGTTGCCCTGAGGGGCCTTGGAGACAGCCCTTTCCAGTAGATGTTGAGGTCTGACCTCATGGCTATTTCCAATTTAGGTTGCAGACAGGTATGCGGGGTGCCTTTGGAAAGCCCCAGGTCAAGTGCCAGGGTCCACACTGGCCAAGTCATCATGTCCATCTGTACCAAGCTGCAGAAAAAGGAGCATGTGATTGAGCCCTACGCAGGGCCAAGTTCAAGTTCCCTGGCTGCCAGATGATCCACATTTCCAAGAAGTGGGGCTTTACTAAGTTCAATGCGGATGAATTTGAAGACATGGCAGCTGAAAAGCGGCTTATCTTAGATGGCTGTGGGGTTAAATACATCTCTAACCATGGCCCCTCGGACAAATGGAGGGCTCTGCACACACGAGAACCTTGGCACTAGCCCCTCCTGTTGTATTCATGCCCACCAATAAATCCAACTTCCTGTCCAAAAAAAAAAAAAAAAAGAAAAAAGAAAAACCAGCCCCGAGACCAATAAAGTATCATATATAAATTAAGAGGTCTGATCATTCTAGAAATTATAATATAAACCTAGTAAGAAATCTTTCACAGAAAATCTTCAGAAAAAGCTTTAGTAAGTCATGATTTTTAATTTATTATTATTGCTGCCTGAATACTATAACCTCCAGTGAAGAAATCACTGCTTTATACAAAACAACTGGATAGGGACACACACACATGACACAACTTAAAACAAAAATCTCTTTTTTTCTCCAAAGATTGAATTAATTAATTTATTTGAGAGACAGAATGAGCGGGGGATGGGGGAAGTAGGGCAGAGGGAGAAGCAGACTCCCCCCTGGGCAGAGAACCTAACATGGGGCTCCATCCCAGTACCCTGAGATCATGACCTGGGCTGAAAGCAGACACTTAATCCACTGAGCCACCCAGGTGCCCCAGTAAAGATCTTTTCTAAGTTCATTACTTACAGCCAAAAGAACCATATAGGAAAATATTATTTGCATTTTATTCTATAGAACAATCTGGGAGCACCCTAGGATTTAATCTGTATTAGATGTAAATGCTGTGTTTTCCTCCAGTTTTTACACACTTACCCAAGTGACGTGGGGAACTAGAGCATAACACCCTGCTGACCGTAAAACTCCGTAATACCGTCTAACTTAAGTTCACTAAATCATCAGACTAACATGCAATCCTCCATAAATAGTTGGGAAAGTCTTTCAGTATAAAATACTCTGCATTACATTACTACCTTATTTCCTTTACAAAAAATTTTCAAGTGTAGATATGTAATATCTACAGAAAACTACAGTCTCACAGAAAAGCTAAAACTCACTTAATGGAGGAGTGGAAAGTTCTTAACTATTTCCTGGGAGAACTTTTCTGAGTAGAAATGTACCTTTCCTGGTCCCAGTCCCGATCCTGGCATGGGGGGCGGTGGAGGGAGAAAAGAGTTCCATGGAGCAGCTTTTGACTTGATGTTATTGGGTTTATTTCCAGGAGACCTGGAGGAGGAGTTCTCACTTTCATCTGTTGAAATTTGACTCTCATTTTCATTCTTTAGAAAGAAAAAACAGATGTGTTTTTGTTATAAAGGTATCTTTTTTTTTTTTTTTAAAGATTTTATTTATTTGTCAGAGAGCGTGACAAGAGAGCACAAGCAGGGGGTGCAGCAGACAGAGGGAAAAGCAGGCTCTTGCTGAGCAGGGAGCCCGATGCGGGGCTCAATCCCTGGACCCTGGGATCATGACCTGAGCTGAAGGCAAATGCTTAACCAACTGAGCCAACCACGTGTCCCTAAAGGTATCATTAAAAAAGAATTAGTGCTTCAGGGTGCCTGGGTGGCTCAGTGGGTTAAGCCTCTGCCTTCGGCTCAGGTCATGATCCCAGAGTCCTGGGATCGAGTCCCGCATGGGGTTCTCTGCTCAGCGGGGAGCCTGCTTCCCCTGTTCTCTCTGCCTGCCTCTTTGCCTACTTGTGATTTCTCTCTCTGTGTGTCAAATAAATAAAATCTTAAAACAAACAAACAAACAAACAAACAAAAGAATTAGTGCTTCAGTAGATCAAACTAACAACTAGTTATAGTATTTAGTTTCTCATCCCCTCTTGGCTTCCAAGAATTCTTTTTTTTTCCCCCCTCCGTATCCTTACCTCCTGAGCATTCTGTTCTACATTATTAGCTACTTCAGAGGCTGGGGAAAGTAGATCAGACATATTTTGCTCCTCCCTATTTCCATATCCAGTATAAACCACAACGCAGGTTTCTCTCTTAAAATCAATTGAAGCAATGGTAGCTGGGTAAACGCAGCCGTCTTCTGACCAAATGGCAGAACATTTGTCACCAACTTTCCACTATAAAAGAAATCAAAGATACATACACTCACATACTTCTTTTAAAGAAGATGAACTGCAATCTTGTTTAGGTAGGGTATGGTAGGTTGTGAAGGGGACAGTCTCCAGTTAACTCATCTGGAATGCAGAATCATATAAAAAGGTTTGGGGCCAAAAACACATAAGTATGAATTTCCAATATAATTCTGTTTATATTATCAAGCCACAGATTTGCCATATAAATTCTGCCATTTATATAATCACGGACAAGTTTCTTAATCCCTTTAAGTCTCATTTTCCTCATCTGTTAAGTAATTACAACAAAATCTACCTCATGTATTTGCTGTAAAGAACAGAAAGGGGGAAAGTGTGTAAAGTGTCCTGTGCTCTGATCCAGGACACAGGGAGAGCTTATCAAATGTTAGCTCTCTTCCCCCTTGGTAATGATAAAACTAAAGGAACTGATGAGACACCAAAATATTTAGCTTTCGGGTCTACTATTTTATTTTATTTTATTTTATTTTTTTTTTTTTAAAGATTTTATTTATTTATTTGACAGACAGAGATTACAAGTAGACAGAGAGCAGGCAGAGAGAGAGGGAAGCAGGCTCCCTGCTGAGCAGAGAGCCCGATGCGGGACTCGATCCCAGGACCCTGAGATCATGACCCGAGCCGAAGGCAGTGGCTTAACCCACTGAGCCACCCAGGCGCCCCTCGGGTCTACTATTTTAAAGGAGATATGATTCCACCCAGAATAGTTGGTTCCTGGGTATTAGTTCAAGGGACCATAGAATGTGTGGTCCAAAGAGGGGGGATGGTGGGGAGAAGCAGAGCCATCTCTCAGCTGAAGTAGAACACTGCCAATTCAGATTAGGGTTCTGTAGTACTCCTCTCAAATAGCATTGGGTTCCTCTACCGCACCCCTCACATAAAGTAAACATAATCTTCAATGGATCATTCCCAACCAATTCAGTATACTTTTATTAACATGCATGTTCCTAAACTATAGAAAGTTTAATAGCTATTTTAGAATTTTGTGATTACCTGTCAATGGAAAACACTATACTAATCACTTAAGTTAAAAATATTTTACACTATTCTTAAAAACAGCAACAAATTCTTTGAAGTTTAATCTCAATGTTTAAAAATAACCTGCTTCAGGGGTGTTGTAGCATTCTTTTTTTGGCTTTTATTCTTCTTAGCAGGTTTTCTTTTAGGTGTGCCTTTTGGTTTATCTGAAGCTTCAGAAATGTCACCATTCTTTAGAGCGTGCTATGAAAACAAGAATACAAATGTTCGTGTTATAGGGTAAAACATCGAAGAAGTGTAACAAAAGAATTCAGTCACTATAAGCTGGTCTGAAGGTCCCATCAACTCAGACAGCTTCTATTTCCTCTTTCCGTCATCCCACACAATGCAAAAACTATTCTGGAAGGCATCATACAGCTATCAGCTCTAAGGACCCTTTTATTTATTTTATTTATTTTTTTAAAGATTTATTTATCTGTCAGAGAGAGAGAGACAGAGAGTGAGCACACAAGCAGTGGGGAGAGGCAGGCAGAGGGAGAAGCAGGCTCCCTGCTGAGCAAGGAGCCCAATGTGGGACTTGATCCCAGGACCCAAGGATCACAACCTGAGCTGAAGGCAGGCCCTTAACCGACTAAGCCACCCAAGCATCCCTCTAAGGATCCCTTTAATTAAGTCCTCCCTCTCATCCTTTCAGTAACATTATATTCTGCTAATCATTTGTCTTGAAATTCATGACATTTTGGATATAGCAATGCAGAGAACTTCAATGCTTTATTACCTCTCTGATCGAGTCTTAAACTTGGGCATTCCCGAAAAGAACTGTCCACCCTTCTTTACCTGCTTATGATCATCTATTCCTATTAATTCAATTATAACCTCTATGCAAGCAGACTTTTAAAGCTATTATTCAGGTGACATTTCTTCTCCATTCAACCCAACATTTCCAATTACCAATTTCTTATCTTCACGTTTACTTCACACTCAACACAATTAAAAGTAAACTATCGGGGCACCTGGGTGGCTCAGTCGGTTAAGTATCTGACTCTTGGTTTCAAATCAGGTCATGATCTCAGGGTTGTGAGACTGAATCCCACACTGGGCCCTGCTTGGGATTCTCTCTCTCCCTCTCCCTCTGCCCCACCTCCTCCTCATACTCTCTAAAATAAAAATATTTAAAAATAAATAAATGTTAACTATCTTCTCCTCTACTCAGACTACTTCCCTCTGCAATATCGTTAATTCCATCCAATACTGAGCCCTACTTTAACCCGCATTTTCAGAACCCCGCATTAGTATGCTTCTACTCTAAAGGTATACTATAAAGCATTACTGACAAATCTGAATTCAGCTTCAAGGATGACATACAGGTTTGATCTTTACCTCATGCTACAGGAGTGACTGAGGGAAAGAAGTGGACTTTGTACCTGGTGCTCTGAGATATGCTCTTTGCCTGGACTACTGAAGGCCCATGCATGGTGCTCAAAAAAACCAAATACTTCACACGGTAGGGAAAGTGATAATGGCAGACAACTGTGTAAATGTTTTGTTTGGGCCACAGAAAGAGACTACAGCCCCTAAAAGAATAGTATATTCCTACCAGCAGAAATGCTTGACTTGATAATCAACTCACAGGATTTGGGGAAGATTAATTTAATGTAAGTATAGCACTTAGAACGGTGCCTAAAATGCTGTACACATTCTATAAGTACTAATTATAGCACGACTGATATTATTATTTCAGTGAAGGCTTGTTAAATGGAAATTATAATTCAGGCTGCCCTTCCACTAATCTGAATTAAGAGGACTTCTGTTGTTTGATACAATGCAAACCCATTAGTGTTTAAAATTCTACTTCAGTTGCCTTTGCTAAAGGGATGACATACAGAGAACCTGCCTACTTTTAAAGGAAGATTATCAGATTATCAGGTAAGTTAACTAACCAATGGTATCTACTGGTCTTCAAAATTAGAACTGAGTGACACGTACATTAACACTTTTAAGTATGTTATCAGCTAATTTTTTTTACCAAATGATTAACATGAAGAAATAAGGAAATGAGTTAGTAAACATTTCATACCTTAAACGAAGCCACAGCTTTATCATAAGCTTTTATCAATGCTGTATCATCCCAAATGTCAGAATCATCACTCTGGGAAGGGTAAAGAACAAAAACGTTTATATGGATTTCATCATAATGTACATTAGGTAGTATCAAGAGCCATCTTACTCCAGACATAATGAAATTACACTAAAAACAGGTCTTTAAAATCCTAAATAAAACTAAAGAAAGCCTACCTACTTAGAGAGTATGTGACATTACCCCCAAAGCTAGACATATGTAAATGCTCTAAGAGGTATGCTGAAAAGTGAATGCTCCACAATTTAATGAATAAGTATGTTTAAGGGTAACCTGTGTTTCAATCCCTTCTATGAGCCGACAAATGGTTTAGCTTGGCAGTGTGGGAAAATACTTGGCCATTACCTTGACTTTACACAGACTACGGTAATGCTAGCCTGACCTTAAAGTCTGAGGTCCAAAAAATATTCTTTCCCCCTTGACTTACAGTATGTCTAGATTATTAAAAAAATTCTCGGGGCGCCTGGGTGGCTCAGTTGGTTAAGCGACTGACTTCAGCTCAGGTCATGATCCTGAAGTCCCGGGATCGAGTCCCACACTGGGCTCCCTGCTTGGTGGGGAGTCTGCTTCTCCCTCTGACCCTCCCCCTTCCCATGCTCTCCTTTTCTTTCTCATTCTCTCTCTCTCTCAAAAAAATTAATAAAATCTTTATAAGAAAAACTCTCAAAATGTTTAAGGTTATAAATTATTAATAGTGACTAATCAATTTTCATTTTATTTTATTTATTTTTAAAGATTTTTATTTATTTATTTGACAGAACGGGACAGGGAAAGAGAGAACACAAGCAGGGGGGAGGTAGGCAGAGGGAGAGGGAGAAGCAGGCTCCCCACTGAGCAGAGAGCCTGATGTGGGAAGACTGAGCCACCCGTGCGCCCTTGGAGAGGGCGTTCTTTTTTATTTATTTATTGGACAGAGAGAGACACAGCTTGAGAGCGAATACAAGCAGGGGGAGCAGCAGAGGGAGAGGGAAAAGCAGGCTTCCCACTGAGCAGGGGCTTGATCCGATGTGGGGCTTGATCCCAGGACTGGGATCATGACCTGAGCTGAAGGCAGACACTTAATGACTGAGTCACCCACGTGCCCCAGAGAGAGCGTTTTTTGTTTCGTTTTGTTTTTTTAGATTTTATTTATTTATTTGACAGAGAGGGAGAGAGAGATCACAAGTAGGCAGAGAGGCAGGCAGAGGGGGAGGGGGAAGCAGGCTCCCCGCTGAGCAGAGAGCCTGCTTGGGGCTTGATCCCAGGATCCTGGGATCATGACCTGAGCTGAGGGCAGAGGCTTAACCCACTGAGCCACCCAGGTGCCCCCAGAGAGGGCATTCTTAAAAGTAAAACACATAGGGGTGCCTGGGTGGCTCAGCGGTTGTCTGCTTTTGGTTCAGGTCATGATCCCAGGGTTGTGGGACTGAGCCCTAGATTGGGCTCCCTGCTCAGCGGGAAGTCTGCTTCTCTCTCTCCCACTTCCTCTGCTTGTGTTGTGTCTCTGGCTATGTCTCCCTCTGTCCAATAAATAAACTCTTAAAAAAAAAAAGTAAAAACACATAGCAACTCAAAATCCTCACATGGCAATGAATATTGTCAGATCAGGGAAACAGGACATTCAAAATGAAAATTAAAGACACCTCAGATTTTATACAAAGCTATTACAACAAAAAATATTTTAGCTGATAAAACTTCCCAAATAACAATCACAAAAATAAGAAAACACAACACCCAACTGAAATTAAATATTCTTAAACCAGCATCCACAAACCGACTTGAATCAAATATTTAAAAAACTTAGATGGGGACCCCTGGGTGGCTCAGTGGGTTGAGTCTCTGCCTTTGGCTCAGATCATGATCTCGGGGTCCTGGGATTGAGCCCCGCATCGGGCTCTCTGCTCGGCAGGGAGTCTGCTCCCCCCGCCCCCCGCCTCTGCCTGCTGCTCTGCCTATTTGTGATCTCTCTCTGTCAAATAAATAAAATATTTAAAAAAAAATAAAAAACTTAGATGACAAAACGGCAAAAGGGCAAGATTTGAATCAAGAGTTAAAATCAAGAAAGAAATGGAAGAAACCATAATGTCGGCTACAAAGTAACCAAAAAAGAACACATTTGACTGAAGACTTAAGGGGTCCCAAGGAAAAGCTGAGAGAGAGAAAGAAAGAAAGAAAGAAAAACAAGAAGTGAAATGATTGGGGCACCTGGTGGCCCAGTGGATTAAGGCTCTGCCTTTGGTTCGGGTCATGATCTCAGGGTGCTGGGATCGAGCCCCACATCAGGCTCTCTGCTCGGCAGGGAGTCTGCTTCCCCCGACCCTCTCTACCTGCCTCTCTGCCTACTTGTGATCTCTCTGTCAAATAAATAAATAAAATCTTAAAAAAAAAAAAAAGTGAAATGATAAATATGAATGACTAGCAAAGAATATTTAACATATGTATAAATGGGGTCCCTGAAGAATAAAGCCTAAAAACACAAAAACAAACAAAAAACTCTAAAAAAACCTTACAGCCTGTAAACAAAAAGACCAAGTCATTTACAAAATAAAGAAAATCAGTAGGAGACTGTCCCACAGAAATTTATGAGAAAAGTGGGGTGCCTCAGTGGGTTAATAAGCCTCTGCCTTCAGCTAAGGTCATGATCTCAGGGTCCTGGGATCGAGCCCCACATTCAGGATGCCTGCTCAGCAGGGAGCCTGCTCCCCACCACCCCCTTCGTCCTGCCTCTCTGCCCACTTGTGATCTCTGCCAAATAAATAAATTAAAAAATCTCCAAAAAAAAAAATTACGAGAGAAAGTATAAGCCAAGGAAGGATCTTGTGATACACCCTACCTATCCTTCAAGTACCAAGACTAACTTACAATGTGCAAGAACACAACTAGTCTTTGTAGAGGAATCTACTGAAAATAAGCTTTATCCAACTAAG
This sequence comes from Martes martes, assembly GCF_963455335.1. NCBI lineage: Eukaryota > Metazoa > Chordata > Mammalia > Carnivora > Mustelidae > Martes > Martes martes. Next base: position 68,988,639 of record NC_137892.1, on the reverse strand, counting down.
ATATGAACAGGGAAATCTTGGGTTAAAAAAAAATAAACCCAATGCTGTTAGCATCAAATATATATAATTGCAGTTTTAAGAGAAAAGTAAAGTACATGTGACCCCTGAACAACAGATGGGGGAATCAGGGGTGCCAACTCCTCTCTATCCCCCCCTACTGCCCCCCAGGCAAAAATCTGTGTATAACTTTTTTTTTTTTTTTTTTTTTTTAAAAGCAAACTCCATACCTAACATGGGCTTGAAGTCACGACCCACAATCAGGAAGTCACGTGTTCTACTGACTGAGCCAACCAAGCACCCCTGCGTATAACTTGACCTGCCAAAATCTTAACCACTAATAGCCTACTGCTGACTAGAAAGAAGCCCTACAGGTAACATGAACAGCCCATTAACACATATTTGATAAAAGTATAATATACTGTATTCTTTTTAATTTTTTTTAAAGATTTTATTTATGTATTTGTCAGAGAGATCACAAGTAGGCAGAGAGACAGGCAGAGAGAGAGGAAGAAGCAGACTCTCTGCTGAGCAGAGAGCCTGACATGGGGCTCAATCCCAGGACCCTGAGATCATGACCCGAGCTGAAGGCAGAGGCTTTAACCCACTGAGCCACCCAGGCGCCCCTGTATACGGTATTCTTACACTGAAGTAAACTAAATATTAAAGTCCTAAGGAAAATATATTTATATTACCGTACTGTATTTATGGCAAATAATTCACATACAGGTGGACATGCGCAGCTCAAACCAATGCTGTTCAAGGGTCAACATCTATTAAATAGACAAGCTGATTCTAAAACTCAAATGGAAATAAAAGGACCTAGAATAGCCAAAACAACTTTTTTTTTTCCTTTTTAAAAGATTTTATTTATTTGAGAGAGAGAGAGAAGCAGTCTCCCTACTTACTGAACAGGGAGCCCACGGGGCTTGATCTCAGGACTCTGAGATCATGACTTGAGTGGAAGGCAGATGCTCAACCTACTGAGCCACCCAGGTGCCCCTAGCCGAAACAATTTTGAAAAAGCAAAGCAAAGCTGGAGGAGTTAATTTATCTGACTTCAGGATGTACTGTGAAGCTATAGTTATCAAAAAGTGTGTTATTAGCACAAGATAGATAGACTAATGTAATAAAGCTGAGTCATAAATAGTCCCACACACATATGACTGATTTGAAACAAAGGTACAGATGCAATTTAGTAGAGAAAGCATAGTAGTGTCAACAAACGGTGCTGAAACAATTGGAAACTTACGCAGAGAAAAGAATTTGGATCCCTATCTTGAGCCATACTCAAAAATTAATTCATGATGGATCACAGAAACGTAAAATAAAACTGTAAGACTTAAGAAAAAATCCTTGTGACCTCAGTTTGCCTACACAAAAAGAACACTGGGAAAAAAAAAAACCAAAACCCTGAAAAATTAGATTTCAGCAAAATGAAGAATTTCTGTTCCTAAAAAGACAATGTTAAGAGACTGAAAAAGCAAGCCACAAACTGGGAGAAAATATCTGTGAATTATCTACCTAGTAAAGATTTTGTATCTAGCATACTTGGAGAACTTGCAAATACCGATAAAATCCAATTTAAAAAAAAGACAAAACTGCCTGGGTGGCTTAGGTGGTTAAAGATCTGACTGGCTCAGGTCATGATCTCAGGATTCTGAGATGGAGCCCCATGCTGGGCTCCATGCCCAATGGGGAGTGCTCTTCTCCCTCACCCTCTCCTCCCCCTTCCTCTGCTTGTGTTCTCCCATATAAATAAATAAGTAAACAGATAACAAAAGACAAACGATCTCAGCACTTTGTCAAAGAAGACAGTAAATGCGTAGCAAATAAGCACATAAAATGACGATCAATATCATCAGTCATTAAAGAAATCCTAACTAAAATCATGAGCTAGGGGTGCCTCACTGGTGGAGTTGTGAGTTTTTGAGTCCCATGCTGGGTGCAGAGATTACTTAAAAAAACAAACAAACAAACACAAACTTTAGAACAATAAATAAAATCTTGAGATGGCACTACATTAGAATGTCTAAAGTTAACAAGAATGACCAATCCAAATATTAAAAAGGATGTGGAAAATATGGAAATGTCACACATTACTAGTCAAAATGTGACATGGTACAATCATTCTGAAAGAAGAGCTTCACACCCTCTCTTTTTTAAAGGTCATACTGAATTTATTCAATGGGTAGCATCCCATTTAACAAACAGTAGGGTGCTCCCAAGGAAGCTTTTTTTCCTTTTTTTTTTTTTTTTTTAAAGTGGGCAACACATCATCATGGGGGTTTGAACTCATGACCCTGAGATCCAGAGTCACATGTTCTAATGACTGGGCCAGCCAGGTACCCCCCCACCCCAAGGCAGCTTATTAAAAAGTTAAAATACAACTACTCCGTGAGTACATTTCCAAGAGAAATGAAAGCTTAGGTACATACAAAGTCTTCTCCACTAATACAGCAGCTCTGTTAGTAATAGTCCCCAAATGAAAATAATCCAAATGTCCATGAACAAGTGAGTGGATAAACAAATCATAGTATATTAATGCAGTGAGGCACTATAGCAGTAAAAAGGAATGAACAACTAATATGTAAAACAAAATGTGTGAAACTCAAAATAACTATTATGAATAAAGGAAGCTAACCTAGATTTCATGTTTATAAAATTCTAAAAAATGCATACTAATCTGTGGTAACAGAAAATGTGATCCAGCAGTTATTGGGGGAATAGGAGATAAGGAGAAATGAGAGGGAAGGACTATAAAGGGGTATAAGGAAATCTAAACCAGCCCACACACTGAGATCACAAAGAACAGAAATGGCTGTTGAGGCACCTGGGTGGCTCAGTTAGTGCCTTTTTTTTTTTTTTTTTTTAAAGATTTTATTTTAAAGGGACGCCTGGGTGGCTCAGTTGGTTGAGCAGCTGCCTTCGGCTCGGGTCGTGATCCCAGCATCCTGGGATCGAGTCCCACATCGGGCTCCTTGCTCGGCGGGGAGCCTGCTTCTCCCTCTGCCTCTGCCTACCACTCTGTCTGCCTGTGCTTGCTCGCTCTCTCTAACAAATAAATTTAAAAAAAAATTATAAGATTTTATTTTAAAGATTTTATTTATTTATTTGACAGAGAGGAACACAGAGAGAGAGGAAACACAGGCAGGAGTGGGAGAGGGAGAAGAAGGCTTCCCACTGAGCAGGGAGCCCAAGGCAGGGCTCCATCCCAGGACCCTGGGATCATGACCTGAGCCGAAGGCAGACACTTAATGACTGTGCCACCCAGACATCCCTCCCTCCTTTTTCAAAAGATTTATCCATTTATTTGAGTGAGAGAGACTAAAAGAGAGTATGTGTGCACATAAGAGTGGGGTGAGGAGCAGGCGGAGAGGGAGAGTAGCAGACTTGGTGCTGAGCAGGCAGCCTGACCCTGAAATCAAGCCCCAAGCCAAAATCAACAGCTGGATGCCCAACCGACTGAGCCACCTAAGCATCTGATTCTCAGTTACAGCTCTGTTCATCATCTAGGGGTTGTGGGATAGAGCCATATGTCAGGCTCTGCACTAAGCAACTACACCAACTGAACCACCCAAGCACCCCACCATTATTACTGTTTCGAGCTACTATGTTTTCAGTGATTTGTTACACAGTAGCCACCAGAACAGGACATGAGCACTGTCTTTATGTATCTGTTTCTCCGTTACCAGTAGTAGTAGCCTAGGTTTCCCAAGGTACTCCTCAATTCTGCCATCTTCTACAATTCTCAACTGCTGACACTTCAGTTGTGATCTCTTGAGTAATCAGCAAATCCTGCTCCCAGTATCTTTAACCTCTTCTCTGAATATTCCCTATATCTTGTTTTAAAATCTAGCGTTGGGGTGCCTGGGTGGCTCAGTCATTAAGCATCTGCCTTCGTGGCTCAGGTCATGATCCCGGGGTCCTAGGATCAATCTCTACATCGGGCTCCCTGCTCAGTGGGAAGCCTGCTTCTCCCTCTCCCACCCCCCCTGCTTGTGTTCCCTCTCTCGCTGTGCCTCTCTCTGTCAAATAAATAAATAAAATCTTTAAAAAATCTAGGTTTTCCCAAAGATGCTTCTTTCCTTACAGACATTCAAATAAAGTATTTTCCCCTCCATATTCCTCAAATTATTGTACCACAGATGGGAAAGCAATCTTCCTTCTCCTCACACCCACTTCCAGATTTTTCTTCCTCCTTCCTTCCTGAAAACTGTTTTAAAAATCCTGTTACCAGACTCCACTATCTACTATTCCTCTTTATGTGACCATCTACAGCCATCTGAGCCACCTTTCCTCATTTTGAGATTTATATCCCAGTACTCTTTGCAATCTACCCCTGTCATTCCTGATCATTTAAGATTTTATTTATTTATTTGTCAGAGAGAGAGAGAGGGAGAGAGAGCGAACAAGCACAGGCAGGCAGAGTGGCAGGCAGAGGCAGAGGGAGAAGCAGGCTCCCTGCTGAGCAAGGAGCCCGATGCGGGACTCGATCCCAGGACGCTGGGATCATGACCTGAGCCGAAGGCAGCTGCTTAACCAACTGAGCCACCCAGGCGTCCCATTCCTGATCATTTAAAAACCCATGTAGATGATCCTTCCAATATCCTATCATTGCAGGTCATTAAATAAGCTCCTCTCTACCAACGATCTTGTACACCACCCAATAGCAGACACTAACTGATATGGTTCTTACTTGTAATAATCAATAACTACAAGCTTTCCATAAACTTGGTTTAAAGAATCCTACTCCTCCTGGGCAGCAGAGATGAGTAGATATTTCTTGGAAGAAGACACAGAGGGCCAAAACACACATGAAAAGATGCTTAACATCTCTTATCATCAGGCAAATCCAAACCAGAACCCCAAGGAGATATCAACTCACACCTGTTATAATGGCTAAAATCAAGAACACAAGAAACAAGTGTGGGTAAGGATGTGCAGAAAAAGGAATCCTCCTGCACTGTTGGTGAAAATCCAAATTGGACCAGCCACCATGGAAAACAGTATGAAGATTACACAAAAAATTAATAATAGAACTACTCACCCCCTGCAAAAAGAACTACCCTATGATCCAGTAACCACACTGAATATTTACCCACAGAATACAAAAACACTAACTTGAAAGGATATATGCACCCCTATGTTTATTTTAACAATCATTTCATTTCGTCATAGGTATATTCTTTAATCCCCATACCCCCACCTACCTCTCCTAACCATCAGTTTGTTCTCTATAGTTAAGAGGCTTTCTTGATTTGTGTTTTTCCTTTGTTTTCTCTTTCTTTCCTCCTTTTTTTTTTTTTTTTAAATGGAGGCTCCAGGCCTAGCATGGAGCCCAATGTGGGGCTTGAACTCACCACCCTGAGATAGAGACCTGAGCTGAGATCAAGAGTCAGATGATTTACCAACCAAGCCACCCAGGCACCCGTTTGTTTGGTTTCTTAAATTCCACATAAGGGTCAAATCAGAGGCGTCTGCCTTTGGCTCGGGTCATGATCCCAGGGTCCTGGGATCAAGGCCTGCATCAGGCTCCCTGCTCACTGGGAAGCCAGCTTCTCCCTCTCCTCCTGCTTATGTTCCCTCTCTCGCTGTCTCTCTGTCAAATAAATAAATAAAATCTTTTTAAAAAAATCAAATCATATGCTATTTGCTATATTCCTCTGACCTATTTCACTTAGCATTATACTCTCTAGCTCTATGCATGTTGTTGTAAATGGCAAGACTTCATTCCTTTTTATGACTCTGTTAATATTCCATTCTGCATCTTCTTTATCCATTCACAGATCAATGGACACTTGGACTGCTTCCAGTTTGGCTAGTATAAATAATGCTGCTATAAACATAGGGGTGCATATATCCCTTTGACTTAGAGTTTTTGTCTTTTTTGGGGTAAATACCCTGTAGTGCAGGGTATTTATTGACTTAGAGTTTTTGTCTTTTTTGGGGTAAATACCCTGTAGTGCAATTCCTACATCTTAAGGTAATTGTATTTTTATTTTTTTGAGGAACCTCTATACTGTGTTCCACAGATGGACCAATTTGCATTCCCACTGACAGTGCAAGAGGGTTCCCTTTTCTGCACAGCCTCACACATTTTTTTTTTTTCAATTTTAGCCATTATGACACATGAGATGGTATCTCACTATGTGTATGGGTTGTTTTTTTTTTTTTAAAGTAAACTCTGTGCCCAACATGGGGGTCAACTCATGACTCCAAGATCCAGAGTCACTTACTCTACCCACTGAGCCAGCCAGGCACCCCTCATTATGGTTTTGATTTGCATTTCCTTTGTGATGAGTGATGCTGTGCTTCTTTTCATATGTGTGTTGGCATCTGTCTTCCTCTTTGGAAATGTCTGTTCATGTCTTCTGCCCATTCTTTTCTTAATTTTTAGTTAATTTTTTAAAGTAAGCTCTACATCCACCAATGGATAGGCTTGAACTTGCAACAGTGAGTTAAAGAGTCATATGTTCTACTGACTCACACAGCCAGGCGCCCCTCTTCTGCCCATTTTTAAATTGGATTGTTTGCTGGGTATTGAGTTCTATCAGTTCTTCACATATTTTGGATACTAATCCTTTATTGGATATGTCATTTGCAAATACCCTCTCCCATTCATTGGTTGCCTTTTAGTTTTGATGATTGTTTCCTTTGCTGTACAGAAACTTTTTTTCTGATGTAGTTCCAATAACTTTTGCTTTTATTTTGCTTGTCTCAGGAGACCTATCTAGAAAAATGGTGCTATGACCAATGTCAGAGAGATTACTGCCTATGCTCTCTTCAAGGATTTGTATGGTTTCAGATCTCACATTAGGTGTCTAATCCATTTTGAGTTTATTTTTGTATATGGAGAAAGAAAGTGGTCCAGTTTTTCTACAACATTTGTAGAAGAGTTGTTTTGTTTTGTTTTGTTTTCCATTGTACATTCATTCCTCCTTGGTGAAAGATTAATTGACCACACAATTGTGCACTTATTTTGGGGTTTTCTGTTCTATTCCATTGAGCTATGTATTTTGACGCCAGTACCATACTGTTTTAATTACTACCAATCTGTTATATATCTTGAAATCTGGAATTCTGATACCTTCAGTTTCACTTTTCTATTTCAAGATTACTTTGGCTATTCAAGGTCTTCTGTAGTACCACACAAATTTTAGGATTGTTTGTTCTAGTTCTGTGAAAAATACTGTTAGTATTTTGACAGGGATGGCATTAAATCTGTAGATTGCTTTCAGTAGTATAGACATTTTAGCAATATTTGTTCTTCTAACCCATGAGCATTGAATAAATGCCTTTCTGCCTCTTTACATTGTCCTGAAATTTTTTCCATTGGTATTTCAACTCTATGTTTACTGCAGCATTACTTAGCCAAATAATGGAGGCAGCCCAAGTGTCCACTGATAGATGAATGGATAAAGATGATGTGGTATATATAAACAATGGACTATTATTAGCTATAAAAATGAAGTCTTGCCATTTGCAACAACACAGACAGACCTAGAGAGTATAATGTTAAGTGAAATACGTCAGTCAAAAAAAGACAAATACCGGGACGCCTGGGTGGCTCAGTTGGTTAAGTGGCTGCCTTCGGCTCAGGTCATGATCCCAGCGTCCTGGGATCGAGTCCCACATCGGGCTCCTTGCTCCGCGGGGAGCCTGCTTCTCCCTCTGCCTCTGCCTACCACTCTGCCTGTGCTCGCTCGCTCTCTAACAAATAAATAAATTAGAAAAAAAAAAAAATTAAAAAAAAAAAAAGACAAATACCGTATGATCTCACTCTTAAATATGTGGAATTTAAGAAACAAAACAAAGGAAGAGGGGGCACCCGGCTGGCTCAATTGGTGGAGGATGCAATTCTTGATCTCAGGGTAATCAGTTCAAGCCCCATGTTGGGTGTGGAGCCTACTTAAAAAAAACAAAGCAACAACAACAACGACAAAACACAAATGGGGGGGGAAGACAAATTAAGAAACAGACTCTTAACTATTGAGAACAAACTGATGGTTACCAGAGGAGAGGTGGCTGGGGAGATGGGTGAAATAGGTGAAGGGTTAGATTAAGAGTAAACTTACCATGATAAGCCCTGAGTAATGTAGAGAAATACTGAACCTCTATAGTGTACACATGAAATATTACACTGTACGTTACTAATATTACACTGTATGTTGAGTATACTGGAATTGAAAAAAAAAAAAGAATCCTACTTTCCACAACTATCACGTTCTAGCCTCTGCAACTTACTCCTTCTAGTAGGTGGATGATGGCAATCATTCCACTTCACGGGGACAAAACACTGATTCTCCAACTTTTTTTTTTTTTTTAAAGATTTAATTTATTTATTTGACAGACAGAGATCACAAGCAGGCAGAGAGGCAGGCAGAGAGAGAGGAGGAAGCAGGCTCCCCGCCAAGCAGGGAGCCCGATGCGGGGCTCGATCCCAGGACCCCGAGACCATGACCCGAGCCGAAGGCAGAGGCTCAACCCACCGAGCCACCCAGGCGCCCCTGATTCTCCAACTTTTTAAACTCCTACGAACTCTCACTCCATTTCTTAGCCAGCTTAAATTCCACGGCCAATTATCAAGACATTTCCATTGTACTTCCCCAACTCCCTTTCTTACATTCTCCTGGTAAAGCTACAGCCCCCGGCTGTAGCTTTATTTAGGATAAAGAGAGTGAGAGTACAAGTGAGGGAAGGGGCAGAAGGAAGAGGCTCTCCACTGATGGGGAGCTCGATGTGGGCCTCCTAACAGGATCCTGGGATCATGACCTGAGCTGAAGGCAAACGCTCAACCAACTGAGCCATCAGGTGCTCCAAACTACAGCCCTTTTAATTTCAACTCTTAATTCACTCTGTGCCTGCCCTCACACACCTGAATTGAATTTAGCTGGAGAAAAATACAATTATGCTGCCTAGTCCCCTTTATACTCATGACCACAGATCTCAAGGAGACCATTAACGTGGCCTAGCAACACTTCCACTACATTTCCCTAGTCCAACACTCATTCTCTATCCCTAGTTTCTACTCTCTCTGCTCAAATCTCCAACATTTGCCCCCTCTCACTTCTAGCTGATGACTTTACATCTTTTACTGAACACAGCCACAATGGAAAGAGAACTCTGACAAATCTGTCCAACCACAAAGGTCTCTATGCACATAATTACCACAATATTAACTGTCAATGTTTCTAACAAAGGCCAAATCCAACCTCTCTTAACTATTCTATAGTTAACCTCTCTCTTAACTATATCTATTCTAGAACAGTGCTTTGACATTTCTCTTGTGTCACCAAGTTTTCCATCCTTACTGGATCTTTCCCACCAGCCCACAAAATGTTGAAACAGATTTCTCTCACCTTACAAACAAAAAACTAAATTGAGAATCCTGTTTATTTTAGTGCCCCCTCCATCTATTGGCCAATTTCTCTACCTTCTATTTACAACTTGAAATATTTATTTACAAATTTTCCCTTGATTTTCTTCTCTCCCGCTCCAAACTCACTCCAATCAGATTTTACCCAAGGTTGATCTTCCCCCTTACAAACCTTCTCTACCTACAGTCTTCCTAAGCACACCTGAGTAAAAAGCAATCTCAGTTTGGGACAATCTTGAAATTACCTTGACTTACCTTTCTCAAATCTCCTTTATCGATTCCATGTGCAAAACCCACAGTACCTCTTGATTTCAAATTACACCTGGAATCCAAGTACTTTATTTTCCATTGCTAACACCTGGGTCTAAAACGGGATTATTTCAACGGACTCCTAACTGGTTCGCCTGCTTCACCCCGGTCTGCCTCCCGAACACTTCCCAATCAGAAAGAATGAACAAACCAAGGTACGATCAAGGTGAGGTAGGGAATCGTCTCTCAGCTATCAGGGAGTCCAAACCGCAAGAGAAAGGAGCTCGTGGCTAAAAGATCCCAAACCTGTGAAGACGTAGAAACCTGGAATACGGCCCCGCAATCAGCGAACCCGCCAGGTTCCGTCCAGCCGCTGGGGCCCGGAGGAGGGCGCTGGGAGCCCGCTCGGGGCACTCTCGGGAGGCGGTGCCCTCCAAGACCTCACCTGGCCTGTGCCGCGCCGGAACAACACGGAGTCCTCCTGCTCCGGGACGCCACCACCTCCTCCCATCGCCATGGCGAGCTTACTGCCGGGTGCACGGCGTGGGCAGCGTCTCTCTGGAAGTGACAACTTCCGCCGCCGGGGACCTCTGGGAGCGGAAGAGTACGGTGTCCTGGAGAGCGGCCACGAGGCCTGGAGAAGTCCGCGTGGTCGGTAGGAGTGGTTGCTGTCTCCGTGATTGGTCGTATTGCTCCTTTTTTTCCGCCTGCTTTCAATTCTTTGGTTTCACTTTTTGGTACGTTCGTAGAGTGATTCTACCAGGGTGTTTTTGTTTTAAGCAAATTTCCATAGAAAATATTGCCCATTGCAAATAATTTAGGAAATGTGGGTAAGAAATATAAAAGTCTAGAGGTAACCATTAATACGGCTACCATTTAAAAAAATGCTTTACAAAGTTTTATGTTAATTTTCACCACTCCGTAAGTGCGGAATTAATATGTCCATTTTAAAGAAATTTACTTTGGTATATGTGTACAATAGACTACTACTCAGCAATAAAAAGGAACAAGGGGCACATGGCTGGCTCAATGGGTACAGCATGAGACTTACTCTGGGGGAGAAGGATGTGAGTTACACTCCCACATGAGGTGGTAGAGATTACTTTTTAAAAACTTAAAAAGTAAGGAACTGTTGATATCCTCCCAACACCCCCCCCCTCCCCCCCAGGAAACCAGCACAGAGCATTTACACAGCTTCCTGGATCCCTTTAGCCACTTCCCAACATATTAACATTTAGGTTAATATCTCCCAAACCTTCTCTAGCAAATTTTGAAACTTAAAAAACGAATCAAAATGAACAAATGGGACTGCATCAAACTTTCATTCTTTGCATAGTGAAGGAAACCAACAAAAGGAAAAGACAACCTACTGGATGGGCAAAGACATTCTCACATATGATTTAACTGATAAGGCATTAACATCCAAAATCTATAAAGAACCCATAAAACTCAAAGTTAAAAAACAACAAAAGGGGAGCCTGGGTGGCTCAGTGGATTAAGTGCTTGCCTTCAGCTCAGGTCGCGATCTGAGGGTCCATTAGGCTCTCTGCACAGCGGAGAGCCTTCTTCTCCCTCTCCCTCTGCCTACTTGTACTTTCTCAATCTATCAAATAAATAAAAAATTTAAAAGACACAAGAAAACCCTCCCAACCCCAAAAACCATCAATTCCCTTAAAAAATGTGCAGAGGCCCTGCACAGATACTTTTCCAAAGAACACATACAGATGTCAACAGGTACATGGAAAGATGCTCAATATCACTAATCTTCAGGAAAATGCAAATCAAAACTCAAAGAGCTATTACAGGTGTTGGAATAGCTATTATCAGAAAGATAATAACAAGGAGAGTAATGATATAAAAAGGGAACCCTCATGCACTATTGGTGGGAATATAAATTGATGCAAACCCCAGATGAGTGGATAAAGATGTGTTTATACACATATGCACAATGAAATCTTCCATTTACAACAACATAGACAGATCCAGAGAGTACCATGCTATGTGAAATGAGTCAGAGAAATATCATATGACTTTACTTACATGTGAAAACCAAAAACAATTTAATGAAACAGAAACAGATTCCTAGAGAATAAACTGACAATTGCCAGGGAGTGGGAGGAGTGTAGTGATAGATAAAGTGAGAGGGATAGGCAAGAAAAATGGGATCAAATATTGTCTAATGTTTATGAAGGTGCATTTTTTTGTCTTTATATGGATCAAGCAGGATTTTAAATCTTAATAGGAGTTTATCATTTATTTTTCCAGATTATTGTTTAGGATTTAGTATTTATTTAGTATATTATTATTAAGTATTTAGTATTTATTAAGTATTTAGGATTGCCAGATGGATTAAAAAAAAAAAACCACTGAGATTTCTCTCAATCATAAAAATTCTCACAATAGCATTTTTTTTTTGTAAGTAATCTCTTCACGTAATGTGGGGCTCAAACTGACCACCTGGAAATCAAGAGTTGCACGATCCTATGGGGCCAGCCAGGAACCCCTTCACAATGGCATTTGATGCAGAAATTTAAAGAATTTGGAATGAGGGTTTTATTTTTTTTTATTTTTTTTTTTTTATTTTTTTAAAGATTTTATTTATTTATTTGACAGACAGAGATCACAAGTAGGCAGAGAGAGAGAGGAGGAAGCAGGCTCCCCGCTGAGCAGAGAGCCCGATGCGGGGCTCGATCCCAGGACCCTGAGATCATGACCCGAGCCGAAGGCAGAGGCCCAACCCACTGAGCCACCCAGGCGCCCCAGAGGGTTTTATTTTTTTAAGTATAATTTATGTACCATCAATTTCACCATTTTAAAGCAAACAGCTTAGTTTTTAGTGTATTTGAAAGGTTATGCAGCCACCACCGCTAATTCTAGAGCACTTCATCACCCCAAAAAGAAACTTGTACCCATTAGCCATCACTCCCTATTCTTTCCTCCTTCCAGCCCCTCACAACTACTCATCACTTTCTATGTATGGATTTACTTATTTTTATATTTTATATAAATGGAATATGTGGCCTTTTGTGTCTAGATTTTCTCCCTTAGCATAAAGTTTTCAAGAAGGAATAAATATCTTAAATTCAGAATGGCAGATTCTTTGTGGAAAAAGTATTTCTCCTTATGAGGACCAGGTTCACCAACAAAAATGAACCTATGGAATTTTTGTCCTCAAAGAAAATATTAAGTTCTTTTATCCCTGATGGTGACCTCTATGTTTGAATTTCTGTATTTTATAAAGTTATTTAATATGACACACAAAGCACTCAAAGTACAATGTAGTGGGGGCGCCTGGGTGGCTCAGTGGGTTAAGCCTCTGCCTTCGGCTCAGGTCATGATCCCAGTGTCGTGGGATCAAGCCCCGCATCGGGCTCTCTGTTCAGCAGGGAGCCTGCTTCCCCCTCTCTCTCTGCCTACTTGTGGTCTCTGTCTGTCAAATAAATAAATAAAATCTTTAAAAAAAAAGTACAATGTCATGAACTTCCAAAGAAAAGCCATTTCACCTGATTTGAAGGCATTTATGAAAACATCAAATTTAACTTCATGAACTGGAACACATCTTTGTACATATGTAATTTCCAAATAAAAAACCTACCTTCAGTGACTCTTGGAACTTGCCCAGGAACAAATAAAGGATTCAAATAATTAGTGATGAGGTTTCCGATTTGAATTTCAAGTGGAAGAGTGAATAAACAAATGACAAAGCCAAACCAGTTAGTTCCTTACCCTTGTTATCAGGGTCTAGGGGCAGATGAGAGATGTTATCAGTGATTTTAGTACAAGAATGCTCACAGACCTGTTATAGCCGCATAAAGTTAAAACTTAAAATTGATGTTTTGGAAGAGTATTTGAACCATGTAATGGACAAATGGTATTTTAATTCTTAAACAACATAGCTATAATTAACCATCCAGCATCTGAGGTTTGGACTCCTCACTCTCACATCACGTACCAAAGTACATTCTAGGTGATTTTTATAAACTTGGGATGGGGAAGATCTTAAGGTAGAAACAAGAAACCATGCTAGCACTGAAAATCCAAATACCTTTTGGGAGTAAGTAAGTTAAGGAGGAGTAAACAATAAGGGGTGGTGGGTACTGTAATCAGTTAGGTGGAGACTATCCCTCCACCCCATCCCATTCACTATGCCTGGTCCCTGCCCGAACAAAGGTATTTAAGTTCACATTAAAAAGTTTTAACATGTCAGACAGGACAACTCTGCTGTCAGTCTGCATCCTTACTTATAAAGAAACTAGACAATTATGTAATTAAAAATTCTTGGGGCACCTGGGTGGCTCAGTGGGTTAAGCTTCTGCCTTCGGCTCAGGTCATGATCTCAGGGTCCTGGAATCGAGCCCCGCATCGGGCTCTCTGCTCAGTGGGGAGCCTGCTTCCCCCCGCCCCCCACCTGCCTCACTACCTACTTGTGATCTCTCTTTCTCTATCACATAAAAATAAAAATCTTTATAAAAAAATTCTGGCAAAAGCAGAATAAATACAATGAAATGACATACAATAGTTTGGAAAATATTTTTCACATGTAAAGAGGTTACTATCTCTTACATATTTAGTATAATTTATATACATACACTATATACATATGTTTATATATATATATATTTTTAAAGATTTTATTTATTTGACAGAGAGAGAGAGAGAGACAGAGAACACAAGCAGGCAGAGAGGCAGGCAGAGAGAGAGGAGGAAGCAGGCTCCCCACTGAGCAAGGAGCCCAATGCGGGGCTCGATCCCAGGACCCTGATATCATGACCTGAGCCGAAGGCAGCGGCTTAACCCACTGAGCCACCCAGGCGCCCCTACGTTTATATATTTTAAAAAAGCTTTGTCCAAAGTAAAAACTGCAAAAAAATAATAAAGCCAAGAATAAAATATTCCAAAGGGGGGGGGAAGAAAAACATAGCCAATAAGTATGAAAATAAGCCTAACTCCTGCACTCAGTCTGCCTGGTTTAATATCCCTAACCTGCCACTTACTAGCTGGGTAAGCTTGGGGGAAATTCCTTAATTAAAACCTCAATTTCTTTAACTATACAGATAGATAGAATAGTAGGGTCTACATGTGAGGACTAAATGAAATAAAAAGCGTAAAGCAGAGGGAAAACATGAGTAGATCAGAAGAAAAAATCTCACTGTCCAATAAACATGGAAAAATGCTCAACCTCTACATGCAGGGAATTATTAAAACTAAGATACCATTTTTCACTCACGTTGGCAAAATTAGTAGAGATTAATATTTGATGTTATCAAGGGCATGGATATAGAAAGCTATTTTCTTCCTGGAAATACTTGTTTAAAATAGCAAATACATATACTCTACCATTGTCTTAAGAATTCTATCTTTAGGAATGCATTCTTACAGAAATAAAAGAACATTATAGGTATGACTGTATTACAGAATTGTTTGTAGTAGCAAATGCTTGAAAACATCTTCAATGTCCATGAGTAAGGAAGTCACTGGATAAATTACTATATATCTACACTATGGTTAGATCAATATGGACTGACCTGTAGGATGGCTTAAAAAAAAGTAAGTTATAGCTAAGTTTCCCCGTTTTTGTTTCCCATTTTGTAGTGGGTGAATGGTGGTCCCCAAAATATGTCCACCATATTTTGTGAATGTGACCCTATTTGGGAAAAAGGTTGTGCTGATGTAATTAAAGATCTTAAGATGAGATCATCCTAAATTAGAGTGGGCCCTAAACCCAATGACAAACATCCTTTTAAAAAACAGGAAGAAGCCTGAGAAAAGAAGGCTATGTGAAGACAAAGATAGGAGTTATGCTGCCACAGCAAAGTAATGCATGAAGCCAATGGAAGAGGCAAGCAAAGATTTTCATTTAGAATCTTCAGAGGCCATGTGGTCCCGCTGACAACTTGCCTGTATACTTCTGGCCTATAGAACTGTGAAAGAATAAATTTTGGTTCTTGTAAGCCCCTAAGTTTGTGGTAATTTGTTACAGCAACCCAAGGAAATTCCCCACATTCCTTAGTTATGTGTTTATAAGTGCTTAAATGAGCATTAAGGAAAACTAGACAACAATTTTATGTATTCTATGACCCAGCAATTCCACTGTTAATATTAAATAGAAATACATATTTATGACCCCTAAAAGATATATATAGATAGATACCTATCTATCTATATATATAGAATATTTATGGCAGAATTATTTTTAAAAGCTCCAAACTAAGAGCAAACCAAACGTCATGAAAAGTAGAGTGGATAACTAAATCATGGTATATTTTTATAACAGGATACTACACAGCCATGAAGAAGATAGAGTTACTGACACACAAAACACATTCTCACAGACATCTGTTACTCACGGAATACACTCTTGATTCTATCATCTTAGGTGCCTGCCTTCCCCTTGCTGAAGGGTAGGCATGCAACCCAAATAAGTTCATTTGGAGGAACTCTGAATGACAAAGATGGAAAATTGTTGTCAAAACTTCACCCTGAGAGGACCATCATGGAGTAAGAAATTCTCATAGGACCTGGAGCTGTTCCAACTCTTGACCTTTCCAAAGCCTTGAGTCTTCAACTTTTCCTCGGACTCTGGAGTCTCTCATCCACTCAAATAACTGTTGTGGTTATTTATAATTGATGAGTCTGTTTGCAACTAGAAATTTTAACATACCATCAAATCACAGTTTTAATGTGCTTGTATTTCTTCAAGCATGCATTAAAATACATAACTCTCTATTAAATGTCTATTCAAAAGCCACCTTAGCAGTCATCTTGAGTGTACAAGGCCAAATGAGCCTTTGACCAATAACTCCTCCCTCCCAAAATCCAAAGCCTTCACAAAAGCCTTTGTCATGCAATATATGTTTATAAAAGGGAAGTATTCAATAGGATTTTGTCTTTATTACAGCCAGGTTGGTAGGCAATTTCTTACAAACTAAAAACTTGTATAAAAGAAGCTCCATTCAGTAATACTCAAGTAATACTCAATATTCCTGTATGGACACTCCAGTAAGCAAAGTTAGATCCAATTGATAGAGTAGCATGAAAAGCAGTAGGTGGCGTGAAAAATATTTCTATAAAAGTTAGGTTATAATCAAAGTATAAATTTTAAATCTCAATTTTGCTGGACAAATCATCTAATAGCAGGCTGCTCGTAAACTTTTCAAGTGTATTAGCAGGTTTAGTGGTACGTGAAAGGGTTTTAAGAAGCAAAGTTGTACGGAAAAGTCTATATGACGTTTAAAATTTTGGTGCAATTTATGGGAAAGTGCATTTCAGCAACCTAGAGTCATTCCTCTTTTCCCACTGACATTTTCAAGACTTGGCCATCAGTAAAGCAATATATCCCAATATGTGACTACCAAAAAGCAAGTACTTCAGCAGATAAAGTCTTAGGAGGTAGTTTAATAAACTTTCTTACTCTTTTGTTCTAATGGAAAATTATGGTTGACAATTTCATAAAGTTAATTTTTCAATTCAATTTTTACTTTAGGTCTTCATCACCAAAGGCAGTTGGGAACTTAACTAAAGTTCACACGCTCCCTGCTTAGTTTCAATCACTGCTGACACAGATGATAAAATGTACAAATCTCAAATTCTGACTGCCAAAGTGACTTTTATATTGGGTTTTCACTTTAGGGGTATTTTCCTTCCCACTGCTTCAATGAGGTATGATTTACTAATAAAATTGTTTATATTTACGGTGTACAATATAATTTGTTAGATGTATACACTGTGAGGGGATAGCCTTTTTAGAGTTCAATAGTTTTCAAACAGCTTTTAGACAGTATTAGTACTAAGAGTATTAGTACGACCCTTGCCTTGAACAGAAACTCTTTACAAGGCACAACTTTAAAATACATAGGTGCTCACCCTCCTCGAGTGAGTAACCTCATTCTATCTATAAAAACATGCAGAAAAAGAAAAAATATTTTTAAAAAGTTAGAAAAATGATGTCAGTAATCAGTATTTCCTGTGAGTCCTATTTTTCAACACTTTCCTGTGTTGAGTGGGTAACAATTTCTTACACATGCTACTAATAGAAAGGGTACTCAAAAGGAATCAAGGGGCACCTGGGTGGCTCAGTGGGTTAAGCCTCTGCCTTCAGCTGAGGTCATGATCTCGGGGTCCTGGGATCAGGCCCCGCATCGGGCTCTCTGCTCAGCAGAGAGCCTGCTTCCCCTCCTCTCTCTGCCTGCCTCTCTGCCTACTTGTGATCTCTGTCTGTCAAATAAATAAATAAAATCTTTAAAAAAAAAACAAAAAACAATGTTTAAAAAAAAAAGGAATCAAGGAACTGATGAATCTGACCTCCCTGTTCTCACCTTGGGCAGTAGCAGCTGCTCCCTCATATATCTCAGCAGGTCTTAGGACGATTGCTAATGACAATCCACTACCACGTTAAGGATAATGCAAGGTAGCAATTTTAATGCCTATGAGGGTGTTCCATGG
This sequence comes from Martes martes, assembly GCF_963455335.1. Classification (NCBI taxonomy): domain Eukaryota; kingdom Metazoa; phylum Chordata; class Mammalia; order Carnivora; family Mustelidae; genus Martes; species Martes martes. The sequence continues at coordinate 68,970,572 of NC_137892.1, read as the reverse complement.
AGTTCAGTATTTTCTAAATTACATTTTAGAGTTGGCACTACTTCATTTAAGTAATTTGATCTTGCCTTAGCAACATACCAAAACAATAATCTAAAGTTAGTGCATAAGTTAACTTTACTGATTGGATGTAACTATTCACACGTATTTTCCCTTAATATCTCGTGATTGAGAAATTAAAAAGTATCTTGACCCGTTACCATCTTTAGAAGTTTAGCTATTTTAGTTACGTTGCTTAAATATAGTACAAGAAAAGAAACTGAAGTGTCAATAAGTTACAGCAATTACAGTTAATTTTCTTCCTCTTGGGTAAGTTTTCTGTCTGCCTTGAGGAAACATGTGGTCATGTTTTAGTTAAAAACCAAGCCCTTTATCTTACAATGAACTCATTCAAGTGCCATAATTTTTTTTAAGATGCAGTTCTGGATTTAAGTCTTAGTGATTAATTATAACACAGAGATCTTCCTTATCCTAATACCCATGTTCTTTTGGAAAACGCGGTTTTCCCAAGACTGATTAAGGATTAACTTTTGAAAAGCTAAAGTTATTCCACTACATTATTCATTACTTAAAACAAAAAACAAAAAAACAACAAAGTATACAGCTGAAAGCATAACAAGTTCTTTGTATTCATGACTTACCACTGTGTAAAATTCTGAAGATAGGATTATAGAAATCAAACCCATAAAGAAGCTTTGCAGTACAATCGGACTTCATCATCCTTTTTTTTTTTTTTTTAAGATTTTATTTATTTGCCATAGAGAGAGAGAGTACACACAAGCAGGCAGAGAGGCAGGCAGAGGCAGCGAGAGAAGCAGGCTCCCTGCCGAGCAAGGAACCCGATGCGGGACTCAATCCCAGGACCCTGGGATCATGACCTGAGCCGAAGGCAGCGGCTTAACCAACTGAGCCACCCAGGCGTCCCCATCATTCTTTTTATTAGAAAGTAACTTAAGCTGATGTAATCCTTTTGCCCTTATAACTCCCCATATAAAGCTTGAAGACTTACGTTAACCTAAGACAAAGTTTTACTTTAACTGAAAAGCTATAGTAATATGAAGATAAGAACTTCCCATTTGCCTCTTCCAGTATTAGAGACACTGAGGATTCCACCCCATTAACAGGTGGCACCACGGCCAAGTGACTTATCTCAAGATTATCAGAACCTTCGTTAAAATAGGAGGCCAAGTCTTAAAGAGCTGTCCACTGACTGTCCATTTCCACAGTGGTAGACTCTCTTTGCAGTAATTATGCCTATTTGCTTCAGAGTAGTATAGTCATAAATCCTTCTCTAGGTTAATGTATTTCCATTATTTATCACTGTCAAGTCACAAGTTTTTCAGTCTCGGAATAGACTTAAAAAACGACACTCTTACAACACGAAGACTGAATCCTTTGAACTTTGGACTAGTAACCTCGTACTTTGGGTGATTATGATATGTTACTATAGATTCATCAATTACAACAGACTTACCACTCTGGTGGGGCATATTCATAATGGAGGAGGCTATGTATAAATAGAAGCAGGGTATACATGAGAAATCAATTTTATTGTGAACCTAATTCTGTTCTAAAGAACATAGTCTATTAGAAGAAAGGCACTCACTAAAAATTTTAAAGCGGTAAGCAAAACTCAGAATTTTCTCAGTAAGTTACTCTTCATTTAGTTTATATTCATTTAGTTGCCATTCCAGGTGGGTCTGTGCTATGGTAAATTCTTCAAGCAAACCAGTTAATCACAAAACAACATTAGATTGTTTTAAGATAAATGTATCTTAAATTCTATTATACAATCAAGTTGACTGTAAACAAGATCTACTTTAACAAAGTTTATGACAAATATTCTAGATTTATAGATTTTTATTATCTCATCACATTACGTCTCTGGCAAATTATATAAATGCTCACTGCTGATAAAAAAATAACATCCACCAATATATCACATGAACGGTTAGTGTTTTATTCTTTGAAGAATGGTTCTGAAACATTAAGTGAGGCTGAAAGGTAAAGTTTAAAATAGTTTTATAAGGATATAACACATGACTGTTCACTCCACAAAATTTTGACCTTAGAGCTTATGATACACCTAGTCGGCAGGAGCACCCAGGTTTTTCCAAATAGTCATCATTTTTCTCTTGTCTGCATAGACTTCTTCTCATTAGCTGCCTTCTGCTTTTGTTGCATTATCTCAGAGTCCCTATAATGGGGGAAAAGGCTGTTAAGTTGTTACAGAAAAACTGATTACATGTTCTTACTTGTTTTGTATACATAACCCATTAAACATATTAGAAAACAAACTAAAAGTTATAAAGATTCAAGTGTTTCTGTTTTCATGGCAACAGAATGGGAAAACAAAGTATGAAAGGGCTTTGAAGTCACATCTTATTTTGAAAACCATCTCTATTGTTATCATGATCTTGGGCAAATAACGACCTTTCAAAATCAGAAAAGTAGTCACTAGGGTTGTTTTGTGGAATAGCTATGAATATATCTATCTGACATCAGGCAGCTGTATACAGAAATAATGGCAACTACTTTTGTTTTCAACAAAGTTAATATACTCTATTTTTCTCTCAAAGAAGGGGCATTTAAGAAGTCTCCTAAAGCATAAGGAATAACACGGAGGTGAGGTCATGGGGAGATGGAGAGGAGAAGGGAGTTGGGGGAAATTGGAGGGGGAGATGACCCATGAGAGACCGTGGACTCTGAGGAACTGAGGGTTTTGGAGGGGAGAGGAGTGGGAGGTTAGGTAAGCCTGGTGGTGGATATTGTGGAGGGCACGTATTGCATGGAGCACTGGGTGTGGTGCATACACAATGAACTCTGGAACACTGAAAAGAAATTTAAAAAATTAAAAAAAAAAAAAAAAAAAGAAGTCTTCTAGATATCCAAAATGGTACGTAGCATTAGGACATAGATGTTATGAAGCAATTCAGTTTCTTACAAGCCTGAAAGCCCAATAGCTAGTGATTAAAAATGGATTACCCTAAAAAACAACAGGATATTCAGGCGTTTCCTTAACACTTGGTGTCTCTGGCTGAACCTCCATATATCATATTAATGGTGAACTAGAACCAGACTACCTGGGCTAGATGGTCCAGGAAGTCCTTATTTTAAAAAATACATTAAATGGCTTTGTAATCGACACCTGGCTACATTCCAATTTGCTGGCTCTGGATTAAGTCTAATAGCAACTGTTATTATCCCCATGATTCAAATTAAAAAAAAATTAGAAGTTTAGAGCTAAATAATTTGCCTTAAATCATATAAAACCCAAGTTTGTCTAATTTCAAAGTTCAGGCTCTTTCCTGTTATCACATAGATTTAGTGTGAGATTTTAATATAGGTGAGTAGCTCTGTCCATGACAATAGACACTTCTGTAAAGCCAATAGCAAAGTTGAGGAATGAGGATGAAGGAAAACCAAGATGGCTATAAAGAAATGAAGTACTGGGCGCCTGGGTGGCTCAGTCATTGAGTGTCTGTCTGCCTTTGACTCAGGTCATGATCCTGGAGTCCCAGGATTGAGTGCCGCATCAGACTCCCTGCTCTGTAGGAAGCCTGCTTTTCTCTCTCCCACTCTCCCTGTTTCTGTTCCCTCTCTAGCTGTGTCTCTCTCTGTCAAATAAATAAAATCTTTAAAAGAAAAAAAAGAAATGAAGTATTATGGAAAATAATATGATTGTAACTTTTCTGTTTGAAACTGAACTCTTTTGCACTTGCTGTACCCTTAGTAATGTTACTGAAATTCAGAACCTCAGTTTCCTATCCTATACATTGAGGCTAATACCATTTTTCAGGGTAACGAATAGAGATAATAAGTATAGAGTACCCAGCGCAGAGCTTTCTAACAAATGGATATTCATTTAACAAGGACTATTACTGAGCTAGACTAAGGTTCCCCACTAAAAATTTCAGGGTCACTGATTTGTACCATGTTTACTTTTATTGCAACGTGGGTAAACAGAAATTTAAGGCAAACCTTATCACTTTAATATCACAGAAAAAAAGCATGAGGTGATAATAAACCCAATGTGGGACTTGAAGTCATGACTCAAGAGTCACATTCTCCACTGAGCTAGCCAGGCAGCCCCAAACAATTATTATTTTTTAAAGATTTTATTTATTTATTTGACAAACAGAGATCACAAGTGGGCAGAGGGGCGGGCAGAGAGGAGGAAGCAGGCTCGCCGCCGAGCAGAGAGCCCAACTCGGGGATCGATCCCAGGACCCTGAGATCATGACCTGAGCCGAAGACAGAGGCTTTAACCCACTGAGCCACCCAGGCGCCCCTCAAACGATTATTCTTAACTCTAGTTGCACATTGGAATCACCTGGGGATAGTTTTAAAGGCAGGTTTAGCTCAGTCACAATAAAATTTACCTAGAGCACCTACTATGCCCAGCCCCAGACCAATTAAATCAGGACTGAATTTAAGGTACAGGCTTGAGTAGCCTTTAGGGTTTCCCAGGTGTTTCTAATGTGCAGGCTAGAGGACCACAGAGAAGCCCCACGGAAGCATGTGTAGGCAATTCTCCACCTGACCTCCAAGCTGTACCTAGACAAAATTTGTTTTTAGAATAATATTAAGCTTGTTTATAAATATGAATGCTTTTTAAAAATTTAAGCTGCAATCCAAATATTTCTGTGGCAATTTTGTATTATTTCTCACATATATAATCATACATCAAGGCTGTGCACCTGCAATTTTTCCAACGCAAAGAATCTTAAAAAGTCCATATAGCTACATATACTTTTTTGTGTCTCCTTCAGAACCTTAATCCCTGTAATTGAGTCACCTGTCATCTCGACTAGTTTGGGTAGGATGCCTCCTTTGAAAATGCTGTATCCCTAGCATGGAACAGTGCCTACCACGAGGAAGGCATTCAGATATTTTGCTAGATGAAATTTCTATGGTTGTGGTGACTGAAGTCTGAGATTCTCTTGAAGACTATTGCTTGGGAGCTGGAAATTTTTCATTCACGTATTGGGATAATTGCTACCTTATATAGTTTTAGTGTGCATGCAACAAATGTTCAACTGTTACCCCGTATGCAGCCTAAGGCTAGTTCTACCAAGGATTTAAAAAATTCTCCCCGTTCTCCAAAACAAAAACTTCAGTGACTTGAAAATTCCTTTAGTATCGCTTACCTCTGCTTTCTCTGAGAGGTGGTCAAGCTATCCTCTTTTCTTTTTCCCTTGCTAATTTCCTGGGATTTCTTCATGTTTTTCTGGCGGGCAAGTTCTCGCTGATTTCCTCCTACAAAGCCAAACAGTCATGCTCTTTCCCCCATCTCAAACATAATCACGAATTCCGCAAAAACGCTCTTACTTAAATGCATCTGAAGCTGGCTTTTTAACAGACACTCCAGCCGAGTAATTACACTAAACGCTGTTCCCGTATCTGACGAGGAGGAAGCACAGAGGTAAACACACAAGGTCTTAAGAATATTATCATATCAATGAATGTGCTCACTGGCTGTGAATTCCAGGTCTCTTACAAAAGGCATTCCACTCCTCTGTCTATACCGGTTAGTATTCCAGATTAAGGTCTAGCTTTTGAAAAGCGTTTATGGGAAGAAGAATAGATACACAGGGAACAGAGCTCCACAAGTTGGCCCATCACAACTCGACTGTTAGGCGAACAAATGCGGCTGTTCGAGAAACATTACCTGTAGGAGCCAAACAAAAGAACTACGGAGGAGACTCAGTCGGAGCTTCCAGTCCTCATCAGGCCTTAGGACCTTTAAGTACAGACAGAAACCCCTTTCCGACCAGGACCCTTCCCGGGGCCGCGATCCTCACACCTCACCTCCGGAAAGGTGTTTTCTACCGTGTAAACTCACACCTGACCTGCAGGTGATTGCCCGATTTCTCAAGCGGACCCGAAGCTAACCATCCCTCTCCCTCTGCGGACTGAGGACAGGGTCCCCGCGCCGCCGGAACCGAAGGGGATACACCAGCCAGTCCCCGCCTCCCCGCTAGGCTCTCTCAGCGGACGCTCCCCTCCGCGTTCCCCCACCCGTCCGCACACTCACGGGCCATGCCGACACCGGACCGAGCCTGGGAGAAAACCCCTACGGAAAGCAACGGCCTCTTAGCACGCTAAGCGGTAGTCCCCACCGGTGGCCCTTGAAGGCTGAGCCCGCGCGGGCCCTCTGCGGGGCAACGCCTCCGCTCCTCCCATGGCCCCGCCCACCGAGACTGGACAGCGGCCGCCCGCGAGCCGGGCGAGCGACTGCGCGTGCGCTGCCGGGGGGTAGGCGGGGAGCCCCGGCCAAGGGACCCGGGCCGAGAGCGTCTTGAGATTCATCTGCTCTCTGGGGTCTTTCTGCCAAGCGAATACGGTCGAGTCTACAAACCAGGTTCTGCGTCTGTGGATTTTACGCACTGTGTACCCAACACTGGGCCCTGGCCAGCCTCCATTTTTTGGTAACGACAAAAACAATAAATGCTACTATATCTCATTTTTCGACAAAGAACACTAACTTTTATTCATCCCTTGCAGAAGCGGGAGGAGAAGGAAGGGGACAAAACAGATTGAGGGTTAACTCTGCAAAAGTCAGTTTGGCTCTTTACATATTTTCTTTCTTTATTCCTGCACCAGTCCTGTAATACAGGCTTCATTGTTCTCATTATACAGAAGAGGAGATTGAGACTGAGACGAGGAGCGACTGACCTAACAGGTAGGGACTTGTAGAAGTGAGATTCAAATTTAGGACAGACTCTTAAATCTCTTCATTTCCCATTTAGTCCCAGTGCCTTTGTCATGGTCGACAGTACTTTAGGAGTTGTAGGTTAATGGCTCTGTGCTTGGGTTGTGTGATGGGAAGGGAATGGCAGGGAATGCAGTTTTATCACACATTCATAATAGCCCAGGATAACCTTGGAACCTGGGTGAAAGCCGTGGTGCGTTTGCCATTGCTAGAAACAGACGTGGAAAGATGCCTGTTGGTTAATACAATACTTACATTCTTCATCTATTCCGTTAATGATTACAAATTGATAAATATGTGGAGTTAGTCTGTACACCCTAAAATAGTCCTTTTTTAAAAGAAAAGATTTATTTGAGAGAAAGACAGGAATAGACAGCACAAAAGGAGGGAGAAGGGGAAGGAGAGAAGCAGCTTCACCTCTGAGCGGGAAGCCAGTTGCGGGGCTCCATCCCAGCACGCTGAGATCATGACTTGAGCCCAAACCAAGAGTTGGCTGCTTAACCTACTTAGCCACCTAAGTGTTCCCCTAAATTGCCCTGTTTCTAGAAGACTTTTATTTTGGAAAATTTCAAACATATACAAAAGTATAGAAACCACTACAATGCACTCTCAAGTATATATGACCAATATTCAATAATATTTATTTTAACTCCAAAGAATCACCTGTTTTAGAAAAGGTAGGAGAAAGTGGTGAAGGCTTAGAGCACTGGAATGTCTTGGTTGAAAGCCCAGCTCTACCATGGAGTAGATATGTGAAGTTGGGCACGTTACTTAATTGCAGTAAAGCTTCCTTGCCAGTAAAATGGGAAGGTAGATGTTCCTCCTTAATTAACTGAATTAATGTATGTGAAGTACTAAGTGTCCAATATATGGTAGCCCTCAATATATTAGCTATTATTGTCATCCTTTTAAACTCAGAGGGCCTTGTGTACTTGTCACTATTCTTAAGCCCCACCTCTCTTCAACAGTTCTTATGGGCCAAGTGTCTGATTCCACTTAAGCAACTTCTTCTGGAGTAAGGAGTAGGGGGAAAAGATTGATTTTCTGGCCTGGCTCATAAAGAAGGAAACGAAGCAGTTTGGGACTGGAAGGTAAGTGGTAGTGTTGTTTCTGTATGTGGTCTTAGTTTACAGTCTAATTGAGCTTTTTCTTTGTGGCTGCAAATATACTTTGTGAGTTGTAGGGATACATAATGATGTACACAAGAAATGTTGGGTGTATCTGCCAGAGAAAACTGAAGACTTTTGAAATTACTGTGCTGCCATTACAATTTTACTCCACAAACTTGGTTCTGTAACAAATATCTTAGGACTTAATATTTACTTATTTATTTTTATTTTTATTTTTTATTTTATTTTATTATTTATTTATTTATTTTTAAAGGATTTTATTTATTTATTTGACAGAGAGAGATCACAAGTAGACAGAGAGGCAGGTAGAGCGAGAGAGGAGGAAGCCGGCTCCCCACTGAGCAGCAGAGAGCCCGATATGGGGCTCGATCCCAGGACCCCGGGATCATCACCTGAGCTGAAGGCAGTTGCTTAACTGACTGAGCCACCTAGGCACCCACTTATTTTTAAAGATTTTATTTATTTATTTATTTGAAAGAGAGAGGGGGTGGGTAGAAAGCGAGCTTGCCGAAGGAGGAACAGAGGGATGGGGACAAGTAAGACTCCAAGCTGAGTGCAGAGCCCCCACCGGTGCTCAATTTCAGGCCCTGGGGATCATGACCAGAGCTGAAATCAAGAGACGCTTAAACAACGGCGCCATCCCGGTGTGCTTGAATTTATATTTATTTATTTGTAAGATTTTATTTATTTGACAGAGATCACAAGTAGGCAGAGAGGCAGACAGAGAGAGAGAGAGGGAAGCAGACTCCCCACTGAGCAGAGAGCCCGACGTGGGACTTGATCCCAGGACCCTGAGATCATGACCTGAGCCGAAGGAAGCGGCCCAACCCACTGAGCCACCCAGGAGCCCTTGACTTTATATTTAATAACAAAATTAAATCTGACTTTGTTCCCATCTTTATACTAGTGAGAAATTAAATCTTTGTCATTATTGATTGCCTTATGTACAGAATTGTGGGAGTGCCCTAGATTCTGAGGTGGAACAGAACATTTGGGGAAAGGCAATGCACCTTTGTACCAGAATATATTGTGCAAAGCCCTGTGGTCCTGGTAGTGGCTCCAATATTCCTGAGACATCTTTAGTAGGGGTTTCTTTGTTAAGTTCTGGAGCTTCTCTAGGTGTATGTGATGCCTTGTTCCCTCCCCCAGGGTCCCGCAGGGAGCCCACAGAATCCACAGACCTTGTTTCTTTCCCGTCTGAAAGGAATCTCTTCTCTCTTCTGTGCTTTCCATCCTTGTTATCTTACTCTCAAATACACTTGCCTTTCTTTCTCCTTCTTGATGACATAGCGGGGATTAATTAATAAAGGATTTAATTCCTTTGATATTTTGTTATTAATGTAGCAGGATTTTTTGTTAAATCTTGTCCTTCCACGAAGGACGTCCGGCCTCTCTGTTGCAACGAGTCAGAGAATTTATACTGCAAGTTCAAAAACTGACTCATACTGTGTAAGGCCAATCTCATCTATGGCCATTTTTCCTGACATTCTAGAAGCCTAACCATCCTACCTAAAATAAGCCAGGCTTCCATTAATCTCTGTCATAGTACACTTTATTTATTTTTAAAGATTTTATTTATTTGACAAAGAGTGACAGCACAAGTAGGGGGATCAACAGGCTCCCTGCTGAGCAGGGAGCTGGATGCCAGGCTCTATCCCAGGATCCTGAGATCATGACCCCCCAGGAAGGCAGGTGCTTAACCGACTGAGCCACCCAGGTGTCCCTGTCATAGTACCCTTTAAATTTGTTTCATAGTATTTAATAAATTCTTAAATTATCTTGTTCTTTTGTTGTATTTTTTTCTCCCCAACCCAGAGTGTCTTGTTTATTGCTCTATTTCTACCTCCTGAAGCAGATTAGGAATACTTATGCTAATTTACTCTAACTATATAGTTTTAACTATAATAATTTTTGAACAGATATATTAAAAAGTACACAAAGGTATACAGTGAATGGTCTTTCTTTCACGACATGGTACAGAAACCTAGCTCCCCTTCTAGGAAGTAATTTACCAGTTTCTTCATACCTGAATTTGTAGTTTATGTTCCACTCAATTTAGAATTTCTAAGTTCTGGGGATGTGCTGGTGAACAGGCACTACTATACAACACCTTTTTTTTTTAAAGTTTTTTTTTTAAAGATTTTATTTATTTATTTGACAGAGAGAGAGAGAGAGATATCACAAGTAGGCAGAGAGGCAGGCGGAGAGAAAGGGGGAAGCAGGCTCCTCGCGGAGCAGACAGACCGATGAGGAGCTGGATCCCAGGACCCTGAGATCATGACCTGAGCTGAAGGCAGAGGCTTAACCCACTGAGCCAGCCAGGCGCCCCTAAAAAAGTTTTTTAAATTGTTTTTAGTAATCTCTACCCCCAATGTGGGGCTTGCACGAGAGTCCCACACTTTTTCTGATTGAGCCAGTCAGGCGCCCCATGATTTTCATAGTCTCCGAAAGGTTTGGGCTGAGGGGCTTGACTACCTCCTTCCCCTCCTTTCAGTAACACCTAAGGATTCCTGATGAGGTGAGAGGGGTTCACCGTGCATCCCAATTTCCGGTTCACAAGAGACTATAGTTTGACAGTTACCATGGCTGCGGGAGATGTGCGTCTTACGTTCTTCCGCGGCGCTGGCTGATGGCGTAATCAGTTCCGGCGCCCTATGAGGGCGGGGAAGCAAGGTACTGGGGGAAACTTAGCTATTAGTGTAGCAGGGTCATGAAGAAGAGGCGGCGGCGGGAGGAAGGAGGAGGCGGCGGGGGTGAGAAACTGCGGTAGCTGCCCGCTGGCCTGGTGGCGTGGCTGTGTGGAAAGGGCGTAGTTCTTAATCCTTTCTCCGGGCAGCGGCCGGGGCTCGGGGCTGAGAGCGGCCTTGGGGCCGCCTCCCCGGGCCCCCTGGCTCCGCCATGTTCCGCAGGGCACGCCTTAGCGTGAAGCCGAATGTCAGGCCTGGTGTAGGCGCCAGGGGTTCCACCGCCCCCAACCCCCAGCGTGGACAAGAGGCGCCCAGGCCCCAGGATCCTGCAGCGGCCTCCTCCCCGAAGCCAGCGGAGTCTACAGATGTGCCCCCGGTGGATTGCGGGGGATCTGAGCCCCAAGAAAAGGCTCCCAAGAGCAGGTAAGTGCATGCGGTGGGGAACATTTTCCTCTGCCCCGCCTCAATGGGGCTGTCACCTGGAAGCTGACCAGATGAATTTACCGTAGGAGTCTTCCGTCGCCTGCATTAAGCCTTAAGAGTTGAGGCCCTATGAGCCTACTCCCAACTGCAGTTTGTCGTTCTGTCCACAAGGTGTGGCAAATGTGGATTTTGTTAAGGTTTGTAGATTCCCGGGGTGAGGACCATGTCTTCAAGAGGTGGTGGGAAGAATCCGCATGTAACAGTTTTGAAGTGAAAAGTATCCACACGTGGTAATGTTCATTAGCTTAGATTACTTTACCGTAGTTTTTATTCTTCCGGAGTACATTGAGGAGGTTAAGTAGTTTTTAAAATTTTAAAAACAACTGATTTATTCTTAAAAGACCAATGTTACTTTGGTTCTGCTAATTTGTGTCAGTGGAAAGGAGATGTGGTTACTTGCTTTGCTTTGAGGGCGTGCCCTTTTATAGTGGTCATGTTTTCTGAAGGGAAAAGCATGTGCCAGTGCCACATTTGTATTTAGGATTTTTTTCTTAATTTAACAATTTGTCAGACTTGGTCAGGCAGAATTTACTTACTCTAAAATGGAGATAATACTACGTGCCTTGGAGAGTTATTGTGGAGTTTAGAAAAAACGGACATAAACTGTCTTGCATATATCATGGCAGAATAGTTGCCTACAAAAAGTTATTTGTTTAAAATAAGTGCGATGGTAGTAATTAAGAAAGTAATTAAAGTTAAGACATGTTGGGCTGCTAATAGCCCCTGTTTCTGTAATATGAATGTGAGGAAAGCAATAAAACCTGACCCTATTAAATGACAATGAGATGGTATAAATTCTCTGTATGCTCTGACAGGAAGGTGGAAATTTTACTCCCTTTCTTTTTGGCCAAACTTTTGGCCTGTACTGGTGCTGGGAATAAGGTGTTATTTTGCCAGCTTAGTGATGCTTAGTAGCTTCCAAGTTTTTTATATGAATACTTTTTCAAAATTTCTCTAAAAAAGGAAATACAAATATCAGTCACTGTTAATGAAGTTTGAAGAGATCCTGTTAATTACATATAAGTGCGTGAGGTTTGATAATTTAATAAATTACTCAGGTTCTGTGGTTTTGAGACATTTGAGGTTGAGGATATTTGGTTTCTTGGAGTTGGCATATGGAGAGTGTATTTGTTTTCTTTTTACCTTTTTTTTTGTGGGTCTTTGCAGTTGTAAAAATACGTGGTAAAAACATAGGATGTATGTTTGTCCTTGTGGTTTCAGCATAATTGGGTGAAATGTACATGGTGCAGGTATCATGTTATAAAGGCTGAGATATGAATTTAAATTGGACATTTTTTTGGGTGCCTGGCTAACTTGGAAGAGCATGTAACTCTTAATCTTGGGGCTGTAAGTTTGGGTCCTATGTTGAGTGTAGAGGTTATAAAAAAAAAAAACAAAACTTCAAAAAAATGGACATTTCTTGGAACGATTATTCTATAGGTTTAGGCGTTTTCCACTTTTATTTATTTATATTTAAGAGTTTATATATTTATTTGTCAGAGAGAGAGAGAGCGCACACAAATAGGGGGAGCAGCAGGCAGGGGGAAAGGCAGGCTCCCCGCTGAGCAAGGAGCCCGATTCAGGACTCTATCCCAGGACCCTGGGATCGTGACCTGAGCCCAAGGCAGATGCTTAATCTACTGAGCCACCCAGGCATCCCTGTTTTCCACTTTTATTTATTTATTTATTTTAAGACTTTATTTATTTATTTGACAGAGTGATCACAAGTAGGCAGAGAGGCAGGCAGAGAGAGAGGGAGCGGGGAGGAAGCAGGCTCCCTGCCAAGCAGAGAGCCTGATGTGGGACTCGATCCCAGGACCCTGAGATCATGACCTGAGCCGAAGGCAGAAGCTTAACCCACTGAGCCACCCTGGCGCCCTGTTTTCCACTTTTATATAAAACTAATCATAACATAAAAGTGTGGACTACTTTTTTTTTCCTTTTGAAGGTTTTATTTATTTATTTGAGAGAGAGAGCGCACAAGTGGGAGGAGAGGCGGAGGGAGAGGGGAGAAACAAACTTCCCACTGAGCAGGGAGCCCAATATGGGGCTCGATCCCAGACCTGGGGATCATGACCTGAGACGAAGGCAGATTCTTTACAGACTGAGCCACACAGGTGCTGCAAGTGTGGACTACTTTTAATTCCTTTTTTTTTTTTTAAAGGATTTTATTTATTTATTTATTTATTTATTTTTAAAGATTTTATTTATTTATTGGACAGATAGAGCACAAGCAGGCAGAGAGAGACAGGGAAGCAGGCTACCCGCTGAGCAGAGAGCCCGGTACAGGGCTTGATCCCAGGACCCCGAGATCATAATCTGAGCCGAAGGCAGAGGCTTTAAACCACTGAGCCACCCAGGCGCCCCTAAACCCTCTGTCTTCTTTTTTTTTTTTTTTTAATTTAATTTTATTTATTTTCTGACAGAGAGAGAGATCATAAGTAGGCAGAGACACAGGCAGAGAGAGATGAGGAAGCAGGCTCCCCGCTGAGCAGAGAGCCCGATGCTGAGCTCGATCCCAGGACTCAGGGATCATGACCTGGGCTGAAGGCAGAGGCTTAACCCACCGAGCCACCCAGGCACCCCAACCCTCTGTCTTCTTGACTTAATTTCCTTTCAGGCCATTCCTGAAATATGTATATCCAATCTGAGCTGTATACCTAGTATGTAATTTGGAGTGACTGAGTACTTTCTTTGAGTAAGGAGTTTGATAGCTGTGTAACTAGTTACCCAACAAAAGATAAATGATTTCTGCCCCATACAATATTTGGTTTGATTAATGAAGCTAAATGAATATTCTTAAGTACTGCAGTAGAGATATTTAGAAGTTTGAAGTTTTGTATGTTTGGTTTGGCTGATCTCAGGTTGATAGAGTAAAATTTCAGTAATTTAGATCAGTTTAGGAGGATGTTAGTATAGATTATAAAGAAAAACATTTGTCACTTATCTAATGGTTCAAAACAGGGTAATTAAGCTTTAATTTTTAACTTGGCCTTTTGTTTTCCTTGAAAGAATTAGCTTGAGCATGAAATAATATGTTCTATGGCCCTAAGGGATTTGAAGTTTGAAAAAGATCTGCAGTCTTTTTAGAATTAATAAATCTATTAAAAACATTTACTAAATAAAATTTTTATTGCAGTTGCTGTCATGATTACTGTATATCTCAACTCATTGATTTTTTTTTAATAATGGGGTTCTATTGTTTTAGATTTTCACCAGGCTAGTTTTTTTTTTTTTTTTTTCAGGCTAGTTTTTTGAAACTAGAATATAAAAGATCCATGGTACTCTTTTTTTTTTCTTTTTTAAAAATTTCAACAGTGATGAAAAGACTGACAGTGAGAATTATGTTGAAGAATCCAGTAAATCTTCCTCTACTGTTTCACAGAGAAGAAAGAGAATATCAAGTACTCCTACTCTGGTTAAGCCTGGTGTCACTGTTCCTTCAGAATCTCATCCCTTATCTACAGTTAATCAAGACGTTGCACAGCCGAACCCTGTTTCAACAAAAGAGAAACAGCCATGTTCAGACAGATATCGATTATATAAAGCCCAGAAACTAAGAGAAATGTTAAAAGAAGAATTAAGAAAAGAGAAGGTAAGGGAGACAAAAATCACATTTTGACTGGTCCCTGCTAGAATTCTGTTTTTATGTTAGTCAGGCATCATTTGGAGTAAAAATATCTACAGCATTTAATGGAGCATAATCAATTAATATCCCTTTTGTTTTTGTTTTTATTATTAACATATAATGTATTACTTGTTTCAGGGGTACAGGTCTGTAATTCATCAGTCAATATCCCTTTTGTTAACTGATTGATTAATAAGAACAATGGACTTAATACATTTTTTTTCTCACTATGTTAATTTTTATATATTCATCTATATGTCTTTCATTGTTTTGGTGAAGGCCACAAATAGAAGTTCTGTACATATACATACATATAAAAATATACCAAGTATATTTATAAAATAAATCTTCAGTCTGGTTTTTCATGATGTCCAAGTGACATGAGTTCTATTTGTTTTAATTAAGACAAATATACTTGAGCAAAATGAATTGGTAATATTTTCTAAGTTGACAGTATGGAAATTATAAATGGGAAAAATTTGCATGTATGCATAGAGTCCGTCTTCTTCCTTTTTTTTTTTTTTTAAGACCATCTTTTAATCTTAAAGATTGATTATTTTTTGAAAAGGGCACAGTACCAATAGGGAAGCATATAAATCTGCAGTTAGATACTTAAGATTTGAATCTTAGAGTCAGTCCTTACTGTGTGACCTTGCACAATTTAATTAATTTTTCTGTGTCCTCATCTGTAAAATAAGACTGATGATAGTATGTATCTCATTGGAGGTTGTAAAGATTAGATGAGCTTATACACATAAAACACATTTAGACTACTTTCTGCGGATAGTAAGAGCCCAAAACATGTTAGCTCTTATTCTTAAATACAGAATGCCCTTTTTATTTATTTATTTATAAATTTTTAAAATTTTTTATTAACACATAATGTATTATTTGCTTTAGGGGTACAAGTCTGTGAATCATCAGGCTTATACATTTCACAGCACTCACCATAGCACATACCCTTATCAATGTCCATAACCCAGCCACCCTGTCCTTCCTCCCCAATCCCCCAGCAACCTTCAGTTTGTTTCCTGAGATTGAGTCTCTTATGGTTTGTGTCCTTCCCGGTCCCATCTTGTTTCATTTTTTCCTACCCTCCATGACTCCCCGCCCTGCCTCTCAAATTCCTTATATCAGAGATACCATATGATAGTTGTCTTTTTCTGATTAACTTTTTTTTTTTAAAGATTTTATTTATTTTTTGACAGAGAGAGAGAGATCACAAGTAGGCGGAGAGGCAGGCAGAGAGAGAGGGGGAAGCAGGCTCCCTGCTGAGAAGAGATCCTGATGCGGGGCTCGATTCCAGGACCCCGGGATCATGACCCGAGCCAAAGGCAGAGGCTTTAACCCGCTGAGCCAACCAGGCACCCCTCTGATTGACTTTTTTCGCTTAGGATAATACCCTCTAGTTCGATCCACGTCATTACAAATGGCAGGATTTTGTTTCTTTTTTGATGGCTGCATAGTATTCGTGTGTGTGTGTGTGTGTGTGTGTGTGTGTGTGTGTGTATACATACATACTACATCTTTACCTATTCATCTGTTGATGGACATCTAGGCTCTTTCCATAGTTCAGCTATTGTGGACATTGCTGCTATAAACATTCGGGTGCACGTGCCCCTTCTGATCACTACATTTGTATCTTCAGGTTAAATACCCAGTAGTGCGATTGCTGGGTTGTAGGATAGCTCTATTTTCAACTTTTTTTTTTTTTTTAAAGATTTTATTTATTTATTTGACACAGAGAGAGAGATCACAAGCAGGCAGAGAGGCAGGCAGAGAGAGAGGGGGAAGCAGGCTCCCTGCTGAGCAGAGAGCCAATGCGGGGCTTGATCCCAGGACCCCGAGACCATGACCTGAGCCGAAGGCAGAGGCTTAACCCACTGAGCCACCCAGGAGCCCCTATTTTCAACTTTTTGAGGAGCCTCCATACTGTGTTCCAGAGTGGCTGCACCAGCTTGCATTCCCACCAACAGGGTAGGAGGGTTCTCCTTTCTCCACATCCTCGCGAACATCTGTCATTTCCTGACTTATTAATTTTAGCCCAGAATGCTCTTTTTAATTAAGAGGAAGGCACTTAACATGGTGCTTTATATTTGATATTTAATTCTATCACATTTGTGAAGTAGACATCACTGTTTTTACAAAGATGGAAATAGGCTCATAGATGTTACTTGCTTTGTGTCAAACACCAGTGGGATTTGAATCTGTTCCTCTAAAATTGAAGTCTTTCAAGATGTTCTGTTTACTGAATCTGCTTAGGTAGATTTTTTCTGGGGAATTAAAAAATTAAACATTTGCTTCAAGAATTTTATGAAATTCATAGAAATCCAGTTCACTGCAATGTAAAAAAAAAGCTGTATGTTTAAAAATTCTTAGTAAACTCTTATAGTTAGAAGACATTTGTATGATTTATACATTGAGCTTTTGTCCAGTCCTGGACACTTTTGTTTTTAAGGTTCCTTGATGTGCTACAACTTTTTAATATTCACTTTAAGAAATTTTTCCTTAAATTAGGAATAAATTGTGGTAGGAATAATATTAAATCACTTGGAATGAATACAGCAGTGAGCTATACCTTGGAGTATAGTACATCTGAAATTCTGTATTTGTAAAATAAAAGTGGATCTTTGTATGTGTTTGCGTGTAATAGAAGCAATGGAAAAACAAATATGCCATAAATGAAAGTCAGAAGCCACCAGATCGTTCAAAAATGACTATGAGAGATTTCATATATTACCTGCCAGATAATAATCCAATGACGTAAGTAAACTTTACTTGTTTTCCTTTCTTTGAGTGTATAGTGATTTAAGTATCACTTTTAGAGTAGAGTTTCAATGTTTTCCAAAAGCATGTTGATAAAATTTGTAGCACATACGATGTTCTTTTAGAGAGAATTTTTTTAACAAAACTTAGTGGTATTTCAGGTAACTGCTTTCTTGGGATGGTATCCTTTACTTCTGAGATTAAAAAGTAAGTTTCTTTTCTTATATTACTAAGTTGTTGTAAAACCAACTAAACAATTTTTCTCTAATCGATATTACGGATTCTATTTCTTATACACTATAACCTGATTCTAAAGGAATGGTTTAATTTTTATGCCCTACCTCCTAATTAAATATAGTGGCATTTGATTAACAAGTTCTCCAAGAACAAAGCTTCTTTAATCAAGCTAGCCTGGAGAAGCAGATGGTTTATAATAAATTTCAGTGTATGTTCTTCATGGTTTAGCAGGTGGATGTAGGAATAGTGCCATGTTTTCAGTATAGCCTTTTTCAGGTTTAGCAGGTCTTTGGCCTAGTGAAGGAAGGGCCAAAAACCTAGGTTTTGCATTATTTGACACCTAAGGGTTGGGAGAAAAGCCAAGGCTAAGTTGCTTTAGGTCTCAGGACTAAGAGAGCCTCCTTTTGCTAAGGAATTAGAGAGTAAAAACATTCCCTACTTAGAGTGTAGCAAATTATTTATCCTTTTTTGTTGTTGTTGTTAACATATATTGTATTACTTGCTTCAGGGGTACAGGTCTGTGAATCATCAGTCAGATTATTTATACTTGATGACAAAAGTTTTTGACTGAGAAATTGACTCTTGGACCACACACTGTCATTAATAATGATGTTATGGTGTATCATTAAAAAAACAAGTTAAAATAATTTCTTTCTTGGTGACGGATAGAATAGACATGATGTGTGAATTACTTAAAAGTATTTTTTATATTAAATATTAAATCTTCTTACATATTTAAAAACAAATGTTATTTATTTGTTAGTTCTTCCCTGGAGCAAGAAAAGAAAACTGAAAAATCTTTGACACCAGTCCAGACGAGAGAGTAAGCATTTATCTTACTGTTTTGTTTTTTTTTTTAATAAATTTTTTTGGGGGTAGAGTTTTTAAAAAATGAAATCAAATAATGCTTTTTGTTATAGTCAAGTTACATGTGATAGGAATGTATAAGTAGAATAACAAAAATAAAAGTTAATGCTTGATTTAAATTAAAATGAAAGGTCCACACTGTTTGTGTATTATATATGGAAATGGCCAGTGGTATGATTTCGGTGAAAGCTTTCAGAATTAAAAAGGATTTTGTTTTGTTTTAGAATAATAATATAATACAGTTGTACAAAAAACCACAGGAAACAAAAGTATACTGAGAAAAGTCTTCCAAATCTGTTTTTCTGCTGTCTTGTTCTTCTGTGGAGGCAACAAATGTTACTGTTTTTTTTAATGTATCATTCTAGTTCCATTCTGTGTCTATCCAAACAAGCATGTATATATTTTTCTTTTTCCTTTTCTTTCCTTTCTTTTTATAGTTTTGATGCCAGTAGAGAGTCTGGTTTTTGTATAAGCTTCTTGTTTCCTTCTACGCTGCACTGTAATGTTCCCTTACTACTAGGAAATGTCTCCAAGAGACTTCCTGGGAAGTTAATGTAGTTTTGAAATTCAGGATGGGGGGATTATGGAAAATTGCCAGAAGCATTGGGATTTTCTGGTTGTTACTTCAAAGGTTATTAAGTAATGATTGCTGTTTTGCTTAGAATTTATATTGTTTTAAAGCGGAAGTCTCAGACTTTTTAATAGGCTATATTTTTATAGATTTATGGGTTATGTTTGCTTCTGTAAAACCTTAAGGAGACCATGTAGTTGAATGTAAGGTATATGGGATTCAGAGTTACTATTTGGGAAGCTGTGTTTAGCTTCTTGATCTGCCTTTATTGTTGTGAAATCTAAAGCAAAGATTATTTATCTACTACAAACTTCAAATGGGTTTGAAAATACTAATGCGTGGGGCACTTGGGTGGCTCAGTTGGTTAAGTATCTGTGTTCTCCTCAGGTCATGATCCTGGTGTCCTGGTTTCAAGCCCCACATTGGGCTCCCTGCTCAGTGGAGAGCTTGCTTCTCCCTCTCCCTCCCTTCCTCTTGTGCTCGTTCGCTCGCTTTCTCTCTCAAATAAATTTTAAAATATCTTAAAAAAAAATAAAAGAAAATACTAATGCCCAAGGATTGTTATGAAGAGTTAATAGAATGATCTGCAAACTAATGTTTTATAAGGGTTTTTGTGTGTGTTTGTGTGTGTGTGTGTGTGTGTGTTAATTCCCCAGTATCTATTTGGTTTATCTGATACTTTGTTGAGACAGAAAAGATGAGAGTTTTTTTTCTTTATTTTCAAAAGTGAGTAAAGGCTTTTTACTAAATGCTGCTGGATAAAATTAGAAAGATCTTATAGCCCTGTCCTTAACATGAATATTTTCAATTAGGTTATAGGGAAAGTTGGAAATAGAAGGTAGAATTTCAAGTAATTTATTTCACAAGTTCATAGTATTCAGAAAATACTTCTCATGGATATATGAATTAACCTGTCTTTACATTTGGTAGGCAAGAAGGTAAGAGTACTCCTGATACTGCAGATAATGAAGAACTAGAAGAAGAGGGGGATGATGGGCCATTGCTGGTTCCTCGAGTAAAAGTGGCAGAAGATGGTTCCATTATTTTGGATGAAGAAAGGTAAGTTTAAAAAAAAAAAAAAAGACTGTGGTTTCAAACCTGAGAACAAATGTGCTTTGTTTAATGAGAGAGAGTGGGGGCGCCTGGGTGGCTCAGTGGGTTAAAGCCTCTGCCTTCGGCTCAGGTCAAGATCCCAGGGGCCTGGGATCAAGCCCCGCATCGGGCTCTCTGCTCAGCAGGGAGCCTGCTTCCTCCCTTCTCTCTCTGTCTGCCTCTCTGCCTACTTGTGATCTGTCTGTCAAATAAATAAAATCTTAAAAAAAAAAAAAAAAAAAAGATTTAATGAGAGAGAGTGTTTCCACATCAATCATTGTCACTTAGACACTGATTTTTTTTTTTTTAAAGATTTTATTTATTTATTTGACAGACAGAGATCACAAGTAGGCAGCGAGGAAGGCAGAAAGAGAGGAGGAAGCAGGCTCCCTGCGGAGCAGAGAGCCCGATGTGGGGCTTGATCCCAGGACCCTGGGATCACGACCTGAGCTGAAGGCAGAGGCTTTAACCCACTGAGCCACTCAGGCGCCTCCTGATTTTTTTTATTTTTGTAATGGATGCTGTAAATGGAAAAGTGAGTTAGATTCATTTATAATTTTTAGGAATTTTTATGCTATGTTTTTTATGAGAAGATAGTACTCTTGATCTATCATCCATTAACCTACCATCCATTGTTTACTACCTTTACTGGTAATTGGGATGAGCTACTGAAACTAATCATATGCTGGCCTCTACTGATAATAGATCTCAAAAATTGTCTTGAAGTCAAAATTCAGGTTTTTGTATTAACTAATACCATGTTTTATTGTCTGATAAGTAATGAAAATGTAACAAATCATAGGTTTAAATATTCTATGATTTCTGTTATGACAATGTTTAATTCATCTTGTAGTTTAATTTTTCAATTATAACATTAAATTTTTCAAATTTGTTATTGTGGAATTTGTTGTTTGTCCAAAGTATGTTTTTTTAAAAAGAAGATAAATTCATAGGTAGTAAATAAATAGGAAAAGGGTGATAGATAGTCTTCCAACAGTTTAGTTAAAAAATCTTTTTTGTAGCATATGAAATTCTATGATAATTAAACATTAATGCAATACTATTAGTAATTGTTTTTGTGTGTTTTATATTGTGATAATGATTTTACTGGTCATTAAATAGTTAAAAGCATTTAACTGCTTTGTGTATAGGAACATAGAACATTAATATCAAATACTTATATTTCTTGATATTTTCTGATGGGTCTAGTATAAGAAAATGTATATTAAATATAGGAGACATTCAGAAGTTAATAAAACAAATAATTTTTTGGTGGCCCAAAGATAATGTGTAAATTTTATATTGCTGATAAGGATTTTGGAAAAATGTTGGCATTTATATTTATTCCTTGGCAATCACATTTCAAGTGAAAATTAGTAGATTCTTAGAAAATATGCATATCTCATAATTACACTTTTTTGATATGATTCTGCCATGGTTTCAAAAGATAACTATTCGGATATCATTTATTTTCTTTTCTCTTGCTTTTAGTGCAGATCTATTTAAAAATGTGTCTTTTTCAGCTTAACTGTAGAAGTTTTAAGGACAAAAGGCCCCTGTGTGGTTGAGGAAAATGATCCCATATTTGAACGTGGTTCTACAACTACATATTCCAGCTTTAGGAAAAACTATTATTCTAAACCATGGTCAAATAAAGGTAACTAATTTTCATTTTAAAAGATTTTATTTATTTATTTGTCAGAGAGAGAAAGAGCGAGAGAGCACAGGGAGACAGAGTGGCAGGCAGAGTCAGAGGGAGAAGCAGGCTCCCTGCCGAGCAAGGAGCCTGATGCGGGACTCGATCCCAGGACGCTGGGATCATGACCTGAGCCGAAGGCAGCTGCTTAACCAACTGAGCCACCCAGGCGTCCCTAATTTTCATTTTAAATTGTGTAGGTTATTTATTTGAAATAAAGTGAATTATTTTCTGTAAGTAAATAAAACACAAACTGTATTGTTTTCTCTTTAGCTACTTTTATTGGCACCTTCCGGTGGGGCTCCCTCTATCGTAGAACTGTATTTCTGGCTTTATCTTAGTATTTTAGGAATTAGCATTATGGTCATTTGGGCTGGAATTTTCCTGTCAAATCCCTGTATAAAAAATAACATTTTTATGGAAAATTTTTAGTATTTTTAATACTCATAGTAATGTTATACCTTCATTGTATAATAAAGTTTGTAAAACTTAGGCTGTTAAAAAAAGCACATAATGCCTATTGAATGATATTGCTTATTTTTATAAAAATAATGCAGGTTGTTTTGGGAAAAAAGTCAAACACGACAGACTGATACAGGGCAACAGGAAAGATTCTATGCTTCCCTCCTCTGACTTCCCCCATCCTATTTTGTTGAGGTTACTTCTATTAGTAGTTTCTTCTGTGTTTTTTTTAGCTACTTTCTTTCATATACTAATTAGCACATCTCATTTGCTTCCATTAAAGCAGTATTTATTGGCTGTGACTGACAGTTTTGGTCACTTTGAGACCAGAATGTTGTCGTTGTCTTTTTTTTTTTATTTTATTCCAGCTGCTTTGGTATGAACATGCAAATTTCTTTTATCATGTTTCTGTATTAAAGTTTAGAGGTATTTGAGATTCATGAAGTTCTTTGCAATAAAATTGACTAAAGATTTCTTAAATAATATTTAAGTACTCTCAAATTTATTTTTAACTCAAAATATATACTTAATCTAAGATTTTTTTCCTCTGACATATTGATATTAATTTTCATTCTTTCTAAATCTTTTATTTTTACAGAAACAGATATGTTTTTTTTAGCCATCAGCATGGTAGGAACTGACTTTTCTATGATCGGACAGCTTTTTCCTCACAGAGCAAGGATAGAAATTAAGGTAAAGTAAATTCATTACATTTACTGATTGGAAAGAACCAAAAATTACCAACACTATTTTTTTTAACTTTATTTAAATCTCAGTCCACCCTTGTTCACTACAGTGTTTTGGGTAGAACTTTCCCCTTTATAGCTTAGAAAGTAATGAAATGTTCCTCAATTCTAATATGAGTACATCCTCCTTAGTTTTAGCATATTATCTTATTTAGGTGTTGCCCACTTCGGAAATGGATTTGAGGGAGTACCGATAAAACCAAAGAAATTAAGATAAAAGAAGAGCTAAGTAATGAGGAGGGAGGATAACTATACCAGAATATTTGGGTTAGCTTCTGAAAACAATGTGTTTCTGAATTCCTTGGAAGGCATGGAGGGAAACATTTTAAGTTAAATAATTCTCAATCTGAATTAACCATTGTTTTCCTAGGCTACCTTAACTTTCTTGACAGTCAGGGACACTATTAACAACAACAGTGGCGTATATTAGTGCTTTAATATGCCTGAAAGAATAAGCATTCTCTGTTTTATTGTTCATTTTGTGAGAAACTTAATTATAAGTTTCCTGGGATAGAGTGCATTTGAGTGCACACTATGTTGTTGTATTGCATTTCCAATTTATAGTGAGATCTTTATTCAACCATGGGTTTTTTCCTTCATTAATTAAAAGAATATTAGGAAAGTTGTTTTTTTTTTTCTTGAACTAGACTGGGCATGGATCCTCCGCATGTGGACTATGTACAGTGTAATGGTTATTCTGTTTCTGCAAAAGATGAATTGTTCATATTATTTATGTTCCTTTTCTAATGATCTTTGTAAAGAACAAAATGTTAAAGCTAGAAATTGTCTAGGGGAACTTTCTAATCTGACTAATGATAAATTTGTCACTAGTCTATTTCTCTCAAAAATTATTTAGATTTCTCCCCTAAGTTTAGTATAGTCCCAACAGGTCTTTGGGCAAAGTATAGAAAAGTGAAAATGGACTAGTCAGTTATATTGATTTTCAAGTGTTGAACCAAACTTGTATTATCTTTTTTTTTTTTTTTAAAGATTTTATTTATTTATTTGACAGACAGAGATCACAAGTAGGCAGAGAGGCAGGCAGAAAGAGAGGAGAAAGCAGGCTCTCCACGGAGCGGAGAGCCCGATGCGGGGTTCGATCCCAGGACCCTGGGATCATGACCCGAGCCGAAGGCAGAGGCTTTAACCCACTGAGCCACCCAGGTGCCCCTGTATTATCTTTTTGTATGTTGAATTTTCTTGAGGGTTTTTTTTTTTTCCATTTTTGTTCATGAGGGATATTTTGCAATTTTTTAAAAGTCTTTGTCCAAAATGTTTTGGCTAGGGTTATGCTGGTCATAGAAAATGAGTTGGAAAGTGTTCCCTCTTTGAACGGATTTAAGATTAGTGGTATTTCCCCTTTAATGGTTGATAGAATTCAACAGTGAAACCATCTGGGCCTGTAATTTTCTTTGCAGGAAGAGTTTTGATTATAAATTCAATTTCTTTAATACCTATAGGTATACTCAGATTTTCAATTTTGTCTTGTGTCAGTTTTGATGCTAAGCTTTTGAATTTATAGGTGTGAAGTTTTTGTACTGTTTACTGACATTTTTAATGTGTGGTGGATAGTCCTCTTTGATCAATAATTGATGTTTTCCTCTTTGATCAATAATTGATGTTTTCCTTTTCGCTCTCTTTTTTTTACCTTTGTCTTGCTAAGGGTATTTTGACTTCCAAAAATCTTTTTAATGAACCAACTTGTAGCTGTAAGTTCTCAATTGTTTGTGTATTCTCATTTTTTAACTCTTTAATATTTCCTTTCTTCTGTTTACTCTGCCTTTAATTTTCTCTTTTTCTAGCTTCTTAAGTTGAAAATTTAGGGGCACCTGGGTGGCTCATTCGTTAAGTGTCTGCCTTCGGCTCTGGTCATGATCCCAGGGTCTTGGGATCCGAGCCCATGTCTGGCTTCCTGCTCAGTGAGAAGCCTGATTCTCCCTCTCCCTCTACTTGTGTTCCCTCTCTTGCTGTCTCTCTCTCTCTGTCAAATAAATAAAATCTTAAAAAAAAAAAAAAAGAAAGATTGATTATAAGCTCTTTTTCTTTCCTAATTAGACATTTAAATCTATACATTTTCATCTGAGCACTGCTTTAGTTGCGTTTCATAAGTTTTCATAGGTTGTTTCCATTGTTCAGTTAAAAATATCGGCTAGTTTTCTTTGTGATTTCTTAGTTTACATGTCAGTTATTTAGAAGTGTGTTGTTTAATTTCCAAATATTTGGGACATTGCTAAATGTCTTACCGTTTTCTAACTTAATTCCATTGTGAATGTCAAATAACATAATCTGTAAAATTTCCATCTTTCTGAAATTTAATGAGATTTATTTTAAAACCTTTCGTACTTAGTATTCCTGGTGCACTTGAAATGAATGTGTACTCTGTAGTTGTTGGATGTGTTATTTAGTTCTGTCAGTTAATAGAGAATTGACATCTGCAACCATGATTATAGATAGATTGTCCTGTTTCTATGCTTATATCTATTACTTTTTGATATATATGAAGTTCTTTTATTCGGTGTACTCATTTTTAGTATGTTGTTGAACTGATAATACATCATTTGTCTTTCTCTTATTTATTTTATTTAGCACAATGCTTTCAATGTCCATTTGTGATGTTGCGAATAGCA
The DNA here is from genome assembly GCF_963455335.1 of Martes martes. Classification (NCBI taxonomy): domain Eukaryota; kingdom Metazoa; phylum Chordata; class Mammalia; order Carnivora; family Mustelidae; genus Martes; species Martes martes. The sequence continues at coordinate 68,944,868 of NC_137892.1, read as the reverse complement.
GGATTTTTTTCTTGATGGCTGAATAATATTCCTATACACACACACCTATGTGCCACATTTTCTTTATTCATTTGTCACTGGAATGTGTTGGCTGTTGTAAATAATGCTGCAGTGTACATGAGGATACTATTATCTTTTTATGATAGTGATTTTATCCTCTCAGGTCAAGATCCAGAAGTAGAATTGCTGTATTATATGATAATTTGATTTTTAGTTTTTTTGAGGAGTACCCACACTATTTTCTGTAGTGGCTCCAGTGATTTATTTATCCAGTCTGACACTCTACCTTTTAATTTAATCTAATTATAGATTGCATTTCTGACAGAGATGAGGAAGTATTCATTGAATTCTTATTTGATCTTTGATAAAAATAAGACAAAATGTCTGTTGTACATTTCCATGTAATAATTAATTGATTTACTGTAATGTAATAATTGATATGATTGGGCTTAAGTCTTCCATCTCAATATTTTCCACTTAACCCATCTGGTTTTCAGTTCTCATTTGCTGCGTCCTTTTGGGTTATTCAGATAATTTAGTGTAATTTTTTATTTTCTCTCTTGTACCATTTTACTCTTTATACTTCATACTCCACAAGTAATAAGCTCTTAAAAGTATATTCTATTTATCCTTCATCTTTTGTGCTATTCTGCATTTCATTTTTATATTACCCAATTTTATGTCCAACTTATTTTGGCTTACAGTCTTTTATCTTTAAAGGGAATTGAGCAGAAAAGAGAAACTAGTTTTAATTTGTAGCCATGTTTAATATTTAGCCACCAATTTTGATGCTTTTCATTTCTTCTTGTAGGTCTGAATGTCAGGTCGGTTGTTGAAAGTGTCTCTCAATTTTGATTTATCTGAAGGTCTCTGTTTCAGCTTCACTTTTGCAGGATATTTTTACTGGATATGCAGGTGGTTTGACAGTTTTTGCTTTCAGTGTTCTAAAATAGTCATTCCATTGTCCATTGGCTTCTAGTATTTCTGACAAAGAGTCAGTCATATTTATGTTATTCTTTCCTCATATGTGATAAATTGTTTTTCTGTGGCTATTTTTGAGATTTTTTTCTCTAACTCTGGTGTTTAGCAGTATGATTATGATTTGCCTAGGGATAGTGTCTTTTCAATATTTTTTCCACTTTGTTCTTGCTCTCTGGGACTCCATTTATATGTGTTAGTATGCATAACTTTATGCTTCAGGTTACTAAAGCTCTGTTCGTGTTTTTCTGATTTTTTTTTAATATTGGTTAGTTTCCGTTAACTGTGTTCACAAGTTGACTGACCTGTCTTCTCCTTTCTTCAGTCTGCATATAAGCCCATTCAGTGAATGCTTCATTTCTCATGTTATAGTTTTCATTTCTGTAATTAATACTTGGTTATTTTTCTTAGTTTCCTTTCTTCTGAGATTTCCCTATCCATTCTTTATTTGCCTTTAAATCATTAAACATATTTATAACAGGTGCTTTAACTTTCTTGTCTACTAGTTTCAATGTCTATGTCATGTTGATCTATTTCTGTTGAGTCTCCTTTTATTTCCTTGTGTATCACATTTTTCTATCTTTTGTCATGTCTTACAGAGTTTTTTTTAATTGAGTACTAGACATTGTGGATGGTATGTTTGGTAATGTGTAGATTATGTTTGTTTTTTTCCTTTAAAGAGTGTTGTTTTATTCTGAAGGGTAGCTAATGTTCTGCCAACTCTCCTTGTTCCTTTCAAGGCTTAGTTTTAGGCTTTAATAAGGCAAATCTAGACTGGTCCTTATTCTAGGTTTCTCATCTGAATCATAGAAAATAATTTGAATTACTGTTTTCTATGTTCTCCAAGGACTACCATATTAGTACCGTTCTAGATGTACAGGAGAGAAGGTAATTCATTACGTATAGGGGATGTTTTAGGGCATTAGGATTTAATTCTGCTAGAACCCCAATTGAGAAAGGCTGCTGTAAGACTGGTCCTTTTCTCTAAGGACTGTGGCTATTCTGGTGTCTGAAGTAAATGGGTGTGAACTTTCCATTTGTGTGGGCTAGAATTCTGTCACCTCATTGTGTTGTGTGGCTACTAGGATCTTTCTTCTGCTCTCCTTCCTGGAGGGGTTGTTCTCTACTAGGCCTTATGCTTTGGGCACGTGGAACCCAGATGTAGAATAAGGACCTGTGGGATACTTCTACTGGGCTTGGGAGGCTCCCCTTTTAAATAGCTGTCTTTTCTCTAGAACCCCTGAAGATTCTACCTCCTTAGCTCAGTGAGAGTTCTGCTCCCTTTGGCCTTTATTTCCTTTTCATTGTTTAGGACATGTAGCCCAGTCAGAGAGCCAGGGTGAACACTGGTACATCTTACGTGTTTCCATTCTCTCTGGAAATGTGGGATTGTGGTTTTCTTTGCTCTTACTATTGTCCAGTGTTTGGAAATAGTTGATTCATTTATTTTGTTCAGTGGTAATAAAGTTATTTTTGGTGGGGTTGGATGTGTTGAGCAAGCCTGTAACCAGTTACTTTACTAGTGTTAGAGGTGGATATAATGGGATTTATTTTATAATCATGGAATTTAGTCTGGAATAGTTCCTGCCTATAAATGCAATGGAATAACAATACATTTAAAAAATGTTTTAAATTGTTCTCAATTATATTCCTATTTAGGTAAAATATGGTGTAGTGTTGTTTTAAAATTGAATAATGCCTAAAGCCTATTGGCATTTCTTTTAGGATGTTTAATTTAGAGATGATAGCCTGTAACTTCTGAGGAGACATTTAAAGAATAAAGTAATCTTCATAGGAGGAAGATGATGATCTTTGAAAAGTTCTGTGTTACTTGGTAGTAAGTTTTATGAAGAAGATAAAGATTGGAAAAGAAGGGTAACCTATAGATGAAAAGATGTTAAAGTCCTATGAAGTTTTTAAAAAGTGGGCCAGGTTAAACTAAAGAGTTTAAAGATGTGCCCTTGAGTGATAAACAGTAAGGAAAGGCAAGAAAGTGTGTTCTTTTAAAGTCAGGTTAGTGGTTAGGTTTTTTTCAGAGGGAGGAAGGGGGCCACGAAGCGCTTCTTGCGATTGTTCTCTGTTTTTGTCCAGTAAAAACTTTGATTTTTATATTTTCAATAAAAACTTTTAGACTACTGATCTGTAGAAGGGAGAGATTAGTGATTATTTACTCCTCCAGGTTATGTATGCATTTTTTGACATTCTCAAACACAGACTTATACTCTCAGACTTCATAATGACTTTTGGATGGAATCTTAAACTTTAACCATCTCCATCTTAAAGTAATCTGGAGTGCAGCTGAGAATGATGCAGTCTTTGGTGCTCAGATAATCAAGAAATGTTCCTTAATATAAAGATGGTTCTAAAGATAAACTTTACCTGATTCAAAAATTGCTTAGTTGTTTCTTTATAGTCTCTCTTCCATGTCATAAAAAAACATTAAAATAATAACATAAGATTTTAACTTGATGCAAATATATTAGTTTTTAAAAAACTAATAGTGGTTAACTTAATTGATTATAGTTTGATCTATTACCAGGCTAATTGACTTTATTTATTTGTATTCTCTATAAACTTGTATTCTCTGTAAACTTCCATTGCTGATTTATGCTGTTGGTTATAAGGAGGTTCAGGGAGTTCAATATATATCTTCATCCCTATTAGTTTTTTGAAGTTTTTTTTTTTTAATTTTTTCATTTGAGAGAGAGAGACAGAACACAAGCAGGGGGAGAGGCAGAGGAAGAGGGAGAAGCAGACTCCTCACTGAGCTTTAGAGCCTGACGTGGGGCTCAATCCCAGGACCTGGAGATCATGACCTGTGCTGAAAGCAGATGTCCAACCATTTGAGCCACCTCGGCACCCCTTTCATTATTTAAAGCTGGAGGCTTAAGCTGCTTGCCTATGGGCAAAGACATTATTATTATTATTATTTTTTAAAAGATTTTATTTATGTATTTGACAGATAGAGATTACAAGTAGATAGAGAGGCAGGCGGGGTAGGGGGGAGCAGGCTCCCCATTGAGCAGAGAGCCCGATGTGGGGCTCAATCCCAGGACTCTGGGATCATGACTGGAGCTGAAGGCAGAGGTTTTAACCCACTGAGCCACCCACGCGCCCCTGGGCAAAGACATTATTTAGGAGAGAATCATTTGTTATTATAAGAATTTTATTTTAATGTTTATTTTTAAATGTAATCTTTACTTTTTTGATACTCTTTTCAGATATTCTTTTTTTTGTTTTGTTTTAAAGATTTTATTTATTTATTTGAGAGAGAGAGAGAGAGCACAGGCACAGGGAGCTGCAGAGGGAGTGGGAGAAGCAGGCTCCCCACTGAGCAGGGAGTCTGACATGGGGCTTGATCCCACGACCCTGGGATTGTGACCTGAGCTGAAGGTAGATGCTTAACTGACTGAGCCACCCAGGTGCTCCACTTTTTAATTTTTTTAGAGAGAGAGACACACACACGCACACAAATGCACATGTGAGTGAGGGGGATGGGCGGAGGGAATGTGTGTGAGAGAGACTCTCAAGCAGACTTCATTTATGCCTGGTGCTGAGCCTGAGCAGGGCTCCATCTCATGACCCTGAGATCATGACCTGAGCTGAAATCAAGAGTCGGATTCCTAGCTGATGAGCCACCCAGGCACCCCTGTAATCATCACTTTTTTAATGGGAGAAAATTACTATAGGTTTTTTTTTTCTTTTATTAACAGAACAAATTTAAACGTGAAGAGAAAACAAATGGATGGAGAATAGACAAAGCCTTTCGTAAGTATTAATATCTCTTTTACAACATATCACTTGGAGATCTTAAAAAATGACCAGTCTTTTGTGTTTAGTTCCATTGTGTTTTAGATTTGTTTTGTCTCTTTATTGTCATAGGAAGAACAAGACTGGAGATTTTTCTCTTTAGGAGTGCAGGTCTGGGAACTGATAACAGATCTGTAGGGAACGGAAGGGATAAGTGAAAACATCAAGAAGCAAGAAAGCAGAGCTCTGAGTTATAGAAGTTACAGAGGAACTGAGATAGATCTCATGCTGGGAAGGGGCAGAGAGGGAGGGAGAGAGAGAATCTCATGCTGACTCCCTGCTGAGCACCTGACTTAGGGCTCGATCCCAGAACCCAGAGATCAAGACCTGAGCCAAAATCAGGAGTTGGATACTCAACTAGCTGAGCCACCCAGGTGCCCCCTGAAGACACCATTTCTAAATGTTTTTTATTTTGAGGAAACTAGTCAAGAAATTTCTAGAAGGGCTTACATTATAGATGATTCTTTCTTATGGTCATTCAGTAAACAATAGTGAATACTTCCTGTGTGCTAGTTAGTATTCTAGGCATTGGGGATATAATGGTGAACAGGGCAGATGAGAAGCTTGTTGTTAGAGCCATAAGTCTAATTGAGTGGGGGAAAGGATAAAGTCAGTAAGCATGGTTAATTGCAGAAAGTGAGTAATTCCTAAGAAGAAGAAAAAAGAGGGGGTGAAGAGTGGATGTGTAGATCAAGTTGTCAGGAAAGTTTTGTCTGAAAAGATGGTATGTGAATTTATACCTGATTTGAAGCAATGATACATATTTTTTGGCTTTTAAGTAATAACCTCATTGAAATTAACATTTTTTTCTTTTTGAGTCAAGGGATCTGACAGAAAAACAAATTTGAATGCATTGTGTAAAATAGTACCTGTAGGAACGCCTGGCTAGCTCAGTCAGTAAGAGCTTGCAACTCTTGATTTTGGGATCATGAATTAGAGCCCCATGTTGGGTGTAGAGATTACTTAAAAAAAAAATTTAAAAGACAGATAAATAAAGGTTCGATACTGGGCGCCTGGGTGGGTCAGTCGTTAAGGGTCTGCCTTTCGCTCAGGTCATGATTCCAGGGTTAGGGGATTGAGCCCTGCCATTGGGCTCCCTGCTCTGTGGGAGCCTGCTTCTCTCTCCCCTATTCCCCCTGCTTGTGTTCCCTCTCTCGCTGTGTTTCTCTCTGTCAAATAAATTAATCTTAAAAAAAAAAAAAAAGGTTCAATACCTATTTACCTGTAATCTTTGTCTGGAAGACAGTTAGCAATGTTTCATGATAAATAAATGTATTCAGTATCCATTTGCTGGAGTACTAATCTCAGAACAAAACCTCAAGTGAGAACTGATGTTGTGTTTACTTTATGAGTAGACATTAAGGTAGGTGACTGGACTCTATACCCAGTGTTGTGTTGGGCCCTCAGGGACATGACTTCCAGGAATGACTCCTGGAATATCTGGATTGTTTTGGTCCTCAGCCTTCTCCATTTTGGAGAGGTAGTCCTGAAACCATATTACATTCAGTGCATTATAATAAGAAAAAAATCTATAGATCTGTAGTCTTTATGGGGGTGTAGAAGTGTTGTTAAAATCATTATAATAGAAAACTTAAATTCACTGATTTGGGTGCTTTGTAGTGGAAAATTAAAAAAAAATTAAAACTTCAATTTTTTTTCTTTTATAACATTTTCAATTCCTTTGAGAATTTTTTTTTTTAAGTTTATTTATTTAAGTATTCTCTAGGTCCACTTTGGGGCTTTAACTCACAACTCCAAGGTTAAGAGTTGCATGCTCTACCAGCTGAGCCAGCCATGGGCCCCATCCTCTGAGAATGATTTTAATGGTGTATTTTTCAGAATCATTGTTGTGGGTGGTCAGAACAGAAAAAGACTGGGTCCACAATAAACAGGGCCTTCAGGAATCCCAGGTTTGGGCTTGGTTTTTTGAGGCTGATTTGTTTTTGTTATGGTATATGCCGCTATTTCTTTTTTTTTTTTGAAGATTTACTTTATCTACTTGACAGAGAGAGCAAACGAGCACAAGTGGGTGAGCAGCAGAGGGTGAGAGAGAAGCAGGCTCCTTGTTGAGCAGGGAGTCCACTGTGGGGTTCCATCCCAGGACTCTGGGATCATGACCTGAGCTGAAGGCAGATACTTAACTGACTGCCACCCAGGCACCCCTATATACCTCTTTTTCTGAGGCCATGTTGTAGTCATCTTGCAATTAAACCAATCTTGGGGCTTATGTATATAAGGCACAATTTTTTCTACATTCACTGTATTGTTAGATATAGGTATTAGGCAAGGATTTGACTCCTGTAATGGATTCTTTCCTGGTTTGTTCATGCTCTTTCTTTTTCTTTTTCTCTTTCTTTTTTAAAGTAGGTTCCACACCCAGCATGGGGCTTGAACTCACGACCCTGAGATCAAGAGTCCTATGACTCAGTCTGCTGACTGAGCCTGCAAAGCACCCTGTTCATGGCTCTTGCTGATGTAATGATGTTGTTGGGTATTTAGTGAGAGTGGTCCTGATCAAAATTCATTTGCTTCCTTTTTTGCTGATACTTGAAGAGTAAATAGTGAAAGGGTTGTGTTGAAGAGTAGACATACGGTGGTGGGGAGGCTTTTGAGGAATTAGTCATACTAATTAGTCTTTTCTTAAAGTTGATTGATAATTTACTTACAGTGTAATTTATAGTTTGAGTTTTGACAAAGAGTATACCTGTGTAACCACCACCCAAAACAAGGTATGGGACATTTTCATCACTTCAGAAAGGCCCCTTGTGTCCCTTTCTAGTCCGTTTCCATGGCTGTCTTGATGTAGGACCACTGCGGTTTTCATTTGAATCATCATAGGTTAGTTCAGCTTTGTACTAGAACTTCTTATTCATGGCATCATACAGTATGTATTCTTTTATGTCTGCCTTCTTTTAGGCAGCATTTTTGAGATTTTCCCTATACTGTTACTTATATCTGTACATAGTTCCTTTTTAATTTTTTTTTTAAACTAATGCAGCTTATTCCTTTTTATTGCTTGGTTTTCCTTTGTTTGATCACTATAGTGACTAGAGTTGGTTGTGCATTCTCCTGTTAATAGGTCCATTTGCTTTTGACATCATGATATTTGAAAATTCTTTTTTTAAAATAAAAATTTGAAGGTTCTTTTTCTTTTTTTTTTTTAAACAGAGGAAAAGCGCCCTTTTGACTTCGATTTTTTTGCTCATTTGCTTCAGAAAGTTCTTGCTGAAGAAGAGAAAAGAAAACAAAAATCTGTTAAAAATCAGAGTTTAAAGGAGAAGAAATCCTCTAAGCCAAGGAAAAATGTAAAAGGTAAAAGGAAGTGTGTTCTATTATTTAATAATAATAAACTTGGAATGTTGTCCCTCAAGTCTTTGAGCATTCCTTTTTAGTTCAGGTAGTTGAGATCATCAGGGCATCAATTGGGGAGAATTGGTTTTTCTCTAATCTTCTAGTTATCTTGCCCAAAATAGTACTTCCTTGTAAATTTTATAATTGGCATGGCTGGTCTATTTGACATCTTTATTGCATCTAGGGCATAGTTGTAGCTAATAAAAGAGCATTGGAATTTGGGGGTGTCGTGTTTGGTTACTTATCATGATTTTCCTTTGTATAACCGGGCAGTAAGTTATAATATTTAAATAGTGGAACTCTGATATTTTTGCTTGTGACTGGATTGTATTGTTTGAGCACAGTTTATTTCTTAGGGTTAATGTTGACTTGTACTGGGTAGAAACTTGTTTGTATGTAGGTATTTGTATTTTTAGGCAGATACTTTCTTAATTATATGAATTTTGGTCTAGGAGGACAATGTTTACCTCTATTCCAGTACTTTAAAGAATCATGGAACTATGGCAAACTTTGTATGTTAGGTAGTCCACATCCCAGACCCTTTCTGTTTGTTTTAGTCACTTAGAAACAGCCTTGGAGATCTTGTTCCTTTTTCCTCAGGTCTCACAGTTTTAGTAGTGGAAGAGGCAGGACTTGAACCTAGGGCCATAAGAGCCTACTTTGGGGATCTGCAAGACTACTGCTAGGTTTGATTATTGGCTTGGAGACTCACAAGATCCAGCATATAGTTGTATAAAACAGTTGAGATTTGTTACAGTAAAGGATATGGAATAAAATCAGCAGAGGGAAAGACATGTGGCTCCAAGTTGAGGGGAATTTAGGTGCAAGCTTATGAGTCCTCTCACCTAGAGTCACCCAGGATATGCTGCTTCATTCCCATAGCAACAAGTCGTGAAGGGATACATAACAAATTGTCTACCAGCAAAGCCTGTTAGAAACTCAGTGTCTGAGGTTTTTATTGGAAGTTCGTCATGTAGACACCCTCTGCCTGGCACATATCAGAATTCAGAACTCCCAAAACGAAAATTGTCTTTCAGCATAAACCACATTGTTTGTACAAACATTTTAGGCCACCTTTGTCAGGTTGGTCTGAATTCTCCCCAAGAGCAAGTTTCCAGACACAGTCCAAAGGCCAACCTTTTAAGCAGGCCTTTGAAGGGATAGCAGTGAGGCCTGCCATATTAACTCTCTTCGCACAGAGCAATCATGCATTTCTTTTTCTGGAGCATGTCTGTATCATTTTAAACATCGTATTGGTAACTACAAAATCATTTCATTCTTTAGTCATTTCTTTTAGTAACTATACATGGCCCTTGGAGATTAAAAGAGGTGTATATATATGTTTTTTTTTTTTTTAATGCCACATGAAAATGGCAATGTCTCAGCGTTTTTTTTTTTTTTTTAAGATTTTATTTCTTTATTTGACAAACAGAGATCACAAGTAGGCAGAGAGGCAGGCAGAGAGAGAGGGGAGGAAGCAGGCTCCCTGCTGAGCAGAGAGCCCGATGTGGGGCTCGATCCCAGGACTCTGGGATCATGACCTAAGCCAAAGGCAGAGGCTTAACCCACTGAGCCACCCAGGCGCCCCTAAAAGAGGTATATTAACATGATTATTATGTTACAGGTGAAAGCATGAGTAAGTCATTGTATCTTACTTAATGGGAGAACTTTTCAGATATATTATTATAAGTCTCAGAATTTAAAAATTACTGTTTATTATTCTGTTAGAGAATCCAGTTGTCTTCCCAGTTTTAAAATCTTGTTACGACTTTTTTTTTTGAACCAACATAAATGACACTGAATTTTATTATTTTTTAAAGATTAGATATTTTTAGAGAAGATGTCTTGATTGACCATGGTTGTGAAGTTAAGTTTGTTTTTGCTTGATGTCTCCATGGTGATCTCTTGTTTGGTTTCCTAAAAGTGATTTATTTTCATCTTTTGATACAGTTAACTGTGAATATGCCTTCATAAAAAAGGCACTAGAAATTGTTTAAAAGTATTTGTTAAAAAGATTGTTCATTGAAAAATAAATGATGCAGAAAATAAATTTGTTGAATTATCTTTTGTATCCTGCCCTGAAATCAAATTGTCCAGATTTTCTAGGGATAACTATTAGTAAACTCTTCTATTCAAGTGAATGTGTGTCTTAGAGGATATGTAATTGGTTTTGCTTAATAAAAATGAGATCATATTGGGGCACCTGGGTGGCTCAGTGGGTTAAGCCTCTGCCTTCGGCTCAGGTTGTGATCTCGGGGTCCTGGGATCGAGCCCCACATCGGGCTCTCTGCTCTGCAGGGAGCCTGCTTCCTCCTCTCTCTCTCTGCCTGCCTCTCTGCCTACTCATGATCTCTGTCTGTCAAGTGAATAAATAATTAAAAAAAAATAAAAATGAGATCATATTGTATATATTTTCTGCAACTTGAGTTTTTTGGGCGACAATTTTTTTTAAATCTTTCATATTACTACTTATAAACCTACCTCATTATTATTTGTTGTGTGGATTTTTTTTTAAAGATTTCATTTATTTATTTGACACAGAGAGAGACAGTAAGAGAGGGAACACGATCAGGGGGAGTGGGTGAGGGAGAAGCAGGCCTTCCGCTGAGCACGGACCCTGATGCTGGCTGGATCCCAGGACCCTGGGATCATGACCTGAGCCAAAGGCAGACACTCAATGACAGCCATCCAGGTGGCCCTATTGTGTGGATTTTTATAGCATAAGTGTATTACAACTTCTTTAGTCATTCCCAGTTGGATGTGTTAGGTTGTCTTCAAACTTTTGCTCAGATATCCTTCAGTATTTTTCTTCTCCATCTTTTAAGAATTTTTCTTTAGGTTATTTATATGTTTATAACAATATCTTTTATTTTCAAAGTAAAAAAAGTTGCCAATGAAGGAGGAAATGATGATCCAGATGAATCTCCAAGCACCAGAATTTCAGACACAGAACCATCTCAAAAGGATGCTCAGATAGTTGAAGAAGAACAGCACTCTCAGACTTTAACAGCACAGGATTCAGAACAGATTGCATTAGAACCAGACCTAAATCAAAAGAAAAGAAGAAGAAAGAATCAGGATGAAGTTGGTCAACAAGAAGTAAAAAATCTTTCAGAAAATGCCACTGTTCAGTTAGGTCATTCTGAAGGAGAAACATACGAAAGTAAGTTTCTTATATACACTAATAGTTCCTATATTACTAGAGAAAACTTGTACTATAGTATGATGTGTAATTTAAATAATTCTGAGTAGCAGCAACTAGTAGCACTTAAGTTTTGTAGTCTGTATTCATGTTACTGCGTTAAATCCTTTTGTTTTCAATTTAAAGGAAAGAAGTTTATTGTTGAGGGGTAAAGAAACCAAAGTGACATGGGGAGATTTTTCTCGGGTTGTTTTTGGGGCACTTGGGTAGCTCATTTGGTTAAGCATCCAACTTTTTTTTTTTTTTTTTAAAGATTTTATTTATTTATTTGACAGACAGAGATCACAAGTAGGCAGAGAAGCAGGCAGAGAGAGAGGAGGAAGCAGGCTCCCTGCTGAGCAGAGAGCCCGATGTTGGGCTCCATCCCAAGACCCTGAGATCATGACCTGAGCCGAAGGCAGAGGCTTTAACCCACTGAGCCGCCCAGGCGCCCCGGTTAAGCATCCAACTCTTGATTTCAGCTCAGGCCTTGATCTTTTTTTACTTAAAACCAAATAGTGATTAGAAGTCATTACAATGTATATAGTTAACTGTATATTGCTTGTGTCTCTTAATAAATCACAAGTGTTCATGATCTACGTCTGCAGAGCACCTTTGAATCCACAATAATTTGTTTAATTTTTATACAAGAGCTACTGAAATGTTTCCTTCCTTCCTTCCTACCACTTCCTTCCTTTCTTCCTCCCTCTCTTTTTTCATTTCTTTTCTTCTTTCTCATTCTTTCTTTCTTATTTATTTTTTTTTTAGCTCCCTTAGAATGCAGGCATTTTGACACTCAGGATTTGTTAAGGTATGAGGGCTAAGAGATTCGGGCATTTTTAGTCTCCTAAGAATTCATATGTGGATTACTTAAAGTAAATAAGTAAATAGAGAAGAAGAAGATAGTAGCAAATCAGAAAAATCTTTCTATAGAATTTAAATTTTATGTAATTCAGTTTTAGCAATATGATTTTAATAAATGAGTCTTGGTAGTAGCACAGTATTTATAGGCATCACAATATTATATTCATTTGTGGTTTTCTAGTAAAGATACTACATAAAAAGCAGAATAGCACAGTAATTAAGAAGTTGGACTTTGGAAATCAAACAGACCTTGGTTTAGATTCCAGCTTTTTTGTTTGCTAATTATGACCTTGGGTAAGTCACCTAAGATCTTGAACCCAGGTTCTTTTTCTCTATGATGGGTTTACCACCTTCTAATAGGACTGTTTTCAGTATTAAAGGAGATAATGCATTTGATGGGGTTAAAGTTTCTGTCACTTAGTAAATACTAAGTAAATGATAGCTGTTACTGTGTTATTAATTATGATTTTTCTGGAGGAGCAGAATAGGTGAGTCTACTTGTAACAAGTTATTTTAACCATTTAAAATTTAAGCAAGATAAAAGAATGCTACAAACTACCCAGAAAATTTGGGTGATCCTCAAAACACAGTTACAACTTACACAGTTGTAAGTTGATTATCTTTTTTTAAAAATTTTTTAAAAACTTTTTTCTAATATTTAAAATTTTTTAGATTCGTAAAATTTTTATTTATTTATTTATTTAAATTAACTTTTCATTAATGTTCTAAAATTAAGATCTCTGGCTTACATAGAGGAACTTGAATGTGGAATGGTTTAATGATTGGTAGGAAAAATACTGTTTTATGTAAATCCTTTGTGCTTTAAAAAGTTGATGTTTTTAGAATAACGTGCATTTTGTATTCATAGATAAAGGTCAGTCTTTAAGGGAGATAAATGAAAATGAAGTCAATAAGGAACAGAAGCTTTCTTGCATACAGAATATGGATGACATTGTGGATTTATCCTCCAGTGAAAAAGCTGAGAAAAGAACTGACCTTATCCTTTCATCAAGGTATTTTTCTATACCTTTACTGACTTTGTTTACATCTCCTGTCAGTTACTAAGAGGGGAGTGAAGTCTCCAGCTGTAATTGTGAACTTGCCTGTTTTTTCTTTTCATTTGTATTTGTTTTTCTTCAATTCTTTTGAAGCTCTTGTTAGGTTCATGCATAACTAGAGTTGTTGTATTTTGGTGAAATCAACCTTTTATCATTTGTGTGTATCATTCTGATATTGCTTTTTTTTTTTTTTTTAAGATTTTATTTATTTATTTGACAGACAAGAGATCACAAGTAGGCAGAGAGGCAGGCAGAGAGAGAGGAGCTCCCCGAGGAGCAGAGAGCCTGATGCAGGGCTCGATCCCAGGATACTGAGACCATAACCTGAGCAGAAGGCAGAGGCCTGACCCACTGAGTCACCCAGGCCCCCTACTGCTTTTTGTTCTGATGTTTACTTTGTTACAGCTGTCTTGTGGTTGGTGTTTGCATGGGTTTCTTTTTTCCTTTTCTTTCTATTTTTGTTGGGAGAGAGCATGCACGAGGGTGGGTTGGGCAGGGTAGGGGCAGAGAAAGAGAGAGAGAATCCCCAGCAGGCTCCACTCTCAGTGTGGAGCCCAACGTAAGGTTTGGTCTCATGACCTGACACTTAACCAGCTGGGCCACCAGGGCCCCCTGAGTGGCTTATTTCACTTAGCATAATGTTTTCAGGTTTCATCTGTGTTGCAGCATTTGACAGTATTTCCTTTTTTTTAATGGCCATATAATAATCCATTGTGTGTATATATCACGTTTTTCTTTATTCATACATCTCTCAGTGAACATTTAGGCTGTTTCCATCTCTTGGCTATTTTAAATATTGCTGTAATAAACAGTGGAATGCAGATATCTCTTTGAGGCTCTGTTTCCATTTCTTAATTTCTTCTAGATAAATACCCAGAAGAGGGATTACTGAATCATATGATTGTTCTGTTAATTTTTTTGACATTTTATTTTATTTTATTTTTTTACCTAAAAAATAGTTTACCCCCAATGTGGGGCTCAAACTTACAACTGAGATCAAAAGTCACATGCTATACTGAATGAGCCAGCCAGGCACTTTTTTATTTTTAACTTTTTGAGGAGCCTCCCCGCTGTTCTTCACAGTGGCTGTGCGATTTTACCTTCCCATCAGCAGTGCACAAAGATACCAGTTTTCTGTATTCTCACCAACACTTACTATTTTCTGTTTTCTTTGTGTTTTGAAGGTGGTTATCCAGACATAGGTGAGATGATACTTCATTATGGTTTTGATTTGCATTTCCCTTAGTGATTGAGGATCTTTACATATGCTTATTGGCCATTTGTATGTCTTCTTTGGAGAAATATCTATTCATTTCCCTTTCATTTTTTTAATTAGGTTATTTTAATTGAATTACAGGCATTCCTGTTATATTTTGGATATTAAGCTTGTGTCAGATTAATGGTTTACAATTTTTTTTCTCCCATTCCATAGGTTGTCTTTTGATTTTGTTGATTATTTCCTTTGCTGTGCTGAAACTTTTTAGTTTGATACTGTCCAACTTGTCTGTCTGTGCTAGTTCATAGAATTCGGAAGATTAATAGTTTCTTTGAAGCGGGGCCTATGGACCTTGGGTCCTTAATTTGCTAGGTGACAGACATTTATATTGTGACTTCAGAGATATAACTAATTTCATAAACTACACCTAAAAGATACTGTGGCACTTTTTTAGGGGAAAAACAACCCTGTAATGACTGTTAAGATTCTAGCTGGTTTTGTAAAAACAGTGAGCTGATTCTAAAATTATCAATTACACAAGAGCAAAGTGTCATGAGTGATAAAGACAATTTGAAATACATTTCTGGGGTGAAAATGTATTAATACTTAATCTAAAGCTGGAGTAATTAAAGTAGTGTGTTACTGGCACAAGGACAAATTGTCTCAGCAGAACTGAATATAAAGCCTAGGGGGAAAAATTTAGGAATCTGATAAATGGGGCAGAGGTAGCATTAGAAATTAGTGGGTGAAGATTGAATGAAATATTCACCAGATGTTTAGATATATCTAATATTAGATAGTATTCGATCCTTATTTCACCCTGTATGCTAAATTTCTGATAGATTCAGGGCTACAAGGATGCTGAGTGCGTCAGTTAGTGTTTGCCAACTGACCCACTTAGTCAGTGGGTCAGTTGGCAGACATTGGTTAGTGTTTGGCCCGGTTATGATCCCAGGGTCCTAGGATGGAGTCTTGAGTCTTGCGTTGGGTTCATTGCTCAGCATGGAGCCTGCCTCTCCGTTTGCCTGCCACTCCCCCTGCTTGTGTGTGCTCCCTGCCCTCCCCCATAAATAAATAAATTAAATAAAATCATGTGTAAAGCAAATCTTGAAAACTTTTAGAAGAAGGTGTTTGGAAATACCTTTGTGATGTCAAGGATTTCTTAAGGTGTGAGAAGCAAAACTTTAAAAGATAAAATTGATGAATTTGACCACAGTTAACTATTTCTTTTGACAAAAGGTTTCATAAGGAAAGTGAAAGGCAAGCTACTGTTGGGGAGGTTTTATGTATAGTATCTAATCAGAAAATAACATATAAAGAGCTCTTATTGATTAGTTGGGAAAAGAAAAACACCCAGTAGGAAAAATAAGGTGAATGTCTTATGTGTTGCTTCTGGGTGCCAGTTAGTACATGGCCATCATTTATATCATTATTAGTTGGAGTATTTCATAATATGACAGTCTTCCCTTGGCATACAGTGCTAACTGCAGCTTATGCGTATTGGCACTGTGTCCTCGGATTTATAAAACTTTTGGTTAACAGACTACCGTGCAAAACAGGGCCTGCCTGTATAAAATTGAAATGAGAGATTATTCCTTAATATTGCTCTGATTTTGCACAAAGATTTGATTTGTCAACCCCATATAATTAAGAATTTTTCATTTTGACTTGAGTGTTTTCCTATGCCTTTTAATTTGTGGCTGTTACTTTCTCTGTAGGTACAGTTTTTTTTGGTTGGTTGGTTGGTTGGTTTTGGGAGAGAGGGAGTGTGTGTGAGTAGGGAGAGAGGGGCAGAGGGAGGGGGAGAGAATGATTCTTTTTTTGGTAGAAAACTTTTTTTTAAAGATTTTATTTAAATTCACGTTGGTTAACATATATTATTAATTTCAGGGGTAGATTTTAGTAATTCATCACTTGCATATAACACCCAGTGCTCATTATATCAAGCGCCCTCCTTAATGACTATCACCCAGTTATCCCATCCCCCATCCTCCTCCCCTCCAGCAGCCCTCAGGTTGTTCCCTAGGGTTAAGAATCTTAAGCACCTCCATGCTCATAGTGGAGCCTGACTTGGGGCTTGATCTCACCATCCAGAGGTCATGACCTGAGTCGAAATCAAGAGTTGAATGCTCAACTGACCGAGCAATCCAGGCCCCCTGAAGGTACAGTTTTTAACAACATGGTACAAGAAGGATCATAGAAAAACCAAAATATTTATATTGATAATTCCAAAATACAAAGTATCATTTTCCCAGTAGTTTTATATATTAAAAAATATTTTAAGTAGTTATAATTATTATAAGTAGTTATTATAAAACACATATTACTAAGAATTCTTTTCCTCCTGTGTTTTCATTTGCTTAGTGGTCAACAAGATGCCACATCATTAGGAACTGAAGCTTCAGAATCAAGCCCTTCAGGTTTGCCTTTATCAGAAGCTGGAATTAGTACACTGTGTGAGGTGAATAATGTTGAAAGGAGTTGTACAGAAGAAAGCAGTGTTGACCTAAAAAATAAATCATTGTAAGTATTTTATATGTTAAGATTTTAAAATTTATTTTCAAAATTGTGATGATTTCTTATTTAAGAAAGGATAATGTTGCTTTCTTTAGGGATTAGAAAAGGATGATACACCATTTAATATATAATTGTACTGTGGTCTGATTGTGACATAAGGGCTTATTACTTTATATTTCATTATAGAAAGATGCTCTTTTGTAACCATGATAGGAATTTTATGCACAGTGGTGACTTATGCTGAAATTCTAAAATAATTTGGAAGCCTAAACATTTGCTGTTAGATACTTTTACTTGGTTTGAGTCATTTTTCAAAGTAGTAGATGTTTGATATTGATGACTTTGAAGAAATTATGTTTTCTAGTGTGTAGATATTGATTAATATTTGCACTAAAAACAGAATAAAAACACTACAAGAATCTGCCTTTGAAAAGAGATAGCTCAGAAATTCAGACTTCCTTGAGTCCCTCCTAAACTCCTCATATAGGCTTATATACTATTTAGTTTATGAATTCTTACTTATTTTCAGTAAAGCACAGTCACACTGAAAATGAGACTTTCTTTTTTTTTTTTTTTTTAAACAAAAGTTTAGTCTTTGGAATAGGCAAAATGGTCTTAATGGCACAAACACCTAGAAGTATAAAAAGAGTAAAATAGCCCTCCTCCCAGGTCTGCATTCACTCTAAGTAACTTGTGTAATTTCTTTCTTTTTTTTTTTTTAAAGATTTTGTTTATCTATTTGACAGAGAGAGAGATCACAAGTAGGCAGAGAGGCAGGCAGAGAGAGAGGGGGAAGCAGGCTCCCTGCTGAGCAGAGCCTGATGTGGGGCTCGATCCCAGGACTCTGAGACCATGATCTGAGCTGAAGGCAGAGGCTTTACCCACTAAGCCACCCAGGCACCCCATGTGTAATTTATTTCTGATTTTCTTTCTGAGATTTGAAAAAAAGTACTTTAAAGCTAATGCAAATATATGTTCTTTATATTTGTTTACTCTTCTTAAAATCCTAATGATATGTATGTGTGTACACACACACACACACACACACTCCCTAGACTCACACAGACACCATTTGCAATTTATTCGTTTTATATCTTGATACCTTTGCGTGAAGATATTCCTTATTATTTTTGAATAGCTGCCTAGTGCATGGTGTTCTGGTGTATGTGTGCTGTTGAAGAGAGCATTTCATAGTGTTCTAGTGTATATAGATGGATTAGAGTTTATATAATCAAAGCCCAACTGATGGTTATGTAGGTTATTTTTTCAAACAGTGCTTAAAATCTTAAGCCTCCGTCCTTTAACCTGTAAGTAAGTACAGTGGACCCTTAGGAACAACACAGTGGTTAGGGATACTGACCCCTTGGCAGTTGCAAATCCACAAATAACTTTGACTCTTCCAAACTTAATTACTAATGGTCTGCTGTTGACCAGAAGCCTGATGACATAATTGGATGATTAACACGTATTTTGTATGTTATATATATTATTTGCTGTAATCTTACAATTAAAGTAAGTTAGAGAAACAAAATCGTAAGAATGACAATATAACATTTGTAATAGTGTACTGAGCAGGGAGCCCAATGCGGGGCTTGATCCCAAGGACCTTGGGATCGTGCCCTGAGCCAGAGGCCAGCACTCAACTGACTAAACAACTCAGGAGCCTCTCTCTGTCCATTTTTTTTTTTTTTAAAGATTTTATTTATTTAACAGACAGATCACAAGTAGGCAGAGAGGCAGGCAGAGAGAGAAGGGAGGAAGCAGGCTCCCTGCTGAGCAGAGAGCCCGACGCGGGGCTCGATCCCAGGACGCTGGGATCATGACCTGAGCCGAAGGCAGAGGCTTTAACCCACTGAGCCACCCAGGCACCCCTCTCTGTCCATTTTTAAAATGAGTTTTTGATGCTATTGTTTGTAGGAGCTCTTTTTATTTTAGGGAGATTAGCCTTGTTCTGTGATTTACAACATCCTTTCTTGGTTGGTAGTTTGACTTCTGACTTAGTCATGTAGAGTTTTTGATTTTTATGTAGTTAAATTTCTGAATTTTCTCTCTTTTCTTTTGTAGCCCTTGAATTTTTAGTTAAACTTTATAAAGGCTTACCCCAACTCAGGGTTATAAAAGAATTCATTCTTGTTGACTGTATGGCTTTATTTAACTCTGATACGTTGGAACATACTACGAGTACAGTGCGAGAAATGGAGCTGATCTTATCTTAGTCCCCAGTGTTAGTTTTCCCATCACCATTGCTTTTGATATTGTTTGTAACAATACATTATTTTGTATTTCATTCTTGCTGTTTTGAAATGCTGCCTTTTTAAATATACCTCTTTCATGTAACAATACATTATTTTGTATTTCATTCTTGCTGTTTTGAAATGCTGCCTTTTTAAAGATACCTCTTTCATGTGTTTTGAAGTCATCTTCTAAGTTTTCTTTTGTGTTTCATTTTTCTGTTTATTCATGTTATCAGTACCAGTGTTTTAGTTATTAATGCTGCATAGTTGCTTTTTAGCATCTGGTAAAATAAGTTGCCTCCTCACAACTCTTTGTTTTTCAGTTTTCTTTGCTACTGTTTGTCTGAGTAAACCTAAAGGACTTCTTTTCTGCCTCTGAGTGGATTTTTAAAGAATTTTTCCAAATTTTATTTGACTATGCCTCTGTGTTGGTGTGATTTAAATAATGTTCATTTAAAAAAATAAAAAATAATTTTCATTTCTTAGGGAAACAGATCAGTCAGGAAATGTTAAACTAATGGGAAGAAGACAGCTACAGAGACCTAAACCCAATTTATCAAGGGCAGTTGGGAAGAAATCTGTTCTTTCACAAGGTAAAACAGATGCAGAGAGCGAGAGTTTACATGCAGAAACTTCATTTGAAAAGGTATGGAATAAGACACTTTATAGAAAATAAGATTACAAAAATTTTCCCTAAGTAGTTGGGAATAAATTGTTTAGTTGATAATTACATGATGATGTAACTGATAATAAAACAAAGATGCGAGAACTTACACATGAATATGAAATGTATCTTATCTCCTGTTTATGCATTTAGAACCTAGGACATATCATTTCAAACATACTCAGTAGCAACAAATCTCTTTTGTTTTACATGTATAAATTTTCAAAAATTAAAAAAAAGTTTTTAAAGATTTTTATTTATCTATTTGAATGCAAGTGAGAGAGGATAAGCAGGGGGAGCGGCAGAGGTAGAGGGAGAAGCAGGCTCCCTGATAGGCAGGGAGTCTGACGCAGGGCTCGATCCCAGGACCCTGGGATCATCTGAGCTAGAAGGCAGACTCTTAACTGACTAAGCCACCCAGTCACCCCAGGTTATTATAATCTTGTAAAATTCAAGAAAATTGTGAAAGTACAGATTATTTTAAAAATCAAGACAAAAATGACTTGTGATCTCATCCAGCTGCAACCAACATTTTAGCATATAACCTTCCAATTTTTCTATTACAAAATTTAGTAGTATTCAGTTTTATATCTTTCTTCAGTTCTTAACATTTCGTAAATATTTTTCCATATTATTAAATATCCTTTGAAAACATGGTCTTTAGTGACTTCATAATATTCTGTCAGTGGGTAAAACTGAATTTAACCATTTACTCATTATAGAATAGTTAGTCTGTTCACGGTGTTTGACATTTTATATAATATTCTAGTGAACATTCTTGTACTTTGTCTAAATATTTACTTAGAGTCTTAGAAATGGTATTATAGTATGAACATTGTTTTAGTAGATTTTATTTATTTGAGAGAAAGAGAGAGAGAGAGCATGCACCAGTAATGGGGGCAAGGGGTAGAGGGAGAGGGTGAAGGAGACTTTCTTCTGATCAGGGATCCCAACATGGGCCTTGATCCCAGGACGCCGAGGTCATGACTACAGTCGAAGGCAGATGCTAGCCAACTGAGCCACCCAAGTGCCCTGAGTATGAACGTTTTTTAAGCTTTTGATTTCATATGGGCAAAAGGCTTTCCAGAAAGGATATAGGTGGAATTATATGTTTTATAGTGTTCACAGCTGTATCGATGATTTATAGAACTCTTCTTATTAGAAGAACAAAAAATGAAATGTCATTGTTTTAATTTCCATTTATTACCAAGTTTGGACTTTTTTATGTTGTCAATAAAATGTAAAAAATTGAATTTATAGAATCATATGGAAAAGGATAAAGTGAATACATTGGACATTTCTGGAATGGAGAATACAGAGAGAGAGAACTCAGAAGCTGAGACTGTATCTATGTAAGTATTTAGGAAGTAGAATACAAGTAGATTTTAAGAATGACCGTAATAAGTTCTGTACTGCATAATGTCTGAATTTTATTTCCATTTAGTGTGCTTAAATCTTCTTTTAACTGTAGGTGTATTGAAACATTTCAGTAGTGCTCTTTATGCTGCTGGAGAAATAAATTATGATACGGATCCATTGGGTTTGCAATTACATTTCTTCCTCAACTTACTAACAGGATTTTACCAAAGTCTTACTAGATTAATTAATGGTTAAGGTACATGTTTCTGGATAGCAGGTGGTTTCAAAGGAAATATTTAACTAGGAATACAGATTCAGAGTAGGTCTTATTCTAGTATGAATTTGAACCATTGGATTCTGGACTGTATGTACATTTATGCCATAATCTTTGTCTAGTGCCCTGGAGGTGTACATTACAAACTAGTATTCTTAGTGGAGAATGGTATTAAGTGTCTGTCAAATATAGATGTTTTCCAGTTTTGTGATGAAATTATTTTTATTTTTATTTTTTTTTTAAATTTTATTTATTTATTTGACAGAGATCACAAGTAGATGGAGAAGCAGGCAAAGAGAGAGAGGAGGAAGCAGGCTCCCTGCTGAGCAGAGAGGCCCATGTGGGGCTCGATCCCAGGACCCTGGGAACATGACCTGAGCTGAAGGCAGAGGCTTTAACCCACTGAGCCACCCAGGCGCCCCCTTGATGAAATTATTTTTATAGTTAGGGTTCCAGGATAATGTCTGTCCCAAAATGTTAAGGTTTAGAAACAGGGGCATCTTTGAGGATTTTTTTTTTAAAGATTTTATTTATTTATTTGACAGACAGAGATCACAGGTAGGCAGAAGGGCAGGCAGAAAGAGAGGGGGAAACAGGCTCCCTGCTGAGCAGAGAGCCCCGATGTGGGGCTCGATCCCAGAACCCTGGGATCATGATCTGAGTCAAAGGCAGAGGCTTAACCCACCGAGCCACCCAGGCACCCCTTTGAGGATGTTTTTGAGGACACTTGTAATTATTTTTATATTCCAAATGGTTTACTTATTCGTATCTTGGAGAAGGCAATACTGAAAACAAACATGTAACTTCAGAATAACCATAGTTCTATTCTTTTGTAGTTCTGGTTTGAGTGAAAAAATTGGTCTGCAGGAAGATGATCAAACAAAGGCTGTCAGACCAGCACGACTAATGAGGAGCCGATTGCAAAGGCCAAAGCCAAATGTAGGTAAAGCTGCTGAAAGAAAAATTCTAGCATCACAGGAAAAAATTGAGGCCAATGTAAAAAAGAATGAAAGTGAATCCTGTGTTGCTAGAGATGTAAGTACTCTGATTCTTTCCAATTTTTTTGTTAAACAAGTACTTAAGCCTTCTTTTACTCCCCTCTTTAAACAGTAAGACTGTACCATTGTTGTATATATTGTGTATTAAATTTAAAGCCAAAATCTCAAGAGCCAGCAGCTTTGCTACTTGTAAAGCTGTTTAACTCTGAGCAATCTAGATTTTGAGCATTTACATAATGGAGCATCTGCTTTGGTCTTACTACCTCATGATTAACTTGCCTCCCCCTCCACATTATTTAGGTGTTTAAATTTTGCCTCCTTTTTGAAAATATAGCTAGATATGTGAATTTTAGCTCTGGCTTAAACACAGTAAAATGTTAAAAGCTTCCTATTAAAATAGAATTCCAAGAGCAAAGATGATGAATTTTAGGTTATTTACATAATAACTAGTCTTTGTGATAAGGGTTAGAGTTCAGATCATAGTTACATTTGAATTTCTTTTGTTAAAATTCTCAAGGTCTATACGGTAATGGTACTAAGCAGAAGACAGACCCCTAGGAATAATTCTAAGAGACAAGACTGAAGCGCTTTAACTTGCTTTCTGATTAAGAGGAAAAGAATGGGGGCTTTGAGATAAGGTAGAAGGTGTAGCTTATGAGATTTTTTAAAGATATTTAAATAACATTGAAAAGTGTCCTTTGAGTATCATTTTATAATTGTGAAACATTTACCATTTTCTTTATACTCAAATTGGACAAAGTTTTCAATGCAATTTTTTATAAATGAGTGTTTCATTGTGAAACCTTAAAAATGTGTTTGTTGTTAAGAGTCCTGAACAAGTAGAAGATCAGTCATGTAAAAACGTTGACTTTGAAGATATCACATTACAATCTGAGAAAGAAGACAATTTTTTCCAAATGAATGTTAATGAATGTTTAAGGTAAGCATCATCTTAATGGTTATGTAATCTTTGAATTTTGTATGAGGTTTTAGAAATGTTTAATCAATTTTTTAAAACAAAAGCAAATCAGATAGATTTTTTATGTATCAGATTACATGATATTCACTATATAACTAGACTTTACAGGGCAATTTATGTCATAGCTTTCTTTTTCTTTTCTTTTTTTTTTTTTTTTAAGATTTTATTGTTTATTTGTCAGAGTGAGCACGAGCAAGCAGAGTGACAGGCACGGGGAGAGGGAGAAGTAGGCTCCCTACTGAGCAAGGAGCCGGATGTGGAACTTGATTCCAGGCCCTTGAGATTATACTGAGCTGAAAGCAGCTGTTTAACCAACTGAGCCACCCAGGCATCCCATAGCTTTCTTCTTAATTTCTTAGTTACTAGTGATTTGATGAGTTGATTTACTCCTCATAAATTAGACCTGAATTAATATGCATATTAGATTAAATTGTCTATGTTCAAACATGAAATGCAACTTACTTTCTTCTCCTTGTTTCTTTGGGATTAGATTGATCCAAATATGACCTTTATTCACATAAATTTTATGTAAAACCCATATATGGAAACCCATACTTCTTCTAGCCACATGTAATTTTTTAAATTTGTTATTTCCCCTCTGGCAGGTACCAAACAAAATCTATGGAATTACTAGTATACTTTGGAAAATGTTTTTCCTTTGGAAATATTCAGTGTGCACAAAAGTAGTGAGAACAGAGTAGTGGACTCCTTTGCACTACTATATGTAGTTTTTCGTGTGTGTGTGTGTGTGTGTGTGGTTTTTTTAAAGATTTTATTCATTTATTTTGTCAGATAGAGATACAGCTATAGAGGGAACACAAGCTGGGGGAGAGGGAGAAACAGGCTTCTCACTGAGCAGAGAGCCCAATGCGGGGCTCGATCCCAGGACCCTGGGATCATGACCCAAGCTGAAGGCAGATGCCTAACAACTGAGCCACCCAGGTGCCCTTTTAGTTTCAACTATTACTAGTATTCAGGTCATACTTCAATATTGCTATTTGAGATGCTGGTCAAATCTGGCCATATAAATGTGTTGCTTAACTCTTAAGGCAATGCATATGTCTGGATAAAGGATAGGGGGGGCCAAGAGGTAGTAATAGTAGACATAATTTAGTGTAGCTCCATTGCAGAGGACTGGAGGCTCTTGCCAGTATTTAGGAAGGATTGTGTGGTTGACAGTTAGGTACGGTTTAGAGCCAGTTGACTACTACTCTAATTGACCTTATTGATAGATTTCTCTTTATACATGTCTCTATGAGTAGATATTTTAAAAATTCATGATTTCAAAACGTGGTTTTTTCCTTCTCCTTTAATTTTTAGGTTTTACCCTGAGATACCTGAGGCTTTCTTAATTTATTTTTTAATTTTTTTTAGTTGAGAATTCCTCGTCTTTCAGTAGTATTTTCTCAACCATCCTTTCTTTAGCTGACAGTGTGGTTTAAAATGTGATTGTATGTGGTTTTTTTTTTTTTTTTTTTTTTATATACATACATAGCATTCAAGAGGATAAGAAGGTCCCAGTTCTAAAGACTCGATTTCAGAAACCAAAGCCAAATATAGGAAGAGGAGCTAGAAGAAGAGAAATTTTCTCAAAGAAAGAGGTGTCAGAAGAGATTGAATCTGGGCAATTCGCAGCACCTTTGAGAGAAATTACAAGAATGGAAGAAACCTTACCAAGGGAGAGGATATCAGTGGAGGCTAATTCTACTAAGGAAATGGAGTCATATTTAGGGAAAACTGAAAGAGACAAGTCTCCCAGAGAGAAGATACCAGAAATGATGGCCGGCACTGTGGAAATGGAGACAGATTTGAAAGAAACAGGAGGAGAGGCTTCCCCAAGGGACACTGTATCAGAGGTGTCTGATATCACTGAGGAAAGAGTGAAGAATTTGGAAGAAACTGGAAGAGAGGTTTCCCCAAAGGTTACTGTATCAGAGGTGTCTGATGTCACTGAGGAAAGAGTGATAAATTTGGAGGAAACTGGAAGAGAGGTTTCCCCAAGGGATACTGTATCAGAGGTGTCTGATGTCACTGAGGAAAGAGTGATAAATTTGGAGGAAACTGGAAGAGAGGTTTCCCCAAGGGATACTGTATCAGAGGTGTCTGATGTCACTGAGGAAAGAGTGATAAATTTGGAGGAAACTGGAAGAGAGGTTTCCCCAAGGGATACTGTATCAGAGGTGTCTGATGTCACTGAGGAAAGAGTGATAAATTTGGAGGAAACTGGAAGAGAGGTTTCCCCAAGGGATACTATATCAGAGGTGTCTGATGTCACTGAAGAAAGAGTGACAGATTTGGAAGAAACTGGAAGAAGAAGAATATCCCTACAGGAAAATGCCCCAGAGATCAGCACTATAGATGAAGAAGAAACACATTTAGAAGAAACTGGAAGTGAGGTTTCTGTAAGGGAAAATGTACCAGAGATTGTTGATCCCATTAAGGAGAGAGAAACACATTTGGAAGAAACTGAAAGAAGAGAGATAGACATAGAAGAAAAGGCCCCAGAGGCGAAGACTCAAGGTGAAATGGAGACAGATTGGAAAGAAATTGAAAAGGGAACTTCCCTGGGGGAAAAGGTACTATTGGGGATCAGTGCCATGGGGGAAAGGGAGATTGATTTGAAAGAAACTGGAGAAGGAGATCTTTCCTTGAGGGAAAAGGTATCAGGAAATATGACTGCTATTGAAGAAACAGAGGTGGAGTCAAAAGAAACTGGAGACATTTCCTCAAAGAAAAGCAGATCAGAAGAGATTAGTGCTCCTGAAGAAATGGCTGCAGATTTGGAAAAAACTGGAAAAACAGACACTTCTCTAAGGAAATATGGAGCAGAGGAGACCAGGACCTCAAGACAAACTGACACAGATTTAATGCAGAGCAGTAGTAGTTGCTGCAACACTATGTCTTCACTAACTATCAAAGTATGTATTTTTCTGTTCTTTAGAAAACCTATTTTTGAACACTTTTTCAGGGAAAAAATTATCAAAATAAAAACGGTTATTATTGCTCTTAAATCCCACAAAATTTAAAATCTCTAAAAGCTTTAAGTCTTTCCCAGCCCTAAATTCTGTGTTTTAGGGCCTTAAAGAAACTATGTATCTTTTAAAAAAATAACTTAAAAAATATTTTTAAATGTGGTTAAGTTACCATTCTTAATGTCAGTTTGAAGTTACTCTTAACTAAAAGGAGTGTAGGGAATTAGACTGGATTAGTGCTAACTCTAATATGAACATATAATAGAATTATTTCTTTTGACCAAATGTCTTTCTTTTTTTATTTCCTGTCCCACTCCACTTTTATTTTTTATTTTAAAGATTATTTAAGGAGAGCAAGTGGGAGGGGTGGACTAAGCAGACTGCTCTGAGCATGGAGCCCAACATAGGGCTCGATCTTAGAACCCTGAGATCATGACCTGAGCTGAAACCAAGAGTCAGATGCTTGACTGACTGGGCCATCCAGGTGTCCCCCACCTTCCCTCCACTTTTAAATTTTCTTTTTTCTTCCTTTTTAAAAAATATTTTTAAAATTTTACTTTATTTTAGAAAGGGAGAGAGAGCACGAATGGGGTGGGCCTCAGAGAGAGTCAAAGAATCTAAGTCAGGCTCCACGCTCAGCATGAAGCGCATTGTGGGGCTTGATCCCACACCCCAGAGATCATGACCTGAGCTGAAAACGAGAGTTGGACGCCCAACTGACTGAGCCACCCAGCTGCTTGTTTCCAGTGGGGCTGCTTGGCTGCCTCAGTCGGTGGGTCATGTGACCTTTTTTTAAAAGCACATGACTCTTGATCTTTGGGTTATAGGTTTGAGCTGCATGTGGGCTGTAAAGATTACTTAAAAATAAAATCTTCAAAAAACCCCAAAAGTTTCCAGTTACTTGAAGTTCACATGATTGTGACATTTTCCATTTGTGCCGATTTCCGGTGACTGTTCCTCTAGAACGTCAGCAGTGAAGTACTATCCATGGTGCAAACACCTGAGGAAGAAAAAAATTCTGAAAAGGAACTGTCAGGTCACTTGAGTTGTTTGGAGACTTCTTTACAGACTTCTGAACCTGATAAAACAGATGACCAGGGGATGCTATCTTCAAATGTTCCAGAGCAATTTTCAAACACTAATTTAAGGTACAAGTATATTGGTCTGTGTGCTTTTAAAGACAAATCATCTGTGTTTTTTATTTAAAAAAAATTTATTGGAGGGGCGCCTGGGTGGCTCAGTGGGTTAAAAAAAATTAATTGGAGGGAGAGAGCAAGAGCAGGGAGAGGGTAAGGAGAGGGAGAAGCAGGCCCCCCACTGAGCAGAGAGCCTGATGTGGAGCTTGATCCCAGGACCCCGGGATCATGACCTGAGCCAGAGGCAGACTCTTAATTGACTGAGTGAGCCATCCATGCGCCCAAGACAAAGCATCTAAGGAGACATTTTCAGATTATCAGTAAGATTTCAAGACATATCTATAGCATAGTGTTAAACTGCTTCTAAGCTCTGGAATGATAGGGAGAGAATTTTGAGGTCATTATGACACTAGATTGAGAGAATTCCTAACATCAGAATTGTATGTAACACATACTCCTAAGTCAGTATGGGTATGAGAGCCTGTATTTTCTCTTTGCAAAGATGATAGGCTTATATTTCAGTTGTACTCCTTGTATTTTTCAGGATCTGCCAAATAACCCAATTTGTTTTCCTGTTAAGAATTAGATTTAAAGGGACATTGGGGAGGGTGTGTGTTAATGGTGAGTGTTGTGAAATGTGTAAGTCTGATGATTCACAGACCTGTTCCCCTGGGGCAAATAATACATTATGTTAATAAAAATATTTTTAAAAATTAAAAAAAAAGAATTAGATTTAATATTTATTGCCAGTTTCTCAAGTTGTCCTAAGACTCTGTTCTCATTGCCTCTTCACCTCATTCTAAAGTTTGATAATCCTTTTTCCAAAAGCAAATCTCTTGCTCAAGAGCAGAAGCCACTTGAAGTTAAACCAGCACCTTTTATGAGAAGTCGATTCAAGAGACCAAAACCAAACTTAGCAAGAGCAACTTTAAAGAGAGAGACTACAGAAGCAGAAAAATATGTACATGGGAAGAAATTGGAAACTGATAAAACTGAGACTGTTGTGGTGCAGCAGACCAGTGAACAGGTGAACACTCTCCCTTCTCAACATGTGAGTGCTATTCAAGGTGGATGTTTTTTGTCTTAGCTATTGTTACTAAAGTAAAGCAGCTGGGGTTAACATTTAACAGATATTTTCTCATATAATTTCTACTGCATGTGATACTAGTCTTGCCATAATTAATGTGCCTCATTATTCCATGTGGTTTTGTAAGAATCTTGTATCTCTCATGATGGGCAAGTATGTCATGGAAAGGAATTTAAGAATCCTGGGATCTAATAAGTTCACTGTGTGACCATAGCCAAATGATGCAGCTGGTTTCTTCACAGGAAGAATGAGTTTGATAGTCATACTTTATTTTACATTGTTGTTAAGGTAAATTAAAAAGTTAAAAGCTTGAGAGGAGTTAAAGGACATGTTTTATTTACTTTGTTAACTTGGTCTGCAACAAATTAAGATTGTGTATATAATATCAAAAACTTTGAATGGAAATTTTAACATTTATAAGTTGAGTGTTCTAAATATAAAAGTACTTTTTTGGCTATTCAGATGGCAACAGGTACATGAAGAGATGTTCAACATCACTAATCATCAGGACAACACAAATCAAAACCACAATGAGCTATCACCTCCTACCAGACAGATTAACTAGTATCAAAAAGACAAGGAATAGCAAGTGTTGGCAGCAATATGGAGAGAGAGGAAGCCTCATGCACTGTTGATGGGAATGTAAATTGGTGCAACCACTGTGGAAAACATTATGGAGGGTCCTCAAAGAATAAAAAGAATTACCATATCCAGTAATTATAGTACTGAGTATTTGCCCAATATGAAAAGACTAATTCTAAAAGATAGATGCACCCTTTTGTTTATCACAGCATTATTTACAATAGAGAAGATAGGAAAGCAACCAAAGTACTCACCAGGAGGTGAATGAAGAAGAGTTTTATACACACACGTGCGCGCGCACACACACACACACACACACAGGAATATTACCCAGCCATACAAAAGAATGAGATGTTGCCATATACAGTAACATGAATGGGCCTAGCAGTCCCTTTTGCCAAGTGAGTTACTGTGCTAAGAGAACTAAGTCAGAGAAAGACTAATACCATATATTTCCCTTACATGTGGAATCTGAAAAATAAATGAACAGAAACAGACTCAAATACAGAGAACAAACTGGTGGTTGCCAGAGGAGAAGGAGGTGGGAAGATGGGGGAAATAGGAAAAGGGGATTAAGAGGTCCAGACTTCCCAGGGCCACTGGCTGGCTTAGTCGGTAGATCATGCAAACTCTTGATCTTGGGATTGTGAGTTTGAACCTCATGTTGGGTATAAAGATTACTTAAAAATGAAGATCTTCAGGAAGCACAAACTTTTAGTCATGAAATAAGTAACAGATAAGCACGATATAGGGAATATACTTAATAATATAGTAACATATGTAATAATATAGTAACATATGGTTATAGGTAGTGACTATACTTACCGTGGTGAATATTGAGTAATGTATAGAATTGTTGAATCACTGTGTTGTACATCTAAAACTAATAAAACATTGTCAACTGTACTTTAATAATAATAAAAAAAGCCCAGTTCATAAAAAAGATAATAAAATGATGTAGTTTTTAAAAAGTGCAATTTTGGATTAAAATTCTTTTTGTTTTATTTTTATTTATTTTTAATTATTTATTTATTTACTCGAGAGAGAGAGAGAGAGAGAGAGAGAAAGAAAAAGCATGACAGGGGGAAGGTCAGAGGGAGAAGCAGACTCCCTGCTGAGTGGGGAGCCCCAGGTAGGGCTCCATTCTGGGACTCTGGGATCATGACCTGAGCCGAAGGCAGATGCTTAACCAACTGAGCCACCCAGGTGCCCCAAGTGTTTTAAAATGGCTTAGTTCTGGGGTGCCTGGGTGTCTCACTTGGTTAAGTGTCCAACTCTTGATTTTGGCTTAGGTTTTGATCTCAGGGGTGTGAGTTCAAGCCCAGTGTGGAGCCCATTTAAAAAATGAATAAAGAGGGCGCCTGGATGGCTCAGTTGGTTAAGCAACTGCCTTCGGCTCACATATGATCCTGGAGTCCTGGGATCGAGTCCCGCATCGGGCTGCCCGCTCAGCAGGGAGTCTCCTTCTCCCTCGATCCTCTCCCCTCCCATGCTCTCTCTCTCACCCTCATTCTCTCTCAAATAAATAAATTTTAAAAAATCTTAAAAAAAATAAAATAGCTTAGTTCTTACAATGCTTGAAAATTTGTATTTTTTTCTTCCTGCTCTTTATGTTTTAAAAAGGTATATCTTTTTTATTGATTATTTTATCTGATTATAGAAATTTCAGATTGAAAAAATACATAATCTAAAAGTGAGAGTCCATTATAATGTCCCATTTTTTCCTCCCAGGTTAGTCAGTCAGGTAACTGTTTTGAGTATGGCCACCCATTCTTTTCTGTATATATACTTATTTACATAAATAATAAAATGTGTGGGTATTTTCTTTGTTTTCCAAAAATGGTGTTATAACTTGCCTTCTCATTTTTTTCATTTAATATTATGAACATATTTTTGGATCAGTATATACAGATTTATCTTCTAAATTGTTCTGGATTGTTCCATTATAAGCAAATTATAATTTATTCAATACCCTACTGATAGGTTTGTCTTGTTCCCAGTGTTTTGATTTTGTTCTTTGCTTTTTTGGGGGGCTATTAAATGGGTATCGTAAACATCTTTATATGTACTTTTCCATATACTTACTTGAATATGTTTGTAAGATAGATTTCTAGAAGTAAATTTGCTGAGAATTAAAATTTTTAGTAGATACCTTTCTGTTGTCCTCTGCAGAGACTCTACTAATTTATTTTGCTCATAGTGTATGAAAGTTCCTGTTTCCCTATACTTTTATCAACCCTCAATGAAATTTTTCTTACCTGCCTTCTAGGGTGTGGCTTCCCTAATGACATCAAGAGAAAAAGACAAATCAGGTCACAGGGAGGAGGAGACTGTAATATTACCATGTATACAGACTGAAAAGGACCTTTCACCTCCAAGTTCTTACGATCCTGAAGCGATGTCTCCGCCTGTACAGACCCAGGAAAAGGAATTAGTTGTTTCTATGGGGTAAACAGTGATACTTCTTTGAAAATCTAAAATATATGTATATTTTTTTAAAAAAGGAAAGGAAAATCTAAAATATGAGAGAATTCTTTCAAGTATTTTGTCATTGTTACTAAGATGTGTTAATGTATTTTAAAAGTGAATATCAAGAATACTTGGTTTATTTTTATTTGTTTATTATTTTTAAAAAGATTATTTGAGACACAGAGAGTACTCAGGGAGGAGGGGCAGAGGGAGAGGGAAAGAGAGTCTTAACCAGGTGCCACACTGAGCACACAGCCCTCTGTGGGGTTTGATCTTATGACCCTGACATCATGACCTGAGCCAAAACCAATAGTTGGATGCTTAACTGACTGCACCACCCAGGCTCTCCAAGAATACTTGGTTTATTTTTATTCATGTGTCAGACTGCCTAAAATAGAAAATCACACTGAGTAACACCTTTTGATGCTTACCTGCTTGTATTCACTATTAGCTACTTAGGGTTTTATGCAAACCACTGCATTTAAAAATACATGTATATAAAGATTGTATTCATTATCTTCTTAGAAACTGTAGTAGAAAGATGCCTGGGTGGCTCAGTTGGTTAAGCATCTGCCTTCAGCTAGGGCATGATCCTGGGGTCCTGGGTTCCACTTTGAGTTCCTTGCTTAGTTAGTGCCTGCTTTCCCCTCTCCCTCTGCCTGCTACTCTCCCTGCTTCTCCCTGCTTGTGCTCTCTCTCTCTCTCTCTCTCTCTCTGTCAAATAAATAAATAAAATCTTTACCAAAAAAATAGTAGTAAGAAGACTTATTTCCAGTTTTAACCATTTTTTATATAGATGGTCTGGTGTAATTAATGCACGTTCACAAAAATGCACATTCATGTTGTTCTGCAACAGTTACCACATATATCTCCAGAACTTTTTCATTTTTCCAAACTGAAACTTCACCCGTTAACAAGACTACCCCATTCCCCTTCTTCCATTCCCTAGCAACTACCTTTATACTTTCTGGCTCCATGAATTTGATTTTTCTACATTACATAAATTCATTACCTTTTGAAGATTAAAATAACTATTTTTTTAAAATAAAAGAATATATATCATTGAAGTAATTTGATTTTATAGTTTGTTAGAGAAGATTCAAATTTTATGTTTTTACAGTAGTTTTCATTTTTTTACAGTCCAGTTCCCTCTCTTTCTCCCTGTCCTCTATTCTAGGGCTCATAGAACAAACACTTTACAGCAAGAAGTGAAGGAAAGCGTTATCCCAACTGCTCGAATAGTAAGGAGCCGACTTCAGAGACCCAGACCAAACATAAAAAAGGCTGGACCGAGGCAAATAGAAAAAGGTGAAGCTGAAGGGATAATTAAGGAAAAAAGAACAATAGTACAAAAAGATGAAACTAAGAAGTTCTTGACTGTGGTAAGTTATTGTTATGTAATTGAGCCTTCTAATGCATGTTAAAATACGAAATGACATCTCAGACTAGGTTTAGAATATAGGCATGTGACACTCTCATCAATGAATATGTTCCATATCTAGTTCTGTTCTAGATTTACCATTCTGGATTTTTTTTTTAATGAAAATAGATTTTTTCCCCTAATTAATGAACCTATTCATTATGAAAATATTCAATTAATACAAAATATTATAATAATATTGAGGTAACCACTGAAAACCTTCTGATGTATCTTACTGGGTGTATCTCCATGCATGCATATGTGTACACTTATGTAAATTTAAATAATACAATCTCTTGGGCACCTGGCTGGTTCAGGGGTAGAAAATGCAGCTCTTGATCTTCAAGTTGTAAGTTTAAGCCCCACATCAGGTATAGAGATTACTGAAACATAAGATAATTTTTTTAAATAATAAAGTCACTGTGTACATGTTATTTTGTGACTTATATTTTACTTAATATATTAAGTGACTTTTCATGTCAAGAAGTATAGAGGTATATCTTTTTCATTGCTGCATAACCTTCTGCTGTTTGACAGTTTAACCAATCTTTTTTTGATATATCTTTTGGTATAAATCTAAGTAGTGTAATGCACTTTTCAACAGATCTTATTTCTTTGTCCTTCTTTTTCTCTGTCTACCAAGGGAAAATCTAGATTTAAAGCCACTGTAATCCTTGTTTGAAACCTCTTTATCCCCAGAAGAAATCATTGAACTGTTTTGGAAAAATTTTGGGGGTGGGGTGGGGGGGTGGTAGGTGTTCACAACAGATAATTATTTAGTTTTTAAAGTGTCCTGTAAACATAATAATTGCAATAATTGAAGCTTTTCTCTGAATTAGATAGTTTTATTTTGGATAAAAAGTGAACATTGCATACCTAGTTTGACTCTTTGTTTTGAAAAACTTAATACCTAATGATTGAAATATTTTGGGAGGCATTAGAAAAAAAAATGCTACCATTCTTTTGTCATTTTAGCCAAGCTCTCCAGTTGGAACTGAAATTGAAGTTGTATCCTCCAAAGTTTCAGAAGGTATAACGTGTGAAAACCAGAGTCACATGGTCCTTGCAGAACCTTTTCATCTTAACAAAATAAATGTTTTAGATGAAAAGATGAGGTGAGTTTGCTTTTAATCAGAAAAGCGTAAAACTTCTGAAGATAAAGGTTGGAGAACTTGACCTCAAGAAAATTTTGTGAAAGGTTAAAGCAATACTTAATTATGAAATGGAATTTTTTAAAATTTTTATTTTTTAAAGATTTTATTTATTGACAGAGACACAGAGAGAGAGGGAACACCAGCAGGGGGAGTGGGAGAGGGAGAAGCAGCTTCCCGCTGAGCAGGGAGCCTGATGTGAGCCTTGATCCCAGAACCCTGGGATCACGACCTGAGCCGAAGGCAGACGCTTAATGACTGGGCCACCCACGCATCTGAAATAGAATATTTTAAATATGCTTCTTCAAATACTATAAGAATTGCATGATTGATATTCTCTTCATTTATAATTTCTCCACAAAGTTTGGTGAGCCTCCTCATATTTTTTTTTTTAAAGATTTTATTTATTTATTTGAGAGAGAGAGAGAAAGAGAGCATGAGAGGGAAGAGGTCAGAGGGAGAAGCAGACTCCCCGCCAAGCAGGGAGTCCAATATGGGACTTGATCCTGGGACTCCAGGATTATGACCTGAGCTGAAGGCAGTCGCTTAACCAACTGAGCCACCCAGGCGCCCCATCCTCATATTTTATTTTAAAACTAAATTTAATAGTAGACAAGTTCTTAAGTTCTTGGTATATTTAGAAATTTATATCCTACTGACTAAAATTCATACATAGGAAATGCTGTATCCTAGAATATCCCAAACCAAATGTTAAGAATGATCTCTTTTAAATGAGTTAGACTAGAAAGGTGAAGATATTTCAGTACTACTACTTTTATTTATTACTTAAAATCTGCTTTATTATTATTGATACTACTTTTTTTTTTAAAGATTTCATTTATTTATTCGACAGGCAGAGATCACAAGTAGGCAGAGAGGCAGGCAGAGAGGGGGGGAAGCAGGCTTCCCACCAAGCAGAGAGCCTGATGCCGGGCTCGATCCCAGGACCCTGAGATCATGACCAGAGCCATAGGCAGAGGCTCACCCACTGAGCCACCCAGGCACCCCTCTGATATTATTTAAAAAAAAAAAAGATTGTTTATTTTAGAGAGCAGGTGCGCATATATATGCACGCGTGTGAGTGAGCAGGGAGGGGACAGAGGGAGAGAGAGAGAGAATCTCAAGCATTCTCCCCACTGAGCGCCGAACCCCATGCAGGCCTCGATTTCATGGCCCTGAAATGACCTGAGCCAAAATCAGGAGTTGGACTCCTAACCAACTGAGCCACCAGGCACCTTAATACTACATTATGAAAATTACTTAACGTACCATGACACTACACACCAGAATCTATGAATGAAGTAAAAAAAGATTAATATTACTGAAAACTGTTTTATAGACTGTACAGAAAATGGAAATTATAAAAGCTTTTGTATTCTTTTTATCAGCATATATGGTTTCATTTTATGATATTAGTTTTAAAGCCAATTTATATACAGTCCATTGAACATAGTATTGGTTTGTGTTCAAAATTGTTTGATATAACAGTTCTCTTGTCGATAAGGAATTCTGATTTTGGTTTTTCATCATAATTTGTGCTTCATTCTAGACATGAACCTAAAAGGTCTGTTCCTAGTCCAGCACATTTGGTAAGAAGGCAGTTTGGAAAGGTTAAGCCAAATTTGGGACGAGCACATGGTAAGAAAGATGAGCCTGGCATAGAAAAAGACAGAGCAGATGAGAGTGAGGCAAGGAAGCCAGAAGATAATTTGCCGCAGCCCCGAGATTCTGACACTCATCTCCTTCAAAAAGTAAGTTTGAAAAAAATACTTTTTGTCAGTGGGCTCTATTTTGTCAAGATCATGAAGGAGAGAATTTTAAAAAATACAGTTTTGTCTTTTGTACTATAACTAATTTTATAAAAATTGAGTGACCTTCTAATATTATAAAAAGTTAGAAACCAGTCACTTCTATGTGTGTAAACTTAGAGCTTTAGGCCTAACCACTGAACCAAATGATCATAAATATTGTTTCCTTGGTAATATGAGCTATTTCTTCTTAAACTTAAGGAAAAGGCTGAGTTTCTGACATCTTTGGAGGTTTCAGCAAGAAAAGATTGTATAGATTCCACGAAGGCTAGTTTGGCCAAAAGCAGTGCTCATTTAGAAGTTGGACCATCAGGAAGTGTTGGAGGAAAAACTGTAGGGGATAATTCTGTGTCTTCAGTTGCTGAAGAGCAGTGTCTCAGTAAACTATCAAGGTAAAGTTTTATTTAACAAATACTTTCAGAATAAGAAATAAAAATAACTTTTTATGGATGTCTTGCCATAACTTACTGGTGGAGTAAAAAGATGGTTTGTTAAGAAAAGTGTAGATTGGTTGATAATTACAGGTCTTTTCCTTTCCCGCTTAGGATTTTTATTTATTAAAGTTTACCCTTTTCTGGTGTTCTTAGGAAGATTTTTCTTTCCTACAGTTAAAATTTTTGGATATTGAGTGTATTAGACATGAGTGGAAGTCTGACCAAAGTAGCAGTATCTGTTACCTAAATAATTAAAGTGCTAGTTCAGGTGGGGGGGGGGTCACAAATACACCTGAAGGGTACTCATGTTCTATAGGTTTTAAGGAAAGTGGAAAAGAACTTAAGTTCTAAAAAACAACTGTTCTGGTGGATTTTTTGCCTTCCCTTCTTTATTTTAACCTAGTCTGTTTACCCAGTAGGATACACCAGTATCACTTTTTAAAAATTTTTTTTTATTTTTTATTAACATATAATGTATTATTAGCACCAGGGGTACAGGTCTGTGAATCGTCAGGCTTACACACTTCCCAGCACTCACCATAGCACATACCCTCCCCAATGTCTATAACCCAGCCACCCTCTCCCTTCCCCCCTCTCCCCCTAGCAACCCTCAGAGTATCACTTCTTTTTGAGCTCATTTTGTTTTATTGGACCATTTTCCTTTTCTCATTTTCTTCTAATAATTTCCAGTCTTATATCCCATCTTCACTTAAATAGTAAGGAAAAAATGGCCCGGAGTTAAAAACTTACTATGAAAAATTTGTAGGTAGGTAACTAAGAATGAACTCTGAATAAGGAACTGGTAGTAATAGTACATTGCTTTCTTCATTTCACAGAGTAAGTTTTTGACTTAATGGGTTGTGGACATTTTCAATTTAAATGCTTGAAGTGGGATTTCATTCTGAAATTTTGGTTTCATTAAAATGTCCTCCATGTGCATATAATGACTATATTGTTATTTTGATTAAACATCCAGCTCTCCACAGCTGTTAAAAGAATCAAATTACTCTAAAATTGGTCTGGATCGAAGAACAACTGCCTCTTCTACTTCTGAGTGTGAGGTAGATCATGGTGGAAGGAGAATGCATCGCAGGATGAAACCAAGTGTCACCAGAGGGCGTGGATCAAAACGAGTTCGAAGTAAGACCTCTAGGAAGGAACCTCGTGCTTCCAAGGCCACACTGGTGACTCTTCGGGCTTCACAGGAAGAAGATGAAGATGATGATGAAGATTTTGAGCCTGATTATGAAGATGAAAGTTACCATCTTGCTCCAGAAGAAGTAAACAAAGCTCCAGTGTTTGTTCCCATTGGTCTTAGGTCTCCCGAACCTGTTTCTGCTCAGATCGAGGAAACAATGGAAGAGGTAGTTTGTTTTTTGAATTCTTGGAACTTTGCCTTGTTTTTTTCTTTTAGTGTATTATTGTTTCTTCTTAGTGATTATTAAGATTTGAAAAGTTCGTTCTCTAAATAGCCTCTACCAAATGTAATTTGTTTGAGGCCTGGGGGATATCTGAAGGAATCAGTAGGAGCCTCCTCTGATTACGTAACCTCTGTGACCCAGGCCCACCATGAGGTAGTTTATTATAATAATAAGTATAGCAATCTAATTTCATTTGTACATGGAGGCTGCGTAACTCTATTTTCTGATTAGTTTTTCTTTTTCATTTTGGCAGGTGTTTTCTGTTAACTCTCTGATAGGCTGGGGCTGGTTGGTAGAGAGTGTAGAAGGGACGTACTTCTTTTTATTTTTTTTCTTTTCTTGTTAAAAAATTTTGGCAAAATATACATAAAATGTATCTTAGCCATTTTAAGTGTAGTTCAGTGGCATTAAGTGCGTTCATATTGTTGTGCTACGCCATCACCACTATCCATCCACAGAACTCTTTCGTCTTGCAGAACTAAAACTATACCCATTAAACGATAATTTCCCATTACCTCCTCCCTTCTTGCCTATGGCAAACACCATTCTGCT
This sequence comes from Martes martes, assembly GCF_963455335.1. Classification (NCBI taxonomy): domain Eukaryota; kingdom Metazoa; phylum Chordata; class Mammalia; order Carnivora; family Mustelidae; genus Martes; species Martes martes. The sequence continues at coordinate 68,906,353 of NC_137892.1, read as the reverse complement.
TTCATCTTTATGACATTACTCTAGGTACTTCAGGTAACTGGAATCGTACAGTGTGTCCTCATTGTGACTGGCTTATTTCATTGATTGTAAAGTTTTTAGGGTTCATCCATATTGAAGCATGTGTTCTTTTTGTGTTCATCCATCTTGAATTAGAGTGTTCTCTTTTTAAGGTTGAATAGTACTTCATCATGTATCTGTACCATATTTTGTTTATCTTTTTATCTGTCAGTGGATGGTTAGTTGCCTCCACCTTTTGGCTCTTACTGCAGAGAGTCTGCTATGAACATGGGTATACAAATATCTCTTCTAAACCCTGTTCTCAATTCTTTTGGAGATACACCTAGAAGCGGAGTCACTAATTATATGGTAAATTGTACACCAGTTTTTACTATTTTGAAAAACTTTCATACTGTTGGCATAGCAGTTGTATCATTTCTCCTTCCTGTCGATAGTATACAAGGCTTCCGATTTCTCCATATTCTCACCAGCCCTTTTATTTATTTATGGCTATTTTTATATTATGGCTATTTTTCAGAATAGCCATCCTAATGAATAGATTATAGAGGAACATAATATTTCAACTTACTTTGTTATAAGCACTCCTGTTTTGCCTCTTGGTCTAGTATTCCATCTTTGTTTTTGCCTCAGCTTTTAGTAATTTACTTGGCTTAAAGAGCAGCACAACCCCATCTCTTTTGTATTAAGCATTTGTGATTGTTTTTGAGTCATTTGTAACAGAATTTGGGAATTAACTGAGGTATTAGTGATGATGATAACAAAAGAAGTAGGAAACTCAAACCAATTCAAGTAATGTTAAATCCAGAATTAATGAATTACTGAATCTGTAGCTTCACGTTTATGATGAATGGAAGTCCACAACCACCTTTATTTATTCACTGTTAATAATCACATACTAGATGTTATAAAGTTCATGAGTTAGAATGGTTGAAACTGAATAAAAATGATGCAAAATGAAATTTCTTATAACTGAAAGTTCTAAGATGAAGATAATGAATTTACGTTTTATTTGAAACCAAGAAAATGCAAAAGGAAAGTTAATTTTTTGCAAGGACAGCTGGTTAACACAGCATGAGAATTCATTTAGTTTTATGTTTTGTATTTTACTCTTTTCATTGGTTGAAAGGAACATTGTTTTTTTGTTTTTTGTTTTAAAAGATTTATTTATTTATTTATTTATTTGGGACGTGGGGAGAGAGAGAGACAGCTAGAGAGGGAGAGGGAGAAGCAGACTTCCCACTGAGCAGGGAGCCCGATGGGGGATCCTGATCCCAGCACCGGGGGATCCTGATCCCAGCACCCTGGGATCACAACATGAGCTGACGGCAGATGCCACCCAGGCGCCTCTGAAAGGCATGTTGTTAAGTGAAAGAAGTCAGTCGCAGAAGAATAATATAATCACATAATTATCTATTCGTATGAAATGTCTCAAACGGAAAAATCTGTAGAGACAGAAAATAGATTAGTGGTTTGCCTTAGGGATTTGGAGATGAGGGGTTAAGAGAGTGATAACTAATGGATATTGGATTCTTTTTTGGAGTGATAAAAATGTTCTAAAAGTGACTGTGGTGATGGTTGTTCCTAACTGCATATTCCAGAAACATCAAATTATATAGTTTATGTGGGTGAATTCTTGGTATGTGCATCATATCTCGGTAAAGCTGTTTAAGAAAAATAAAGCTTTAAAACTGGACTGTGCCTTAAGGAACCAACTTTCAGATATCTATAGTATTTCCATTTGTCATCCATTCCCAACTCTTGAGAAAATATTTTGTTTATTCAAGTCACTTTAACTTTCTCATTCATCCTGGATAGTAGCAAAGATTTTTCTCTAATATTTGCTTCTGAGAAAACAGATATAGAACGCATAACTGTTACTATAGTAATTATATCATGAAAGGCAGATTTTCATACTTGACTCTTTACTCACTTTCTATTGAATCATAGTTTTTTATACTTACCTTTCTATAAATAAGGGATTAGAAGCCAGATTGTCTTGTATACAGTCTAGGAGAGAAATCTTAGTCCTTTAGTCTCCAGATTATAGGGATCTATGACCAAAAAGACTATTACGTGAGTAAATGTGAATGAATTCATTTTTTCACATGTCCATGGCCATGGCTGTCATGGGGTTGTGGGAGAGCTTGGTTGCCTTGGTGCAGAGGCAGATGCATGGTAAATCTTTTCCAAGTGTTTTCAACTCATCTTTATTACAGCACCGAAGATGGTGTATAGTTAGATAATTGCATGTCTGTTTTTCTCAGATTGTGAATTCCTTGAAGGTAGGGACTACACTTGACTTACTCAGCTTTATATCCTTGTATCTGTAGTCTTCTAGTTTTTAGGAAGCGCTGCATAAATGTTCACAGATTGGTGAGAGAAATTATGGGAACATAGAGACAAAGTGGGGATCATAGACAGGGAAACGCTAGGTACTAAGAAGATTACCTTGGAAATTCTGTTTACTGTTTGTAAGGATCACAGACCCCTCCAAAACCTTAAATGTTTTACTTTGCCAAGTTGATGTCGAGTTACTATATTTCAGTTTTTAATCGTGTATGAATGTGGGTTGTTCATTCAGTTTAACACTTTATTTTACTTAGTCATTTTGTTTTACTGACTAGTATCCCAAAATGAAATAATGAAACTTCTCATTTTGACAGCTTGAAATAACTGTGAATGTACCAGATATAGGCATAGCTGTTGTTGAACATCCACTGTCAAACACAGATGTGACTACTCAGGAGATGAGACAAGAAGAAAATTTGAAGGCATTACCTGTCGTAAGCACCCATTTTATTATGTTTTGTTTTTAATTTTTTGTTTACTTTCAAAAGAATGGAGGTTTATTTTGAAAGCTTTAAGTTTACGAGCCATTCTTGCTAATTTCTATCATGTAGGGAGCTGTGAGTATGAATAGGAGAAACTGGTGAATAATCCATAGATTTTGTATTTCAGTTGGAAAGCATTGATTTTTGTGTATGTGCCTGAAGAACTCTTATGAGCCTCATAAACTTACATTAAAGTTCTGTTGCATAAAATCTATATTATAGGGGCACCTGGGTGGCTCAGAAGGTTAAGCTTCTGCCTTTGACTCAGGTCATGGTCTCAGGGTCCTGGGATCAAGCCCCGTGTCGGGTTCTCTGCTCGCTGGGGTGTCTGTTTCTCCTTCTCTCTCTACCTGCCTCTCTGCCTACTTGTGACCTCTCTTTCTGTGTCAAATAAATAAATAAAATCTTAAAAAATCTATATTACATATAAATTACTTAAAATATATTTAGTTGCATTTTGTTTGGTACTCTTCCATATTTGGTTAGTATTTCTCTTGTTTATGGAGAAGATGACAGCAAATTCTACTTTTTTAACAACTTTATTTTTAAAAATTTTTTATTTTTTAAAGATTTTATTTATTTATTTATTTATTTATTCATTTATTTGAGAAAGAGAGAGGGAGGTAGAGAAAGCACGGAAGGAGAGGGAGACTCCCCATGAGCAGAGAGCCCAATGAAGGGCTTGATCCCAGGACTCTGGGATTATGACCACAGCTGAAGGCAGACGCTCAACCGACTGAGCCACCCAGGTGCGGCACCCTTTTTAACAGCTTCGTTAAGATACAGCTCACACGCCAAATAAGTCACCCACTGAAGTGTAATTCATTGGTTTCTGGTATATTTATAGATAGGTGTAAACATTGTAATAGTCAATTTTAGAGCATTTTCATCACCTCAGAAAGATACCTTAGGTCTCAAAGCAGTTGTTCCCCATTTCCTCTCAACCCTCCCCAGGCTTAGGTAACTAGTAATCTACTTTTTGTCTCTATAGATTTTCTATTCTGGATGTTTCATACAAATTGACTCCTACAATATGGTCTTTTATGCCTGGCGTTTTTCACTTAGCATTCATGTTCATCCATGTTCTAGCATGTATCAGTACTTCATTCCTTTTTGTGGTCATATAACTCTCCGTGTAGACAGTACTGCATTTTGTCTATCTGTTCATGTGTTCATGGACATTTAGGTTGTTTCCATCTTTTGGCTTTTGTAAATAATGCTGCTGTAAACATTCACGTGCAAGTTTTTATACTGACATTACGTTTTCATTTCTGTTGGATACCTTCTTAGGAGTACAATTGCTGGCTCATATGGTAACTGTATGTTTAATCATTTGAGGAATTAGCAAAATGTTTTCCAAAGCTGCTGCACCATTTTAACATTCCCACCAGCAACGTATGAGGGTTCTAATTTCATATCCTTACAAACATTTGTTACTTGACTTTTTGGATCCAGCCATGCTTAGTGGATGTGAAATGGTACCTCGTTATAATTTTGATTTGGATTCCCTAATGACTCATGTCATCAAGCATGTTTTCATGTGGTTATTGGCCATTTTTATTTCATCTTTGCAGAAATGTCTATTCAGAACCTTTTCCCATTTTTAAAAATTACTGGTCTATTTGTCTTTTTATTATTGAGTTATAAGAATTCTTTATATTGTCTCTATACAAGTCTCTTATCACATATATGATTTGCAAATATTTTCTCCTGTGAGTTGTGTTTTAATTTTCTTGATGGTTCACTTTAAAGTACAAAAGTTTTTAATTGTGATGAAATCCAATTTATCTTTTTTCTTTTGTTGTTCATGCTTTTTTGTGATATCTAAGATTTCTTTGTGAAAGCCAAGGTCCTCAAGATTTACTCCAATTTTTCTTCTAATAGTTTTATTTATTTCTTATTTTTTGAGAGAGAGAGTGCGCACACAAGCAGGGGTTGGGGCTAGGGGCAGAGGGAGAGGGAGAGAATCTTTAGCTGGACATGAAGCCTGACATGGGGGCTTGATCTCATGACCATGGGATCATGACCTGAGCCACAGTCAAGAGTCAGACACTCAACTGACTGAGCCACTCAGGCGTCCCACTTCTTCTTCTTCTTCTTTTTTTTTTTTTTAAGATTTTATTTATTTGTTTGTCAGAGAGATAGAACGCAAGTGGAGGAGCAGCAGGCAGAGGGAGAAGCAGGCTTCCCGCCGAGCAGGGAGCCCATATGGGACTCGATCCCAGGACCTTGGGATCATCACCTGAGCCAAAGGCAGATGCTTAACTGACTGAGTCACCCAGGTGTCCCAGGCGTCCCACTTCTTCTTCTTTTTTTTTTTTTTAAGATTTTATTTATTTGACAGAGATCACAAGTAGGCATAGAGGCAGGCAGACAGAGGAGGAAGCAGGCTCCCTGCTGAGCAGAAAGCCCGATGTGGGGCTCGATCCCAGGACCCTGGGATCATGACCTGAGCTGAAGGCGGAGGCTTTAACCCGCTGAGCCACCCAGGCACCCCCCCAGGCATCCCACTTCTAATAGTTTTATAGATTTTACTAGAGTGGTACATTTAGGTCTTTAATCAATTTTGAATTGATTTTTGTATGTGGTGTGATGTTACAGTCCTTCATTCTCTGCATATGACTGTACAGTTGTTGCCGTATTTCTTTGAAAAGACTATTTTTCCCTCATTGAATTACCTTGCATTTTTGTCAAAAATAAATCAGCTGTACATGTGTGAATTTATTTCTGAATTCTTAGCTCTATTCCATTGATTTATATGTCTGTCCTTATACCAGTGATGCTCCGTTGATTGCAGTTTCTTTGTGTAAGTTTTGGAATTGGGAAAGTGTGAGTCATCCTACTTGATTGTTTAGAATTGTTTTGGCTTTTGAGGAACTCTTGGAATTCCATATGAATTTTAAAAATTTGTCAGTTTCTGGACATTATCTAAGATTCTGATTGGGATTACATTGAATCTGTAGATCACTTTGGGGGAGCTAGTCCCATCTTAATACTGAGTCTCCCAATCCAAGAACATGGTTATTTGCCCATTTACGTAGGCTGTCTTTGATTTTTTTTCAGCAGTGTTTCATACTTTGCAGTGCACTTCCTTTGTTAAATTTATTATCAAGTATGTTGTTATTTTTGATGCTGTTGTGAATAGAATTGTTTTCTCAGTTTCGCTTTCAGGTTCTTTATTGCAAGTGTATAGAAATACAATTGGTTTTTGTATATTGGTCTTGAGTACTGCAACTTTGCTGAACTGTTTACTTCTTTCTTTTTTAATGAATTTAGCTCTTTTAAAATTTTTTTTTTTTTTAATTTTATTTATTTATTTGACAGAGATCACAAGTAGGCAGAGAGGCAGGCAGAGAGAGAGAGGAGAAAGCAGGCTCTCCATGGAGCAGAGAGCCCGATGTGGGGCTCGATCCCAGGACCCTGGGATCATGACCTGAGCCAAAGGCAGAGGCTTTAACCCACTGAGCCACCCAGGCGCCCCATGAATTTAGCTCTTATTCAAAATTAAATAAGCAAAAGTTTAAGAAACGTTCACAAAGTACTTACATAAAAGAAAGTTAATTGGGACAGTCACAAGTTTGCAACAAATAATTATGAAAGTACCCAGGGCAGCATGAATATAAACCATGTCACAGCATAGTGATCTAATTGTGAAATGAATAAGGCATAACTAACATTTGCACCAAGACCAGAATTAAAAAACGAACATACTTTAAAAGCTTAGTTCTACATTAAGCTGCTTCTCTTCCCCAGATCCTTAATGAGTTTATACTCTGTAATCCTTAATGAGTTTATACTATGTAATTCTTTTAAACAAACATATCATGTCAAACTATAAATTATATAGATGGGTAGTTAGTGTGAAAAGCCTCCTATAATGTACAAACTAGGGCACCTGGGTGGCTCAGTGGGTTAAAGCCTCTGCCTTCAGCTCGGGTCGTGTTCCCAGGGTCCTGGGATCGAGCCCCACATCGGCCTCTCTGCTCAGCAGGGAGCCTGCTTCCTCCTCTCTCTCTCTTTGCCTGCCTCTCCATCTACTTGTGATCTCTATCTGTCAAATAAATAAATAAAATTTTAAAATGTACAAACTAACTGGTACTGAATTGTGAGCCCTTTAGTTCTAAAAGTTTTTTCCTTCCTTTTTTTTTTTTTTTTTTAGTGGATTCCGTAGGATTTTCTACATATGAGATCATGACATGTGACTAGAGATAGTTTTTAGTTCTGCCTTTCTGTATTGGTTTCTCAGTGCTGCTATAACAAAATGCCATGAACAAGGTAGCTCAAATTATAGGAAGTTATTTTTTTATTGTTCTGGAGGCTGGTCCAAAAATTGATGTGCCACCTTCTGGAGGCTCTGAGGGAAAACCATTCTGGCTTTTCTCCTACTTTCTGACAGTTGCCAGCAGACCTTGTGGCCGCACATTTCCAATTTCTGCCTCCATTACCACATGGTAATCTCCCTGTATGTGCGTCTCTATGACTTTTTTCTTCTAAAGACACCTCTCATATTGGATAGGGCCAAGCCTAATCCAGTATGACTTCCCGTTAGCTTTATTACATCTAAAAAGGTCTTATTTCCAAATAAGGTTATATTCATGTTACTGGGGTTAGGACTTCAACATATGTTTCTGGGTGAAAGAATTCAGTTTATAATACTTTTTTTTTCTTTTTTCTCTTTTTTAAAGATTTTATTTATTTACTGACAGAGAGAGAGCACAAGCAGGGGGAGTAGCTGGCAGAGGGAGAGGGAGAAGTAGGCTGCCCGCTGAGTAGGGAGCCCAATGCAGGGCTCGATCCCAGGACCCTGGGATCATGACCTGAGCAGAAGGCAGGTGCTTGACCACCTTAGCCACCCACGTGCCCCATCTTACAATGCTTTTCACTCAGCATGTCTTTTATTTCTTTTTTTTCTTTTTTTTAAGATTTTATTTATTTATTTGACAGAGAGAACACAAGTAGGCAGAAAGGCAGACAGAGGGAGAGGGAGAAACAGGCTCTCCCTGAGCAGGGAGCCTAATGAGGACCCTGGAATCATGACCTGAGCCAAAGGCAGCTGCTTAGCCGACTGAGCCACCCAGGCGCCCCAGCATGTCTTTTATTTCTGCTTACCTAATTGCCCTTGCTAGAACCTTCAGTATAGTGGTGAACAAAAATGGTGCGAGTGAGCATTTTTGTCTCATTACTGGTGTGAGAGGAAAGTATCGAGCCTTTCACCATTAACTTTAATGTTAGCTGTGGACTTTTCATAGATGTTTTATTTTTTTATCAAACTGAAGATGTTCTAGTCTTTTCCTAGTTTGCATAACAGTATTATCATGAAAGGGTGTTGGATGTTGTCATATGCTTTTTCTACATCTGTTGAGATGATCGTGTGATTTTACCTTTTTATTGTATTGATGTCATGTATTACATTGAATTTTGAAATTAAATAAAAAATTCTTGGGGCGCCTGAGTGGCTCAGTGGGTTAAGCTTCTGCCTTCAGCTCAGGTCATGATCTCAGGGTCCTGGGATCGAGCCCCACATTGGGCTCTCTGCTCAGCAGGGAGCCTCCTCCCCCATCTCTCTCTGTCTGCCACTCTGCCTACTTGTGATCTCTGTCAAATAAATTAAGTCTTTAAAAAAATTGCATCCAAGGGGTGCCTGGATGGCTCAGTGGGTTGAGCCTCTGCCTTCGGCTGGGGTCGTGATCCCAGGGTCCTGGGATCGAGCCCCGCATCGGGCTCTCTGCTCAGCAGGGAGCTTGCTCCTCTCCCACCCCCCTGCCTGCCTCTCTGTCTACTTGTGATCTCTCTCTCTCTGTGTCAAATCAATAAATAAAATATTAAAAAAAATTGCATCCAAGTTTTGTATGTTGCTGTCTTTGGTTTGCTGGTATTTTATTGATTTTTTTGTGTGTGCAAGTTCATACTAAATAATTCTGTTTTCTATTACGAATCTGACACCAGATTCTTGTGGTGTCAGGAGCTGAAGTCCTGTTCTTTCTAGAAAGAAAGCCTTCCAGCTGGGGCCTGCAAGGAGAAAAGACCCTGTTTTCTTGGTTGCAGGTTCTGAGGTGGGGGTCTCTGCTTCACTGAGCTGGGAAGAAGGACAGGGGGAGAGCAGTCCTAGTCAAAACCACGGGCTCTCTACTTTATTACTGTATTTTCATCAGTTTTCTCAGAAAAATGTGTCTTTTGCCCTAGGAACATTTCCAGAGGCTTTAAATGTTTGTTTTTAATAAATTGCACCAGTTTCACTGGAGAGAGGGTTAGCAGAGCTCCTTATGTTGTCATATTGGACAGAAATCATGTAACTTCTTACTATGTTAAAATTCCCTTAAGTTTTAAGCCACCTAGTGTGAAAAATTGGCAGTATTCTTTAGTTTTTGGTTTCCACTGGTTTAAAACTAGTGACAGATATGACTGAAGTTGAAGGATTATGAAAGTGAAGGAGTAAATTAAGAATGGTAGGTGTACATGGTAAATGCAATATGATTAGAGTTAAAAATTTGCATGTAGGGGCGCCTGGGTGGCTCAGTGGGTTAAAGCCTCTGCCTTCGGCTCAGGTCATGATCTCAGGGTCCTGGGATCGATCCCCGAGTTGGGCTCTCTGCTCGGCGGCGAGCCTGCTTCCCTTTCTCTTTCTCTGCCTGCCTCTCTGCCTACTTGTGATTCTCTCCGTCAAATAAATAGATAAAATCTTTAAAAAAATTTGCATGTAATACAAGGAAAAGGTAAAATAAGGAGCAAGAGACAAAATAACTTGGCTTTTAAATTACTTCTGTATGAAATGCTAATAAATAATTGTATAGGGAGAAAACAGTTTGCACTCCTTTGTAATCAGAAACATTGAAGAACTGTAAAACATCATGGATTTTGAGACACAGAACATATATTTGGGAAAATATGTTAAGACATTGCTTATCTTTTCCTCTTTTAGGAAATGAACACAGATGAACATACCCAAGATGAAACAGGTAACTGTTAATAAGGAAACTGATAAAACTACTTGGTTAACACTAACAAAGTGATTTAGTATTGGTGTTAGTTAGCAAGTGAGTGATTTCACTGGAGAGTTGAACAAAATGTCTTAACTGTTGTATATGTTACCCCTAGGAGAAACTTGGATTCTTGGAATAATTACTTTATGAAGTGAGTTAAGAGTTAAATGTTTTTTTTTTTTTTGTTTTTGTTTTAAATTAATTTATTTATTTTAATAAACATATAATGTATTTTTATCCCCAGGGGTACAGGTCTGTGAATCGCCAGGTTTACACCTTTCACAGCACTCATCATAGCCCATACCCTCCCCAGTGTCCATTTCCCCACCACCCTCTCCCGTCCCCCCTCCCCCCAGCAACCCTCAGTCTGTTTTTTGAGATTGAGTCTTTTATGGTTTGTCTCCCTCCCAATCCCATCTTTTCATTTTTTCTTTTCCTACCTTCCCCCAACCCCCTCACATTGCATCTCCACTTCCTCATATCAAAGAGATCATATGATAGTTGAAGAGTTAAATGTTTAATAAAGAAATATTACTTACTTCCTCTGTTCTGCCCAGATATATTTTCTTTGAAGGTATTAAGTTATTTAGTAGGAAGGAGGAATTTTCAATGAGTAAAAGCTAACAATTAATGATTTCTTATTTTGTAGTAACCAGTACTGCTGTAAGGAATTAATGGTATGCAGGATATTGAAACTTGTTAGTAGAGAATAAATGCTTGAATTAAAAATGTTTCCTAAGTAAACAAACTTCAGTTTCGAGCTTCATTTTTCTGTTTTAATGTTGGTGTATTTCCTCACAAGGTACCAGTGATGGAAGCACTGAAGCTGCTATAACATTACTTGCAATGGGAGATCTGGTGTTGCAGTCAGAGATCGGGGCAGAACAGAGTGATGGTAAGAATGAAAGTTAAGTCTTAACTGAGAAAAGCCTTTTAAAGTACAGCTTTTAAGAAATTATACCCACAACTGAGTAATAAGTCAGTACCTGCCTTTTATATTTGAAGTTGGCATTGCCAACTTCGTTTTTTTCCCCAGAAAAAGGTAATATGGTGTGCATTGATCTGTCTAACTTAGTCCCTTTAGATGTAGTGGCCACCATTTCAAAATAGTGCACTTGGTTTATTAAGAAAACTCTGTATTCCTGGAATAATCTAGTGAGTCCTTTACTTTTCTCATCATAAATGTTGAATAACTGAACCCATTGATCACTGATCATTTAACACATTTCCGTAGCAAAGGGGCTTCTGCTTTGGATTGTCTTCACAGTTAATTGATAATCACATATAGTATGAAGGGACAGTAACAGTCATTGAAATAATTTAATTGTGACTATTCTGTTAGTTTGGACTGAGCCAAAAGGTATGTCAACTCAGATTTTCACAGTATTTTAGGCTGAGCTTATGGAGTACCTTCTATTTTAAGTCTACTAAATGGATAGTTAACTATAGTCCTGTTAATTATTTTGTCTGGAGATGAGTGGCCTGCCATTTGTTTTAGGTGTTAGACTTCTAGCCCCATAACTATATATTTATCAGGAAATTTTCTGGTCTGTGTTCCTTACACAGTCTCATTTCTCTCTCTCTCTCTCTCTCTCCTTTTTTTTTTTTTTTTTGAGTAAACTGTAAACCCAGTGTGGGGCTTGAACTCACGACCACAAGATCAAGAGTCACATGTTCTACTGACTCAGCCAGGCAGGTGCCCGTATACAGCTCCTTTCTCAACGGCAGAGTATTGCTTTTGTGACAGAACCTGTCACAAATCTCTAGAACATAAAAACAGGTTTTAAAAATTTGTGAATGAAGGTGATCCTATCTTGAAATTCATTTGAGGCCGTGTAGTTAGTCAAGATAACAGATTCATTTTTACTTCCTTTTTTTCCCCCCTAAGGTTTTATTTATTTATTTGTCAGAGAGAGAGAGAGCACAGCAGGGGGAACACAGACAAAGGGAGAAGCAGGCTCACTGCTGAGCAAGGAGCCTGAAGTGAGACATGATCCTGGGACTCTGGGATCATGACCTGAGCTGAAGGCAGACCCCCAACTGACTGAGCCACCCAGGCGTCCCTCATTTTTACTTCTAATAGCACAAGAATTCTAGTCTGTAAGAATGATTCAGCCTAGAACAAGTCAAATCTCTGGCATAAAATATATAATCATATTTATTTTTTTTTAAGATTTTATTTATTTTTGAGAGAGAGAGAGAGAGCGCACATGTATAGGGGAGAAGGGCAGAGGGAGAATCAGGGGAGAAGGGGAGAGGGAGAAGATCCCAGGACCCTGAGATCATGACCTGAGCAAGGGCAGACACTTAACTGACTGAGCTACCCAGGCGCCCTGATCATGTATTTAAATTCAGAATGAAAAAGAGTAAACTTTAAAAAGTAATATAGAATTTTATAGTTGCTTAATGTTGAGGGATTTATTTTCTTTGGATGTCTACTTGTATTGGGTCAATTTTAATTTTCTGTTCTTTTCTGTAATAGGAGTATGTGTACTTCTTGATGTTCATTCAAAGGATAAAAGCTGTGTTCCTTTTAGCCCAGATAATGTAAATCACAAAATTGTTCGTGAATGTCAGGAGCTTTCTTCACCTGTCAATAGTACATCTCCTTCTTCATTAGAAGAAAACAAGATTGTATTGGAAGAGCAAAGTACTAAAGAAGAAATTGGTTTAGTGGAGAAAGTAAAGGAAAACGCTGTATCAACCAGGTTTATTTTGCTTTATTAAACTCTTGAGTTTTATAGTATTCAATTAGTAAATATATTTAAACTATCATTTTAGTTAATAGCTTTTGAGTAATACTTGTGTAAGTGTAAAGTAGGCATTGCTGATTTCTCAGCTTTTATTTTTTAAAGTATTTTATTTATTTATTTGAGAGAGAGAGAGTGTGAGCAAGAGAGAGACAGAAGGAGCAAGGGGAGGGGCAGGAGAGAGGGAGAAACAGGCTCCTCGCTGGGCAGGGAGCCTGATTTGGGACTCGATCCTGGGACTCCGGGATTGTGACCTCAGCATAGGGCAGACACTTAACCAACTGAGCCACCCAGGTGCCCCAGTTTCTCAGCCTTTAAAGTGAGAGGATAGGCTGGTTTGATTTTAGTTTCATGGTTTGCTTTTTTTTTTTTTAAAGATTTTATTTGTGAGAGAGAGAGAGAGAGTGAGCATGAGCAATGGGGAGGGGCAGAGGAAGAGTTATAAGCAGACTCCCCACTGAGCAGGGAGCCTGACATGGGGCTCCATCCTAGGACTCTGGGATTATGACTTGAGCCAAAGGCAGATGCTTAACTGAATGAACCACCCAGGCACCCATGGCTTGCATTTTTTTTTCCCTAATAAAATTTTTTTAAATAGACCCCACACCCAACATGGGGCTTGAACTCAGGAGATCAAGAGCCACATGCTCTACTCACTGAGCCAGCTGGGTGCCCTTAATGGTTTGCATATTAAAGTAAGTGTAATATGTGCATCTTTGAAGCTTTAATGAAATAGTTTTCTGTAAATATGGTCTCTGTTTTATAAACATGGTCCAGATTCTCTTCCCTTCTCCAGACTTGCAGTAAAATTGCCACTGTTTATTTTCTGCATTAAAAAATGAACACTTACAGATATTGTGGCACCTGAGAAGGTAGCACATAACTGTATCAGAATGTATGAAGGTGAGAGAGATAGTTATTACATGGTTGATGGATTTCTCTCTTCCCATCTTTCTTCTAGGAATACAACTTCTGAAGTGACCAGTAATTTGAGAATAAGAAGTAGATTTGCCAAGCCTAAACCAAATCTTAAGACTTCAGGGACCAGCAGGTTTGGTGTTCATCAGGAAGTTCCCAATTTGTTTGTAAACAAAGGAGAAGTGGTAGAAAGTCAAAGAGGTAAATTTTGTTCCCTTAAACAACTACAAAATTATATTCACAGGAGAAATTGCATTAGCATTTCAAATGGAATATTCATTTAAAATTATTTTAATTTAGTGTTAAAAAGTTTCAAAAAGTAGAATGAGCTATAAAAGAAATACCAATAAATCCATCAACTAGCTTCAGTCATCATTACCATTTTTCTGTTTAGTTGACCCAAAACCCAAAATAACATGGGTTTGAACCCCATGGGTCCACAATACATGGATTTTAAAAAAAGATTTTATTTATTTATATACAGCAGGGAGGAGAGGGAAGGAGGAGAGAGAGAATCCTAAGCAGAGTCCGTGCTGAGCATGGAGCCTGATGCGGGGCTTGATCTTGACCCTGAGATCATGACCCTAGCTGAAATCAAGAGTTAGATGCTTAGCTGCTTGAGCCACCCAGGTGCCCCTATACATGGATTTTTTTTTTTAACTTTTAAAATATGTTTTATTTGGAAATAATTTCAAACTTACAGAAAACTTACAAGAATAAGAAATAGTACAAAGAACATCCAGATACCTCTTGTATGTAAACTTACACTTAGTTATACATGGAGTTTTTTTTGATAAAGACAGTACAGTACTATCAATGTATTTTCTTTTTCTTATGATTTTCTTTTTTTTAAATTAAATTAAATTTTATTTATTTATTTGAGAGAGAGGAGAGCACAGAGGGAGAGTGAGAGGGAGAAGCAAACTCCCTGCCGAGCAGGTAGCCCTGTGTGGGGCTTGATCCCAGGACCCTGAGATCATAACCTGAGCGAAAGGCAGATGCTTAACCGACTGAGCCACCCAGGCATCTCTTCCTTAGGATTTTCTTAATAACATTTTATTTGTTCAAGCTTACTTTATTGTAAGAATATAATATCTAATACATAAAACTTAGAAAATATATGTTAATCTACTTAAATCATCGGTAAGTTATCTGGTCGACAGCAGATTATTAGTTGTCAGGTTTTTTGAGATTCAGACAACGCAGAATTTCTACTCCATGGGAGCTTTGTGCCCTTAACCCCCATGTTGTACAAGAGTTAACTATATTTACTTAATGTTTTCGTCATATTTTTTTATGTGTGTATGTGTGTGTACGTGAATATTCAAGCAAACAGTTTTTAGAAAGCTATACATGCATGTGGCAAAAAATAAGACATTGTCCCCAAGTTATAAAATTTAATAAAACTCTTTGGTTCCCAGTCCCCAATCTCATCTCTAGTGGTAAATTGCCATTAAGTTTTTTTCATGGACTTCCATTATTTTATAGACATAAGCATCTAAATGTGGGACTGTGTGTGTACATAGATCAGTATATACATAAACACATGTATTTAAATATATTCAAATATTAATATATATAATAAACAATATATTTATCATTATATTTAAATAATAACAAACATACTATTTAATATATATTAAATATAACATATTTAAATATATGTCATTCCTTTCAGAAAGAACAAAATTATGAGCATACTATATCATATATACTGTTTAGCACATTTATTTATTGACTTATTTTTTAAGATTATTTATTTGAGAGAGAGAGAGAGAGCGAGCGCCTGGTGGAGAGGCAGAGGGAGAGGAAGGGAGAGTCCTAAGCAGACCCTGGCTGAGCCTGGAGCTCAACCCTTCCCTAGGCAACCACTAATCTACTTTGTCTCTGTAGCTTTGCCTATTTTGGATATTTCATATTGAAGGAATCATATAATATGTGGTCTTTTGTGTCTGGTTTCTTTTACTTAGCATGTTTTCAAGGCTCATCTGTGTTGTAGCATGTATCAGATATTTCTTTTGCGTACCAAATATTCCATCATACTACATTTTGTTTATCCATTCAGGGCGTTTAGGTGGTTTTCTGTTTTTTAGCTATTGTAAGTAATGCTGGTAAGAACATTCATGCGTAAGTTTTTGTGTGGACATAAGTTTTCATTTGTCTTGGATTTACACTTACAAGTGGCATTGCTGGAACATGTGGTAATTCCATGTTTAACCTTTGAGAAACTGCCAAAATATTTCAAAAGTGGTAGCAACGTTTTGTATTTTCTTTTGTTTTTTTTTCTTTTTTTTTTTAAGGAAAATTTTTTTCTCTTAACACTCATTTTTATTAAGCAAATAAGTCTGGTAGTGGAACTTTTTTCATTTAATGCATAAACATATAAGTCCCTTTATTAGAGAAATTATACATATTGGTGAATATGGTCAGTGGTCACATCTGTGGGTTAATTGTTTAAAAATCAGAAACAATAATTAGGATAGATTCTATGTTCTCTTCGTTACATTGTGAAGTATCTTGTGTAGTCATATTCTATTGCTGTTGAAATGACAGCTTCTACAAACTTCAAGAAAATTAGAAGATAACGTATGAACACCAAGTTCTCCCCCTCCTTCTGCAACAGTCTCAGTGATTTTCTTTTTTTTTTTTTTTTAATAAAGATTTTATTTATTTATTTGACAGACAGAGATCACAAGTAGGCAGAGAGGCAGGCAGAGAGAGAGAGGAGGGAAGCAGGCTCCCCGCTGAGCAGAGAGCCCGATGCGGGGCTCGATCCCAGGACCCCAGGATCGTGACCTGAGCCGAAGGCAGAGGCTTTAACCCACTGAGCCACCCAGGCACCCCAGTCTCAGTGATTTTCTTCATCACCTCAGCATGCCTGCATGGGTGAACTGAACACATAGGAGGTGGTGGGAGAGTAGGGTGATTTTCAATGGTTACTGTTTTCTTCACATGATCTTGACTGATGTCTTCATACATGTGTTCAACTGTTAAAGGCTGCCTTTGCTCATCATAGCCGAACAACCATAATCGTGGTGTCTGGTAATATTTATCGTAAGTGATATAGAGGTCATAAGTTCTTGTTTGCAAAATAGCATCTTCACCCCCAGCATCAGTTTTAGTTTTACAAGCTTCTACTATTTCCCTTGTGTCTAGGGTAGCCTCATCTGTTTCCAACAATCCACTTTCTTCATATTCTTCCATATCTGCAGCTTCTCCTTCATCATCTTCTTCCTCCTCCTCACATATTGCTGAGCAATCTTGAAGTTTTTTTTTTTTATTTAAAGATTTTATTTATTTGACAGACAGAGATCACAAGCAGGCAGAGAGGCAGGCAGAGAGAGAGGGAGGAAGCAGGCACCCTGCTGAGCAGAGAGCCCGATGTGGGGCTCGATCCCAGGACCCTGGGATCATGACCTGAGCCGAAGGCAGAGGCTTTAACCCACTGAGCCACCCAGGCGCCCAATCTTGAAGTTTTATACTGTCCTTGCTTTCCAGTGTGATCTCCTTAACTGCTTCAGTTATTCCTGCAGTACCTGTGTTATGATAAGTATCTACCCATCCCCCATCACCATCATCTTCTTCAATGATAGCTTCCAATTCATCTGAATATTCTGTTTGCACCGCTTGTAGCATGGCACATTTTTGGCAACCAAAAATTGTTTGCCTGTTGGTAGGTATGCCTTCACTTTCAGTTCTTCCCCGTAGCCCATTGCCATGTTGGACAGTGGTGGACTAAGTGATCTCCATCTGCTACAAACTCTTCTGAGGTGATAACACCTGTTTCCTTAAACTTTGATTCCTTGAGGACTGGGGTCAAGTACTCAGCCACTTCCAGTGCTTTTCCCTTCACCGTGTTAATCACATTCTGTATCCTGGGGCCAGAGAAGCGGCCGGCCCTGAGACAGGTCAGGAAGGGCAGCCGGGGAAGAGACCAGGAGTCAGAAAAAAGCTCCACTGCCGCTGATGCGCATCGGCACCGGCACCCGAGGGGTCGGGACAAGACGGGATGTGATGGGATGGACCGGACGAGGGGCTTCTTTTTAAGTAATCTCTGTACCCAATGTGGGGTTTGAATTTTTAACCCTGAGATCAAGAGTCACATGTTCTACTGACTGAGCCAGCCGGGCGGCCCAATATTGTGTCTTTTCATCAACATTTTGTGAGGGTTTTGCTTTCTCTTTATCCTCTCAGACACTTGTTATTAGATAGTGTAGTCAGTTTGAAGTTGTATCTCCTGGTTTTGATTTGAATTTCTTTCATGACCATTGATACTGAGTATCTTTTTATGTGCTTATTTTTATATTTTCTTTAGAGACATGTGTTCACGTCTGTGCTCATTTTTTTTTTTTTTTTAATTTAACACGGGGCTTATGACCCTGAGATCAAGACGTGAGCTGAGATCAAGAGTTGGATGCTTAACCAACTGAGCCACCCAGGTGCTCTAAATCTGTGCTCATTTTTGTATTGGGAAACTTGTTTTATTACTGAGTTCTTTATATTGTAGCACTCTGTTTTTATTTATGTATTTTTATTTTTTAGAAGATTTTATTTATTTATTTGACAGAGATTACAAGTAGGTGGAGAGGCAGGCAGAGAGAGAGGGGGAAGCAGGCTCCCCGCTGAGCAAGGAGCCCAATGCTGGGCTGGATCCTAGGACCCCGAGACCACGACCTGAGCCGAAGGCAGAGGCTTAACCTACTGAGCCACCCAGGCACCCCAGGGCAGAGGCTTTAACCACACTGAGCCACCAAGGTGCCCCGAGTTTTTAAAGATTGTATGTATTTATTTGAGAGAGAGAGAATGAACAGGGGGAAGGAGCAGAGGCAGAGGGAGAAGCAGACTCCCTGCAAGCAGGGAGCCTGATGCAGGGCTCAATCCCAGGACCCTGAGATCATGACTTGAGCCAAAGGCAGACACATAATGGACTAAACCACCCAGGTCCCCCAATAGCACTCTGTTTTTAAAGATTAGTATATTGAAAAAAGTCTTTCTATATGATTACCTAGCGTTCTCTTCTTTTTTTTTTTAATGGCCTCACTAGATTGTGGTGTACATGTTGAATCCTACTTCTACTTCCTTTTCCACCTTCCCTCCCTGCCAAGGGCCCATCTGCTTCACATGCTATTAAGAGCAGGAAAACAGTGTATATAGTAGGCTGTCTAGATTGTCTTAAGCCCTATAGGTAGAAGATCTGGATAGTTAGCATCATCTTTGCCCTGTTTGGGGGTTCCCAATTTCTGGGATTTCCTTTCAACTAGCAATGCTTAATGATTCAGTTAGTTAATTCCGTTACTCTGAGTTCAGAAATATCCAGAAGCTATTTCAGTGTGTAGGCTGAAGTTACCTTTTTTATTTTTATTAAAAATTTGTTTTGATTTGAGTGTGGTTGACACACAGTATTACATTAGTTTCAGGTGTACAACATAGTGATTCAACAAGTTTGTTCGTTGTGCTGTGCTCACCATAAGTAGAGCTACCATTTCTCACTATATGTTGCTATTATAGTACCATTGACTATTCCTTATGCTGTGCCTTTTATTCCTGTGATTTATTCATTCCATAACTGGAACCATGTATCTCCCAATCTCCTATTTTGTTTGTCTTCCTACTCCCTCCCCTCTGGAAACCATCAGTTTGTTCTCTGTATTTATAGGTCTATTATTCTCTTCATTTGTATTCATTTGCTTTCTTAAGGTTCCATATATGAGGGAAATCATATGGTATTTGTCTCTCTCAGTTTGACTTACTTCACTTAACATAATACCTTCTAGGTCCATCCGGGTCACAAACAGCCCAATTGCAACTTTTTTAATGGCTTTGTAATATCCCATTGTGTGTATATACCACATTTTCCTTATCCATTCATGTACTGATGGACACTTAGGTTTCTTCCATATCTTGGCTCTTGTAAATAATGCTGCAATAAATTTTGTGGTGGTACATATATCTTTGGAATCCATCTTTTCGTTTTTTTGTGTGTAAATACTTAGTACTGGAATTTATTGTATCATATGTATTTTTATTTGTAATTTTTGGAAAAACATCCCTACTATTTTCCACGGTGGCTACACCAATTTACATTCCCACCATTAGTGCACAAGGGTTCCTTTTTCTCTATATCCTCATTAACATTTGTTATTTCTTGGGTTTTTGTTTTTGGTTTTGTATTTAGCCATTCTGGTTGTGATATCTTGTAGTTTTGATTTGCATTTTCCTGATGATTAGTTATGTTGAGCATCTTTTCATGTCTATTATCCATCCGTATATCTTCTTTGGAAGACCCCTTTTTTGTTTTTGTTGTTTGTTTGTTTGTTTGTTTGTTTTTAAATAGGTTCCATGTCCAGCATGGAGCCCAGTACAGGGCTTGAACTCATGATCCTGAGATCAAGACCTGAGGTCAGGATTCAGACATTTAACTAACTGAGCCACCCAGGAGCCCCATTTGTGCCCATTTTTATATTAGATTGTTTTGTTTTTTGGTGTTGAGTTGTATACATTTTTTATATATTTTGGATACAAACCCCTTATCAGATGTATCATTTGCAAATATTTTCTCCGAATTGGTAAGTTGCCTTTTCATTTTGTGGATGGTTTCCTTTGCTGTCAGTCCCAATAGTTTATTTTTGCTTCTGTTTCCCTTGCCTCTGGAGACACATCTAGAAAAATGTTGCTACAGCTGATGTCAGAGAAATTATTGCCCATGTTTTTTTCTAGGATTTTTATGGTTTGGTCTCATGTTTAGCTCTCTAATCCATTTTGAGTTTATATTTCGTTTATGGAGTTAGAAAGTGGTCCAATTTCAGTCTTTGGTAGCTGTCTAGTTTTCCAAGCACCATTTATTGAAGAGAGACGTCTTTTACACATTGTATATTCTTACCTCCTTTGTCCATATAAGTGTGGATTTATTTCTGGACTCTCTATTTTCTTCCATTGATCTATTTTTGTGCCAATACAATACTGTTTTGATTACTATAGCTTTGTAGTAGATCTTGTAATTTGTAATTGTGATACCGCTTGCCTTTGTTTTTCTTTCTCAAGATTATTTTGATTCTTCGGAGTTTTTTTGTGGTTCCATACAAATTTTAGTATTATTTGGTTTAGTTTTGTGATAAATGCTGTTGGTATTTTGATAGCGATTTGAAGGTAACTCTTTTATGTAGAAGTCATTTTCTTCTTCTTTGTGACATTGTTTTTAGAATAGCTCCCTCCCTAACACTTTGCCTAAGGTGGAACTAGCCAGACCTCATGTGTACCCACTTCTAAAATTCTTTTATATGTGGGTTTGTAATTACACTGCTGTCACCATGGAGTGGACACAAAATTGCTTTGGCAGCCTTGAGTGAAATATGGACAGTGTAGGATTTGTTAATCATCTGCCTAAAAAATCTCATTGGCCAGGACCACTCTTACTGCTGTGTAAATAAGTTTGATTTTTGGATTGAGAGAAATTTGGAAGAGCCACTATATAGCGATCAGTCTTTAAAGAGAGAACACAGTTCTAACTAATATGGAGGTTTTAGCTGTACAGTTTTGGACTATATCTTAAGTGTATTTTTTGTTTAAGAAACTGAGAAAAATACTTCTGAAGCAACGGAATTACAAGATGAAAACCTTGGATCACTTACAACAGCAGAGAGTAAGGAGCAGAGCAAATTGGCTTGTGAACATGGTATTGAAGAGACTGCTATTTCTCAAGAAGCAAATCTAACTGAAAGGTAAAAAGAGAAATTCTGGGATTTGGTTTAAATTCTGTTTCAACTATAGTCATTAGCTATAGCTATAACTCTTTGATTGGAAAAGGAGGGCTCTGTTGCATTAAATATATTTTAGAAACTTGAACAACGTTAAATCTTTGACTCACAGCTCTAAACATTACTCTGTAGTTGTCCACTTGGTTTTAGTACAGAACTTTAATACATACTCTGAAATTCAGATATGTACTAATCTCTTTTTCAGAAATGATGATCAGGAAGAGGAATCTCAAAAGGTTCAGATATCATCAGTTGCTCCAGTTTCCTTTGAGACAAGGCCCCATATACTTGGTTCAGATGTGGTTCTCCCTGAGAGTTCTGTCGAAGAGCCCCAGGGAAAGGACTCTAATGGAGACAATGTGCTTGCTCTTCATATGTCAGAGGTAAAAGAATATAAAATATAACATGGGGTGGCTGGGTGTTTATTCCCCATTAAAAAAAAAATGAGGTATAATTTACATACAATAAACTTCACCTTCTTAAGTGTGTACTTGTACAAGTTGTGACAAACATATATAGTCATGTAAACAACAAATGAGCAGTTCCATTATCCCCCAGATTACCCAGGGCCCTTTTTTACTAACCTCCCCCTTAGCACCCTGGCTTCTTGGCGATCCCTTATCTGTTTTCTTCCCTTACAGTTTTGCCTTTGCAAAGGCAAAGATAGAATTTTTTATTGAGTGTGTTTTTAGTCTTTTGAGCACAGATAAAACAACCAATATGCAGCTTTGCTGTGAAAGTTTTGAAAAAGTGTTTTGTACAGAGTATTTACCTCTTGCCTGTGGGCTACTGAATCTGAGAACTACTTTCACGTTGCAGGTATTTTTTTGAGGTGTTATTACTACATGTTTGGTACCGCGTAAGGTACTGGAGGGACAGAGTTGTGAGAAATTGTTGAGGATAAGAATGGTTAAACTCTGGTAGGTGCTATGAAAGCAAGTTGCACAAGACACTAAAGGGGTGGTCCTCAACCCAATCCAGTAAAATCAGTCTCCGCAAGTAAGGTTTAGACATTTGCTTTCTGTTGCTGTTGTTATTAAAATTCCTCAGGTTATTCTTATGTGTAGCCAGGACTCAAAAAGCCCTTGATTTAGAAGAACAGGTATGAATTAGCCAGTTGAAGGGAGAAGAACATGTGTTAAGAATATGTATGAAACAGCATTTCATGTTCAGGGTTAAGTAGTTATGAGTAGGATATAAATGAAGAAGTAGTTAAAGATGAGTGAGCTAGGCAACCTGGGAGCGGATCATAAAAGGGGTTTTTATGACTTGCAAGATTTTGGAGTATATCCAAATGTATGGGACTTTCCCTAACCCCCAACTTGTTTTACTTTTTATTTTGAAATAATTTCAAACTCATTGAAGAGTTGCAAAGATCTTAAATAGAACTCTCAAATAACTTTTACTTAGATTCATTAATCATTAACATTTTGCTTATTTGCTTTTTCTGTCATGCTCTCCATCTCTGTAGATAGATACTTTCAAGAAACTGAACCATTTGAGAGCAGACATGAGCCTTCATTCATATATATTCCAGCTTGTATTTGATACCAACAAGGATGTTTTTAATAGAGAAATGATGATACTGTTGGCACAATCAGTATTACCATATTATCTAATACTGATTTTAAAATTATATGTAATACATAGTTTCAACCAGGGCTCTCAGATTGCATTTAATTGTCATTCTCTTTACTCTCTTTTCATCTAGAGTAGGTCTCCTTGCCCGCTTCCCTCTTTTGTGAGCTTGACATTGCAAGCTAATTCATAATCTGGATTTTTGTGCTTTGTTCCTCATATTAGATTCAGATTGAACAGTGTTTGGCACAATTACTACTTAGGTGTTGTTGTGTTCTTCCTTTTGTATCCCCTCAGCAGGCATGTGATGTCAGCTTGTTTCATTGTTGGTGATGTGGACTAATTAGTTGGCTAGCATGGTGCCTGCTAGATTCCTACATTAAACAGCATCTTTTGTACATTGTGTTAGTAATTTCAGACCCAGCAACCTTCTACCCAGTAGTTTCAGTATCCATTGGTGATGCTTGCCTGAATTGATTACTGACATTGTTGGTTACAAAATGAGAGTTTGAAAATTTTAAGCAGTAAAGAATTACAATAAGAATTGCATTTTAGAGAATAGTGTTGGCAGTTTTTTGGAGAACAGATTGGAAGGAGCTGTGCTGGTGGCAATGAGACAGGCAGTTTGCTTCCATTCAGATAGGACAAGAGCTGCTGTAATGGGGATAGAGGGAAGGTTGAGGGGTTTGAATCTCCCTTTCCTGTTACTTTAAAAATAATTTTATAAAATTCACATGTTTAACAATTGAGTCTGAATTCCTTTGTGCATATATATTTATTTAAATAATCAAAAGTTATTCATATAACTAAAAGTTTCAGAACATTTGAAAAATTGATACGGTTAAAAAGTTGAGTTTTGAAGCAGTAACTCTTATTATATCCAATTGCCTGGAAAACTTTTTAAAACTAGAATTAGGGGTGCCTTGGTGGCTCAGTTCTTAAGTGTCTGCCTTGGACTTAGGTCATGATCCCAGGGTCCTGGGAACAAGCCCTGCTTTGGGCTCCCTGCTCAGCGAGAAGCCTATTTCTCTCTCCCACTACCCCTGCTTTTGTTCCCTTTCTCACTGTCTCTCTCTGTCAAATGAATAAAATCTTAAGAAATAAATAAATAAAAATAAAATTTGGTCAACTTCATTCTTGTATTTTAACTTTTTAAATTTTTTTAGGATACACTAACTAGTATGCCAGAAGTCCAACAAGAGAATGTAATCAGTTCTCAAGACTTAACAGGTATGATAATCTTCGATAAAGTATCACCAAACCTAATAGTACAGCTTTTATTCCCCTACCCCATTTGACTATGGAAAAACAAAATAGTTTTTTAGTCTATGACAGTCTTAAATTAAAAACAAACAAAAAAACTTGAAGTATTTTGTGTATAAGTTTTGTTATTCCGGATTAAAAATCTTCTCTATAGTGAACTGTCTTTTTATCCTTTATGAAATTACTTTTTATTTTTGTGGGCATAATTTGCTTTTTATTCATGGGATAAGTTATAGTGAGACTTTTTAGAAATGTAATAAATTAATAAATTAATGATTTTCATAGTTCAGCTTTTCATGACTAACTTTCAAACTTTGATAGTGAATCTAGTTGCTAATGTACATCAAGATGGTGAGGATGAACAAGCATTCATTTTAACTCTGGTGGAAATCCCAGCCAATGCTGTAGAAGAATTTAGTGATACCAGTGCACAGTTAATGCCAAACCCTTTACTGCCAGCACCTATATTGATCAAATCCGTGAATACAGAAGAAAGGAGTGACATGAGGTAATGAATAAGCTAAACTATTTATTTTTTACTTTTTATTTAAATTCCAGTTATCATACAGTGTACTGTTAGTTTCTGGTGTACAATATAGTGATTCAACACTTCCATACATCACCTGGGAACTAAACTCTTTTTGCTAGGAGGAAAGGTGCTTTATGAGTCGAATAGTATTAACTGAGTAAATTGTTCACCAGCATTATTTATAATTGTCTCAAAGCTCTTATTTAATAATTATGTGATAAGTTAGAGAAGAAATTATTGATTTTATGCCTGATGAAGCTGCCATTTAAATGTATAATACTTTTGTGTGAAACTTATTTGGTATCCTAAGCATTTTGAAAGCTAAAAAATTTTAGCTGTTCGGATTGTAAAATGTTGTCTGTCAAAGGTGTGTGGTTACTTTATAAGCTTATATATTTTAAATTCTGAAATAAATACACATTCATAGAAATTACAAGAAGGATAACGTTTCTGTGTGTGTGTGTGTGTGTGTGTGTGTGTGTGTGTGTGTATTTTTTTTTCAAGTAGGCTTCCATGCCCAGCGTGGAGCCCAACATGGGGTTGGAACTCACAATCCTGAGATCAAGACCTGAGCTGAGATTGAGAGTCAGACACTTAACCAACTGAGCCACCCAGGCACCCCATTTCTATATATTTTAATACTGCTTTTTAAATTCCTTCCTAGAGAATTGTTGTATTTTAACAGTCACTGGTTAAGATGCTTAGTTCTCTGTCAAGTAGCATTAGATATTAGCCTTTTATATAAGTAAGAGGCGTTTTAGATTAAAATTTTAACTTTATAGATAAGGAAAACACTACTTTTATACCTTGGATTATTTTAGAATTATGGAATTTAAGCTGTGAGTTTTTGAGTATGAATGGATCTTAAAACTAACATTTTTGTGACTAGGGCCATGTATATATAGTAGTTACTTGGAAGTTTTTTGGCAGTTTTCACTGGAATAGTTCAGCCTTTTACCTCATTAAGTAGCTTCTAATTTGCTAATTTCATATGTATGCATTTTCTATACAGTGTGAGTTTTCCAGTAACTTCAGTTGGTCAGAATACCATGTGTTTATCTGATCCTGGAAAAGATGATTCTGAAAAGCCTCCTCCTGCTAATTTGGATCTTATATCTAGGAAGAGATTTCACTGTATGCTTGATGAAAGTGACCAGGTTCCTCCTCCCAAAAAAAGTTTGCTCACTTCAGGAGATGACTGTCAAAGTTATACCTCCGAGGTAAGATAGAATCATCAAGCAAATAAGATCACCATATTACAACAGATCCATTTCTGTTTCTTTCTTTAGACTCTTTATGTAAAGATAGTTCTAATACTTTTCACCATTAATAATCCAGCTAAAACTGGTTTTGGATTCTCATTTTCAGCTGTTCTAGATGAAAATTGATGGACATTAATCAGGAAGCCCATTCATAGTTCTTTGTTAATGGCTTAAAAAAAAAGCCAAAATTGTCCTACAGATCTGGATCCCGGCTGTACCCTTTAACAGTTTTGGGACCTGAGTTAAGATTTATTATTTCTGTGAATGAGTTTCCCGTTGTGTAAAATAGTAATAGTAGTATCATCATCAGTATTACCATAATGCGTAAAGCTATCCATTGCTTTTAGGAAGAAAACCAGAACCTTAAAAACCCTCTATTTGTCTGGCCCATTTCTGTCTCTGATCTCACTGTGTGCCTCACTCTCTAACCATATTGGCCATCTTTCAGTTTCTAGAAAGCACCATCTTTCTTCACGTCCCAGGGCATTTCTTTTATTACCTTTTTATGAAACATTTTCTTGCCAAACATAGAAACTTCTTTAGCTCAGTCATCACTGTCGTTGGGAAGCGTGAAGATACTATGCGGATTTGATCACCAGCCACTCTGTTAAAGGTTTCTTGGCACCCACTTGTTTATGTTTCCAATACTCATGATAATTTATCTCACCATGTAGCTACACTGTGGAAGAGTTAATTTATTTATTTATTTTTGGGAAAGTTGATTTAGAATCCCTTTTCTCAAAGGGATAGTTGAAGACCAGTAGTCCTTAGGTGAGGGCAGACAACAAGAGGCAGTGGATTCTTCTTCTTCTTCTTTTTTTTTGGCAGTGGATTCTTGTATATCTGATGGGTGGAAGATGGTATCACAGAATTTTTTATTAACATATAATGTATTATTTGCCCCAGGGGTACAGGTCTATGAATCATCAGGCTTACACATTTCACAGCATTCACCATAGCACATACCCTCCCCAATGTCCATAACCCAACTACCCTGAATGGTTTTAATTTCTCTTATGACAAGTAAGGTTGAATATCTTTCATATACTTAGAAGCCTTTTGTATTCCTTTCTCTGTGAAATGACTTTGTGTTCTTTAGCCATTTTTCTGGTTGTGTTGTTGATCTTTTTCCTAGAGATTTGGAGGAACTCTGTGTTGTGTATGTCTTTGAAGGAGTTGCATATATTTTTTCCTACTTTTTGTCTTTTGACTCTACTTTTTGTGTGTGTTCTTTTTTTCTTGCAGACTTCTTTTTGGTTGATTTTTTTGGGTATGGGGGTAAGATTTTATATTTAAATAATCTCTACATCCAGTGCGGGGCTTGAATTCACAGCTCCAAGATCAGGAGTCACATGCTCCATACACTGAGCCAGCCAGGTGCCCTAGATTTTTTAATACGAAAATTTTCAAGAATTTAAAAACGTAGGGAAGTATAATGTATCCCTGTGTATCAGTCACCCATTTTCATCAGTTTATCAGCATTCCTTTCAAACATTGTGGTTTTAAAAAATTTTTTTATTTTTTTATTTTAAGATTTTACTTATTTGACAGAGAGAGGAAGAGCAGCACACAAGCAGGGGGAGTTGCAGGTGAGGTAGAGCGAGAAACAGGCTCCCCACTGAGCAGGGAGCCCAGTGTGGGGCTCAATCCTAGGACTCCGGGATCATGACCTGAGCCGAAGGCACATACTTAACGGACTGAGCCACCCAGACCCCTCTTTATCTTATTTGTGATTTTTATTTTTTAAACTTTAAACATTCTGACAATAAAAAATGCTTATAAAATGTTGAAGTTATAATTGTAAATTCTAGAATGCACACATACAGCAGTCACAGAGACATGCAAACATATTTTTATGTAATCCATTTATCAGTCTTTTTATGTATGGCTTCTGGGGATTGTGTTACACATTGAAAGTCTACCTTGAGATTTAGTATAAATTCTTAGAGTTAACATTAATGATTTGTTTAGAATTTATTTTGGTGTTAGAAGAGTGGAACCAATTTCATGTTTTCCAGGTGCCTACTTAGTTGTACCAGCACCATTTGTTGAATAATTCATTTTTTCTCCACTGATTTAAAATTCCACTTATTGGATATGAAGTCCCATATGTATTTGAGTGTATTCCTGAATTTTCTTCTACTTTGAGATTCACCTGTTTGTTCTAGGGCAACAGTGTCCCACTGTTTTAAATTAGTGTAGTTTTTAAATGCTTTGCTATCTTAATGGGAAGTTTCTCTCTCCCCTGCACATTATTTTATTTTTTTCAAGTTTTTCCTAGCTGGGTATATGTCCTAAAGTTGATGTTAATTTTAGAATTTACTTGTTTAGAGCTTAAAAAAAAAAAAAAAGAAACTATTGATACTTAAATTAGGATCATATTAACTTGACCAGTTAATGTAGGAAAAGTTGGTGTCAGAATTTTTGTTATGTTGGGATTTTTTTTTTTAATCCAAAACCATAGTATGTCTTTCAACTTGTTTAATTACTCTTTTATGTCTCAATGGTATTTTCAGTTCTTCATTCAAATTCTGGTCCGTTTCTTATTAGGTATCCCCTAAGAATTTTATCTTTTTTGTTGTCGTTATCATTGACAACAAAACAGTAGAGAGCTTACTGAATTCCCCTTACCACCTACAGTAATTTTTCACTTGATTCTGTTGGGTTTTCTAATTCTTCTCATATACTTTGTATACACTTAATTTCTTTCCCTTTTCTATATAGGCTAATAAAACTCAAAAAATATCAGAAAACAGTCCTGATAGTAGACATCTTTTTCTTATTCCTGATTTAAATGAGAATATTTCCAGTGTTTATGAAGTGGGATGCTGGTTTTGAATTGCAGTAATTACAGTTTATGGTGTTAAGAAAATGTCTTTTTTTAAAGTATGAATAATATTGGATACTTTCCCCTAAACATACAGATGGGGATATTATTTTTCTCCTTAGTTCAGTTGATTTATACTAAATTTCACATACTGAAACATCTTTGCATTCTTGAGACAAACTCTGTTTGATTATGATGTGTTAGTCTTTTGATATGTTGCTGGATTATGCTTGTACTATTATATTTGATATTTTTGTACTGGTTATAATCAGAATTTGAATTAATATTAATACTGGTTTATTAAAAGCATTGGAAAACTTCTCTTTTACTGTGCTCTGGAACAGATTTACTAATAGTAGCAATGTCTTTTTCATAAATGTTGGTAGTATTTCCATAAAACATCTTTTACCCCAGAGGTTTCTGGGAGATACATGCTTACTTTATTTAAAAAAAAAAAAAAGTAAAAGAAAAAAAGAAAGAAGTTTTACTTGATAAATTTATTTTTCTTAATTTTCTTAAAACAGGTGTGTTCAAAGGAAATGATAAATGCTTCTGAGGAAACAGGTGAGTGAAATAAATTTTAATGTGATTACAATTGGCTATTTTTGATGCATCTGTTCAAATTTGGAATTGAAAAAGAGATCTTGCTCACTTTCTCTAAGAATTATCTTGCTTTGATTCTTATGTTTTTCTCCGCAGCTGAGATCTTGGATTTGGCACTTTCTTAGCCATACAAAGCTACTTTAATCCTGTAATTAATAGAAAACTATGTGGCTACAGGATGTCCTGTAAAAGCTGAACAATTATATTTTAGGAATTAGAAAGCTGAGCATAAAAGGGTTTTTATAGTTCCTTTGGTTTACTACCCAGCGATTAGCAGGTGATAACTCTTATTTTGTTAGTTGAAGATAGATTCATGGAGAAAGATTTTCTAGGTCAAAATATGTTGGTAGGACTATTTTGTATCTGAATGAAAAAATTCTAACCATACTTTTTTTTTTTTTTTTTACCAGCTAGAAAGTTCTTAATAGTCCAGATGACTTACATATTAATTTATAATTTAGTTTATTCTTATTAGGGTAAGTTTATGGTAGAATGTCATGATTTCTTTCCTTCAAATATTACAGTTAAGTTGTATATACAGATTTCAATATGTGTTCTCTGTGCTTATCATTTGTCTTCATTTTTTGAAGGGGAGTCTTATAAGGAACAAGGTATCTTCCCTACCTCAGGAAGCACACATATAACTCCAGAACCTCAGAAAGAGCAACTTGAACCAACTTTTCAGAGTATAGGATCTGAGTCTCTTGATAAAATAACAGATACACATATAGAAAAAAGTACATCTCAGTTACCTCAGGATGAGAGGATTGTGTCTGCTAAGGAGGAGGGAACTTGTGCTGCTTCGAAGTCTGAACAAATGAATAGCCTTGCATCATCTTCAAAAACCCCATTATCCAGGTACCATGAGATGCTCTTTAACAGAGATTCTCTCCATTCTCTTTCTCAAAGAGTAAATGTAACCTGTATGCAACAGATATGATATATATGTAAAGACTAAGTTCACTACTAAGGATGCTGTTTTATAAACATAACTCTCTGTCAGTAATGTAAAGGGAAGGAGTTTTATCAGAGGAAATTCGGTAGTCAGCATTTTGTAGGACTCTTCAGATAAATACTAAATTCCATATAACAGGAGCTTAACTTTAAATGCTGAAACTAACTTTTTAGGTAGAAAATCTGCATTGGCACCTGCTGGTATGATGGTGTACCAGCTACTGGTATATAATGATCAAAATAATAAAGATATTTATTAGATATGCTGATAGCACTAATGTGGTATCACATGTGCCATTTTAGCATTCATGGAAAGAAGTTGGTATTAGGAATCTCTCTTCTTGCATATTCTTGAATATCTTTACATTTGCATTTCTAGACCTGGCAGAAGACCCCTGGGATTTTTGTCTTTAATATGTTCAAAGAATAGTTTGGAGTCTGATGAACCTACTCAGGTTTATAATAAGAAACGTATAAAACCTCTTATACCTGTATCAAGAAAGAATTTGAAAAGATCAAATCTGCTCAGTGAAAGCCAGAAAAAAATCCAAGAGTCCTCTGATCAGCCTCCATCTCCAAGTGTTGTTGATACTCAATCTGAGAGTATTGGCAGTTCAGCAACTCAGGTATGTGATAACTGTTATATTTTTATTGTTTGTATAGAATGGGTTAGAGGGGCGCCTGGGTGGCTCAGTGGGTTAAAGCCTCTGCCTTTGGCTCAGGTCATGATCTCAGGGTCCTGGGATCGAGCCCTGTATCGGGCTCTCTGCTCAGTGGGGAGCCTGCTTCCTCCTCTCTCTCTCTGCCTGCCTCTCTGCCTGCTTGTGATGTCTGTCTGTCAAATAAATAAAATCTTAAAAAAAAAAAAAAAGAATGGGTTAGAAATCAGACTTAACTAGGAAAAACATGGCAATTGCTATTTTCATTTGGATATTAGAAATTGTTTCAGAGCATCTCTTGTCTGTCTTCTCCCCATCATACCTCACTATAAGAAAGGAAGATAAGATATTGAATTAGGAAGTTACAGCTCTTTTAGTACAGAGGCATTTAAGCCAGCCGTACATGGACACTTTAATTGTCATTCTTTTAATGCAGAGAACTTTCTGATCTATGGATGCAAAACAAAATGGTGCTGGTGTTTTATTTGTTTGGGGGGAAATGTCCTGAAACCCATAAGAATTCAAGGAATAGTAAAATTAGAATTTATTTGCATGTTTCATTTCTCTGCATGCTCATATGGCAAGTCCTGGGATGGAAACATATATGAACTTATATCAGAAACTTTGGAAGAGTATTGGGATTGGTTACTTAGGATTTCAACACAGAAGAGGCTGGTAACCTGTTAGATAGCATGAGTCTCAAAAGGAGTACTTTTGTAAAGACTGTCTTTAAAATTTTTAAAAATACTTCATATTTCCTAGAATTATTTTCTGGGACCAGTATATTATGAATCTTTATTATAGCCAAATGACTGTGGAGAACAGTTGTTAAAATTACCAGCAGTGTAACTGTGCCAGTTAAGGTCATAGTCTTGCCAGCTTTAGATATTAACTCTTGAAAATAAATTTTTTTTCTTATTTAATATGACAGTAGAGGGTAGAAATATAATTCTATCTGTTTAATTAGCATTTCTTTTGTTATTAGTGACTTCATTTTTTCCCATGCATTTACTAGATTTTTTCTCTTTTTTCTTCTTTTTTGTTCCTATCTTTTGCTGATTTATAGCTTTTGGGATCTAGGTGATTTTCTTTTCTTTCTTTCTTTTTTTTTTTTTTTAAAGATTTTATTTATTTATTTGACAGACAGAAATCACAAGTAAGCAGAGAGGCAGGCAGAGAGAAAGGGGGAAGCAGGCTCCCCGCGGAGCAGAGAGCCTGATGTGGGGCTCGATCCCAGGACCCTGGGATCATGACCTGAGCTGAAGGCAGAGGCTTTAACCCACTGAGCCACCCAGGCGCCCTCTAGGTGGTTTTCTTATCAACTTATGTGAGATCCTTATGTAAAAAAGCCCCATACCTTTTAGCTCTTTACTGCAAGTAATTTTTTCAAATTCATTTACTTTAAAAAATTTTGTAGGGTTTTTAATATACACATAAGCTTTAAATAGTCAAATCAATTTTTTCTTTACAATTTCTCTTTTTTTTTTTTTAAAGATTTTATTTATTTGACAGAGATAACAAGTAGGCAGAGAGGCAGGCAGAGAGAGAGGAGGAGGCAGGCTCCCTGCTGACCAGAGAGCCTGATGTGGAGCTCCATCCCAGGACCCTGGGATCATGACCTGAGCCGAAGGCAGAGGCTTTAACCCACTGAGCCACCTAGATGCCCCCTTTCTTTACAATTTCTTAAGTTGCTTTTATGATTAAGGAAGTTTTTCTCTCCATAGGTATAAAACGTTCAGTAAGCAGTTTTAAAACTAACTCTGTTTAGGGGCGCTGAGATGGCTCACTTGATTAAGTGTGTTTCTCCTCCCCGCCCTCCTGCTTGTGCCCTCTCACTGTCTCTCTGTCTCAAATAAATAAAATCTTTACGTTTTTAAAAGATTTTATTTATTTGAGAGTGAGAGAAAGAGCATGTGTGAGCAGGGGGAGGGGCAGAGGGAGAGAGAGAGAATCCTAAGCAGCCTGTGCTATGCACGGAGCCTGACTCTGGCTGGATCTCACCGCCCTGAGACCATGACCTGAGCCGAAATCAAAAGTCTGACACTCCACTATCTGAGACACCCAGGTGCCCCTCTCTCTTTTTTAAAATTAAAGTTAAACTTTTTATTATGGGATAATAGTAGATTCACATGCAGTTGTAAAAAACAATACAGAGGGATCCCACGTACCCTCCATCCAGTTTTCCTCAATGTTAACATCTTGCAGAACTGTAGTACGATAGCATAACCAGAATATTGACATTGCCACAGTCAAGACAGAAGAATTCTGTCACCACAGTGATCCTGTGTATTGCCTTCTATAGACAAACTCACATTCATTGCACCCCCACACTCTCCTTAACTTCTGGCGACCTGTTCTATCCCATTAAATTTGTCATTCTGAGAATGTTATGTCAGTGGAATATTGTATACAGTTGTGTAAATGGAATCATACATTTAGAATTCACTTTTTTCCCATTCAGCATACTTCCCTAGAGAGTCATCCAAATGGTTTTATGTATTTGTTCCTTACATTGTTGAATAGTATTCCATAGTATGTTACCAGTCACATTTATCCTTTCACCTACTGAAGGACATACAGGTTATTTTCAGTTTTTGGCTCTTACGAATAAAGCTGCTGTGAACATTCATATCTAAGTTCTTGTATGAACATAACTTCATTTTTCAGGAATAATTTTAATGACTAGATCATATCCCACTGTTTTGATGTACCATAGAGTAATAGTGGTCTCACACTGGTAGGCATTTAGGTTATTCCTAATGGATTTGCTGCTTCAAATAATATGGTAATAACTAACTTATAAACGAGTGACTTTACACATTTATCTACAGGTTGAATTCCTAGAAATAGAATTGTTGGATCAAAAGGGGGTTATTTTTTTTTAATATTTTATTTATTTATTTGACAGACAGAGATCACAAGTAGGCAGAGAGGCAGGCCGAGAGAGAGAGGAGGAAGCAGGCTCCCCGCCGAGCAGAGAGCCCGATGTGGGACTCGATCCCAGGACCCTGGGATCATGATCTGAGCCGAAAGCAGAGGCTTTAACCCACTGAGCCACCCAGGTTCCCAAAAGGGGGTTATTCTTTTGATAGAGATTGCTTGAGTGTCTTCCATACGGAATGTATTAGTTTCTGTTCTTAGCAGCAGTGTAGGAGACTAGGGTCTTTTTCCTCACACTAGCATGTCATTTTTTTTTTTTTTCACTTTTGGAATTCTTTGTAGATTTAATGAGCATATGAGTGAGGTTGAGCACTTCTTCATGTATTTGAATCATTCATGCTTTCTCCGTGAACCATCTGTTCATATGTTTGATTTTTTAAAAAAGATTTTATTTATTTATTTATTTAATTGACACACAGAGAGAGTGAGCACAAGCAGGGGGAGCAGCAGAGGGAGAGGGAGAAGCAGGCTCCCCACTGAGCAGAGAGCCCGATGAGGGACTCAATCCCAGGACCCTGGGATCATGATGAGCCCAAGGCAGACACTTAACCGACTAAACCATCCAGGCACTCTGTTTGATTTTTTAAAAAAAAATTGCATCATTAGTATTTTTCATGTTGATTTCCATTAACGAAAACCCTTTGTGATAAAGGTTATATGTATATATTTACTAATTTTTTTAACCTATATGTCATTTGTTTTTTGATTTTGTGTACAGTAGTTTTTGCCATGTGGACATTTAAAAAATTTTTACATAAGTGAATTTATCAATCTTTTTATGACTTCTGCATTTCAACTCATTTAACAAGATAACTCCCTCTCCCCTAGTCCAGGATTATTAAAGTATTTTCCCATGATATTTTAGAGTATATTGTTTTTTAAGATTTTATTTATTTATTTGAGGGAGCATGAGCAGGAGGTGGTGGGGGTGGGGGAGTGGGGAGGGGAGGCTGGGCAGCAGGGGGCCTGACTTGGGGCTCAGTCTCAGGATCCTGAGATCATGGCCTGAGCTAAAGGTAGATGCTTAACAGACTGACCCACCCAGGCGTCCCTAGAATAGATTTAAAAAAATTTTTTTCACATTTAAATCATTTATCTTGAATTTATTTTGGTTTGACTTTTTTTTCTAATATGGTTATATAGTTTTCCAACATCATTTATTAAATAATCCAACTTTTCTCATACTAAATTTGCAGTATATGTGTTAGGGATATTTCTAGTCTTCTTTTTCATTGATATATAAGTCTGTTCCAATGACAATACCATGTTGTCTTAATTTTTTATAAGTTCCTAAGTATGCTAACTTTTTTAAAAAAGATTTTATTTATTTATTTGACAGAGAGAGATCACAAGTAGGCAGAGAGGCAGGCAGAGAGAGTGAGAGGGAAGCAGGCTCCCTGCTGAGCAGAGAGCCTGATGTGGGACTCGATCCCAGGACCCTGAGATCATGACCTGAGCCGAAGGCAGTGGCCCAACCCACTGAGCCACCCAGGCGCCCAGTATGCTAACTTTTGATAGGATTGCTTTAATTTGTAGTTGCCTTGGAGTACTGTTCCGTTTTGTGGGTCTGTATTCTTTTGCAGGTTATTAAAATGTTTCATTATAGATTTGATGTTATGCTTTTCTGTATTAAAATTTTTTTCATGGAAATTAGGGTAAAATAATGGATCATATGTACACTGTAATTAATCTAATCATGCCCACTGTTGTGTTTGTTGAGTCCAGTTTTATTATTTTAACTAATGTTTCAAAGGTTATCTTACTCATAACATTCTATGTTTAGTATTATTTCCTTAATAAAACAGCACAGAAATGAAATTATTGGGTCAAAGAATATGAACATATTTAAAGCTCTTAATATTTATTACTATATTGCTTTTCAAAGAGATGGCAATTTAGATGACCACTACCAATATATAAATGTTATATTTGCATACTTATTTTTATTATCTTTTTAGGCTTCTTGTGATCGTCCCTTACCAAAAGAAGAATGTAAAAGTAGCCAAAACCGGGTACCCGAGGAGGAGCCAACCACAGTCTCAGAATATTTCTTTGGTGATATCTTTATCGAAGTAGATGAAACAGAATAAAAGTCTTTTTTTTTTTATTGTTTTTTTTTAAGTCTAGGATTTCCAGAGTCAAATATCAACTAAGCAGTATTTAGAAAAAAGCATCACTGGCTATTTTTCTTTAGATTGATTTTGAATATTTAAGAGCTTGATTTGAAGCTTTTATAATCAGTGGAAAACATTGCTGAGGTTCCTTTCATTCTGATTGATTCAGCATTTTGGAAATACAAAGCAATTAAGACTGCTTCTGAGACAGAAATAGCTTCTCGTTCACGTTTTGACTCTTCCTGTGCTGAACACATGGGGACATTTTGGAACGCTGTGGGTAAACTCTCTGTATAAATCACAGTGCCGACTTACTTGGAGGTGGATTGTATTTATTTAGCATTTAGTGAACTTCTTTTGTAAAGGTTTTTTTCTGGTTTTTTTTTTTTTTGGTTTTGTTTTTTGTTTGTTTTGCTGAAGGCCTTTACAGTTGCCTCTAAGCATATGAAAGCATATTGTGAGATTCCAGTTTAGTATGGTAAATGTTAAAAACTTTTCTATTATCAGCTATTTGACTGGAAAATATGTATTTTTCTAATTCATGTTGATGTAACATTAGTCCTAATTGAACAAGTAGTATTTAAACTTATTTATAAAAATGAAACATCAAAAAGTTTATTTATTTTTAAATTTTTTATTTAAAAGAATATTCAGTTTTAATTATTTTCACCACTCAGATTATGGGTAAAGACAACATTGACAAATTTGTGTTTGTCCCTTTTCCCTTTAATTTTTAAAGATATTTATAGTTATATCACTAAAAGTATTTGGATAGTATATGTGTTTTGAATACATTTTTTTCTCATAGTTTAGTATATTGAATTTGTACTGTGAAGTTTTTGTTTTTCTTATTTTTTGGATAATCTCAGGATTTGTATGGGAAAAAAAACCCTTAATTTATGAGGGAGATTTACATACAAAACTCAGTCCCTTTTACACACACACACACACACACACACACACTCACTCACATTCCTTTTTTTAAAAACTAATTTCTTGATAGTTTTTTCCCCCATTAAATTTTGCTTAAGGGGCTCTTAGGCCTTTAAGCACAGAACATAATTGTGATATTAAAACAGAAAATAAGATAATAAGACTTTATTTAGTCAGTGATTATCATCAGTATTAATTTAAGGGTTGTTTTTGATTTTGAAATTTTGCTTTTTATATATGTAATTCCATTATCTACCCAAGCAAATCTTCGGTGGTTCAAATCAAACTTCTCAAAAACAAATTTGTTCTTTTATTTGAAAAGCCTCAGAGCAGGAGTTGGAAACATTTTCTAGAAAATATTCTTGAATTTGCAGGCTGGATGGCCTCTGTGGCAGCTGTTCAGTTCTGCTGTTTCAGTGTGAAAACAGCCACAGACAATACTGAAGGGATTGACATGGCTGTAATGGGCTTTTCATTTGATCCCTGTATTAGATAGTAATTTTCTTACCTTAAGGTGCTGACATTTTATCTTTGACATATCTGTCATTGAAGTTATTAGTTGTGCATCACAATTAAAACTGTGATGATTGCATTACAAAATGATCAGTATTTCAACTGGGAAGATATTTTAATATCTAGATAATTGTGTTTGTATATTGGAAAAAATCGTGGCCAATTTTCAACTTCACTAGTAAAATAGGATGTGGTTCAGCAAATGTAACAGTAATCCTAAAATTGCAATTAGAGCATTTCTTATTCA
This sequence comes from Martes martes, assembly GCF_963455335.1. Classification (NCBI taxonomy): domain Eukaryota; kingdom Metazoa; phylum Chordata; class Mammalia; order Carnivora; family Mustelidae; genus Martes; species Martes martes. The sequence goes on along the minus strand of NC_137892.1, from coordinate 68,868,680 downwards.
TTGCTTTATAGTGAAATTATAATTTAACTTTTGTGTCATCAAGGAAGATCTATAAATCTGAGTGGAAATTCTCAGTAGGTATGCATTAATTTATTTCATGTGATTAATATGTCACAAAAATCATGGTCGTCAATCACATAGCTATTTTAATGCCCTGTTTTTATAAATTTTTTAAAGTCTCATATTTTGAAACAGTTTCTTTCATTTAATCTTAGTTTAGATGTTAGGTTGCCACAGTTAAAGTATTATTTTATCCCTTGTGTAATATTTATTTTTTAACTTTGTTAACATCTGTCTCTTGTTCATCTATAATGAATTCATTTTATGGAAGGTGTAACTTCTTACTATATAAAAAAATAATTTTATCTTTGGGTGTTCATTGTGTAAGAGAATCAAGTCAGCCAAGATAAATTGTCCTACTATTATATCCTTTAAACTAACCTGGGAAAATCAGAAACTTAATCATTGTATTTACCTTACAAGGTGGAAAGAATTAGTCGTACCCTTTGTTTATATTCCTGTAAAGATGATGTTGTAAAGAAGAATTATTTTGTAAATCTGAAAGGAGGTATGAATAATGGTCTTTGTTTTCTTGACTTTTCCTCCTGAATACTTATATTTTAGCAAGTGGTCAACATGATGATTTTAAAAGCTTAACTGTTGGTAAATGATTGAGGCACAGTTAAAAATGTGAGTATCTGCTGCTTACCACCATGTTATTCAAATTAGAAATGACCATATATACTCTCTTGCTTGAAGGAGTTTTTGACAAAAAAGCAATACCTGTCATTTGTAAATTTTCTTGTTCTAAAGAAAGCAGTTATGTTCTATACATATAAATTATGTAAATAAAAGTTATTTTATACTATTTCTGTTTTTTCTTTTCACATGACTTAAAGATATTGTTTAACCAAAACTTGTCAGTTTTTCACCTATAGCATATACTTTCTTCCTTCCATAAAAATGTAAGTGGAAGAATTAATCTTTTGTCTTATGTGCATGTGTGAAGGATATATATATATATTTTTTAGATTTTTATTTATTTATTTATTTATTTGACAGAGAGAGAGATCACAAGTAGGCAGGCAGAGAGAGAGCGAGAAGCAGACTCCCCGCTGAGCAGGGAGCCCGACCCAGGGCTCGATCCCAGGACCCTGAGATCATGATCTGAGCCGAAGACAGAGGCTCAACCCACTGAGCCACCCAGGCACCCCTATTTTTTTGATCTTATAAAAATAAAGTATAGATTTCTCCCTCCCTCCCATTTAGGACATGTGAAGAGTTGCTTTCTTGTTTATTTATTCCATATATAATGAAGTTTTAGGTATAAGAACTCAGTCTCTTTTCCTGTTTTTTCTTCCCACTTTGTTTTCTCTGTAGAGAAACTTTTGTCCTGGCCATAATATAATCCTGGACTTCTGAAGTCCAGGACAGAATTTTTATCTAGAATTTACTCATATTATCAAAGAGCTTTATATATGAGCTGCCTATATTTTTTGGTCTGGTTGTGTTTAGAGACATTATGTGAAATAGAATAAAAGCCTAAAGAAATTGATATTTTTACTGTAATGGTATTAGAGAGTTTTAAATAGTTATATCACCCAATATCCTACCTATGAGAATCCTATTTAGGATAATTTCTCTTTGGCTTCAGTGCCAGGAATAATTGGGCTTCTGTTTCACTGGTTTGATTTTGTTGTTGTTGTTGTTTTGTTTTTGTATATGGGCTGTGTGAACCTTTGTATTATTTTCTTTTTCAATGCAAAGCTAAATTTGGGGTCAATACTTCACACAAGTTTTGTACTAAACTCATTCTGACCCTTTTTACCCCTCCCCCCTACCCCCACCATAGATTTTAAAAACTTTCACTTCTTTAAAACAACAGGCTACCATTTATTATGCTAGACATGGTACTAACCTTTTAGTATGCATTATATCATATTTTTAAAAATTATTATACATGGCTGAAAAAGTCAAGTAGTGCTACATTTCAAACAAGCTGTGTCTTCTGCTATTACCTATTTCTAAATATGGTTATTCTGTTATTTATAGAATTTACAATGTTAGACATTGATAACTGACATTCTGTCATGGTACTTAAGAATTTTAGCTTTCTTGGGGCTCCTGGGTGATTCACTCAGGTAAGCATCTGCTTTCGGCTTAGGTAATGATCCCAGAGTCCTGGGATTGAGCCCTCCATTGGGCTTCCTGCTCAGCAAGGAGCCTGGTTCTTCCTCTCCCTCTGCCTGCTGTTCCCCCCACTTTGTGCTCTCTCTCTCTCTGTCAAGTAAATTAAATAAAATCTTAAATAGCTTTCTTAAAACTCCCCTCCTTGCTTCCCTCTTAGTATGTTAATCATAAGGTTTAGTCCATATTTAGTATTGTTACTGTATTAATTGTAATTATTCAGTGCTATATCTCTTTATGTACTAAGGTGACATGGTACAAGCTTTTGTTTTTCTTGGAGTTAATAACTGCTGCACTTCTTTCATTTGCTTTGGGTTTTGTTTTTGAACCTGTGACTTAACTTTCCACACCCTCCAGCAAGTGTTTAAAATGCCTCTGCATATACTTTTCCACATGGTCAAACTGTAAGGTAAACTGTTTTCTTCCTTTCTTTTTTTTTTCCTGGAACACTTTCTGGAGCTCTTTCTTCCTACTTTAAACTGGACCAGGGGCTTTACAGATCTCTATGTGCAGTATAGCTGTTGTCATGAGACTTCCCTCATCTATTACTCTGTGAATTTCCTACCTCTCTTTCTTGGTTTAGATTCTGTTTCTTGAGCCCATGCCCTTGTCTTTCTTAATTTGTTTTGGCATATCTTCCACTGTTTACTGTGAAAGGGTACATGGCTGATAGCATTATTTAAAACTTCATGTGTCTGAAATTTCTTTATTCTACTCTCAGTTGGGCTATGAATAGAATTTCCTGAATAATTTGAAAATAATTTTTACATCATTTTGAAGGCATGCTCCATCGTCTTCCAGTTTTCAGTGTTTAAAAGTTTGGTTCCATTCTGATTCCCTATCCTTTGGATGTGGCTTGCCTATTTACAGTTTTTTGACCTGGTATTCTGCACAATAATGAACTTTGGTGTAAGCCCGCCCTCCTTTCCTGCCCCTGCATTCATGCTGCTGGACACTTAATGGACCTTTTTAATAGGGAAACTCATTTACTTCCCTTTTGGGAAATGTTCTTGTATTATTGTTTTGATAATTTTGTCCCTTCCAATTTCATTGTTCTCATATCTGCAACTTCTATTAATCATTTTATTTTTTACCACTTTTATTCGTTCCTTAAGTTATCTTTTCTCTACTGCTTTCCATTTCTTTGTCCCTCCCTCCTCCTCTTTCTTTTCTTCACTTTTGTTGTTTTGTTCTTGTTTTGGGAAGGGGGAGATTGTCTCAATTTTGACTTCTGGAGAAAAACTGAAGCATCTATTTCTTTTTAGAAGCAACTTTGTTAGTCACAAGATTGGCAGCGGGAAGGCCTAGACAGTCCTAATGCTTCTAACAAATTTATAGAATCAAATCACAGAATGTGAGTCATCATGTAAAACCATCATCCTTTGATTTGGTTCATAATTTTGAGTCAACACTGTTTTCTTCAGTTAATGTTTTTAAGGCATAGTATGCATTTAATAAAATAAATAGATCTTACATATTGTTTGAGGACTGACAATACATACGCCTCTCTGACAATCCCACAAAACGTTTCCATCACCCTAGGAAGTTCCCTTAAGCCCCTTCCCCTCTCTCATCCACAAAGAGTAGTTTAGCCTGTTCCTTAAACTTTGTGGAATCACATACTGTGCTTTTTTTTTTTTGTATTTGGTAATTTTTGCTCAACGTGTTTTTGGGATTCATCCCCGTTAGTAGTTGTTTGCTTTTGTTGCTGAGTTGTATTCCATTTTATGAGGATACCACATTATATGAATACCTCCTAATTTTCTGTCCATTTTCCTACAGGAGTGTTTGCAAATTTTGGTGTTTTCAATAAAGCTATGTAAATATTCTTGTACAAATACTATGTTTAAATACATAGTATCACCTCATTTGTTAGATATACTTTTAAGTACTTCTTAAAAAAGATTTCAAGTAATTTCTACACACAACATGGGGCTCAAACTCACAACCCCATTTATAACATTTATACCATTATAAATGGTTTTTAAAATGTTCATTTTCTAATTGTTTATTGCTGAAATAGGCAACTGATTTTTGTATTACAATTAAGATTTTAATAATGGCATTTTCCATAACATCCATTCATAGTCTAAAGTTTTTTTTTTTTTTTAAAGACTTTTATTTCTTTGAGAGAGCATGAGCAGGGTGAACGGTAGACAGAGAGGGAGAAGCAGACTCCCCACTGAGCAGGGAGCCCAATGTGGGGCTCGATACCAGCACCCTGGGATCATGACCTGAGCCGAAGGCAAATGTTTAACTACTGAGCCACCCAGGTGCCCCTTGTTACTTGTTTTTATCTTCCACTGCAAGCAGTTAGATTTCAGCTTCCTTTTTTTCTTCTAAATTTATTATTCCTATTTTTGCCTACTGTCTTTCATATATCTTCTACTTTGTTTTTTTAGAGAGATAGGGTGCACATGCTAGGGAAGGGGTGCAGAGAGAGAAGGAGGGTAAATCCCAAGCAGGTTCCACACCCAGGGCAGAGCATGATGTGGAGCTTGATCTTACCACCCTGAGGTCATGACCTGAGCTGAAATCAAGTCTGTCGGTGACTTAACTAACTGAGCCATCCAGGTGTGCCCCATTTCTCCTACTGTAATTGAAGGTGGGACATGAATTTTTTTTGTGGCCTTGGGATCATTTATGACAGAAACAAGTAAAAACATCTTTATTTCCACCATGAAAGTTGAAATACTGTATTCCCTAAAGTAAAAAGTAAACTGAACATTAGGAACAAATGTGCACCAACAAACTGGATAACTCGATGAAACGGACAAATTCCTACCACACAAAACCTACCAAGACTTAATCTCAAAGAAACAGAAAACTTGTACTGATCTATAGTGAGAGGATTGAATCAGTAATTTTAAAAAACCCCAAAACTAAAACAAAACAAAATCCTCCAGACAAAGAAAAGCACTAGACTTCATGGCTTCACTGGTAAATTCTACCAAACATTTAAAGAACTAATACCAATTCTCCTCAAACTTTTATAAAAAGTTGGTAACACTTCCTGACCCATTCTGAGGCCATCATAATCCTGATACCAAAGCCAGACAAAGATACAAGAACCTTATAGACCAATATCCCTTATGCATGTTGATGCAAAAATCCTCAATAAAATACTGGTGAAATGAATTCGGCAGCATATTAAATGCTGAATGATGACAAATATGTCACATTAACAAGAAAGAAGAAAAAGGCACACATGATCGTCTCAGTTAATGCAAAAAAGCATTTGACAAAATTCAATACTCTTTCATGATAAAAACAACCAACTAGGAATAGAAGAAAACTACCTTAACATCATAAAGGCCACACATGAAAAATGCTCAGCAAACTCCATACTCAGTGATGAAAGACTGAAAGCATTTCCTTCGAAGATCAGGAACAAGGCAAGAATGCTCACTCTTGTCACCGCCATTCAACATAGTACTGGAAGTCCTAGCCAGAGCAATTAGGAAAGAAAGAAAAGGCATTCAAACTGAAGGAAAGAAGTAAAATTATCACTTTGTAGATGACGAATATGTAGAAAACGCTAAAGACCCCCCCAAAACTGTTAGAACTAATAAATGAATTCAACAAAGTAGCAGGATACAAAGTCAACACTAAAAAATCAGTCAGTTGCACTTTTATACAGTAATAATGAACAGTTGAAAAGGAAACTACAAAGACAATTCCATTTACAATAGTATTAAAAAGAATAAAATACAAAGAATAAAATAGGAATTAACCAAGGAGATGTAAGACTTGCACGATGAAAACTACAAAACAATGCTAAAAGAAAGGAGACACAAATACATGGGAACACATCCCATGTCCATGGATGGTAAAACTTAATACTGTTACAATGTCAATACTATACAAGGATGAGCAACAGATTCAATACAATCCCTATCAAAACCCCAGTGACGTGTGTGTGTGTGTGGCATTAATAGAAAAACCCATACGAAAAATAATACGGAATCTCAAGAAACTGGCCCCCAATAGCCAAAAACAAAAACAAAACGAAACGGAAAAAACACCTGAAAAGGAAGGCAAAGCTGGAAGACTCACTAAGTTGTAAAACCCAGCGCCAGAAAAGCAATGGACAATAGGAGACACTGAAGAAGTATTTGTTGAATGAATAAATACTTATCTCCTCTAAAGAGTTTTGTTTCTTAGGACAGCTTAATGCCGGTTCAGTTTCCAGCTCTCATATAAGGATAGGATTTTTCAAGCTTCAGTCCCTTTCTATCAAGAGGTGAAGAAGACAGCAGCACGTACAAAATGAACCGAAGCGGATCGCAGAAAAACCAAACCTTACCGAGGCAGCTCAGCCCCGAGAGAGGAGGGGCGGCAACCAAGGTAGCTCCGCCTCCGGACCGCGGAACTCCCGAGCTCGCGATGCGACAGGACCTCGCGGGGCTGCGCCTCTGCCCTTATTGGCTGTCTTCAGGGGGCGAGGTGTGCAGCGACGACCTATTACGGCCGGCGTGCGCAGACACGTGCTACGGCTGGCCTGAGAACCTGGGAGGATTCAGGCGTGTTGGGGCTGCAAGGAGAGCGGTGTGGTGCTCCGAAAACGGGAAGCCGGAGGTGAAAGAGCCACCTCTGAGCGTTCCCAGGCCCCTCTCTGGCGCTGGTCCCTCGCTCCCTGCCGGCTGTCATGTGGGCTGCCCTGAGGTTAGCCCTGCGATCCTGCGCCCGCTCCTTTGTCCCCGGGCTGCGCGCTTATCACGGGGACTCGGTGGCCACGCTGGGCACCCAGCCAGACTCGGGCTCTGGCATCTACCAGGTAGGCTGGGTGAGCGCCCCGGCGGCCCGGGCCTGGTATTCCTTGACAGCCTGTGATTCCTTTTCCACCTGTCCGCCAGTGACGGCCGGACTAGGAAGCAGGTGGAGGGTGGGCACACTTTAACACCTCTTTTGCTTTCTCTGGAACCCCCAGTCTTGATTCTGGGACGCAGTGAAGGTCGTGAAGTTTGCAAAAGAAGGTAGTTCCAAGTCAAATACATCTTAGTTCACTTTGAGCCCTGGCACTGTACATTGTATCTTTGAAATCAGTGGTTCTCAAAACCTGGTCAGCATTGTCAGCTGAGGAACTTGTTAAATGTACAGCTGCTTTAAGCTCCACCCTGGACCTTTGGGGTCTCTGGGGTGGGGATTTGGTGTTTGCATTGCTGATGAAATCCTCAGGACTTGGCAGCGGAGGCCAGCTCTGGGAACCACTGGCCTAGCACAGGTAACCCTGGGTTGTGCTTAACAGACTTTACTTGAATAGTTGTTAATAGAACACGCTTATCACACACAATCTTTGAAGGGCCTTTTTTGGAATCGGGAGGTATATAGCAAGGTCAAAGAAACAGCTTGTGAAGTACCAGCTAGAAAATTTCACCCTGTTCCATGGTTTCTGAACTTATACAGATAACATTTAAATTGTACAGTTAACTTTAAGAAAAGACATTTAAACACTTTCTTTATATTGAAAGAAAATAAGTAGGCTCAGTCAGAAACAATATCCAATAAGAGTCTTCCAAGAGTCTAGATTTTCTGGAGTCAGGAAAGAATGTTTGATTCAGAAATATTAAGTGGTTTCTGTGGTCTAGACAGTATTTTAGGTATTTGGTATAGATGTGTAGGAATGGAATCATAATTTTGTGTCGAAGATGGACAAGAAAGCGTGTAACTATTGTACATTATAAGTGGTGTCTAAAGCTTGAAAAGATAGTTACAGAAAGCTGCAGATAGGAGGTGATGAGTGAGTTGGATCTTGATTGTTGGGTGAGAGCTGGCCACGTTCAGGGCTAAAGAGGAGAGGCAAGATTATACAAATTAAGGGAGTTATGAGAACATAGATAAGTTAAGAGAGTATAGTGGGTATGAGGACTTTGAAGGCATGACTAGGGTAGGGAATTCATGGAGTAGATGAGATTAAATAGTGGAGGGTCTTATGTGCGGAAGCCACATTCACATTGCATTTTGCTGTCTGCTGAGATACTTGAGTAGAGAAGCGGCAAGATCCCAAGGACATGGTAGAATCATCAGCGTGGTGGCAGTATGGAGGATAGATTTCTTCCCATTTGGAATATGGCTTCTTGGTTGGGTGTTCTGGTTGCTGGAGGCCTTTGATTATCTTCTGGGGCTTCTATAAGGTTGTTTTAGCCAGTTTTGTTGTTTTGGGATGTCTCGGGAGAATGAGCTTCCTGGTCTGCCATCTTTTTTGGCTTTAGGTTCAGGCCTATTTTTTTTTTTTTTAAGATTATGTTTATTTATTCGACAGAGAGAGACACAGTGAGAGCAGGAACACAAGCGGAGGGAGTGGGAGAGGGAAAGCCAGCTTCCTGCTGAGCAGGGAGCCCAATGTGGGGCCTCAATCCCAGGACCCTGGTACCATGACCCGAGCCACAGGCAGATGCTTGACGACTGAGCCACCCAGGCGCCCCCAGGCCTATGTTTTTGATGGTGGCTGTTGTTAGCTAGGGATTAGGGAGTGTGGGCCTGAGTGTGTTTAATGTGTTTAATGTTCTGAGGTGTTTAATGTTCTGGTCCAGTCTGTGCACTAGTAATTGGGGAAGTAGTTGTGATAGGATGGAAAAGACACTGGTCTAGTATTTCATGTGTGTTAAAAACTAACAACATATTTCCACAGAGGGGGAAAAAAACTTGAAGGGAAATATGCAAAAATGTAACAGCAAGGGTCTGGAGCTAGTGAGCCTTGGTTTAAATCCTACCTCTACTACTTGTTAGCTGAGTAATTTAGGGCCAGTTACTTCATCTCTCTGTGCCTCAGTTACCTCAACTGTGTGATAGCATTAATAATTGCATATGGCATGGTGTCATCAGGACACTTAGTGACCACTTACAACATGGCCTGGGATATAATAAACCCTCAAGGAGTAGTAGCTCTCTCAACTTTTCCTTCTGTCCACATCGTCATCTCAGGATCTGTTGAGCCAGCTTTTGCTTCAGTAATGCTGAATAGCAGACAGTCCCCAGATTTCTGTGTCCAAAAGAACAAATATTCATTTTTTGCTCTGGGATCTATGGGTTGGTTGTGGCAATTCTTGCCCAGGCAGCGTGTCAGATTGAGGTTTGTTTTTTATTCCAGAGCCCAGTTTGAAGGGAAAGTGGCTACTGAGAGATGCGCCTCTCCTAATGGAGGGCTGGGGCGCAGGAGGAGAGTATGGAAACACTGTCCCTCTTAGAGCCTCTGCTTGCAGTGGATGCGCTGTCCGTTTTGCCCATATCCCACTGGTCAAAAAAAGTAAAATGGACAGACTCATGGAATGTGGATGGGGAACTATAATCTCACACTACTTTGCTGTTATTTTAGTAATGGTGCAGAGGGACAAAAGAATTTTGAGCAAGTAGGACAATCTGCCTCATGCCCTAGAGGTGGCTGCCTAAGCTCCACCTATCACATACAGAGTTCAGGTTAAGGAGAAGAAGGGTGAGTAGGCAAAAGGACACCCTCACCTGCTTGTTCTCTTTTTAAGAAGCCTTTCTAGAAGTCATGCCTAACAACGTCTGCCTATATTTCATTGGTTAGAATTAAGTCATGTGGCCGCACCTGTCTACAAAAGGAGGCTCGGATATGTTAGTGTTTCAGCTGGGGCATGTTGTCACCTTGAATGAAAGTAGGATTTCATCATCAAGAAAGATGGGAAGAATGGATATGGATAAGCAGGGTCTGCCACAAATAATATATAGTATGGGGAGAGCAGACATGTTCTTCGTATGTTGGATGTTGAAAGATTTCACTTGGGTTGTACCCTTATCTTCTGGGACCTCTAGCTTACAAGTAGTAAGCTTGTAAGTAGTAAGCTTCTTTGATGCAAAGAAGCTACAAGAGAAGAATAAAAAAGCCATGCCTTGGATGGGAGATGGGACATAGGAGCCCTGGCCACAGTCTGATGTCTCTGTGCACAGTTTTATTAGTGGCTAGGAGTATGTACTGTCCGCTGTCACTTCTTATGGCCATGTGCTTCAGAAAGCCTTAGCAATTAGTGATACTTTCCTTTCTTTCTTTTTTTTTATAAGATTTTATTTATTTATTTGACAGAGAGAGCCCAAGCAGGGGGAGTGGGAGGGGGAGAAGCAGGCTCCCGGTTGAGCAGGGAGCCCAAAAGGGACTCGATCCCAGAACCCCGGGATCATGACCTGAGCCGAATGCAGACGCTTAACCAACTGAGCCACCCAGCTGCCCAGTTTCCTTTATTTCTTAACTGGGAGGCTGACTTAGCTAGGATAAAGATCCCTCGTGTAAGTAGTTTTTAGCTTTGATTGACTTTGTTGTAAATTGGGCGATGTCAGAGGCTGTAGTGATTCCATCTTGGGTTTGAGTACACTTTATTTTTTATTTTTTAAGTTTTTATTTATTTTAGAGAGATTGAGAGCATAAGCAGGGGAGGGAGATCAGTTCATTCTTGAGCTGGGGGGCACGGAAGGAAACTAAAGGCACAACAGAATCCCATCAGTCTCTGTGATCTGCAAGAGAATGAGAACTTGTTAAAGGACACTAGGAGGTTACACTTAGCATTGTGGGAAAAAATCTATGGGACAAACAGAACATATCAAGACCAAAAAAAAAGATGGGAGAACTTACATTTCACAAAAGACTTAAGAAACATCAGCCAGTTGTGGGTATACAGACCTTCCATAGAGTCCTATTTAAATAAGCAAACTTTAAAAAACATCTATCCGCCAGTTGAGGAAATATCTTCACTAATTGGATATTGGCTGTTATTAACGGATTATTGATATTCAGTAATGTTCCTCATCTTTTGGAGATTTGGAAATACTGGCTACAGATGGAGTGCTATGTCTGGGATTTTCTTCAAAATAATTCAGGGTGGGGAGCAAGAAGGAAACGACTTTGGCCATATATGGATAATTAATTGTTGAAGGACATTGGCTACATTTCATTATGCTAGTCTTGCTCTTTTTTTTTTTTTTTTTTTAAAGATTTAAAGAGAGAGAGAGAGATCACAAGTAGGCAGAGAGGCAGGCAGAGGGGGAGGGGGAAGCAGGCTCCCTGCTGAGCAGAGAGCCTGATGTGGGCCGATCCCAGGACCCTCAGATCATGACCTGAGCCGAAGGCAGAGCCTTAACCCAGCTGAGCCACCCAGGTGTCCCGATAGTCTTCTTGTTTTTATATGTATTTGAAAATTTCCATGGAAGAAAGTTAACTTTCTTTCCTTTTCCTTTTTTTTTTTTGTAAAGACTTTATTTATTTATTTGAGAGAGAGAGAGAGCATGAGCATGAGTGGGGGTAGGGGGATGGGAGAAGGAGAAGTAGACTCCTTGCTGAGCAGGGAGCCTGGTTTGGGGCTTGATCCCAGGATCCTGAGATCATAACCTGAGCCAAAGGCAGATGCTTAACTGACTGAGCCACCCAGGTACACAGCTTTTTTCCATTAACAACAATGACAAACCCCATTTAAGGGGAGCTGAAAATGTTAGTGAAACCCCTATCTCTTCACTTTGCTGTCCTGTAACCTGTCTATTTGTATCTAAGTGCTATTGAGCTAAGCAGGACTGAGCAGAAGATAGTATTTCATAATGAGTGGATGGACTTCCTTGAGAATTAGCCCCATATAATGTCACTGGAAAAAAAAAACTTTCTTTTTTTTTCTTCATCAATTTTAAACTAACAAAATAGGATTATTCCCAGGTAAATGTGTTAACCTTTCACATGCCTTGCTGTGTTAGTAGGTATTCACATTTCCCCCCCATTGGCACTAAATTCCTTTTATTCATTCATTCTTTCATTTATGTTAGAGAGAGAGAGAGAATGGGGGGGGGTGGGGCAGGGCAGAGGGAGAGGGAGAGAAAGAATCTGTTTTAAATTTTTATTTTTTAAATTTAAAATCAGTTAATTGACATATAGTATATTGTTGGTTTCAGAGGTAGAGTTTAATGATTCATCAGTTACATACAACACCCAATGCGCATTACATCAAGTACCCCCCTTAATGCCCATCACCCAGTTACCCCATCCCCCCGCCTACCTCCCCTCTAGCAACCCTCAGGTTGTTCCCTATAATTAAGAGTCTCTTACAGTTTGTCTCCCTCCCTGATTTCATGTTATTTTATTTTTCCCTCTGTTCCCCTATGTTCATCTGTTTCATTTCTTAAATGGAGAGAATCATAAGCAGGCTCCATGCCCAGCATGCCTAATGCTGGGCTTAATTTTAGAACCCTGAGATCATTACCTGAGCAGAAACTGTGTTGGATGCTTAACCCACTGTGCCACCCAGGTGCCACATTAAATGCCTTTTATTGAACTTGTAGTCACGTGGGACAATATGTGTGGCCTCTCTTTTCCCTCAGAGCATTTTTCAGATTATCTTTTAATCCAATTACTTGAAAGTGAAGAGTTCAAGGGCTAACAGTTTGGATGAGGTTCCTTTCCAGAAATGCCTTAAACTCAAAATGAGCAAATCCTCTTAAAAACCACAGAATCAGTCATTCCGTGAATTGGAGAAATGGATGAGCTGAGAGAGTGGCAGAGAGACAAAATGGAATTCCAAACAATGGAGCATTTGGGAAGTCTGCCTACCCTGATGAAGGCGCTTCACCATGCATGGGGATTCTTTTTTTTTTTTTTTTTTTAAAGATTTTATTTATTTCATAGAGAGAGAGAGAGATCACAAGTAGGCAGGCAGCGAGAGAGGAGGAAGCAGGCTCCCCGCTGACCAGAGAGCCTGATGCGGGGCTGTATCCCAGGACCCTGAGATCATGACCTGAGCTGAAGGCAGAGGATTAACCCACTGAGCTACCCAGGTGCCCCTCCATGGAGATTCTTAAGGTCAGGGTTTCTGAGGTGTACTTGGCTGGTTCAGTCAGTACAGCACGCGACTCTTGATCTCTGGGGTCATGAGTTTGAGCCCTACATTGGACCTAGAGCTTACTTTAAAAAAAAAAAAAAAAAAAAAAGAAGGTCTCTGAAACACTAAGCCACCTCTGAGGTGGCTTTTGAGATTTTGAACCTTAGAATAAAGGTAGAAGTTGACAAGATAGACTTGAAGCAAAAAGCAAGCAAAAAATAACTTTGCCTGTGCAGGGAAATTACCTTTCCTTTCCACTTAGCAACACAGTAATCAGATCTTTTCCTCACCCTGTGCATTGAGCAGCAGGTAGACAGAGCCCAGGGCCTGAAGCCAGAGTAGCACCCATCTCTGAGCCCCCAGGTGGCAGCTGAAGCCCAGGGTGAGGTGAGAGAGCCCCACAGAGAAGATGGCCTTTGGCTTCCGATGGGAGCCGGCCACCAACTCCGCCTCCCCGTTTTGTTTATGCGAGGAGGCCTTTCCCTTACAAAACCCCTCTCCTAGTTCTTTTGATGACAAAGGAGTTCAGAACACAGCCCCTGCTTCCTAGGACTCATTCTCAGCCCAGGAGGCTCTCAGTACCGAGGTAGGTAGCTCCCTGTTTTGAAAGGCTGCTGAAAATGTCCTCATGTACTTCAAGTGGTGATACACACGTTGCTCTAATGCCACCTCTTGGTGATGGGCTGAACAGACGTCCTCTGGGCCAGAGCTTTGTTTCTGGCCGAGGCAATTAGTAAGGTTAGGAGTTTCTGAATTTGCTAAATGTGAGTAAAAATCTGTAACCTGGGCTTAATGGAAGAACAAATTCTTGGATTCCACTGCCTCATGCTATTAATATGAGCAAACACTGCAGTAATCTGAAAAAGTTCTGGTGATAAAAGACCTCTTTGCCTGTTACCAACCCCCCTTTTTGGTAGGTTTCCAATTTGTCTAGAGTGGAGCTCAGGCATGGAGACTGTGAGCCAGCGTTTCTCTGTTTTTGGTTGGACATTTGAATCCTTGGGGAACTTTCAAAGTGCCATACCCAGGCCATGCTGCAACCAATGACATCAGGCTTTCTGGGGGGTTATTTGTATTTTATTTTATTTTTATTTTTCAAAGCTTCCCAGTGATTCCAGTGTCCAGCCGAGGTTGAGAAACAATGTTCTAGGCAGATTCTGGAGTTTGTTCCTCGCAGGTTGTCTGCCCTTGGACAGGGCTTGGTGGGCCTCAAAGGGAAGTTGTCACAGGGCTACTAGACAGTGATTGGGACCTCCCTACTCCAGGGCAAAGGTTCTTTTCCTAACAGTATGCTGCTTCTCTCTTTATTGTTTTCTGGATTTTGCAGAGCAGGAGAATGTAGCAGAAACCTTGACGGTGGGAGCTCTTAGAGCTGTAGAAAATAAGAAATACTGGAGTTCTACTATAAAGACTATAAATTCATCTAATTTTGAGCATCTGGAAAGCTATATTGTGTCATGGAAAGGGAATTAAATCAGAGATGTTAAAGACATTGTGGGGAGCAATATGTGTTAGTTGAGTCAACTCTGAATTTTCAAAAATAACTCGCTACTTATTGGTCTAAAGTAATGAACTGATCAGACAGAATTGACAGAATGGCAAAAAGTTAGGCCCTCTACCCTTTTCCCACCTCTCACAGTTTATATTTTCCTATGTATTACTCTAGAGCATTTTTGAAGACATGCAAACATAGAGTTTTGTTCCTTTTTAAACAGAAGGGGACCCACTGTTTTCCCTGGGCTCTGCTTATAAGTGTAATTTGTCAGTAAGCAAGTATTTCTGCATGGGTTAGAAACTCCTTGGGGCAGGGATTGGTGGGACACAAAAAGTAAGATGGCATTCAGGCTCTCAAAGGGCTTATATTCCTTAAAATGGGGAAACAAATAGAAATCAGTGAAGTTCAATTGATGCTTACATAAGAAAGATCCTAAAATGAGTAGGAGTGACCAGAAATGGGGTTAGAGAGGAGACAGAACACAATCTGTGCTTTTTTTTTTTTTTTTTTAAACAATCGATGCTTTAAAGAGGGGTGAGATTTGAATACTTGGACCAGAGAGGGAAGGCAGGAAGAGCAGCTTGGGCAAAGATGGACAGGCAGGAATTCATCTTTTCTATCCGATGGAGTGACGCAGCCCAGAGGCCACATGGGTGGGGGGTGACCCCACGTGAAGCCACATGGGGTTGGCATGGGATATTCTCATCAACCCTTACTTTGGCTAAAAAAAACCCAACAAGATAATTGCTTTCTAATATTACTCTCCCTTTCTTTGTTTCTGTTTTAGGAAAACTATGAGCAGATGAAAGCACTAGTAAATCAACTCCGTGAACGAGCACAGAAAATAAAATTAGGTAAACACTCATTTATTCTTCATTTTATGCTGTTAATGAAGTTCATCCTTGATAGTTGCTGGTTTTAGGAGAAACTAGTAGCAGAAGGCTTTGATTCTTCAAGACTGTGTATTTGTTGGTGTGCTGACATTTTATTTTTTCCTCTTGGCCAGTTTTTCTGCTCCTAAGCACTGCCAACTATCTGGGAAACAGTAAAATTTCAGATTCGTCAATTTTTAAAGCATTGCTTCTTCCCGTTTTATTTTAGCCACAGCATCCACTGAAATTTTTGTTTTGCCTGGAGCAACTGAAACATTTTCTGTTCGTTAGTTATATTTATCCTATATACTAATTTTGCATAATTATGCATTTTCTGCTTTGTTATATAACTTGGAAATAATTTCTGTGTGGGTTTAGTGCTAATTAAATGAGATTTCCTAAGAACTCTGCAGACTGTCATTATTTTCTGTTTTTAAGTTGTGGAATAATAGACATCCTTTTGCTTGGAAGAAATTGCATGATGTGGGGCATGTAAAATATTAATGTATAAACAAATACCACATTGAATTCTACTGTGATTGATCAGTGTGACAGTTTACTTTAAAAGGCCAGGTGGCTTGAACTGAAAGCCATTTCCAAAATAAGATTCTATTTTTATTTTACTATTATTTTTTTAAGATTTTATTTATTTTTGTGGGAGAGAAAAAGAGAGAGAGCGCATGAGTGGGGGTGGGGGCAGAGGGAGAAGCATGCTTCCTGCTGAGCAGGGAGCCTGATGCAGAGCTAGACCCCAGGACGGATCATGGGATCATGGGATCATGACCTGAAGGCAGACACTTAACCGAATGAGCCACCCAGGCACCCTGAAGACATTTTAAAATGGAAGTTAACTCGATGCATGTAGTTCATCTTGCATGTAGCACAGTTGAAGTGACATTTGTGCTATGCAGGCAGAGGCAGACAGATGTGTTGTGCTGTCCCCAGGTGACAGAGATGGAAAGATCCTTTAAACTGTAAAATGCTTCCTGACTTCAGGGATGTTAAAATGTGAACAGAATGTGTGTATTAGAATCAGTGCCATATGGTATACGAGACTGAAGGAACAGGCTTTTCTGTTTCAGAGTTTGTGGGAATGGAGATAGCACAGAATCTTTAAGAATAATCTTGGAAAACTAATGTGCAGTGTCACATTGTTTCATAGCCCACATATCCTAGGCTAGTTTATTTATTTATTTATTTTTAAAGATTTTATTTGTCAGAGAGAGAGAGAACACAAGCAGGGGGAGCAACAGGCAGAGGGAGAAGCAGGCTCCCCGCTGAGCAAAGAGCCCTGATGCAGGACTTGATCCCAGGACTGTGAGATCATGACCTGAGCCTAAGGCAGACACTTAACCCAACAAGCTGCCCAGGTGTCCTGTCACAGGACAGGCTAGTTTAAATGCCCGAGGATAAAATTTTCTTGGTAAGCTTAAGGCAGATATAATTTTAGAAATACACCATCCATCCCTTCAGAAAAAAAAAATCCCCTTGGAGAGAGTACAGAGGCCTGGTTTGAAAAATAATACTGGGAAGCTTGTTTGAAATAGACAAGAACTTGTTTTCTCACCTAAAAAACCCCCCAGAGAAATAGCTTTCTTAGGTAGCTGAACACTTCATTAGCTCGAGAGCATTTTACTGTGAAATTTGTCAAACTAAACATACTAAGTTTAGTTTTCCAGCAGTGAAAACTAAACATATGAAGGTACCGTGTGATCCTTCTGTTTCTGATCTGATACCTTGGCTTGCTGAGAGTGGGTTATCAATCCTGAGATACCGAGCTGGGCAGCCGTCAGTCTTGGGGAGGTTTGGCGTGCTGCGTGCCTCAAACAGCCTTATCTGGGGACCTCGTGGACTCTTCAGCTACTGTGATTGTCTCGGTCTAGAACAACATCCGGAAACATCAAAGACAACCTGAGCGAAGATGCTAACAAAACTGGACTTTTTAATTGATATATTAGGTGTGCAACTCTCTCCCCTTTGGAGACGGGATAAAAAGTTTGGGGTCGCTTACATTTAGGTAAGTCTTGCAAAGTAGTGTTTTCACCTGGCCCAAATGAAGGTAGGAGTTTTTCAGATTTCACGTAGTATGTAGCGGAGTACTAGGTATTTGTGGCAGGTGCTTAATGAAGGTGTGGAGGTGAGGCAGTATTTACAGCATATGAGTTGCAGAGAAGATACTAGGTTATTTAAGTATTACCATTGAATTCAGAAAATGTACAATATGCTATGAAATCAGGGACCGATTTTTTAAAAATTCTAGTTTATTTACTTCAGAAAATAAAGCCTGTAAGTTGAGTGAACGATCTGAAAATTGGTTGTTTCTCAGAAGATACATTCAACTTTTAAAAGCAGTATATTTTGGACTATTTTATGTCTTTCTAGCCTTAAATTAATTGGAGATCTTACATGGTATCAATCTAACCTAATCGTGTTTTTATCTTAGGAGGCAATGAGAAAGCCCGACAACTCCACAAATCAAGAGGAAAACTTTTAGCCAGAGAAAGAGTGGACGGTCTTATAGACCCAGGGTTCGTATAGCCCAAGTACTACCTCAGCTTCTCTAGTCTGTGGTACTTTCTTAGACAGTTTTATAAATAAATGATTTGTTCTTACCCTAAGATTCAACAACAAATCTTTTTTATTTTTATTATTTTTTTACATATGCATATTTTATTTATACAAAGAACAAAGTTTCATCAGGTAAGCGAAAGAGTATAAATTATAGTCATAATTAATAGTTTCAAAAAGCCCTTAAATCACTGGGACCTTCTGCACAATGTATAGGCCACATAGCCATTAATCAGAGCTCTTGGTGGTTCTTCCATAGGAGTAATCTATATTCTAGAGAAGTTGGCTTCTCTATAAGTTAGGCCTTATAAAGGAATGCTTTTACATCTAGGGGGAAACACTAAAAATATTGAAGGAAGGACTACTTCTAGGGTTATGTTTATTGTTGACAGTAATTTTAGAACCACAAAGTGTTAAAGACTTTTAGGGGGGGCCTGGGTGGCTCAGTGGGTTAAAGCCTCTGCCTTCGGCTCAGGTCATCATCCTAGGGTCCTGGGATCGAGCCCCGCATCGGGCTCTCTGGTCAGCAGGGAGCCTGCTTCCTCCTCTCTCTCTGCCTGCCTCTCTGCCTACTTGTGATCTCTGTCTGTCAAATAAATAAATCTTAAAAAAAAAAAAGACTTTTAGGTAAAATTCGCACTATCTCATAATAAGAATGGATACCATTTTGTAGCTCTACAAATGTTTTGGCCATAAATAAAAAAGGAGAAAGTGATCTGAGAATGCAGAATGGAAAAGTCTAGGGAAGGAGGGAAGCAGGTACAGGCATAATTCAATCTTAGCAAGAAAAGTACAAAGATGGTCCTTCCCAAGACTGAGTTGGCAGTATTTGACTATATAAGTTAAAGCCTAGAAGAACAGTGCAACTTCTGTATATCCAACAGCAAATCTTTATTGAGAGGCTACTAAGTGTCAGGCCCTGTTCTAGGTGATAGTGATACATCAGTGAACAAAACAGACAAAGGTCCTTGCTCAGCTGGAGTTTACATTGTAGCAGGAGGAGATAGAAAATAAATGATAAATGTGTTAAATGATATGGTATATTAGGTGATAAATGTTATTGGAAAAAAGGAAGACCAGGAAAAAAAAAAAAAAAAGGAAGACCAGAGTAAGGGAGAAGATGAGAGTCAAGTGTAGTTTTATTTATTTATTTATTTATTTAAAGATTTTATTTATTTATTTATTTATTTGGCAGAGAGAGACACAGCCAGAGAGGGAACACAAGCAGGGGGAGTGGGAGAGGGAGAAGCAGGCTTCCTTCCAAGCAGGGAGCCCGATGCAGGGCTCGATCCCCGGACCCTGGGATCATGACCTGAGGTGAAGGCAGACACTGAATGACTGAGCCACCCAGGTTCCCCACAAGTTGTAGTTTTAAATAAGGTAATTAGAGTAGGCCTCATTGAAAAGGTACATCTTAGCAAAAAAATTGAAAGAGTGAAGAGAGAGAGCCTTGAAAATACTGGTAAAAGAGTGTTATGGACAGAAGGAATGGCCAGTGCAAAGGCCCTGAGGTGGGAATGTGCAGAATGTATTGATATGCCCAAGAACCACAGGTGCCAGTGTATTAGGGGGAAGAAGGCATGAAGGGGAGAGTAGTAGAGATGGGGTTCAGTTCCATAAGACTTTTTGGGTCAGTGTGAGAATTTTGGCTTTTATCCAGAAGTGAGGAGATTTTGTAGGGCTTTGAACAGGAGCCTTATGATCTATCTGACTTACATTTGAAAAGAGTCATTCTAGCTGCTATGTTGTGAGTAGACTGGTGGCAGCAAGGGTGGAAGCACCACGAGGAGTTACAGGGAT
The DNA here is from genome assembly GCF_963455335.1 of Martes martes. Lineage (NCBI taxonomy): Eukaryota > Metazoa > Chordata > Mammalia > Carnivora > Mustelidae > Martes > Martes martes. Next base: position 68,848,947 of record NC_137892.1, on the reverse strand, counting down.
GTGGCAATGATTCAAGGGAGATATGCCAGTGACTTGGACTAGGGTGGTAGTAGTGGAGGTGATGCGAATGTCAGGTTCTAGGCTTGTTGTCAAGAACAGCTAACCCACCGGGGTTTCCTGAAGGATTGGAGTGGGAGACCGGGAGTGCAGGTGGAGAGAAGGGAACAAGGACTCCAAAAGTATTTCTTACGACATGTACCCCCATTCTGGAGACAAACACTGTTAATACAAAGTATATATCCTTCTAGAATGTTCTTGTGCATATATGTATGAGACTTTTTTTTTAAAAGATTTTATTTATTTATTTATTTGTCAGAGAGCGAGAGAGAGCGCACGTGAACGCTCAAGCAGGCAGAGCAGCAGGCAGAGGTAGAGAGAGAAGCAGGCACCCTGCTGAGCAAGGAGCCCTATGCAGGACTTGATCCCAGGACCCTGGGATCATGACCTGAGCCGAAGGCAGTGGCCCAACTGACTGAGCCACTCAGGCACCCCCGTATGAGACATTTTTTAAAAAAAGATTTATATATTTAGTTGAAAGTGAGAGCATGAGCAGGGGGAGGGGGAGAGGGCAGTGGGAGAGAGCCGGGGAGGCAGACTCCCTGCTGAGCGGAGAGCTGCCTCGGGAATCAGTCTCATGACCCTGAGATTGTGATCTGAGCCAAAACTACGAGTTGGATGCTTAACTGACTGAGCCACCCAGGCGCCCCTTAGACACATTTTTTTTTTTTTTTTTTACAAGAGAAACAGAATCATACTAAAGATGGTGTTTTGTACCACCTTTTTTCCCCACTTACTGGATCTTGAACATTTAAGTAAGTGAAAGGTAGAGTAAAAATACTGTGGTGAGTAGCCTGATCCCTGGGATTAGACTGCTTATTAAAACCCAGCTCTGCCACTTACTAGTTGTGTGACCTTAGACAAGTGACTTAATTTCTGTGTTTTAGTTTCCTCATCAGTCAGTGGGGATCATAATAGGATCCACCTCAGGAGGTGGTTCTGAGGAACAAATGAATTAGGTTTCTGGAGCTCCTAAAAGAGAGCCTGGCATAGGGTGGGGGCTTACATTAGTGTTAGGTGCTGGTCTCTTTCTCTACTAATAAGCACATTTGTACAACATCTCTTAAAATAGGTTCCTAGTGTTCTATTGTGTGGCTATAACATGTAATTCCTCAAAATATCCATGCTAGATTTTGGTTAAATATTTTTTTTGTAGGATATATATATATATATATAGCATGCATACTTGAAACATTGGCTCATTAATCTTTTTCATGTTTAGCTGTTTAAGTATGCTTTCTTTTTTTCTTTCTTTCTTTCTTTTTTTTTTGAGTGACTTTAATTCAAGCAATATCCTTTTTTCCCTTCAGATCTCCATTTCTGGAATTATCTCAGTTTGCAGGTTACCAGTTATACGCGAATGAGGAGGTCCCCGCTGGTGGCATTATTACAGGCATTGGGAGAGTATCAGGGTGAGTATTCTACTTACACTCAATAATGTGGGTCAGGAAGAAGAGTGACAGGCACGGGCCACCACCCACTGCTATGCGGATGAATGTGCAGTTTTATGCTGTTTGTGTTATTTAGGACTGAGGCTTCCTACCCCAACACGTATCAGATTTATCTGTAGAGCTTTAAAAACAAAGATGGAAGTGGGGGAAAAAGCCACAGCATAAATCCTGGGGCTTGAATCCAAACCTTCTTGCTTAATCAGACTACAGGTGTGGGCTTGGCTTATGTCATTTTTCAAGGCTCCGTAGGTGGTCTCTTGCACATCTAGGATGAAATCCAGTGTCTTAGAGGAGTCTTTCTGCAAGTGTGCTTTCCAGGTAGCCTCAGCATCACCTGAGAACTTATTAGAAATGTAGATGACTAGGTCTTCCTACAAAGTAACCAAATCAGGGGCACCTGGGTGGCACAGTCAGTCAAGTTCCCTACTCTTGATCTCAGTTCAGGTCTTGATCTCAGTGTCTTGAGTTCGGGCCCCACACTGAGCTCCATGCTGGGCTTAGAGCCTACTTAAAAAAAAAAAAAAAAAGAAAAATCAAATTTTGAGGTTGGGGCCCAGCAACCAGTGTTTTTAAAGAAGCCCTTCTTTCAAATGGTAACATTTGAGAACCACTCTAGACTTAGGAAATCTTAATTGGTGGAAGTTCAATTTACTTGTGTATGTGTATGTATGGCCTCACATTTACCATCTCAGGTTAGCACACCAGGCATTTTAGTAAACACTTCCCACTGATTAGTTGTTTTAATCATTACCACAGCTCTGTGAGAATGGGTATTACAGTCATCATCACCATTAGGCAGGTAAAGAAGCCTGCTTAACAAGGTAAATAACTTGCCTAAGATCAAGTCACTGGCAAAACTTTGCTGGGTCCTTAGGTGATTGGACTCTGAGTTGCATTTGACTCACATGATGGTTTATAGTGTGTGTTCCTCCACCTTCTGCCCATGATTTGTGCCTGCAGTGCACCTGTAGCCATTAGTCATCGTCACTTTTTCCTTCTTGTACCCCCAATACTCCTCCACAACTCTTTGCCAGCTATGATTTGCTTAATATTCACCCAGTGTGAAGACATTTTTTTTTGGAGTCATAGTGGATGCTTAAAAATAAACCTTTAAAAAAAAGGATAATCAATGCACAGAAATAGTTGCTTTTCTATACGCTAATAACAAGACAGAGGAAAGAGAAATTAAGAAGTTGATCCCATTTACAATTGCACCTGAAACCATAAGATACCTAGGAGTAAATCTAACAATGAGGTAAGGAATCTCTGTACTCAGAAAACTATAGAATACTCGTGAAAGAAATTGAGGAAGACAAAAAGAAATGGAAAAACATTCCAATATTGTGAAAAATGTCTATGCTACCTAGAGCAATCTACACATTTAATATAGCAATCCCTATCAAAATACCATCAACTTTTTTCACAGACATGGAACAAATAATCCTAAAATTTGTATAGAACCAGAAAAGACCCTGAATAGCCAGAGGAATGTTGAAAAAGAAAAGCAGAGCTGGTGGCATCACAGTTCTGGACTTTAAGCTCTATTACAAAGCTATAATCATCGGGACGGTATGGTACTGGCATAAAAACAAATACATAGATGAATGGAACAGAATAGAGAGCCCAGCAATGGACCCTCAACTCTATGGTCAACTAATCTTCGACAAAGCAGGAAAGAATGTCCAATGGAAAAAAGTCTCTTCAACAAATGGTGCTGAGAAAATTGGACGGCCACATGTAGAAGAATGAAACTGGACCATTTCCTTACACCACACACAAAAATAGACTCAAAATGGATGAAAGATCTCAATGTGAGACAGGAATCCATCAAAATCTTGAAGAGAACACAGGCAGCAACCTCTTCGACCCCAGCCACAGCAACTTCTTCCTAGAAACATCACTAAAGGCAAGGAAAGTAAAGGCAAAAATGAACTACTAGGATTTCATTAAGATAAAAAGCTTTTGCACAGCAAACAGTCAACAAAACCAAAGATAAGGGACAGAATGGGGGAAGATATTTGCAAATGACATATCAGATAAAGGGCTAGTATCCAAGATCTATAAAGAACTTATCAAACTCAACACCCAAGGAACAAATAATCCAATCAAGAAATGGACAGAGGACAGGAACAGACATTTCTGCAAAGAAGATATCCAGGTGGCCAACAGACACATGAAAAAGTGCTCAACATCACTTGGCATCAGGGAAATACAAATCAAAACTACAGTGAGGGGCGCCTAGGTGGCTCAGTGGGTTAAGCTTCTGCCTTCGGCTCAGGTCATGATCTCAGGGTCCTAGGATCGAGCCCTGCATCAGGCTCTCTGCTTGGCAGGGAGCCTGCTCCCCCCTCTCCCTATGTCTGCCTCTCTGCCTACTTGTGACTTCTCTCTCTGTCAAATAAATAAATAAATAAAATCTTAAAAAAAAACCCAAAACTACAATGAGATCCACCTCACACCAGTCAGAATGGCTAAAATTAACAAGTCAGGAAGCGATAGATGTTGGCGAGGATGCGGAGAAAGGGGAACCCTCCTACAGTGTTGGTGGGGATACAAGCTGGTACAGCTACTATGGAAAACAGTATGGAGGTTCCTCAAAAAGTTGAAAATAGAGCTACCCTATGCCCCAGCAATTGGCACTACTGGGTATTTACCCTAAAGATACAAACGTAGTGATCGGAAGGGGCACATGCACCCGAATGTTTATAGCAGCAATGTCCACAATAGCCAAACTGTGGAAAGAACTTAGTTGTCCATCAACAGATGAATGGATAAAGAAGATGTGGTATATATATACAGTGGAACACTACTCAGCTGTGAAAAAAATGAAATTTTACCATTTGCAACAATATGGATGGAACTGGAGAGTATTATGCTTAGTGAAATAAGTCAATCAGAAAAAGACAATTATATAACATAATTGATATGTGGAATTTGAGAAACAAGGCAGAAGATCAAAGGGAAAGAGAGGAAAAAATGAAACCAGACAAAACCAGAGGGGGAGACAAACCATAAGAGACTCTTAATCTCAGGAAACTGAGGATTGCTGGGGGGGGTGGGGTGGGAGGGACGGGGTGGCGGGGTTATGGACATTGAGGAGGGTGTGTGCTATGGTGAGCATTGTAAATTGTGTAAGACTGATAAATCATAGACCTGTACCCCTGAAACAAATAATACATTACATGTTAATAAAAAAATAAAAAAGGATAAACTTAATGCAGAGCTAAACTAAATTCGTAATCACTAAATAAGCTACTTAAGTAGGATAGTTATAATTAATTATATCTCAGTGATAATGATGGCCCCCATGTTGGAGCTTGCCTTTCCACCTTTCCTGTGCATATACTAATATTTTATTCTTATTTATGCTTTTATATTTTTCATTTTCATTTTCTCTCTTTGTGCCTTGTTCTCAGTTTATAAAGTTCTCAGCGTGGAAGGAAATTGAATTGCACGTAGGAATTGTATGGGTTCAGTAGTAGTCAGCCTCAATTAGAATCCTGGCTTCAGCATTTTATAGCTGTTTAACCTTTAGCAAATTGCTTGACCACTCAGTACCTTGTTTTTTTTCATCTGGAGAATGTGATTCATGACTTTGGAATGATCATAGTAGCTACCAGAGAGGGTTATTGTGAAACAAGAGGAAGAAACAAGGAAGAGAAATACCACCATTCCTTAAGAGATGTACAGTACAGGTGATCCTCTTGCCACTGAGAGTAGACAGGCACTTGTAGGTGGCAAGTTGAAGGTCTGTTCCGGCAATGTGGAATCTCTTCAGAGCCAGAACCATTTGCTAAGTCACTAAAAATGTTTATACTCTTACTGCTCTTCTGTATATTTTTGAGTCATGATGGGTATATTGATAAGAGGTTCCATGGTCAGTTCTGAACAGACCCCAAGAAATGTAATGAGACTATTGTATGGAATTTATAAACCAGCTTAAACTAAGCAAGGACTCCTTGCCTAAAATGTAACTGGCTACACAGTAATGGACCTTTAGTCTTTCTTTCTGGCAAAACTCATGTTTTTTCACCATGGGCTGTAGGGTATGGTCCCTGCCTGCTCTCCTCACCTTACCTTTGTACTTAACACTTTAGCCATTCTGGTCTCACTGCTCTGTGGATGCATTAAACTCACTTTTGCTTCAGGGCCTGTATTTAAGCCATTTGCTGGTTTTACCACTTGTTGGGTGGTACCCTTGGGCTAGTTACTTAACTGTGCCTGTTTCCCCATCTGTAAAATGGGACACCTCCTGTATCTAAAGCCTTAAAAGAACACCAAGTACATTGTAAGTGCCATGTTAGTATGGTCTGTTACTGTTATTTTTACCATCCCTTGACCATTGTATCTTTTTTTTTTAAATAAACATATAATGTATTTTTATCCCTAGGGGTACATGTCTGTGAATCGCCAGGTTTACACATTTCACAGCACTCATCGTTACATACCCTCCCCAATGTCCATATCCCCACCACCTTCTCCTGTCCCTCCTCCCCCCAGCAACCCTCAGTCTGTTTTTTGAGATTGAGTCTTTTATGGTTTGTCTCCCTTCCAATCCCATCTTTTCATTTTTTCTTTTCCTACCTCCCCCCAACCCCCTCACATTGCATCTCCACTTCCTCATATCAAAGAGATCATATGATAGTTGTCTTTCTCCGATTGACTTATTTCGCTAAGCATAATACCCTCTAGTTCCATCCACGTTGTCGCAAATGGCAAGATTTCATTTCTTTTGATAGCTGCATAGTATTCCATTGTGTATATATACCACATCTTCTTTATCCATTCATCTGTTGATGGACATCTAGGTTCTTTCCACAGTTTGGCTATTGTGGACATTGCTGCTATAAACATTCGGGTGCACGTGCCCCTTCGGAGCACCACGTTTGTATCTTTAGGATATATACCCAGTAGTGCAATTGCTGGGGCATAGGGTAGCTCTATTTTCAGTTTTTTGAGGAACCTCCACACTGTTTTCCAGAGTGGTTGCACCAGCTTGCATTCCCACCAGCAGTGTAGGAGGGTTCCCCTCTCTCCGCATCCTCGCCAGCATCTGTCATTTCTTGACTTGTTAATTTTAGCCATTCTGACTGGTGTGAGGTGGTATCTCATTGTGGTTTTGATTTGTATTTCCCTGATGCCGAGTGATGTGGAGCATTTTTTCATGTGTCTGTTGGCCATCTGGATGTCTTCTTTGCAGAAATGTCTGTTCATGTCCTCTGCCCATTTCTTGATTGGATTATTTGTTCTTTGGGTGTTGAGTTTGCTAAGCTCTTTATAGATTTTGGATACTAGCCCTTTATCTGATATGTCGTTTGCAAATATCTTCTCCCATTCTGTCAGTTGTCTTTTGGTTTTGTTGACTGTTTCCTTTGCTGTGCAAAAGCTTTTGATCTTGATGAAATCTCAATAGTTCATTTTTGCCCTTGCTTCTGTTGCCTTTGGCGATGTTCCTAGGAAGAAGTTGCTGCGGTTGAGGTCAAAGAGGTTGCTGCCTGCATTCTCCTCAAGGATTTTGATGGATTCCTTTCTCACATTGAGGTCCTTCATCCATTTTGAGTCTATTTTCGTGTGTGGTGTAAGGAAATAGTCCAATTTCATTTTTCTGCATGTGGCTGTCCAATTTTCCCAGCACCATTTGTTGAAGAGGCTGTCTTTTTTCCATTGGACATTCCTTCTTGCTTTGTCAAAGATTAGTTGACCATAGAGTTGAGGGTCTATTTCTGGGCTCTCTATTCTGTTCCATTGATCTATATGTCTGTTTTTGTGCCAGTACCATACTGTCTTGATGATGACAGCATTGTAATAGAGCTTGAAGTCTGGAATTGTGATGCCACCGACTTTGGCTTTCTTTTTCAATATTCCTTTGGCTATTCGAGGTCTTTTCTGGTTCCATATAAATTTTAGGATTATTTGTTCTATTTCTTTAAAAAAATGGATGGGATTTTGATAGGGATTGCATTAAATGTGTAGATTGCTTTAGGTAGAATAGACATTTTCACAATATTTGTTCTTCCAACCCATGAGCATGGAATATTTTTCCATTTCTTTGTTTGACCATTGTATCTTGACCTAGCACCATCACAATTACTTTTTTTAGTTATATATTTTACCTTGTCTTATTATATGTTGTTCTGTAGTGCTAATAATACCATAAAAATTATATATTGTATTACTGTAATACTGTGTTTTGTAAGATAGATAGATTTGGTCTATCTACATGATCATTTACATGAGCAAAATTTATTTCTCATATATATTTGGTCTTTGTCCACAATTCCTGGTTCAACAGCTCCCCAAACCTTTGGAAGTGTTGAGAATGGTCATGGTGTCTTTTGTTATATCAGTGAACTCCCAACCAAGGCCATGGCTGATTGTTAGGAGAACTGACCATGTGATTAGAGGGTTGGAACTTTTCTGTTCTACCTACTTCCCCAGTCCCCACCTGTGGGGAGGGGAGAGGAGCTGGAGGTTGAATCAGACGGTGGCCACTGAATTAGTCAGTCGTGGCTGTGCAGTGAAGCCTACATAAAACCCGAGAGGACTGGGTTCTGAGAGCTTCCTGGTTGGTAGACGTGTGGGGATGTGGGCAGAGTGGTGCACCTGGAGCTCCTATGGGGTTAGCCTTGGGGTCCAAGCCCATTCTTGAGCCACAGTGTGGACACAGAAGAAAGCCCTGCTTCCTGTGTGCACCTTTGAAGATAGGCTTTGGGGTCAGTCCCACTTGGACCACATGGGTTAGGTAAGAGGCATTTTCTTTTCTTTTTTTTTTTTTTAAAGTATTTTTTTAAAGATTTTATTTATTTGACAGAGAGAAATCAGAAGTAGGCAGAGAGGCAGGCAGGGGGGGGGAGCAGGCTCCCCACTGAGCAGAGAGTCCAATGCGGGGCTCGATCCCAGGACCCTGAGACCATGACCCAAGCCGAAGGCAGAGGCTTAAACCACTGAGCCACCCAGGCGCCCCAATAAGAGGCATTTTCTTAAAAGAAAGTTGAATTCCGTTGCCAAAATGATAGATTCTAGGTAGGCAGAACTAATAGATGTACAATGCAGTCTTTCTGTGGTCTTATTTTATTTTTCATTCTGTAACATGTCTCTGACCTTTTAATAGGCAAGTGGCTCTGTCTCTTGTGGAAGGTCACATGTCTAGCAAGCAGCAGAGCCAGAATTTCACCATAGCTTTTCTGGCTCCATAGTCCCTTTCCAGTGTTTGAGCTTCTTTTTTTCTTTTTCTTTCTTTCTTTCTTTTTTTTTTTTTAAAGATTTTATTTATTTGAGATAGAGCGTGTGCAAGAGAGAGCACAAGCAGAGCAGAGGGGCAGAGGGAGAGGATGAAGAAGACTCCTTGCTGATCAGGGAGCCCAATGAGGGACTCGATCCCGGGACCCCGGGATCATGACCTGAGCTGAAAGCAGACGCTTAACTGACTGAGGCACCCAGGTGTCCCCAGTATCAGAGCTTCGTAAGCTTTTCTAGGGCAGCACCCCCAGGGCAGGGGAGGACAAATAGACTCTGGGGGTGTGAGATCATAGCCCCAATAACCTGCCATAAACTGAAATTCCTTTGAAGTCTGATTTGTTCACCAAAGTCATGAAGAATTGGCATTCCACTCTAAAATGCTACCTGTAATGTGGAAAGGTGCTTCCTAGCCATAAAATGGATGCTGTAAGGAGATAAGCCCCTTTTTCTTGTGAGCACTGCTGGCCACATCCCTTAATGCGAGCAGCCCAGACTATCTGGGGCCGCTGTTCTGAGGCTCTTCCCTAGTTTATTTTCAGGAGGGATTTAGTGGCTTATTTTTTAGAATTATAAGGAATATAAAGTGAGATTTTTAAAAAATATCATAAATTGGGGTGCCTGGCTGGCTCAGTTGGTGGAGCAGTATGACTCTTGGTCTTGGGGTTATAAGTTCGAGCCCCACGTTGGGTGTAGAGAGTAATTAAAAGTAAAATCTTAAAATATAATAATATCATAAACATAAAGAAGATTAAATTTGGTAAAGAGCACACTGTTGTTCACTCAAGTGTCAAATCAGGCCCCGACCTTCAGGGTGAGGCAGTGGGGCTTGATCCCAGGACCCCGAGATCATGACCTGAGCCAGAGGCAGACGCTTAACTGACTGAGCCACCCAGGTGCCCCCAGGACTGAGGACTCTTTAAAAATTAAGTATGAGTTTGTAAAGATGTTCACAGTGATGATTTTATATTACATAAGTGAGTATGTGAACTGTGATTAACACTTGTTTTGAGATTGTCTGCTAATGCCTGTTATTGGTGAAATGTACTAGAAGTTAAAGGTTGTATTGGAGTGTCTTGTAATGAGACGTAATTGGCCTTTGAACTTTGAAGAAGTCTCTCATACTCTCTTTATAATGACATTTCTGCCTTTCAGAGTGGAATGCATTATTGTTGCCAATGATGCCACCATCAAAGGAGGTACCTACTACCCAGTGACTGTGAAGAAACATTTACGGGCGCAGGAAATTGCAATGCAAAACAGACTCCCCTGCATCTACTTGGGCAAGTCACGAGAGTCATAAAATGAACAATTTTTAGCTGGGAGAATACAATACTGTTTAGAAGGCTGTATATGACATTATCAATGGGTTTTTTAAAAACTGTTGTTAGTTTTTCCTATAATTACAAAAGAAATACACGTTCTTTGCTAAAAACTCTGGAAGAAAAAGTAAACAAAAACTACCTATAATAATATCCCTGAGGAGTAACTACCTCTGATAGTGTTTTCATGTATGCCAGTTTTTTTTCTCTACATGGGTGTGGATTTTTTCCTTCTGTGTATTTTCTTTTTGTCTGGACCTAATGAGCTCAAACTATGGAAAAATAATAGCTGATATTTATGGATCTCTTGAGTGCTAAGTACTTTGTAAATGCTTATGAATAATTCCAACAAATGCAATTTAAAGAAATTTAATTCTTTATGAAAGTATATTTATATTTGAAATTAAAGTAATGTTTAAGTCTAAGGATACTTCAAAAGGAACATAAAAGCAAGGCAGTTTAAAATTGGCGCTGCCTTGAGACACCTGGGTGGCTCAGTGGGTTAAGCCTCTGCCTTTGGCTCAGGTCATGATCTCAGGGTCCTGGGATCAAGCCCTGCATCAGGTTCTCTGCTCAGCGGGGAGCCTGCTTCTCCCCCTTTCTCTCTGTCTGCTGCTCTGCTGGCTTGTGATCTCTCTCTCTATCTCTGTCAAATAAATAAATAAAGTCTTTAAAAAAAAATTGGCACTGCCTGGATATTGGTTTAGTTTGGTGAAATGCCACCATACATATATTGCTGGTGCGGTATTTAAACAGGTACTGATGTAGAGATTTTTTTTTCCTGCAAAAGTGAATTTACCTGTTTGACTCACAATGTGAACTTTTTTCGCACATGAGGAAAATAGCCAGCGGGGCCCTACTGCTTACAGGTGCTGTGCCAAACACCATAGGGGATGGAGTGAAGAAAGAGTATGATGTTATCCCTGTCTTGGGCAAGCTTGAATGAATTGGAGACAGGATGTCATGTATTAAAGAACAATGAAAGACTTAATGGATGTAGGCAAGAGCAGTAGGCATGGGACTAGCTGAATTTTCATAACACTGCTCTGTGCACTCACACTGTGCTGAACTCTGAGTACTTACATACCTTATTTCATGTCATCCCAGGAACAGCTCCCTGGGAGAGCTACTGTTGTCCCCTTCATTTCACAGGTGAGAAAGGCGAGGCATAGAAGGCTAGGAAACACACCAGTCATCACAGAGCTCTGAAGTCAGCAAGCTCTGTTCCGAATTCAACGGACGTTCGTAGCCCCTACTCCCCTCTGCAGTAAAAACAGTCCTCCAGGCAGTCCGTGATGAATTGTCACATGAATTCTGTAGATGGTTTTGTATTGATTTAAAAGAGGGAAAGACACGTTTTTTTGTTTTTTTGTTTTTAGCTGAACTGATTAAGAATTTATGGTGTTTCTGGGGCTTTAGCTTGTCCTCAAAGAGAGAATGTCCTAAACATTTCAAGTGGAATTTGGCACTGGAAGGGGACCCTAATGGATCTGAGGAAAACAGTGAATTTTTTGGCTGTGTTGGGGGACTTGAAAAAGATGCTGTAGAATAGTTTAGAACAGTAGGGCAAGTTTTTTGTGAAGGTGATTAAGAACTGTTTCACTGATAAAAGTCTCTCTGTGTGCCGGCTATTTTGTTCATTCAAGTGTACTTACTTCTGTTAATTCCCTTGTCTTCAGTTGATTCAGGAGGAGCAAACTTACCTCGACAAGCAGAAATATTTCCAGATCGAGATCACTTTGGCCGTATTTTTTATAACCAGGCGATTATGTCTTCTCAAAATATTGCACAGGTAATTTCTCATTAATGAAATGTACTTACTGCTTTTTGTTCCAAATGCCATTGCTAACTAGGTGCTCTGAGATGACTTAAAACGGAACTTAATATAGAATTTAGGTTTTTCCGCCACAGAAAGTGCCTTAAAATTATCTGTAGTCAGATTATTCTCTTCATTATGGGCATAGTTTTATATTGTCCTAAAGGCTGTTCACCAAAGAAAGAGTTTCTTAAAAGAAAGGGCAATGAGTAATTGCTTTTTTAGGACTATGTTCTGACGCACTTTGCTGGCTATATGAAGAGACAGGTGCAAGGGAGATTGTTGTAGCATTGACATAGCAAAAGTTAACAAACAACCTAAGTGGCCATTATTGGGAGATGAATAATATGATTTTTAGCTGTTAAAATGAATGAACTAGAATTGCGTGCATCAACATAAAGAAGTCTCAGAAAATAAGTTGAGTAAAAGTAATAGTAGAATAAACCCATAGTCACCTGCTTTGTTTGTAATTGTTAAATACATCAAACAATCTATTACTTATGTCTTAAACAGGTGCATGGGAATAATATACTCAGCTTTAGAACAGTGGTTACCTTCGAGGTGGGAGGTGGGAGGAAGGGGTCAGGCAGGAGGCTTCACAGTACCTGAAATGTTTTATTTCTTTAAAAAAAAAATCTGAAGTGAATTTGGCCAAATGTCAGGATTTCTTAAGACTGGGTGTTAGGATATTTATTTTTTGTTATTCTGTATTCTTTTTTTTGGCATGTTTGAAATATTTCATAATATTGATGCTTCTCCTTCGTTTATGTTTTGTTACTGGATTTCTTAAGTTTGTGGTGTTTTGGTAATATTTTAATGAATTAGCCTTCACTTGCAATTATTGTATCTTATCTTTATTTTTTATCGAAACAGTTACTACTTACTGTATAACTTATGGTTATGTAGTGACTTTGACCATCTATGCTTTATTTCTCTAAATAGAAACTTCAGCTTTGCTCACTTTTGCACAGAGGTCCTTCCATGACCTGGTATGAAGTTTTTACTGTGATCTTTTGTTTAATAGGGGAAACCAGCCCATATTAATTTGTGGTATAATTTGTATAGTTGTACTAACCTTGTATTAGTTTCCTAGGGCTGTCATAACAAATTGCTGCACATGGGGTGGGGGTGGGGGGCTGAACATGACAGAAATTTCTTCTCTCAAGTTCTGGAGGCTGGAAGTCTGAAATCCATGTGGGAACCATGCCGGGCTCTCTCAGAAGGCTTTAAGGCAGGCTCTGTTCCTTGCCCCTGTTGGTTTCTCCTGGCTCTAGGTGTTCCTTTGGCTCATGGCTCTGTGACTCTTATCTCTAGCTTGTCTTCCTTCTGCCCTGTGTCTGTGGCTGTGTCTTCTCTTCTCTCTCTCACAAGCATACTTGTCATTGGATTTTGGGCCTGCCCATATAATCCAGAATGATCTTATCTGAAGATCCTTACCTTCATTACATCTGTGGAATCTGCGGAGACTCCTTTTCCAAATAAGGTCATAATCAAAGGTTCTAGGGATTCAGGTGTGGGTATATTTTTGGGGGTCCATCATTCAGCCCTCTATAGACCTGTCATCTTGCATGCTTATTCTTTGCTCTTTCTGTTCGTGTAGTTTTTAACAGTCAACATGTAACAAATATTGATGGAGGACCTTCTGTAAACCAAGCACTATGTTGGTAAATAAAACCAGGTAGAGGCTCTGGCCCCATGGAACCTAAACCTTAAAGTGCTTTGAAAAACAGGTCTTTTAAAAATTAAAAGTGTCCATATTTTTGAATAAGCTGTATGTGCCTATGATTAAAAAAAAATCTAAAATGTGGGAAGGGCATTAGAATGCTTTCCCTTTTCCTATTTTATTTTTGTCTCTTAAAAGTTTCAACATCAATATTTCCTTAACGTAGCCACTTCTTTTAGCATATCTTTTTTCTATTTCACTCCAGTAGGAAGTTTAGGGGGAAAGGTTTACCTTCCTCTGTTCTTATGACCCTCTGGGAATTGGAGAAAATTTCTAGCTGCTACCAGTTTCTGTAGCGCTTACTCCGATCTTTTCCCCAGTAAGTGGACTCCAAACGCCACGTCTGCAATTAAGCTGTTGCTTCATACTTCACTGGAGAAATCAGACTGTGTGTGAGCACTGTTGTACTGAACACACTGCGACTTCGCCTTCTTTTAGCCCACAGACAACTGTCCCTCTTTACTTCCAAAGCTAAACTTAACATTTATAATCCTCATGCCAACCCCTCCTTTGTAACTCTTCATCTATCCCTTTCCTCCCTCTCATGTTAATATTTTTTAACCACTTTCTTTTTTCTCACAGCCAATAACTTCCATTTTTCTTTTTAAATTTTTTTTTCTTTTTAAATATTTTTATTTATTTTGACAGAGAGCAAGCAGAAGAGCACAGGCAGGGGGAGTGGCATAGGGAGAGGGAGAAGCAGGATCCCTGCTGAGCAGGGAGCCTGATGTGGGGCTCAATCCCAGGACCCCGGGATCATGACCTGAGCTGAAGGCAGATGCTTAACTGACTGAGCACCCCAGGCATCTGACTTCTGTTTTTAAAGGAAAAAGAAAAAGCACCGAAAACAATGACAAAAGAAAAGGACGTTTTCTAGCTTCTCCTGTTCCCTGAAGCTTCTCTCCTTCCCCGAATCAGCAAACTCTTCAAGAACTGTCCCAGGGCCTCTGTTCCTGACTGCTCAATCTCCATAAAAACCCACTGTCCTTGGAGGTCCTGCTGGCCTCCTACAGACCAGATTCCCACTCCGTATGACCCCTTGGTCTTGTCATTTGTTCCCTTCCCTGAAATCCTCTTTAGGCTTCCTGCCTCTGGCTTTTCCATATTCCCCCACTCTCTCCATGTAATCCTCCCAACCCCACCCAGGAACTTGTCCTTAATGGTTGCATAAACCCTCATGACATACTTTAATCTCCGTGATCTTTCCCGACCTCCCACTGCACCTCTGCTTACCCTTGGGCGTTTCAGCCATCTACATGGATTTCCAGTTAGTACTTACAGGCTCAAACTAGACTTTGAAGACGCTCGCTTTTTTACTGACCTGTTTTTTACTGCTCCTGTTTGCTCTGGTCTTCTCCCTAGGATTCAGACTGTGATGTCATCCTGTCTCTTCTCTGCTTTTCCCCCTACCTAATCATTTCAGGTTTAAAATATAGATCTTAGATATATTTTATGTGTGTGTGTGTGTGTGTGTGTGTGTATGATTTATATATATTTCTTCCTCATTTTTATATCCCCAGGATAACCTGGGTGATACATGTCTGAGGTGATCTTGTGGTGACACATGCCATCAGCATGACCCCGGCCTCCTGCATGCTTGCTGATGTGGCTGTGGCTGTAGCTCACGTGGCCCCGGAGTCTCTGGGTCTTCCTCAGTCTGGATGGCATGTCGACAGCCCAGAAGAAAGAGGGAGGCCCGTTATGTGTGCCTTTTGATAGGGAGCACTAGCTTCCTTACTTATTCAGTTCCTGCTTTCCTCTCCAAGGTTGGTTTTTAATGTTAGTATCCTTGCCCATGTAAATCCACTTACCCACTTATTTCTAAGTTGTACGTCTTTGGACAATCATATCTCTGTTGTTTCTCAGAGATGTCTCTCAGAGATGTTGTCTCAATCATATCTCTCATGTCTCTGTTGTAGCGGTCAAGATATGGACAGCTTCCTACAGACCTAGAAGGTTGAAAATGTTTGTTATTGCTCTCAGGTAGGAGACAGTTACAGGAAATACCTGCCTCGGTACTATCTTGTTTCCTCTTTCCTTTCTCTCTGGTATGCTTTAGGACCTGTTTTTTGTTTTTGACGTTCAAAGACTTTTTATACTGGTGACCTGTGGTCTTGCTTAGAGGCTCATGCAATCTGGGCTCTCTGCAATCCATGCCCGATGTCTTGATGATCTTGGGGACACGCTTCTTTTATTTTCCAGATAGTGGCTCCCTTTCGCTTCAAAAGTGGGGGACTTCTAATTCTCTTTGGAGGTGGGACCTTTGTCTTCTTTAGGTCTCACATACCATTAATTTTTAAAATTAGTGGTGGCCTCGTCTGGATGGATCTTCGCTCTGCTGTGTCACCTCTCACCCTGCTTGAGTGTGACCCTTTAGTGCATCAGGAATAGAGTGTTTCTGCTATGACTAACAGTGCATTTCTTCTGAAATAGGCATATTCATCCAGCCTTGTGCAGGGTCAGTGCCTTGGGACTTTCCCTTGAGTTTTCTTTGCACTTCTGCCTGTTCGTTCTTCTTTTCAGAGAGGCACTTAAAATTCTTTCAAGTGTCCTTGCTTTCTTCTCTCCTTCCCTCCTCCCCTCACCTCCTCCCTCTGGCTTTAGCTCATTATTTTTGAAACTTGTTTTCTTTGCTTCAGATCATGGTAATTGCTAGGAGGGCTTAGTTAGGACAGGCACTTGTATATCACTATGTTTTTCTTTTTTTAAAAGACTTATTTAAAAAAAAAAAAGACCTATTTGTTTATTTTAGAGAGAGCGTGCCAGGGGTGGTGGAGACAGGGAGTGAGAGAAACTCAAGCCCTCTGCTGAGCACAGAGCTCGAAAGGGGGCTCAGTCTCACCACCCTGAGATTATACCTAGGCTGACATCAAGAGTTGGACACTCAAGTGACTGTGCCACCCAGGCATCCCTATTTTTGGGGGGGGTTATAAAAATAGTGGTTTTATTAAAGCACGGGGACAGGACCCATGGGCAGGAAGAGCTGCTCATTATTTTTAAATACATTTCAACCTGTCCATGAAGTCAGATAAGGCCTAGGGGAGACGGAATCACTCTGATGGCTTTGAGGCTGATGAAAAGATTGAGAAAGAAACAGGACATTCTGGGCAAGATGGACTTTTTGTTTTCTGTGCACATTTCAGCCTATTTAGCACAGATAAGCATGAGTGCTCCAGAATCAGTAGTGTGATCAGTCAGTATAATTGGTGACGTTCTTAAGTTTTGGATAGCTATTGAATTGATGTGAGTATTTTGTGGCTTTTTTTTTTTAATGGAAGCTCTATAGGTAGAGGAAGGAACCAGTTTTGTTCCTTGTGTGATATAGACAGTATTTGCTTTCCCGGTTTGCTTTTTTTTTTTTTTTTAAAGATTTTATTTATTTATTTGAGAGAGAGAAAGAAAGAGAGAGCATGAGTGGGTGGAGGGGAAGAGGGAAATGGAGAAGCAGGTTCCCTGTTGAGTGCAGAGCCCGAAGTGGGGTTCAGTCCCAGGATCCTGAGATCGTGACCTGAGCCAAAGACAGGTGCTTAACTGACTGAGCCACCCAGGCGCCCCTAAAAACATACTATATAAAACCTTTTTTTTTTTTTTTTAAAGATTTTATTTTTTTGACTGAGAGAGAGAGCACAAGCAGGGGGCAGCGGCAGGCAAAGAGTGAATCAGGCTCCCTGCTGAGCAGGGAGCTTGAAGCTGGGCTCCATCCCAGGACTCTGGGATCATGACCCCAGCTGAAGGCAGACACTTAACTGACTGAGCCACTCAGGCGCCCATACTATATAAATGTTTTTAAAGATTTTATTTACTTACTTGAGAGAGCAAGCAAGTGAGAGAGAGAAAACAAGCGGGGAATAGGGGAAGAGAGGTAGAGGGAGTGGGAGAGGAAGAAGCAGACACCCCTCTGGTCAGGGAGCCCCACGTGGGGTTTGATCCCAGGACCCCAGGATCATGACCTGAGCTTAACCGACTGGTGCCCCAAAACATGAGCTGTATTTTCAATGGCTTTTCCATCAAACAACTGAAACTTTTCCCCCCTCCAAGTTGCATTACATTTATCACAGTGTGCCTTTGAACTGGATGGTCTTTTGCAATTTTTCAGTGGAAGCATGGAGGTCTAGAGTTCACACAGCTTTTCAGAATTAGGTGTAAAACCTCTTGACTCTCTCTCAGAAGCCTTTTCTGTAGGGCAGGCTGCTGACCTACAATATGTAATTTGGTTTTGGTGCAATGAGAACCAGTCTTTATTTGTTCAGGCAGGACCTGGAGGGTAATAAATTTCATCTAAAGTTTCTCAGTCTCTTACCTCTGTTTCGTAGCATCTCATTTCCTTGTACTCAGAATTTCTGCTTGTGCCTTCTCTGGCAGTCATGGCAAGCCGTGTAAGGGTCAGTTACATTTTCTTGGCCTTCTCGCTGCTTTCTTGCTTTTGATTCAAGTCTTGGATCACCATGGACGTCCTCACCCTGGTGAAATTTGGAAGTTTTGGGGTTTGTCAGCTGAGAAAGAATTCTGGAGACATTTTTGGTCTAAAAAGGTGATTTTCTTACAGCATGTGGACAGGACCTGTGGGCAGAAAGAGCTACACTGGGATTGTGAGGAGTAACTTATTATATACTTTTTGATTAGTGGGGTTTAAGGATGGTGTAATTCTCTAAGGATTTGGGAAGCAAGGCTTTCCCAACCTTGAGGGCTAGCTGCTATCAAAATGTTCCTTTTAGTCTTTAATAAATATAAACATTAAGGTACTAAGACAGCTATGAGTTCCTTGAAGAAGGTCATGCTCTGCCTATCTCAGGTTATCTCTCAGTGGGCGCAAGCTGTGAGGAGATTTAATCTAAGCTCCATTTCTCTTGCCTTTGTTTCTCATCAGCCCTGTAAGAGGGATCTCCTGGTTTGTCTGTGTCACAGGAAGCTCTCCTCCCAGGTGACTGGGTGGACTCAAGCCTCTCAGTGGAGTTCTTGGGAGTTCTCCTTTGCTCTGATGCAGATGACAGTCACTGTCCCGTCTCTTCTGATTTGGTGCCTGTGTTGTGCCTCAATGCAAGCCAAATCTCTACCCTGAGTGTGTGCAGAACAGTTGCATCTTACTTATGTCCTTTTAATGTCCTCTTGGTAAAGAAAGCAGAATTTTCTCTCTGGGGTTCCATATCATTTGTCCAGCATGGCCCCAATGTAAGATCTTTGTTGTTCCGTAGACAAATGCTTGCGGACATGGAAAGCTAGTGGAGGTCTTCTGCCGAGGGGTTCCTGTTATTTGTGAGGAGAAGGAGTAGACACAGTGACAGGGCTCTTCTTGGGGCCAGTCACCCTGTTTCATGAGTGAGTGCCTGGCTTACAATTACATGATGAGAAGAGGAGATTCTGTGACAGTGGAGACTCCACTATTTTCTGTTTTTTTGTTTCATTTTTCTATCCTGTTTCTATTTTATTTCATTTTTAAAATTTCATTTTCCTATTCTATTTCTGTTCTCTTCTATTATCAGAATTTGCTTTAGAGATATTGTTTAGTGTCTGTGACACACTTGTGACTAGAATAACCTGTTTCTTCTTGATGGAAAATTTTGAATCTTCTATACTTAATAATTCTAGGTCTTGCTTCTTAAATTTTATAATAGCTTTATTTTAAAATTTTAAATTTTTATAATAGCTTTATTAAGAGAGAATTCACATATCATACAGTGTACCCATTTAGAATGTACTGTTCAGTGGCTTTTAGGATATTCCCAGAGTTCAGTCAATTTTGGAACATTTTCAACACTCCCAAAGGAAATGCCGTTTCCAAGGACAGTTACTCCCCATTTGTATCCAATCCCTCCAGCCCCTGGCAACCACTCCTCTACTTTCTGTCTCTGTGGATTTGCCTAGGATACATTTCATTTGAAAGGGATCATATAATAAGTGGTTTCTTTCATGTAGCATGATGGTTTCAATGTTTACCCACATCTTTTGGTTTTTCATTACTCTCCGGGATCGTCCAGAATTCTCTTCTTGGCCTATCTCCCATCTCTGGAATAGAGGAATGGTTTATAGACAGACAGGTTACAGACCAGCAACCACAGATTACTCCTAATCAAAGAGTGTCCCAGGGTTTCAGAGATGCCTCCATAGCAGTTACAGAAGGTAGATGGCCTTTGATCTCTGTATTGTCTAGCGCTGTGTAACAAATTCCCCCCACACTTGGTAGTTGAAAGCACCATGTATTACCCTGCAGTGTCTGTGGTTCAGGGCTCAAAGCACAGCTGGGCTGGATCCCCCAGTGCTGAGCGCAGGTGGCTGCAGTCCCCTCCAGGATGGACTGGGAAGGCTCTGCCCCGGCTGGCTCATGTGGCGGCGGGCAGTGTGATTCATTTCTCTGAGGGCCCCGCTCGTTTCCTTGGGAGCTGTTGGCCGGAAGCATCTTGAGCTTCCTTCCCAAGTGGGCATCTGTAGAGAGCAAGTCTCCCCATGTTGGCTGGCTGCATCAGAGCGAACAAGCAAGTGGGCAAGAGAAGGGGGCTGGCAGGGGGGAGACATGGTCTCTCAGAACTGGATCACAAGAGTGGCACTTGGTATAATCTGTGTGTTAGAAGCATGTTACCAGATCCACCACACTCAAGGGGGATAGGATTATACAGGACATGAATCCCAAGAGTCGGGAGTCACTGGGGTCCACTCGCAGTTTGTGTGAGAGAAGTGGATTGTCAATTTCCTTGGTTTTGAAAGTCCTGTGGGAAAAGAACACATCTGAAAGTGCCCTTAGGAATACGGTAAAATTCCTTGGTGTAGATTCACTAATAATTTGTTCGCTATTCACTTGTGAAACTTTTCTACTAAATCGGTAGATGTTTTCTCCCCCATGAGATGGCATGATGGCATTCAGGTTCATTACCATCATTTTTGTCTTTCTGCCTTTTGACACCTGAATTCTTCTTTCTTTGTCCTCCACCCACCCCACCTCGCATCCTTGGTCTCTGAATATTTGCTGATCATTGCTGTTTTTTTCTTCCTTTTCTTTTTTTTAAAGATTTTACTCATCCATTTGACAGACAGAGATCACAAGTAGGCAGAGAGGCAGGCAGAGAGAGAGGGGGAAGCAGGCTCTCTGCCAAGCAGAGAGCCCGATGTGGGGCTCGATCCTAGGACCCTGGGATGCTGAAGGCAGAGGGTTTAACCCACTGAGCCACCCAGGTGCCCCTGCTGTTTTTTTCTTTTGCTTTCAATTTGCTGTCACAGAACCCTGCTATGCCTCTTTCGTTCTTTGGGTCTTACTTTTGAAATTTGTGCCTTTTTAGATTATTACTTCACTGTGACTCTTCTCTACTTCCTTGTCTTTTCTTTTTTTCTGGGGGGGGGGTACTGAAATAGTTTGAGCTGTATCTGCTGTTCTTGTACTGAGAACAGGCTGGTGAATTGAAATCATCATCATGTCCTTTACTCCTCAAGCCTTAAAGAAAAAGCTCATAAAATATTTCAAACATGCAGCAAGTACAGAGAATAATGCACTAATAATGGAACACTCATGCACCCTCCACTTGGATTTATGATTTTATTTATTTATTTAACAGACAGAGATCTCAAGTAGGCAGAGAGGCAGGCAGAGAGAGAGGGGGAAGCAGGATCCCTGCTGAGCAGAGAGCCCGATGTGGGGCTGGATCCCAGGACCCTGAGATCATGACCTGAGCTGAAGGCAGAGGGTTTAACCCACTGAGCCACCCAGGTGCGCCTGGATTTATAAAGTGGTAGCATTTCATTTGTTTTTCTCCCTCAGATTTTTAAAGAACTTATTTATTCATATTTCATTTATCCATTCAAAATGTGGTGTTGATGGATATGTTCGTTATTTGCGTATCTTCACTATTGTGAACACGGTTATAGTGAATGTTTTCTGTGCTCATTTCCTTATGTGATAGTTTTTCTAGCCATAGATATTTTGAAAATAAACTTCCGAGTGATTGATAAGCAAAAACGATACATGATAAACACTTTTGTAATATGTTGACAGTGAAATGTTACAGCCGTTTTTAATAACATATGTGAAATAGGGAAAAGTACTTTTTGTGGTAGCCCATTTCGATGGGAAAATGTTACCTCTTGCTGCCTTGCATCTTTGGATTAATACTAGTGTAGCATTTTTATTTCAAAATGGGTATTTGCCTGACTCTAAGAAAACTGATGGAATATTGGAATCAGTAGCAAAAAGTGCTTTTGTGTGGTAATTTAAGAAAATGGCCATTATGTATTTTTCTTATTTTTCTCTGATACTACTTATTCCTACTTAGGGGGAATCAGCCAAACCCATATTCATTATTCTTTGTGTCTTACTAATTTCTGGGAAAGAGTCTTCTTAAAAAGCTTTGTTATGGAGCATTTCAAACACACCTAAATGTTGAGAAAACAACACTGTGGGCTCTCAACATACACATCACCCTGGGTCCACAGAGCTGACTTGCTCTTGGAACACAATTTTCAGCTGAGATGCTAACATTAGTTTTATATTTAGAACATACCGTATTCAGGGTAACACAAAATATTCACACTCATTTGGAGAATTATTTCAGCATTCCCATGAGGTAAGTGGTGGTTGTTGAGAAGATTTATTAGTTTCAACACAGTGTTGCTCTCCTGTGGGTGGATTGTGGAGTTTCTTCTCCCCATGAGTTGATCAGGCTGATGTTCTAAATGGCCAGTCATCCCTCCAACAGGGGGACTGTCCATAAATTTTGTAAAGATGTGACCTAATCCCTTCAAAAGGCTTTGATAGAAGTAGTTAAGGAATTATTCCAAACACTTAGAGGACCATTTTTAAAAGGACTTATAGGAACCAGCTAGTAAGAGCCTCTGGTACGGCGACAATTATGGGTCTGTAGATCCAGAGACTACAGCCAACTGAACCTCACCTGTTGGGTTTCTTGTATGCTTGGATTCCAGATAGCGGTGGTCATGGGCTCTTGTACGGCAGGTGGTGCTTATGTGCCTGCGATGGCTGATGAAAACATCATTGTACGCAAGCAGGGTACCATTTTCTTGGCAGGACCCCCACTGGTAAGAACATAGTCTTGACTGATTGATTGATTGAACTAAGATATACATAATATAAGATTTACCATTCTCACCATTTTTTTTTAAACTGTTCTAACCATTTTTTTTCCCAAAGCTTTATTCATTTGTTTTAGAGGAAGAGAGAGCACAAGCCGGGGGAGAGAATCCTCAAGCAGACTCCCCGCTGGGTGCAGAACCTGATGTGGGGCCCAGTCTCACCACCCTGAGATCGTGAGCTGAGCCAAAAGCGAGAGTCATGCTTGAGCCACTCAGGCATCCCCGTTCTAACCATTTGTAAGAGCACAGTTCTGTGGGATTAAATATATTCACATTGTGGTGCAACCATCACCACCACCCATCTCCAGAACTTTCTCATCTGTTCCAGCTGAAAATCTGTACCCATTAAACATTAACTCCGTATTGTTTCCAACCTCTGCTGCTCCTGGCTACCACGATTCTACTTTTTCTATGAAGTTGACTACTGTAGCTACATTGTATAAGTGCAGTCATACAGTGTCTGTCCTTTTGTGATTGGTGTATTTCACTTAGGATGATGTCCTCAAGATTCAGCATGTTTTTGCATATGTCAGAACTTCCTTTTTAAGGCTGAGTAATACTCCGTTGCATGTATCTGCCACATTTTGTTTATTAACTCATCCATCAATGGACTTTTGAGTTGCTTCCAATTTGGGGCTGTTACGGATATTGCTGCTGTGACTCTGAGTGTACACATATATATGTTTGAGTCCCTGCTTTCACTTGTTTTGGGTTTCTGCGCAGATGTAGAATTGCTGGATCATGTGATAATTATGTGTTTAAGTGTTTGAAAAACCACTTCATTTCTTTTTATTGCTGAATAATATTTCATCTTATGGATAGGCAGCATGTCGTGTATCTGTTGATCAGCTGAGAGTCACTCAGGTTGTTTCCAGCATTTGGATATTAGGAGTAATGCTGCTGTGCACCTTCCTGTCCGAGTTTTAAATGGATGTGTTTCCCTTTATAAGGTTTATAGACCCGTGAGTACAGATGCTCAGTTACATGGAAACTCTAGGTTTCACATCTTGAGGAACTGCCAAACTGCCCACAGCATATTTATTATACGTTCCTGGCAGCTGTGTGTGAGGGTTCTGATTTTTCCATTTCCTTGCAGACAGTTGTTGTGTGTCTACGTGAAGACAGCCATCCTAGTGGATGGTACCTCATTCAGATTGTGATTTGCGTTTCCCTAATGGCTCATGTTGTTGAGTGCCTTTCATGTGCTGGTTGGTCATTCGTATATCATCTTTGGAGAGCTACCTATTTACATCCTTTTGCACACTTTTTAAATTGGGCTTTTTGTCTTTATTTAGAGTTGTGAGACTTCTTTATGGGTTCTGGATACAAATATCTTCTTTCTATGGATTGTCTTTAGTTTCTTGATGGCATCTTCCTTTGAAGCATGAAAATGTTTAATTTTGGTAAAGTTCACTTTTTGCATTTTTTTTTCTTTGCTGTGCTTTTGGTGTCATATCTGTGAAGGCTTTGCCTATTGCAAGATCATGAAGATTTAATACTTGGGTTTCTTTTAAGTTTTATAGTTTGAGCTCTTACAAGTTCATAATCCATTTTGAGTTAGCTTGGGTAGGACTTAAGGAAGGAATCCAACATCATTTGTATGTGATATGTAGTTGGACTAGCATCATTTGTTGAATGGCTGATGAAATAAACTTCTGCTTATTTTTTCTTCTTGTTTCAGTTGCATTCTTGTTTGACTCAGGGTCACTGGAAGTTGATGAACAAGGTGCTTGCACATAATATGTCAACTTCTTTTTTTTTTTTTTTATTAAAGATTTTATTTATTTATTTGACAGACAGAGATCACAAGTAGGCAGAGAGGCAGGCAGAGAGAGAGGAGGAAGCAGGCTCCCTGCCGAGCAGAGAGCCCGATGCGGGGCTCGATCCCAGGACCCTGAGATCATGACCTGAGCCGAAGGCAGAGGCTTTAACCCACTGAGCCACCCAGGCGCCCCTCAACTTCTGTTTTAAACGGGGCATATTATGCGTTTGTAAGCTTGTATATGCATAAAGAAACTCTGAAAAGGTACAGTAAACATAGTTTTAATGCAGAGGAGATGAAATAGGGCAAGGGAGAGACCTTTGACTTGTGTGTATGTGTGTCTGTGCTGAACATAAACATTTTGAGCCCTTTGACTTTCTGAGTCTTGTGAAAACATTACCTTTTCAAAAAGATTAAGTTAGAAAAAAAAAAGGAACACGTTAGAGTAGCTGTGAGAGGGGCTCTACATTCCTAATCCTAGCAGTCGTTACAGATCACTGGTAGGACCAGCTTCGTAATTGCAGACCCCAGTGCAAAATGAAGATATGAGACCCCTTGTTCAAAAAGGAGGAACAACTACTGTTAAAGGGACTAAAATATAAAACATGTTTTATATAAAATATAAAACATTGGTATGTTTAACTGCCTTGGTGTTTTTTATTTGCTGTTTAAGAACATGTTTCTTCAAGCATAGAATACTCCCCTCTCAGGCATTTGTGCTTCCAGTGGGCCCATCATTCAACTCCTGGTAGACATATGACCCCCCAGGGGTATGCAGCCTGCATTCCAGGATGTGCTTGGTATTCAGATGGGCGAGGGGTGAAAAGCTATCCCTCAGCTCCCACCTCCACCACCACTGCGCACCTGCTAGAGAATACAGCTCAGCACCGCCAGCCCAGAGTGGTGAAGGTGCTGCTGTGCTCCACCCTGAGACACCAGGGGGTGCATGTCTGATACCTGGTCTTCCCTTTGCCCATGGCAGGCCGCACTGGGGACAGGTGTAATAGTCGCTAGGCAGGGATGGGGAGGAGCAGATGGGGCAGCGCCCAGGGCCTACGTACCAGTTGGCAGGAAGCAGGGAGCCAAGAACCCTTTCCAGAAAGATGGTGGGAGACAGACCAGCCAAGAGCCAAGACCAGACCAGACAGAGCAGCCAACGCACATACCCCATTGTCCCATCAGACTTCATTTACAGAACACATACTCAAAGATAAAAGTAAAATTTCATTAGGGTAACCACTGAGCATTAAACTCCAAGCACAGGGCCCTTCTGAGAGTGGGACCCAGTGCACCCTTACTGGGGAGCTGCCTGTGTTGCAGGACTGAGTAATCCTGGGCCCTTCCCATCTCCTCCATGCTCGGCTCCATTCCAGTGATGTTCAGTAATGCAGTCTTCACTCTGCTATGCGTGTGTCACAGTCTGGGCCCAGACTTCAAAGGGATGAACAGAGGCTAGGTGAAGACACAGGTATAATTACTATATCTTACAACAAAATGTCCCATTATTTAGTGAAATCTAAGAATGTTATATAGTTGAGGAGAATGTAAAGAATACTATAAAACTATAATATACATACAGTGGAATATGATTCAGCCATAAAAAAAATGAAGTTCTGACACATGCTACAACATGGATGAAACTTGAGAACATTATGTCACAAAAGGAGAAATTTGACACAAAAGGAAAAGTATTGTATAATTCTGCTTTTATGAAATATTTAGAATAAGCAAATTCCTAGAGACCACAAGTAGATTCGTGGTTGCCAGGACCAAGAAGAAGGTAGAATGGAGAGTAACTGTAATGAGTATGGGCTTCCTTTGGGAGTGATGAAACTTCTGGAACTAGGTGGTTTTGATGGTTCCACAGCCGTGAAAATATACTGAGAAACACTGAATTGTATTCTTTAAATGTGAATTTTATGATGTGTGAATTCTATCTCAAAGAGTAAGGTTAACGCTTCAGAAGTCTGTCAAAAAAATCATTTTTGATTTTGAAATAATAACATGAATTAATTAAAAAGAGTACGTTAAAAAGAGCTTATGCTTGCTTTGATGTGAAATATGTATATTTTGCAAATGATTGTGTTTATTTTTCATAAATTTTATTGAGGATCAGATAAGCCTGAAGAGCTGCCATTTTAAAATGTGATAAAAGTCTGAAAGCATTATTCAGAAGGCCTGTGGTGTCAGTTATTCTTTGATGTATTTCTAGCTACAAGTGATACTTACCATTGGTAAATGAGAGGAAAATTCATTTAGAATTTCCCTTTGTCTAGTGATGCATACAAACTTTCAGTAGTTTTGAGGTGTTTTTCCTTAAAGAATGAGTAAAGATAGGACTGAAATTTGAAAACGCCTTTTTTGGGACCATAGGCAGCATCATTAATACTGAAATAACACTAGCTGTTTCGAGAGAAGAGGTTTTCTGAGGGGTGCAGTTGGCAATGTCCGATCATTGGTGAGGATTTTTACCTTTTACCTCAACAAGTCGGCAGTTCTCTGAGAGAACTGAACTCTCTTCTGTAGTCTACCACCGAATGACCATGTTTACAGGTAAAGAAAAAAAAAAAAAAAGCAAGCCCCAGCAATCTCATCAGTTTGAGGGTTCTAAATTTTAACTCTTGTTTTAGAAAATTGAAAGAAGATTCCATGCATCATATGCAGTTGAGTTGCTATAGCTTTTAGAATGGTTGAAAAAAATGCCTAAGGGTAAGACAAGTTTCTGAAGGAGCTTTTTGTTCTTCTGTCTTCTGAACTTGATATTTCGTAGAATGAGCTGTTCTTAATTTTTATCGTCCTTGCACCTGTCACAGTATCAAACATGTTGTGGGTGTTCAGTAAATACTAACCAATGACGAATCCTTATCTCATCACTTGGTATTAGTCAGATCCCTGGAAATAAACAGAGTATGTCGGTTGTTTATTCCTTTCTACAACTTTAAATATCCAGGCACCTCTTATAATTAGTTATTGTCTGGGCTGAATGCTATTTTACACTGAATATTTTGGGAAGAAGAGAAGAAGAATTTAGTTCTGTGGGTGGAATAATTGGAAGGGAAAATTTTGATTACTCTTCTCTGTGCAATAATATTTTGTTTAAGACAGAACTTCTGATGTAGTGAATAATAAGTCCTTTCTGTGCTACAGTTTAGGTAAATGTTCATTGTTCTAACACCAGCTTTTCCTATAAAAGAAAAAGAAATCAATCAACATAAAGAAGTAGGAACCAATTAGCAATTCCTAAGGGGTCAGGTTGACATTTGGCACTAACTGATTTTTCTGTTTTCCTATTAGAATTTCTCGGGCTGTAGTTAAGCCATTCTTCATTTATTACTTCACGTTTCTTTCTTTTTGGTTATATTCTGCTGAATTGTAGGTGTGGGTAATCTTAGAGATTTTTTTTTTGGCCTCTTAAAGGTATTGCACTTGTAAGAGTTTGATAGTTACTGCGTTTTTTCAGGATAGTTTTTCAGTTTTTCAAAAGGCCTTACTTCATTAAATTTCCTGAGCGTTCAAAGATGAATACATCACAGTGCCTGCCATCAAGGCACTCACACTATAGAGGAGACAAGAGAGACACATGCAGGTTACTGATGTGCACAGTCTGCTGGGTGCCCTGTTGGAGGTGTGTGAGGGGTATTCTTGGACCACAGATGAGCAAACCTTATTCTCTTATTGCTCTGGGGTGTTGCCAATGATGAAAAGGCCTGTGCAGGACAGAGAAAGCCGCATAGAGTAGATGGGGCGTGCAGGAGAAGGAGGGATTCCCCAGGTGGGTGACAGAGAGCAGGGAGGGAGCCCAGGCAGTGGGAATAGCATATACACAGACACAGTCGGATCGGAAATACTCAGCTCAGGTTCCATCCCTTGCTCAGGGGCTGTGGGAGAATTCCTTAGTGGCTCTGGGTTCAGATTTTTCTCTGTAGACTAGAGACAGTTTTTTCTAGGGTTGTTGGGTGGGTGGAATAAGAAAACAATCTTGGGGCACCTGGGTGTCTCAGTGGGTTAAGTGTCCAACGCTTGGTCTCAGCTCAGGTCTTGATCTCAGGGTCTTGAATTTGAGCCCTGCGTTAGGCTCCATGCTGGGTGTGAAGTCTACTTCAAAAATGGGGGAAAAAAAAGAAAGAAAAAGAGGGAGGGAAGAAGGAAGGAAGGAGGGAGGGAAAATCTTTAGCTGTGTGGAATAAAGAGCGGTAGGCATAGTCAGGTCAGAAGACGTGCATGTTAGGTAAGCGTTTTTATTTCTCTGACGGGCAGAACTCACCACCTACTTTTCTCCTTGCTGTAGGTGAAAGCCGCCACTGGAGAGGATGTATCCGCTGAGGACCTCGGGGGTGCCGACCTGCATTGCAGGTGAGACAGAAGCCCTTGTTGCTTTCCAGGCTTCCAGGAATGAATGAATGACAGGCCTGTTGCTCTGTCGAAGAGAAAGTTTCATTATTTTTTTTCTAAGAGTTAAATTTGCCAGATTCAACCACAAGTCGATCTGTTCTTGAGCTGCTGTTTCAGGGTTCAATTCTTTGAACTACAGAGTTGAATTTCTAAGCTACAACACTAGCTTGTTCGTTCTTTCTTTTTTCTTTTTTTTTTTTTTTAAGATTTTATTCATTTATTTATTTTGACAGAGATCACAAGTAGGGAGAGAGGCAGGCAGAGAGAGAGGAGGAAGCAGGCTCCCTACGGAGCAGAGAGCCCGATGCAGGGCTTGATCCCAGGACCCTGGGATCGTGACCTGAGCCGAAGGCAGAGACTTAACCCACTGAGCCACGCAGGCGCCCCTCATTATTATTATTTTTTTTTAAAAGATTTTATTTATTTATTTGACAGACAGAGATCACAAGTAGGCAGAGAGAGAGGGGGAAGCAGGATCCCTGCTGAGCAGAGAGCCTGATGTGGGGCTCGATCCCAGGACCCTGGATCATGACCTGAGCTGAAGGCAGAGGCTTTAACCCACTGAGCCACCCAGGCGCCCCTCGTTATTTCTTTTAATAGGAGGTTTCTCATTTCTTTACTAGATATCCGTCCAGCATCTGTCGTGTGGCAGACACTGTTATAGGTAGTCAAGATTATGAGATAGACTTTGTCTTTGACCTCAGGGAGCTTAACATTCTAGTCAGGGAGGTGGGCGATAAGTAACAATATGATATAATGATATAAATGTGTATGTGTGATAAGGCCTGTAAAGAAGTCTAGGGAGAGCATATGGAAGATCAATCCAACCCACTGGTATGTAGGTGTTGACTGTGCTTTTTGTTTTTTTGTTTAGAGATTTTATTTTATTGTTAGAGAACAAGAGTGGGGAGGGGCAGAGGGGGAGAGAGAGAGAATCCCAGGCAGGCTGCACGCTCAGCACAGGGCCCTTCTGAGAGTGGGACCCAGTGACATCTGCACGGAGCCTTATGCAGGGCTCGATCTCACAACCCTGAGATCATGACCTGAGCTGAAATCAGGAAGTTGGATGTTTTACCGACTGAGCCATCCAGGCGCAGTTAAATGACACTGTTAAATTAATATTTGTTAAGTGGAGCACAGAGTGCTGGATGGTGAGCTGTGGTTCAACAACAGACCGCAGGAGAAATTGAAATGGACAGGCTTATTACTCACAGAACCTGGAGGAAGTACACGGCGTGCCTCCAGGGGCCAGGCCGGCAGCTCAAGGCAGAGCACACACAGAGGCGGAGCCTGAGCCCATTTTTTCTTAGGGTCTATGTTTGGAGCACTTGGGAGTTCAAGGGCTAATTCAGAACAAGAGATGGGCATTTTGTTTGGTTCTGCTTTAGGTCTTAACGCGCATAAGGCATTCAGGAAGGAGCTGGGAGGCGGAAGGGCCTGTTGGTCACAAGGGTTGTTGGGGAAATCCAATCAGGACCTTAACGTGCTTGTGAGTCTGGGGCTGCTCTCCAGCACCTACGCCTTCCTGAGCCGGCTGGAGCCGCTTTAGGCTCCTGCTGTCCCCTCAACCACACAGAACAGATGCTGAGGCAGCCACACCGTGGAGGAGTTTAGCTCACTCTCATGAGCAGGTGGATGCATAACAGCTGGTTCTCTGGGGAGGGGAAGAGTCCGGCTTTGTGGCATCTGTCAGTGCCTCTGGTACAAAGTATCCCACTGAGGCCGATGGCAGGGTCCCAACAGGACACCACTGAGTGTAGATTCAGCAAGAGTCTCACACACCTGGCTCCTGTGAGTCAGCCCTGAGCTGGCTCCTGCTGGTTACTGGTCCAGTCATGTCAGGTTAGAGTTCAGGGGTAAGAAGACCATCTACCTCTTAGAGTTTTGTGAGGATTAAATGGGATGATATATGTAAATTGCTTGAAACAATACCTGCTTTAAATAAGGACCTAAAAATGTTAACTGCTGTTTTTCTTATTATTTTTTAAGATCTTATTTATTTATTTGACAGAGATCACAAGTAGGCAGAGAGGCAGGCAGAGAGAGAGGGGGCAGCAGGCTCCCTGCTGAGCACAGATCCCGATGGGGGGCTTGATCCCAGGACCCTGAGATCATGACCTGAGCCGAAGGCAGATGTTTAACCCACTGAGCCACCCAGACACCCCTTCTGCCATTATTTTTATTGTTGTTGTTTATCATAACTGGACCATTAAAGAGTAGTTTTTTGTTTTTTTTTTTTAATAAAGAGCAACTAGAGGCGAAGGGAGGAGTGGTTAAGGGAGTGGTGTTGAGGTTGGCTGAGAAAAGCTTAGCACGAGCCTGAGTTTCTGCCTGTGTGGAACAGAAGAACACTTATTTATTTATGCTGAGCACAAGTGTGTGAGTTGCCACGCTGTGTTACTCTCTGATTGCACTGACCGTGGCAGGGAGATGGTGGCATGGGCATTTCAGCCTGGAGAGAGGACACGGTAGAATGGGGTGTGAGTGGGGTACAGGCCAGAGTGGGCTGTCACTGTTTGTGGATGCTTAACGAGAAAATGAAAATAGTATTTGAGAAGTATTAATTAAAAAAATTTTTTTGACTATTAAAAAAAAGTTATTTGGTGCCCGTAAAAGCTGTAGGCAGTCTATGCCAAGTTAGGGGTGTAGGTTCTGGAATTCATCTTCTGCTTGCCTTACTTACTACCCTTGTGACTGGACAAACTAGTTAACTTCATTGAGCCTCATTTCTTTACATGTGAAGTGAAGATGAGAATAGTTTCTACCTCAGAGCACAGTGTCTGGTCCCTGGGAAGTGCCCTGATACCACTAGCTATGATTATTCGTAATAACCTGTTTAAAATCACGGAACAGTGATTAGGTGGTAATGACCTAATAGTAGTAATGGCTTTTTTTTTAACAGTCTGACAAAATTTACTAGTCATACATTGCTTTGGGTTTCTTCTGTCTTTGTAAATACATATTTTAAACCTCTCTGATTAGCCATCCAAAGGAATTAATTGGACACAAAGACTTCTGTAATACAGTGTCTCATCAAAGCTTTCCCTTTCCTGCTATTTTGGTAAATACCAGGCAGTTTTTAAAAGAAAACATTTTAGGGGCATCTGGGTGGCTCAGTGGGTTAAAGCCTCTGCCTTTGGCTCAGGTCGTGATCCCGGGGTCCTGGGATCGAGCCCCACATCAGGTTCTCTGCTCAGTGGGGAGCCTGCTTCCTCCTCTCTCTCTCTGCCTGCCTCTCTGCCTACTTGTGATCTCTGTCTGTCAAATAAAGAAATAAAATCTTTAAAAAAAATAAATAAAAGAAAACATTTTATTTTAAATATTTCCTGATTTGGAAGTAGTGCCTTCTGCTTCTCTCTGCTTTCTGAATTATCACAGTGTATCTAGAAGTCAGCAAATATAGCTGGTATGATGTATGAAGCATGTAAAAGATACTGTTTGTTTTAAAATGTCATATTAAGTTAAAAAACATGAAGGGTCTACCATTTGCGAAGTGTTGTAGGCCTATAGCAAGGAGTAAGCATGGTCTCTGCTCTCATTTAGAAACGCCCAGTCCAGAGGTGGAGAGTGCCCTGAAGCCACTGTGAGGACCCATTTCCAAGAAGTATTTGTTAAGGGTTTGGCATTTTCCCTAGACAAGACATCACAATTTAGATTGCTGCAGATTAGTCCTTACTCATAAAATGAACCAAAGTTCTATTTTTTCAGGTACATATTTTTGTCTGTCTTTACAATTATTTTGTTTATTTAAAAAAATTTTTTTTTTATTTTTAAGCCATCTTTACACCCATTGTCGGGCTCAAACTTACGACCCTGAGATCAAGAGTTGCATGCTCCACTGACTGAGCCAGCCAGCCACCCCTATAGTTATTGGTCGATCGACTGATTGATTTTAGAGAGAGAGTGCATGTGTGCGTGCACAAAGGGGGAAGGGGCAAAGGGATAAAGAGTCCGAAGCAGACTCTGTGATGAGTGAGGGCCCCATTGTGGGGCTCAATCCCATGACCCTGAGATCATGATCTGAGCTGAAACCAAGGGTCCAAGGCTCAACCAGCTGTGCCACCAAGGCACTGTTTTTTGTTTTTTTTTTTTAAGATTTTATTTATTTATTTGACA
This sequence comes from Martes martes, assembly GCF_963455335.1. NCBI lineage: Eukaryota > Metazoa > Chordata > Mammalia > Carnivora > Mustelidae > Martes > Martes martes. The sequence continues at coordinate 68,816,000 of NC_137892.1, read as the reverse complement.
GACGGAGATCACAGGTAGGCAGAGAAGCAGGCAGAGAGAGAGGAAAAAGCAGGCTCCCTGATGAGCAGAGAGCCCGATGTGGGACTTGATCCCAGGACCCTGAGATCATGACCTGAGCCAAAGGCAGAGGCTTTAACCCACCGAGCCACCCGGGCGCCCCAAGGCACTGTTTTCTAATACTATATTCTAGTGTCAGTATATCTAATAGGAGATAAAAAGCCATCCAGTCAGAACAAAGCTAATAAACAGAGCAAGGCCGTGCTTCATTCACATTGAACTTGAGATTGAGCAGGAACTTCTGTGGCCCTTCTCGCAGTTCTGTTTTATCTGAGGGACAGGGTCGTCAAGCCTCTGTATGTTACCCATGATGGCTTACTCTTAAGGTGTAGCTTTGTAAAGCTGGGGCCTCAGTGGTCTCCCTGCAATGCGAGAGCATAGCTGGCACCCCCACTAGGAGCTCGGTGAGTTACAGATGCTTTGTTGTTATGGACTACACCTATGGCCGTTGAACTTTATCATACAGTTTTCTTTGAGGTGCTTGCGATGAGCATTCAGTAGAAGTCCTCGTCAGCAAGACTCTGCGGTCTAGGTCTAGAAGGTCAAGATTGAGAACCAGAATGTGCGGATTCTTACACAGCTACTGAGGGTCCTAGGGCAGGGCACTTAATTTAGGTAGACATCAATGTTTCTTGTTTGTAAAATAAGGGTAATACTGTTCTGCAGGGCACATGATGAGAATCAAGTTGGGGGACATTATTATTAAAGTGTTCTGGAAGTAAAAATGATGTTAGCCTTAGATGAGAGAAGATCTTTAGGGTTTAAGACATTTCTTTTCGTTTTCCCTGTTCTGATTACTTTAGTGTGCTTTACTCCGTAGAAAGTCCGGAGTGTCCGACTACTACGCTTTGGATGATCATCATGCCCTCCACCTAACTAGGATGATTGTGAGGAATCTAAATTACCAGAAGAAATTGGATGTGAGTTGGTTGCTTTCTTGGATCTTTTATTTTCTTCAAAAGCCTAGGCTTTTGTGACCTTGAATAATGTCTTCAAATAGGTTAATGTGGTTGTTTTATATTTCTGCAGGTTACTGTAGAACCTTCTGAGGATCCTTTATTTCCTGCTGATGAATTGTATGGAATCGTTGGTACTAACCTTAAGAGGCACTTTGATATTAGAGAGGTGTGTGGAGTGGAGCTGTGAGCTGTAAACCAAGCTGTCAGTCTCTTTATATGTGTATCCATTTTTTTAATTCATTTTTAAAATTTAAATTCAATTAATTAACATTATTGGTTTCAGAGGTGGTGGTCAGTGATTCATCAGTCTTGTGTAACACCCAGCACTCATTACATCACATGTCCTCCTTAATGTCCATCACCCCTTCCCTCACCCTCCAGCAACCCTCAGTTTGTTTCCTGTAGTTAAGAGTGTATCCATTTTTAAGGTGAAATCTGTTTAGATACCTTCCTACCTAGAGCCTCTTACGGATTTCAGTAGGGAGTGACATATAAGGAAAAGATTTCTTACTAGAAGAGAGAGGGGGATAAAAAAACCTCTTAATGGGTGGAAAGTTTTCATTGCACAATGACGAAGCTTGCTTTGTTCATAAATAGGACTCCCTAATGCTGTGCACATGAGGAATGATGTAGGCAACTTCATAAATTTCATCTATTTCTTTTTAGTGCTCTTCTGGGAAGTGGAGAAAATGTCAGTAAGTTGTGGAAAGGAAAAAACATACCCTTTTTAGATAAATATGACCTTAGCAGAGATTAGACTTTTGATTACATTCGAAGACGTAGCTATGGTTACAGATTGCTGACATGGTCTTCCTTGGTCTAGATTGATAATTTTTAGTGCTTGCGTATAGCATGTAGTCTTTTATTTTGTTCACTATCCATATATGACAGAATACTTTTTAAATTAAGAAATAATCTTACTGTCAGTTTCTGTGCCTTCGTATTTGTTGGTTTTCCCATTGACTATAAAATGATCCTGTGCTAATTGTGAAAAATTGTAGAAAATGCAGAAAAACACAAGATTGCTTATAATTCTACCATCCAGAGAAAGCAGTGAATATTTTGCTGTTCTGGCTTAATGTATATGTGTACATTTTTATATAGCTGTGATCGTCTGTGCATGCAAACATACACATGTGTATTTTAAAAATTCTTTCTCCAGTTTAAATTTGAACATTTATCCAATATTTATAAGTTCTTCTTGAAACCATTTCCATGGCTATGTCCTGTTTGCTATAATGATACCTGGTGACATGGTTGGCACTCAATAAATATCTATCTATCTATAGATAGATAGATAGATAGATAGATATTTTAAAGATTTTATTTATTTGTCAGAGAGAGTGCGCATGCACAAGCAGGGGGAGTGGCAGGCAGAGGGAGAAGCACGCTCCCCGCTGAGCAGGGAGCCCGATGTGGGACTCTATCCCAGGACCCTGGGATCATGACCTGAGCCGAAGGCAGATGCTTAACCCTTAGTAAATATTTTCTTTGCACAAATTGATGAATGTACTATCCCATCTGTGGATGTGCACAGCTATTTACTGAGGCAATACCCTATATTGGAGGGTCTTAACATTCTGGATTTTTATGAAGCTCCCACCGGTATTTCACTTCAGCAAGGTGACTTGGTTTACTGTAAGTTATAGAATTAGGATTTTAGCTTGCCTTTTCCATTAACAATAGGCATAGACAGTCTGATACTTACAATCTGATAAGTTTGAGAAGTGAGTTGTTGCGGATAGCCAAGTTTTCTATATGGGTAAGAATTCATCCTGTTAAGCATAAATGCTATTTTTCATTTATGCAACAGTGTTTATTGAATGTTTGGTCTGTGAAGATGCTGTTTGAGGCGCCAAGTGTACAGTAATGAGTAAAAAGACGCCCGTCCAGGCCTTCGTGACAGTTCCATTTCATTTAAATGGAGGTCTTTCTACAAAGATAGACTTTTGCCTTCTTAAATAGTTTCCTGGACTTTCTACCTTTTGTTGATTTATAATGATCATGTATTACGTTTTTCTATAATTGCAAGTAAGTCTTATATGGAGGTCTTACTAGTATATGGAGCTAGGGGATAACACTGAAATGCTCATTGGAAAACCTGGCTTGTAGTCCTTGTTTCCCTAATCAGTGGTACTGGGATTGGACCTCTCTGAGCATCGCTTTCCACTTCTAGAAATAGTTATAGTACCAAAGGATATGTCTGCTTCCTGAAGTGTGAGTCTTTGTGAAGTTGAGTTAATACATCTTATGTGGCTGGGTGTTGGGTATCGTAAAGCAAATAGGGGATAGTTTGATAATAAGTGGCCCTAATTTGCTGTGCTCTTTGAGGGGCTTTATTTTTGTGTGAAAGGATGGTAGTTGTTTTGTGTTGTGTTTTAGAATGTACAGTTTTGGAGCTACATAGCATTTAGAACAGATAACTTATATTCCCATCACATTATCGGACCTTTTAGGAAAATAAAAAATAATTCCAAGTACGCTCTTACTTTTTGGAAAGAATGGATACTGGGAGGCATTCACTCATTTCTCAGCCTTTGCATGTTACAAAACAAGGCTTTGATGTGGTAAACAGGGAAAAGAAAGTTTGGACTAGAAAGAAAAATGGTGTCTATCATCTAAAATAGTTTCTGAAGAAATTTGGAATATGTTTGGAACTCTTTGAAATAGTCTTAATGTATGTGATGAGTCCCAAGGATAAACTATTTCATAATGACCCCTTTTAGATTAGATATGTATATATGCAGGATCAGATTCAGAATCAAGGAACATTTATTGAAGTCTTAACAATAATAGCTACTTTTCAGTGAGGGCCAGGCAGTGTGCTTTAGTTAGCACTTTTTAAGTGTTACCTTTTTTTAAAAACTTTTTTAGGTTTTTATTTAAATTCCAGCTAGTTAACACACAGTGTAATATTAGTTTCAGGTGCAGAATCCAGTGTTTCATAGTTTCCATACAACACCCAGTGCTCATCACAAGTGCCCTCCTTAGTCCCCATCACCCATCTAGCCCATCCACCACCCACCTCCCTCCATCAGCCCTCAGTTTGTTCTCTTTATTGTTAAGAGTCCCTTATAGTGTTTTTCCCCTCTTTTTTTCCCCTCCCCCTGTGTTCATCTCTTTTGTTTCTGAAATTCCTCATATAAGTGAAGTCATATGATACTTGTCTTTCTCTGACTAATTCACACAGCATAATACATTCTAGTTCCATCCATGTTGTTGCAAATGGCAAGATTTTATTCTTTTTGATGGCTAAGTAATATTCCTGTGTGTGTGTGTGTGTGTGTGTGTGTGTGTGTGTGTGTGTGTGTATAATATCTTTATCCGTTCATCAGTTAATGGACATTTGGGCTCTCTCTGTAGTTTGGCTATTGGAGATAATATTGCTATCAACATCAGGGTGCATGTTGTCCCTTCAAATCAGTATTCTTGTATCCTTTGGGTAAATACCTAGTAATGCATTTGCTGGGTTGTAGGGTAGTTCCTTTTTTTTTTTTAAACTTTTTGAGGAACCTCCATACTGTTTTCTAGAGTGGCTGCCCCAGTTTGCTTTCCCATCAGTGGGGTAAGAGGGTTCCCCTTATTATTATTTTTTTTTATGAGACTGATGCATTACCTACTGTACTAAGAGGCACCTTATTATTATTTTTTTAATCAGATGAAAAAACTGAGGCTTAGGATTTTAGGTAATCAGTCTATGCCTCTAGTTTCTCAGCAGTAGGCCTGGGAGTCAGAGCTGGGTCTTCATCTCAGCATTATTATGATTATTTTTAAAGATTTTATTTATTTATTTGACAGAGAGAGAGATCACAAATAGGCAGAGAGGCAGGCAGAGAGAGAGGGGGAAGCAGGCTACCTGCCGAGCAGAGAGCCTGATGTGGGGCTCGATCCCAGGACCCTGAGATCATGACCTGAGCGGAATGCAGAGGCTTAAACCACTGAGCCACCCAGGCGCCCCTCAGCATTATTTTTTTAGGCTTATGACATCCTCACAACTTTTGTGAAGTCTCTCTTCACTGTGAGAACTGAGATTTTATCCAGGACATGCAGATGCTGTGTGATCCCTTCGTTTGGAGGCTAAGTCTCCCGACTCTGAGCCTATACCATGCTTTGTGGTTGAATCCTGGACCCTTTGCCAATCTTTTGGGCAGCTCCTGAAGTTCTGAGTCCAGCTCCCAGCCCTCATAGTCTCTGTGCTTCTCTGGTCTGTAACATGGTGCCGTAGCTCTTACCATGTGGTATAAAACCGGGGCCCGGACTAATGTCAGGGCCTTAAACCACACATGGAAAGTGAAATTCTAGTGAGAAGACTCTGTCGGGTGAAATGCTATGAAAGTGACAACTTAACAGTGAAGTTGTTTCCCTTATGAATAACTTTAATATAAAAATTCTTTTGTAATATAATCTTTCTAGAATATTGTTATTTTTCTTCTTAGGTCATTGCTAGAATTGTGGATGGAAGCAGATTCAACGAGTTCAAAGCCTTCTATGGAGACACATTAGTTACAGGTATAAAGGCAAAGAATCGAAAATATGAGCATTTCCTTTCTTTCTTTCTCTCTCTCTCTTTCTTTCTTGATTTTGTTTTTAAGTAATCTCTACACCCAATGTTGGGCCCGACTTACAACCCTGAGATCAAGAAGTCCTGTGTTCTCCTGACTGAGCCAGTAAGATGCCCCTGAACATTTTCTATTGCTTTGAAAACAAATGAGCTCATGTCGTAAGGTATTGATGTACTTCACATGAACTTTGTTACTTAAAGTGGTACAGGTGTGTGGGTCTATATTCAAAAGTTGTTTTGTGAAGGTCATGTGTAGCTGAATGGTTTTATAGACCCGGGGTTTGCAACGATGACGGCTAGATGCTGTAGTAAAGGCCCTTGTCTGCGACTTGGTGGTCTTCGCTTTATAAAAAGCTTCTTATTGGGGTGCCTGGGTGGCTCATTCGGTTAAGTATCTCTTGATTTTGGCTCAGGTCATGATCTCAGGGTCATGGGATCAAGCCCCATGTCAGGCTCTACACTGGGCATGGAGCCTGCTTAAGATTCTCTCCCTCCCTCTCTATCTGCTCCTTACCCCACTTCTCTCTCCCTCTCTTAAAAAGCTTCTTATCAAAGCAAAGTTAGCAGAAATATTTGTAGTTCTTTTTGCTCCTCTGGATAATTTGTAATAATTTTGAAAACTTCAGCACTGTTTCCATGGTTCTGTAGTCTTTAGTTCTGCTAGCAGGTTTTATATGGTGTTAAGCCTCCTAGAAGGACATTAAGTGTGTTACACCTTCTCGTAGCCTCTGTGTAGGTCTAATGTTGAATCATGTAAATACTAGATTGAGAATACAGGATAGAAAACCAAATCTGAAAAAAACAAAATAAGGCTGTTTATAAAAGTTCATTTGTTCATCTGAAGTGTTGAGTTTATAGGCTTTTGAAGAAAAGTATTTGAAACTTAGATGCTAGACCCATAATAATCTGTCTTGAACAAATGACAAAATGAATTCTGTGAATTTTATTTGGTCTTTTGAAAGCTAGAAAATATAGTAAGTCACCTGAAGACAACATATCAGAGTAAAAAAAAAAAAATAGAACTCACTATAAAAATCCAAATTGCAAATATACGTTGAGGCTTAAGGATGAATCACACTTTTCTTCTGGTTTGATTTATGAGCAACAAAAGGGTTCACAAAAGGGAGTGGAATTTATGTTTTTGTATTGAGGTGTTTAAGTGATTAAGAGCTTTTTGTTTGATATATATTCAGGATTTGTGACCAAATAGTTCAGGATGTAACCTCTTGTGCAGCAGTTTGAAACAAGTCAGAGCTGTTTTCTGCTTCTTTCTCCAAAGACAGATGGGCTGTTCTGGTCATCTCTTTTTATGAATTTGCCCCATACTTGCTAAAAGACTTGTGGTACCTTTGTCCCCTAGGATACTAAGGATATACAAGCTCCTCTATCCGTTTCTGACTGTACTGGAATTCAGCTAAGACTGGGGAAAGGAAAGGGATTTGAGAAAGAGAAGAGGGGCATTGGGGCTGGTGAGAGGGGGAAGTATTGGGGAGAGGGAGAAGGACAGATTTTTCTGAGGATCAGGTTCTCTGACCCCTCTGAAGAGTTTCCTCCTGCCTGTGCACTTGCCTTATGTAGGCCCTAGTAGTTTCTTGGACATTTTGCTTTCCTGTTTGGCCTGAAGGAATTTGGTGAAGGTACTTCACCAAATTGGTGAATTTGGTGAAGGTACTTCCTCTGTGTCCCTAATATGGTAGGGTATGTGGCCTACTTATCTGGTGCTGTGCCTGGAGATCCCAGGCCAGGCTAGGGCTGAAACTCTAAATAGCTCACGGGGCAATATACCTTACGGTTAGTACCACACTGCTGAGAGATGTGCTAGGTTCCTAGCTGTTTTTGTGGGATGAGGCTGAACTCTGAGTGGATTGCTCAACCTCTGGGGATGGTCACCCTTCTGCATTTCCCTCTGTAAGTGGCAGTGCCATTTAAGATGGATAGCCTAGGCTTCTGGCTGGGGTTTTAGGACTGAAAGACCAAGAAAATCAAGGCAAAGCCAGAGTAAAACAAATTTTAACCGTTTAGTGTTCTGGTGTATCAGTAGGTTGACATTCTGTCTGTCTCATTCATTAATTTATCTTCAACGATTTGTCTTACTCATTAATTTATCTTCAACGATTTTTCGAGCACCTGCTAGAGATATCTCAGCAGCGGCCTGTGCGTCTTGAGCTTGAAGACAGAGTCCAGTTCTGGGCACTTTGGTCGCGTGCTTTCTTGGACCCACTTCAACAAGCACAGTTCATTGACTTGGGTTCCAAGTCTTTGACACCTGTTTAGAGTCCTACGCAGGCTTGTTGAAGTTCACTCTTGGGAAGCTCTCTCTAGCCAAGTTTTTCAGGTTTGCAAAAACCTCCTGAAATTACCTCAGGTGTCTCCCTCACATAGTCTTATCCTTCCTTTCCCTCTCCCTTACTTCTCCGTTATGTCTGTATGGATGGTGGGTGTTTGCAATGGGAGCAGGAGTGGTGGTGAGAGCCATTCTTCTCAGCTTAGCTGTGTTTGTTACTGGAAACTCACAACCCCCAGGCTTGACTGTGTTCCTGCTTTTGAAAGCAAGTCTGCTTTTGCTGAGTTTATCCCCTTTACCTTGAGGGCTTGTCATCGCCACAGGCATTTTCAGGCAAGCCAGTCACCTGAAACTGGTGGAGAGCTCTGAACGTGGGCCTTTTAAGGGCTCTCCATCTGTGATTCGTTCCATTTCAGAAGATCCTCTGTCTGATACCTAGTAGGGCACTTGGACATACACTACAGGAATGAATGGGTGACACTCTAACCCCATCATCTAACCAAACCAACCAGTCAGACAAGTGACAACTTTACACGGAGTGCACTCAAGGAAGCACAACACCCAGACTCCCGATACCTTCGAAATAAAACACTGTGACCGAAACTGTTCTGTACCCTGGACAAAATCTCCACATTTTAACCTTTCATCTGAAGTTAAGGAATGTATAACTGTATATTAGCTGTGAGTTAAAAGCCCTCTGAAATACATAAATATTTTTTTCAATTTTCTTTTGAGGATTTGCTAGAATATTTGGATACCCTATAGGTATCGTTGGAAATAATGGAGTTCTCTTTTCTGAGTCTGCAAAAAAGGCAAGTACTGTTAAACATGTTTCAAGATTTTCCATTTTAATTTAAACATAATTGGCTTTGAAGGCCAAGTAATGGATGAAAGTTTTTTTTTTTTTTGGATGAAAGTTTATTAGATAAAAGCTTTTAAATATTTAACCAGATGCCTTAGCAGGCAGAACATTATGTACATGCATGTGAACATGTGTGTGTGTGTGTGTTGTGTTAGTGCTTGAACAGTTTTTATGAAGGTTTACATTAACCTGTTTTATCTAGAGCACTATTTTTGTTTTATTTTTATTTTAATTTTTTTAAGATTTTATTTATTTATTTGTTAGAGAGTGAGACAATGAGTGCAAGCGGGGGGAGCAGCAGGCAGAAGGAGAACCAGGCTCCCCGCTGAACAGGGAACCTGATGTGGGACTCGATCCCAGGACTCTGGGATCACAACCTGAGCCAAAGGCAGACGCTTAACTGAGCTACACAGGCATCCCAACTAGAGCACTATTTAAAAAATCCAGTGTTTTAATACATTATATGTTTAATACATTACATGTTAATAAAGAAATATCCAGTGTTTTAAAAAGTTCTTATAAGATACATGAATTATAAATGCTGTGGATGACACGTACATAGCCTAAAACTATGAGAGTACTTGTGAGGTGTTTATATTCTGTTTTCTCTTAAAGTGGAAAACTAAGGAATTATCTTATGCTCAGGAATTCCCACTGACAAGCAGTTCTTCTCTTCGTTTCTTGAGTGTCACTTGCTGTTCCGCATGTTAGTGATTGACTTCACCCCTCCAGCTGTGTGCTGGTGATCACACAGGCAACTGCAAAACAAACGCGCTACAAGCACAGTCACATGTCCCGTTGGCCGTCGGTCCACATGGTGTGTTGTTACTAGCTAAGCACAGGGCACTCATTCTTAACATGACCCAACTATGGTGTTTGTAGGACGCACGATGGGTGCAGATTCCTTACCCCCTCTTTAAAAAGATTATCTTCTTTGCTGTTAGGGGGCTCACTTCATCCAGATGTGCTGCCAAAGGAATATTCCTCTGCTGTTCCTTCAAAACATTACAGGTAAGAAAATAGCTTAATCAGTTTTGTTGCATTATTCCAGAGCTGCACTGTCCAGTATGACTCCAGGATTGGACAGTATAGACCTAGAACACTTCTGTCATAGAGGAACGGTCTAGTGGATACTCTTTGTAGGGTAAGGGTTAACCCTTCATGAATCAAATAGATGAGAAGTTTATCCATATTTGGATGAAGCAGTTTCTGAGTTCCACATATCACGGTCACATGGCCTCCCTTTGCCCGTCCACACGCATACCTGCCCCTCCAGCAGCAGGACAGTGTTCTCTACCAGGAACACTCTCTGATCTCACTCTGAAGGTGTCGTCTGACCCATCGTCTGTTTGCTAGCACTTTGTTTTCCTTAAAGGATTTCGAGCACATGCTATGGTTCGCCCTTTCCCTCATCTTTTCCTGTGTAGTTAATTCTGCCCGAAGCGACATATTATAAAAGGTCTATTCACTCCTTTTCACTCCTGAACAGGAGTCTGAGGATTTGAGTTTACACTCCACAAAGAATGGCATGCTCAGTATCATCTCTCTGAATTTCATGTTTCACCGATGATCATAATAGGGTGGATGCAATGATTTTTAAGGTTTTTTTTATGATGGTAGATTTCTTTTTCTTAGAATTCTAGGATTCTACTATTTATATTGTATGTTGCACTTAGATATGTTGGTTAGCTGAAAACCGCCCCCCACCCCATCTTCTAAGTGACCGTGGTTATTTCAGGGTCAAAGGAAGGAGGGCTCTTAATTAGTTGTTAGAATCAAGCAAGCCTTCACAAGAAAAAGGAGTTTGGCTCATGGTGGGCAGCAGGGCTTTAAATAGCCCTGTTGCTAAGACATGTTTATCTGGTGCTGCTCTTAAGTTTATGATACTTGGTTAGATGAGTTTTGAGAGGCGTTCTATCCAGACAGCAGCCTGAGGGGGTCCTATGCGGCAGGTGTGGTAATAGGGCAGCTAAAAAGGATTCTGAGGCTTCACTAGTCCTGGGACCTTGTTTCTAATAATGGTTCATGGTTTCTTAACCACCAATAGAGCGAACCTTCTTTCTGAAAGATAGACCTACATTTTTGGTTTTTGGTGTCTGTTTGGGTGGGGGTAGAGAGCTGAGGTTGGGTTTGGTTTTGCAACCTTGCATTTGAGGGACTTGTTGTGACATTCATGGAGGTATGTACACAGAAGGCAGTTGAATAAATCTTGAGCACAGAAGACATGTGTTAGCTGCAGGTGAAAATGTAGACATCGTCAGAATATGGGGATGTTATTTAAAGCTGTGGGAAGAGATAAGAACACCCCTAGAGAAGAGAAGAAGGCTCAGGGACAGTCTTCAAGTAACTCTGATTTCTTTCATAGAGATGAGAGTAGAGGAAGGAAGGGAGCACGATTATGTTGTTCCTAGTGCTGGGAAGAATTAGAGAAAGACAAGTGAGGTGGCAAAATCTTTCTCAAGGCGGAGTCATCTACAGGGACTAGAGAGGTGGTGGGTTCCTGGGTGAGGAAGCAGAGCTTGAAGATAGCTGATCCTTGAGATGGCTACTGTAGAAGGTTTCATGGAGTCAGGACAAGGCAGAAAGGGGAGCTCTGAGCTATGTGAGGGCCCTGCTCAGAGGGGTCCCAGGGAAGCACATCATGCCCAGCGAGAGTACCACTGTATCCGTAGCTCATATAGGCATCTCATAGAAACTGAGTGGAATCGGATGACTCCATGGCTGGGGACTTGCAAAGCAAAAATGGTGATAGTCAGGCAAGTGAGTCCATGGGTGGGGAGGGAGCCACATGAAGCCTGACTTGGGTTTTGTGAGGGAAGGAGGAATTCGCCAAAGGCCCAGAAGGCCCAGTATGAGAGCAGAGCATTTTCAGTAGAGCTGGGAGCTTGAGGTAGTAGAGGAAACCTGTAATTGTGGAAAATTTTTCCACCTTGCTATTGAGTCACTGGCAGGGGCTCTTAGCATCTATGAAACCGTCGTCTTTATTTCCTCAGAGGTGTAAAGCAGCATTTCAGAAGGAGCAGTTTCTGTATTGAAGCAGGTCCGTGAGTACTGGAGGCCTCACAGCTGGGCTCGCCACAGCCCTTTGTCTTTAGCTTGCCGGCTCACTTGCTTTCATCACCACATTGCTGTTCTGAGAGCATTTCTTGAAGATAAGTTTCTTGCATCTTTATCTCACTTGAAGATCTTTGTGTGCATCCAGATGACCCATTCTAAGGGAAATTTTAGAAGTGATTAGGAGCAATTTTATTTGATCTTTTAAAGCACACTTTTTGGGAGATATATTTCACATATAAATATGTTGTTACAGTGAGAGGCCTTATAGTAAAATATAGTTGGCAGGATGTCCTTCAAATACCGTGTTGGGCTTGACTTCTGCACATAAATCTCATCATCCAGAGGGTTTTTCTCTTTCCTTTCTTTTAGGATTTATGGTTGGTAGAGAATATGAAGCTGAAGGGATTGCCAAGGATGGTGCCAAGATGGTGGCTGCTGTAGCCTGTGCCAAAGTGCCTAAAATAACCATCATCATTGGGGGGTCTTACGGGGCTGGAAACTATGGGATGTGTGGCAGAGCATATAGGTAGGTGGTTGTCATGGTTTTCTCTGAAAGAATCACACTTCGAGTCTAATTATAAGTGGTCCGCTCGTTATGGGTTTATTTGAAACACAGAATGTCATTCGCACATCTTGATCAGTGATGCCATAATTTGTATCATCTGGAGGAGTGAAATGAAGTTTAAGGCGAAACATGCTACTTGGAAGATATCCACAATGGGAATCAGGAAATATTTTGAAATGGCTGATAACGAAAATACTACATGTCATAACTTGTGTGCTGCAGCCAAAGTCTTGCTTTGAGGAACATGTATAGTAGATATAAAAAAAAAAAAAAGTTGTTTGGTTTAAAAAGGTTAACAAACTTATAATCTCCTAGTAAAACTAAAAAGTAAAGCAGCAAGACTTTATTTTATATCAGGAATGGAAAACAGGACATGAGCACAGGTAATAAGGGGATATTTTGTATGTTTCTAGGCCAAGTAAATTGAGATGAGATGGAAAAATAAAATTTATCCGAACACATCACAATCACCTGGAGAACTTAGAAATCCTACTTGGTTCAGGCCACACCTCTGAAGATTAGCCTGGGGTGGGTTTTGAGCATGGTTTAAAAAAAAAAAATCCCCTAGTAATGCACAGCTAGAATGAAGAACTACTAATTTAGAAGATAAACACAAGTCTGTGAAAATCTCTGTGTTGTACAGTGAATTAACTTGATCATTTTTTCTTTTCTCCCCCCATAGCCCAAGATTCCTCTACCTGTGGCCGAACGCTCGCATCTCGGTGATGGGAGGAGAGCAGGCAGCCAGTGTGTTGGCCACAGTAGCAAAGGACCAAAGAGCACGTGAAGGGAAACAAGTAAATGTCATTTCTTCTGCTTCTCCAGTTTGGCTTTTACCACTGAACATTCTGGAGGCAGGGAGCAGTGCACCCAGAACCCCTCAGTGTTCATAGGTCAGGGTCTCACCCCAGGGCCTGGCTTCACTTAGAAGATGCTGACTTCGAGCAATATCGATTTGCATATGCTCTGTCCCTCTTCTTAAAGCCATGTAATTTGAGGTCCCTTCTTGTAATTTTTCCAAATCTCCAAGATAACGCTTCGGAAACTATGCCTGTGAGGGCCCGAGACATAAAGATACTTGGTTTCTTTGTCATTTGCGGTTAGTGAGATTTAAAGAAATGTGATTTAAAGAAATGTGATTTTAGGACTGAAAGCAGCAGAATTTTTTTTTTTTTTCAGTTTCTCCTCAGATTGGCTTTGAGTGGGAGGGCTCAGTCATCTAATTGAGAAATGAATACCATTATACTGTGCAGGGATAAGTGGAGGAAAACAGAGAGGTCACTGGCTGCTTGATGAAAGGCAAATCAGCAAGTAGCTGCTTTTTAGTTTTGCTGGATGTTAATAAGGGGCACTGGAAGTGATTATTTTTTACGTCTCATCAGTAACATCAAACAAAAAAGGACTCCACGGGGTACAGAGTGCTCCCAAGCTCCAGAGAAAATTTACATGACTCAGAAAAAATGTAGTTCTTGCCCCTTGCAGAGCTGACATTCTGGGGGCTGACGACTCACAGTCTAAGGGTTGAGTGAACAACAAGGTAATTTATCAAGACAGATTCTTCACTGCAGGTTTTTAAAGTGGATCCTTTTGTGTGTGTCTCAGAGATTCCTCCGAAGTTTTGCATTAGTTTTTTTTCTTTCTTTTTGTGAGAGAGAGAGTGCATGCGTGCGTGAGTGGGTGAGGGGAGCCGCACGGGAGTGGTGGCGGGGCAGGGGGAGAGAGAGAATCTCGGCAGCTTCTCTGCCGAGTGTGGAGTCTGACTCAGGGCTCAATTCCATGACCCTGGGATGATGACTTGAGCCCAGATCAGGAGTTGGAGGCTTAATTGACGGAGCCACCCAGATGCCCCTTCGCTAATTTTATTACTGAGAACTTATGAACGACTATTTTGTGTAAGCACCAAGCCTTCAGATGACTAGTGCATGTTCTTGAAATTGTTCAGGTGCGCTGTTGTATCATAACAGGGCATAACATGGAGGAGGCCTTGCCTTGAAGGCTCACTTTCTTGCCATGGGGTCATCTGGTCAGCTGTCTAGTTGGTGGGACGGGGATAAGAGAAGCGTGGAGGGCGGGCCCTACCTCCCTGAATGCTTCCCATGCGTGCCCCATGTTCTAAATTGTCTTTTCCAAGCAGCAGGAACTCAGCACACCTAAAACTGAGGTTTCATATTCACTTCAGTACCTATTTGTAATAAAGCTAAATGAAAGGTTTATTTGTGTGTGTATGTTAGGGGTGGCAGGGGTATGAAATTCTACCAGATACATATATTTTTAAAGATTTTATGTATTTATTTAGAGAGGGAGAGAGTGTGTATCAGGAGGGTGGGGAGGGCGAGGGAGAGAATCCTCAAGCTGACTCCACGATGAGTAGGAAGCCCCCGTGGAGCTCAGTCTCACAATCCTGAGACCATGACCCCAGTCAAAATCAAGAGTCAGACGTTTAGGGGCACCTGGGTGGCTCAGTGGGTTAAGCCTCTGCCTTCGGCTTAGGTCATGATCTCAGGGTCCTGGGATCGAGCCCCGCATTGGGCTCTTGGTTTGGCGGGGAGCCTGCTTCCCCCTCTCTCTCTCTGCCTGCCTCCTCTCTGCTTACTTGTGATTTCTCTCTCTGTCAAATAAATAAATAAAATCTAAAAAAAAAAAAACCACCAAAACTATTAAAAAAAAAAAAGTCAGACGTTTAAACAGCTCAGCCACGCAGGCTCAGAGGAGAGACACCTGCCCCTCTACCTGATATTTTGAAGACTTACCCCTTAACTCAGTGGTCTCTTACTAGATAGTTGTTCTTTGGTTAATGTGACATACAGATCCATGGATTTGTCTGTTTTTATATATGAAAGGAAAGTACAGGATTTTAGTGGTTCTTGCTCCAAATTCTTTTTTTTTTTTTTAAGATTTTATCGATTTATTTGACAGAGATCACAGGTAGGCAGAGAAGCAGGTGGGGCAGGGTGGTGGTAGGGGGGAAGCAGCCTCCCCGCTGAGCAGAGAGCCTGATGCGGGTTTTGATCCCAGGACCCTGAGATCATGACCTGAGCCGAAGGCAGAGGCTTAACCCACCGAGCCACCCAGGCGCCTCCTCCCTCCAAATTCTTGACATAAAATAATATTAAACTTGAAAGTACATAAAAGAAGGTTGAATTTATTTGAAATAAGTCATTTGTTTTTGGATTGAAATACCTTTTTTTTTTCAAAGATTTTATTTATTTATTTGACAGAGACACAGCGAGAGAGAGAACACAAGCAGGGGGAGTGGGAAAGGGAGAAGCAGGGAGCCCGATGTGGGGCTCGATCCCAGGACCCTGGGATCATGACCTGAGTCGAAGGCAGATGCTTAATGACTGAGCTACCCAGGCGCCCCTGAAATACTTTTTAAGTTGAAAATACTTTTCAGGCTTTCAAAATTAGTTTGTATAAAGATTTTTACACCTGAATTATCACTTGTTTCTGGCAATACTGGTGGGCGAGCCACCAAGTTTTTAATTAGGGTAAGACATCTCTCAGCTATTTGAGTTTATTCAAGTTGTGGTTCTTGTTTTACCCCTTTAAGGTTTAAAATTTTTTGAATTTGGCTCTTTTGAATGAAAATTCCCTACTTGTCCACCTTCAGCAGAAGCTGCTAAATATGAGGTTACCCTTTCATTACACTGTATAGTTCACATCCGTTGTTGGACCCTGCTAGATTACACGATGATACCCTTGGTTTTGAACCTTATACTGAACAGTTTCAGGATGTCTCTGATAAGGGAGGTGTAATGGCGCACCGGCGTGGCACTCCCATCTCAAGTGAGATCATGTGTGTGAAAGCATCTCTTGTAATTGCTCTTATATCACCATGAAGATGTTGGTTGTAACATCATTACTCATGAAATGCTTGCCCCTTTATTTGTGAGTTCTCTTGAGTGGATCTCTTGTTTTACTGCAGTGGACTTACTCATGGTCCTTTTTTCTTTCAGTTCTCCAGTGCTGATGAAGCAGCCTTAAAAGAGCCCATCATTAAGAGGTTTGAAGAAGAGGGAGACCCTTACTATTCCAGTGCAAGGTGGGAACCAGGGAATGACCACCTCCCTCATGCGCTCAATCTGGGCTGTGTGGGCGGCAGCCTTACAGAGATCTGGGCTGTTGGGTTGGTCCAGCTTTCATGGGAACCACAGCAGAACGTTCAGACACACTGAATTTTGTATTGTTATCTCTATAATGGGAATGTCTGCTGAAATATCACCCCTTACTTCCAGGCTGGGCTTTGCACCCACCACCATTGGTCTTGATTCCGCAACCCTCCCCTCTTTCTTCCTTATCCCGATTATAGGGGAAGTGTCTGGGCCTACAGGGGCTGAAAAGTTGAAGAGTTAAGGGTTACCTGGCTGTGTCGTTCTCAGGAATTTGTTCTTTTACCATTTTTGCTTCAACATGTGGATTCCTGTCATTCCACTCTCTTTGACTATTTGCTGTTTACCCCGTTTTGAACATGAGATTGGCTGGACACTCGTTGGCATTGCTGACAAGTGTGCGTGTGCATTCCGAAGGAGATTACTCACAGCCAGGGTCTCTGTGTCAACACCAAGTAATCACCTCACACGCCGTTGCAGCTCTTGGTTCTGTTTGTTTCTTACCCCGCCTAATGAGGTAATAAATGATCATGGCCTGCCCAGGCTGGAGACGGGCTGGTGTGTGTGCCTTCAGACCTCTGTTTTCAGCAACTTTAATGTTCTTCATTTGGAAGAATAATCTAAGCTTCCTATCCTCCTCTTATCCCTTGGGCAGATGGAATAAAGCAAATAACTATTTGTGTCTTTTAAAATTAGGTTACGCTGTGATTTATGTCATTTACTGGTGAAGGCAAACTGGAGAGGAAGGAGAGAAGAAAATAACAAATTAGAATCCATTCAGTCATCCAAACACAACTTCTGGGACAGGCGCTGCTCCTAGCACTGGGGGTATAAGGGCGGAACATACCTATTTTCAAGACCATAATTATTTCAGAATAAAAAGAACACTACTTGGCATCTTTAAAAAGCCCCTTTCTCTTCTCATTAATACATATTTTCGCCAGCAAGTTTGCAGGTATATTTTGTTGTTGTGGGTCATTGATTCATTGAGTTAAGACCAAAGTATTTTATAGTCTTGGAGACAGAAACATTGTCTTGTTTACCATCACTTAAACAGACTTCTGTAGTAGCCAGTAAAAGCAAAGAGGAAATAGAAAACCCTAAAAAAAATGTTTAAGAGAAAATAATAAATTGTAAGCTCATCTCCAGTTTTTTAAAGCTTCTCTGTAAGATTGTGAGTGAAATTCACAAGGACAGTTGAAATATTAAACTTTGAAAAATAGTGAGCCATTAATAAGTTTTTCAGCCCTGGCTAAGTCATCTTTTGAAAAAGACCGAACCCCTTATTATTTTCATGCTTACATCAGCGTTATTATTTAAATGGACTGTATTCAGGGCAGGAGAACATATGGCCCAGATAGATTTATCTTCGGAAATAAATATTGTAAGACACAAAGGTTTTTCTGTTAATCTGCGGATACGTAACTCTTCTGTTGAAACACTTGGTGGCAGGGGGACAGCAATTTTCTTTCCAAGATGAAAGGATTTTCAAGCCAGGTTTAGTAAATCTCAGCTTAACAAGAAGCTTCTGTGGTCCGTTTCATCTCTGCCATGGTTGGACCTGTCTTTTCAGAGAACCCTTTTTTTTATCACTGCTCTGACCTTCTGTGTTTCTCTTAATCCTTCCTCTTACAGGTGCAGCATGCCCATTTTCTTCTGCTCACTTCTTTTTGCTGTCCAGACTTTTTCAGGTGTTTGATTAGTGCTTCTTACCTGAAGCGGTCTTATTCATGGCCATCATGAAGGAGGCCCTGGCATCACTGTGCTCCCTGGACTCTTCTGCCGTTGGCTGCAGAAGGGAGTGTAATCAATTGACCTGGTTATGCATGACAAGGGTGGCCTTCCCTTATTGGCTGTTGATACTTCAGGGTCCCTATTATGAATGTTTTATGAGCAAAGATTTGATTCATGGTCTGTCGATATAAGTATGGTTTAATAATTGATGCTCTTGTCCAGATACTGCAGGCAGTTTGTTTAAAGAAAGCCGAACTGCCACCTACTAATGACCTTTAAAAAATAGTATTTCTCATTCATTTTTCTTTATAAAATTGAGGTTGTCGGTGAAAAGCAAACACATTCCTACTTCAGAGTTTCTTTTGTAAGCAGCTTAAAGCAATTACTTACTTTCCTATTGTAGCAAAAAATAAAGGACTTATATTGAAGGTATTTTATTAGCCAAATGTGGTGAAGTCTCTTCAGTAATTGTCATTATTTCTTAAAAGCATGGGAGTTTGGGGGAATACACCTTTTCCGGTAGAGACTTTGGTTTGAGATTACCTGGGTTCCTGGGCCTTTCCGTATTAATAACAGGAACACATCAACTTGTGCAGTTGGTTTGGCAGAAGAGGAACAGGAGACATTTTCCTGGAATATGTAAAATATTTTAAAATCAAGGAGTATTCTGAGGTTTCTTGAAACAGTTCCCAAAGCCATAGCTCACTCTAACGTTCTGTGAGGGCCTGGGATGAAAGTCCTATCATTTTTCTCTCTCCTTTCCCCTCCTTTGAAGGCGGTTTCAGTTGTGAGAAAGTAGTACATGGGAGCTCAGCAGTAGATTCCTCTAGGACCTGAAGAAAAACCTTAGTGTTTCTGGATGTAAATTGTGTAAATGGTTGTTTGGTGATGGATTCCTAATGAGTTATGTTTTGTTCTTTTACCAGGCTGTGGGATGATGGGATTATTGACCCGGCAGACACCAGACTGGTCCTGGGTCTCAGTCTTAGTGCGGCGCTCAACGCACCAATCCAGAAGACTGACTTTGGCATCCTGAGGATGTAACTAGAATCCAAAGCATCTTCCATGGGACGTGCACCAAAAATGGATGTCCTAGTAGCCTTAAAATTTTAGACTTTCCCAACATGTGGCTGTTACAGTGGAATTGTTTCCTGAACACAGTGCATTTTACTTTTCTACCTTAAAAAAAAGTGAGGATATTTGTTTGATGTATTTTAATTCTTTGTCCATTTTCTTAGAGAAATTTTTCTGCGGCCCAGATTTACAATCCATAAAATGAAGAGAATAACTTAGTTAGCCTTTTTAACCCACATGTAGTGTGAAAAGTTCCCTAACCTATAAATTCCAGGGATGATTGAGGTTGTTCACAGAAAGTTGTTTTTCCACCGAAATGATTGCTTTGGTGATTATGCATGATGCTATTTTAACACACACAGCTTTTAAAAGCATCTATTACTTTGCCTCTCAGCCACCATCCTGCTCCTTCCCCTAACAGTCAGACTTGCTGCTGTCTGCTCGGGGGCGGGGGGGGGGCTCCCTTTCCTCCCCATCTCTCTTCATCCCTCTCCTCACTGACTTCCACTGCCAACAGCCCTCTCCAAGGTTGGCCTCCATGTTGCTGAAGCCAGTGGGTTCTTTCCCGATGTTACTGGACTGAATTCTCACGAAGAGCAGTTGAACACTTGTTCCTAGCAGTGCTATCCTTAGCTTCCAGACTGTAACTCTAGGTTTTCTAGCAAACTCTTTGGCCCATTTTGTTCTGTCTCCTTTGCCAGGCCCTTTTCCTCCACACGTTTCTCTCCCACCCCCTTCTCCATTTGTCCTGATTTTTCATTAGTAAAACATAAATAGATTCTGATTCTGAAAGATACAAAAATAACACAAACGTATCTCCTCATTCTTTTTAAAAAATTGTGGTAAAATATATATATAACATAAAATGTACCATTTTAACCATTTTTAGCTGCACAGTTCTGTGGCATGAAATCCAGTCACACGGCTATGCAACCGGGCCACTGTCCAGCTCCAGAACTTTTCATCCTTCCAAACTGAAACTCTGTTATGAAACTCCCCATTTCCTCTCCTCAGCCCTTGGCCCTCTCTTCATTCTTAAATGTAGGTGTTCCTCATGGTTTGGTTTATTCTCATCAGGTCATTTCAGCCCTTATGGCTTCGGTTGCTGTCTGAATGTGGATGATTCCTGCATCGACACTGTTCTCCCTGAGCTCCAGACCTGTATATCTTATCAGGTCTACTGGATGTCTGCACCGATGGTCTTATAGGAACCTCAGATTCAATCATCAAGGTCCATTGATTTTGCCTCCTATCTCTTGAATTCCCCCTTATTTTTGTCTTTCACTACCATGGGCTTTAGAAGTGGTCTCCTGCATCCACTCTTAGCTAGTACTGCCTCTCTCGTACTGTGAGATGAAGATGACCATTCTAAGTGTGCATCTGGTATGTTCCTCCCTTGCTTAAATGTCTCACTGGTTTCCTATAGAAGTACCAGACCCCTCATGCTCTGTAGGACCACGATCATCACATCCCTTCTTCTGTCTCAGCTATGACTCTTCCTCATGCTCGAATGCTCCAGCTCTTCTAGATTTCTTATTCCTTGAACCTATAGAGTCCTTCCCACCTTGGGGTCCACCACCCAGAGTTCCCTCTGCCGGTACCATTCTACCTTACCTTAAACACTTACCTTTTTGTCTGTTTGACTCCCCTGGGCTGGATTAGATACTATGTCCTCTTGTAAAGCACCAGCCACTTTCTCTGTGTAACATATATATGAGAAACATAAATATTTCTTTAATATTGGCCTCCTGCTAGAGTGGAAGCTCTCTGAGAGCAAGGATGTCCCGTTTAGCCTGCATCTCTAGTCCCTAGCACTTGTAGGTGCTTACATGTTTGTTGAATGGATGAGAAAAGCCAGATTTTAATTGATGTCTTCAGACCACATTACAATGAAGTGATTGATTGTATCATCTAATACAACTATCCAGTGCTTTCCTAATAAAATTAATATTTCAAACATTGTGTGTGATGTTCAATATAGGCAGCATTTGTGTGTCAGAAATCAGTTTAATTTTTTGACATGTGTACAGGTAAATGCTCACAGTTCAGAGATAGGCCGCATTTTCAGGATGTTGGACGAGGTCATTGAGAGGACGTCCCCTCCCTTTTCCTTGGAAAGTCCCTCCCCCCGCTCCGCCCACTGTTCCTGTAGCGGGAGCCATTTCAAGAACATAGCCTTCGGAGAGTAAGGAGTTGCTGAGACCATCTGAACACAGTTAAGGCCTCTTGATAAACAAGATTCTGGCCCACAGGTGTGGAGATGATCTCATGTGGTGGTGGTCGCAGACCACGCTCGCAGAATGGCATTGCCTTGGTTACTAGCGTGGAGGGGCCTGCTTCTCTCTCCTGTTCCTCCCTTGGCCTCCCTGTTCTGGAGCATTTTCGAACCAAAAAAGGGACATGGTAAGCATTTTAAAATAGTAAATAATATTAAAGTTTCCGTTAAAATTTACATCCATGTCAGAAAACAATTTTTTTTTTAATCAAGAGTAGGTAATAGTTCTTTGCTACTAATCATCAACAAATCAAAGATGGGTGGATTTTTTTTAGGAGTGTTTTTACCTCTCTAAAAACTGTTTTCTCTAAAAAGAGCACCAGCACCACCAGCACCACACTTAAAATAGTTAAATTATGTTACATAGTTTATCTTAAAAAAAAAGTCATTGTTTTACCAAAATGGGAAGCATTTTCGTCTGCCCCCTCCCAGCTTTACTGACACATAACTGACCTATCACAGGTAAGTTGAAGGGGTACAATGTGATTTAATACACGCCTATTGTGAAATGGTTATAGTGCGGTTACCTAACACATTCACCTCACAGAAATTTTTGTTTGGTAGGGAGAACGTTTTTGTTTTTCTCCATTTCAGTTCTTATAAATGAGAATTGCAGTCAGGATAATAGGAGTAACTTCAAATTTTAAGACTCATGCAGCTAATTAATCTAAATTAGCTACTCTAGGTACTTACAGAATAAAAGATAAAATTACATGTATTTTTCAGTTTTCAAGGAAAAAGAATTCAATATATATATATTTTTTATACTACCAGTAGATGTTATTGAATGTGCAAGTAAAAGTTATAATTTGCCAGGTGTGCTTGCTTATGTGTAAGGCATAACTATAGAGGCTCGTATGACATTTACAGGGGTAGGTAAATGGCAGGTTTTTCCATGACTTCCTAAGATTTTTGGGGGGAGAGGTCACATAGTCCTTGTTTGTTCTGAAATGTGTTTGTTGGTGTTTTGGGAGGATGATTGCTTATTATTCTAGCCAAAGCCATTTCTTACAAATCTTAATTACTGGTTCTGAAATTCAGTATTTAGAAGGAGAATGAACTAGATAATCATGGTCTCTGGTTATTTATAACATTTCTTTGCAAATGTGAGAAGTTACAATCAGTATCTAATAATGACATGTTTTTATTGGTTTAACAAAAAGTCGTACCACTGAACACTTAAAAAAATATTTTTAAAAAACTTAATGTGTCTGAAATTCTCTTGTATGTAGAATCAGAATGCTAGGGGTAAAGTTGCTCTTGGAGCTAAATGTAATTTATACTTTTGACCTTTCTAGGCAAACGTACATTCCAGGTGAGGTCTGTAGTCAAACTAATTGATGATCCATTCTGAGATACTTGGGAGGGAACATGGCCTGCTATGAATTGTACTGGGGAAACAGGTGTGAGCAGATTGGGACCTGTGGTTGCTCTCTCTAGTTCATTATCCCGAAGTACCGAAGGATGTCAGGTTTCAATATCTCCTTAAAAGCCACTCTTCCAGATACCTGCTTTGTAACTTTTTTATGGCTTAAAACAATACAAGTCTATTCTGTTCTAGTTATGGAGGTCAGAAGTCTAGAATCAAAAGGTTGGCCAGGCTGTGTTCACTCTAAAGGCTTTGAAGGGTAAATCGATTTCCTTGTCTTTTTTAGCTTCTATAGGTCGCCTGCCTGTTTTGTAACTCTGATTACAGATTTCAGTGTTCTGTCAAACACATGGTATGTGTTAGCATTCTGAGAGCCCTTTAATCCATTCAGGAGGAGAGTTCACCACGGGGTAGGGGCAATTTTAGTTTTCTGTAGCACCCAGCATTTCAGTGTGTCTGGCTGCTTTTCCTTTCGCAAAGGTGACCCAAATCACAGGTTTGTGCTACTTGTTAGGTTAAGAGAGAAGTGTTGGGGTGCCTGGGTGGCTCAATTGGTTAAGATTCCGACTCTTGATTTAATCTCCAGTCATGATCTCAGGGCCTTCAGATTGAGTCCTGCATGGAGTCTGCTTAAGAGTCTCTCTCTCTCAATGAATCAATCAAAAACAAATTAATAATAAGCAATAAATAAACAATAAAATAAACAATAAATAAATAAAATCTTTAAAAAATTGTCTGAGGGAGAACAAAGTCTTAGAAGGTTGTGATATAACAGAACTGACTGAAAACATGACCAGAACTACTTGTTAGAAGTGGGGAATTAAAAAAAATTAATGTGTAATTCAGCAAGTGTTAATTGAAAAGGTTAAATGAAAAGGTAGAGTTTTGGAATGCTAGGGCTACTTTCAAGAGGTTTCTGTAGGAAATGAATTATACATTTTTCAATAGCAGTATTGTACTCCTATGTTGTAAGGTAATGAAAATGTTTTATAATTTATAATGTAAAATCATTTTTTTAAAAGATTTTATTTATTTATTTGACAGACAGAGATCACAAGTAGGCAGAGAAGCAGGCAGAGAAAGAGGAGGAAGCAGGCTCCGTGCTGAGCAGAGGGCACGATGGGGGGCTCGATCCCAGGACTCTGGGATCATGACCCAAGCCGAAGGCAGAGGCTTTAACCCACTGAGCCACCTGGGCGCCCCAATAATGTAAAATCATTTTTTAAAGAAAACTTAGAAACAGTGAAGAAAGTGAAAATTCTCCATAATTTCACCACCCAGAGATAGCCGCTATTACTAATTTCATGTATAGACTGTGCTATTCTTTTTTTCCTATCTGTGGAAATTTTTTTCACACACACAAAGTTACTCTGTTACCTCCATTTATAGTTAATGTCCTGTAAACGTATTAGCATGTTTCCATGTCAGGTGCTGCTTCATCTACAACAATTGTGATGTTGCACAATGCTACAATGCTACGTTGTATGGACATCCTATTTGATTTAACCACTCCCCTACTGTTGGATACTTAGGTTGTTTCTGGCTTCTCACTATTATAGATAATGCTGCAGTAAATACTTGCAGTGATATATATATATATATATATATACACACACACACACACACATATATATATATCATATATCATATCTTAATTCTGACAATTCTTAATTCTTAATTCTTACAATTCTTAATTCTTAATTCTTACAATTAATATATATAATATATAAATATATATACAATTAATATATATATATATCTGTGATTATTGGTATAAATCCCTAGAAGTGAGATTGTTGGATCAAAGTATATGGAGAGTTTTAAGACCCATATTGCTAAATTCTGTTCTATAAACATATATTTAAGATATAATTATTGCTGCATGTAATAATGACTCTGGTGCTTTCAAATGCTGCGGTGACTTCCAGTAGAGGTTAATTGTTTAGAAAACTAGTGATTTTGTTAATTTTTAAAAGTTGTGTGTAGGTAGCTGTGTCACATTAGTAACAAACTGTGAAGACTCAAAATGCGTGGGTGGCATCGTGGTTGTGGAAGGACTGGGAAAAGGTGGGGAGAAGGCTAGTTAATCCGTAGTTCTGTTACCAAAAAGCTATGTGAACTTGAGGAAGATGGGCGGGGACCAAATTCAGCCTCTCTGACCTTGCAGTTGTTTCCTTCTCTCTGTCCAGTTAGTCAAGTTTTCTTTCCATCTCCGCTTTCTTCCTGCTTCTTGTGGGGCAAGTGGCCTGAGAGGGGTGAGGATTGGAAGCAGGGAAAAGTCTTTGAAGGTGGGGATCTAATAGAGAACTTAGAGAGAAAATGAGACCAGACCAACTTGTTAGAAGTAAGTTGGATAAAGGGGTGCCTGGGTGGCTCCGTTGGTTAAGCCTCTGCCTTCGGCTCAGGTCATGATCCCAGGGTCCTGGGATCGAGCCCCGCATCGGGCTCTCTGCTCAGCAGGGAGCCTGCTTCCCCCTCTTTCTCTCTGCCTGCCTCTCTGCCTACTTGTGATCTCTGTCTGTCAAATGAATCAATAAAATCTTTAAAAAAAAAAAAGAAGTAAGTTGGATAAAAAAATACAATATGCTGAGAATGATGATGATGATTAAAGATTTTACTTATTGAGAGAGAGTGAGCAAGAGAGCTGGGGGAGGAGCAGAGGGAAAGGGGGAAGTAGATTCTCCACTGAGCAGGGAGACCCACGAGGGACTCCATCCCTCGATCCTGGGATCATGACCCGAGCCAGAGGTCGTCACTTTACCAACTGAGCCACCCAGTCACCCCTGTCATCATCATCAAATCATTATCATTGTCGTCATTATCATTATTACTATTCTGCACACAAGTATGCACCAGCTGACTTGGTGAGACTGAGGTGGAGACCACTTGCCAGGAGGATGTTCTTGAACTTTGTCAGCTTTTTTTTTTTTTTTTTTTTAAAGTGACCAGACATTTACTGAAGGCCTACAGTGTGTCTGGCTTTTGGATAGAACACAGAGTAAACAGGGCAGTTAATACTTACACAAACAAGTACAGCATGGCCCTCTCCTTGTGTACCCCGGGTCAGTGACTTAGTGAGCATTTTCGCCTGCTCAGTCCCATTCATCGTCTTTCAGTACATGCCCCCTCATACTCCTTGGGAAACTACCCCCTCCTGTTCCCTGCAGTCTTGGCGAGTGTCGAGCAAAGAGCTCAGGTTCCTAGCGGAGAGCTGGGCCCTTCATTGGGGCTTGGCCGGGCTCACTTGAGTCGTTTGATTCTCGAGCGGAGGGAGAAGCGTGGAAGACAGCCGGCCCTGTGTTGTTCTGTGGAGTGTTAGAGGCCGCTCGTTCATTCTCGCTCTACGGCCCTGACACCTCCCTGGTTACTAAGACTCTAGGTGTGAGGTGTCCTGGCATCTTGTATTCTTCTAGCAGTCCTTTTAAAATAAACTTGCCAGAGTCAGGCTCCAGGGCTTGTAGCCCCAAATACTAACTGGTGGCATGTCCTGAAGACCAAGGTTAAAATAAGTTCCTCTGCATTTTCAACTATGATGAAAGCTTTACTGCCAGCGTTCTTAAATAAGATTTTTTAAAAAAAGATTTTATTTATTATTTTGACAGACAGAGATCAGAAACAGACAGAGAGGCAGGCAGAGAGAGAGGGAGGAAGCAGGCTCCCTGCTGAGCAGAGGGCCCGATGCAGGGCTCGATCCCAGGACCCTGAGATCATGACCTGAGCCGAAGGCAGAGGCTTAGCCCACTGAGCCACCCAGGCACCCCACTGCCAGCGTTCTTAAAGAGGACTTTTCAGCATTGAAACCAATGGGACATTGCAAAACATTGTCCATAATCTCTTTTGAAATGTTAACAAATTGCATGTATTCTGTGGATGTTTGCAAGGACTTGTGGGGCTCCTTTTTAAATTTAGGACATATTGGCATCTTTACTTTGCCTTGATATTGATGTGGCTGGTCTTCTGATCTTCTCTATCCACCATGAGGGATATAGGAAAGAGAACCAGAGGATCAAGTTCCTAGACCAGAGCACTCTAAGTAAAGGAACAATGCAGTTTTGGAACTGAGTCGTAATTTAAATCCATACTAGAACAGATTTAGTATTCCTAGTAAGAGAACTGGAATTGCTTACTGGACATCAAGATCAATTTGTTATCGAGGGATTTGGGTTCTCATTCAGATGGTGGTCCTAACTACTTGTCCCATATTGGGCTGGTCTTTCCTGGTCTCAATATAGGGTGGGACTTGTTTAGTTTTCTACCCTGGTTTCACATTAGAATCTGCTGAAGAGGTTTAAAAAATGATTGAATCAGAATCATTGGGGAGTGTGGGATATTTTTTTAAAAGCTCCCCATCACTGCTCTAGAACAATGGTTCTTATAATTCAGCTGCTATCAGAATCTCCTGGAAGACTTCTTAAAACACAGATTGCCAGAAAAATAGATAAATAAAACATTGATTGCTGGGGCTCTACCTCGGAGTCTGATCCTACTGGTCTGGAGTGGGCCCCAGAATCTGCATTTCTCACATGTTTCCAGCTGATGCTGACAGTTCAGGGGTCATTCTTTGAGAACCACCGATGGCTCTAGTGGTCTTGAAATTTCTTCCTAGCTCTAAAATGTTAGAGTTCTAAGATCAATTTCTGCTTTGGTGATGGTATCACTCTTGTATATTTTTGGTTAGGTCATTATATGTTTGTCTTTCTCCCTCATTTTCAGGGTGGGATGAATTTGTCTTGGCTTCTTAGTCACTGGTTCACAGCCAAGGCTGAAAGTTAGAATCACCTGAGGAAATTTGCTTTCAAAAAAATCCTGTTGTGGGGCACCTGGGTGGCTCAGTGGGTTAAAGCCTCTGCCTTCGGCTTGGGTCATGATCCCAGAGTCCTGGGATCGAGCCCCCCATCGTGCCCTCTGCTCAGCAGGGAGCCTGCTTCCCCCTCTCTCTCTGCCTGCCTCTCTGCCTGCTTGTTATCTCTGTCTCTCTGTCAAATAAACAAATAAAATCTTTAAAAAAAATCCTGTTGCCCACGCGGGACTCCCCATAACTAAATCAGACTCTTGGGTTAGGAGGCAGGTCTCAGTAAATTTCAAAGTTCCTTTAAGCGATTCCAGTGTGCAGTCTGAGCTGAGGGTTGTGTCACAGGGTGAGGCTACATCAGGGGATTTCAAAATGGAGCAACTCTTCATTTCAGGACTCTTGCGTGGACTTAAAATCTTAAATTTTAGGTTGTATAAATGTTTTTGAAGGTACAGTTCACAGCCCCAGTGAAGATTTGCCTTATTTTGACTTCTGTATGTGCCTCATTTTAGGTTAGCTGCAGAAAGTACTTAAACAGAAATTTCTAATGAGATGTATCCAAGGTGATAGAAATGAGATCAGAGCAAAAACATTCACAAAGCTGAAGCAGGAAAATTATTTTTACGTAATGGGCCATAACAGCAGCTGACATTTTGCCTCCACAGACTGTTTTCTGAATCATCTCTTTCTGCCCTGTTGCCTTTGCTGTGACTTCTCAGTGGATTACACAGAGCATTTGAGCCTCTGATGACTTGTCAGTTCCTCAGTCCCAACCAAGCTTAACCAGACAAAAAAGAGGAATAATTATCAACATGGATGGTTGATAACTTGAGATTACATTGAAAACATTTTTGTTCTTGTGGCAAAATATAACTTAAAAATTTCTGTTTTAACCACTCCCAAGTATACAGTTCAATGGCATGAAGGACATACCCACTGCTGTATAAACCTCACCACCCCCTAGCTCTAGAACTTACTATTCCAAACAGAAACTCTGTACCCCTTAAACACTAACTCCCCATTTTTCCCCTTCCCCAGCCCCTAGCAACACTATTCTGCTTTCCGTCTCTATGAATTTGTCTGTTCTAGGTATTTTATGTAAGTGAAGTCACAAAATACTTATCCATTTGTGTCTGGCTTATTTCACTTAGCATCGTGTCCTCAAGGTTCATCCAGAGATTATTACTGATGGATGATCAGTGTCACAATTGAGTTAAGTCCATAAAGGTAAAGGTCCTGTTCCAGTTAAACACACAGGCGTTGGAGGGCACTCCAATCTCCCTGGAGCCCTCAGGCGTTCCTGTGGGTGGGCCGAGGTGGGTTGCACTTGGTCCTGCTCTCAGCAACCACGTTCCCCATACTTGCTCAGCCCAGAAACCCCGGTGTCCTTGTGACTCTTTGTTCTTTACCCAGACATGCAATTGCCCCAAACATTTTATTGTTTCTACCTCTCAAAGAGCTCCCCAAATCCTCCTCCTTTACCACTGAATGGGTCTCAGCTTAGACCACCATCTGGTCTCACTTGGGGAAGTATCTAGCCAGTCTCCTAGCCAGTATCCCTGCCATCAGGCATTATTTCATTAATTCACTCAACAGGTATCCTATTTTTTTTAATTTTTTTTTTTAAGATTTTATTTATTTGCCAGAGAGAACACACACAAGCAGGCAGAGAGGCAGGCAGAGGCAGCGAGAGAAGCAGGCTCCCTGTCGAGCAAGGAACCCGATGCGGGACTCGATCCCAGGACCCTATCCCAGGACCCTGGGATCAAGACCGGAGCCGAAGGCAGCGGCTTAACCAACTGAGCCACCCAGATGTCCCTCAACAGGTATCCTATTATGTGAACATTTCTTATTAGCACTGAGCTGACCTCTTAAGTCTTGGGCAGAGCCATTTGAGACATTTGTCTCCAGTAAACCTGATGGTACTCAAGCATGTCTGATTCTAGAGTCTAACTACTCCCAGTCCATTCATTGCTTTCCAATAAAGGATGGAATAAAGATTCAGAACTTTTGACAGGTGAAATTAAGGGTTCAAAACAACAAGTGGAATTTTGAGAGGAAAAAGTACAGAGTCTTAAATCTAAATTCAGAACATTAGAGAGCTTATGTAGAGAACCAGGGAAACTTGACTTTGAAACAGCTCCTCTGGGTGGTATGTGTGTGTGGGGCAGATGCTGGAATTTTGGTTATCAGCAAGCTTGATACAGGCTCACTGTGATGAGACTATCTTATAAGTGCTTGCCCCATTTCAGGCTGCACTAATTAAAATTATATGTTCTGATATTAATGCATATACTTTGGCCTGATCCTCATCTTCGGCTCGATGAAGACAAGCTGCACTCCGTGAAGTACGTTAAGAAACTAGAGGGCATGCATGGCATTGGTTCTGAGCCCTAAGATCTGGGTCTTAGCTGTGCTGGGGAAGTATGTAAAAATACAGATTCCTGAGATCCACCCTTGAATACTTTCAAGTCCTTCTAGGTTGGGTACCACAGAGAGGGGAGACATGAACAGCATGGTCTAGGAAATACTGGAGGAGGTGGGTAGTTAGCTTTGAGAGGACTATGGGGAGATGAAAATGCAGATGCCAATCTAGTAGGTTTAGGATAAGGCCTGAGATTCTGCATGTCTAGTAGGCTTGCACTGAAGCCAATACTTCTGGTCTGTGGCCCACACTTGGGCAGAGACTGTAGGGGATTCTGGCACAGGTTGGCTAGATGACCTTGATGCTCTCTCAGGTCCAGGGAGCTATTCAGCAAACGTTCGTCAGCTGTTGATGGAGAAAACAAGTTACCAGAACTACACTGGAATCCTTCCAAACTCATGATGTGGAACATGCTTTCATTTCTTCAGTCAATGCTTAGATTTCTCTAGAAACTAGATATTACAGATGAGTGATCAAGAGCATGAGCTTCGGAATCACATCAACTTAGGTTTGCTTTCCCCATTCATAGGTTGTTATTTTCCCAATTTATGGTCTTATCTGCGCCTCATTTTCCTCATTTCTAATAACTTCTCACTGGGTGTTTATGAGCATTTAATGTATGAAAAGTGCTTGATGGAGAGCAGGTACTTGACAGGTGTTGCCCATGATTATTTTCATAAATTTACTCATTGAAGCATGCATTGGTACCTTTCCTACAACTCCTGTATCTTTGGAGGATTCCCGAGAT
The DNA here is from genome assembly GCF_963455335.1 of Martes martes. NCBI lineage: Eukaryota > Metazoa > Chordata > Mammalia > Carnivora > Mustelidae > Martes > Martes martes. The sequence goes on along the minus strand of NC_137892.1, from coordinate 68,785,129 downwards.
CTCTGCAAATGTCATAGAGCCTGTGCGTGAGCTCTCAGAGCACCAGCATTCTCTCTAGATTTTGGTGAGCTTACTGGAAATACTTCTTTTGTGGGTCTCCGATCTTTACTGTTGACATTTTTTTCTTTCAAGATATTCTTTCAATTCAAGTTTGTTAAGAAATAGTGTATTATTAGTTTCAGGTATAGAGGTCAGTCATTCATCAGTTGCATGTAACACCCAGTGCTCATTACATCATGTGCTCTCCTTTTTTTTTTTTTTTTTAAAGATTTATTTATTTATTTATTTGTCAGAGAGAGAGAGAGGAGCGAGAGTGAGCACAAGCAGACAGAGTGGCAGGCAGAGGGAGAAGCAGGCTCCCTGCCGAGCAAGGAGCCCGATGTGGGACTCGATCCCAGGACGCTGGGATCATGACCTGAGCCGAAGGCAGCTGCTTAACCAACTGAGCCACCCAGGCATCCCTCATGTGCTCTCCTTAATGCCCATCCCCCAGTTATCCCCTCCTCCCGCCGCAACCCTCAGTTTGTTCGGTAAAGAGTCTCTTCTGTTTTGTCTCCTTCTCAGTTTTCATTTTACTTTATTTTTCCTTTCGTTCCCCTATATTCATGTTTCTTTTCTTAAATTCCACATATGAGTGAAATCATATGGATTTGTCTTTCTCTGACTGAATTCACTTAGCATAATAGATACTAGTTCCATCCATGTTGCAAATAGCAAGATTTCATTTTTTGTTGGCTGAGTAGTATTCCTGTGTGTGTGTGTGTGTTTGTGTGTGTGTGTGTGTGTGTGTGACAAAACTGGGCTATTTCCATAGTTTGGCTATTGTAGACATTGCTGCTATAAACACTGCTATAAACACTGGGGTGCATGTGCCCCTTCAAATCACTATTTTTATATCCTTTGGATACAATTTCTGGGTCGTAAGATAGTTGTATTTATAACTTTTTGAGGACCCTCCATACTGTTTTCCAGAGTGGCTGCACCAGCTTGCATTGCCACCAACAGTGTAAGAGGGTTCCTCTTTCTTTGCATCCTTGCCAACACTTGTTGTTTCCTGACTTGTTAATTTTAGCCATTCTGACTGGTGTGAGGTGGTATCTCGTGGTTTTTGATTTGTATTTTCCTGATGCCGAATGATGCCAAGCATTTTTTCATGTGTCTATTGGCCATTTTTATGTCTTCTTTGGAGAAATGTCTGTTCATGTCTTCTGTCCATTTCTTAACTGGATTTTTAACTTTTGGGGGGTGTTAAATTTGATAAGTTCTTTATAGATTTTGGATACTAGCCCTTTAATGATATGTCATTTGCAAAATTCTTCTCCCATTCTTTAGGTTGCCACTTAGTTTAGTCAACTGTTTACTTTCCTGTGCAAAAGCTTTTTATCCTGATGAAGTCCCAGTAGTTCATCTAAAAGTAGTAGTTTATCTAAAGAGTCTTATTCACTCTTGACATAGCCAACCCCCCTGACCTTTTTTAAAAACCCTTTTGGGGGCACCTGGGTGGCTCAGTTGGCTGTCTGCCTTCAGCTCAGGTCATGGTCCTAGGGTCCTGGGATGGAGACCCTCATGCTCAGCAGGGAGTCTGCTTCTCCCTCTCCCTCTGCCCCTACCCCCTGCTTATGTACATTCTCTCTCTCTCTCAAAAAATCTTCCAAAAAAACCACTTTGTGATCATATAAGTCTTCTAAGTACTTTTGTTGGTTCCCTGTCCTTTAGGCTTAAAATTTAAATGTTGTTCCTTGGCATCCCTGAGTGTTCTGGACTTGGCTTAATTTTTTTAGAATTAAAAAAAAATCAAATACTATTTACAAATTGTTAAAAAAGAGCTAGTATGAACAGGCTTGTCATAGTTCCCCGATTCACATTTGTCATCTATTCCTTATCCACAGAATTGTAAGCAATTTTGTTTTGTTCTTTGGGTGATATCCCTATGTAAGTGCTTGCATTACAATTTCTTTTCAACTTTAGAAATTGCCTATTTAATTCTTGCTCTAAGAAATCAAAATTTTAGCTCACTTACACAACTTCTTCTCTCCTCGATACAGTTTCTCTCCCCTTCTCCCCACAGGTTCATAATCTTGTATCTATAGTTTAAAAAATCACAACGTTATGAAATCTGAGGACTTTTTTTTGTTTTTGAAAGTTTGGTGTCAAAATCCATTTGGCGGCAAATTAATTTTTTAAACTATCCCATGTATGGTTAACTGTGATGAAGCATTCACTGAAGCAAATACCTTTGGGGAGTGGGTGGGTGCCATCCTTGACCACTGTGGCAGTATTGATGATGAAAGAGGATGGTAGCCTGGGATGGATTCTTCTGGGAACTTTGGATCACGTACAGAAAGAAAATGACAAGATGGGATGTTTCATTTCTTTCTTTCTTTTTTAAGATTTATTTATTTATTTATTTGACAGGGGGAGAGAGAGAGAGAGAGAGCGATCACAAGTAGGCAGAGAGGCAGGCAGAGAGAGGAGGAAGCAGGCTCCCTGTCGAGCAGAGAGCCCAATGCGGGGCTCGATCCCAGGACCCTGGGATCATGACCTGAGTCGAAGGCAGAGGCTTCAACCCACTGAGCCACCAGGCACCCCGGGATGTTTCATTTCTAAGCTCTAGTTATAGAGAACCAGAGAACTTTTGTGGTAGCCATAAAATAATTAATTTCTTACAGCTACAGAGCCAATCTTGCTGAAAACGAAACTCAAACTTCACTGAATTCATAGTCCTGCCATGACTCTATTGTGAGAGTTAGAACATTGAGAAGTAATGTCAGGGGACATCTGATGGGCTTGGATGGAGCTGACAATGTTGAATCCCCAGTTACTCAGAACTTGCCTTGGTGGTGGAAGAAGGCTATTTTTCTTCATCTGGGTAGACTAGCCTCTGGCTTGAAGACTAATAATCTTAGTTGGGGAAATTGCCTTATAAGAGGATGCCTGTTATCCTCCAGACTCACTCCAGTCTCTTCTTCTTGTCACTAGACCCATAATGAGAGAGAGAAGCACAAAGTATGGGAGGAAATAGCTAATACTGCAGAGGACTGTAGCCCCTGGTATCTGTATGCAGATATTGGCTCAGAAAATGTTTTTTTACTCATTACCAATTTGTAAGTATCACCAGAAGCAGTTTGCTTTTATCTAGTGCAACCAACAGTATCCAGAAACAATTTGCATCCCCCCCCTTTTTAAAAAAGATTTTATTTATTTACTTGACAGAGATCACAAGTAGGCAGAAAGGCAGGCAGAGAGAAAGGGGAAAGCAGGCTACCCAGACTCGGGGCTCGATCCCAGGACCCCGGGATCATGACCCGGAGCCGAAGGCAGAGACTTTAACCCACTGAGCCACCCAGGTGCCCCCTACCCCCCGTTTTTTTCTAAGTAGGCCCCATGCCCAGCATGGAGCCCAGTGTGGAGCTTGAACTCATGACTCTGAGGCCAAGACCTGAGCTGAGATCAAGAGTCAGTTCCACTGACTGAGCCACCCAGGAGCCCCTAGAAGCAATTTGCTTTTACCTAGTACAACCAACAGTGTATTTTCAATCTTGTCTTAGGAATATACCACCCGTCCTGCCTTCTCTCATAAGTCCACAAAAACTTTGGACATTTTGACATACAAGATTACAATGGATCACTATTTTTTTGTAAAAGATTTTATTTATTTGAGAAAGAGAGACAGAGTGAGCAGGGGGAGAGGCAGAGAGAGGAGGAGAAGCAAACTCCCCTCCGAGCAGGGAGCCCAACGTAGGGCTTGATCCCAGGACCCCAAGATCATGACTTGAGCAGCAGGCAGATGCTTAATTGACTAAGCCAGGCAGGTGCCCCACTGGATCACTATTTGGATGATCATGTTAATTAGATCTGATGAGCAGGAAGGAGCAAGGACTTAAGACACCTTAGGGAGACATATGGGAACCACAGGGTGGGAGATGCAGCCTGTGAACGATGAAAGATCTGTCTCCTTAATGAAGTTTCAGTGGGGGTAGGGGGTGTCCAGCTGAGGCAGCTCCTTCAAGGTGGAAAATAGATGGCTGTGTCCTTCATTGGCTACCAATAAGAGGAGGCACAGTCCTTGGTAGGACTTTTTGAATTTTGGAGTACATATATGTGAGTTTTAGTTTTGGTTAGTTAATAGAGCAAGAGAAGCATAATGGTCTGCTGCAGGAGTCGACCATGCATGGGAGATGGTTTGCTTGGGGAACTGAATTTGAGTGGATCCACAACTGATTTTTGCCCCCCTTGCTGCTTTCCTGCACACATTCTGGTGGCCAAGTATGGAGCCTTTTGCTGCAGAAGCTGTGGGATGCTTGACACCGCAGTCCGGCAACCCGCTTTATAGTTTGCCTGCAGTTCCGGTTCCTGTAGATAATGATAATTTGCTCCTTCGGGTACCTGTCTGGCTCTGCTTGGCAGCTTCCTGCTAGCCAGGAGAGCTTTGCTCAGCCTGTGGGGCAGCCTGAACATACTGATGACTTAATGCCCCAGGGGCAGCCCTCTACCAGAGAGCGATGGAGGGTTTTATTTTTTTTTTGACAAAGCCTTCAGCTCTGAAGTCTACCCTTCGTCCCCACTGGTATAGCTTTCCCGTGGCCCACAGCAGGAACCTTCATATTAACGTGCACTTGATGGGCTTTTCTCCCTTTCTGTCCCATTTCATTTTGCCCACTCTGTCATTCTGCTTTTTTGGAATCACCTTCCAAGTAAACTCCATGCACAGGAGTCTTTGCCTTGGGGTCTCCTTTGGAAAACTCCAAGCTTCCCTGGCTGTCAAGGGCTCTGCCCTTGGTAGCACTCTGTGCAGAGCGTGCCTTGCTTGGCTCGACTCCATCCATCCGCATCCTTTCCGGCGCTTTCATCCTCCGCGAGTTCTTTTGCATATCCACTGACAACCTCCGTGGTTGTCGGTTTCTTCCTTTCACACTCCTCCCTCTCATCTTATTGGTGTGATTGGTGTGCGGGGGTGAAGAGGCCCTTCTCCTGGCTTCCCTGGCCCTTTGTCAGTAGAAGTCGGCCTGATGTTTGTACCCAGATTTCCTGTTGTGCTGTCATTCACTGGTAACTCTATGGTCCTGGAACCCTCAGATCTGTTTCTTTCTTTTGCTCCTTTGCACATGCTCTCCTTCTGCCTAACATTTTATTCTCCTCGTCTGGCTGACAAACTCACTTCTTCTTCAAAATTTTATCCAAATGGGAGCTCTCCCATTACATTTCCTCTAACTTCCCCTCTCTCTTCAAGTACACACCGTCTGTCACTTTACATGATTGGGAGTTCTGCAAGGGCTAGGACTATCCCTCTTTGTTCATCGCTGTATTCCCAGTCTCTGGCACGGTGTCTGGCCTGGCACAAAACAGGTGCTTGCTAGATATTTGTTGAATGGACGAATAAATGCATTCCTTAAGGGTAAGGAAGTCACCTTGGCTGGACATGTCAGCACCTCGAAAGGGACCTGGTGCATGGGTGAACCGTTCCAGGGTGATCATAGGGGAGCTGTCTGTCTCCAACCACCAATTGGGTGAAACCCTTGCAAGACAAAGATTTGGGGCAGTCAGGGGAGCATGTGGGGGCAAAAGGTGGATGGTGGGGTAGAAGCAAGAAGTGAGGTTACTATATTCTGTCCCACTGTCTGTTCTGCTGTCACCTTGATATTGTTCCTGGAAGGAAGTTAATGTCGTGAGCTCTTAGTCCTCCATAATTCCTCTACCAAGGGTAGAGTGTGGAGGCAAAGATCTGGAGCTGAGTCTTGGGCTTGGTCATTTGTTAGTGTCATAATTTGGGGGCAAGTTATTAAAATTCTGTCTCTGTTTCATTGTTGTTAGTATTAAGTAAATATATATATTATTGTCTTATATTTATTTATAACATATTATTTGTTATATGTTATATATACGTGTACTGCATATAGTCACTTAGAGCCCATAGAGGGCACATGGTAAGCCTTAAGTGTCGGATAATAATAGAATAATTACCAGGTGGCTAAGGTAAGATTTTAGGAAGGGTGGCTTGCCTAAAGTCACAAAGGAAATCTGGGTTGGGTCTAAGAGTGATAACTGTATATGTTGAAATTGAAGAGCTGTTTTAAAAATCCCAGTTGCCAGGGGCCGGCAGCAACTGGCTTCATCTCCCTAAGCAAGAGGACTTGCCAGAGACACTCAGAGCTCTGCCTGCAACCAGGCAGCCAGATGGGATGATTCAGAAAGTCTGTTTGATTTCCGTCACTGGAACTCTGATACGTGTTTGGCATCAACAGCTGGATGTTCCCTAAAGGGCTTGTTCAAGTCACTGTGCTTGTGTGTCTGTGGACACACAGATGCAAAAGGGAACTGAGCCTTGGAAAGATCGATCCCTTGGTACTGGAAATGCCAGTGTAGTTCCGCTTTGGTTATCATACATCAAACCTTATTAAAAAGTGAATCCAAGCATGTTTCTTTGGTAGCGATAATATTACAGTGGGAGTCAGGGTGATGAATGTCAAAGCTTTAGGAGCCAAGCTTCTCTGGTTCGGTCTTGTGTTTGTGAGGAGGATCCTTGGATTTGATCCAGTTCTGGTCTCTCTGTGGACTATCTATCTACGTCCAGTTTCTTTAGCAATTGGCTCAGGTGGGTTTGGATGCCTCTCTATTTTGAGTTGAAAGGCAGGATAAAGGAGTTAGACCAGAGTTGAACTGCTGAAGGGCATTTTTATTTCTGGAAGAGCAGCAGTTGAAAGTGATGGAGAAGTCTGCCTGGACCTCTCAGGGATGGGTCCTTCGATCCTTGACACACCAGTTGTTTTGAATTGTGTATTTGCTGTCATTTACTATTTTTTGTTTTAAATTTAGTGTTCTAGGGTTTACCATGTGCCTCTTGTCTCATTTTCCTACCAGTAACATTAAGGTACTTTGTGACTAACATAAGAACCCTACACCAGTTTGGTTGCATTCTCTTCTGCCACCTTTTGTGATGTTATTGTCACAGCTTTTAATTTTACATCTGTTATAAAACCCACAGTACTTTGTGACTCCTTTAGGCTTTAAATTGTAGGTTTTTTTTTTTACATGTCTATAAAAAATAACAGAGAAGTTGTTTACCCGCATATTTACCATCTGATGCTATTCCTTCCTTTGTGTACATCTGAGTTTCCATCTGGAATGATTTTCCTTCACCCACAGAACTTCCTTAACATTTTTTTTTTTGGTTATGTGGGTCTGCTAGCAACAGAGTGTTCCAGCTTTCATTTTTCTGAAAATGTCTTTAATTCATCTTTTTGGGGGAGCAATAACTGTTGGATAAATATGTACATGGAGAAAATAAAATATATGCAACTGTTTAAAATAATGCAGAAAGATGCAAAGACATTTAGTCTGTATTAGTGGAAAATAGCAGGGTATGGAGAAGGATATCAGTAATGTCATTTTTGTATCAAAATTCTATGTGTGTATATATATATTTTAATATGTTTTTAAAATTTTATTTATTTATTTGACAGAGAGATCACAAGTAGGCAGAGAGGCAGGCAGGGGTTGCGGGGGGAAGCAGGCTCCCCGCTGAGCAGAGAGCCCAGTGCCGGGCTCGATCCCAGGACCCTGGGATCATGACCTGAGCCAAAGGCAGAGGCTTAACCCACTGAGCCACCCAGGTACTCCAAATTCTATGTATATTTAATCATAGAAGAACCCTGAAACAATAGACCCTGGAACATGAACAGTGGTGTATCAGTGAAATGTCTTCTTTTTGCATATGTTGTAATCTTCTGAAGTTGCTAAAACGAACCTGCATCCTTTTTACCAGAAGAAAGTAAAACGTGTTTGTTTTAACCTATTTGTCTTTTTCCTTCTAATGGGCTCACACTATTAAGATGAATAGCTTAATAAAATTTGTTTAAAAGTGAATGTCTTTTAAGCTGTATCTTAACAATGAAAATGCTAATAGATAAGATTTAAGCATGTTTGTGGATTCTGGGCTTTGCAGTATGAATGATGAGGGGAAAATAGGTACGTTTTGTTGGACTCCTGAGAAAACTGAAAGGGCAGTATGTTGACTTCATACATATTCATTGAAGTCGAGGAGATCTTTTTAAAGAAATAAAATATTAGAGACTAAGTTCAACCTCTTTCCTCATTTCCACCTCCCCATGTCTTGTTTCCCCCTCTTTCCCTAATGAACCACTTTCAGGAGTCAGATATTATCTTTTTCCAGTCCATTTTAAGATATTTTCACATAATGTATTTGTGTATTAGTAGTCAGTAGTAAGTATTATCATACATGTGCTCTTAAAGTTTCCATAAGTGATGTCTTACATAAAATTTTGTATCCTCCTCCTTTCCCACTCACATTTTATTTTGGCATCTGTCCATTTTGATTCCAATAGAGAAACAGACAGCAAAATGGATAGGATCACAGCATCTAGAATCAGACTGACTGGGTTGAATTCTAGTCCCTGCCATTACAAGTTGTGTAACATTGGGCAACTTTCCTGTCTTCTTGGTGCCTTAATTTCTTTATCTGTGAAATGTGAGTTTTAACCGTCTTAACTTTATTGGGTTGTTGGGAGGATATATTGGGCTAAAACACATAAAGCACTTAGAACAGTGCCTGATGTGGAAAGTGCTGGATAACTGCCATTTGTTATTGCTGCTGTTATTAAAGATTCCCCTGGCTGTCTATTTCTAGGACAAAGGTGTTGAGCTCTCTATTGGTAATAGATTTCCATTGAATCCCTCTTGTGTTCTCAGGCAAGCATTACGACATGTGAGTCGACTTGAAATTGTTAACTGTAGAACAGAAATATTGTGTAATATTCCACCATATCAATGTATTTCCTTAGGGCTGGATATTTAGGTTATTTCCTATGGTTTCTATGAAAAACTACTATAATACTCATCTGTGTACGGGGCTTTTTATGTACATATGGAAGAATAGAATCACTGGGTTGGGATTGAACTCGTCTGTTTAATGCCAAAGGACTGTATTACATTTGTACGTACATATCAAACTTAATAAATTTCAAGAGTAGTGATGACCCATAGCTAAGGAAAAATTCCCCAGAGATGAACATTGTCCCTGAGAGATAGCAGCCATCCAGAGGGGCTTTGGGCAAAGGAGACATTAAAATCTTCTCACTCTGTGAATGAATCCACATTGAGCGTTTAACTGAATGTGATACATTTGAAGACCAACAGGGGAAAAATATTTACAGGGATATTGTTCGCAGGAAGAGTTTAATTGCTCCAGGAATTGGGCTTACTAGGAAAAAAACCTTAAAAATTTTATCTATTTAATGGACCTTTAATTGTAGAGATTTGTTGCCGACTTGAACAAGTGGTGATTTGTGGGGACAAGAGTTTCGAAACATTATTTCTTTTGCCTTCTGACACAGTAAGTCTTAATACTGAGCCAAGAACCATTTAATTGTCTGTGTATCAAAGAGCTCAAAGATTACTGCATGGCGTGACTGAGTTTTAGACAAGTGGTGGAGTATTTCAAAATGTCAAATTAGTGAAGAGTTGCAGAGAAGGGAAGAAAGGGACAGATAGGAGAGAAGAGGACTTCACTGGTGGTGGGGGTGGGACATGGCAGAACATCCTCGTTTGATGGAACCAAGTCCAAGTCCAATACCCAGGAGAGGGAACTGTCCTCTCTTTAAAGTCCGTTTCCAGGGACAGGGAGACTCTGCAAATTCCTTCAAGCAGATGTTTCTTAGTTTTCAGCACGTTCAAAAAGAAGTCTGGGAATTCAGGTTTGGCCCCATTTCCTCTTCTTCAGGCCTCTGAGGACCCAGATGGCAGTCTTGAAGGTGGTTCTAGAAGTTTATGTTTGTCTTTCAAGGTCCGGAGGCTAGAGAGGAAGGCGCAGACTGTGAACCGTTTCCTTGGCACTCAGTTCCCTGCTTAGCCTTCCTCTTCTCTTCTCAGGTCCCTTCTTCATTATTCTACCAACTGTACCAAGACACCTGCAGGGCTGCTAGAGGGCTCAGCTGGCAACATTGTGTCCTTGGTGGTTGGCTCTGGGGCCAGCTTGCCTGGTTGTGTAGTCCCAGCCTGTGCCTCCTTTTCTTTTCTTTCTTTTTTTTTTTTTTTAAGATTTTAATTTATTTGACAGACAGAGATCACAGGAGGCAGAGAGGCAGGCAGAGAGAGAGGAGGAAGCAGACTCCCTGCTGAGCAGAGAGCCCGATGTGGGGCTCGATCCCAGGACCCTGGGGTCATGACCTGAGCCGAAGGCAGAGACTTTAACCCACTGAGCCACCCAGGCGCCCCAATGTGCCTCCTTTTCTTACCTGGGCAAACGTGCAAATGACATTACTCCCTGCATAGAGTCGCCATGTAATGTGGGTAAGGCTCAGTGCAGGGTCCAGCAGAATCCTGCCCCATTATGGTTTCTCAGGATGCCTGAACAACACCAAAATATACAGAGGAAGAGGGAAGTAGCTTTAGCTTAGGAAAATTCAGGGCTTTGCTTTGGCTCTTCCCTATAGGGGATCCTATAACCTTACCCTTGTAACCTCATCCCTAACCTTAACCTTAGTCCCTAAAGTAGTTTGAGATAGAGACATTCATAGACGACAAAGAATAGAGTAAGCATTCCCACTAAGTGGTTCTCTTATTCTTTCGAGTTGGTGGGGGACAGAGGCGCCCCTCTAGCTAGGTCAGTTCTGGGCAGGGGCAGCCAAGTCTCTACCCTAACCACCAATATCCTTTTCTCAGTGTGCCTGACATTTAGGAAGTAAGCTTGATTGACCTCAGGGTTAGCCAGCCAATTGAAACAAAGCAGAGGGCAGAAACTTGTCTTGAAGATATGATTAAAGGCAAAGAAATGCAGAATGTGCTTTTTAATAAAGCATCTTAAGGAAGACACATAGCTTTCAGGCATTTTACTCTGCTTTATGACCCAGTTGCGATGAAGTCTAACAATTTTCCTCCTCCCTCCCTCTTCTGTCTCGCCTGCTTTGTAGACAGTGCTTACCCAGAATTGTCCTTCCATCACCATTGTGATAAGGATCATGATTTCAATTAACAATAGATAATAAATTCATAACAATACCCATAGATAGGTTTCCCACCCAAACTCCTTGGTTTCTTTTGCTACATATTTTGGTTTAAAATAAGTCATTTAGAAAGAGGGACAAAGGAGCCGTTAGTTTACAGTAAACAAAAAGAAATAAGATATGAATTCCAAACTTAGAACAAACCTCACAGAACTTTACACTAAAAACAACCAGTTAGGGGCGCCTGGGTGGCTCAGTGGTTAAAGCCGCTGCCTTCGGCTCAGGTCATGATCCCAGCGTCCTGGGATCGAGCCCCGCATCGGGCTCTCTGCTCAGCAGGGAGCCTGCTTCCTCCCTTCTCTCTCTGCCTGCCTCTCTGCCTACTTGTGATCTGTCTGTCAAATGAATGAATAAAATCTTTAAAAAAAAAAAAAAAAAAAAAAAAAAAAACAAAAAAAAAAACAACCAGTTAAATAAATAATCCTTTCTAATAATAATCAATACAATAAATGAAAGATCCCAGGAAAAGAAAGTTTCTGAAGGATAGAAATGAAACAAAGAATGGCAGATAAATTATACTTTATGGGTCTTAGGTCTGTGTATCCCTTCTTGATTAAATAGCTTTCAACCTAAATTTAAGGTTTTATAGGAAAACATAACTGAAATCCCTTCTCACCCATTCTTTCAGAAAGGCAGTGTAGTGGGCAGAAAGCATGTGGGCTTTGGATCAGATCTGCTTCAAATCCTGGCTCTGCCACTTGCTTAACTGTGTGACAACAGACCTACTATGTGTCCCATCTGAGTGTCCTACTCCCCTTAGTAAACCTTGCCAGGTGCTATGTCTGTCCTAGTGCTCTCTCTCCCCTGTGTGTGTGTGTGTTTGTGTGTGTGTGTGTGTATCTGTCTGCCTCCCCGTCTCTCTCTGTCTCTCTCTCTGTCTGTCTGTCTCTCTCTCTCACACACACACACACAAACACACGGTTATATAGCTATGGTCTGTTCCCCCAAGATACATCTACGTGTGGGGTTTACTGATTGGTTACAGCCTGCACAAACATCCATTATTAATCATTTCTCATGATTTATAAATGGCAGCACTATCAACTTACAGATAGGAAGGCTTCTAAGGTTTATAAACATTTCTAAGTGTTTACTTTATCTTAAAAAATTAGTATCCCTATGATGTGTGATATTAAGCACGTATCATTTATTTCGATCTCAATGCAGTGTATGTTTCTATGAATTATATATGGTTTTGACTCTGCCACAAGGGTAGACTCTTCCTGGAGTCTGCTAATCCTTTTTATCCTTTTTTTTTTTTTTTTTGCAATTACTAATTTTGTGCAGTTATCATTTGCTCTCTCAAGAGCCACTGGGATTATGGAGGACTTGAAGAAGCAGAGCACGAAAGTCATGAGCTTGGACTCCGAAATCAGATTGCTAGGGCCCAAATTTCAGCTCCTCTCCCTATTTGCTGTGTGACCTTGAACAAATTACTTAAGCTCTCTGGGCCTCAGTTTCCTCATCTTCAAAACAAAAAATGAGATAATAACATAGCATTGTTAGGAGGACTAAATGAATTAATCTTGGTAGGGCTTGGTCCTGTTCTGAACTGTAATTGCTAAAAGTCAAAGAATTGTTAATTCTGCTAATAATTTAAAATAGGCAAATAAAATACTTGAATAGTATATTCATAGTAAGATATTAACTATTAAGTTAATAGCTATTAAAATATTGGCATAGTGTACATTATTTGTGATAGAAGTTTTAAGACAAATACCCGTGCAAAGCATCTGACACATAGTAAGTGGGAAATGGTAGCCATTCATTATTATTTCTATCACAAAAGAAACCTGTGCTAGATTGTACTTCAAGGGCACTCATTAGATTCAGTTCTGTGTGTAGAGCTTTGAAAGAGGCAGCTTTTTATTTATTTGTTTTTTTAAAAAATTTATTTGTTTATTTGACAGAGAGAGAGATCACAAGTAGGCAGAGAGGCAGGCAGAGAGAGGGGGAAGCAGGCTCCCCGCTGAGCAGGGAGCCCGATGTGGGGCTCGATCCCAGGACGCCGGGATCATGACCTGAGCCAAAGGCAGAGGCTTAACCCACTGAGCCACCCAGGCAACCCCAAAACAGCTTTTTAAAAGTATGTTGTTTTCAGAGTCAGTGAAATGTGGTGACTAATGCTGAGTGTTGTTAATGTTACAAGCCAAGCCATTGCATGTCCTGTGTGATGGGAGTCGCTTGGGGCAGTGTGAGCAGGTAGCACGTGAGGGTCTTGAGGCTTTTGCCTTCCTGCTCTTTACTTCCCTTGTTGTTCCTGCAAATCTTAGTTGGAAGCAGCAACCTTGAGAGCCAACGGCCTAGGGCTGCTGGTGTTGAGGCAGCCCGGATGGGGGGTGGGGCAGGGGAAAACCACATGGTAGTGGATGATGGATAGTGGATTTTAAGCTTGTCACCTTCCCTGGATTTCTCACTGATCCCCTAGTTCAAAAGCCTAGTGATGGTGGAGAGAACTGATAGAGCCATGTGGCAAAGGGCTGAGATTCACCATTCACAAACTGTGTGACTACTTAACCTCTCCGAGACTTAGTTTCCTTATGTGAAAATGGGAGAATAATTCCTGACCCTCATTTTATTTATTTATTTATAAGATTTTATTTATTTATTAGAGAGAGAGAGAGTGAGAGAGAACATGAGAAGGGAGATGATCAGAGGGAGAAGCAGACTCTCCGTGGAGCTGGGAGCCCAATGTAGGACTTGATCCCAGGACTCTGGGATCATGACCTGAGCTGAAGGCAGATGCCTAACGACTGAGCCACCCAGGCGCACCAGTGACCCTCATTCTAAATGAGAAATGCCTACGACCAGCTTTGCTCAGCGCCGGTTCCAAGGAAGGGCTCTGTTAGCTTCTGTTATTTGTGTCCGTAGCTGGGCTCCGATGTCCACATCCATTAGATCACATCCCCTCCAAGAGCACTAATACATCTTTTCTTCGGGACTGCTGTTGAATAAGAAGCTCTCTGCTCTCCTAAAAATTAATTAGGTTACTATCCCCACATACACCCTACCTCTTTGCTACACAGTTGTAAAAGGTTTTTTCCATTTCTCCAGTGGTATATATTTTAGAACAGAAATTTCCCCAGTGAATGCAGCTATAAAGGGATAAGCTCTCTGACAGCAAGGCCCAGGCTTAGTTTGGGGAAATGGTCCTTGAGATGCAATCAGGGGGTTTTATTAACACCCATTTCAGCTCAATCTGTCTGATCCCTAGGAAAAGAGATCTTAGCCATTTCCTTCTGGAGGCATGACGTCTGCATTTTCCGGATCTTATGATTAAGCCTGTGCTGTGCTACATTGAAAGTCTAGTGCTGGGTCATGTATGATGTCACCCAACAGTCCACAGTCACTCACTGACACTGTCGGGAACTCTGGTGACATCCGATGTCCTGGGTGGCAGCGGCAAGGCCATCCCTGAACCTGACTTGCTGTGGGGTTAGGTGGGTGCCCAGAGCCAAGGCCCAGCATAGACTCCCTTGGGAAACCCAGTTTGGGCATGAAGGACCAGGAATTTAAGATCTTAAAGCCAAATTCTCCCTCTCAGGAGGTGTTCTTAGTCAGTTTGAGTCTCTGCCTGTGGAACCCTAGATGTGCTCCTCGTGTGTGTGTGTGTGTGTGTGTGTGTGTGTGTGTGTGTGTGTTGTTTTGTGTGAGAGGAGGGGTGAGGAGGGAGAGGGAGGAACGGACTTGTTTTTTTGCCCAGTAGGCGTCTCAAAGGCTTCCCTGGGGAAGGGAGGAGAACCAGGAATGCAGCTGCATAGGGGTTGGCCCTGAGATTCCGATGGACATGCCGGGGTCTGTGGGAGCGCATGCCCCTGCTGAGATTTGAGCAGAGGAGGGGTGGGTGGGTGCAGACAGCACGAGCCCAGCATGTCAGGGGAAGGGGCAGGTGGGGTATGCCTGCCCAGAAGGCTGAACTTTTTCTCACTTCCTTGTTCAGAACTGTTCATTCCCTGGGTACTTTATGCCTGGTGCTGTTCTCCTCAGCTCAGATCCTTGTCCTCACTGAGTTTCCAGTCTAAGGGTAAGATAAACATCTAACAAGGAAACAAATCACTTTCAAGATAGTGGTAAGTGCTGGGACAGAACTGGAATTCTGTGATAAAGAAAACAGGCAGTTACTTTGAGTGTCTGGAGAAGGACCGCATGAGGTGGCTTTAGAGCAAAAGATCTAGAAGATGAGAAGAAACATGCAGAGAAGTAGGTGGGGGTCCAGGGGGGCAGATGAGATTAGTGGAGGTCTGTGGCCCAACAGATGCTCACAAAACAAGTACCTGAGGATGGGGAGGGTGGCAAGACCAGGTCCCCCTGGATCTTGGGGGCCATGAAGGTCATTGGGAATCATTCTGAGTGCAAAGTTAAGGCTTCCAGGGATCTAAGCAGGAGAACAAGAAGACTCAATTCATATGCAGAAAAGATCTAAGTGGCTGCCATATTGGATAATGGGACTTGAAGGGGGCTAGAAGCCCAGCTTATGAGTTCCAGTGTGGGGAGTTGTGTGTTTTCCTCCACTATAAGCTCATCTCACACTCATTGTCATAGTTTGATGTCCCCTCATCCCATTCCCAGCTGCGTAGTCATTGCTTAAGGGCAAATAAGTGTTGGCAATTCTCAGTCAACAACCCTGCGTGCGTAACGTTCAATCATTGTTTATGGTTAGATAAACTGCAGTGAACCTTTCAAGAAAGGGGTGCTGGCTCTTAGTTTTGTTTTGATTTTTTTTTTTAAAGATTTTATTTATTTGACAGAGATCACAAGTAGACAGATTGGCAGGCAGAGGGGGAGGGGGAAGCAGGTCCCCTGCTGAGCAGAGAGCCTGATGTGGGGCTCAATCCCACCGTGAGATCATGACCTGGGCCGAAGGCAGAGGCTTAACCCACTGAGCCACCCAGGCGCCCCTGGCCCTTAGGTTTTGAGTATTAGTATACCATCTCTGGGAATGTCTGCTTTGAAGAGATCCTGAGGGGGGGAAATTTTTCCCTTTACCCTCTTAGGTTCAGTGAGTGGGGGCCTGCAATTGTGACCACAGACAGATCAACAGGAGAAAAGGCATGCAATTTTTATGAATATTTACCTGGATGGGAATTCACACAAAAGTGAAACTCAAAGTATCATTTAGGCTCAGGAGTTTACCCTTCTTACCAAAGGAAAGAGGGTGGGGGCTTCATGGGACGATAAATTGTGAGGAAGCGACTTGGAAGTTTATGGCAAAGCTAATGGAAGTTGAGGGCTATGTTATTAAGGCTTGTTTCTGCAGGTTCCCGTTGGTGATGACTCTCCATCTTTGAAGTTTAGGGTCACTCTCCTCTTTTTGACACAGGAGGGGCTGGTGGGAAACCTTCACAAAGAGAAATTTGTACTTTGCTTTGAAGCAGATATATCCTGTATCTATTGATTCTCAGTTGCTTTCAGCTCCAAGTCTTATCTGAATAATGTTTATACCAGAGTGGCACATTTTGGGGTAGCATATCCTAATCTCCTTTGAGATTCATGTATTTTATGAAGACATAAAAACTCTTTGTGTAAAATAATCAGTTATATGAGTTAATAGCCATACCCGTTCTACTCCTGGGCCAGAGAATCAGAATCACAGGTGGATGTCTTGGTAAAAAGATGCAGAACAGAAAAGTAGTAATAAAATGCTGCCTAACCATGGATGGGCTGTCATCCCTTCAAGAAAACTTGATATACAACCTTAATACTGTGGGAAGCTCCGGCAAAGGACTGTGTATTACTCAACTCTTCTGCCTCAGAGTCTCAGGAGAGTGGTTGGAGATAGAAGTCCCTGCATGTGTGTGGAATTAAATTTAATATAGACAGATGTTGAGGGGAAGGTGAGCCATGACTGTCGCTGCTTTTTAGAGGGCAAAGCCCACCGAGATGGGAAAGGTGATTTCAGAACTGGCGGAAGGTGTTGGAGGCAAGATGGGGCTTGGCAGAAAGAGGCTGGGAGAAAGTGCCTTGTGTGACATTTTGGTCTCCTGGGTGACATAACTGTATCTGAAGAAGATGAAAAGATATATATCATGTAGCCTCTTCCCCAAGGGTAACTGTGTCAGGGCACAATATGCAGACCATTCTGTCATGGTGTTTCAATATTGTGATGAGCTGAGTGGCAAGTGATAGAGTAGTGCTGTGAAATACCTGAAGTAGTGTGGAAAGGTGGGCAGAATTCAGAGGGTGACAGGGACCACGTGCCGAAATGCTGGAAGGAAGAAAGAGCTCTGACGGAAGGAGGCATTTGCCACCTGGGTTCTGACATGTGGAATGAATGTGTGCTTGCAACTGTTGCAGAAAAACACAGGGAATTTAGAATTAAATCATCTATTGGGAAGAACTTTTCTAAAGTAGGAATTTGGAGATGCTTTAATTAGATTATCAAGGCATGAAAATGGATGCCTTTTCTGATTGGGAATTTAGGGTGTTCCATGTTTGGGGCCCTTCAGATTCATCCTGCCTTACCATTGCAACTCTTTGGAGAAGGTTTTTTCCTTTCTTTAACTAAATTTTAAATTTTAATTCCAGTATACTTAATGTACGATGTTATACTAGTTTCAGGTATATAATATAGTCATTCAACAATTGTATACAGGGATGCCTGGGTGACTGAGCTAGTTAAGCATCTGCCTTTGCCTCAGTCATGATCCTGTGGTCCTGGGATGGAGTCCCATGTCCGGCTCCTTGCTCAGTGGGGAGTCTGCTTCTCCCTCTCCGTTTGCCCCCTCCTCACGCTCTCTCTCTACCTCAAATAAAAAAATAAAATATTTTAAAAAATAGTATTGTATACGTTACTCAGTGCTCATCTAGATAAATGTACTCTTTTTTAAAAGATTTTATTATAAAGAAATAAAATCTTTAAAAAAAAGAGTTAAATAAATATTAACAGAGAGAGAGATCACAAGTAGGCAGAGAGGCAGGCAGAGAGAGAGGGGGAAGCAGGCTCCCCGCCGAGCAGAGAGCCCGATGCGGGACTCGATATCAGGACCCCCAAGATCATGACCTGAGCCGAAGGCAGAGGCTTAACCCACTGAGCCACCCAGGCACCCCAAGATAAGTATACTCTTAATCCACATCACCTGTTTCACCTGCCCCCCCCCCTCTGGTAGTTCTCCATTTGTTCTCTAGAGTTGAGAGTCTGTTTCTTGTTTTGTTTTTGTTTCTTAGATTCCACATTATAAGTGATATCATACAGTATTTGTCTTTCTCTGACTGACTTATTTAGCGTAGCGTTCTACTTTTTAGCTCCATCTATGTTTTGTTGCAAAGGGCAAGAGTTCATTCTTTTTTGAGGCTGAATAATATTCCATTGTGTGTGTGTACACATACACAAACACCCCCCCCCATCTTCTTTATCTTGCCGTTTATAGATGGACCCTTGGGCTGCTTCCATAGTTTGGCTATTGTACATAAGGCTGCAATAAACAGAGGGGTGCATACGTCTTTTTGAACTAGTGTTTTTGTATCCTTCGGGTAAATACCCAGTAGAGCAATTACTGGATCATAGGGTAGATTTTTTTTAAATTGTTTTTTGTTTTTGGAGCCTCCATGACGTATTTATAGGGAAGGTATTTTTATGTCCACTTGACGGATGTAGAATCTGAGGCTTGGAAGATGGTGTGCTTTGCCGGTACAGGGGGTTATCCCTGTACAGCAGCTAAGTGTCTGGCTTCACTGCCTTTGCTCTTTTCCATACACCAACTTTCTGATTGCTGATCTTAGCAAAATGGCTCAACAACGATCTTTTGGGGGTTCACTTATTCCCTCCCTCATTTTTGTTGTGTTTCCTCCGAAGTCCTGGACCCAGTGGCACACTTTTTTTTTTTTTTCATCTTTTATTTAGGGCTGCCTGGGTGGCTGGGTTGGTTAAGCATCTGCCTTTGGCTCAGGTCATGGTCCCGGGTTCCTGGGACTGAGCCCCACATTGGGCTCCCTGCTCGGTGGGGAGTCTGCTTCTCCCTCTGCCTGCTGTTCCCCCTGCTTGTGTTCTCTCTCCCTCTCTCTCTTGCTCTCTCTCTCTAATAAATAAATAGTCTTCAAAAAAATAAAGAATTTTTTTGAGAGAGGGCGAGAGAGAGAGCGAGCACAAGCAAGGGGAATGGCAGGCAGAGGGAGAAGCAGACCCTCTCCTGAGCAGGGAGCCCGATGTGGGGCTCCATCCCAGAACCCTAAGATCACCATCTGAGCAGAAGGCAGAGGCTGAACGGCTGAGTCACCCAGGTGCTGCCCCAACCCACACCCGCCCCCAGGGGCACATTCTTGTTTCAGGCCTAGTGAACCCTCTCAGGGTCAGGGTCACCAGTCTTAGTTACAGGGATTTCCTGTGCCCTCCCTACAATCTGAGCCTGTCAATTAAAGATAAATATGTATAAATGACAATGGATGCCAACTGACAGGAGGCTAGCGTTTACCAGGATATGTTCTCAAGCTCTGCAGTTGTGCTTTCTTTCTTTGTTCAGTTTTGCTGGTTGATCCCAGAAGGAAAGAGATCCCTAGGTCATCTGAGGACCCAGTGTAGGAAAAACTATGGGTGGAAACCAAGGCTGTTGCCGTATGTACATTCAGAGGATTCCATTTTAATCAGTTGTCCACATTTTAAAATCAGGAAGTTTCATGTAAAAATCCAAATTTTTATCTCCTCTTGAAAAACTAGAAGTTCTACCACTGTCTGTTGCCTTGTATCTGGGCCTTACCTTACTTGCTGGCCGCCATTGATAGCTGGGTTTACAACCCTTAGGCTAGAATAAAGGAATGGACAGAAATGCTCAGTTCAGTGCAGTAGGCACCAGGACAGCCATACTGCTCGTGGAGAGTAAGAACCTTTCATATTCCACCTGTGGGGCTTTGAAAGGACTGTGGCCTGGGCGCTACCCCAGGACAATTGAATCAGAATCTCTGATGCTGGGTATTGTTTGAAAAGCTCCCAAGGTGGTTCTGATTTGCAGCCCAGTTAAGAAACTCTGTTTAGGGTTTCCACATAAATGACACTCACACCCTGGGTCTCGGTCAGAGAAAAGGGTTTATGAAGTCTTGAATGCAAATTTGGTTTCTTCCAGTCTCTCAGCTCCTTTCGGGAAGCCCCTTCGCTTGTCCTGATTTACACCTGTGTAACTGGGCTTTTAGAAAATTTATGTCCACGTCTCTGGAGCTAAGATGTGTTTTTGCAGAATCCTGGAGAAAGAAAATAGACAAGAAAGGAACAAAGCGTTATTTCAAAGTATTTGAAATGCTTGGACCTCTAGACTATCATACGACAAATCTTAAGATTCCTTGGAAACAGGTAATGGCATCTGGAGACTACTTGCTCTTTTCTGTGCACCCTTGTTCTAGAAAGAAAACATAATGATAAAAAACATAAAACAAACTTGACAGGTTCTTTTGGAGACTTTTTCATCCCCCGAGGAGAAATTTCATTTGCAAGCACTGGGAGAGGTTGGTCTCTGTGACTAGCTGATGGCTGCCACGGGCAAAGCTACAGTTATAGTCCATTCCAACCCCCCTGCAGGACACTGGGCAAAGGCTGTGTCCATCAGCAGTGCCTCCTTCTGGGGCCACCCTGGTCAGCAATGCAAATGGCAGAAAATGACATTTGCATCTGGGCAAAAAAGCATTTATAAATGCTAATAGCTGTGCCTTGTCAGGGTCTCTCCATGTCAGTGAGGCATAGTAGGTTTGTGTCTGCTAAAGGTGAGATCTTTGTTCTTCCACTAGGCAGAGTGCCCTTACAGGCCTCTTTGATTTCCTGGGAGGTCTTTGGTGGGGCCTACAGGAGGACCTCCGTCCAGAGTTGACGGTCTGTGTCATGAGACAGAGTTCCATTCATACTGGGAAAGTCAAAGCTAGCACTTGGGGACTCAGCCTGACCTATTTGCAGTTTCCAGTAAAAAATGACGTGGTTCATCAGGGAACCATGGGGATCTTGACATTTATATCTTTTTATGATATTTGAAAAATTCTTAAAAAATTTTTTTTTTATTTCTTTTTTGCTCCCTCTTCTCACTTCCTTTTCTGGAACGGTGATAAACTTGTTAAAGTAAATGATCTCATCCAACTTCCTTCCCACTGGTCTGCAGACCTGGATCCAGTTCATTAAATTATCAGTTTTATCACCCATAGAATGGGGAACACGGTATCTGTCCAAGGTAGACAAAAATGAGTCTTTCATCAAGATTTAATTACTATTATGGCTACTATTTTGGGGGCTTATCTCTGTCCATCAAGTAGTCTTAGAAAGCTCCTTGGGGCATGTTCATGACCCCTTAATTGAGAGGACATCAGTCTATCCTGGCTCACCTATCAAGCTGCTCGTGTTTTATGAGGGAGGATATTGGCATCCCGAAAAGACCTGGCTTTGGAGTTCTTTGTAGGGCAAAGTGTGTTTCCAGAGACCTCACCAGATGATGCAGAAAGCCCCACAGCTCTCCTTCCTAACCAGGGGGTTATATCAGAATCAGTTGGGGTGGCGTTTTCAAGCTACCTGTGCTCCACTGCCCTCCTCCACAGACATCCAGGTGCCTCAGGTTTTGGGGGTGGGTTATGAAGCATATGCAGTTTCCCAAACAAACATTTCTAGTTGATTCTGATCCTTTCTTCTCAGGTTGGGTACAACTTACCTAAGGGTAAATTGAAGGTTCTCTCTATGTGGCCTCACCTCTGACGTACAGTGTTCCAGAGATGGTCTGTTTGGAAAATGTCTGTCACCTGATGAGTAAAGATTGAAGACAGAAAAGTAGAGACGTCAGCATTTCTGTGTGATGTCCGAGGGTTCCCCTGAAGAACTCCCAGCTTGGACATTTACTTGTCAAGAACACTTTTCCCTTCTTTTCTGCTCAAACAATCCTACCCTTCAAAGTCTAACTCCTATTATGACCTACCTTTGATTGCCCCTAGCCTAAAGAGCTTCTCTTTCTGCACTTTTAATTCAGTCATTGTCTGGATGATTTATGTGACAATTCAATTAGCAACTGATGGCCTAGCTTCTGTGTCAGTTGAATGCAATTTGTCTTGTATTGCTATTTAATTTTTCACTTACCACTGTCTGGTGGAAAGAGCACTGATCTGAATTTTCATTCTGGCTTTATTGCTAACTGCATATCCTAGGCAAGATAGTTAACCTTTCTGGGCTTCAGAGCCATGGTTATAAAATTCCGCAGTTCTCTCCCTTGTCTCACTGCTCAAGCTTAGGTTCTTGCTCAATTCGTGTTCATTTAATTTTACTTTTTTTGACAATCATTGTGATACAGTTTCTAATAAGGTTCCCATTAATCCCTCCCTTCTGATATTCATGACTTGTGTCATTTCCTGCCCTTTAGCATGGGCAGAACCCAGGGAATAGAATATGATAAAAGTATGAGAGGTCACTTCTGACATCTTGCCAATACCCACTGAGTTATCTTGGAGGAGGATTCTGCCTCCGTTGAACCTTGAGGTGACTGCAGTCCCAGTCATCTTACACCTTATGATCACAACCTGTGCTGATGCTGAAAGAGATGATTTAGCTAAGCCATGCTTAGATTCTTGACCCACAGAAATGGTGAGATAATAAAGACATGTTGTCTTCAGCCACTAAATGTTGGGGTAATGTGTTATGCAGCATAGACGGCTAGTACTATCTATAAGATGTGTTGATGGGTATGGTAATCTATATATACTTGAGTTGGCCAGATAAAGCTAAATTTAAAAATAGTAAAATAAATAACTAAAATCTAAAAAAAAAATTATGTTGCAGTAACAAAAGACCCCAAAATCTCATTGGCTTAAATCCACAGAGTTTCTCACTCACACCGTATGTCCATGAAGGCTGTTTGTAGCTCTGCTCAGCATTTTCTTCCCTCCAGAACTTTCCATAACACAGACTGACAGAGCTGGCTCTATCTGGAATATTGCCAATCAGCATGGAAGAGGGAAAAAGAAAGCAGGGCAAAGTGTGCACTGGTTTTTAAAGCTTCCCCATGAAAACAGTGCCTCCTACTTCTGCTTGTATCTCATTGGTCAGAGTGAGTCACATGGCCACATAGAAGTTGGAAAGGATATACTTTTGTAGGAGTCCAAAGTATAATCCTCCTCCAGGAAGGGCCACTAAATGCTTGTGAAGAGTAACACTTAACAGACCATCGCACAGCAGTTCAGGGGTGGGGGAGACACAGACTGATGTGCTACACACCACAGTCTCAGATGAGTAGGGGCCCTAGAACCTGTCCACGAGGTGAGTATGATTAAAGAGCTATGTTTCCTAGAGAAGGGTAGAAAATGAAGGTAGTGTTAGGCACTGAGTAAAATTGAGGATTTTTAAAAAACTATTCCCATAATCTCCATTTTTTCTCCCTAAGATCCCCATAAATTGTGAACGCTCTATGGCAAATGCAGCTTTAAGACACCCCCCCCCACTCTGTACCCCTCTTCTGATGAGATTTCCTTCCCTAAGATCTTTAAGCTTCTTCTATATAGACATGTAAGAGCTTCACTTGTCTGTAATCCCATTCATAAAGTTAAACTGGGTTTCTAAACACCTGTCTTCCTGTAGTCCGTTAAGAGGAGAAGAAAGCTTGATGCATGACCTTGGGCAAACCTGCCATTCTCTGGGGTCCACTCTTCTCAAAATTTGCACTCTAATCTCACCGTCTTGAGTAATAACCACAGTGCCTCTGGGCTTTCCAAATATATGATGGGAGCTTAAGGAATGATTGCTGGCCCATTCATCTCAGAGGCCTTACCAGGCTGGCTTTATAGAGGCGGTTTGATGGGAAGTGCTCAGATCTGAACGTTAATACATCTAGCTTGCAGAGCAAGAAAAGTTGGGCCTCACTTAGCTGGTAAGCCAGGCCAACACGATGGATCTTTTGTTAAAACCAGAACCAGGTGAAACTTCTGCTGATGCACAGCAGAGAAATGTCAGGGCTGTAGATTACCTAAAGAATAAAGGAGGGACTTGTTCAGGATCCTTTCCCCCATAAAACATACTTTTGCCCTTAGGCCCTGCCTCTTTGGATCATGCCAGATGGCATTCTTTTTCTCCTGAGGTTATAGTTTATGTCAGGAGAAATAGATTTCACTTCGGTGAGTTCTCAAGGAGGCATAGAAAAGTCCCAGAATCATGATTGTAAAAGTGACCTTAGATGCCATCAAAACCAAACACTGCCCCGCACAGGAGTCATGTCTGTGATCTGAAGACTGTTGATCAGAAACAGGTTTTAAATTTCCCAAGATTCTTTAGGATTTGATCCTATCCCAGTTTTCTTTCTGTATTGCTCCATAGGGAGTATGTAGGAAAAACACTGAAGAAGTCCATAAGAAGGGTGTGGAGACAATAGCATTCTTCCTAGTGACAGAGCAAGTTTTGTCCTTGGCATAAATTGTCCATTTTGCAGCTGAAGTACCCTAAATTGTTGGAGGAAATGTTGAGAGAGGCCGGAGTCTGGACCCCAGAAATTTACATCTGAAACTGACTACCTGTGAAACAAACTTATCTCTCTCTGGCATACTTTTTCCCTGATAAGAGGGAAATAATGGTGCTTTTAGATAGTAAATTGGCAGTGCTTTTAAATCACTCGATGAATCTCTTCTGTAATAAATTGTGTAACTGCCTGCAGGTCATTAAACTGCTGTCTGAGTATTATCTTTCATTTCCTAGCACCTAACTTTCTCCTCCTCAACTGTGTATCAGGTACCATGCTAAATACTGGGGGTACCAAGGTGATTACATGTATTCTTTGCCATCAAGGGTTTCTTTGTCTAGCTAGTGAGATAGAGATATGATAATATACTGCATGTTGGGTGTTTTAGTAAGTACATGTATAAAGGTTTATGGAAATGAAGACAAGGTAAACCTGGTGGTATGATGGCCAGTGGATGAAAAAGGTGTCTGATAAGACAGATAAGATAGGTCTTGAAACATGAGCTTTTTATTTTTTTTTTAAAGATTTTATTTATTTATTTGACAGAGATCACAAGTAGGCAGAGAAGCAGGCAGAGACAGAGAGAGGGGGAAACAGGCTCCCCGCTGAGCAGAGAGCCCAATGCGGGGCTCGATCCCAGGACCCTGAGATCATGACCTGAGCCGAAGGCAGAGGCTTTAACCCACTGAGCCATCCAGGTGCCCCGAAACAAGAGCTTTTTAGATGTTCAAGGCACGGGAAGGATGTTGCAGGCATAGAGAAGGGCGTGGACAAAGGCAGAGGTATGAACGTTCAGAATGCACATGGTCGTCAGTGCGTTCCTCGCACGGTACCACTACACTCCCTTTTACTTGGGTTGAGCCGCTTTTCTAGTTCTTCGGGCGAATGAGTTGGAAACCAGTGAAATATCACTTCTGGGCCAAAGCTTTTAATAGCTTGTTCAAGACTTTCTAGAGCTCTTTCGGCACCTCCCTCTCTGGAACACAACCAGCAATGTCAGACCTGGTGATATTCTGTCATTCTTGGTCCCTGAGTGGCCATGATGAACACAGTACTTCATTAACCCTGATACACATGTTAGATGAGTGAGAAGTACATCTGCTTTTTCTCAGGTCACCAAGATTTTGGAGTTGTTTGTTATGGTAGCATAACCCACTCTATTCCTCTCATTCAGTACAGAAGTAAGAAGTAAGTATCCTGTATCAATCAAATAAAATAGAAGATATCTGCTAGGACTGGTTGGGAGTGGAGGAAAAGGAGATTGGAAATACGGGCCAAGATCGAACTATAAGAAACTTTGACACCATACTGGAGAAGTCAACTTGAAATTGTAGCCCATGAGCAGCCATTGAAGGATTCACGTTGCTTCCTGTTAAGTCACATAGTTCATCTCTTAGGGCATCCTAGTCTGCTGCTTTAGTACTAATGTACACTTCTTACAAGTTTAGGCATTCTGGATCCAGAAAAGTTAGAGGAGACGACGGGATACCTGTGGCATAGAAAATGTGGGCTAGGTGTGCCGTTCCTTCTGCTGCACTCCGGGTGTACTGTGCAAAAAAAACCAGAGAAAGATTTCTTTGTCCTGGGGCAAGTATCTTTTCATTACTGATACCTCCCTATATCTGACATGGGCTACTTTTATTAGGCTAGACCTTTTAGGTAAAAAAATTTGCTTTTAGTGTTAATATTTTGAAAATGGAATTCTTTGGATTCACCTGTGCTTCTACTTCTTGTTCATTGGAATGATCTATTTGCTGCTCTGAATATCCCTTTCCTGCTCTACTGTTCCTTTTCAGTCTTGTTTACCCAGCTTTTACATTATCTATGTACCCTAATCTCCAGCATCCCAGGCAACTCAGTTTCCCTAGATGTCCTTGCTTCTGTGACTTTGCATATGTTGCCTATCTGCCCCGAAGACTCCAGAGTGGGATGTTTGTTATTGTTGAAATTCTACCTTCCCTCTAAGACACTGTAGCTCATCTACTATTTTTCATGACGTTTTTTCTCTCTAGTGGGAATTAATCTGACTTCTTGGGGCTTCCCTATCTCTATTAGGACCCTGACCTCACTGAGATGTTATATTATGAATTTTTATAGCTATGATAAGACCCAAATATCAAGGGCAAGAACTGTGTCTTGTTTATCTCCACAGTCCTCATAATACTTAGCAGTGCTATGAACATATTGAATATTGAGACTTTTTAAAAATTGAAAGCTTTGAAATTGAAAGTTTTTTTTTTTTTTCCCTAAGTTGGCTCCATTCCTGCATGGAGTCCAACATGGGGCTTGAACCTCTAATCCTGAGATCAAGACTTGGGTTGAGATCAAGAGTCAGGTGTTTAATTGACTGATCCACCCAGGCACCCTGAAATCGAAAGTTTTAAAATTGAAATCTTTAAAAAATTAATGGAAAGTTTTGTCTAATTTCTCTGCTTTTTTCCTTCATGGGCTGTCTGTAAAGCATGTAGTCTTTCCTATATCTCCAGCACATCCCAGTTGAGCATCAACTCCAAGTGTCCTTTATTTGCACATTATATTCTTCCAATTAGTGATAAAAATGTTTGGTTTGAATAAAGGGAGCAGGGGCGCCTGGGTGGCTCAGTGGGTTAAAGCCTCTGCCTTTGGCTCGGGTCATGATCTCAGGGTCCTGGGATCCAGCCCGTCATAGGGCTCTCTGCTCAGCGGGGAGCCTGTTTCCTCCTCTCTCTCTGCCTGCCTCTCTGCCTACTTGTGATCTCTCTCTCTTTATCAAATAAATAAATGAAATATTTTTAAAAAAGAATAAAGGGAGCAAAATTAAATTTTAATTTAATTAAATTAGAAAAATTTAATTCCAGTATAGTTAACATACAGCATTATATTAGTTGCTGGTGTACAATGTAGTGATTCAACACTTTCACACGTTACTCAGTGCTTACCGTCATAAGCATATTTTCAATCCCCTTCACCTATTTTAGGCACCCCACCCACACACCTCCCCTCTGGTAACTATCAGTTTGTTCTCTATAGTTAAGAGTCTGTTTTTTGTTTTATCCCTTTTTTTCTTTTGCTTGTTTGTTTTGTTTCTTAAATTTCCACACATAAGGTATTTGACTTTCTCTGATTGACCTACTTCATTTAACATTATACTCTTTAGATCCATCCATGTTGTTACAAATGGCAAGATTTCATTCTTTGTTTATGGCTGAGTGATATTCTACTGTGTGTGTGTATCACATCTTCTTTATCCATTCATCTATGGATAGACACTTGAGCTGTTTCCATTTTTCAGCAATTGTAAATAATGCCGCAATAAACACAGGGGTACATACATTTTTTAAAAGATTTTATTTATTTATTTGACACACAGAGAGAGATCACAAATAGGCAGAGAGGCAGGCGGGGGGGCGGGGGGGAAGCAGGCTCCCCGCTGAGCAGAGAGGCGATGCGGGGCTCAATCCCTGGACCCTGAGATCATGACCTGAGCCAAAGGCAGATGCTCTACCAACTGAGCCACGCAGCCGCCCCTACATATATCTTTTTGATTAGTGTTTTTGTATTCTTTGTGTAAATACCCAATAGTGAAATTACTGGATCATATGGTAATTCTATTTTTCATTTTTTTTGAGGCAGATAAAGGTTTGTTTTATTGAATAACTGATCTGTGTAATTGCTGAGGCCAGTATGTTCATCCTGGACATCCAGAAGCTTCTCGTGCTCCTTCTCTGCCTCAGCTCATGGATGTGTTCGATGAAAATACGCTTGTTTTTGAACAGGTTACCCTTCACTTTCAGGTATAGGCTGTGATACAGTTGGCCGTCAGTCTTCTTAGATTCAAGCTTTTACCTGAGCAGGTGCATAGAATTCTCATCCTCCTCATCCAGGTCACCTTCTCAGACACTTGAGCCTTGGCAGTACCTTTTCTCTTACCGATGCCCATATGCCTGCCTTCTGTCAGACCAAAGTGTTTTTCCAGCACTTGAGTCTGGGAATGGATAGTCACAGGCTTCTGGATGATCAGCCTGTCCTTGATCGGTTTCCAGATCTACTGATGGGAATTGACATTGGTAATTTCATTGGGGTCCAATCAGACCTTCTTTTTTTGCCACAGTGGAGGACACTGGAGGCAAGCCTCTTAAACCTGAGCATGCTTATGGCTGTAGCCACATCAGTAAAAGGAAAGTATTTTTAACTTTTTGAGGAGCCTCCATACTGTTCTGCACAGTGGCTATACCAGTTTGCATTCCTAACAACTGTGCAAGAGTGTTCCTTTTTCTCCACATCTTTGCTCACACTTGTTTTTTCCTGTATTTTTGATTTTAGCTATTCTGATAGGTATGAGGTGATATCTCATTGTGGTTTTGATTTGTACTTCCCTAATAATGAGTGATGATAAACATCTTTTCATGTATATGTTGGCCATCTATACTTCTTCTTTGGAGAAATATCGGTTCATGTCTTCTCATTTTTAAGTTGGGTTATTTGTTTTTTGGGTGTTGAGTTGTATCATTTCTTTTTATATTTTGGATCCTAACCCATTATCCGATATGTCATTTGCAAATATCTTCTCACATTCCGTAGGTTGTCTTTTAGTTTTGTTGATTGTTTCCTTTCCTATGCAGAAGCTTTTTATTTTGATGCAATCCCAGTTGTTTATTTTTGCTTTTGTTTTCCTGGCCCAAACTGAGGAAGTTTTGCTGTTAGACAATACTTGGTTGGCAGAAGGATGGAAAGGGGTTTAATGGATAACAAAGTAGTTTGGTATTTGAGCAATAAGACAATCCAAAAGACAAAGTGTTATTTTAGGCCATACAGGAAAAGAAATGACTCAAAATTTGAAGAAGGGAGGGAGAGAAAAGTACTAGTAGCCTACTTTATCTTAGGAGGAGTGGTTAAGAGTTTGTCTGCAGTATATCTCCGTGGATACAAGCTGGTCACTGCTTCTATTTTGTGAGATGATCTGCTTCCTTTCTCTATATCTGAGATGAGAAATAGTAACTAGATCCAATTACAAACTTTTCTTGCTTGGGGGCATCAAAGGGTTTTGTTTTGTTTTGTTTTGTTTTTTTCCTAATGGAGTCATTATAAATTAGCAAGAATATAGAAATTCTCCTAACAGTGCATGATGTATGAACTGTAGGACATCTCACACTTCTGTGCTCTCCCTTGTTTTAACTTATATAAATTGTCTCAGGAAGAAAATTGCCTACATCTTACCATATCACATGCTTCCTAAAGACAGTTTATTAAATAATTCTGTTCAGAGATGAAAAAAGCATGGTGATATCTAAATGACCAAGATACCTCTGGCTTGCTTCACAGGATTGGGGTCGTTTTCCAAACCCATCAACTAAATGTAGTATCCTCCTTACATGAAGATGAGCACCAACCTAACAACAGTAGAATTTGAATTTTTGAGTATTTTTCAATAGAAGTAGCACAAAAGGAAAGTTATTGCTTGTGTCTGCATAGAACACAATATAAGAGAAATTATTGCATTGGGAATAATTCCATCTCTGCAGAAGGATGGACTAAAACCTTAATAGGGCTATTTTCCTTCCAAAGTTTAGAATGCTTTTTTTGCTGGGGATCATTTTTACAATGAGTGCCAATATGTCTCTGTAAGGTTTAAACAGTAAAATGTGCAGCCACTGAAGTTTTACTGTATAGAATCTAAAGGAATGTGTAAAAGGCAGACCTGAGGGAGGTATTGGATTAATTTTCAAGTTAGACTGATCTTAAGGAAGAAATATTTTGATGCTGTTAATATGCATAATATGTGTGTTACTCATCAGGTAATTACTTCTTGAATTGCTTTCCAGTGTGTGTTTGAGTAACAGTTAAATACTTGACAAATGAAATAAGCAGACACAAATTATATATTAACTATTCCAATGACTTGTATCACCTGCCAAGGAATAAATCTGTGGGATAATAAATTGGTAGATACTTTAGATTGGGTGTTCAAGGACGTTTAAACTGACATTTTAAATGATAAGGAACAGTCAACTATTTAGAAATGTAGGGTGACCTTTCTAGGTAAGGTAAGGGCAACTTCAAAGTGGGAATGAACTTGACCTGTTAGAGGACCAAGAAGAAGGCCCCTGAGGTTAGAGTGGAGGGCCTGAGGCAGAATGGTAGGACATGAAAGTGCAAGGAGGTACAGGTAATGTAGTACTTTGTAAGTCAGGATGAGGAATTTAGATTCAGTACTTAGTAAGATGGGAAGCCATCGGTGTATTTTAAGGGTTAAAAACACTCTGCCTGGTCACGAATTATGGATTAGAGGAAGGCAAGAGAAGATGGGATGGAACTGGAGCTAGACAGGATGTAGGTTGGGGCAACTGTCCAGAACTGGGGTGGTAGTAATGGGGATGGAGAAAAGTGAATGAGGTTAGAAGGGGTTGAAACAAAGAAGGTGTGGTGAAAGAAGCCAGGTGGGCAGGCAATTAAGACAAGCCTCTGTGTCTAAGTAGGGAAAACAACACTTCTCCTACAGAAACTTTGGTTTGCATTCAAGCTGTTAAGGACCCTCACTTTTTAAAAAAAAAAAACAGTCTTCCCAAGTCACTGAGGACTTGGCTCATCTGTGCCTTCTGATCTCTAGAGATTTTTCCATAATCAAATACTTAGATTTTTCACTCCCTTTGCTTTTTTTCTAGACAGGCTTCTTGGATATCAGGAGTGGGTGGTGGGTAACAGAGCGTTCAAGGATAGCAAATTTGCTCTAAGGAACAATTGAGATAGTGCACACAGCCACTTACCTGGGCAGTATCACAGTTCAACAAGGAGAGTCAAGGAGGCTTAGTGCTTACTGTGCTCCGGGCCAGAAGTTTTACATATCAAATCTCCTTCCCTTCTTGTGAGAACTTGTGAGGTACATTTTTAAAATACCACTTTTAGGGGGACCTGGGTGGCTCAGTGGTATAAGCCTCTGCCTTCAGCTTAGGTCATGATCTCAGGGTCCTGGGATTGAGCCCCGCATTGGGCTCTCTGCTCAACAGAGAGCATGCTTCCCCCTCTCTCTCTCTGTCTGCCTCTCTGCCTACTTGCGATCTCTGTCAAATACATAAATAAAATCTTAAAAAAATAAAATACCAGTTTTACAAAAGAGAGAGAGAGAGAGAGAAAGAGAGAGAGAGAGGCAGAGAGACAGAGACACTCAAATAGGTTATTTTGCCCAGAGTCACCCAGCTTATAAGTGGTGGAGCCAGGACTGGAATCAGAATGGGGCTCTCTGTGCTCCCTACACTACCCCTGAATTGGAGTTAGTCTGTTTTCCTTCTTTTCTCATTACCACATAGATTCCATGAAGAACACATCCTGGGGAAGGCCATGGTTTCTCTTTGTTATGTTTACTATGTTTGCCTCCCCTAACCCACATAGTGCCTAGTAAAATGCTCAGCAGACAAACCTGCCTGGAGGCAACACCTCCTACTTGCTGCCACATATGGGGCTGGGGTGAGAGGCAAGGCAGGGCTGGCGAGGTGGATTGCTTTGCTGCTGTTGCTTCTGGTGCTTCTGTTGCTGCTGCTGCTGCTGCTGCCGCTGCTAGGGGATGGGGAGCGACTCCATTGCCTGTGCCTTGGCTCGAAGGCATTTTCCATATCCTTGCTCCTTCCTCCTCCTCCATCCCTCAGCTGTCGCCCCTCCGTTTCAGCTCAGGCCCCTAGGGGAGCGTCTCTTGCCGTGGGGCTGACAGCACTTGGGGAGCAGGGTACCTGTTCTCTCTGCACTCTAGCTCTGCGCGCAGAGCTTCGTCCGCGGACGCCTGGTGTCCAGCGGGCACTGATGTCAAGCGGTGGCGGAGCACTGCCTACAGACGGTTGACCTGGACCCTCCTCCACACCCACTTCCTTCGTCGCCCCCTCCCTCTTGCCTGTACTTGGGCTCTGGCTCTCTATAAAAGGCGGGAGCGTGGGGTGCCACCGCAGCTCCGACTTTCAGCACCATGGAGAGCCCCCGTCTTCGGCCGCTGACCCTCTTGGGTGCCGCCCTGCTTTTGCTGCTACCTCTGCTCGGTGCCCGTGCCCAGGAGGAAGCTGAGCTCCAGCCCCGAGCCCTGGACATCTACTCTGCCGTGGAAGATGCCTCTCACGAGAAGGAGCTGGTGGGTAACTCCCGGACCCCCCTTGGCGGCCGCCCGGTCGCTTCCTTTGTACTCGTCCATCTTCTTTCCCTCCTTCCCCACCCCCACTGCCAGAGTCGGGGTGCAGGGAGATGAGCATAAAGCCCGGCTTCCATCCGAAACCGTCTGGCGCACACTGCTTCAGCCAGTTTGTAGAGTGAATCCCTTGTCCCGGGCCCTCAGAGCAACAGGAGCCTCAGTGACTAAGGGACTTGCAGTCAGTATGTGCGACAGTGCTTGCTACGTTAATACCCCTCAAATGTCCCTTTCTGTCCCTGAAATCCCGGGGCGTAGTGTTTGTGGCTCCAGGACTCTTGTAGCTAGGGCTGGGAATGAGCCCCTGGTCTGGGCTCGCAGCCAATGCAGCAACTTCGGGCTCCCGGGCGGTGTGTTGCAGATCGAAGCGCTACAGGAAGTCCTGAAGAAGCTCAAGACTAAAAGCATTCCCATCTATGAGAAGAAGTATGGCCAAGTCCCCATGGTAAGTCTTTGGGGTCATCCCTTCTCTTTTCCAGGAGAAAATATATCACCTTGAGTCTTATACATTGACCTTCTTCCCTAGGACTTGGCTAAATCAGGTATTGGTTTTATAGAAATCTATGGGCTCCCTTTTGTTTTCCACCGCCAAACCATGCCCCTTGGTTTCTAAGGGCAAAGAGTAGAATGGCCACTTCAGAAGATCCAACAGCTGGTGCCAGGAACCAGCTCTTGGGTCTGTATGAAAAGGAGTGTTTCTTGAAGATGAGCTTTTTTTAATCTCATGAAAAATTCTCTGAATTGGAAAAGCCCTTAAATCTACTCAGTTCTTCTTCCCCCAATTTTCTTCTTGCCGTCTGGAGCATTGCCAGTTTTTCTGATCTATGTTTTAAGGTTAAAATTCTTGATTCCCCACTTGTCACTTTCCTTGGGGAATTACGCATGCGCACGCTACACACACACACACACACACACACACACACACACACAGAAACACACACACACTTCTTGGGATGGGGAGGCTGAAAGCAGGGAGCAGAGATTGTGAGAAAATATAGGTCTTTTGTTTGTTTATTTCTTAGAAAAATGTCTGATTATTTTTCTTTTTGATAAACAGCTAAAGAAGCTAGAAAATGTAACTCCTCCCCCCAAATAAAAGGTGGAATAAAGTAGGAGGGGTTCAATAATTAAAGAAAAAATTTTTTAATGTTCTCTCACTGAAATTTTAAGGCTCTCTGTGTTTCAGGTCTGACCATACTTAGAGCTCTGGTGATGGTGACAGGTTCCATCGATCTCTCCCAAGAGGCAGGCATTGTGTGGATGGGGAGGTGTTCCTATTGGGAGCTGGGTTTGCTTATGTGGAAAGACCACACGTTGTGTTGTTTTCAGTGCCACGCTGGGGAGCGGTGCGCGGTACGAAAAGGAGCGAGGATTGGGAAGCTGTGCGACTGTCCCCGAGGAACCACCTGCAATTCTTTCCTTTTGAAGTGCTTGTGAGGTGTCCACCCGCCTCCATAAATCCCCACCACCCTAACTTCCCCTGCGAGGACCACACCTTCATCCCTGGAGTTTGCCTTTAGCAACAAAGTTTGCATTTCCCTCTGAGGGTTAAGGGGCTCTTTTCCTGCTGTTCCCAAATAAAAGAACACATTAGACTTTACTGTGTGAAGGATAATGCCTTGTATGGTGTTGATACATGTGCAAAGTATTCTTTTCTTATTCACCTGACACACTCCTACTTATCTTGTATCTTCCGGTAAAGAAGGGGAAAAGAAGGGGAACTTCGCTTTGAAAATTGTATTTTTGTATGTGGTGTGGCAGGAAGAAAATTAGATTTAGTTTATCTTGGTAGATGACATCACAACCTAGGAGATGACCCCAAATGACACAAATTGCAGCATGTACAAATTATACATAATAAAGTGTTTTTAATAATTGCTCATACTGTGTCGTTTCTATGTCATAAGTAATTTGAGTAAGAATGATGGAATTAATCATGCTCTTGTTTTCAAAGAGAAGTATTTTAAAAATAGCAGTCTATTGAGAGAACAACACCTTGGCTCTAAGGAGTTTTCATCATTAACTGGGAGTTTGCCACACAAGCATTGGTGCACTGTTTTTCTTTGATTGCAGTGGGGGGTGTGTGTGTGTGTGAACTGGAGATGGTTTGAGCTGAGCTGATGGGATAGTGCTTATTAAAACCTTTAGTAGACTCCTTAATTTTCACAGTGAGAACAATAAAATTTAAAATTTTTCAGATGTTAGCCCCATTAGAACCACTTTAAAAAATTGGGATTTTTGTTTTGGCTACTCCTCTTTTAGAAAATATTCATTGATAAAAAAATGGATTCTTTGAGGACTTGTTGTTTGTCCAAAGGAAGGGAAATAGCTGTACTAGGTGTTTTAAGTGTGGGAGACCCACTCATTCCCACTACTTAATATATAATCTTACATGGGGCACCTGGGTGGCTCAGTCTGTTCAGCAACTGCCTTTGGCTCAGGTCAGGATCCCAGGGTTCTGGGATCAAGCCCTGCAGCCGACTCCCTACTCAGTGGAGAGCTTGCTTCTCCCTCTCCCTCTGCCTCTTCTGCTTGTGTTCTGTCCCTTTCTGTCAAATAAATAAATAAAATCTTTAAAAAAATATACATATGTGCATAATCTTGGAAAAATAACCTGTCCAAAGGAAAAATGTCATTTTTAGTATAGTAAATAGTTTCGAGGGGAACGAACCAAAATTGATAGGTGGTAGATTCAACTCAAGAAATACAAAAATCTTAAATGTAAAGGTTAGTAGCCTTTAAATGTTTGAGTGTTTACCTGAGGTAACATTTCTAAGGGCTTAAACCAGAATAAATAACATGTAAGAAGCAGACAAACAGATGAAGCAGAAGAGACAACCAGATGTTTATGGTTTCCCAGTGCAAACTCAAGAGGCACCTGCATAATATTAGTATTAAAAAAGAAAGTCCCTCCCCTGCTTCCTGGGGAGACAGATAATGCTGTTAGAAAATATGCTAATTCTTAATTGCTATTTGCAGTATTCTCATTGTTCCCTCAATAATCTTCAAAGGTAGATACTATTACCATTTTCAAAGAAGGAAGCAGAGGTCAAGAGAGATGATGGAAATCCTCTTGGTCAGGTCACATAATCCTAAATCCTGATGTCAGCTCTAATCCTTCTGACTCCCAAAATTTATTTGTCTTTGCTTCCATATCACTCTGGGCAGTTGAACAGGTTGTTTGGACTCCCAAATTCCCCAGAAAGCACTTCTTTCATTAATAGAAATTAGCTCACTAGGGTGCTGATGTATTTTGGGGGGAGGGGGTCACATTTCTATTTGAATTCCTCTTTGAGAGGCTTGGTTGTGATTGAAACATGTTACATTTTAATCCTGAAAACCTGTTGGAGTTCTTTAATGGTTTTGTTGTCTGCTACTTTTCCAGAAAATACTTAAGTAAAAATCCTGATCTTCTTCTTGAGTCCCTTAACTGTTTTCATTCCTGTCAGTCCTAAATAAATAAGATCAGGAAACTGCTTTAATCATTGATTAATGTACAGGCAGGACCCTGAAGGTAACACTGAGTAGTGCTTCCTATTGTAGCCTGGAATATATCCTCAAAAGGCAGAGACGCTGGAGGACTTTGTGGTTCTAAGACAGGAATAAGAATTCTGCTCCTTCTTCAACTTCTTCAACTCTGTCACCCCTACTTCAATGTCACCCCATGCTTTCTTGATTCATTTGACTAAAGGTATGGACTTAGATGGAATTGGTAATGAGGAATCTGTGGGCTGGGTATGAAAAGGCTTTTTACAAAATTTGGTCTGGGGATCCAGGTTTTAAGTTCATGGTGGTAATGATATTCTGTACTAATGATGGCAACATTTAAGTGTCTTGGTAGAAGCAACTTTTCCTTCTCATTTTGTCAGCATTAGGCCTCCTTTTTATTTTTTTATTTTTTCCTTAAAGATTTTATTTATTTGGGAGACAGAGAGACAGCACAGAGGGAGCAGGAAGAAGAGAAGCAGGTTCCCTGCTGAGCAAGGAGCCTGACACTGGACTCCATCCCAGAACCCTGAGACCACGACCCAAGCCAAAGGTAGATGCTCAACCCACTGAACCACCGAGGCACCCCCAGATCTCCTCTTCAAATAGAGTGCCTTATTATGTTTAATGACTCAATGTCTCTGTGGTAGAGGATGAGAATGTTAAATATTTTAAGAATTTTGGGAAGAGAAGTAGTTATCCATGTGCAGTCACCCATGTATGAGCCCCAGAGATCTGAGATTGGCTGAAGGATCAGAGGTCTGAGAGTTGACAAGTATCTACATCTAAAGATCTGGTGAATGTTACAGGCATAGGAATGGTGTTTCTAGAGCACTGGTTCTCCCAGGGTCTAGAGGTGATAGGTCAAAGTTACTAGAGGACTTTTGTCAACTACACGTAACCACCGCCCTTCCTACAGTCATTGCTGATATTTCACCCCTCGCTCTTTGCTAGAATCTGGAGGCCTATGAGGGACACATGCTTTTTCTAGGTACCCACATACCCTTCCCAAACCTGATAATGGTACATTGAACTCTGGTTATTTTTTTTTTTTAAAGATTTTATTTATTTGACAGGGAGATAGAGATCACAAGTAGAGAGGCAGGCAGAGAGAGAGGGGGAAGCAGGCTCCCTGCTGAGCAGAGATCCTGATGCGGGACTTGATCCCAGGACCCTGAGATCATGACCTGAGCCGAAGGCAGAAGCTTAACCTGCTGAGCCACTCAGGCGCCCCTGGATTCTGGTTATTGACAAAGATTCTGACCAGACTTGAGTCAGACTCTTGAACCTCCTTCTGGAACTATCTATGTACTTCCTTATAAAATCCAGTGTTAGCAAGAATCCTGATAAATCAGTTTATCAAGAGTCCCACATCCTTCTCATCTTCCACCATCCCCCAGGTGATGTCTAGACACTCTGACCTGTCTTTTTTTTTTTTTTAATAATTTTATTTATTTATTTGACAGAGGAAAGATCACAAGTAGGCAGAGAGGCAGGCAGAGAGAGAGGAGGAAGCAGGCTCCCCACTGAGCAGAGAACCTGATGCGGGGCTCGATCCCAGGACCCTGAGATCATGACCTGAGCTGAAGGCAGAGGCTTTAACCCACTGAGCCACCCAGGCGCCCCCACTCTGACCTGTCTTTAGCAAAGATCCTGTCAGGTTGGTTTATCTTGAATTTCCCTGACCCCTGATGTTTCCCATTAGTAATTTCCCATCCACTTCTTGGCTATAAATTCTTACTTGCCCGTGCTATATTAGAAACTGAGCCCTGTTCTGTACTTAAGTCTCTTCTCCTATTGCAGTAGTCTTGAACAAAATCTGTTTCTGTGGCTATAATGACTGTCCAATGCTGTTTTTTCTTAGACAGTTAAGGGAGACTGTTTAGGATTGCGTAGTTTAAATAATATCTTCAGATTGTTCTGCAAAGCTTCCTACCCTAAATTACTGCAATCCTGACCTTGATTTATTATAGTCCCATTCATTCTACACTTTTTTGAGTGCCTTCCTTGTGCTGGGTATTGAGACCATAATGATAAACAAGATAGACATTAATCCTTGTTCTTGGGTTTACAATCAAGTGATTTATAGTCTTTTGGTAAGAATAGATAATACACAAAAATTATAAGCTATAATACTATGAATTTATCTATCTATGAATTCTATGAATTTATGTTGACATGTTGAGGCCGTGGACTCTTAGAAAATTAATACCAGGTAAGAAGAAATCCAAGTGGCTTTCCCAGGAAATAAGTCTTGGACCCCCTCAGGTGTACACTTTTGCCTTGACCAGGTAGAATTTGCAGATGTTTGTTGATCAGGAATATCTCAAGGGAAAGCAAATTAAGGATGGTGCTGATTCTGGCATTGGCTTTCAGTGTTCTTTATTTCACTGATGGATGGGTGGCTAAATAGAATTCTCTCTTGCCTGGCTAATGTGTGTTCATAATTTGTTTCACTTGCCTTTATAGATGTAGGTGCTCTATTCAGCGTCTCTAGGGGGTCTATCAGCACAACAATTTTGGCTTAAGAATAGCTTATGCAAATATTTCTTTCTTTCTTTCTTTCTTTTTTTAAAGATTCTGCTTATTTGTTTGACAGAAATAGAGCAAGCAAGGGGAGCGGTGGGCAGAGGCAGAGGGAGAAGCAGGATCCCTAATGAGCAAGGAGCCGGATGTGGGGCTCAATCTCAGGACCTAAAATCATGACCTAAGCTGAAGGCAGACACTTAACGACTAAGCTACCCAGGCATTCTTATGCAAATATTTCTAACTGGTG
Source organism: Martes martes (assembly GCF_963455335.1). Classification (NCBI taxonomy): domain Eukaryota; kingdom Metazoa; phylum Chordata; class Mammalia; order Carnivora; family Mustelidae; genus Martes; species Martes martes. The sequence goes on along the minus strand of NC_137892.1, from coordinate 68,746,315 downwards.
TTCTCTGAACTACTGAGAAGTAGAGCTACTGAGCAACAAGGAAGAGGTTAGACATTTAGAAGAAAGAGGAGGTAATTGATGAAGGGAAGCTCTTGTCAGGAACAGGAGGATGGGATTCAGAGCATTCAGGATAAAGCTGTGGGAAGGAAGAAGAGCACATGATATGTAAAAATATACGGGACTTTAGTATGTGTGTTGGCAGACATTGGGGGTAGTTATTTCATGGCTTCTGTTTTTCAAGGGAAGTAGGATATAAACTCATCTGTTGAGAAGAAATTATCTATTTAATAACTAAATATACACAGTATAGAAACTGATGATAGCCTAACCTCTACTATAATATGACAGATTCATCATAAGACATGATACGTTAGGTACTAGACAGAGGAAGATGAATTTAGAGGGCACAGAGGTGAATTATCAAGTCTTGCAGACATAAGTGGCACTTGAGTATTCTTTGAAGAATGTGCAATATTTCAAAATGTAGATTGGGGAAATTTTGTTTAAGATGTGGGAAATCGTGTGAATGAAAGTATGCAAGGAGGGACACCTGACTGGCTAGTCAAGTGGAGTGTGCAATTCTTGTTCTCAGGGTTTTGAGCTAGAGCACCATGTTGGGTGTAGAGATTACTTAAAAATAAAATTTTTAAAAAAGTGTGTAAGGAAAAGAATGCAATTAGAAATAGCCTGAGGGATGCCTGGGTGGCTTATGTGTTAAGCTTCTGCCTTTGGCTCAGGTCATGATCCCAGGGTCCTGGGATCGAACCCCACACTGGGCTCCCTGCTCAGTGGGGAGTCTGCTTCTCCCTCTTCCACTTTCCCTGCTTGTATTCCCCTCTCTTGCTCTCTGTCAAATGAAAAAATAAAATCTAAAAAAAAAAAAAAAAAAAAGAAATATCCTGAGTGTTGAGTCCACGGGATGCAAAATGGTGAACAAGAAGATAGGGTGGGTGTGATTGTGGGTGAGGGTGCCAAGGCTTTATTCCTGACAGCTGTAGGGCATGATCAGGGCTGTGCTTTAGGAAGCTCATTCTGATACCACATGAAAGGAGGGTCCAGAGAAGAGGATTTGACACAGAAAGAGTAGGCAGGAATATACTGCAGTAGTCCAGAAAAGAAGTGATGAAAGCCTGGATGGATAAAGGTAGTGTGGATGGACAAGAAGGATGCAGGAGACATTGTCCAGGAAGAGTCTGAAGCCGTCGTTTTCCCAAACTCTTCTTGTGTGCGATGGTGTTTTCCCTCATCTATGGCAAAATGGCATGGGGGCAGGGAGACCAAAGCTAAATACATTCAATTTCTAAATTTTTTGAAAGATTTTATTTATTTCAGAGAGAGAGTGAGAGCATGAGCGGAAGGGAGCGGCGGAAGGGCAAACAGACTCCTTGTGGAGCAGGGAGCCCAATGCGGGGCTCGATCCTAGGACCCCCAGGATCACGTCCTGAGCCAAAGTCCAACACTTAACCAACAGAGCCACCCGGGTGCCCCTCTAATTGTTTAAATTCCCAGTTCAGCATACCTACACTTTAAGGGCATACCTATATGCCTCTGTTGAGGTGTACTTTATATGTCATAAAATTCATTTCTTTCAGGTGTACACTCTTTACGTTTTCGGTGTTAAAATAACTTTCATGACATGTTAGTGGAAATACGTGGTAGTTGTTTTCCTAATGTTTCTATTAACAAAATAAAATTGGGCATTTCTGTTTTGGGATGTCAGAGCTTTGGGGGAATTTTGACTGGTTTGGAAAATTTAGAGGTGGGGAGACAGTTGGACTTGTGATTTATGGAAAGAGGAGTCGGCAGGGCTGGGAGGATGGCATATGCCAGAGAAAGGGAACAGGCACAGACGCTTGCAGGGAGGAGACTGAAGGTTTGAATATATAAGGGACCTGGGGGTTCTCTAGGTTGTTCGCGATTCCAGTGCAGATGTGGCTTCAGCAGAGGGAGGCAAGCCCAGGGCAGCCCTGCGATGAAGAGGGAAGCCTGGTTTCCAGTCACGGTTCTGCCACTTGTTAGCTGTGTAAACTTAAGCAAGTCACAGAATCGTGCAGGACCTCAGACATGCACACCTTGAAGAGTCCCTTTCCATTCAAATATTTCAAGGCTTCATTCTACATAATTTGATCATGTCTAATGTTCTGTGTTTGAGCAACTGGAGAATAAAGCAAATATGCTCCAGCCCAAACTGATTTTGGCTTTACTTGAACTGCAGGCCTTAACAAGAAAGAATAAACCTAAAATCATCTTGATTTTTTTTAAGTTTGGATTTCTTAAATGCTAAGCAATCTTGTAATGAGCCTTAAGCATTTGGAATTTGAAGATAAATTGTTTTAAAATTATATACATACATATTATACATAAATTATATATTATAGCTCCATTTAAATTATAAATATATACTGACATCAAATAAATATATAAATTATATATAGTTACATGTTTTATGTAACCATATAATTATTAAATTTATATATGTAAACATATAATTACATATAATGCATATGTAGTATATAGTACATAGAATTATATATAATGTATGATATAAATCATATATATAATTTAAAAGTTATATGTGTGGTTTAAATCTATTTCAACCCATATACAATTATAAAATATAATTACATGTTATAAATTACATGTATATAATTTATATACAGTAGTTGCTTCTCCACACAGTGTAATTTGCTTCCTTTTGTATTCCCATTTCCCAATTTTTATTGGTGGTTAGGACCCAGCTGGGGCTCTCTAAGGAGGCACACACATGCAGGCTTCATAGAGACTGAAAACCTCTGGGGGCACCTGGGTGGTTCAGTGGGTTAAGCCTCCGCCTTCAGTTCGGGTCATGATCTCAGGATCCTGGGATCAAGCCCCCCATCAGGTTCTCTGCTCGGTGGGAGCCTGCTTCCCCCTCTCTCTCTGCCTGCCTCTCTGCCTACTTGTGATCTCTGTCTGTCAAATAAATAAATAAAATCTTAAAAAAAAAAAGACTAAAAACCTCTGTAAACGTATAACTGGAGAACATTTTTAACTTGAGAACTTTATTTTTTTAATTTATTTTTATTTTTTAGAGAGTGCAAGAATGTGAGCAAGGGGAGGGGCAGTGGGAGAGGGGAGAGAGACAGAATCCCAAGCAGACTCCCTGCTGAGAGCTGAGCCCAAGGTGGGGCTGCATCTCATGACCCTAAGATCATGACCTGAGCCATAATCAAGAGTCCAATGCTTAACCAACTGAGCCATCGAGGTACCCCTTAACTTGGGAACTTTATACTAGCAAATACTTTTAAGGCTCTGAAGTCTTAAAGCCACACTTCTGCTGGATTGAGCTCCCATGTCCCAGCTGAGCTTCCACTTTAGACATTCTGTTGTCTTGCATGACTTAGAGCGTCAACCTCAAGGTTCCACAGCAGTTGGGTTTTGTGGGTTTAGCAGGAGTTTGTTCTGATTCTCACTGTAGAGCTTATAAACCTACTTTATATTCAGTCTTAATTTTGGGATTGGTTACAGAATTTCAGAATTGAAAGGAAACTTTGGGGTCATTTAATTAAATCTCATTTTAGAAATGAAGAAATAGAAGCCTTAATGATGAAGTAACTTGTCCATTCCTGGGGTGACCAAGTGAAATTCAGTGAAGCTATCAGTCTGTATTCAGTGAGTTGTAGGACATTTTATCCAACAGAATCCCTCTTCGGACAAGCTGTCTTTGTTTGGGAGACTGCCTTGACAAATCTTTAAGGTGGAAGTAAACCCTCCTCCATTGTGTTTTATTTATCTCTCAACCTCCTTTTACTCTATTTTAAAATTTGACTTCCTTTTTGACTCAAGTTATCTAGGAGTTGTCATTTGATGACAAAAACAATATAAGCCAATTCTGATGAATTTATGTCTAAAGGGGGAATTTATTATAGGGTGACAGAGGGTAGGAAATATAGGTGTGCAGTAAGGAAGCAGATGTCCAGAGCCAGTAGGAGTCATTTCCTCTCTCTTGTTCTTTTTCTCTCAGTCTCTCTCTTACTTCCTTACCCACACATGTTTGTCTCTCTCTCCATCTTGCTTTCTATAGATTTATTGAGGATCTAGTAGTGGAATTGCTGGGTCAGTTGTACGATATGCTTATTTTCAGCCTTTACTAGATGATGCCAGATTGTTCTCTCAAATGGCTGTACCTGTTTATGTTCCTACCAGTGCTGTACTCCACAGCCTTACCAACGTTTGGAATGGTTATTACATCTCAGTCAGATGAGCATGCAATTCCTGATCTTGGGGTTCTCAGTTCAAGCCTCATGTTGGGTGTGGAGATTACTTAAAAAAAAATCTTTTTTTTTTTTTTAAAGATTTTATTTGTTTATTTGACAGAGATCACAAGTAGGCAGAGAGGCAGGCAGAGAGAGAGGGGGAAGGAGGCTCCCCACCGAGCAGAGAGCCCGACGTGGGGCTTGATACCAGGACCCTGGGACCACGACCCGGGCCGAAGGCAGAGGCCCAGCCCGCTGAGCCACCCAGGTGCCCCTACTTAAAAAAAATCTTAAAAAAAGTTTTTTTTGGCCAATCTGATACCATTTTGCCAATGGTATCTCATCATTTTAATTTGCATTCCTTTGATTACTCAGGATGAGCGTATTTTTGTATTTATTTATATCTTTTGTGAATTGTCTCTTCATGTACTTTGACTATTTTTCAGTTGGGTTATTTGTCTATCTAATCAATTTGTAGAAGTACTTCATATATATCTTGAATATGACTTCTTTACTGGCTGTATAGTGCTGCAAATATCCCTTCTAATCTGTAGCTTATCTTTTTACCCTAATATCATTCGCTGTGCACAGTTATAAATTATAATGTAGCCAAATCTTTTCCTTTCATGTTTGTGCCAAGTTTAAGACCTGATACTTTTTCAAATCATAAAGACATTCTGCTATAATTTTCTTTAATATTTGGAATTTTTCACTTTAAGATTAATCCATCTGAAATTTATTTTTGTGTACAGTGATAGGAGATTCCATATTTTTTATGTGGGAAAATCGTAGTCTCATTAGTAATTTTTTAAAAGATTCAAAGATTCTGCTTTTTACCTCTGACATATATTACCACCTCTGTCAATTTTCAGGGTTTTTTGTTTTTTTTTTAAATTTGTAGGTCTGTTTCTAAACTCTCTATCCTGTCCTATTGACTTACTAGTTTATTTGGGTGCTACAACCACATACTATTTGTAGAGTATTTAAGCCTTGCTCTCTCTGTCAGGATCCCCCAGCTAGTACCTCCAGGAACACACCTGTAGTCGAACAAATGAGATTTATTACTAGTTTCGGTTTAGGTTAGGGAACCATTTGGCATCTCAGTAAAACCATGAAAAAACAAACGTATTGTAAAATGTGGGCTTTTTTTTTTTTTTTTTTTAATGTGGGCTTTTCTTGAATGATTCTGGAGAGGACCTCAGCAAGAGGGGAGTAACTCTGGACTGGGTGACTGCCAGAAGTGGGGACAATTCTATGACTGGATATCTCAGTAAATATTATCTATAGGGAGAGCAGGCTAGAGTGAGGAGAAAATTGCACTTGCTAAAAAAGTAGAAGTCCGTTGTTTTAGTGAGAGATGGGCATGCTTGGTATGTTGTGGGCTGTGCAGGGATCTTTTCTGTCTATATTTATGCAAAATTATCAGTGGCTTTGTTCTAACTCAGTTTATGATGGTCTCCAAGTGACCTTGTCTGAGATGGTGTAATGTGGGATGGTGTAGGGCCTATAGGAAGCACCAGGCTGGCTTCCAAGAACACTGAGGCCAGCTGCAAGCATCAGATCAGTTCCTGCATGGCTCATCTCGTAGAACAGTCCTCCTCTCCTCACCCCTGCACACTTCTTCAGAATACTTTTATTCTTGGTACTTGGTGCTTTACATTAATTTTAACATCAGCTTGTAAAATTTTACAGAGTTCTGTTGGGTTTTTGATTGGAATTGCATTGAACTTACAAATTAATAAGAAAAGAACTGAAATGTTGACCTAATTTCATCTTTGGATTCATTAACATGGTCTCCACTTACTCAGATCTTTAAAAATGTCCTTCAGTAATCTTAATGATTTTTTTCATATAGGTTTTGGATTTATTAGGTTTTAGACTTTTTAAGTTTTAGATTTGTTATTTGGATTCTAAACTTTTATTGCTAATATGTATGCTTTTTAATTCTATCATATTTTATAATTGGTTTATTGATATATAGGAATGCTATATAGCATGTTTATATGTTGATGATATTCTGTAATGTTCCTGAGTTTTCCTATTTCTTCTAAATATTCTAATACATTCTTTTGGATTTTCTGTGTACATAATCATGCTATCTTAAAATAAGGATAGTTTTCTCTTCCTTTCTAATTCTTATACTTTTATATATTTTATTACATTGACTAGATCTGTCAGTATGTCAGTGGTGTAGGGGTGATGGTAGACATTCACATTCTTGATTTCAGTGATAATGTTTCTGAAGTTCCATTAGGAAATTATTTTGTTTGGTAAGTTTTTAAAATACATGTTCTTTTTTAGGTTGAGGAATTTTCCTTCTATTCTTGATTTGGTAAGCTTTTGTTTTAGAAACATAAATAAGTATTGAATTTTGTAGAATTTTTCCCTGCATTTATAGATATAATTCTGTATTTCTTACTGACTCTATCAATAATCTGACTTAATTCACATCCTAGAGAAGTAGTCCCCTCCTGCAGAGCTCCATGTATGCTTGCTAGTAGTTGAGCAGTCAATCTTGGTGGAGTGCAGAGGTGGAAAGTCAGGGCTGGAGTCCAAGCTCCCACCATGTCCTATATCCACAGCCTCCGGACCAGATGTGTGGCTGGCTGATAATTCCATAGCCCAAGGACCTAACATCTGATCCTTCTCTACCTTGGGCATGCAGTGGAAAACCACACACTGCTCCTGGTCTTGTTCCCACTACAAGGTGTTCCCCAAATGCTGGTTGTGCTGCTTGGTTCTTCATCTTGTGTGCTTGACACGGTAAATGTATTAACAGATTTTTTAATGGTGTTTTCCCTATTATGGGATAAACTCTACTAAGTTATGACATATTTCATAATACATTTTAACTTTGATTGTTAATATATAAACTAAAACTTTTATGTCTGTATTTCTAAGAAAGATTGGTTCGTAATTTTATTTTTTGTCTTGTCATCTGATTTTGGTAGAAGGCTAAATAGCCTCAAAAAATACATTGAAGAATTTGTTTCCCCTCTACTTTCCTGGTCTTTGAAACAGTTTGTAAAGAAGGATTATCTGCAGGTTTGGTCAACTTTTTGTCGATGGAAAATTTCGATTACTTTAACTCAGTTTCTTGATTTTTAAATGACCTCAAAGCTATGACTGGAGAAAGATGAGACATGAGAGATTCCAGTTGGACTTAATTAATTAATTAATTAAAATTTATTTATTTATTTTAAAGAGAGAGAGAATGTGTACAAGCAGGTGGGGCAGAGGGAGAGAAAATGTCAGAATCTCATGCAGACTCTGCACTGAGTGTCCCTGGGGTGGGGAGTTGGGGTGGGGTGGGGGCTGATGGGAGCCTTAATCTTGTAACCTGAGATCACCACCTGAGCCAAAACCAAGATTTGAATATTTAACCTACTGTACTACGCAGGCATCCCTAGTTTGGCTTACTTTAAATCTATGAGGAAGGTTATAAAAAGATCTGAGAATAGGACAAAGAAGGGTTAAGTTTTTGAATTTGTAATTTTAATGAACTAAAGGCTAAATTTAAAAATCAAAGTAGCATTTGAGTGATCTTTTGTGTTGCCTCTCCTACGTGCCTTGGGCTTCCAGTCCAGAACCTTGCTTTGCAGTGTTGGTTTGGGTCTCCTGGCCCTCGGTGATCAGAGATAGTCAGATGGTTGGGCAACTTTCCTGCTAGCTCTTTTCCAAACAGCAACTCAGGGATTCAGCCAGTAGTGTGTTTAGTTGCCATTTCCAAGGCCATAGAGCTGTCCTCCTTCCATGGGCTTATGACTTTCTATAAACTATAGACCTAGGCCAGTCATCTGCAGCAATTAAAACAAATTTATCTTGTTTTCATGATTGGAAGAACTCCACTTCCACCCCTGTTTTGGAGTAGTTTTAGTCCTTTTACCAAACTCACAGCAGCCATGGCCTGCTTCTGAACCCTGAGTTGAGCAGCTTCTCAGCTCCGGTCTATTCATGACATTGCATTTTGGCCCATTGGGACATTGAGCTTCCTTTTTGAGGCTGGCTATATTGTTTAAGTTTTTCCTTTTTGTATTTTCTCTGTCCTTGTTGTGGTATTACTTCATGGTATGAACTTAAGGCAAAGTTATCCTAAACATATACATCCTCATTCATTCTTTTTTTTAAAAAATAGATTTATTTATTAGCGAGAGAGAGAGAGAGAGAAAGCACACAGAGGGAGAGAGAGAAGCAGATTCCCCACTGATCAGGGAGCCCGATGTGGGGCTCAATCCTAAGATCCTGGGATCATGACCTGATCTGAAGGCAGATGCCTAACAGAATGAGCACCCAGGCATCCCCAGTTTGACTTATATTCTTCTTCTTCTTTTTTTTTTACTTATATTCTTAACCCTCTGTTAAAATTCCTTTTTATCATGACCACCAACCAAATACACATTTATAAATCTCATGTATGTTTTTCTACTCTCTTTCTCATCTCCAATGAATTGTTCAGTAAATTCTTTGTTACTCAAAGTAATAGTTGATGTGATTTTTTGGAAAAATGTTTATCAGTACTTCTTTTTTTCATGCTATAAGTTTATTTACAAACATACTGAGTATGTTGAATTCAAGAGTTTGATCCACTTTTCAAGGAGATTGTACCTCTTACAATGTTCCTTTTCACATCTATTCAATGGATTAATTAAAACGTCTTTGAGCATTTGATGTCAAAAGCAAAAGGTACAACAAATCCAGATCCAAAGTACACAGTCATCATACTTAGTAACCACCACTTGTTTCCCATTGAAAATGGCAAATTCTTCCCTGGGCCTCCTCACAATTGCTCCTATGGACCACTGAGTTTGTGAACCTCCAGATACTCAGTCCCAACATAGTGTTGTTAGAAGTTCTGCAAAAGGCACAGAGACCCAAGATGAAAGAAATGGCCTCAATACTTCTTTTTTATCCAATACCTAGCATGGTAAGTTAGCTATATCCATGTATTCACCCCTGTAGTCATTATCCAACAAATATTTTTAAATACTTACTCTATGTCTTGCACTGTGCAAGGAAGGCTCTAGGGATACATCAGGGAAGAAAACAGTCAAAATTGCCACCCTCAAGGAGCTTATGATCTTAGGTTTAAGTGGGACCCATACAAGTAAACTTATAGAAAGAGTAAGATTCCTACAGTGGCTTTGAAACTCCCTTCCCTGGAAATTTGTGAAGAGCATCATCACTCTCATTTTTTCGGGTTGCCTGTGATTCCTTTTTTCTGTGTATCTTAGCTTCTGACATTTGTTTCCAAAACTTTGGCTCCAGTAACCAGTTTTGGCATACACTCTCCAACTATGCTTTGTCATTGATCTCCTGAGTTCTCAATTTTGCCCTCTCACCCCTAAACTCTGTGGTTGCTGTAAAAGACCTACTACCTTCTTTGCCTCAACTTTGCAAGAGCTTCTTGGGACCAGACCTAATTTCTGTTTAGCCATGCTATAAGGAGGATCTGATAATATTCACCATGTGCCAGAAGGACTTGCTCTCAGCTTTATTTATTTTTTTTTAAAGATTTTATTTATTTATTTGACAGACAGAGATCACAAGCAGTCAGAGAGGCAGGCAGAGAGAGAGGGAGGAAGCAGTCTCCCTGCTGAGCAGAGAGCCCAATGCAGGGCTTGATCCCAGGATTCTGAGATCATGAGCCGAATGCAGAGGCTTTAACCCACTGAGCCACCCAGGCACCCCTTGCTCTCAGTTTTAATCTATGAATAATTCTGCATGAAAACCCATTCCATTTGGATGAGAAAGTCTGAACCTGTGCATGCAGAACTACACACATGCATGGCTCTGATTTCTGTCCATAGTTTCTGTTTCTCCAGAGCACTCTCATGCTGTCACCAAGGACAACTGCACACAGGACCTGTCTGCTCTCTGGATGATTGAAACCATTAATAATTTACCAAACTCTGGCTGCTGCCTTTCATTAATTATCACTATGCTAATGATGTCCCTCAGGAAAAGGGAAAAGTAATTCCTCCTCCATTGCAGTCTCAGTGGAGACAGACCATATTTCATAAATAAACCAAGGGTGGGCGTTTTGTCTTGAATGTTTTTGAACTCTTCTTTCGCAGAGATAGAGGAGGTAAAAGTAGGCATAATCAGATAAAATTAAGGCAGGTAAAGATTCTGTTTGAGGGGGTGCCTGGGTGGCTCAGTGGGTTGCGCCTCTGCCTTCAGCTCAGGTCATGATCTCAGGGTCCTGGGATCAAGCCCCGCATCGGGCTCTCTGCTTAGCAGGGAGCCTGCTTCCCCCCACCCCCACCTGCCTCTCTGCCTACTTGTGATCTCGCTCTCTCCCTGTCAAATAAATAAATAAAATCTTAAAAAAAAAAAAGATTCTGTTTGAGTATCAGTGTCAGGGTCCTGCTAATGTGGCTCTGATTTAGCCTGTCTGTTCTTTCAGGTAGGAGATGGGGTCACTTTTACTGAGATGTATTCTTAGTACAGGTGGTGGCTTTGTTACCATCGTGGCACCAAGAACTGGACGTAATCCTCTAAAATGAGATTGTCTCATATAGCCATGGATTACCTGTTCAGATCATGACTCTTGGTAACTATGAAGGCAGTTTTTTTCCCATTTGATCTGTTTTATTGATCCAAGGAGGACCAAAGGAGCCAAAATGTATAAACAGTACCTGAACACAATAAGTATTCAATACAGGTTAGCCATGACAAAGAATAAAGAAAAGTCTGCATAATCTCCTAGGCTCTGTGTGTTTGTGACTGGTCTCTATAGGATTTGTTTCCAGACATTGTGGGAAATAACAGAGGAGCTTCCTTATTACATCTGAGCAACTGGCAGATCATTCCTGTTCCCTTAGCAAAAAGGATCAGTTAGACATCTGGAAGTAGACTCTCAAATAGGGTGCTTCTTGTTTAAAAAAAAAAAAAGAGGGTGTTTAATGCTAACTGCACCAAAATTTTGCTAGCTTTTTTTGATCCAGTGTGTGTATAGGATCCTGAATCTGTTCTGGAAGATTGGCAGTTTTTCTTGTGTGGGAGAAGGGAGCATGCATTCAAGGAACAAATTGCTGCATGAGCACTGTCCTGGGTGCTGAAGTTTTCTTTCTTTTAAAAATTTTTTCATTTCTAACTTTATTACTATTTTTCACAAAAATTGAGTAAAGGATAAAATGGGAAGAAAGTTACCACTTCTGTTTATTGTTCAAGTCTTTGGTTTTTTTCTTTTTCCTTCCTGAACTTTATGCACAAGGCTGTCCCCTGTGTGTGTTCCAGCTGGAACTGTCTCCTTTGGAATGCTCCCTTTCTTAATACAGAGCGTTGGAGCCGTCTGTCTCTTAAGAGGTTTCCTCTTCCTCTCCGCTCTAGGAAAAACTTAGTTTGGGTAGTTCTAGGCCAATACTGAGGACCTTAGGGGAAAGACTCCCCTTTGGGATGTCTTTCCTTGGTTTACCTTTCCTTGTCTCTTCTTACCCCAGATGAAATCTTTAAGACGGAGAGAGCATATGGGCCTCAAGGCAATGGAACAAGGAAACCACTCTAAAGGTTTTTGACTCTGGCTGCTTAGGCCACTCTAGATGAGTCAAAGCAAGACCCTCTGAAATATGCCCAGTCTACCCATTCAGGGTTCCTCAGAGAAGGTAGGGGACAAAGCTTTATCTGGTAGTCCTATTTTAGATTTGTCTTCTATATTCATTTCTTTTACAGGGAACTAGTAGGAAGTCTCTTGGGCTGTGGCAGGCAGATACTGGAGAATTTAGGGGTCTCATACACTGTTTTCTACTACTTTCCTTCTCTCTCTCTCTTTTTTAAGATTTTTATTTAGTTATTTGACAGACAGAGATCGCAAGTAGGCAGAGAGGCAGGCAGAGACAGAGAGGAAGAAGCAGGCTCCCTGCTAAGCAGAGAGTCCAAGCGGGGCTCGATCTCAGGACCCTGGGATCATGACCTGAGCCAAAGGCAGAGGCTTTAACCCACTGAGCCACCCAGGTGCCCCTCTACTACTTTTCTTCTAAGACACACACTGGTATAGTCTGTAGACTGAGCTGAGTATGTTCTCAGGGGACAAATCCTTCACAGAGTGGGGCTTCTACACTGGGAGAGCCCTCTCACAGTGATACTTAAGACCTCACCTGCAGCTGATACTCTTGGGCACTACCTGCCATAGTGCTGGTCATATTTGAGTTTTGAGAGGAGAGGAAATGGTCTTTGGCTGAGGGCAGGTTTCTTACTGATCTCATACTATAAATGCAGTTGCATTTCTTGTGAGTTAGGTGTGTAGCAGAGTTCCAGGCTCTTGTACTGGGAGAGAATGTATATGTGGAATCTGGTCAGGGATCCTTTTTGGGGCCAGAGCAGGCATATCCAGCACTGTAATCTGTGAAGGATTCATACTTCTCTGGGGCAAGGTTATTGCAAATGGTGCAGAGTTTTGATGCCTGATTACTGGGGCCCAATACTAGTATTCATCTCTGGTGCAACAGATTCTTCTGAAACTAGACTGGGCTTCTGGGTTTGCTGTCAAGAATTTGATCCTGGTTTTTTTTTTTTTTTATTTTGTCCTGCTCTTTATTAATCTTATTTCTGATCCATCACTCTAGATAAACTGGATCTTATGTAAAAGAAAAATGGATAGTACAGACAATGTTTGTATTCTTAGAATCATGAAGAGGTAATACATGGGAAAGGCTGAGTATACAAAATCTGGATACGGATGACCTGGGTTTGAATCCTAGCTACATTTCTACTTAGATGGATAATCCTGGCCAAGATGGTTAACCCCTGTGAACTTCATTTTTCTCATCTTTAAATAGAACATAATAACCTCCAGGATTATTGGGAAATTAAAATGTTAGTCTGTGTTAAGTACATAAAATCATTGGGTCTGACCCAATTTTTTGAATTAGGTACCTAGGTATTTTATTTTTTATGTGATAATTTATTATTTCTTTCAATAGCTCCCCAAGGACAAGAACAATATCTGTTTTCTCATCATTGCGTTCCCAGAGGTAGGCACAATGTCCAGACATAATAGAAATGCATTTGATTTGTTGTAAGGGAGAATACTTTCAAATGGTTCTTCAAAGTCAGAGAAATAAAGTAGTTGAGGAAATGTAGCATTTTGGAGTTAAGCTCATGGCCAAGGATAGGTTGTGCTTCTCTTGGTCCCTGAGGGACAGGCTTAGCATGTACCAACAGCTAGACCAAGACCTCTTTGTTCTGCTTTATTTGGAGAAATAGAGAAACAAAGAAAAGAACAGGAAATGGGATTGTGGGAAGTGCTTGTTATAAGGGGCTGCGTACATGACTCACAAGAGGGTGTGGATAATGTGTGTAGGCAGACTCTAATGATCAATTCAGGAAATTCATCTTTTTACCTTTTCACCTTTTGGAGACTGCTCACTTCCCTTGACTTATAGCTCCTTCCCTCCATCTGTAAGGCCAATATCATGCTACTATCTTTTTTGTTCCCTTTTCCAATTTTCATCCTCCATTTTTTAAAATGAAACTGAATATACATACTTAGGGCAGAAGTTGGGGCTTTTAAAGATTCTAAGTTATCAATGAGGTATGAGGAAGGTGGAAACTGAGAAAAGAAGACAGAAATAGAAAGCTCCCAAGAGGCCTTCTTAGTGGGTTTGGTAGAGGAGATGATGTATTTGGGGATTTTATTAGAATGAAATTGAATAAACTCTTTGGTGATGACTCAGGACACTTTTGGTCAAAAGCAGTATTTGTAGACTGATATGGTCTCAGTATTCCGGCATGAGGTTGTCAGGAGAAATCAATAGCATCTATTTTCCATTGTATTTAGCAAGTATGATGATTGTCTCAGCATGAAAGATGGAATACATATGACATGGAACATGAGAGAAATAGTCCCTGAGACTTTCTCTAGCACCCAATAGCATGGCAAATGCATTTTAGGCTCTTTTCTTTGGACGGTGAGCCCAAGGGCAGAAGTCCCAAGGCCTGATGAGGCTGAGGACTCTTCTGACTCGGACAACTGCTGACGTCCTCCAGGTTTCTGCTTGTCTTGATTAGACTGAGAATAGCCAAACTCTGCTCATTGAGACAGATAGTGATTTTGGTCAGGAAGTTCTGTCATCAGCAGTAATTACAATTGCTTTCTCAAATTTATTAGATCAGGAAATCTAATACACTTTCCATGAGTCCTCTCCCCACTTTTTGTTGATACATAGAATAATCTCACCAAGTTATTTCTGAGAAAATGGGGCCTAAAACAGAACTTAGTTATGAAACGCAAACTTTGCTGATACTGATGGACACCCACCTTCTAAGCTATATGGACTTGGGCAACTTATCCAAGCTTCTTAAGTAAGCACTTTACCTCCTTTGGTACATTTGTAGAATGGGAAAACCAATGGCATTCAGGTCTTGAGTTTTTATAAGGCTTAACCAAAATCATTTACTTAATACTTAGAACATAAGAACACATAGCAGGTGCTTAATCCATGTCAGCTATCGTTACTATTATTAATAAGAACATGTAAAGTCATCTGAAATATTTATTGTGGTGAACAGAAATGGGTCCTTCTTAAGGTTGGTGCTGTGGTGGTACAGAAATGAACAGAGGGTTTGGAGAATAACTGAGTACAGCAAGTTGAATCCCATATGTGTTGAAGATAAAAAGAAACAAACTTGTTTAATTATAAAGCATTGCATATTTATTGTAGAGAACATACAATTATACAAAAAGAAAAAACATACCCAAACTCTACAACCCAGAAATAACCATTATTAACATTCTGACATTTTTTCTTCCAGACTTTTTTCCCTTGCATCTATAAATACATGTATTTTTAACATTTTGGGGATTATGTGCTATATGGTGTTATTTAAATTTTTATCTTTTATTTCCTTTATAATGTTTTAAATGTATAATACATGAAAATGATCTAATAGGACATGTATTTAATTTAATTTATAAGTCATAAAAAATATGGACATCGGTGACTATCCTCTAACCCTTATGCTTCCTCTCTAGCCCCTGAGGTAACCACTATCCCAAATTTTGTTTCTCATTTCCTTGCTTTTAAAATGAGAGTGATTTTATTAATTATGTCCTAATGATATATTGTTTTTGAGTTTTATAAAAACAGCATTATGCTGTCTATAGTCTTCTGAGAACTGCTTTATTAAAAAGATCAACATCTATTTCTATAAATGGATATAGTTATGGATGTAATCTGATCCCTGTTGTTTCATTATACAACATGTCATTTTCAGTTTTGTATAATATTCTGTTTTGGGCTTATACATACTTTACGGAAATCCACTCTTCTATTGATGGAAACATAGGCTGTTTCTAGTTTTTGCTAAGGCAGAGTTGCAGAGGACTTCCCTATGTATATCCCACAGGGTAGTGTCAGTTATCACCTGGGAAATGATTAGAAATGCAAATTCTTGAACCTCATCCCAGACCTACTGAATCAGAGGTTCTGGGATGGGCCCCAGAACTCTGTGTTTTGATCAGCCCCTCAAGTATTCTGTTGCTTGCAGTTTGAGAACCACTACTGTAGGGAATTTATTTAGAAGTGGGCTTACTAAGTCAAAGGGTATAGCAAAGTTCAAAGACTGTGGTTGTTTAATACGGTAGCCACACGTAGCTGCTGAGCACCTGAAGTGCAGCTAGCATGAATGAGGAATTAAAATATTCAATTTAATTTTAGTGTAAACACTGAAAATTGATGCACGTCTTGGATAACTTTTTAATATGATTAGAATACTTTTGGTCTGTGAATCTCCTTTTTCAACTACTAACTTTGCAAAATATAGATAGAGGTCAAGTACTTCCAAGTTTAGCTTCTGGATTGAAATGTGCTCTGTGTACAATACATTATGGTTTTTGAAGACTTATTATAGGGGAGGAAAAATACTTTCCCTCTACCTCTTAGGGTATATGATTTGAGACCTATAAATTAAACTGACAAAAGACAGATTAAAAAGAGAAAAGACAGTTTTTTAAAAAAGATTTTATTTATTTATTTATTTGACACACAGAGAGAGAGATCACAAATAGGCAGAGAGGCAGGCAGAGGGAGAGGGAGAAGCAGGTTCCCTGCTGAGCAGAGAGCCTGATGTGGGGCTTGATCCCAGGACCCTGAGATCTTAACCCACTGAGCCACCCAGGCGCCCCATACAGATTTTTTGATGTTAATATTTTTTACATGCATGGGCATTTCATAGGAAAGAAACAAAAGCCCAAAGTCATGGTTATACCCAGGGGTTTGTGTAACTTTGTTAAAAAGGGGGGTAAATTATGGTGAAATGACTAGACCAAGGTAAAATGAATTTGGGCTATGAGGAATGTTAAATTGTCAGAAGATGATTAGAAAATACATCCTAAAGAAGAGTTGTTGAGTCACTCTTGTTAAGCAGTCTCAAGTTGTCTCCTGAGATAAGAATGGCTCTCCTTTTTGTGGTGCAGGACATGGGGAGGTAGGCTCCTTTACAAATAGAAATTTATGTAACCTTTACACAGGGAAATTTATGCCCTCCTTGTAAGCAGAAAAGGGGAGGGAAGAGAGCTCTTTTAGTCTGTTTCTAACTGTCTTTAGCTCAAAAATAACTCTTATGCCCAAGCGGCATGTTTTAGAGTGGTATATATATTCTTTTAAGGCTTTAAAAAATTTTTTAAAGTAATCTCTACACCCAATGTGGGGCTTGAACTCATAAACCCAAGGTCAAGTGTTGAATGCTTCACTGACTAAGCCAGCCAGGCACCTCTTGAATAGTATATTCTGATTTCCTTCATTATGAAAAAAGACTATAAGATATCCCATTAATAATTCTTTTATAGTGATTCCATGTTGAAATGCTAATATTTTGGATATAATGAGTAAAACACAATACATTGTTAAAGTTAATTTCATTTTTTTCTTTTTTACCTCCCTCACCTCCTTTCTAAAAGTAGGTTCTGAGCACCTGGGTGGCTCAGTTGGTTAAGCGTCTGCCTCCTGCTTAGGTCGTGATCCCAGGGTCCTGGGATCAAGACCTGCATCCCGCTCCCTGCTCAGCAGGGAGCCTGTTTCTCCCTCTCCCTCTGCTTCTCTCCTTGCTTGTGCTCTCTCTCTCTGGCTCTCTCTCTCAAGTAAATAAATAGGATCTTTAAAAAAATAAAATAAAAGTAGGCTCTATCCCCAATATGGGGCTTGAATTTAGAATCTTGAGATCAAGAGTTACATGCTCTACCAACCGAGCCAGCCAGACCCCCTGTTTCATTTTATCCTTTAAACATGACTACCAGAAAATTTAATGCTGATGTATAATATAACACCAAAATGTCTTTCAAAATGGTTATATCCATCTACTCTTCCATTACCAGTGTGTGAGAGCACTCATACACTCATACTTCTCTCCTATCACTGGAAGTTGCTAAACTTCATACTTTTTGGTAATCCAGTAGGTATAATTTTTGGTTTTATATAGCTTTCCTTTTCTTTTTTTAAAGATTTATTTATTTATTTGAGCGAGAAAAGGAGAGAGAGCAGGGGGAGGGGCAGAAGGAGAGAGAAAGAATCCCAACCAGACTTCCCGCTGAGCGCGGAGCCCCGAGCCTGGGCTCCATCCCACAACCCCGAGATCACGACCTGAGCTGAAATCAAGAGTCAGAAACTTATCTGACGGAGCCACCCAGGTGCCCCTTTCCTTTTCTAGTTCATAAATTTCTGGCCTTCTCTTTACTTCCATGTTTTATTGATTCTGAGCTATATCGTTTTTCTTAATTTTAGCATAACCGAGATGTGGATGTGGCTTCTACTTGTTGGGCAGGTAGCCGTTAGGACATACTTGTCATTCCTCTGCATGAGTATCAAGTCTTGGAGGACTGAACAGAATCCCTAGGGCAATAGTGTACCCTCTCTTAGGAAATGCTGCATCGCACATATTCTTGATGTCATGGAAAACAATACCATGTGGGAAAATCACAGACCTTGACAACAGGGAGTTAGAAAATAATTGAAGGATATATGGGAAAACCTATGTCTTAGTAAGTCTGGAGATACTTTTTCCCTTCTAACTGGTGTGCGAAGCAATAATGCACATACATCAGTAGCACCTTAAATTAAGTGAAACATATTAAGTCCTTCATTCTATCTGGATACATTTTACTGTTCTTTTCTACTTCTTTTTTATGTTAAATGCTTAGCTTATATGGTGCTTGTTCCTCAAGTCCAGATCCTCATGGAGTGAAATGGCGAGGATCATACATGTCCACACTACCCCTGAGGGCTGGGACAAGAAAGAATGGAAAAAAGACAAAAAGAACATGGTTCCCCTACTCTCTCTGACATGTAGAATTCCCCTGTGCCACTCCTCAGACCAGAAAGAGAGGGCTTCTCTTGGTGCTTTCTTTCCCCTCAACCAGCTTTGGGCTGCTGTTGAGTCCAGGCCAGGTGCTGTTGGAAAGGAGAAAGATGGGGAACTCACTACCATTCAGTCCTTAAAGTTTTGACCTCCATCCCCCATGTTCCTGCTGGCTCACAGCTACTTCTTAGATTTCTCAGATAGCTGCGTTGAGTGTTCTTACGTGGCCGATGTTGCATTTGGTGAGAGAGACAGAGTCAAGTGTGTTTATTCCATCCTGTGTAGAAACTTCACTCATTCTGGAAGGCTGGTTTTGTTGAGAGTACAGCTCTAAGCTGATGGATACTTTCCTCTCTCCTCTACATACTCATTGTTGCTCTCAGACTGTCCTTACATGGAAAGTAATTTATCAGTTCTCTGGCTACTTTTCAGGGTCTTGTTCTGTCTTTCTGCTTCTTTTTCACCACAGTGTATTTGGGTATGGATTTTTTTTTTTCTTTGTCCCTTTTGGGTTATGTTGTATTGTCTGGATTTGTGGGTTCATGGTTACCACTAGTGTGGGAAAGTTTTTACTCATCTCTTCAAATACTATTTCTTTTCAACTCTCTTCTCTCTCTCTCTTTTTAAGATTAAAAAAATTTTTTGTTATTTGATAGACAGAGATCGCAAGTAGGCAGAAAGGCAGGCGGAGAGAGAGGAGGAAGCAGGCTCCCTGCTGAGCACAGAGCCTGATGCAGGGCTCAATCCCAGGACCCTGAGATCATGACCTGAGCCAAAAGCAGAGGCTTTAACCCACTGAGCCACCCAGGTGCCCCTCTTTTTTTTTTTTTTTTTTAAAGATTTATTTATTTATTTTAGAGAGGCATCATTTGGGGAGGGGCAGAGGAAGAGGGAGAGAAGCAGACTCTGCTAAGCGTGGGGCCCGATGCGGGGCCTGATCTCACAACCCTGAGATCACAACCTGAGTCAGGAGTCAGACACTTAACCAACTGAGCCACCCAGGTGCCCCTCAATCTTCTCTATTCCTTTTCTTCAGACTCACGTTAGACATATATGAATGTATTGATGATGTTTTGTTTTGTTCTGTTTTTTAGTTTCCTGATGCTTTGACTGCTTGGGGCTGATACTGACCCTAGAGAGGACTCAGTCAATTCCTAGAGATAGTAATGACTCACCTGGTGCATACCTTTCATGAGCAAACCAACCAGTCCAGAGCCCACACCCTTTACCACGTCATACTCCGGGCCCATATTCCCGTGGCCTCATCACCCCTGGTCAGGTACCACACGACACGAGTCAGCACCTGCACCCAAGAGCCCAGTCCCACACCTTCTTATCCTGTCCTGTGCACTTCTTCCCATGGTAACAACAAGAAGGGCTCTTGTCCACGTTTCCCCCTGGCTCCCTCTGCTTCCTCACCAACCCCGATCCGCAGTGCTGTGCTGTGCCTCCTTGTTTCCAGGGATCTGGGAGAATAACAACTTCTTCCTTCGTGACAGTCATTTCTGTGCCTGCCTTCCTTGCCATACCTGATTAGAACAAATCCCCAGCATATTTAAAACAGTTAGATCTCCTTAGTCCATCCTGCATAACTCTTACCTTCTCATTCCCATCTTCACAGGCTCATCTCTCTGTGCTGCAGTCTGGATAGATTCTTCAGCTCTATTTTCCAGTTTACCAATTCCCCTTTTATTTTTCCTAGTTCTATTTGGTTCTTTTCCCCATGTGCCTGTTAGTTTTTAATAGTATCTTGTATTTTGTTTATATTTCAGAGTCGTCTGTTTTTTAAAATGTAAATATTTTCTATATATCTATTCTTGTTCTCACCCTTCCAATATTTGCAGGTTTTAATGGTCTAAGTCTATTATTTGTCTCTCTCGGCTCTCGCATGTGGTGGCTTAATTTCTAAAGTGCTTGGTGAACTTTAATTTTGAGCTTATTGCTTGACCTTAATTTTGCTGCCCTAAATTCAAGATGCTGGGGGCCAAAGGCCGCCAGTGAAATGGGACTACTTTAACCTTCCTGGGTAGTGAAGCATTAACCTAAAGAGACAACTGGCCTTTTCTGTCAGCTCCTGGCAGTGATCTCTAGACCTTGGTAATGTCCTGCTTGATAGGAGCGTGTTTATTTGCCTAAGGGCTTTGGCCCACAAGATAGTTGAACAGTGTGATTTATAATGGGAGCTTTGGGCCACACGCTATCAGTTTTGCCTCTTGAAGGGACTAGAGACTAAAGATACCAGCCTGATCTCTGAGAGGCCGTGGAGACTACAGGTAGCCCTGTGGGCTCTCTGTGATTGCGCTCAAATGAAAACTCTAGACTCTAAAAGCTTAGATGAGCTTCTCCCGGATGGCAGTCCTCCATAGGTATCGTGAGACATGAATGCCAGGAAAGTAATGCATCCATGATTCCAGTAGGGAGAGGACACATGGAAGCGCCCCATTTGGACTCTGCCCTGTGTGCTTCTTCCCTTGGCTTACTATAATTGGTATCCTTTTCTTGTAATAAAACATCACTGTGAGCCTAACAGTTTTCCGTAAGTTCTCTGCGTCCTTCTGGAGAATTACTGAAATCAATGGTTTTGGGAACCCTGAGCACTCATCCTTGGTGTCAGAACGAAGGGCAATTTTCTGTGGGCACTGTGTGTCCTCTGACCTCACAGTTTGCTTCAGTGTCACAGTTGGCATAACTTTCCAGTTCCTCAAGTGTCTGTGCTCAACAGAGGGAGGCTCAGGTCACATTTCCCCACCTCAGTCTTGGCCCAAGGCTCAGTATCTCTGTGGCTGTCTTCTAAAGGGAGCACCCTGCTCTTCCTGGTTAGCCACCGTTAACCATTTCCAAGACTGCACACAGATCTCACGTTTGTGTGTGTTTCTTTTGTGTGCATGGATGGATCCTTGGAGATCCACACCTCTCTACAGGAGACCTTACAGAAGGTCATCTGTGTTTCTTTGTAAACAGCATATGAAAGTCATTCAATCTTGGGTCTAGTTGTTTTCCAGTGGGAATGTTCTCAGAATGGTACCTACCAAGGTGGGGGGGGAGGAGTAGAAGTCTTAATTCTGTATTCAATTTTATATTGCATGTTGTCACTTAGTATGTCATTGGTGTTTTCCTCTGTTGAAGTCATTTTGGCAAAAGCTAGTCACAGCCTGAGTTACAGTGGTTGCAGCTCGCCGTAGCTCAGATCTCGATGACCTTTGGCCTGGTTTACTTCAGCGGCTGACTGACAGGCTCAGGCATTATCTCCTCCGAATCCCTCTTCACGTCGCCGGTATAGCAAATCCAAAATGGCAGATCAGGTCCTGCAACCGTCCTTAAGGCAGATGCCAAGGCAAGAGGTCACACGGCTGTCGTGGAAGTGGAGGCAGGGGTGGTAATATGGCGGGCGAGCGAGAAGGAAGTCCAGGGAGGATTGCGGCTGACGTCGTAACTCAGAAATACCGACTTTGGGACTTTTACTTAAGAGAGAAATAAAATTCTATTCCCCCCCCAAGTTTCTGTTACTTTCCCTAGTTTGAGATACTTAAAGGGTAAATACAGCTTGTCACCTCTCCCCTATTACACACTGTTGCCTTCGCCTGAAACAACCTTTCCCTGCTCAACTGCCCTCTTATCCTCAACTTGGGGGGGAAAACCACTCGTCACCCTCAAATCTTATCTTAAGTGTTTCCTCACCCCGGCTACCTTCTTCCGTCCCTTTTACCACCTCCTTTCAACCCGGAAGGGCTTTGCCTGCCTCTCTGCTACTTGGTAGGACACCTGTGTTACTTGTGGTAGAACTTTAGGCTACTCACCCTCTAAGTGCCAGAGTAAGCTTCTTAGCCAGAGTTTTCCCCATGCCTTGAAGCCACGTCCCTGTTCTGCTGTGTAGGTAGCTCTACTCCCCAGGCCTAGGTTTGCCTTTGGGACTTCTCCAGCCAGTTTCAACGTACCCTTCCAAGCCCAGGTGCACCCTAAATGTATTGTCTAAATTAATAGTTTGTCTTAAGCTATCACCGCCAAAGAGAACTCTGTTTGGGCTGTGGAGTGTGTTGCCCCGTGCCTAGCACATATGAGGAACACGGTAACTGAGCAGTATTCCCTGGGATGGCTGCATAGACACGGGAATGTTGGTCTAGGCTTGATGATAAAACCAGTAATGATGCAAATTGGGGGGGAAGGGACACTGCTCCCCCTTTACCCCATTCAAGGGCTGAAGATGCAGCGGAATCCCAGTTACCGGTGGTTAGGGCAGTGTGCCATGAAAGGCGCCGTCTTTGGGTCCCTCACCTCTCTCTTGTTCGTTGTCATTCATGTTATTCTGTAGAACTGATAAACTGTCACTTCTTTCTCTTTCGTGTTGAATCTAAGGAGTTGGATGGTTGAACCATGGGGGCCCAGAGTGTCCTTCATCTCTTTATCCCTCTCCATAAGCACATCTGAGTTTGTTACTCCCATTCAAATGAGGGGGAGTAGTAAGTCTTGTTAAGGTCTCTGGCAAAATCTACCTGTTCTAACTTAGCATTTTTTTTTTTTTAAATTTCTTTTCAGTGTACCAGAACTCATTGTTTATGCACCACACCCAGTGCTCCATGCAACACATGCCCTCCTTAATACCCACCACCAGTCTCACCCAACCTCCCAGTACCCTCCCCTCCAAAACCCTCAGATTGTTTTTCAGAGTCCACAGTCTCTCGTGATTCGTCTCCCCCTCCGATTTCCCCCAACTCCCTTCTCCTCTCCATCTCCCCCAACTCAGCATTTTTAACAGAGCTCTTTTCAGAATGTCAGGCATTTGAGAACGATTAATTAATTGATTTCTAATTTTCATTCTGCCTATTGTTTACCTACCTAGAATTTTGTGGTGAGGGGGTAGATGTGATTGCAGGACAGGGTTTGTCATTCTGGGGTTTCTGACTATACAACCATGAATAGAGTGAAAACCACCTCACCCTTCCTCTTAGTAATCACTAGGAAGTAAGGGCCCAGCATGCAGTTAGGGCTCCCAGCCCCGAGCAGCTGCCGCTGCTACTTTTGAAGAAGGACCAGGGAAGGTAATGGGGAGGGTGATGGCGAGCCGTCAGAGGCGAGGTTCAGGGCTCAGGATACAGTCCATTCCTAGATGCTTGATGCAGCTTCCAAAGATGAGGTCCAAGAATATTGCTTTGCAAACGAAAACAGGTCCCGTTTCAGCCATGTGAGAAAGTTTCTTTTAAGTGACTCAAAGCAATATGACTTGCATGGAGATGCAAGTTAAAAGACTGTGCTAATCCTGAAATTGTCCCACCACTCGGGCAGGCAAAAGTCTTTGCTGACCACTCACTCCACTCCCTTCCCTTGACCTTAAGCCTCTCTCTCTAGCCCCTGAGTCAAAACCAAACTCCCCACAAAACCTTAGCAGTATGAATGGAGTGAATGTCACTGTGTTTGGTGAGCCAGTAATGAGGCCTGGCTTTTATTAAGTATCCTAAGTAAATTAAATAGCATTAGAGGAAATAGAAGGTCACGCATTATATTGTTAAGAGCAGTGACAATGCAGCGAGTGGCCTCCAGACCACCCAGGTGGCCTCACAGACCTGACAGCTTCTGTGGGTGTCTGTACTCTTGGAGCGGACTGCTGATCTCTCTGAGAGGAGGCGGGTGACGTGGGCTAACAGGGATGTGCTGTTCCACACAGGAGAGCTGTTAACTGTACCAAGTTCCTCATTAGGGTCTCCAAAATCTGTCCCTCTCTGAGCCACAGCTGGTGTGCTCATTCTACAGAGGAGGAAGGTGGCGTAGAGAGAGAACAGAGTCTCAGAGCGAACCTGGGACAAAGTCAGAATAGGACTCACTGTTCCCACTGCTTTACACTGGCCTCTTCTGACACTCGGCAGCATGTACCTGTGGGCAGTGGACGGTGTGTTCTCTGCCGTCACTCATGTTACTCTTTCCACTAATGACTATTGAGGCTCTGGGCCAAGCACTTCAGAAAGGAACTGGCATATCCTTGGCCCCAAAGCTGAACTTACTGAGATGTTAAGGACAGGTGTTTGTGTGTATAGTTTAGCATGGTTTAGTAAGGCAGACCACCTGGGCCACGTTCTCTGTGTATAATATTGTATCTTTTTACCACCCTAAGGACTATGGGATAGGCCAAGAAAAATAGATGTGACAATAAAAGATCAATACCCAGGACCTGAATTAAAAAAACATAATCTGGGGCGCCTGGGTGGCTCAGTGGATTAAAGCCTCTGCCTTCGGATCAGGTCATGATCCCAGGGTCCTGGGATCGAGCCCCACATCGGACTCTCTGCTCAGCAGGGAGCCTGCTTCCCCGCCACCCCCCCCCCCAACTGCCTCTCTGCCTACTTGTGATCTCTGTTAAATAAATAAATAAAATCTTTAAAAAACATAATCTGACCACTGGAGGTTGTTAGCAACATCCAGAGTTTTTGTTTTGTTTTTTGTTTTTTGCTTTTGTTTTAACACCCGGGTTTTGAGGAAGGAGGCCCAACGTCATTTCCTGGAGATACCTCTATTTCGATTAATGGACTGACCACTCCTGGCCATTCTCTTGGAATGGAGTGCTTACAGGCAGAAGGAAGGGAGCTGGAGTGGAAGCAAATATGCACATCTGCACAGAAGAGTGTCAGTAGAGAGATACATGGCCTCTGCCCCAAGCTGTGTCCATCCTTGATCCTGATGGAGAAACTGAGGCTGGTTAATAGTTTTGCCAGAGCCAGAGATGATCATACCCTTTCTTTCTATTCAGCTAATTGGGGAGGCCCTGGTTTGGATTTCATTTCTGCCCTGTTTGTGGAAGAATGGTGACAAGAGACACGAGGCTCATCTAACTCTCCTTGGGGTTGGCTGCCACCAGGGCTGGGATACCCTCTGCTCCTCCCCTGCATCCACCAGGCTTGGTCCAATACCCATTTGACCCCAGGGGATGGTCCGCAGCCTTCAATTAATTATACAGGACTGTTTCTTTCATCTGAGCACATCAAAGCATTCTATAAAACTGAAGGAGTGTGGCAATGTCTTGTGGGCTTTTTTTTTAAAGCTCTCTTGGAAATCACTTTTAAAAAAAGTTGACACCAAGAAATTGTTCCCTGGGTGATTTATGACGCACAGCATTTGCTAAGCTCCCTGATCATTCATCACAGGTCAGGCCACAGGCGGCGTGGGCTCAGTTTGGTCCGGAAGCTGGCTTCAAACCTAATTGTTTATTCATTGGTGGGATCATCGGGGTCCAGGAGTGACAGGCGATTGGCTCTGTGGGAGGATGTGGTGGGAGGGAGGTGAGAGGTTTGTTATGTCTGTGTTCCAGAAAAAAGATTACTGCCGCTTGGAGACGGCGCTCCCATTTACTCTGTGAAGTGTTTGAATTTTTCTGTTGACTTGTGACTGAGACAAATGGGTTGGTAGGTCTGTGATGAAAAAAGTGATGAGAGTACTCCTACCTCGGCAGGGGCCTCAAGGTGCTCAGGCCAGGCAGGCCAGCACCTCAGAGCAAAGGGGGGTGCCCAGGTTATTAATGCCCTAATGGCAGAAGAAGAAGGGGCAGGGGAAAGAGTCATGGGGTGTTGGTGGGGGAGGGAAGGGACCGATGTGGACCCGTGGGATGGCGGCCCCACATCCCTAGGGTGTGGGAGCATATAGACGTTTCTGATCTTCCTGTCAGCCCAGGATGGCATGAAATCAGGGCTTCTGAGAGATGGCTGTGTCTCTTGGTTGGATCTCAATGTCCAAGGTATAAACCAGAGGTTTTCCTAAGCTAATATAGGGAAGGAAGGAAGAACTAGTTCCAGGGAAGGGAGCAGGACATGGTTGAAGGAGTCCAGGCCCCCCTTTTATTCGGATGGAGCATCCGTGGGTTTCCTAATTTGTCTAACATGTTTTGGGGATGAGGTAAGCACTATTTGCTTCTTCTGTGGGCTCCAGACACAAACATCAGACCATCCTGATACACCGGCTGGTGTAGATGGAGCTTCTAATGCACCTTCCAGCCCAAAAGGCTGAGGGCCCTCGCTTGGCCAAGCAGGCTCATGTAGGGAGTGCTACAAGGAGAAAAAAGGAAATCTCCCCTGCACGCTGTTGTCTGCTCCTCTCCCTGGCTTGAAATTGTCTCTCTGAGGTCATCAGCAACTTCACTGCAGAAGATCTGAGGGGCTTTTCTCCAGTTATTCCGCGCAGCGCCCTTGTCTTCTTCAAATCTCTCCTCACTTGGCATTTTCCTGGTTTTCTCTCTTTGCCTTTCCTTCACTGTGGGATTCCCTGAGGTTCTACTGTAGAAGCATTTCTCTCTCACTCTCTGACCTCTCTTTGTGTAATCTGGTCCATTCCCCTGCCTCTTGTCAGTGCTGGCCGCTGTGACAAAACACCATGACAAAATATTGGTTGAACAGTAGAAATGTATATTCTCCCACTTGTGGGGCCTGGACGTCCAAGATCCAGGAGCTAGCATGGTTGGTTTCTGGTGAGGACTTTCTTCCTGGCTTATAGACAGAGGCCTTCCTGCTGTGACCTTACATGGGGGTGTGTGAGCATGGTGTTATGTCTCTTCTTCTTCTTCTTCTTCTTTTTTTTTTAAAAGGTTTTATTTATTTGACACAGAGAGATCCCAAGCAGGCAAAGCAGCAGGCAGAGAAAGAGGGGGAAGCAGGCTCCTTGCTGAGCAGAGAGCCGGACTCGGGGCTCGATCCCAGGACCCCAAGACCACGACCCGAGCTGAAGGCAGAGGCTCAACCCACTGAGCCACCCAGGCGCCCCTGTTATGTCTCTTCTTAAAAGAACACTAATACCATCATGCGTGCCTCACCTCTGTTACTCCATCTCAACCTAATTATCTCCCAAATGCCCCATCACCAAATACAATCACTTTGTGGATTAGGGCTTTGAAGTAGGAACTTTACAGGGGACACGATTCACTTCATAGCAGCTCTTGGTGGTTTCCTTTTGGGGAGGTGGGGGGAGGGGCAGAGGAACAGGGAGAGAGAGAATTTTTTTTTTCCTTAAGATTTTATTTATTTATTTGAGAGGAGAGAATGAGAGAGAGCAAGCATGAGAGGGGGAAGGTCAGAGGGAGAAGCAAATTCCTCGCTGAGCAGGGAGATCGATGGTGGGACTTCACCCCGGCACTCCAGGATCATGACCTGAGCTGAAGGCAGTTGCTCAACCAACTGAGCCACCCAGGCGTCCAAGAGAGAGAATCTTAAGCAGGTTTCTCATCCAGGACAGTGCCCAATGAGGGGCTCCATCTCACAACCCTGAAATCATGACCAGAGCCAAAATAAAAAAGTCAGATGCTTAACGAACTGAGCCCCCTAGGTGCCCCTCTTGGTGATTTCCTAATGTACATCCTTAGCCTAGAGTTCTTTCTTGAGCCATTCGTATGTATTTCTAACTGAAATAAATAGGCACGTATTTAACCTACAAACTCATGGGGGGCTCACGCAGAACACATTATCTCTGCTCAAACCAGCCACTTGGGCTATATTTCCTAGGTTAATTATTGGCACCATAGTTCTTTTAGGCGTTAGACCCTTCCCATGTGGCATTTGGGTTTGATACCCCTCTCAGGCTTGTCCTCGGGGGGCCCAGGACCACTTTCCAGCCAGATCAGGCTTTTGAGCACAGCAGTTAATAACGCATGTAAGACCAGGCTAGGGGGTGTGCCTGGGTGGCTCAGTGGGTTAAAGCCTCTGCCTTCTGCTCAGGTCATGATCCCAGGGTCCTGGGATCGAGCCCCGCATCGAGCTCTCTGCTCGGCGGGGGGCCTGCTTCCCCATCTCTCTGCCTGCCTCTCTGCCTACTTGTGATCTCTCTTTCTCTCTGTCAAATAAATAAATAAAATCTTAAAAAAAAAAAAAAAAAGACCAGGCTACCTCTCTTTCTCTGACTTCGGTGGTTTGATTCTTTAAGCCTGCAGTTCTCAAACTTAGCTCTAGGTTAACCTGAGAGGTTTTGAAAAATCCTGATGCCTGAGCTCTACCCCGGGCCAATGAATCTGTCCCCAGGGGAGGGGCCCCGGCTTCCCCAAGTTGCACAATGAGAGTTAAAGCTTAACAGCTGTAAGCTACTCCGTTTGATGACTCCTGGAAGGAGTCTCTTGGCTGTTATGGCTGGTTGGAGACCTTCCTCTGTGGAGCAGCAAGCTTCCGGGGCTTATCTTGCTTCATTCCCTCCTCTCTGATCTTTCCAGGTCCATCCATGCCCTAATCCTTATTTTGTCTCCTACCTTTGGCCCTGTTCCCACTCTGGACTTGTCACCGTGTCCTATTTCCTGGATGGACCCCAGCAGCCTCTACAAGCTTCAACTTGGACTTTTCCTTGGCAGGCTGATCTGGTCGTGCCGCCCCCCCTCCCCCCCCCCCACTCTTAAGAGGGTCTAGGAAGTCCTTTGCTGTATTGTTAAGGAGTCACCAACATTACTGTGCACACAAAGGATGTTCGGTACGTGCTGATGCTGTCTGAGCCCCAAACTGATTTTGACTATCCAGCCCTGCGGATAAAACCGGCAGCTATTTTTAACAATCAATTTCCTTCTTTCTTTGGACAGCTTATTTAGAAGAGGAAAGAAGAGGCATGTGGCATTTGCTGGAGAAGATAACTCATTTATCATCTGGCAGCTTTCTGTGCTTCATGGTAAGTGTACAACACAGATGAGGGGCAATGCACTAACCCCACGACTGGCCTGGACATGGCTTTAATTTAGATTTTTGCATCAGATTCTGTTTGCTTTCTGAAAACTGACTGCACTCTGAGACCCCTAAACGATAGTAAATCTCAAGAATTCAATATTAATAAGAACAAGACACCCAACACAGCAGAGCAACTGGCAAAAGATATAAAGAGGCCATATGAAATACTGATATAAAAAATGACCCATAGGCATTAAGAAATGTTGAACTTCTACACGAGTCAGGGGAATACAAATTAAAAGATAACGAGAGCTGTTTTTTCAACAAGCTGAAGCTATTAATGGGCAATTAACAGAATAAGAAATAAACATGACCAGTCAACATAGAAAGATGCTCCTTGTCACAGTAAGCAGGGAACTACAAACTTATAGATACTGTTTTTCACCAGTCATACTAGTAAATGTTGCTATGCTGCAGGCGAATGGGGCAGTGGATAGGTACAGGGACATGTGTATCCTGTGCTGCAGGTGGGTGTAAATTGTACCATATCCTAGAGGGCCACTTCTCAATTTATTTTGAAAGTTTTATCAGTATATGTTAAAAAAAATCTTCGTCAATTTAAAAGTTTACTTTGTTCCCAAACTATTATTTTTAGAGATTTTATTTATTTGGGGGAGAGAGAGCACGAGTGGGGGAAGGGGGAGTGGCAGAGGGAGAGAGAGGGAGAAGCAGGCTCTCTGCTGGGCAGGGAGCCCGACACAGGACTCGCTCGATCCCAGGACCCTGAGATCATGACCTGAGCTGAAGGCAGATGCTTAATGGATGGAGCCACCCAGGTGGCCCCCATTTGTCCTGAAACATCTTATCAGAGCAGGCTAGAACAGAGGCAACTGGTAAGTTGTCCAATGCAAGATTCCAAGTAACATCTCTTACTAACCCTTACTTGGACATACTTTAGAGAGTCTTTGGCCAAAAACATGAAATAGAGCCGCATGGTTATTTTAAGCGTATTAAAAAAAGGAAACTAGTTGGAACATCTTGGTTTGTCTGTTTTATATGAAGGGCCCATAGAGTGTTAGACTTTAACAAGTAAAATTAGAATAATTACGAATTAATGTTCTGCAGTAGGGATCAACAAACTTTCCTGTAAAAGGCCAGATAATAAGTACTTCATTTTATGTTATTTAAAAAAATTAAATTTTTTAATTAATTTCAGAGATAGAGTTTAGTGATTCACCTGTTGCATACAACACCCCAGCCTCATTCCATCAAATACCCTCCTTAATGCCTGTCATCCAGTTACCCCATCCACAGCCACCACCAATCCTCAGTTTGATTCCTGGAATTCAGAGTCTTTTATGGTTTATCTCACTCTCTGTTTTCATCTTTCTTTCTTTTTCCTTCCCATCCCCTATGATCCTCTGTTTTGTTTCTTCAATTCCACATATGAGTGAAATCACATGGTATTTGTCTTTCTCTGATTTATTTACTTACTATTTTTAAAAAGATATTATTTATCTTTTTCAAAGAGAGAGAGGGAGAATACAGAGGGAGAGTGAGAGGGAGAAGCAGACTCCCAGCTGCACAGAGAGCCTGATGTGGGGCTCGATCTTAGGACCCTGAGATCATGACCCGAGCTGAAGGCAGACGCTTAACTGACTGAGTCACCCAGGCGCCCCTCTAAGTTATCTCGCTTGGCTTAATACCCATTGTGGGATATACAGCCCCTGTTGCCACCACCAAATTCTGCGGTTGTAGCCTGAAAGCAGCATAGATAATTCATTGGCTAATGAGTAAAGTGGTGTTCTGGTAGAATTTCATTTATGGACACTAAAAATTGAATTTCACAAAATTTTCACATGTCATAATATATCACTCTTCTTTTGACCACTGCCCCCAACTCCAAGCGTTAAAAAAATGTCAAAGCCGTTCTTTGTTCAGGAGCTGTACAAAAACAGGTGATGGCTAGGGCACTTGGGTGGCTCAGTTGGTTAAGTGTCTGACTCATGATTTCGACTCAGGTTGTGATCCCAGGGTCATGAGATTGAGCCCTGCATTGGGCTCTGCGCGCAGCAGGGAGACTGCTTGAGATTCTCTCTCTCCCTCTGCCCCTTCTAAAATAATAATAATAATAAAAAACAAAAACCAAACAGGCAATGGGTTAGATTTGGCCTGCAGGCCTTAATTTGCCAAACTCTGTGCCAAATTATTACTTGTTTCTTAAAAATTAGAAATTGCTACAGCCCTATTTTCAGTTACTTAAAATGCAGTAACTATTCTAAGTCCCTATAACTTAATCATTATTCCACGTGAACATTAAAGAGGCACTTCAAAGCAAGCAAAGTCACTTCCATTATAAATATTTAAAAATTATTATTTTGTTAAAGGCTAGGGTTGTAAAAATTCCATCTTATGATCCATTCTTATGGATCCCCTCCCCCCACGCAGTTAGTCCCCAAATCTATTTGTATCGTCTTTCCTATGGATTCTTCATAGGTCAGTATCAAGCTAAGACAGCTGATGGTGGTCATGCGGGCCAGCCCATCCATAAGGTCCTCTGCATGTCCCGAGTCTGGCAGCCAAGGATGGTAGTTATGGTCTTGTGTTCCACTGTGGGTCCATACCCGTGATATCCATAGCCATATCTTAAAAGTAGCTAGTTATGTCCAACACCAGTGGTCTCATTTGAAGCCACTGGTTCAGTTCTGAAGAGAGAAAGCCAGTTAATTCAACAGGAGGGTGGTATATATTTACACTTGGTTAAAAAAACCTGTAGTTTCCTCCTGCTGGATCCTTATTTCAGTGTGAAGGAAGAGTCAAGAGTGATTCTTTCTTCATTTCAGTAGTCTGTGCAGCCTCCTTGTCCTGAACAAGTTCAGAGTTTGCCATGATCAACCAGAAAATGTTACATTTTTGGTTGTTATATAGGTTCTAGGTCGTTTAGCTATAAAACTCTTTGCCATAGACATCTTTGCTGCATGCATTTTCAGTGCCTAACTGAAATGGGGTGTGAGGCGAATTTGCCGTAGAAGATAAAATAATGAAAAATAAGAGGGGGACATTAAAGAGGACATAATGAGGCATGAAAAAAATATTTTATTATTAACTTCTTCTTGTATTATTTGTACCTGAGCTTTGTATTACATCATGAAAGCCTTTGTATACTTGTTCCTTCTGGGCTTGTTATTACGTTGTCTGTGGTTAGACATTCCAAAGTTCCATGGGAAATAGGCCAGTGTTAATGCTGTCATTCATTTGGAACTGAGCTGGGTTATCATTGCCGCTGGTATGTAATTTTCTAGTTTGGTAGGTGCTCTGGCTTTACTCTGTCTTTTTCAACACTTCTGGTACATTTTATCACCCATGTTTTCTATGAAGTCCATATATACTGTAGTTGTTATCACTATTTTAAGACGGCCACGTCTACTTGTCACTAGGTAGACAGTTACGAAGGCTAGCTGAGGTTTATATAATACAAAAATTGGAACTGTGTCAGCAGAGAAGCGAAACCAAACTGACAACTAGCTTCCGTACATTAACTCTGCCGAAGGGGAGTTGATTTGTTGGTAGAGGCATGAAACCAAACTGTCAACCACTTAACTTTGATGGCCAAATTGCCTTATGATCAATTAGTCTTGCAGAGAAAGTCTTTGTGGCGAAAATGCTTGCGGTGAAGATCGTGGACGTGGTTGCGGTTCTAGATGGTCAAATACCAGACGTGGTTGGAACAGACTTCCTGCAGATTGTTTTCTTATGGCAATCAACGCAGCGAGCTGATGGCTCTGGCTAGTGCGGATCCCAGGCTCTAATACATGTACCAAGGGTCTGTGTTCACAAGGCACCCCGCAGACCACAGCCAGGGTCCGGAGGGGCTGTCACTTCCTTTGATTCATGAGCTATGATGAGGACTGGTGGAATGCAAGCTTTAGGGTTTTACCCGAGGAATTCCAAGCCACGGTCTTCCTCAGAACTATCTGAACTTTAAAAAAACAAACAAGAAAGAACTATCTAAACTTTGAGCCATCCTTCCGATGGCACAGCTAAAGGAAGGCATGGGAGAGCTTCATGGGACAAGCGTTAAATTCCTGGGTGTGTATCTGTTCAATCTGCGAAGCTAGAATCCCTTCTGACTTCACGTGCAGTAATTCAAAAACATTATGATTATATGGCAAGTAGGTAAAGAAGGGTCAAGAAGCTTTTGTGTATTCTTCTCTTCATGCTGGTGAGTGGGAGGACACTCTTGAGCCCAATCTGTAAGCTTTATCATATGACCAGCTAACGTCAAGAGGTGGCGATGGCCCCGAATGTTCTTTAGTTGAACTGTGGAGTCACAGTTACAGTTAACCTTCCACGTCCACCGCCTCACTGATCTTGGATAACAGCTACTGTTGAGTTTACATGAAAACTTGTCTTTTGTCCAAATCGTGGACCTTTATGTGAATAGGATGCCATTCCACAATTTATTCACTGACTGGTTTGTGCTTGTTATACTTCCATGAGTGGAACACAGCAGTAGGTGTGGAGGGCGTGCATTTGGGAAAAATAGTTAAGGTGAGGAGCCCTTCTCATCCTGGCTAAAAGTATCCACATTTGAGTCATAATCAGGGACTAAATACCATTCCATTGAGTGTGCAGCTGATGGCTTATGTATCATTCTTGATAGTTTAATTAGTTTTACAATGGCAGGACTCATTACCCATAAGAGTTCAGCCAAGCCCTGGACATTAATTGGCTGAGCTGTATCAGGCTGTGTGCATGGGGTCTATATGCTTTCTCAAGGTCCTTAACAGCCTATACTCACTGTGCTCAGATCATCCCATGTGTCCATGAATCAGCTATTTCTCGAGTGGAAGACTGAAAAAATCCTTATTTCCTCCTCTGCGGGACCTGCGTGGTGTCCACATCTACTTCCCCAGGAATGCCTTTATCATTGTTATAGCATCAGAATGGATCCCAGAGTGGAGGTGAGTTTGTTGCTGCCAGTGACTAGCAGCATCATTACCAATGAATTCCATGGCCATGTCCAACTCTATCAAACCAGCTTTGAATATCGTTTGTCCACTGAGAGTTTTCAAAAATCCACTGAGTAGCCTATCAGAGATACCCTCAAGGGAACAGGCTCTGCCTACCATGGCAGTCTGAGTTGTCTTAGGCCTGTCACAGCTGGGCTGCTTAGACCTCTGTCCATTTCACAGCTCCTTGCTCATCATTCCCAAAACCAGACTGAGAGAGGTTTAAAACCATATTAAACTTCTGAATGTGTGTATCTTCTGCCCAGAAATTTTAATTCTTGGAATTTATATTAGCAAAATACTTACCAATACATAGCTATTCTGTTCCATTGTTTATAATAATAAAAAATTGGAAATAGCTTCAATAGCCTTCAATAGGGGGATGCTTTCATAGATAATGGGAACATACAGTAATGTTACACAATAGGTGCAGAGTATAAGGTAGGTCTCTAGGTCTGTAAAGTCGCATGAGCAGTATCTGAAATGTACTGTTGAGTGAACAAAAGGGAGGTCAAAGATGCTTAAGCTTTGTTTGCTATCATTTCTGTAAAGTAACAACAACAACAAAAGGAAACTATGTATTTTGATAAGTTGGACTGTAGGAGTATCTGTGTATGGACATGTGGCCAGAAGGATTACAAACTGGTAATGTTCTATTTCTGCTGCAGAGAGACTGGGATTAGCGGTTCTGTGAAAGAGCTATGTGTAACATTAAATATATATATAAATTTTTTTTCCTTCCTACCCCCTCAATCCCACATTTAATATAGTTACTGTGAGAATGGATTTGTGCTCACTTGTATAATTAAAAGTAAATAATAATTTTTAAAAGAAAAGTAAATAAAATGCAAAATAGATGGATTTTAAAAATCCGACATTAAGAAATCACCGGTACTGTGGGCTCTACTCTGGATTCCGCATGTGCAGACAGCCTCAAACAGGTGACCCCCGTGTCCTGGAACCCTGCCACTGATACCATGCTGTTCAGGAGCCATGGGACCACCCTGGACACAGGGTTGCCAGTTCTGGGCTGCAAAGTTAGTGAGACAATGATAATGATCAATTCTGTTTCGCAGGAGGGACGTGAACAATGGGAGGGAGATGTAGGGAAGGAAAAAAGCATCCTTTACCTATCTCAGGTTCATTGACTGGGGTTCTACACATTAGACTGCCAAAAGAGAGATTAAAGGAGAAAAACAGTCAGAAGTTTATTAATGCACGCATCTGAGCAAACACATGGGAGAGCTCACTGATGAATACTTCAAAGGGATGGTAAGAACTTGGGCTTATAGAGCATCTTAGCAAAAGGCAATGAATTTGTAGAGGAGTGACAAGACAAAGCAACAAG
This sequence comes from Martes martes, assembly GCF_963455335.1. Taxonomy (NCBI): domain Eukaryota; kingdom Metazoa; phylum Chordata; class Mammalia; order Carnivora; family Mustelidae; genus Martes; species Martes martes. Next base: position 68,710,821 of record NC_137892.1, on the reverse strand, counting down.
CTCAAGGGGACTTTGGTCTTCTAGGGAAGGCAAATTGTGGGAAGGTAAATATGTAGGGGAAATTAATGGAAGATAAGTGTTGTTGTTTTGGTTTTGGTTTTTTAGTTTTTTTTTTAAAGCAAGGTTTGTTATTAGATTGCTTTGCTGCCATCTCTGGGTTGATACAAGTCTAGAGTTGTCTCTGGTGATTAGGAATCGTCCTGCCCTTTCTGGTAGGTATGGGGAGTGTAGCGTTTTTCTTGTGTCTGTTTCTTCTCAGTTGACTTCAAGCTCAAAATCTTTATTCTGGAGTGGTATATTTTGGTGTGGCATACTCTGAACCCCTTCAGAGATATTCTGAGGAAGGAGACGATGGCTAAAAGCTTTTGTGTGTAAAAGGGAATAAAGTTATCCCTCTCGGATGTGAAGAAGGTGGTGCCACAGCCGGGAAGCGGAAAACTACTATTTGTATCTTTCCCAAAAAGTGTATCTCCAGAATTACAGAGCTTGGCAGGCCTTGATTATGTTCATTTCACTAATTCTTGCTCATTAAAGTCTGAGTCATATAGGAAGCACAGGGAAACAGGCCCAGTCTTCTGGGTCATAGAAGTTTTGAACCTCACCATCAACCTGCTGTGACAGAGAGTCGTCACTTTGTTCACTGGCCCAGAAACAGCGGTGTGGTTTGAGTAGTCCGGTTCTCTTCAAGTCTGCAGCTGCGCTGAAGAGACCAGTCCTCCCCTGCCCTCTGCAGCAGAAAGAGGACACTGCACGTTGTCTGGGGCTTGTCTTTCTGAGGCAACATCTGTTCTGAGGAGGGCTTTCCGGAAGCCAAGGGGCTTTGGTGGTTTTTAACTTCTCATACAGAAGTTTCAGCTAGTAATTTTTGTTATTAGAAATGTCTTTGCCTTTTCTTTCTTTTTCTTTTTTTTAAGATTTTTAAAATTTATTTGACAGAGATCACAAGTAGGCAGAGAGGCAGGCAGAGAGAGAGGAGGAAGCAGGCTCCCTGCTGAGCAGAGAGCCTGATGTGGGGCTCGATCCCAGGACCCTGGGATCATGTCCTGAACCGAAGACAGAGGCTTTAACCCACTGAGCCACCCAGGTGCCCCTCTTTGCCTTTTCTAGTTCTAGTATTCTAATTCTTTTGTATGTAATGCATGATTTCTGCAGTGGACTGACTGTGTCCCCTCAAATATATTTGTTGAAACTGTAATCCCATGTGATGATACTAGGAAGTGGGGCCTCTGGGAGGTAATTAAGTCGTGAGGGTAGAGCCCCCAGGGATGGGAGCAGGGCTCTTCTAAAAGAGGCCCCTGACAGCTTTCTTGTCCCTTCTGCCACATGAGGATACAACTAGGAAGCAGTGGCCTATTACCTGGAGAAGGGCTGGCACCCTCATCTCAGACTTCCGGCTTCCAGAACTATGAGAAACCTAACATTTCTGTTTTGTGTAAGCCACCCAGCCTGTGGTAGTTTGTTGTAACAGACTGAAATGACTAAAACAGTCACTTCATTACAGACTCTTGAGTTGGTGTCATGCCCATGACACCTGGATCTCTCCATCTGCGTCCTCCCTGACCATGTACACGGGATGGTGTTTCAGGATCACCTAAGTGCATGTGGGTGATACGGGCGGTGATGTTGGCCACCTGGCTTGGCTTAGTGTAGGTAGACGTGTGACCTTCCCTAATCTTAATAGCAGCTGTAATTGATCAACGAGTATCATAGTGTACATGGCTGAAGGGGGAATGGAAGGACTTCGTACCCACCAGTTCAAAAAGAGAGTTTGTGTATAGCAGTGGGAGGTCTGTTATCTCGTGGTTAGTGGAGTCTCTGTGCCGGGCGATGGAGCAGACCAGAGCCTCTTGCTGCTTTCTGTGCGAGCCCGTGTCGGTTGCCGAAGCCCAGGGCTGTGTTTCCCAGCTCATCTCTATTGACGATGCAGCTCCCCTTTTGTGAATGTTTTGTTCTTATGATTAGTTACAGTACTATTACCAATATAGTCCTTTTCTTTTCTGCCGCATATATGTATTTTTTAATTTTTTAATAAACATATAATGTATTATTAGTCCCAGGGGTACAGGTCTGTGAATCGCCAGGTTTACACACTTCACAACACTCACCATAGTGCCACATATATATTTTTTAAAGATTTTATTTATTTGAGAGAGACAGATATTGACGAGATAATGAGAGAGCACGCAAGTGGGGAGGAGAGGGAGAAGCAGGCTCCCGCTGAGCAGGGAGCCCGATTCGGGGCTTGATCCCAGGGCCCTGGGATCGTGACATGAGCTGAAGGCAGAGGCTTAACTGAATGAGCCACCCCGATGCCCCTTTTTGCTGCATATTTTATAGGACATTGGGAAGTGGGGTATTAAGCACTGCTGGTCTGACACCATGATACCTTGTATATCAACATAGGCTTTATTATTACAGTGACTGAAGTATGTGCAAGCTAAATCCCGACTGGCATTTGGAGATGCCCGTGACTAGTACCCTAACTGTCCCCTCTAAAGTCAGCTAGTTGTCAGGCTCCACTGATAGACACAGAGTTTCCCGTCAGCTGTCCTGTTAGTGGGAGAGACCTACCAGGGGTCAGAACTACAGTTAGAACAGTAGGCAAGGGTGAGGGGAGGGTTGAGGTGACTGGGTGATGGACACTGGGGAGGGTATGTGCTATGGTGAATGCTGTGAATTGTGTAAGACTGATGATTCACAGGCCTATTTTCCTGAAACAAATAACATATTATATGATAATAATAATAGAAGAATAGTAGGCAAAATTTTCGGTGGTTACCTAGTCTCCTATCCTTAAATATAATTGCACAATCAAAAGTCATATGAATTTCGGATATAATTGACCGTTAAAAGCAAAATACATGGTTGACAAAAAGTAGGGGGTGGAATGGTAGAAGAGGAGGGGAAGGGTTGAGCTGCTAATATCTTTACTTTACCTGAGAGGGTGTCAAGAGATACAGAGTGTGTGAAATGAAGACTAGAGGTTTAAAATTATTATTTAAAGTATCATGCCCACATGAATAAAGATTGTCAAGAGAAGAATTAAACTGAAATATGAAAAAATGGGAGGAGAGGGATGGAGAAGAGGTAATGTGAGATAGTAAAATACTCACTTTTCATGGTGGTGAATCAATAGATAGTGAACCACATTAATAAATCAAGAAACTATGAGACAAGCATATTATTTAGAGATAGGGGAGTAATTACTGGAATCATCAAAGCCGGAAATGGTTGAAAAAGAGATGAAGGGTAAGATACTATTGCTTTTCATGTAAGTTCATTTTTTAAGCCACTGTGGTGTTTCTTTGGTAAAATACGGAAACACATATTTTAAGAATTACTAAGACCTTAGGTCAGAGGCTGACTATGTATTTACACAACAAGTGAATAAGAGCAGATCTGTCATTAACTTTGATGCAACTATTTTTTTTCCTTAGAAGACATTGTTTCAGTTACAAGCAACATTTGAGAGAAAGTTGTATCAGTGTCGCCTTCTGCTTTAAAAGCAAAACAAAGAGAAAGTGTTAGTTGCTGGCAGAGTTTGCTGCCAGAGCTGCATACGGAGGGTAAAAAAGACATAGGAAACATTTAAGGGCAAAAAATGGTTACATCACAAGGGTGTAATTTCCTCACCCACAGATGAAGTACCCATCTCAGAGATGTCATTTCTTCATTCCCTAGATGGAGGTGCTTAGGTTAAATGTCTTCTGTTATTTTCAGTACCAACTGTAGATGTTTGCATAGCTGTGGCATATAATGCCTGCTGGGCATTCAAATACACATCTTTCCAATCTGCAAAGAAACTTTTTTTGTGGCTTAATAAAAATTTGATTATTTTTTAAAAGGTATTTGAATTCCAAGTAAGCAAGTGAGCAAAGTAAGGCATAGAAGGGTGTTTTCCCCCATCTATCTGGATGGCAGCTAGGGAGAACCAAGGAAAGGGAAGCCATCTGAGCAATCAAGTGTTTGTTTTATTTAAGAGGCTGACCCTACCTAATGGGACAACATAATTATTGGATTGAACTGAACTTGAAATTGGACATTTAGTTAATTTTCTTCTGCTAATCAGTAGTGGGAAATTATGGTAGGAAGACCAGATTAATTATAGATAAGAATAAAGAAATTAGATTTTTTTCATTAAATCCAAGCTGCACCATGAATTAGCCACTTCTCGACTCTACGATAGATTTCTCCAGACCCAAACAACCATGTCAGTTTTGCTGGTCAGCAACAGAGAAGGAAGTCGCGAGCAGGCATTTCGGTGTCAGTCCTCCTGTAATATATTATCCTCTAGGCCAGGTCCACTGATTGTAGAGATGTTTTCATACAGTCATGCCTGAAAGCACAAAAGCAAAGAGAGTGTTAAGTTGCCTGGTGAGAAGAGGCATACGATTATTATGATGGATATGAAAATCAGGATAATTTTACAAATTTGAAATGGTGAGAGAAGACAGGTTCTCTATGTAAATATGAGGTAATTGTTGAATACTAGCATGTTTTTGATAGACAAGGAGCAAGTCATACAAAATATTTGAAGCATTACGTGTATGCAAGGGACAATAATGAACGGGGAATGAAGAAAAAGTAACAAGGGAGTGAGGAATTTGGGGGGAGGAGGTTGAAACCTGCCTAAGCAGATTTTTAATGTAGACGTATAATGTGCAATTCAGTTTTAGAAAAAGATACCTGATAGAATGTAGGGAAAGCAAGAGGAGTAGATTCGGTTTTAAAGCGTAATAGGGCCACCTCACACACTAATGGTAATCTGTCTGAGGTCTGCAAGTTTGTGTCCTTCTTGGTTACTCTCTAATTACTAACAGGCTTATAGTCTCTGGAACTAACCTGTTTCTAAATAGAGTTGCTTCTCTGTGGGAGACGTAGAGGTAGAAAGAGCCTTGGAAGCCAGTTACTAGGCCGTCCCTAATATTTGCAGGATCTGAAGCAAGGAATAGAAATGCAAGCCTGGTACCATATGTCTAAATTATTAAAAAATTATAAATCAAGATAAAATAAGTTCTGTTATTTACCTTGATAAATATACCTTCAGAATAATCTGGAATGCCAGGATCAAATACAGTTTTTAAACTCCTTGGCTCCCATGCTGAAATATGGGTGATTTGCAGAAACTTAGCCTCAAGTTCATTCGCCCCACCGCTGGGCTTCCTTCCCTTCCCCCACTGCCTCCTGCATTGCAGGCAGCCTTGAGTACATGCATGAGGATATCCGGAACCTCTGCAAACAGCTGCCCTTGACCCTTCATTGGCCCTAGAAGGGCACATACTTGGGGCACAGTTTACCCTCAGAAGGATAGACCTGTGAATGAAGCCTGTGTAGGCTCCCCAAGCAGGCTTGGGCTGTTTAGGTGGGTAATTCCAGATTCCTGAATATATAAACATGGTCTAGAAAGGCTCTAGGTGGGCACCTGGCCTTGGCCTTGCCGATTTCCTTACTGGTGGGGAGGAGGTACGACAAAAAGAGGGCCAGCATGAGATTCTCCAAAACATGGGGCTCAGATACTAGGTGATACTGCTGGGAAGTGTGATTTTATATCACAGTGAAGGTATCAGACTGTGCTGGATGGTGGCAGTAGGGAAGGACACTACCTCACTAGTAGGTTGTTGTTTGAGATGACTGTCCAGGAAATAAGCTTTGAACTGGGCACATTGGTCTGTCCTTTAGTTACAGACTTTGGTAAGTTATTTGATTGATATCTAAGTAGACGGAGAGTGGTGCCAGGAGCAAATGGCTACCTGGTTAGTTCCCAATGAGTCTGGAAAGATATTCCCTCATTTGAGAATGAGTAATCATCAATCAGACAGAATATGGGTCCATTAAAAATTACTGCAGAGCAAAGGATAGGGGAGAGTCTCCTGGAACTTCAAAGCAGTTTTCTGTCTCTGAAGAGCCTCAGGATCCAGAAGAAAATTATAGGACATTGTTTAGAATCTACAGTAATACTGTATGGAAGACTTTCAAGTAAAATGAGAGCTTAATAACATAACCGATACATGATTGGCTGTATGTGACTCAAAATCAGTTACGTGGGGACAGAGTTGAGAAGTTCTTCTATGATGCAGAAAAAAGCACAAGCAAAAGGAGACAGAAGATCAAAACGTGAGCAGAGGTCTCATACATGAATACTAAATGTTGCTAGGGAAGATAGCATGACTAGGAGTTAAAAATAATTGGGACGCCTGGGTGGCTCAGTGGGTTAAGCCTCTGCCTTCAGCTCGGGTCATGATCTCAGGGTCCTGTGATCGAGCCCCACGTCGGGCTCTCTGCTTGGCGGGGAGCCTGCTTCCCTCCTCTCTCTCTCTGCCTGCCTCTCTGCCTACTTGTGATCTCTCTCTCTCTCTGTCAAGTAAATAAATAAAATCTTTAAAAAAAAAAGTAATAATAAAGGTTGGAATAAAATTGAAGTACACAGGCTGAAGGGGCTTGCTGTAGTTCAGATAAAAATAGAAGAGATCCATATGTAGATATATCCAAAGGGAAAATTTTGAATTACACAAGTTATAAAAATCCTACAAATGTCCACTTGGAAAAGGCAAATTAAGTACACATTGGAGAGACATACTAAGAAGTTTTTGGCTAATAGCACCCTGATACTGTTTGGAGGAATTGTCTCTTCCCCATGAGAGTTGGCGCAGCAAAGTATCGGGCAAGAATCTTTATCCTTTCCTGCCAAGAAGTGGGGAAGTAACCTGAGATGAATAGAGCTATGTCCCTGGAGCTGGAAATTTAGAAGAGCAGCACAAAGATGGAAACCTGTTTCTTCTGTTCGTTCACCCTAGTTCCTGGGCCTTGATGTCCATTGTCAGTTCCTACAACTGAAATTTCGGGAGTGGCTCTATTTTTGTCTTTTCAAGCCTCTTGGCGAAACTACCCTTAGATTCTGAGTTCCCCTATAACCCTTCCATAAATTTCACTTTTGCTTCATTTGACAAGAGACCCTAAGGGAAGAGAAGATCTGGGGGCGGGGCTCTAGAGTACCTGCAAGAATGAGGAAGAAGGTGGTTATATTCCCTTTCATATCATTTCCTATCACAGGTCCCAACAGACTCCCGTATAGGAGAGCAAAGCCATTATGCTCCCCCGATGCACCAGTAGGTGGCGCTCTGACAAACTGAGTAGCTGATGCCACAAAGGGTCTGAGGTCTTCTGGAACAGGGGGTAGGGTGGCCCCCATGGGATGGCCAGAGAAGAATCAAATCATATCTCTACGTTATCATCTCTGGCTAATTTGCTGTGGCCTTGCTGTGGTGCCTTCAAGACTCGCCATTATTGAGGTAATGGTCAGACCACTGTCGACATAGTTCATGTGGAGTTCTTTCCTTGTCTTACCACTTGGGTGAGCTGAGATTGTATCAGATGAGACAGTTGCACTGTCATTTTAACGACAGCGTGCGTTTTTAGTTTACTGTATTTATGTTCTGTGTACACGGACACACAAGTCTCAGGATTTTTTATATCCTCTCATGACACTAGCAAAGAAGCCAAGAACGGTTGTCTTCGGAATCACTGGAAGTTTGAAGACTTCTAAAACTGCAGTATGTACAGGATTTGGGAGAAGAAAAGGCTGTGACCCAAGCATTTTTTAAAAAGCCTTTATTTATTTATTTGACAGAGAGACACAGCCAGAGCAGGAACAAAAGCAAAGGGAGTGGGAAAGGAAGAAGTAGTCTTCCTGCAGAGCAGGGAACCCAATGCGGGGCTTGAATCCAGGACCCTGGGATCATGACCTGAGTTGAAGGCAGATGCTTAACCGACTGAGCCACCCAGGCGCTCCGACCCAAGCATTTAAAATAAGTCAAGTTGTCTTTTGTGTAGGAGGGCAATAGAAATCTATTTTTAAGGGTACTGGGTGGTGCATGGGTGGAGGTCTCCACTCTTGGTTTGGGCTCAGGTCATGATCTCTGGGTTCTAGGATCGTGCCCTGGTTCGGGCTCAACCCAGTCAACAGAAGGGTCTGCTTGGGATTCTTGCTGCCTCTCCCTCTGCCCCTCCCCTTGTGCACGCGCTCTCTCTCTAAGATAAATTAATCTTAAAACAAAAAGAAAAGAAAAAGAAAGCTATTTTTGGATATGTAAGGGTGCAGGGATCAGGGCATCCACATTCCCTTCTTGAAAAACCTGTTCCAGTCAACCAAGAAAAGGAGCAAATCAGAGCGCTCAATGAGGGGAACCATGAGGCACGGTTCTAACCTCAGCCTAACCCCAAACCTAACCTGAAGCCAGGAACCCTACTGGATTCTTTGTCGCTAGGGGAATTTTGCAATCAGAGCAGAAAGCTTGGTCCAGCTTTGCTTCTCTGAGCCGCTTCCTTCCTCTGAGGCTGATTTTCCTGTACCAGGAAACATGTCTCTTGCGACACACCCTCTGTCCCCCTTGCAGATGCCTTGTTTGGTGAGCTCTTGTAATTTTTATTTCATTTATGTGTTTGCAAACAACACCTCACCTATTCACAGGGTTGTGATTCAGAACTGAGAAATAAATACATTTCCCTGTTTCCACTGAGCAGGATGTTTAGTGCAACTTTTTGACCTTTTTTTCTTCTAAGCAAAGTCATGTGGTCTGCTTCTTTAAAACCTGGACTGAACAGTTTTGCCAAACAGAAAGAGAAGAATTGGTTTGTAAGTATATGTATAAAGGTATATATTGAGTGAAAAAAAAAAAAAAGAAGCAACCTGAATGCTATGACTAGAGAATGGTTGGATAAACTGTGGATATGTCCATATTTCTGGAATGTTGTGTGGCTATTTAAAAGGAGGAGTTGGGGGACACCAGGGTGGCTCAGTTGGTTAAGCCGCTGCCTTTGGCTCAGGTCATGATCCCAGGGTCCTGGGATTGAGTCCTGCATAGGGTTTCTTGCTCAGGAGGAGCCTGCTTCTCCCTCTTCCACTCCCCCTGCTTGTGTTCCTGCTCTTGTTGTGTTTCTCTCTGTCAAACAAAAAAATAAAATCTTTTTAAAAAAAAGGAGTCAGATTTATATGCACTGACCAATAGGAAAGGCCACCATGAAGTAAGATGGGGAGAAATGTATATAGAAAAATCAGAGCAAGAGGCACCTGGGTGCCTCAGTCAGTTAAGCATCTGCCTTTGGCTCAGGTCATAATCTCAAGGTCCTGGGGTCAAGTGTTGTATCAGGCTCCTTGTTCCACGGGGAATCTGCTTCTCCCTCTCCCTCTGCTGCTCCCCCTGCCTGTGCTCTCTCTGTCTCTGTTAAATAAATAAACAAAATCTTAAAAAAAAAAAAAAAGAAAAATCAGAGAAAAAAAAAACCTTTTACTGTGAATATTTTGATTTGTGGGCATTGATAGGAGCATAAAGAATAACATGGACATTGAACTGTTAACATTTATTGTCTTCAAGTGGATGTGGTGGTAGGAGTGAGGGTCACAGGTAAGAGGAATACTGTTGCGTTTTTATTTGTTATCACTAGGATTTTTTTTGGTATGTAATAAAAGGCCATAAAAGTATATATTGCCTTTTCAGTTTGAAAGAGAAATCTAACAAAGTAATAAAGATAGCTCACCCTGAATGACTTCAGTATATTTTAATTGAGGAAGATGGATACGTGATCCGGGGACAGACAAAATATTCAGTCCCTCTGGATGTCATTTCTCGTGATCTATGATGTAGAGTTCTAGAGTTGAATGTGCTTAAAAATTACTTTATGTTAGAGGTTTTCAACTAAATAATTCACTTTCCATAAAGCTTGCCCTTTAAAAGTCTACAATTCGGTGGCTTTTATTATATTTGCACTTGTGCAACCATCACTACTCTCCAGGTCCAGGACATTGCCATTACTCCCCGAAGAAACCCATTAGCACTCATGCTCTGTGATCCCCGCTCCCCGCACGGTGGCGGCTGCTAGTCCACCCTGCCTCTATGGATTTGCCCGTTATGGGACTTCCTATGAATGATCATACCAAAATATGTGACCTCTTGTGTCTGGCTCCTTTCAATTAGCATCATCTTTTCAAGGTTTGTGTTGCCGTATGCTGGTTGGTATTTAATTCATTTTATAGATAAATAATATTCCATTGTACGGACATATGACTTTTGTTTTTCAATTCATGAGCTGATTGGCATTTGAATTATTTCCACGTTTTGCTCTAATGAGCATCTGAGGACAAGTTTTTGTGTGGGCATGTGTTTTCAATTCTTTTTTTTTTTTTTTTAAGTTTGTTTAAGTAATCTCTACAGCCAGCCTGAGTCTTGAACTCATGACCCCGAGATCCAGAGTTGCATATTCCTCTGGGTGAACCAGCCAGGTGGCCCTGTTTCCGATTCTTTTGACCTCTTCTATATACCAAGGGCAGAATTGCTGACCTGTATGGGTAAATCCATGTTTAACATTTTTGGAAACTGCCAAGCTGGTTTCTAAAAACAGTTGTACTATATTATAATACCTCAAGGAGTGCTTGAGGATTCTAATTTCTCCACACCTTTGTCAACCCTTGTTGTTTTCTGTTTTGTTTTTAGCTTCTCTAACAACATATATTGTTGAGTTTCTTTTTAAATCAATGTTGAGTATTTTTTAATGCTCGTTGGGTCATTTGTACTTTTTCTTTGAATAAATATCCTTTAAAATCCCTTACTTATTAAAAAATGGAATTATTCATATCACTGTGGGGTTTTATATTCTAGATAGAGGTCCCTTAGCAGATATGTGATTTGAAGATCTTTTCTCCCACTCTATGGGTTACCTTCACTCTCTTGATCGTATCCTTTGTAGGATACAAGTTTAAATTTTGATGCAGTCCAATCGATCTTTTGTTTTTTTCTTTTGGCTTGTGCTTTCTGTACCTAAGAAACCATTAGGTACAGAATGAAAATATATCCTCTATTTCTTTTAAGAATTTTAATAGTTTTAGCTCTTAAATTTAGGTCTGTGATTCATTTTGGATTAATTTTTATATGTTGTGTGAAGTAGGGATCAAACTTCTTTTTTTTTTTTTTGGTGTGTGTATACCTTATCTCGGCACAGTTTATTGAAAAGACTCTTCTTTTCCCATCCAGTTATCTTGACACCCTCGTCAAAAGTCAGTTTACCATAGATGCATGGGCTTATTTTTGGACTCTTAATCAGATCCCATTGATCTGTATATCTATCCTTATGTCGGTACTGCACTGTCTTGATTACTATAGCTTAGTGGTAAGTTTGGGAATGTGAATTCCCCAACTTTTTCTTTTTCAAGATTGTTTGGCTATTGTGGGTTCCTTTTGCCTCCATATGAATTTAGGATCAGCTTATAAATTTCTGCAGAAAAACCTGGTGAATTTTGATAGGGGTTCCCTTGAATCTGTAGATCAATTTGGGAGTATTGCTATCTTAACGGTATTAAGTCTCCTGATCCACGAACATGGAATATCTATTGATTTTGGTCTTCTTCAGTTTCTTTCAATGAATTTTTTAGATAGTGTTCAGCATATAAATCTTACACATTTTATTAAATTTATTTCGAAGGATTTTATTCTTCTTGAGGCTATTGTGAACACATTGTTTTCTTAATTTCACTTTCAGATTGTTCATTGCCAGTGTATGAAAATACAACTTGTTTCTGTATATTGGTCTTACATTCTGAATCTTACTGTATGTATTAATGAGTTCTAATAGTTTTTTTTGCATTCTTTAGGATTTCCTATATATGAGATCATGTTATCTCTAAATATAGTCCTACTTCCTCCTTTACAATCTTGATGCTGTTTATTTTGCCCAGACATATTTGCTTTTAAAACAACATTAGATAGATGTGGTCAGCGTGGACATCTCTCTTCTTAATTGTAGGGGAAAGCATTCAGTTTTTCACTATTAAGTGTGATGTTTGCGTAGGTTTTTCAAAGACACTCTTTCTCAGGTTGAAGAGGTTCCCTTTTATCTTATTTTTTTAAAATCATAAAACAGCAATCGGCTTTCATCAGTATTTTTTTTAAAGATTATTTATTTATTTATTTGTCAGACAGAGATCACAAGTAGGCAGAGCAGCAGGCAGAGAAAGAGGGAGGAGCAGGCTCCCCACTGAGCAAAGAGCCCGATGCGGGGCTCGATCCCAGGACCCTGAGATCATGACCTGAGCCGAAGGCAGAGGCTTTAACCCACTGAGCCACCCAGGTGCCCCCTCATCAGTATTTTTTGTAAAAAACCCACTTTATTGAGGCATGGCTGACATACAAAAAGCTCTACATATTTAATATGTACAGTCTGGTGAATTTGGAGAGAAGTATACACCCATGAACCATCACCACAATCTGTGTTCTAAATATATCCATTGCCCTCATTGTCAAAAGCTTTTTCTGCACGTGTTGACGTAATCATGTGGTGTTTGTTTTTGACAGTATTAACATCGTGTATTACATTGGTTGCTTATCAGCTACTCAGCCAACCTTGCATCCTGGAATGACTCCCACTTGGTCATGGTATATAATCCTTTTCTATGTTGCTGGGTTCAGTCAGTTAGTATTTTGTTGGAGTTTTGCATCTATATTCGTAAGATCTTTAGTTTTGTTTTTGTTTATTTTTGTGTGATGACCGTGGTTTTGGTGTCAGAGCAGGACTAGTCTCATGAAATGAGTTGGGGAGGATTTTTTCCTTCTGGAAACTTGTGTAAGAGTTTGTGAAAGATGGACACCAATTCTTCGTTTAACATAGGGTTGAATTCACCTTTGAATCCATTTGGTCCTGGGCTTTCCTTTGCGGTGTTTTTTGATCACTAATTCAATCTCTTTACTTGTTATGGGTCTACTCAGATTGTCTGGTTTTTTTGTTTGTTTGTCTGTTTGTTTGTTTTATTTTTTATTTGACAGACAGAGATCACAAGTAGGCAGAGAGGCAGGCAGAGAGGGAGGAAGGGAAGCAGGCTCCCTGCTGAGCAAGGAACGCGCTGCGGGGCTTGATCCCAGGACCCTGGAACCATGACCCGACCCGAAGGCAGAGGCTTTAACCCACTGAGCCACCCAGGCGCCCCTGTCTGTTTTTTCTTAAGTCAGTTTCATTGAAATGTTTCTGGGCATTTGTCCATTTCATTTAGTTTACATTAATTGTTTCCATACGGTTACCCATTGTATTTCTTTATAGTCATTTCATTTTTATAAGGTCAGTATTTATATTACCCATCTCATTCCTCATTTTAGTAATTTGAGCTTCTGTCTTTTTTGTCTTTGTTAGCCTAGCTAACTGTTTGTCAACTTGCTGATCTTTTCAGAAAAGCAGCTTTTGGTTTCACTGATTTTCTCTATTGTCTTTCTAGTCTCTTGCACTAATTTCTGCTCAAATATTATTACTTCCTCTTCCTTCTTGCTTTAGTTTTAGTTTGCCCTTCGTTTTTAGTTTCTTACAATGGGAGTTTAGGCTATTAATCTGAAATGTAAGAAATTTATTTATTTAAGATTTCATTTATTTACTTGAGGGAGAGATAGCTAGAGAGAGCACGAGTAGAGGTGGGCGACAGGAAGAGAGAGAAGCAGACTTTCAGCTGCTCAGGGAACCTGACTTGGGACTTCATCCCAGGATCGTCAGCGGAAGTTAGATGTGATGCTTAACTGACTGAGCCACCCAGGTGCTCCTAAAATTTTTAAAAATATAGGTATTTACTACTATAAATTTCCCTCCAAGAACTGTTTTAGCTCTCCCCCCCCCCCCGTAAATTTTGGTATGCTGTGATTTTATTTTTGCTCATTTTAAAGTATTTTCTAATTTCCTCTGGTGATTTCTTTTTTGACCCATTGGTTATTTACGAGTGTGTTATTTAATTTCCACACTTACAAATTCTTCCAGTTTCCTTGTTTCATCAACGTCCATTTCATTCCATTGTGGTTGGAGAACAGTCTGTCTGTTTTCAATCTTGCAGATTTCCCGAGGTTCGTTTTCTAGCTTAATGTATGACGTATTCTGGAGAATGTTCCTTGTGCACTTGAGCTGATTGTATATTTGCTACTCTTGGGTAAAATGTTCTTTAAGTGTGCTGATGGGTCTAGTTGCCTTCTGATGTTATACATTACTTTATAAAGTCAGCTTGCACAGACTTGGATATATTGCATGATTAGAACTATATAACAATTCTTAACAATATTCTGAGCAAGCGAGGCTTATTGGCCTCGCTATGTCTGCCATTTCCAATTTTCAGAGGCTCTTGACTGTAATCTTGCAGCTTATGTGGACCTGTACTAATATCCGATCTTCGGCACCCAGCCCCCTGGACAGAAATAAAACTGGATTGTTTGATATATTTTGGAAGTGTGCCCAAACTGGTGAGCAGAAGAGTTTCTGTGTTGCAGTACGCTGTATAGTCATGGCCTTCAGCATCCTCTCCATACAGGAGTTTGGAAAAATATTAGAATTCAATCACCATCAGATTTCAGTATGAAAAAAGGACTTACGTGCAGAAAATCATGGGATGAATGGTTAACACTTTTATTTCTGAACGTTGAATGAGATGAATTTCCAGCTGCTCTTCTCTATTTTTGTTATTGAGCCAATGTTCTATATAAATAGGATGCAACCATTTAATTAAGAGTTAGGGGTACCTGGGTGGCTCAGTCTGTTAAGCATCTGCCTTTGGTTCAGGTCGTGATCTTGGAGTCCTGGGATAGAGCCCTGCATCGGGCTTCCTGCTCAGTGGGAATCCTGCTTCTCCCCCGACTCATGCTCTCTCTCTTTCTCAAATAAATAAATAAAATCTTAAAAAAGAAAGAGTTTACTATGTCTGTAACAGTGAACCTTGGTATGGTCACTACAAGGTTACCTTCTGCAAATGTTATTCTGTTATATCAAATACCAGTTTTTAGTGAGGTATGTCTAAGGCACATAATAGAAAACAAAATTGGTAAATAACTCAAGTTCCTTTCACTGTGATTTGGAAATGATGAATATTTATAGAAAGAGAAAAAAATATTTTGAGGGAATCTGTGGATTTTAATAATTACTTCTACCTGGTGTGATTGTGGGTGGCATCCCCCCCTTATTCTATTTTCCTGTATTTTTCACGTTTCTTGTGTTGAGCATGAATTATATAATACTGATAAATTTAAAATCAAATCAGACAAAATGGAAGCGTACAGTTAGACTTACTGGAGGAGGTAATAAAACTGTGGTAAGATTTATCCAGATATATTTCTTACCACAAAGCATTGTGCAAACAGTTGGTCCTCAATAGATGTATGTTGAATCAAAGATGACAGCTTTCCATCTGTGCAAACATTGAGTATAAATATAAGGAATAGACTGATTACTTTGACTTTCACAGTAAACCTGTAGACTTCATATAGCTCATTTGTGTAAGATGTAAGAAGAAAGACCTAAGGATTGGAATCCTCAATCTTTTTTTTTTTTTTTTTTTTTGAGCCAATCTCCTATTATCTGCCAACAGCCTTGCTGTTGTCAGCAAGATTGCCTATTTTTGGATTTGGCAACTCCATAGTCAGTGCCTTTTATTTTATGTTAGCAGAACCTTAATTAAAGTTTTGCTGGCTATGTTTTGCTAATTTTTCAACAAATAAGCAAATTTTAAAGTCCCACTCTATGAAGTAATTATGTGAACTTGTTCCTCTCTCTTCCTTCCTTTCTTTTTGAAAAGAGGGAGAGAGAGCATGGGGAGGGGCAGAGAGAATCTTAAGCTGACTCCACACCCAGCATGGAGCCTGACCGAGGGCTCCATCTCCTGACCCTGAGATCATGACCTGAGCCGAAATCAAGAGTCAGATACTTAACTGACTGAGCCACCCAGGTGTCCGGATGTGTAGTTGTTTTTTATTTAATTAGAGAACAATAGCGATGTTTATTAGTTCATATCCACATTTGGTCAGAAAAGATTTGCAATGGTTTGAAAAGGAGGTATTTCCTACAACTTCAAGGACTTTTGCTTTAATGGACATGGAGGAAAGCTTAAAATACAGGACTTCTGTGACTTCTAACTGCTCCGTTCTTGCGCGCAAGGATAGGATTTGCAGAATCAGCATTTCTTGGAATAGGATCATGTTGTAAAATGTGGTGCCATCTGCAAATAGATTAATAATATGGGAGGCAGTGCCAGTTTTTATGCCTTGTAATTTGGGGTGATTCTCATCACAACTGTGAGTGTTTCTATGGTGAAAGCAAGAGGAATAAGCCGGTTATCATCTTATGTCTCCCTAGATTACAGTCTAAACTACAAAATTTATTTCAGGACAAGCATTAGCTCCTTAGGTGGAGAAATAATTCTCTCAAATCATATCTTCTTTCTATTTCTGAAGAAATATTCCCTCTAGGGAGCTTCTGGTGCATGAACACATTATTACAATTTTTGGTCATGAATTATTAAAATTTCCTCTATCTGTGTGTGCCAACTTCCCATTCCTAATAAATCTGCTGTGTTTAGGAGTGATGGGCATCTATAGAATTGTTTTTGTTGTATCTCTATTGAGTTAGGACAAGAGCACAAATTAGGAATATTTTCTGTTTGCTAAAACGTACAATGAAAATTCAAATATAAATAAAAATCGACGAGAATCCCATTGGCTCCATTCTTTTGCAGCTCTTAAGATTTTCAGTGGTTTTTCCCAGTGTTTTGTTTTGCTTTGTTTTTGTTTTTCATGACCAGACACTGAGGTCAGAATGGGAGTTTAGCAATCTCATGAATTTCAGGCCATCATGGTTACATGGCTAAGGAAGATAAAGGGACACGTTTTGTTCTCCAAATTCTCATAGTATTTTTTTTTAAACTTTTGTAGGAGGATTATATATGAATATATGGGTGTGAGTATAGTACATGTATTAGTTGGAAATATTTGCCCTTCTATTTTATTCTTTATTTTATCTCTGAAAATTTATCATTAGAATATTTCAGTTGTTGGGGCACCTGGTTGGCTCAGTGGGTTAAGCCTCTGCCTTCGGCTCATGTCATGATCCCAGAGTCCTGGGATTGAGCCCCGCATTGGGCTCTCTGCTCAGCAGGGAGCCTGCTTCCCTTCCTCTCTCTGCCTGCCTCTCTGCCTACTTGTGATCTGTCAAATAAATAAATAAGAATCTTAAAAAAAAAAAAAAGAATATTTCAGTTGTTAATCTAAGAGTTTCAGGATACCAGCAAGCTGCTCTGGACCCCAAAACCTGATGATTATGTCTCTCTTAAGTTTTGAGATTCAGTGTTTTAATATATTGGCTGGCAGAGGCATGAAAGTACCCTGTGTAGACTCTGATGCACCTTTAAGCTGATATTCTTGAAGTATTTGATCTGAATTTATTTAGAGGAAAGGCTGAGTACTCTGCGGCGTAAGGCGGGCACTTGGGACTCCCCTCTTTTAATTTTTAAATTTTTAAATTTTTTCAGCTCTGGCCCCAGACTTATACATGATACTCAGTATAGCAAAGATCTTGTGGTGAACTTGATTGGACTCCTTTGCTTTTTAATGGAATAAGGAAAGGATAATATGAAAAACACTTATGTGACCATATATGAAGTAAAAGAATGTTTAATATTTGGTCATATTTGCTTCATAGCTTCTTCTCCTTCTCTCTCTATTTTAAAAAAGAGAATAAAATATTACACATAAAAGTGAAGGCCCGTTACCCCACTCTGGCGGCAGTGCTGTCATGAATTTGGTTTGAATCTAGTCTATGCATATACACTTTTATGAATCTGTGATCAATATGGAAGGAGGCTGTGGGATTTTGATATTTATATGAATGATAATATCCTTCATTCAGTGTTTTGAAACAGGCTTTTTCACTAAGTGTTGTATTTTCAAGAACTATCCACGTTAGGGGCGCCTGGGTGGCTCAGTCAGTTAAGCATCTGCCTTCAGCTCAGGTCATGATCCCAGCGTCCTGGGATCGAGTCCTGCATCGGGCTCCCTACTCATTGGGAAGCCTGCTTCTCCTTCTGTGATCTCTCTCACTCTCTCTCAAATAAATAAATAAAATCGTAAAAAATAAAAAAGAACTATCCATGTAGAGGCACATGCCTAGTCAATTTTAAGTGCTATTTGGTGTTCTCTTGAGAAATAACCACAATTTATTGATCTCTTCTCTGACTGGTAGATATTCAGGTTTTTCCAATTTTTCACTATTACAAACATTGTTGCACTGCTCCTGATATTGTACCATTTAATATAATAATTGTTGAATATTTTTAGTAAAAAATAAAAAAAATTGGACTTCTATCAGATTAAGAGTGACCTTCTCTTCCCAGTTTCCTAGGTATTTTAAAGTGTTTTCTCAAAGGCAGTTTTATCATTCTACTGGGGGAGGGGTCCTCCTCCCAAATCTAAAAGACTTATCCAAAGTAGTCCTTTGAATTAGATATATTATCTAAAATAGAGATTTCCTAAATTCAGTTTTCCCTGTTTTATTACAGTTTCCTTGATGTTTTTGTACTACTTGATTGGTTTCCTGGAAAGCTAATCTGCCCTTGAATCTGCCTCTATCAATTTGTGAAGTCCATCATTAGAATATTCTTATAATATCCAGTTTGAAAACTTACTTATGTGTTAAGCACAGAGTTCCTTAATTTATAAGGACTCTTAAAATCTTTAGGTTGGAGGATTCTACCTAAAGTTAATGCTTACCTTCATCAAAAAGAGAGAAAAAGAACTGAGTTTTGGTTTTGCACCATAAAGCAAAAACACTAATTTCTTTGGATTTGGGATGTTCATTTTTTGGAAAAAGATTTTATTTATTTATTTTTCAGAGAGAGCGAGCGAGCGGGAGCACAAGCAGGGAGAGTGACAGGCAGAGGGAGAAGCAGGCTCCCTGCGGAGAAAGGAGCCAGATGTGGGACTTGATATTCATTTTTATTAAGCATAAAAACCATATATCAGACCTAAATTTAAAAGAAAGTAATCTAGGGGTGCCTGGGTGGCCTGGTGGCACCTGGTTGTTAAGCGTCTGCCTTTGGCTTTGGTCATGATTCCAGGGTAGTGGGATCGAGGCCCATATCCGGCTCCCTGCTCAGCGGAAAGCCTACTTCTCCTTCTGTCACTACCCGTGCTTGTGATCCTTCTCGGGCTGTGTCTCTCTCGGTCAAATAATAGATAAAATCTTTTAAAAAAGAGAAAGTAATCTATACTGTAAATACAACATAAACTTGATATTTAGGGAATAAGGTAAAATGACAAAATGAGATATTTATATATTTACTTTATCCTCAGTACATTTTGTATTGCACAATGAAGAGAGAATTATGTAAATCAGTCTGTGTTTGTTATTTGTAATTTCTGTTAATGTGAGAGAATTGAAAATAGAAATTACATAGAAACTCTATTTTCTCGGGCTAGACATATGTGAAGCTTTCTGTGGTTGTCATTTCAGGAGTGCCCACTGGGTGGCAGCAGCAGCCCGCTCAACCCCCTAGCTTGGGCGGCATTCAACATGGCATCCTTTCCTTTCCTGGTAGCCAGAAAGCTGTAATTATGTGGATTTGGAGTTGGAAGGAAGCATGGCTATTTAGAGTAACTCCCTCAAAATATTGTTAATATAGCATTGTGTAATCATAGTAGTATTGATGCATGTATCATGGAGGGTTTTCTTCCTTCCTAATTTCTTTTTTCTTCCCCCTCCAAATAAACATTTTCTCCCATCTGTGTGGGCAACTGTGTATATACAAGTAATCACTGTATCTGAAACCCAGTACAGTGTGAGCCAAGATATTGTCAGATATTAAACAAACACAATATGAGAAACATAGCCTCCTCCCACCGCCACTCCGAGACGCTGTAAACTACCATTTAGGTAACAGGAGAGGTGCCAGTTCCTTCATGAAGGCTTCCTTACTCACTGCAACAGAGTCACTTCCTAAGAGCATGTGATGCTGAAGGAATTTACTCAGACTTGGTAATGGCTATGGAATGGCTGTATTGCCATGCTATTCATGTTACTGCCCGTTGGAATCCAGAGCTGGTTAAGATGCAGAGTACTTCTAACTTGTCTTTATGTGCTTTCATAAGATAAATGACTGTAGAACAAGGCTGGCATCAGGGACTTCACTCCAGAAGGCATACAGATCTGCATTAGGCATCCTCTGCCTCCTACCTTGCCCCTCATTTTGAGTTATGTTCCTTGAAATCCCAGATAGTGGCAAATACTTGGGGTCCTTCTAAGAGAGGAGAGTGTTTTTTTTTTTTTTTTTTAAGATTTTATTTATTTATTTGTCAGAGAGAGAGAGAGCGCGAGAACGAGCACAGGCAGACAGAGTGGCAGGCAGAGACAGAGAGAGAAGCAGGCTCCCTGCTGAGCAAGGAGTGCGATGTGGGACTCGATCCCAGGATGCTGGGATCATGACCTGAGCCGAAGGCAGCTGCTTAACCAACTGAGCCACCCAGGCGTCCCGAGAAGAGAGTATTGTAATTGGGTTTAACTATCTGTGCTTTTTGAGCTGAGTTTGCCCAGCCCTAGGGACATGGTATGGCATGTTAGGCCTTTGGCAAAGCACAGCACAATTGGGGCCTGTCTTCTTCAAAAGTCATATTTGGTCCTTGGCTAATAGAAAACATGGCCGTTGAGTTCTTACAAGTAGATCTGGAATAGAATGCAACATCCACGTGAATTTTGAGATAAAATGCAAATCTTCAGTGAAACGTTTTGCATGCAATGGACTGCTTCATTTTTACATCTTCTGGACATTCTGGGGCCATGTATTTTCTCTCTCCTGCCTTAGGAAGTAATAGTAAATAGAAAAAAGGAAATCTGAGAAGTGCTAACCAATTAGCACGGATTTACTCTACACTAGCACCCACCTGTTACCTATAGTGGAGATAGTGGCCGTGAAACACAGGACTAGTGCATTTTGAATGGCCCATTGGCATTTAGAGAGATGAGGCCTTGCGAGGCCCTAATTGGGCACCACGTTGGGATTCTTTGGACGGAAGAGGAATGACACCAGGGCGCTGGCTGCCCTGCCTGATGATGGTCATAGGCACCCTATGTTCTACAATTTGCTCATGAAGTTTGCCTGAGACTCTTCTTGGTCTCCAGACTTCTTCCCCTGATATTTTTTCGCCTTTGTTTGGTCACTTTCTTTTTCTTTTTTTTTTTTTTTAAATTTATTTATTTGACACGCAGAGAGAGAAATCACAAGTAGGCAGAGAGAGAGGAGGAAGCAGGCTCCCTGCTGAGCAGAGAGCCTGATGTGGGACTCGATCCCAGGACCCTGAGATCATGACCTGGGCCGAAGGCAGAGGCTTTAACCCACTGAGCCACCCAGGTGCCCCTGTTTGGTCACTTTCTTAATTAAATCATTCCCCAACTGCAAAGGAGCCCAGAATGTCTTAATGTGAGGACTTAGCATTTGGACTCCTTCATTCGAGAGTCTCCTCACTCAGGACTATCTTGCTCAGGTCCCACCCCCTCATGTCAAAAATGGTTTGGATGCTCTGGTACACGTTCTTCAGCCTTGCAGGGCTTCCCACCTGAACGCCTTACCTGGGCCGATGAAGATTTTCACGGTCTGGCTCCTGACTGATCTTCGTTTCCCATTCTCCAGCTACCCGTAGTGATCCAGTCACGCTAGTGTCTGCTCTGGTCTTCAGACATTCTGAGTCATCCGTATCTCAGGGCCTCACCTTACTGTTCCTTCTTCCAGGAATGCTTTTCCCATAGATGACAGTTTGGGTTGCTTCCTCTCATCTTCTACACCTGTACTCCGAAGTCACTTGATGGTTGACACCCCCCTGATTACCTCTCTTGATCCTCCCCTGCCATCCTCTGGCACTCTACCTTGATCCACATTTCTTCCGAGCCCTTATCAGTGCCTGCGTGTCAGAAATTTATCCAGTCACCTCTCTGCCTTCCACTTTCCCTCTACCAAACCATACAACCTGTTAGGGTGGGGCCATTATCTTGCTCCATGCTGTGTCACCAGAAACACAAATCCTGTCTGCTGTATAGTTCTCAAAACACATTTGTTGTATGAGTGACTGAGCTCTGCCATTTTACAGATCCCATTACTGAGGTCCACGGAGGTGTCAAAGGTCAGGGGCTGGGGAGTGGGAGAACGACTCCCACTGGGCTGATCATTTCCATTTCTGAGGGTGATAGTCACCACGATCCGTACCTCTCCATCTCACAACTGACTGTGTCTTGCCTTGTCTTGTTTTTGAGTTGCTTCATGGATGGGTCACGTCTCCATAACTAGATTCTAAGCCCCTTGAAGGCAGGCACAGTGGCCTTTCTTTGGAATTCACAGTGTAACACCGCGCCAGGAACCCAAAAGATGGTTAATGAATGCTTATTAAAGTCCTACTTTTTTTTTTTTTGGAAGTAATGTTATCTGGAAAATTATGAAATGTATATATTGAGGCTGATGGGGTAGAATCAGGAATCCTGAAAGCTTTCTATGATTCTTAAAGACTGTCTATTTACTCCTGACCTTGATCATTCTTTTTTTTTTTTTTAAGATTTTATTTATTTATTTGACAGACAGAGATCACAAGTAGGCAGAGAGGCAGGCAGAGAGAGGGGGCAGCTGGCTCTCCACCGAGCAGACAGCCTGATGCGGGGCTCGATCCCAGGACCCTGGGATCATGACCTGAGCCGAAGGCAGAGGCTTTAACCCACTGAGCCACCCAGGCGCCCCTGACCTTGATCATTCTGTAAATTTTGGGACGAGCCAAAGATAAGGTTCCTCCCGCGGCATTTTAGCACCAAAGAGAAATATTTACTTTAGCAAGATCTGGTAAACCAAGGGTCTCCGAGGATCACAGGGCGGTTGCCAACCCTGGGTTTCAGAAACGGCTGGCTAGTTTTATTACCAGTTAATAGCATCTGTAGTTGTGCTTTTGCAAATAACCATGAGAAATCAATTGTCAGGCATGGACGGTGTGAGAAAATTACAGTCAGTGCCCTCCAAAGCTAGCTGGGGATGCGGATGACTGGTCAGTAACTGCATCAAGTGTGTGAAGACTAAGGGGAAAGGTTTATTCTGGGTTGTGCTGTTCAAGAAGGAGTATGAATTGGTGTGCCTGATGCTAATGTCCTTCTCCTCCTCACTGCACACGCACTCACTCTGGCAGGCTCTCAGGAGCCCCTTCTTTATCTCTGGAGAATTAGCCCTCTCCATTCATCCTGCAAATATAAGGAACCGCCATGTTTTCAGCAGTGCCTGAGAAAGTCCTAAGTCTTGAGTCTCTGAAAGATACTTTTTTGTAGTGGTTACGATGAATGAGGGTGTGTGAGTTCGAATCCTGCCTCTATCACTTCCTTGCTCTAAGATGTGGGGTTAGTTATTTAAGCTCTCTTTAAGTGTGTTTCCTTCTCTGTTAAATGGAAATCAAAATGGTACCAAGTGCGTGTGTCATCGTTGAGATTAAATGAGGAGCTGGACGTAAAGTATTTATTACATTATCTGACACACAGAAGACCTTAAAGCACTTTATGTATTTATTTTTAAACTTTATTTTATTTTTTCAGTGTTCCAAGATTCATTGTTTATGCACCACACCCAGGGCTCCATGCAATACGTGCCCTCCACAATACCCACCACCAGTCTCACCCAGCCCTCCATACCCCTCCCCTCCAAAACCCTCAGATTGTCTCTCAGAGTCCATAGTCTCTTATGGTTTGTCTCCCCCTCCGATTTCCCCCAACTCCCTTCTCCTCTCCATCTCCCAATGTCTTCCATGTTATTCCTTATGCTCCACAAGTAAGTGAAACCATATGATGATTGACTCTCTCTGCTTGACTTATTTCACTCAACATAATCTCCTCCAGTCCCCTCCATGCTTAAAGCACTTTAAATCAGTAAATACATATGCTTGAGTGAAGAAGGGAGGAACCAGTCCAGCCAGCAACTTTCCTGTCCTCCTAAACTATCCTGTATATCTTCCAACCGTGCCCCCATCCCCAACCCGATTCCCTCGGAGAAATGAGCCAGAACTCTTGGTGATGTTGGTTCGCTCCTCAGTCAGCAACCCTGCAGAATTATTTTTCCTAGCCATTTCAGGCTCTGTGCTGCTGATGCCAAGTTACCTGGCTGGAGGGGAGTGTAGAGCTAGGTGCAAACTGCCGAGGCTGCCTGGGGGCCCAGGGGAAGCTGCTTGCCCTCACCAAATCCTTTGGAAGTGTAAGTGGCCATGATGACAGGGGTGGCCGTCTTTTCTTTCTCTAGGAAGAGCAAGACCCCCATCTGAGCCTTACCATGAGTCTCTGGGTAATGAGGGGGCTTCAACTTGCAGTTCTGAAGGGAGCTGGGAGCCCAGCTCTTTGAGGGCAGATGCCATTCCTGATTTCTTTACTTAACTGTGTCTGCTGTGAGTGGATATATTGGAGGTGTAGATTTGGGTAGAAGACTGTCGTCTTGTAGGATTGGGTACATTAGTGGGAGCGGGGCCGAACACTGGCCCACTGGAAATGCTGCCTCTGATCTCTGGGTGCCTTGAGGGTTGACAGGCTCTTACAGAAACAAAGGAAGTGGTGGCTTAAAAGGGACTGTCCTTTGTGGGGACCGTAAGTGGCTGAGACTGTTACCGTATGCTCATCTCGATTCAAATATTTAACAGGAGGTTGCAAACACTGAAGTTACTATGAAATTATCTGTTTTTCTCTGGAACTTAATTTCTGTTGAGGAGGGGGAGGTGCCCCTTGCGGTAGGCGTCTGTTTTTCAGTTTTGGAGATGGCCAGGAGATGGCGCCAGGGCTTGGTTCTTCACGGGTCCCAGGCAGACCGAAGAAAAGAAAATGCTTAGCATAGTCTGTCTTTTGACAAAACCTTTCTTTCTTAGGAAATCTGAACAGAAATCTTGGCCCTGGCATTCCTCGGGTTAAATGCTCGTCTCTTATCATCTGCAGAGGAACCGAGTTTCTTGTCATGGTGCCCTACATTTTCAGTTAGAGATTCTCCAGCATTGGGTATTGCTGCTTCTGGTGTTGTCTTGGTACATATGCTACCATAAAACAGAATCGAGCTTGGAGAAGGATTTTAAATAAATAAGGTTAGAACTTCCTGGTATTTTGCCTGAAAAAAAAAATAGTAGAGGTCATGTTCTTTGGAAAATAGTAGATGTTTTGGATTATACCATTTTTTTTTTCTATTTAGATCCTTTTCATTCAACCTGCTGTTGTTAGCCCAGAAACCAATAGAGCTGATGCAAGAGATTCCAGCACTTTCTACCAGACAATGTTTATACTTCAGGGCTAATTTCCTACCCAGATTAATAAAAATAACCACCACAACATAAAAATTGCTTTGTGGGCTTGCTTCCTGCACGCCACTGTTGGTGTTGGACACGTGACACTTACCACGTCATTTAATCCTCACGTATCTTCTGGAATACATATTTTATGATTCCATTCTTAGGGCCAGAAAACTGAAGCTTAAGTTCAATGATGAGCCTGAAGTCACTCAACGAGTGAGTAGGAGAGCAGAGGTAGAAACCCAGAAATATGATTCCAGGTCCACATGTTGGACCACTGTGCCCATTGACGCAGTGACTGTGGGGGACTACTGGGCATCCTGGGGGCAGTGTTCCGTGTTCCAGGTAGCTCGGGGTGCTGAGGGCACACAGGTGTACAGCGGTGGGACTCAGCACTGAGCCACATCATGTGGTTTCTTCACCCTGGCGCACAGAATTCAAACTTCTGAGATCTGCACCATCAAGCTCTGCTTCCCACCCCTTTCCTCCTTGATTGCTACTTTTATTTATTTATTTATTTATTTGGGATCTTTCTTTCTTTATGACAGAGAGAAATAGTGAGAGAGGAAACACAAGCAGGGGGGGTGGGGGGACTGGAGAGGGAGAAGCAGGCTTCCCACTGAGCAGGGAGCCTGATTTGGGGCTTGATCCCAGGACCCTGGGATCATGACCAGAGCCAAAGGCAGATGCTTAATAACTAGGCCACCCAGGTGCCCCGCCTTGATTGCTACTCTTAGGCACCTTTCTTTTTCTGTGATTCGCTAAGCCCATTTCTACCTCAGGGCCTTTGTGCCTTCTGACCTCCTACCTGAAGTTCTCCTCCCTCAAATCTTCACAGTGATGACTGTTTTTTCTTAGGATAGTGTAGTGTGGATATGACATCCTTAGAGAGCCCTTTCTTGCTGTGTGAACTAATACGGCTCCTCTGCCTCAGGCCTTTCTTGTCCCATCACTCTTTCATCTTCTTCATTGCCCTTGTGATGATCTCCATCTTCTCAATTGGTTAGCTGGTTTGTTTACTTGGGTATTATGTTTTCCCTCTCTTTAGAATGTAAACTCTATGAGATAGAGACCTTGACAGTCTGGTTCACTGCCATATTCTTAGAACCTAGAACATCCTAACACAGAGGAGATGCCTAATAAATATTCATTAGATGAATGTGGTGGGAGGAGGCAATAAAAGCAGTGGGAGTCCTGGTCCCACCCATCAGGAAGCTCCCAGCACAGTTGGAGAGCCCAGGCTGACATGAAACTTACCATGATCAAGCCATGGCAAAGGTGGGGGCAGCCACAGTTAAAATAGTGGTTTTAAAAAAAATAGACTTGGGGCGCCTGGGTGGCTCAGTGGATTAAGCCGCTGCCTTCAGCTCAGGTCATGGTCTCAGGGTCCTGGGATCGAGCCCCGCATCGGGCTCTCTGCTCGGCGGGGAACTGCTTCCCCTCCCCTCTCTCTCTGCCTGCCTCTCTGCCTACTTGTGATCTCTCTCTCTGTCAAATAAATTAAAAAAAAAAAAAAAAAGACTCTGGGGCTTAACTGCCTGGGCTTTAGTCCTGGCCCTGGTACCCAGTGATATGGTTCTTTTGTGACTCAGTTTCCTCATCCGTAGGTTGAGGAGGAGTAATAACAATGCCCACCTTGTGTGATTGTGTTGAGGATAAATGGGGTAATGTCTGTGGTGTGCTTGCAATGTGGCCTGACATGCAGTGCTCTATACACAATCGTCAAATAGAAGTGTAATCCAGCAAAAATCTGTGACTTTAGAAATTTTGAAAAATGAAAACATTAGTGTTGGGAAAGGCCCTGTTTCTCGGAGGAGCATGGATCAGGTTTGATTGGATTTGGATTGAAGGAGACGAGTAGGAGGAAATGTTTGCATTTGCTCTGGTCCCTAATTTCTATGTAGATATATATTCAGGAAAGGTTTTTGGAGCATGAGGAGAATGGTTGACCATCTCTCCCACCCCTCCATCCTCCACCCGCCAAAGTATTCTAGGAATACACTATATATAATGGGGTTTTTTAGAACATTCGTATTGGTTGGATTTTATACATACAATGATTCTCTTACAAACAAACAAACCCATAGCCTCTTCTCCTCTAGCCAAGGTCCTGGTTGGGATACAGGCCCTGAAGTGAATCTCAACTAGCTCTAAGATGATTCTACTTGGGAGAAAGGCAGATTCCCTACTCTTTTCCCTTGATTAAATTCAAGCAACATGCATCGAGCACTAACTTTGTGCGAGGCAGACATGCGGGGTGTAGACAGGGTGGTAAACAATGACATCTCTGATGACGTAAGCATCTAGAAGAGTTTCCAGTTAATGGTGGTCCAGTGCTTGTAGCACAGTGTGTAGGGACCAAAGGGGGAACCAAAATGGGGCAGAGAGAGGAACATGTAGAAAACCACATGCCACAGAGTGAAACGGGCTCCCAGGCCCCCAGCGGAGGTGGTTCCGAGTGAGATGGGAGCATCTAATTATAGCAGCACATTGACAACAAAACAGAACTTTTGTTTTTATGTCAGAGGCGGGTGACTTTTGGAGAGGGCTTTGTGCATTTTCAACAAGGAGGGAGATAAATGGAAAGAAGCCTTCTCCCAGCTATAAAGAGGACATCAAAGCTTCTCTATTGATCGAAGGGAAATAATTGCAGTGACATCATGAGAAGAATCAATGAACTCCCCACACAGACCTCCAGGTCTGATTTATGAAATCTCACCCACTCCCAACACATGGCCTCGGGACACAGTGGCAAATAATGACATTTAATTAAAACACATAAAACAGAAGTGTCAATGACAGCACATGTCAAAAATCAATAAAGCGCTAATTTCTAAAGATTATATTTGCATGGGGTCTAGAAATTCCACAACAAAGAGCCTTTGTGGACGGGGGCAGCCTTCCATTTCCTGTGGCTGGAGTTACAGGCCTGGGAGATCCTCCGGCTCAAATCCTTACTATGAAGAAGATAAACTGAGGCCCAGAGAACTGATAGTTTCATAATAGCATTAGTAGTAGGATGATAATCTGAGTTTCAGATTATTATAGTGTTCTTTGTTCTCTCCATACTCTTTCTTTGGGTCTTGGAGTTACTGGCAGGAATGCCCTCCTTCACCTCACAGCAGGTGTCGGGACACCACCCCATCCAAGCTGATGGGAGAAATCCACACACAGGGGCACTGGTGCCTCTAAATCTTCTCACGACACGTGACATCTTCCATGCCTGACTGCATCTCGACAAAGGTTTTTAATTGGCAACCTGCAGTGTGACATTTCTAAGGAGAATTGCTTTTTTGTGCCTATAGGTCTGCTCCTAGTCTCTCGGATTTTGGCAGAGCCCTCAGAACATCAGCCTTATAACTTACTTTCTCTTAATGAAATGTATTCCTGGAGGGCAAGAATGGCAGAGAAAACAAATTCTCTTTTAATCATTTAGAACATAATTCACTTTGGCAACAAATAAAATTTTCTTCCATCCAGGTGAGATCAATGGGTTAAATGTTAGAACCCAAGTAGACTGTGTGGAGTTAGGATTGCATGGGGTTTCCATCTCTTCCCGGCTCTTGGTCTGAAATTTGGGCCCAGAATACTGGAAACTCTGACTTTTCAAGAAGCTGCTTGGCATTGACATCATTGACTAAGATGGAAAATGGGAGATGCCTCAAGTCTTAATTAGATTTGCATGCTTTGACCGGTGAGTCTTATCAAGTATCAACAGTGGTGAAAATAGTATTTGGGGTTGCAACAATGTGGGATTGAGGTGGTCATGGAAATTTACACTTTAGCATGGCTGATTTTGTCTCACTTCCAGATTCCATCTGAAAATGCTAACTTTATTGTTGCTCACAGAGCAGAGAATGGAATTCCTTCAGTGGAACATGGTCTGTGTCTTCTGCTCAGTTGGTTCTTTACCAAATGTTCACTGAGTTCAGGGAGGGGGTGTTTCTGTGTGAAGGTTATTTTACACGGGCAAACAGACATCTCCTTTTTAGTGTCGGTAGAGTGGTGACTGGGGAAAACTAGGAAATGTTTGGCAACTCCTGCCTAAATCAGGGGTTCTCCCAAACTTTTTACAGGGAGAGGGCTTCGGGGTACCAATCTGGCTCAAAGGGAGGACAGCTAGGGAGCTTGCTCTGCAGCAGAACTTGTGTAATAAGTTACAATGTCATTTATTAGAAATTTACTCCGTAGCAGGCGTGATTCACTTAACCCTCACAACAGTCCTATGGCAGGTATATTCTATTGTTGATCAGAATCAATAAAACTGTTCTGTTTCCCACAGGAGGCACTGTGACTTGCCCAAGGTCACAGGCAAGGGGCAAAGAAAGGACTCAAATCAGTGTAGTCTTACTCCAAATTCTCAGTGCTTGACACACTATTGCCCTGCCTTTCATTTGCAATCATGTTGCCTGTTACTTAGATGACATTGTTGTTTGGGTTCCTGGTCTAGATTATGGGTCTGGGGTGGTTCCTCCACCCAAACCACTTGGCTGATGGTTATAGCAGTTGGTATTTGGTCTGAAACACTTCGTCTGTAACAGAAAGCAGGATGAATCAAAAGAAGTTCTGCTGGGGAACTGAGAACACATGAGCTACTGGTGATAAAAGCAAAGCAAAGCAAAGCACTAAATGACCGAATCCTGCTGCGTAGAATTCAGCCAGTAGGAAGATGCTGTCTACCCAAGAGGTAAAAGCTAGCTGGCAGGGAAACTGTGTTTGCCTCCAAGTAGAACATTAAAGGTATTTCGAGGGGACCACACAGGTGCCTTGTTCAGGAGGATCCCAAAGGCTAATTAAGGCTGTCTTTGTCATTGTTCTAATAGTTTAAGCAGAGTGAGAAGAATATTAATGGCTAGCGCTGGAGAGGAGTCACCAAAGGCTGAAAAAAAAAATCAGCTACACAGTTTCTGATATTGGGATAGTCGGTGAACCTGGAGATGCAGATAGGGTTAGGGTTAGGAGATGCATTAAGTTCAAGGAACCCTTGGGTCAATCAGTCTTTGAAATGAGTTGATTGGTGAGAAAAACACCAAATCCTACATTTGGCCCAATGTTTTAATTGTTAAAATGGTACATGCTCATTTAAAGAAATTTACAAAGAAGACACTCCTTTGTTCTACAAATATTTTTAAAGAATCTTCTATGTGGCAGACATGGTTTAGGCCCTTGGGGATACGACAGTGAGCCAAACAGATAAAAGGTGCCACCCTTGAGGAGCTTATACTCCAGCGGGGGAGACAGAGGTAGTCAACATAGCAACTGAGGGGAGTACCCAATGGGGATGTTGGGAAGTGATGAGTGCTATGGAAAAAAAGAGGATAGGGAAAGGAGGAAAGGGAATTGGGGTAGGGGAAGGGACAGCTTTCTAATTTGAAAGGGTGGTTGGGATAAGCCTTTTTGGGGAGTGACAGTGGAGCAGAGATTTGAAGGAGGCGAAGGAACAGGTCTTTGGGACATCAATGAGTAGGATGTTTTAGGCAGAGGCAATGGCCTGTGCAGAATTCCTTGTGCCTAGAAGAGAGTGGGTAAGGGAGAGAGTAGATAACAGTAAGATTAGAGAGGTAATGGGAGCCCCTGGAGGGTTTTGATCAGAGGTGTAAGATAACCTAGCTTTATGTTCTCAAAGGTTTACTCTCTGTGTGAAGAACAGACAGTGGGGAGCTAGTGAGGCCAGGTAGGAGGCTCACACAGTGATCCACATGATAGGAGAGGGTGGCTTGGGCAGGCTAGTAGAACTGGAGATGGTGGGAAATGCTAGGACTCTGGATACTCTCCCAGTTAGAGCCAATATGGTTTTCAATGTACTAGATACTGGATATAGAAGAAAAAGGAGAGTCAAAGGGAACACCAAGGTTTTTGGCTTGAGCAGTTGGAAGAATGGCTTTGCCTTCAGCTGTGATGGTGAATGTAGGTGGAGCAGATTCTTGAGGGGCATATAGGTAATTCAGTTTTAGCCAAGATATGTTTGAGATGTTCAAATGAAGATGGTGAGTAAGAAGTTGGATATTATGGATCAGGAGGTCCGGAGTGAGACTGGGCTGAATTGCCGGTCACATTATTTATTTTTTTATCCAGTGTCAATATATGTCTCTCCATTTATTGAAAATTTCTTTTATATGCTTGCCTTGATTTTATAGCACACATAGAACAACCTGGTATATTAAGGAGCACTTCAACACCAATGCCTGTTGGTGAGCGTGTTTGCATGTGGGACACCACTAGTCTCATACTCTGGGTCTATGCCTGAAGTATTTATCTGTATAATTTTCCTCCAAACATCCTTTTTTTCATCACTTCTATCTTGCTCCTGACAAATCTCTATCAACAGGAATCATGAAGCACTTGCTATAATTCAATGTAGAATTTTTGCCCGAGGTCATATGGATTTCTGGGACATATAAACAGAAGATGCACAATTAATTTGGTACTCAGGCTGTTTTTAAGGATTTTGATTCTCAATGGCCAAAACCCAATAGAGATCTATAACATTTAAGAAAGGGATTGGGAGTAGCTGAAAATTGATCAACCTCCAATCTTGGCCAATGCCATTGAAATGGTTTTCCTGTCTTGGATCGACATTGATATGGTTCTTTTGATGCTGTCATCTTGACCCAGGGGTGTTTTAATGCCTGTGAAGCAAATGGTTAAGCTTGTAGCTTAAAGAAAAGGACACAGCACTTGTGCTTTGTGAATTCATCTGCAGGTATACATGCGCAGATGTCGAACGAATTTTGTACAAGCTTATTCATTGTCGTACCATTTGTAATAATGAAAGATTGGAAATGACACAGATGTTCACCAATAGAGGACTGGTAAATCAGAGTATATCCATAAAACAAAACACTGTGCAGCTATCAAAATGGATATGCAGGAGGGTACTTGTAGTTTGCTACTTTTTGCTTAAAAAGGTTGTTGTGGGGATAATATTCTTATCGCATGCAGAAAGAAACTCTAGGAATTCACAAAAAACAATAGTAACTACCTGGATGGTAGAAAACAGGTGGATTAAAGACAAGTGTGGTGAGAAGACTTTTCAAGGTAGACCTTTTTCATTTTTTGAGGAATAGTTGAACCATAGGAATGTATGGCCTATTTAAACTAAAAAAAATATCCGTGTAATATATATAACAGATATCGTCACCCCATCTCAGATCCCCTACCTCAAGCCTAACACTACCCCAGCTGTATACTTCTCTGAACCTCATCATATCCTGGAGGAGTGTCTGTTTTGCATACTATTTTGGTGATTAAAAACATGCTGTTGGTATGAATGTCTGGGTCAAAATGGCGGCTCCTTCTTCCACCGTCTCTGTTGAGCTGTTGGATGCTCCCAGATTAAGAAAGTGCTCAGGGTTTGTTGCAAGATTTTATCCATTCACATTTATTCTCAACAAGTAGACACCTACTCAGACCCTCTAATGTGCTGGCCCTTTGCTGTGTTCAGACAGATCATGCTGGTCATGAGTGAGTAGGACTGATGGGAGAGGTCCCAGCCTGGTGGCAGGACATCGGCCAGGAGGTTGCTGCAGATGAGAGTCTGAACGGGGAGCAGACAGGGAGGGGGAGGAGGACGATGTGCTCCCCGATGCCCCTCTCACCGAGACCGTTAGCATTGAATGTCTAGCCACTCGTGGCAGCTCAGAGAGGAGCCATGCATCGGACCTCGCATGAACCCTGTTCTCTGCTGTCTGAAATGGACCTCAGCTTCAGAGATGTCAGAAGCATATTAAAGAACCACACCCATCCAAAAGAGCAGCAGTGACTTCTGTTTTTCCAGAAGTCATAATATCTGACTGCCAATTCTGTCTCTCTCTCTCTCTTTTTTTTCTTTTGCTATATTGTACCCTTTCAGTTCAGAAGTATATTACAGTGATAAAAATGAGAAGCCCCCACTGTGCTCTTAAATAGTTCGAGCTGATAAATCCCAGGAGTGGGAGGAATAGAGGGAGTGGCTGAGGACACAGGCAGGCGTTTTGTTTTTGTTTTTCATTGGTAGATCTTCTCAAGGTATTCTACAGCTGCGAAAGAGTCTTGGAAATTCAGAAGTAAAACGAAGATTAGTTCCAGTCTCTTGGAATTTTGTTGCACCAGAGGACATTTTCTCTGGGATTGGTGAAGCTGTTTTATGTATAGGAAAATTAGGTCTGAGTTTACTCTAATTTGGGAGTACATTACTAACTCAAAACTGATGCCTGATATTGTACAATTAGCAAAATTACCTTTTGGGGATGATATTGCTTGTGACTCAAATACCATTTAGCCTGCTGTTAATTATTGACATCTGGTCAAGGCTTCATTTCCTAGGAACCAGGGGGTGTTACAGGAGAGGTTAGAAGAGGATGAGACCCAGCACCTGGGCAGTGATGGAGAGAGAGAGCTTTAGTTAGTGGCCAGGGGAGTGGGTTAGGCAGAGGGTGAGTGGGGTGGGGGGACCAAGCACAGCTCAGAGAGGAAGAATGAACAGAGTCTGTGAAAAGGTGAGAGGGAAGGGTTGCTGGAAGGAGGTGGGATGATGGAACTCACATTTTACCTACTTCTCAATATTGTCAGGGATGAGGCCTGCCCAGTACCTGGCACAGGAAAATCTGCGTCAAAGGGGGATGGCAGGGGGCACCTGGGTGGCTCAGTGGGTTAAGCCTCTGCCTTCTGCTCAGGTCATGGTCTCAGGGTTCTGGGATGGAGCTCCACATCGGGATCTCTGCTCAGCAGGGAGCCTGCTTCCCCCACCCCACCTCTGCCTCTCCCTCTGCCTACTTGTGATCTCTGTCAAATAAATAAATAAAATCTTAAGAAAAAGAGGGGAGGGGCAGAAGCTCATACATGTTTTCACTCTGATTCCTCTATTACAGATCCTACCTGGGGATTTTCTACAGCGACGTTGTTTACTTGACTGACTCCTCTTGTCATCAGAGGTCTCTGGATATTGAAGCAATTAAGAGCTACAGGTAAGGACACACTTAATATTCTTGAGGCACAATGCAATCTTGGAGATGCTCCCTTGCTTGAGAAGTCACGTGGGTGATTCTGTTTTATCCTGGTGTGGCTCTGCTGTTCTGGGGCTAATGATTATGGTTGCAGATATCACTGAAGAACTGAAAACGTAGCCAATTAATTTCTATGATTTGATGGTATAGTGTTAGTCTATATGTACAAACGTCATGTGTTCATGTTTGGGAAAGACCGATCTTTTCTTGTCAACAAAGGGCTTTGTCGTGGCCGTGGTGACAGAGTGGCAAGCTGCCAGCAGGTGTTATTTGAGGGAGGGGGACCCTGGCCCTCAGGAGGCTGTCAGTCAGTGGGGGAAAGAGATATTGGTCGAATAAATGCAAAAATAAATGTACTGTTTTAAATTTTGGGAAGTGCTATAACAAAGGGGTGCGCAGTTGTGTGAAAGCATATACTAGGGAAAGAGGTGTTGACATGGAGGAGAAGGTGCTCGCCGTGGGAGGCGCAGAGGGAGACGTAGTGGGAGAGGACAGATCGAATTCTAGACACAATGGAATCTGAGACACTGAAAGACCCAGTGTTTCCAGAGAGCAAATCTTCGTATATGACTTGAGCTGTGCCATTGAACCTTAGTTTATTTTATTTTTTTTTAGGCAATTTCTTTGAAAAATTGTGTTTTAGGTTTTTTTTTATCTGAAAAACAAAGGTTCTGATACTGTTTCCCTTTCATGATTAATAGCAGCTTTCCCGTAATTAGTGAAAAACTGAGCCACCATTTTGAGTTCTAAAATGGAAGGTGGTGAAATGGCAGAAACGCCGCCTCAAGCTACCTCCAAAGGAGAGGGAAAATATTAACTTGGCACTTCCCTTGGCTTCGGGCATGCAAGTAGATAATGAAAGTCGTCTAATTATGTTTTGCTTTGGAATGAAAGCACAATTGAATTTTTCTGCAAATCAGAATTTAATTCCTCTGAAGTAGAACTGTGAGCTTCCTTGGCTCATCTCCCATCTGACTGGGCTGGATGAGTCATCAGGCCCACTCTGGTGACGTCCATTGTATTTTAGCATACAGACGAAGATTGCATTCTTTAAAAGATTATTGTCAGGAATCCAGAAAGAGTTTGCCCCTGTTGCCTTGCTTGAAAAGATGCCATTTTCTTTTAGGCTGAGATTTATCTGAACAGCTGTTTCTAGCCATAGGTATGATGTATGTGGGGCTAATTGGATTTTGCCAGGAATCTGCTGAGAATGCCTGTGGGAGGCCGGCCCGGACCGTCAGGGACCATCAGGGAGCTTCTCCTGTGAAGACAGAGCGTCCCACAGAGTGGAAGGCCTGCTTGATTTGGGACCAGGTGAAGAAGTGGTGAAAATGAGCCTCAGTGCAAAGGTTCATTTTGGTCTAGAAATAGGTCTGAGTTTCACCAAGAAGGAGCCTGCAGTGTGGAAAAGAGGCTGAATTCCCTCATCAGAGCCTCGCCTTGCTGTGCGTAATGGGCCAACGAGGCCCACTGAGGAGACCCACCAGGATGCTGGCTGTTTCATCCCGGCTTCTGCTGTGGACGGATCAGCAGGCCAGACAGCTCCCTTGGCTGGAAACCGTCAGTCCCCACATGGATGCTGTTACCCTTCTGAAAGGCATCAGGCTTTCCCTGCCCCTGAGGGATGGGCCCCTCACCTTTGTGGGTGCTCTCGCCCCTGCCACAGAGACGTGGGCAGCAGCCACTTGGGTCTCTGGCCTTCCAGCCAGTGAATTCTGGGAGCTCTTGGCCGCGTGAAGCAAAGGGCAGGGAAGAGACGGAGCTAAAATCATGGCTCTTTTGAACGCAGAAGCACTCGTTAACCCAGGGTAGTAGCACAAGATACGTGTTTTTATTTATTTTTTTCCAACAATATTCGGCTTTTAGTTTCTATTCGATACAACACTGGATCTTAGCCAAAAGGCTGAGAAGTGATATATATAGTTTCTGTTAGATACTAGTTCAGTTGATTATAAAGATTTGGGACTTTAAAAATAGTTTTCCTTGACCGCTAGATTGGGAAATGTGGGTTGTTGTGGCTCAGGGCAACTTCTGAACGGTCCTGATGCTGGATGACGTTTATGGTAAATTAAGCCCAGTGACTCTATCGGTATTTGACATCCTGTGGGCTTCCCGTCACGAATATGTAGGCATCTTCCTTTGACTAATGAAACTGGAAGAACTGATATTTGCCTGTACTTAGAGAAAACCCTGTAAGAGTATCTGGAGCAGGAGATCTTTCCTTCTATCCACCCATTTGCATTATGGCTAGAACTGTAAGCTTTGGGGTCAGAAGATGTAGCTTCAAAGCTTAGCTTCACCCTGACTGTATGCACTTAGAGAAGTTACTTATTTAACTCCATTTTCTCACCCAAAATGAGGATAGTAAAAATTAACTCATTTTGAGAATTAAGTAATATAATGTACTTTTTCCAGGTGCAAGAAACAGTCCATAAAGTTCATATTATTCTTATTATTCAACCAATATTTATTAAATGCCTGCCATGTAATCTACTATCTTGGTAGATACCAAGAAGTATTAACTGTAGTTATAGAGAGAAAATATGGAAACATAAAAAAAAAAAAGACCCATAGGTACAACCTACTAATAGCAACAGGCCATAGGTAAAATATAATTAGAACTACATGGATGGGGGGCGGAGGGATGGAGTAAGTGGGTGATGGACATTAAGGAGGGCACGTGATGTAATGAGCACTGGGTATTATGTAAGACTGATGAATCACTGTCCCCTACCTCTGAAAACAATAATACATTTTATGTTAATTAATTGAAATTACATTAAAAAATAAAACATCTGAAAGGAAAAAAAAAACCTACAGGGACAGAGCAGACGAAAATGAGTGGGAGTTCAAAGTTCCCCAAGCCCTGGAGTAGTCAGAGGAGGCTTCATGGAGGAAGAGAGCTTGGACCAGGGGCGGGATGGGGTTTAGAGTTGAGATTCTACTCTTGCTGCCATTCCCAGGCCATGGAATACCTTTGTCTTGCAAGCCGGGTTAGAGGCAGGTGTGAGGGGTCCCAGGAAGATGCCTTTCCCAGGTTGCTTTGACTGTTGGCCCAACGGTCAGTTGCACAGCAGGGAGTTCTTCCACTAGGAAAATATTATCTGAGACTCCAGAGAACATAACCTTCCTATGCTGAGATAGAAATAATTCTCTTCCAGTGGTCCTTCATTCATTCGGCTCATGCTATATTGATGATCTAATACATACCCCATGGGCTAGGTGCTGGAGACACAGAGATGAGAAGACCCAAGACCCAATCTCATTTTGCTTCCTTTGGACATCTAAATGTAAAGCCCTTGGATTCTTGATAGAACCAGTACCAGAATCTTCCAGATGGTCAGCCTTTCATGGGCAAGGCTGCTGCACTGATGGGGAAGAGGAGCAGCCATGGGTACTATGGCCTTGTTGAGTTCCCATAGGAGAAGGAATTTAACCTAACAAGGGCATCACAAACTGGCATTGAAAAATTACCCACTTTTTGTTAGGAGAGAAACTGTTCTCATTCTCTTTCTTTTTCCCTCCCTCCCCTTATATTTTGGCCTCCATCCACAGAGGAATAAACTTCTACCCCATCTCTTCCCTCAAAGAAGAAGAGAGACTACTTCTAGGGTCAACTTCCATCCCTTCCTTAACATGATCTTCCTTTGCTGCCAGTCTGATTGGTCAGTGCCCAGGATGGCCAACTGACCATAGATACCTGTGCCTTAAAAGCATGGTTCAGATCGCAATCTTTCTTTTCTTCTCTTTAGACTCTACTCCATTCTTGCCGACATGAATTTAGCACATTCACCATCTGTAGCCCCTGGCCGTCCTCCCAGGTTCTTTCTGTTGGGACTTCATCCAGCTGGGTGAGCCATGCCTGCTGCTGTTGTCCATGCTGCTGGTGGGGTTGGTTCACATTCACTGTCTCCCAAGATTTAGGTTCGGGGAAGGAGGACCAAGGAGACTGAAATCCATTGCAACCTCTAGCCTAAGATGTTTTCTAGCTCTGACTGAGTTTTGTGCTGAGGTATTTCAGCTTGCCCAGTGATTGATAACTGGACACTCCATTTTTATTTACCTACTCATCTTTGTGTAGGTAATTCATCTGCCAGATCTCCAGAGGTGGGGGGAGAGTGAGTGTCATCCTCAGCTCCAGATCTACCATGTTTTGTTTTTTTTTTTTTAAAGATTTTATTTATTTATTGTCAGAGAGAGAGAGAGAGAGTGAGCACAGGCAGACAGAGTGGCAGAGGGAGAAGCAGGCTCCCCGTGGAGCAACGAGCCCAATGTGGGACTCGATCCCAGGATGCTGGGATCATGACCCGAGCTGAAGGCAGCCGCTTAACCAACTGAGCCACCCAGGCGTCCCCAGATCTACCATGTTTAAGAACTGTTCCACTCAAGGGGTACCTGGGTGGTTCAGTGGGTTAAGCCTCTGCCTTTAGCTTGGGTCGTGATCTCAGTGTCCTGGGCTCAAGCCCCACATCAGGCTCTCCGCTTGGTGGGGAGCCTGCTTCCCCCTCTCTCTCTGCCTGCCTCTCTGCCTACTTGTGATCTCTCTCTCTGTGCCAAATAAATAAATAAAAATCTTAAAAAAAAAAAAAAAGAACTGTTCCACTCAAAACTCAAATGGGAGGGTCTGATAACCAGAAATGCTTCTTTCCATCTGGTAGTTTTTGCTGTTTGGCAACTGTAACAGAGAAAAAGCTATATGTTCATCCAATCCATTTCCATGTGCCTCTTTCTGGACACATGAGAAATTGTACTTCTCAGTTCCCTTGAACTTTGAAGGGTCCTTGTGAATAAATCTGCGTTGAACTGACATGTCACTTCCTGGCTGAGGCAGTGGAAAACTCCTCTGTGATTCTCCAGCTTCTCTTCCTCTACTGTATTTACTGTGGGGATTTCATGTTTCAGATGATGCAGCTACAAAACAGTGGGGCCTCCATCATCTGGGACCCCAAGTTGTTTCTTGGAAAGAATCTGCCCTGGGGAGCTGACAGACCCTCACAGAAGACTTTGTGTGTGTGAGAAAGAAACTTTAGTTGGGTTAAGTCACTGAGATTTTTGTTACTGCAGCAGAATCTACCTTATTCTGACTGACAGAGCCTGAAATCATTCAGTGATTTCCTATTGCCCTTTGGGTAGAGCACCAAGTCTTTATTATTTTTTTAATTTTTTAAAAGGGATTTTATTTATTTGAGAGAGAGAGAGAGCAAGTGAGAAGCAGAGCAAAGCAGGGAGGAGGGGCAACGGGATGAGGGCAGACGGAGGAGAAGCCAACTCCCTGCCAGGCAGGGAGCCCAATGGATGCGGGGCTTGATCCCAGGAGCCTGGGGTCATGACCTGAGTTGAAGGCAGACGTTTAACCAACTGAGCCACTCAGGAGCCCCAAAGCGCCAAGTCTTACATACAGCTTGTCTACCACAGTGTCTCCAGCATGTTGCAAAATGCAAGATATAGAGCACATGCCCACAGATGCTCAGTGAGCAAATCAATGATGAATAAGCATCAGTCTTTAGTCTGGGGCTTCCCTCTTTGGCCCTGAGATTAGTAGGCAGCTTGATAAAGTTGTGTGAAGACCCTAAGTCCCGAGTGCTCTGGGCCACAGCTCATCAGCTAGTCAACTGACGATTTATGGGTAGGTCTTCTGCTGGAAGCCCAGAGTCTTTGGCTCCATCCAGAAATGTATGCGTAGGTGGAATCCACACTACAAGAACCTGTCAAGCCATTCCTGATGGATCTCATTGCTGATAAGATTTACCAGGATAAATGGAGGACTAAATGTCTACACATACTGAGTGTTTCTCTGCTTAAAGATATAATTAACCCAGGTACCACCATTCACCTGGTTAAAATGCCCAGTTGCAAGCCAGGAATTCAAAGGAATTAATTCAAAGGAAATAACCTCTAAACTGATGACAGATAACACCATCTTACGGTCTATGGCTTTCTTCTTCAGATTTATTTCCAAAAAATAGCGCTTAAAATGTTTTGGGCTTAAGATTAAAAGAAAAATCTGAAAGTTTCTTGTTTGATGTACCCTCTTTGAGATTTACTTTGGGAGACATAGCCTTTTTCTTTCTTTCTTTTTTTTTTTTTAAGATTTATCTAGTTATTTTTAGAGAGAGAGTGTGTTGCGTGTGTCTGCATGCACAAACGTGAGTTGGGAGGAGAGGCAGAGGGAGAGGGAGAGAATCTTCAAACAGACTCCTGGCTGAGTACTAAGCCCAAAAGCAGGGGAGGGGGCCTCCATCTCATGACCCGTGAGATCATGACCTGAGCAGAAATCAAGAGTAGGGGGTGTCTGGGTGGCTGAGTTGGTTGAGCAGCTACCTTGGGTTCAGGTCATGATCCCAGGGTCCTGGGATCAAGCCCCGCATTGGGCTCTCTGCTCGGCGGGGAGCCTGCTTCTCTCTCTCCTGCTCTCCCTGCTTGTGCTCTCTTACTCTCTCTCTGTCAAATAAATAAATAAAATCTTAAAAAAAAAAAAAAAGAAATCAAGAATAAGACGTTTTAACGAACCAAGCCACCCAGATGCCCCTCACACAGACTTTTTCTTATAAAAGTATTTGTATAATCATTTTTGTCCTGGCTTCTTAAATCCTTTCAGATCTGTATTCCCAGATAGGGTTAGAGTGGTGATCCCTATTAAGTCTGATTGGGCATGGATGGAAATGATCCTGTGCATAAGGGGAAAAGCAAAGGCCTCTCCGTGGGGAGTTGGAGGCTGGCAGCAAACATTAAAGTCCCTTTTAACCACTGGCTATCAGACAAATCCTGTCTCCCTACGGTTTGACTGGAGGGTTGTCTTGAGGCCTCTTAAGATATTGAGAAATTACTGCTTTTGTAATCTCTCACTCGTCTCTCGGGCTTCTGTTTCTAGTTCTTCGTGGGGCCTCCTTCCTCTCAGGTGGCTGATCCCAGGGAGTGGAGCGCTGGACTTTCTTGGATCCCGGTGGGCAGACTGCCTCAGGCTCTGTCAGCTACAGCGGCTGCACTCCTTAAGGGAGCTCTTCCCTCTAGTTACTGGTCACCCTTACTGTTTACTCTTGTTTTGGTAAATTCACAAACTTCCTTTTTATGGGTCACTCCGCGGTCCTTTGCAGGTACCTCTTTCATTTATTCAGAACTCAGGGAGATCTTCAGGAGGTAAGCACTGTTGGCCCCATCTTGGAGGAACAGGGAGCAAGGAGACCAAGCCACAGAGAGGTTACGTGGAAGATCCATGTGGTGCCGCAGGCAGCCCTAGACCCAGACACTGGTTTCAGGGCTAGCCGAATTCATGCTCATCCCAGCTATTTACTTTTCTCTTTCATTTTTTTTTTCTTTTAAAGATTTTATTTATTTATCTGAGAGAGAGAGAGAGAGAGAGTGCATGCACAAGCAAGGGAGAGGGGCAGAGGAGAGCGAGAAGCAGGCGCTCTGCTGAGTAAGGAATCTGATGTGGGACTTGATCCCAGGACCCCGGGATCATGACCTGAGCCAAATGAAGGCAGATGCTTAGCCGATGGAGCCCCCCAGGCACCCCTACTTGTCTTTTTCTCACTCTGAAGGTTGTGATGTTAGTACTCACATCTCTTCCGAGTTCTTCACTTCTAAAGCTACTTGCACCCCGATGTCTCTCTATAAAGTGAGTCAGTTGGTGGAGTCTGAGGCATCTCGCTTAGAATTCTGATGCGTCTATTCATTCCAGATATTGGGTAATTGCTCTTCTTTCTTTCCCCTAATCCTACCCAGTTCTAATCCCAAGTCAAGTTCCAGTGTCTCACCTGCCTTCCCCCACAAAGCCCTCTGCAGGTATTGTCACCTGTGTGGATCTCTGTAATGTCAGGGACTGATTTAGAATCTCACCGCCCTTTCCTGGTTTCATGGAGATGAGGTGCCGTAACTTCTCCTATTTCCTTAAGGGAAGGGGGGGGGTCTTCCTCTACTGCTCACTTCCCTGTAATAACCTTAACAGTTTTATGCAAATTAGGCTCTCAGTGGATAAATTTGTCTTCTTGGTTCTGGAGACAGTTTTTTTTACATTGAAAACAGTAAGGATATAAAAGGGCCAGTTGAAAAAATACAAATTCACAGGGATCTATGCATCCTCATGTTTATAGCAGTATTATCTACAATTCTGTTTTTTTTTTTTTTTAAGATTTTATTCATTTATTTGACGGAACGAGAGAGCACAAGCAAGGGAAACATTAGAGGGAGAGGGAGAAAGCAGGCTCCTGGCTGAGCAGGGAGCCAGATGCAGGGTTTAATCCTAGGACCCTGGGACCATGACCTGAGCTGAAGGCAGATGCTTAACCAACTGAGCCACCCAATCTCCCCTTACAATTATGTTTTGACATTTACTTATTGGAATTAATATTTTAAAAATTTATTTATTTGAGAGAGAGACTGAGAGAGTGAGCCCTTGGCCGAGGG
This sequence comes from Martes martes, assembly GCF_963455335.1. NCBI lineage: Eukaryota > Metazoa > Chordata > Mammalia > Carnivora > Mustelidae > Martes > Martes martes. The sequence continues at coordinate 68,668,331 of NC_137892.1, read as the reverse complement.
AGAGGGAGAAACAGACTCCCTGGTGAGTGGGGAGCCCAACTTGGGGCTTGATCTCAGGACCCTGAGATCATGACCTCGGCCAAAGTCATACACTTAACAGACTGAGCCACCCTGGTGTCCTACCTTTTTTTTTTTTTTTTTTTTTAGAGAGAGAGCACGAGCAAGAGAGCAAGAACAAGCACATGAGCAAGCAGGAGGAGAGGGAGAGAGAGAATCCCAAGCAGACTCTGCACTGAGGGTAGAACTCAATGCAGGACCCCATCCCACCACCCTGAGATCATGACCTGAGCAGAAATCAAGAGTCAGATGTTCTGAGCCACCTCAGGTGCCCCTCATTGGAACTTTTGAAAGCAGAATTTGGGATAAACTTGGTCCATAATTGTTTAAAATACAGATTCTTAGTGTCCCATCTTAGACCATATGAGCCCTGAGATGACCCCTCTAGGTAATCTTAGTGCTCATTAAAATTAAATAAATACCGTTCCATGGGATTTTCATTGCTAGATAAGAAGATGTAGTTATGACTTGCTTTCAAAGCATACTTCTAGACAGTATTAAATGGAGGATTCAGGAAGATTAGAAGTCTAGGTGACCCAAATGTTTTATACTGAAATGGGCCATGTGTCTTGTTTGCTAGCCCAGCTCGTTTAAATGGTCTCATGATTCTTCAGCTTCTAGCACCTTTTGGAAGAATCACACTGAATATGTGTTTGAATCTTTAAACCAATATCATCATCTCCAGATAAGTGTTTAGAGTCACACTGGAAGGCTTTAGAAGTGCTAAAATAGGATTTCAGTCTGGCTGAGAAGCTTCTTGGGTTTTCCAAGGTGCTTTCCTTTTGGTTTTTCCTTTCCAGCTTAAGTTAACTTTCTCTCAATTTTTATGATGGAAAGATCCCTGAGAACTCCTTCTCTCCTACAGCTGTTGGAAATAGCTAATTAGGGTTGGTGTGGCTTGCTTATTAGCTCCCTTGGGTTTAATAGCTGCAAAGGTCAGAGCTGACTAGCTACTAGGACAGGGTCATAGTGTGAATGGCATCTGGTCAAGAAAGATAAATATGACAAGATGGTGAACAAAGCAAGGTTATTATTATAAGAAGTGTCACCAAGATGATAATGAAACTTAAACAGTGAAAAATCACTCCAATCATGACCTAGCCCCAAAGGAAAGTAACCCCTGTACTTCCAGAATTTACTATAGCACTGTGATGGTTTGGCCATTAAAATGTCACTTGTAGAAATGAAATAGCTGGGAATGCTCACTTCAAATGAAATAGTTTTCTAATTTTCAAAATATTCCAAGCATCACTGAATGACCAGTTTAGGTCCCTGGAGAAATAATTATAACTGAAGGCCTCTTTGAAATGTAGACCCAGCTCTCTCTCTCTTTTTCTGTGTCTTTCTCTCACGTATCTCATGAATAATTTTCTTCAGAATCATTTGAGGAACCATGCTAATGAGGACGTGAGTTTCCAGTACTGTTCCTAATTCTGCTTATTACTGGTGACAGTGTATGTCTACTGTGGCTCTCCATGGAAAGATGGCCCATTTGAGGAAAATGACCTCCATGAGTCTCTAGAATTCCATCTTCCCTTTTATCACTTCACTGCTTCTTGAGATGGAAAACTTCAGATCGGAATATCGTATGGCCAGCAGCACTGCTCAACATTTATTAAAATGTGTATTTTCATTAAAATGTTTCTTTTTTTTTTTTTTTTAAGATTTTATTTATTTGTTTGACAGAGAGAGAGATCTCAAGTAGGCAGAGAGGCAGGCCTAGAGAGAGGGGGAAGCAGGCTCCCTACTGAGCAGAGAGCCCAATGCGGGGCTCGATCCCAGGACCCTGAGATCATGACCTAAGCCAAAGGCAGAGGCCTAACCCACTGAGCCACCCAGGCGTCCCCATTAAAATGTTTCTTGTACAGAAAATGAAGGCAGGGAAAATGCGGAAATTTACAATGATGACAGAAGGAACCTGGTGGCAAATGCTAGAGTCTTGGAGGAATCCTTTCTTGTTCTATAAAAGCAAGTGGAGTATATTGAAGGAATGACTGTGACATACCCAGGTTTTAGATCATGCAAGAGTAACAACTGAAAAATGTGGGGAACAACAGTTTCCTCCACTCTCTGCTGTCTCTAGACAGACACCCAGGGCTCATATTCCCCAGGAAAATAGAGAAGTTGCCTCACCTTGCAAGGTTGACTGTTAAGTGGCCCAAGTTCTCTTTTCCTATCCATACCTCATTTTTGTGCACACAGAAGAGAGGGCAAACTTGGACAACAAGGAGAAAGAGACTGTCTGCATTTTGACAAGTGCAGTGTCTTGTTTTAGCTTGAGTTCCCACAGAAGCATACATTGAAACAGTAGAGCAAATAATTTACTTTGAAAATGACCACAGGAAGGGGTTTTACAGGATTAAGTAACCCAGGGAAGAGAGTGCAGCAAATAAAAGTTCTTATCAAGCAAGATAGCACTGCAGGTCACTGGAGTGTAATCCTTCTGGGGAATTCTGAGTGCCTGTCTGAAACAGGGACCTCAGAGTCATCTTACCTGAGAGGTGAGGGAGCTGAGATATTTATACACCATCTCCCATCCTTTATTACAGGAGGCTCCTGGGGGCATGGTGTAATTCCCCTGGCACACCTGGGTGTTGTACAAAGGAGTAGAGTTGTTCTGTATGCCAGAAAATCTCCAGACAAGTAAATCTAGGTGCTAACAGCGAGAAGGTGATATGCTCCAAAGCTTTAAGAGTGAGGGGTCTGTCCAGGCCACCAGCAGCATCTGCCACAGTCCAGACTTTGTACCACACACATTTCCTGTGCTCCATGTTAGGCTCCTTTACCTTATCACTGATTCTTCAAGGTCCCAAGGAAAAAGAAAAAGAACCTACACCAGGAAGAACGGTGAGTCTCACCGGCCGGTGTTACAGTTGGTGCCTAGATGCTCAACTTCCATCGTCCTTCTGTTCCACCCTTTGTTCGAAGCCCCTCCATAGCCAGCACTTTGGCAGGTTTAGGTTGCTTGTCTGATGGAGTAACCTAGACTTTGACCTTGGAGAGGTCTAAGTCCCAGGTTATGATATATTTCTTTTGTGCAACCCTTATGACTGGGAAGTCTGATAAGACCCAACCATCAAAGGTGGTGCTGGCCATATGGTCACTTGGTGTACCATGCCTGGGGGCTCAGTCACTATGTGGCCTCAGAAGCATTCAGGAGCTGCTTGCTTTGTAAGGAAAGGCTCCCTGCTGCTGATGGCAAGGGCTTGCCCCAAACCTTCAGGGGTCTGCAGTGTGACTGTCCTATTAAGACTTGTCGAAGATTCTACAGAGGCTAGCACCGTGGGATCCTCTGCTCACACAGCCCAAGCATAGGGTTGCTTGCACGACACCTGGACCTGCTCCAGAGCTCTCCCTTGCTCCAGGCCACTGTATTTGTTTGCTGGTGCTGCTATCACCTATCACCGTGGACTAGGCCGCTTGAATGACAGGAATATATTGTCTAACAGTTCCAGAGGCTAGAAGTCTAAGATTGAGGTTTCAGTAGGTTTGCTTTCTTCTGAGGACCCTCTCCTTGGTTTGCAGGCAGCCACCTTCTCCTGTCTTCTGTCCTCACATGGCCTTTCTTCTGTGTGTATGAACCCCTGGTGTCTCTCTATATGTCCACAATTCCTCTTCAGATAAACACATCAGTTAGATTGCATTCAGGCCCCACGCTACTGATTCTCATTTTATCTTAATCACCCCTTTGAAGGCCCTATCTTCAAGTATAACCATGTTCTCAGGTACTGAAGGTTCGAGGTTCAGAATTGGGGGACACAGTGTAGTCCATAACACCCACTCAAAACCAACAGCCTTCTGACCCACTAATGGGTTGGAAGAATATTCAAGTGTGATGAGGGTAGGCTTCAACATTTGGAAGATTCTACTAAACATTGTTTCACTTTCTTAGCGGTAGGAGGTACAAAGTACCTTTGTGTGTTCTTTCCTTGGAGGGACATGGCACATCCCAGACCACTGTCCCACCTGAAAACTACTGATCAAGACAAAGCCTTGGTTGGTTGTGAGGTTTACCTCCCACTCTTTCATCCACATGTGTCTGATCCTTGCATCCACTTCCTGCTCCCTGAGCATGAATCAATGATGTCATTAGTATAATGAACCCATAAGACCTTTCACACACTATCCAGATGATCAAGATCCTGTTAAACTCTATTGTGACATAGAGCAGAGAGGTTAACATAGCCCAGAGGACATGGCAGTGAATGTTTATTTCTCTTTGTTCCAAGTGACAGCAAACTGTTCATTTTCCTCCTTTCTAGTGGGGGTTGAAAAGAACACATTTTCCAATTCAGTAGCCTCATACCAAGTGCCAGAGGCTACGCTGATCTGTTGTCATAAATCAAGATACTGCATCTGAACAGTGGCTATGCTTAGTGTTAGTACTTGGTCTGAGGGTATGGCAGTCCTCCATTCGCCGAATGATCCAATTGACTTTTCTAGGGGACAGACTAGTGAACTAAATGGAAATGTGATGGGGACCACGAACTCAGCCTCCTTTAAGTCTTTGAGAGCAGCCCTAATCCCTGCCATTTTACCTACCCAAGAGCAGTACTTCTCTGATCATCTTCTCCGTGGCAGACGGGGGCAATATCAAGGTTTTCACCAGCTTTTCCTACAATGTACGTCAGGGTCCAGGTAGGAGATGGATACCACATATGTTATTTTAACAGAATTTAATGCAAAAAACTGTTGAGTAGTTACTGAAAAACTGGAAAGGCAAGGGATGCCTTCGGTCCTGGGATCGAGCCCCTCATCGGGCTCCTTGCTCAGCAGGGAGCCTGTTTCTGCCTCTGCCTGCCGCTCCCCCTGCTTATGTGCTGTCTCATTCTCTCTCTCTTTCAGACAAATAAATAAAATCTTAAAAAAAGAAAAAAACGGAAAGGCATAGAAAGAAGACTAAAATCCCTCAGAACCTGCAGGTAGCAGCTACCATTGTGATTGTTGGAGGGACAGGAGAAGAAGTTGGAACAGTTTCCACTTGAAAGCTTGGAGTAGAAGCCAAAACTCAGGTCTCTAGAAGGGGCTACTACATATCCTTGTCCCAGTGGCTCTGAGCTCGTTGGACGGGTCCAAGAGGCTGTGGTCCAGAACAGTGAGGAGGCCCTAGCCAGCTGGGCTGGTGTATTTGAGGACCACTGTGAGGCAGGTGCTGCAGGTATGGGACAAACTGCAGACTAGATTCAATGGCTGTGATGATAGCAAACTGCCAAGGCCAGGGTGAGGAATGAGACTAAGGTGATGCTGTTGGGAATATCCCACTAGTATCTCATATTAGCAGAGTCCTATGCAGGGCATTTTTGGAAAGAAAAATGTGGTTTGCAGAGTCCCAGCCCCAGCCTCACAGAGCAGAACACTGAAGGAGAGTGGGGCTGAAGTTGAGAGACAGTGACTTAATAACTAGCACAGGGCTCTTACTCCACAGGTCAGGTAGTCAGTATGAGATTCTACCAGTACATCATTTGTCCAGATTATGCACTCAAGAACTAGGAAACTGGCCCTAGAAAGGGTCTACGAACACAGTGGATCTACAATGAGACAGACTTGGGCCCAGGGTCTGCTCATCCCTTGGCCTCCAATGCCCTCTCTGTAACGTGAGAGCGCTGACAGTATTTTAGTGTTAGTGCCAATTCATATACTATATACAGTAGCCCTTGAAAAGTCATATGGACATTCTCCTTTCTCAGGTGTGCTGTTTCTGGGGTGAATGGCTCTGATGCTTTAGGAAGGACTGGTCACTACTACGGATGCTCACTATGGTGTTGCAGAGTTCATGACAAGGGGACCCAGCCACTTCTTCAATTGATCAATTCTTGATCTGAGAATTAGCTCAGGTCTGGAAACTGGGTGAGTGATAATGACTTTGCGTGGGCATAGCTGACATCAGCTTTCTGCTCATCTACTTTTAATCTCTTGCAATCATGCAGATCAAGCAGTATATTTGTTTGCTGACCATCTAGCTTGTCCTCAGGAACACCACGGCTGCCTCAACTATCATTATGACCTTGCTGTCCATTGTGATAATGATGGCGCACCCTTGCCTCTGGTTGGCAAAGTGCTACTTTCTGGCCTCTGCCCTTCTGAAATCTCACCATTCCTCCTGACACTAGGGACCCCAATGGCGGTCTTATGTAGGTTGGTGTTGACAATATGAGACAAGAAATACTGCATACACCAACAGAAATCCTCTCCCACTCCATGACAGGTGAAGGTCTACTAATTGTTATGTGGTAGCACACTCGGTCATTACCACTCTGCTCATCAGAATGCCTGGTTTCAAATCTTGGTTCTACCAGTTACTTGTAGTATGACCTTGGACAGGTTACTCAGTGTCTCCACGTCTCAGTTTCTTTCCTTGTAAAGTGGGGATAATACTAGTAGTTAGTTTAAAGGGCTACTGGTTAGATTTAACGAGGTAATACCTAAATTTCATAGAATAGTGGGCTGCATATCATACCTTTAAAGAATATTAATTATTAACATTCTTATTAAAGCAAAACATTTGCAAGAATGCTAACCATTACTGTTCAACATCATTCTGGAAATGACAAAAAGCAATTAAAAAAGACATTGAAAAGGGAGGTCAGATATTGGAAGAGACAAAATTATCATTAACTTATGGATTAAAAAATTGACTACTTGGAAAAATCCAAGAATACCAGTGAAAAACCCTTCAGGATAAATAAGAAGATAAAGAAGCCCTAATTAATAGTGTCCTTAATATTGAAAATAACCATCCAAAATATAAATTACATAATTAGGGGGAAAAAATCCTTAGAAGAATCAAAGCATTTATATAAAGGTGCAACAGGGCATCTGAGTGGCTGAGTCAGTAAAGTGTCTGCCTTTGGTTCAGGTCATGATCCTGGGGTCCTGGGATCAAGTCCTGCATGGGGCTCCCTACTCAGTGGGAAGCCTGCTTCTTCCTCTGTCCCTCACCCCACTCCTGCTTTTTCTCTCTCTCAAATAAACAAATAAAATCTTTAAAAAAAAAAAAGAGACTGCAAAACTCTAAAAGCATCTAGACATATGGGGGACTTTGTTTCTGCATGATAAATCTCATGATACTAGATATACTGATTCTCTCAAATTTATAAATTAATTACAGAATTCTAATCAAAATCCAAACATTATATTTTAACTTAGAAATGATTCTCCGGGGGGGGGCGCCTGGGTGGCTCAGTGGGTTAGACCTCTGCCTTCGGCTCAGGTCATGATCTCAGGGTCCTGGGATCGAGTCCCGCATCGGGCTCTCTGCTCTGCGGGGAGCCTGCTTCCTCCTCTCTCTCTCTCTCTGCCTGCCTCTCTGCCTACTTGTGATCTCTGTCTGTCGAATAAATAAATAAAATATTAAAAAAAAAAAAAAGATTCTCCAGGGCACCTGGGTGGCTCAGTGGGTTAAGCCTCTGCCTTCGGCTCAGGTCACGATCTCAGGTTTCTGGGATCAAGTCCCGCATCGGGCTCTCTGCTCAGCAGGGAGCCTGCTTCCTCCTCTCTCTCTCTGCCTGTCTCTCTGCCTACTTGTGATCTCTCTCTGTCAAATAAATAAAATCTTTAAAGAAAAAATGATTTTCCAGTTTATGTGGGAGAATAAACAATGAGAATAGTAATAACAAATGTTAAAACAAGCAAAATGGAACATCTATCACCAGATGTCAGAACACATTTATGAAATCAGATAGTTTAAATTCTTTTACTGGTGGGCAAATAGACAAAAAGGGAAAAAAAGAAATGCTTAGAGGTCTATAAATAGGTCTTACATACATATTTAGAAGTTAGTATATTACAAAGTTTCATTTCACAATAGAATGGAAAAGGTAGACCATCCCATAAGTGAATTTTTAGCAATGGCTAATCACCTGGGAAACAGCTTCCCTAAGTCATGACTTATTCCAAAATCAATTCTTTTTTTTTTTTTTTAAGAATTTATTTATTTATTTGACAGACAGAGATCACAAGTAGGCAGAGAAGCAGGCAGAGAGAGAGGAGGAAGCAGGCTTCCCGCCGAGCAGAGAACCTGACTCGGGGCTGGATCCCAAGACCCTGGGATCATGACCTGAGCTGAAGGCAGAGGCTTTAACCCACTGAGCTACCCAGGCGCCCCCCAAAATCAATTCTTTTTTTTTTTTTTTAAAGATTTTATTTATTTATTTGACAGACAGATCACAAGTAGGCAGAGAAGCAGGCAGAGAGAGAAGGGAGGAAGCAGGCTCCCTGCTGAGCAGAGAGCCCGATGTGGGGCTCGATCCCAGGACACTGGGATCATGACCTGAGCCGAAGGCAGTGGCTTTAACCCACTGAGCCACCCAGGTGCCCCCCAAAATCAATTCTTAACTGATTAAAAATCAACCATGGAAAGAAGAAATCACAAGAAAAATTAAAATTAGGTAAATATATAGTCTTGGGGTGGAGAAGGGCAGGACTATGTCAGATGGAAAACAAAGGACAAGAATCATTGATTTAAATACTTAAAAATTAGAAACTTCTGGTGTCGTAAAGCATCATGAACAGAACAGAAATTGGGAAACAAATATGTTTAGGGGTGCATGACTGGCTCATTCCATAGAATATGCAGCTCTTGATCTCAGGGTCATGAATTAGAGCCTCACGTTGGGTGTAGAGCTTACTTAATACACTTTAAAAAATAAATGCAAGACGAAACACTGAGTTTTTTTTTTTTTTTTTTTTTAAAGAAGTGCTCTTACAAATTGATCGGAATGGTATATAGACAAGAACACTGTGTTTAAGAATGAAAAGATAGAAGTGGAAGTGTTTTCATTTTTAAATTTTGGTGCCTAAACCAAATTATTTAAAAATTATAATATTCAGGGGCATCTGGGTGGCTCAGTTGGTTAAGCAATCAGTCTTGATTTCAGCTCAGGTTGGAATCTCAGAGTCATGAGATCAAGCCCTGTGTGGGGCTCCACGATCAGCGTAGTCTGCTTGAGATTCTCTCTGTTCCTCTCCCTCCATCCCTCCCCATCGTTCCCACTTGCATGCATGTGCTCTAAAGAAAGAAAGAAAGAAAGAAAGATTTTCTTTTGAAAGAAGTGCCCCTATACAGGCATACCACACAGATACTGAGGGTTTGGTTCCAGACCATATAATCAAATGAGTATTGCAATAAAGTGAGTCAATGAATTTTTGGTTTTCCTAATGCGTATAAAAGTTATGTTTACACTGTATTGTAGTCTGTTAAATGTGTAGTAACATTATGTCTAAAAAATCAGTGTACATTCCTTAATTAAAAAAATGCTTGATTTCGGGGTGGCTGGGTGGCTCAGTGGGTTGACGCCTCTGCCTTCAGCTCGGGTCATGATCCCAGGGTCCTGGGACTGAACCCCACATCAGGCTTTCTGCTCAGCGGGGAGCCTGTTCCCCCCAACCCCCGCCCCCGCCTGCCTCTCCGCCTACTTGTGATCTCTGTCAAATAAATGGATAAAATCTTTAAAAAAATGCTTGATTTCTAAAAAAAATATTAACCATCATCTAAGCTTTCAGTGAGTTATAATCATGGATCACAGATCATTGTTAGAAATAAAATAATAATGACGCTTTGAAATATTCCGAGAATTACCAATATGTGACATAGAGACATGAAGTGAGCAAATGCTGTTGGAAAAATGAGGCTGCGAGTCTTGCTCTACAGTGTTGCTTCAAACCTTCACTTTGTATAAAACAGTGTGAAGTACAGCAAAGCAAGGTGCAGTAAAATGAGTTACACCTGTATGTATGTGTGTGTGTGTGTGTGTGTGTAAAGAAAAAAGTCAAGAGGGACATCCAGTGTTAGCAGTGGTTATCTCTAGCATGGGATTATGGGTAATTTTTTTCTTTGTACTTCTTCTGTTTTCGAAATTTTCTACACTGAACATATGTTAGTTTTGTAATTGGAAAAGAAAACAATATAAAAGGACAACATGAAGGAACTCTGAGGGCTCCATGACCTGGCTAACTTCTACTCTCAGGTCCTGGATCTCAAGTTTACCTGGAAGTTCTAGAAAAACAGAAAATAACAAGTAGGTCATGTAGCCCAACCTTGTGGTGCTATCTTATACTCTTAAAAAGAACTGTGTAAAGTCCTGTGAGACTCTGGGCCACTGTTTTGAAAAGGTTTTTTCAATAAATACTTAAAAAAAAAGATTTATTTATTTGACAGAGAGAGAGAGAGTGAAAGAGGGACCAGAAGCAGGGGGAGTGGAAGAGGGAGAAGCCGGCTTCCCACTGGGCAGGGAGCCTGATGTAGAGCTCGATGCCACGACCCTGGGATCATGACCTGAGCTGAAGGCAGATGCTTAATGACTGAGCCATGCAGGTGCCCCCTAATAAATACTTTCTTACTATTAAAATATTCATTTTAGTGTTGCTTAGTTGACTAGTTACCTGTCAAAGTTTGTGTTAATAGAGATTTTTATTTCATGTAACCAGAAGGGAAAAACTGAGGACAACTGGCATTCTTCCCCCACCCCCAATTTCATCCTAGTACAAGATAAACCCCAAGAAATAGTATTTAAGGGCCTCCCAGTCTTGATCCCTTTCGCTTTCCACCTCCACTTCCTAATTCACTTTTGGTGTTAATCCAAGGCTGCACCACCACACTCATACTTCCTCACCAAATAAAGACACATTCCTTACCAGGGACTGGCTTTGGCAGCTGGAACCATTTTCTCAGTCATCTGAGTCTTTGGAAAACAATTTCAGCCGGCTGCAGACTTTTATCAGGATTCTTCAATATTGGGGACCAGTGGGCCTCATGGTGGATGGTGTATACATAAGTCATGGCACCAGCTACATTGGAGAGAGGACCCACAGTAATCTCAGAATTCTTATTGAGGGGAAGAAGAATCTTAGAAGATGTTTAAAACAAGTACAGCTGAAGCCATTCTTACAGTTAGATTTTATCTTCCCAATGCATGGGGAAAAAAAAATCAGTGACTACAGAAGCTCTTCCTCTCACAATGCAAAGGAGAAAAATGCATGGCTACCACTAATTTATTGTACTCAAGCAGTAAACCAGGATGACTAATATTGTTTTAATCTATGCATCCGGTGAGACCCAGGATATTGATACAGAAAAGCACTTAAACACAGTTACTGCCCAGGGCTGTCAAGAGCTGTTTTGAATTGGAAAGAGCTGGAAATACCTACTTTGGAAGAGATCTGCCCAACAGCCCAGCACTATAAATAGTCCTGAATGAGCCTGGCCCAAGGCCTCAACTCCTTCCCGGGGACTAGGACCCAGGAGGAATAAAGCAGATATAGGATCTGGGCAATTGCCTTGTTGCTTCTCTGGTTATTATAGCTTTAGGGAAATTTTTTTTAAATTAAAAAAATATTTCATTTCCTCTCAACACTCCTTCCCTCCTTTCTACCTCCCCTTTCATTTCTAAGAAACCAAGCACATAAGTAGAGGACCCTCTGGGACCATAGTGATGCCCATGTTTAAATCTCACCTCTGCCACTGGGTTGGATGAGTTATTTAATCTCTCTTAGCCTTGATTCATACTTTAGCAAACTGGGAATAACAATAATACCCCATAGCATGGTTATAATACCCATGGAAAGTGCTCAGTACAGTGAGACATTGTTCCTTTAGTGAGGTATATACGTATGTGCTTCCCCAACCCCCCCCCCCGCCCTTAGATATTCCCCATAGTTGTGGGTACGGATTGGAAATGACTGCTCTCCTAAATGGCCTGCATGCATTTCTGCCTGGAAGGGAGACAAGGAAACATCGTGAGATCATTTTGAGCACTAGGATTCTGAAGGGGTGGGAATTTCCTTCTCTCCCACCACAGTTCGGTTCGTCTAGCTGGTTTAGGAATTAAATTGATGTGAAACAGATTAACAGGATTAAAAAAAGTTTTATTATGTGCACAGAAGTCCAGTGATGATATTGAGACCCCAAGAAATGACCAAGGTAAGGCAGGTTTTATACATTTTGGACAAAGATAATACATTTGTGAGGCATGGAGAGGATCAAGAGAACAGGTGTTTGGGTGCCTGCATGGCTCAGTGGGTTAAGCATCTGCCTTCAGGTCAGGTCGTGATCCCGGGGTCCTGGGATCGAGTCCCACATTGGGCTCCCTGCTCAGCGGGGAGCCTGCTTCCCCCTTTCCCTCTGCCTGCTGCTCTCCCTGCTTCTAGTCTCTCTCTCTGTCAAATAAATAATAAAATCTTGGGAAAAAAAAAGAAAATAGGTGTTTGGGAGCTTTACTTACTAAGGGACTCTAAGCAGAATTTAGGCTTAGATAGTAGATAGCAGAAAGTAGCAAGGTTTTTCTGTACGCCTTCTTGACTTGCAAGCTCCAGTCTCCAGTGGTGAGAATGTCTTTTTACGTCTTAGCACAGGGAAAGTATTTTTCATATGGGAGATTCATTTCCTCCTTTCAGGGGGTTGGAGGAGGGTCTGAGAATTCTTGCATCACCTGTTTCTCAAGTAGCTTCAATTCAAAATAATCAGTGTGCCATTGTCTCCACTTTGGAGTGGCCTGTTCTGGGCCATCCTACAATTCCATAGTTCTATAAAGCCTAGTGGTTATTCAGCTTCATGAAAGACAAAACCCAGTTGTCTTTTAAATTTTCCAGAAGGGGACTGAGATAAAAGACACTTGCATTGCAACTACCTAATCATATTAGATCACTTGACATTTTTGGATGAGCCATAAGTTGATAAATGAGGAGGGCTGGTCACTGTCATGGTTATTAATGAGGAGACCTACCATCTTGATGGTAATGAATTCTGATGAGGAAGAAGAAATCACCTCTGGGTAAAACCTGCCAGTGTGCACTCGCTGTCTGGTGACCATCTTTGCATTTTCCTGAGTTGGTGTCAAAGCAGAGACTCCAGACTTAAACCTGGATCAGTGTCACGTAAAGATGAGCCCTGGAGCGATGGTGTTTGAGAGTGTAGCTTCGGGCAGAACACGTCAGTGTCAGCGAGCTCACTGGTGGGCTGCCTTTCCCTGCCAGCCGTCCAGAGGCAGGTCAGAATGGTTAGCCTCGCCAGGCTTTAGTCGGAAGATCCCACCACCTAAAAGGCCCACCTCTGACAGTCTTTGGACGTGAAATTTCATGTAATTGGAAAATGCGGTAAGGTTTTGTGCCCCTGGGAACGACTCCAAACATGACTAACCGTGTGAATGAGGAGGGGGTCTTAGCCAATAGGCCAGCTTCTCTGTTGCTAAAGACAAAGAGGAAACCACTGGTTTATTGCAGCACATATCACAGTCAGCTGGAAAGTTAACCCAGGGGTCAAGAGCTTTGGTCTCCTGCCTCCAGGCAGCTCTGCTTTCAGAATAGACCAAATATGCAAAGTTCCTTTCTGTTTCTTACTTACCCTCTCTGATAACAAAAACAAAAACAAACAAACAAAAAAAAAAGTGGGTGCTCAGTCCAGACTTCCTGAGATTAGGATTCTAGTTGCTTCTTAGTATTTTGTAATTCTGAGATTTACTCTGTGGGAAAAAAATACTGCCCAGGGAAATGTGGAGAGTATAGCCTCTTTGATACCAGTCTACAAAAATTTATATATATATATATATATATATATATATATATATATATAAATAAATATATATATTTTTATATATATTTTATATATATATATTTTATATATATATTTATATATATAAATATATATTTATATTTATATTTATATTTATATTTATATATATATATATATATTTTTTTTTAAGAACTAGGGTTTAAACTCTCATGGTATTTGTAGGCTGGTGGTCTCCTCTTATTTCTTCCTCCACCCACATGACACAGCCAAACAGACCCTCTCCCTTCCTCCTGCCAACCTGCTGACTCCTAGGATATTTCTGTTTGATTCTGGGAAACTTGTCGAAGAAAAGGTGAGCCTAGAAGCAAGTAGTAGGCTAAAATGGTCTGGGTAAGGGTTGTCTGAGGAGTAGGCCAAAAGGATTCATGGATCTATGGTTTGAGGGGAAGATGGAAAAATAGAGTCAGGTCATTCTTTCTCTCCAAAAGCTACTTATTTGTTTGTTTGTTTTTTTCCTAAAGCTACTTTGATCCAAGAACATCGTGAATTTGGTAATTAGCTATGCTTTTAGAAGACAGCCCTTTTCTTTTTGAAATGGATTTTCTACCTGCTTTAAAATCAGCATAGCAGTATGCCAAATAAATCAATGAAAACTACTTTGTATGCCAATTTATGTCAGAAATACATAGCTCCTTCAGCATTTACCAAGGGTAAGAAAGTCTCTGACTTTCCATATCTGGAAATCAAGATTATCTTTTAGGTACTCCTGTCCAGCTTGGGTTATGGCTTTGGAGTGGGGTTGTTATCTTTCTGCTTCCTTCAGTGATAGCTGTTTCTTTTTCTTTCTCTCCTTTTAAAATATTTTATTTATTTATCAGAATGAGAGAGAGAGAGAGTGAAAGCACAAGCAGAGGGAGCGACAGGCAGAGGGAGAAGCAGGCTCCCCGCTGAGCAGGGAGCCCAATGCAGGACTCGATCCCAGGATCCCAGGATCATGACCTGAGCCAAAGGCAGACGCTTAACTGATTGAGGCACCCAAGCATTCCAGTGATAGCTGTTTCTAAGTGTAGGGGAACCCCATCCAAAATAGTATAGTTGTTCATCTTCCAGTCCTCACACTCCCAAATTTTGCTCCCTAGCAGATTTCTGTCTGTCATAGTAGCTCACGAGGGCACTGGGCTGTATATAAGGGGTATGTGTGTGTGTGTGTGTGTGTGTGTGTGTATGAGGGGCGGGGTGGTGTATTCGTTCCCTAGGACCGCTATAATAGATTTCCACAAATCATTTAAAATAGCAGACATGTATTGTCTCACAGTTCTGGCAGCTGGAAGTCTGAAGCTAAGGTATCAGCAGGGTCTTGTTCCCCCGGAAGGCTCTAGGGAAGGAGCCTTGCCTGCCTCCTCTGGGCTCTGCCAGCAGCTCTTCCCTCAGCCTGTCAATGCCTCTGTCTTCCCTTGGCCTTCTGCCCTGTCCGTGTCTGAATTTCCTTCTTCTTATAAGGGTGCTATTCAATGGATTAGGACCCACTTGAACATGGAATGAACTCATTCTCACTTGATTACATCTGCCAAAACCCTGCTTCCAGATAAAATCCCCTTCACAGGCTCCAGGGTTAGGGCTTGAACATATCTTTCGAGAGTCACAATTCAACCCACAAGAGGGGATATTTTTAGGCAGCCAGCATTCACGCCTAGTTCCACCTGTGTTTTCTCTGCATTGGAGGCTGGAAGCCTGGGAACTAGATTCCTCATCCTCCCTGGGTGTCAGAGTTCTCGGTGGATTTTCTGCCAGTGAGAAGTACTGTGGGGCAGCAGGGAAACCTGGAGCCCCGAGGGATGGCAGATGTGGGGTTTTGAAGTAAATTCTGGGTGTCCTCCTGCACTTCGTCTCTGTGGGTGTTGTAGAAAGCAAGATCCTCAGTGGTAGCTTCCTGAACATCCCATAATTCCAGACTTCTTGGACACTCATGACATTTTCCCCTGACTTCTGCTTCCTCAGCTTTACCGACAATTCTTCAAGCCTCCAGTTCCCTGAATTAAATCCCTTCCTTGAAATACCTTGAGTGGTTCCTGTGTTTCTGGCTGAATCCTGATTTGCGTGAGAGTTGTACATGTGGGGATGTCATTCCCTCCTAGAACGATGTCTCAGAATCTCTCAAGGCATGTTAGTTTTCAGTCTAGTCTGTGGAAGTTTGCCCCTCAGATTTCTGAGGAGTGGGGAAACACCTTGCCCCTCATCAGCTTCTGAGAATCACTAGTATAAGGATTTTATACTTTCACACTAAGCTTGAAAGAGAGGCAGAAGGAGTTGTCTCTGGAGGTCACAGTCTTCAAGGGCCAGCACACTTCATAATTTACATTACAGTAAAATAATCACCAACCCCACTGCTCTTAGATTACATAGAAACAGCAGGTCACCTGGCAGTCCAGACCGCTATGGAATGTTCTGCTAGAATGCAAGCTCCGTGCAGACAAAGGCTGTCATGATCCGTTCCAGTGGCTATGACTGGGCCTGGCATGTAGCAAGTTTTAAAATAATTATTGTTTAATTAGTGAATGTACTCGTTCACCTACATCCCTGTGAACTGCGGTCAGACTAACTGATTTATCCATCTCAGCCATCTTCCCTTTGTTTTTTCTGTCCATGTGCTCACCTCCTTGTCTCACTTTGTAGCTCCCTCCCTCTTCTGCATCTTCCTTTGTTGGAATCCTAACATCTTTTAAGGCTTGTCTCAAAAACTACCCTCTCCACACGTCTTCTGAGCTTGGGCTCCTGACTAGATGTGATCTTTGAGCTCTAATGTACTTTTTAAAAAAAGTAGTAACTCCATTTTTTTTTTTTTAAGAGAGAGAGAGAGAGATGTGGGGGGAGGGGTAGAAGGTGAGAGAGAGAAAGATTCTTCAACAGGCTCCATGCCTAGCGTGGAGCTTGATGTGGAGCTGGATCTCATGACCCCGAGATCACAACTTGAGCCTAAATCAAGAGTCAGATACTTAACTGGCTGAGCCACCCAAGTGTCCCTAACTTCATTTTTTAGAACAGGTTTAGGTATAGAGAAAATTTAACAGACAGTAGAGAGAGTTCACACATCCTCCCCACCCCTGCACAGTTTCCCCTATTATTATTATATATTGTGGTAAAATATATATAACATAAAGTTTAACATTTTAATAATTTTTAAGTGTGATTTTCTATGGTATTAAGTACCCTGGTTGTATAGCAGTCACCACCATCCTGAGCTTTTTCATTTTCCCAGACTGAAACTCTGTACCCATTAAACACTAACTACCCACTAGACCTTTTCTCAATAACCTCTCTCCTCCTTTCGGTCTCTAAGAATCTAGTACCTCATATAAGTGGGATCAAACAGTATTTGTTGGGACGCCTGGGTGGCTCAGTTGGTTAAGCGGCTGCCTTCGGCTCAGGTCATGATCCCAGTGTCCTGGGATCGAGTCCCACATCGGGCTCCTTGCCCAGCAAGGAGCCTGCTTCTCCCTCTGCCTCCGTCTGCCAGTGCTCGCTCTCTCTCTCTCTCTCTCTCTCTCTGACAAATAAATAAATAAAATCTTTAAAAAAAAAAACAACAGTATTTGTTTGTGTGTGTGTGCCTGCCTTATTTCACTTAGCATAATGTTCTCAAGAGTCACCCATGTTGTAGAGTATGCCAAAATTCCATTTCTTTTTCGAGGTTAAATAATACACACACACACACACACGTATATATATATGGTTGTTTCCACCTTTTGACTATTGTGAATGACACTGCATGAACTTGGGTGTATAAATATCTGTTCATGTCTTTGCTTTCAGTTCTTTCAGGCATATCCTCAGAACTGGGATTGCTCGATCCTATGACAGTCCCATGTTTGACTTTTGGAAGAACCTCTACACTGTTTCCCATAGTGGTTGCATCATTTTGCCTTCCAATCAGCAGTCCCCAAGGGCTCTAATTACTCCATATTCTTGCCAACACTTGTTATTTTTCCTGTTTCCATTTTTATTAACATCTTGCATTCACTGTGGTACGTTTGCTGTAATTATTGAACAAGTATCGACACATTATTACTAACTAAAGTCCATAGTTAACATGAAGGCCTACTCTCTATATTGTACAGTTTCTTTGGGTTTTGGCAAATGCATAGTGACGGGTTCCCACCACAACGGTATCAGACAGAACAGTGTCTCCGCTCTAGAAATTCACTGTGCTCCACATTTTCATTCCCCTCCCTCTGAAACCCTGGCAACCACTGATCTTTTATTTTCTCTATAGTTTTGCCTTGTCTAGAATATCCTATAGTTGGAATCATATAGTATGCAGCCTTTTCAAATAGGCTTCTCGCACTTATTAGTATGCATTCAAGGTTCTTCCTTTTTCCTTTTTTTTTTTTCTTTTGCTGCTTGATAGCTCATTTATTTTTACTTTTATTTTTTGAAGATAACACAGACAGACACAGTGAGAGAGGGAACAAAATCCAGGGGAGTGGGAGAAGCAGGCTTCTGGCTGAGGAGGGAACCTGACATGGGTCTCGATCCCAGGACCTTGGGATCACGACCTGAACCAAAGGCAGATGCTTAATGACTGAGCCACCTGGGCGCCCCTATTTTTATTGTTGAATAATAGTCCATTTTATGGACCTGTCACTGTTTACCCACTCGTTCACTGAAGGACATCTTGGTTGTTTCCAGTTTTTGGCAATTTCTCATGCACTTTTTAACCTGCTGTCATACTGACAAAATTCCACCTGTGTTACAGTTTCTCTAATGTGCAGTTTCATCAGGCCCTACCTCCTTGACTACATTATATGATACATTCCCTGATGACAGAGCCTGATATCTTTTGCACATGATTAAGCATAAAGCACCAATGAAGTCTCCTTGCCCATAATAGGTACTCAGCAAATGCTCTTTGAACTGAATAGAGTTTTCAATTTCTCACCCTGCTGGAGGACCTGGAGCCATTAGGGAAGATTTTTCAGGCTTATGGGAGTTGCAGGCCTAGTTAAGACAGCTTGTCATAGGATGGGGACGACTTGTCATTGTCTGTTCTTCAAGGGCAGTCACGTTAACTCTGCTAAGGTTCTGATTAGACTCTCACACCAAAGAAGGGATCAAGTTCAGCTTTTGGTTGAGACTCCTTCTGTGATATTGTGGAGCTGGCCTGGTAGCCATGAGTGGGGCAAGAAAAAAAGAAAGATGTGTTCTGTGGAGCTCGGGGTTAGAGCATGGAGCCCATTACTGCCCGTGGGGACAAGGCCAAGGGTACACACAGAGACCCCATTCTCATGCCATTCCTACTTCCATCTAGCCCCGTGAGAAGCATTGCACATGTAGCTGGAAACATCCTAGCTTGAACATCCTGCCTCTCTATCCACTGCCACAAAAGCACAAGAGAGCACAAGAGTAGAGACAAGAGAACAGGAGGACAGATCCAAGGAAGAGGTCTGCAGAGTTCCGGAAGCAGGCTCAGGGCCACTGGGGAAGGGAGTCCTGCATACATGTTGGATGGGTTAGAAGGGGAGGCCTGAGGTTCTTGTGGGCACCACCCCGCACCCCCCTAAAGTTCTCATCCAGTGAGGAGAGGCAAAGAGGAAGCAGGGCCAAAGCAGGGGCTTCCAAAGAGTAGGGTCTAGGGAAGAGGTTGATTGCCCAGGTCGAAGTCAAAACTGAAAGAAATGTCACTGAGATGCTTGGAACAAAAAGCAGACCAAACTCAGGACATGCACTGTAGGTCAAAAACTAATATAGCCTCTTTAGATTGGAAAGAACCCATAGCTTTGTGTCATGGCCCCCCTTTTATCATTGAATAGAGGGTTTCCTTGTGAATGCCACTGTGCAGTGTGAGTGGGTAATAGGGGTAAGTTGGGGGCAGTGGTATGCTGGAGCAGGTTCACACCAGCCCAGCAGAGCTAACTGTTACATTTCCGTAAATCTGGGGAGCCAGTTGTGAATCCCAGCTATTATTAGAAATTAATACAGAATTATATGGCCTATATAAACTGACAGTCAAATGATATTGAAATAAAGGAAATGAATATACAAAACATCACTTCTTAGTTATTTTACTGCCTTCGCTATTACCTATGCTCCTGGAGTTATCTCCATCTAACGTCCCTCTGCAGTAGAAATACTGTAGAATGATTTACTGTTGCACATCTCTTCCCAGGTCCACGTTAGGTAACATTATATTGACGGCTTGGAATTGGCCATGGTGAGAGTATTTATACTGTAGAAACTGGCCAACACCACAGATCAGGGTTCTTTCCCTCCCTGGGTAGATGGTTGTGGAACAGTCACCAGGGCAGCACTGGTAG
The DNA here is from genome assembly GCF_963455335.1 of Martes martes. Lineage (NCBI taxonomy): Eukaryota > Metazoa > Chordata > Mammalia > Carnivora > Mustelidae > Martes > Martes martes. The sequence continues at coordinate 68,648,459 of NC_137892.1, read as the reverse complement.
GGGGAGGGGTGGTGATGGGGGAGACAACCAGTTGGGAGTTAATCACTGTAGTCTCTCTACTTTAAAATGGTCTTTTTTCTAGACAATTTAATCAATTCCAAGTTCCAATTTTACTCGCAAAGCTCTCTAAGCTGCCTTTCCCTGATTCCTTTCCTCCTCCCCTCCCCCCTCCTCCCAGGGAGTATCTGGGTGTAGGGGTAGAGTAATCCTTAGACCCAGGGGTCCTTGGATCCTCACTGGTCTCTGCTTATGTGACTGGACTAGTGCTGCCGAAAGCTGTGGCTGGTGACCTTGGGTAATCCCTCCTGGCTGACTCTTGCATTCCTGCTTTGACTCTTGCTTCGCACCATGAATCATTCTAGGGTTGATTCCTGACTCAAGAAGTGATCTTTCCTAAGGCCCTGGCTATAGTCTTCCTTCTCTCTTCCATCCCAGTCTCTGCTATTGAGGTTACCAACTACCATCAGCTGCCCTCCAGGCAGGAACTTCTGGTTCCTTCCCTGACACATCAGACAGGCTTTGATTGTCGAAGTTTATCTGGAGGCAAACACAGGCTGTCTACCTGTCTACCCATGCCTCATCTCTTTCTCTGCTACGCCTACTCTAGCTATCTTGACAACCTGGTGGCTTCTGCCCAGGGAGTTCTAGACAGACAGTGGGACACAGAGGCCCCTCTCTGCTTTTGACCAGAACTTCAACCCATCTTTTGTTATTATTATTATTTTTGACAGAGTGCAAGCAAGCTAATAGGGTGGGGAGGGACAGAGGGATAGAGAGACAGTTTTGAACAGGGTCTAGGACCAGCATGCAGCCCAACATGGGGCTTGATCCCACGACCCTGAGAACATGACCTGAGCCGAAATCAAGCATTGGACGCTTAATCTACTGAGTCACCCAGGCGGGCCCCGACCTTCAACCCATCTAAAACCACCCCTTTCCTTTTGGGTTTGGTCACAGAGGTGTCCGCATGTATAATTCTTGCCTCCTCCTTCCTCCCTTCCCTTCCCACTCCCCAAAGGTGGCATGTAGGGCCATCTTTCCTCTTCTTCGGGTCCAGCAGAGTCCTCTCTGAAGTCTTAAGTCCTCCTTCCTGTGGTGGCGGTCACCTCCACCTTCCCCCGAGGCCAAAATGGCAGATAGGATGCAGAGAGAGAGAGAAATAACAAAGGGAAGAACCCAAACTGTCATCTCTGTTCCACAGGCCAGAGTGTAGCTTGTGTCAAATCAGAGTCTAGGTACAGAAGGCTATGGATGTCAACTACGGCTTTTCTCTTATCACCCTTACTGCTGAGGCTTTTTCTTCCCTCCACCCGCCACCCCCCCTTCTCGTCTTCCTCTTCTCTAGTATCAAGGACATCCTGATCACATGGATAAATTGTTGGAAGGAAGCAGATCTTATAACAGCTCATCCTGTAGTCTCAAGAGTCTCCTTCCTAAACAGAGATGGTAAGAGAAGGTTTACCCCAGGGTTTGTACAAAAATGAGTGAGCCTGACCTTCCAGGGTATTGGGGTTTGCATCCATGTCTTTCTACTGGACGAGGCCACGTGCTGTGGTTCCTGCAGAAACCACATCTGGAGGCAGAGCTGGGAGTCAAGCGTGGTGCTCAGAAGAGCCTAGAACCCAGGTTGGGAATGGTGCACGGACCTCTGCGTGGGTCTGCATGAGAGCGACAGGACTGGCCGTGAGGGCCAGGAACAGCCATGGGTGTCAGGTTCTGCCTGTTTGGCATAGTAAGGGACTGCGACCTCGTCCTGTAATCCCTGGTGCAGTGATCTTCATGACATTCTCTGGGCTTCCTTTCTCCCTTCCTTCCTTCCTTTCTTTTTTTTCTTTTTCGAGCTGCAGAATTCTAAAACATAAGAGATGAAAGCAAGGCTACTGTAGGTGTAATGGAGGTGGAAGGTAGAACCCCTGCCCTATCTCACAGTTTTAGAATCTTTCCCCCACCTCCCACTCCTCCCAGCACAGCTCGGAAATCACAGCAAAGAGAGGCGCTGCCTCTCACTTTCCATACCTTGAACTTGTTACTATAAATAAACCGGGAACGTTACCACGGCAACCTGTCTGTTTCAATTGCCCCTTATAGACCAGATTAGCCAGGATCGATCGTGCTTCCTGAATGCAGAATGACTTTCCCTTTATAACAGAAGTCGGGACAAATTATAGAATAAACCACAGGGAAACAAGGTCTGAGTCACGCCGTTAAATTGTTAGTCAGCCGCTGCTCCTAACTGCCTCTGGGCGGGGAGGCTGTGCCTCCGTGCCTTCTCTGAGCCTGTGGTCTCCCGGCTGCTGTGTTAGTCACTGCTCCCCTCTGTAGCCTCTTCCCTGGCAAGTGCTTCCCACTGTTCTGCATGTGTCATTAGAAAGGACACTTCTGTCTGTAGCATCCTGCCTCTCCGGGCTCAGCTGTCATGTGACAAGAGACTGTCTTCGGAGATGGACAGATTTTAAATGACACTCCCCAAGCGGGCTGGCAGAAGCAGACCCCCAAGCCGATGCAGGCCCGGGCCTCACCCCAGCAAGGAGCTGATTAAGAGGAATTAGTTATCCCTGAAACCAGTGCCAGTCTGCTGTTGTTCCCCAGGACACAGAGCAAGGAATTCTTCCCCCTGCAAAACCTGGTGGAGAGGCTCCAGGAGGGAGGACGGGAGGGCTGAGTTCAGCTGCATTTTTGCATAGGGAGAGTTGAATATGGCTTCTTCCCATGACCTGAGGATCTGATCAGAGCCCTGAATCCTAAATTATCTTCCAACTGAAGAGGTGCTGAAATTCCGTCTTTTACTTAAAATGCAGAAACTCCTGGGAAGGGCAGCAATGTAAGCTAATTCTCACTAAGATATCAGGCTGGAGTCTTCCGGGGCCCCTCGTACACCTCCACCATCCCAGGCCCTTTACCGACACTGTCTGTCACCTAAGTCCTCCCAACAGTTTTGGCAGGGCGTATGACCCGTGCCTTGTGATCTCTTCTCATGTCCTTTGTATCATACCCCAAGGCTGAATGCCTCCGCTTTGCTGTTGGGGTGACCCAGTGTTTGGAGTTTGGGTTAAGGCAGGCTTGTGTTTGTGTCCCAGCTCTGTCCCCATCTGAGAACTGAATTGTAGGACTTTGCATAAATTATTTGTTTGTTTGTTTGTTTTATATGTGACATTTACCGTCAGTCATTTGATGATTTTTATGGATTGTTTCACCAGAAAAAAATTGCATAATGTATTATTTTGTGTACAATTTCAAGGGTTCAAGAAACCCCTGTATTTAGGTGCTCCTGGTAGACAGTAGGGGACCAGAGAGGAGGTTGAGTGGTAGAGATCCAGGAGAGGCAGAGCAAGTGGCATCAAAGAATTGAGTCATCATATCTGGACTAAGTGCTTTCGCAAAATTGTTGAAATTTAGTGCTTGAATTACATTTCCTAGCCGGGAACAGTAGCAATAGATTGATTTCTGGTACCATTTAAGATTTTTTAATCTAAAAAAAACACAACACATAAAATCTACCAATTTAACCACGTTTTAAATGTGCAGTTCAGGAATGTTAAGTTTATTCATATTATTATTATTATTATTATTTTTTTTTTTATTTTTATTTATTTGACACAGAGAGAGGGATCACAAGTAGGCAGGGCAGCACAGAGAGAGAGAGAGCGAGGGGGAAGCAGGCTCCCCGCTGAGCAGAGAGCCCGATGCGGGGCTCGATCCCAGGACTCTGGGATCATGACCTGAGCTGAAGGCAGAGGCTTAACCCACTGAGCCACCCAGGCGCCCAAGTTTATTCATATTATGAAAGAGGTTTCTAGTTTTTTTCCCATCTATATCTAGTAAATAACTCCCGACTTCCCCTTCCCTCATCCCTTGGCAGCCATCATTCTACTTCTTGTTTTTATGAATTTGGCAACTTTAGATCCCTCCTATATGAGGACTCGTACAGTCTTTGTGCTTCTGCAATGGGCTTATTTCACTGAGTACAGTGTCCTCAAGGTTCATTCATGTTGTACCATGTGACAGAATTTCTTTCCTTTTTAAGTTTGGTAATAATATCCCATGGTTCGTGTATTCCACATTTTGTTTATCCATTCATTCACTGATGGACATTTGGGCCCTTTCCACCTCTGGCTATTGTGAATTGTGCTGCTATGAACATGAGTGTGCAAATACCTCTTTGTGATCCTGCTTTCCGTTCTTTTTGATATATTCAGAAATCCAGAATTGGGATTGCTGGATCCTATGGTAGTTTTATTTTGAAAATTTTTTTTTTTTTTTTATTTTTTTTAAAGATTTTATTTATTTATTTGACAGACAGAGATCACAAGTAGACAGAGAGGCAGGCAGAGAGAGAGAGAGAGGAGGAAGCAGGCTCCCTGCGAGCAGAGAGCCCGATGTGGGGCTCGATCCCAGGACCCTGAGATCATGACCTGAGCCAAAGGCAGAGGCTTTAACCCACTGAGCCACCCAGGTGCCCTATTTTGAATTTTTTTAGGAACCTCTAGACTGTTTTCCATAGTGTCTGTACCATTTTACATTTTCCTCTAACAGTGCAAAAGGGTTCTGATTTCTACATATCCTTATAAACACTTTTATTTTCTGTCATCCCCCCAACCCCCATCTTTACTGAAGTGTAATTGACAGATAAATTGTAATATATTTAAATTGTACAGTGCAATGATTTGACATGGATACACATCATGAAAGCATTTCCACCATCGGGTTAATGAACACAACTATCGTCTCACACGTTTACCTTTTCTTTGGTGAGAACTTAGGTTCTATTCTCTTAGCAAATTGCAATTATACAACATATTATTTTCAACTATAGTCACCATGTTATACATTAGGTCCTCAGGCTTTACTCATCTTATAACTGAAAATTTGTACCTTTTACCAGCCTCCCTCTCTTTTCCCCATCCCCTAGCCCCTGGCATTCCATTCCATTAGGTTCCACAAGTTAGTGATACAGTGCGGTACTTGTCTATCGCCATCCGGCTTATTTCACTCTGCATAATGCCCTCTGGGCATGTCCATGTCACATTGGACAGGATTTTCTTCTTTTTATTTATTTATTTATTTATTTATTTTTAAAAGATTTTATTTATTTATTTGACAGAGTGATAGAGAGAGAGAGTGTAAGTAGGTAGAGGGAGAGGGAGAAGCAGGCTCAATGCTGAGCAGGGAGCCCGATGTGGGACTCGATCCCAGAACTTGGGATCATGACCTGAGCTGAAGGCAGATGCTTAACAACTGAGCCACCCAGGCACCCCTAGGATATCCTTCTTTTTAAAGGCTGAGTAATATTCCATTGTGTGTATCTGTGTGTGTATGTATATATTATATACATTATTATATATAGGTATATACACGCCACTTTTTAAATCCATTCATCTGTCATCAGACACTTGGCTATTGTGAATAATGTAATGAACATGGAAGTAGAGACCTCTCTTTCAGATAGTGATTTCATTTCTTTTGGATATATACCCAGAAATGGGATTGTTAAATCATGCGGTAGCTCTGTTTTCTCTTCTTTCTTTCTTTCTTTCTTTTTTTTGAGGAAACCTCATACTCTTTTTCATAGAGGCTAATCCAGTTTACATTCCCAGCAACAGTGCACACAAGTGCTCACCAGCATTTATTTCTTTATCCTTTTGATAACAGATATTCTAACAGAGTGAGGTAATATCTCATGGAAGTTTTGATTTGCATTTCGTGGTTGATGAGTGATGCCAAATACCTTTTCCTATACCTGTTGGCCATTGGTATGTCTTCTTTGGAAAAATGTCTCTTCAGGTCCTTTATCCATTTTTTTTTAATTGGGTTATTTGGTTTTTGTCATTGAGATGTTTGAGTTCCTTATATATTTTGGATACTAATCCCTTATCACAAATGTGGTTTTTGCAAATATTTTCTTCCACTCCATAGGTTGCCTTTTCATTTTGTTGACAGTTTCCTTTGCCATGCTGAAGATTTTTAGTTTGAAAACTCCCTCTTGTTTATTTTTGCATTTGTTGCCTTTGCCTTTGCTATCAAATCCAAAGAAATCATTGTTAAGGGTGATGTCAGGAAACTCTTATTTTTCCTCATTTGTGAGTGATTACTGCGCTCAGCTTATGGACGGGTGTGGCCCTCCCCCCATCATATCCTCCTTCGCTGTTGGGGTCCTTTTTACCTCCACTTGGTTTTGGGCACCAACACAGAGTCTTCATTTTCATCCATCAGTGTGTAATCTTTGAGCGTAGGTAGTGTCCTGACCACGGCTAGCCACATCACAAGTGGTCATTATTGATCGACTCACAGAAAATGGCAATTTTCCATCTAAAGGATTGATTAGACATGTCTGTGTGGCGGTGCACAGCTGCCTCATCGGTGGAACTCGAGACCCCACAAGGACACAGAGGAAAGACACTTGGCAATCCCAGGACGCTTGATGAATTTTACGAAACCCAAAATGAAGGTTAGTTATCTTACTTTGTCCAAGTGCTGACTGGAGACCCAAAATGAATGCTTTTTTAGGGTAGTTCTGACAGTTTTGACCTCTTCCAGTGGAAAGGTCTGCTTCATTTCAAATTAAGTTAGAAAGAGACCCCAGAATTTTCCTCTCAGTAATTTGGGCCCCCTTTTAGAGAGGTTAACCCAAGGAATTATTTTTGTGAATAGTGTTTTATTGGGTTGGGGTAAAGAGGTCTCAGTCAAGGTCAAGGTGACTGTACATGTGTTCTCACACCACAGCCCATGAGTTCCAGACATTGCAGAAGTCGTCTGAGGCCCCAGCCATCAAGCTCCCCTGTTGTAAGGTGAGAACCATTGGCTTGATAAGATAAACCACCTCTTCTCTGTAACTTGAGGGAACCCCTTTAAAGTTTCTTCAGGTTTCTGGGTTGCTGTTTCCGAGAGAACACCTTGATTTCTGGGTTCTCAATTTTTGATTGATTTCTTATTTTTCAATCTGTCAAGATTTTGAAAGCATCATAATGATAGGCATTTCCCCTCAGTGTATCATGATAAGAATTGGAGATAAGTGGTATGTTATTTCAGGAACATGATTCACTGTAGAGAGGTAGATGATAAAGCTATCAAGAGAGGGGAGATGATAAAGCTATCAAGAGAGGGGAAAAAATAGTAACCGAGAATGTAGCACCCACACAGAAAGGAACAAGCCACAGAGGAGACACAGCTGCTTTGGGGGAATTTCTTGCTTTGTTTAATACAACAATGGGTGAAAAAGCTGGTCAGAACAGAAAAGAAGCAGTTATTGTCCATAACGCTTTTGGCAACAGAAAAAGAAAGGCCATTGTTCTGGAGCAAAAGGTCGACCTATTAATCTGTTACATTTGCTAGGTGTTCAGGTGTTGTAGCCATCCATTTATAAAACCTCCCTCGATGAGTAAAAATTCCACAAGAAAATGGTTTTGATGAGTTTGAAATCCTCCAGTCTGTGACCTCTTGTTGTTGAAAATCGACCTTGTGCTCTGGAACCAAAATGTAATGGGAAAATATAACAGGAAAACAGAGTTTGGGATAAAGAGGAACAATGGCTTTATTGCTTTGCCTGGCAAAGGAGGCTGCAGCAGGCTGAGGCCTTCAGACAGCAAACCCCCGGGCAGAAAGGGCTGGAGGGAGGGCATTGATGGGGAAATATGGGATCTGGCTGGTCTTGACCAGAATTGTGTCCTTGTTCATCAATGTCTTCTGAGTGGGACTAGGCTCCTGAAACAAAAGCTAAGAAGGGAGGAGGGAAGGTTTGTGGAAGAGAGGAAAAAGGGGACTTATTTTAAAACCAAGCTTCGCTGAAGCGTTAGTGCAGCCATTTTGATTTTTGCTCGACTTTATACTTTTAAGTGGTTTTGTTATTTCCTATGAAGCAATTTTGATTTTAAAACAAACAGCAGAAATCTACTGCTCACAATTCTGGAGGCTGGGGAGTCTGAGATCAAGATGTCGACGTGATCATTTTCTGGTGAGAGTCCCTTCCTGGTTCACAGCTGGCACCTCCTAGCTGTGTCCTCGCATGGTGGGATGGTCTCTGAAGCAATTTTTTTTTTTTTAAAGATTTGTTTGTTTGTTTGTTTGTTTAAAGAGGCAGAGCGTGAGAATGAAGTGGGGAGCAGAGGGAGAAGGACAAGCAGAGTCTACACTGAGTGCAGAACACGATAGGGGCTCAGTTTCACAACCGTGACATCATGACCGGAGCCAAAGTCAAGAGTTGGATGCTTAACTCACTGAGCCACCCAGGCAGCCCCGAAGCAACCGTTTTTAAAATACATTGTTTTGATTGTGTATGATTTCCTAAGAATTACAATTATTTCAATTATGACATCGTGGGACGCCTAGGTGGCTCAGTGGGTTAAAACCTCTGCCTTCGGCTCAGGTCATGATCCCAGGGTCCTGGGATCTAGTCCCGCATCGGGCTCTCTGCTCAGCAGGGAGCCTGCTTCCTCCTCTCTCTCTGCCTGCCTCTCTGCCTACTTGTGATCTCTGTCTGTCAAATAAAATAAATAAAATCTTAAAAAAAAAACATTTTGACATCGTAACAGAATAGACTTCATTTCCTCGAGGCCAGCTACAAAATTTGGGGGGGCCCTGCACAAAACAGAAATGGAAGGGGTCTTTTGTTCAAAAAAGCAGGAAAAAAGTGCTGTTAAAGGCATATACTAAAATATCAAGCTTTTTCCTTTCTTTTTTTTCTTAAAGAAGCTTTTTCTTTTTTTCCCACAGTCTCTCTTGTCCTAGTTTTTCTTTTATTTGCTATTTCATGTTGTTCTAAGTGAAGAAAGATTAAAATTTTAAATTGTTAGCATGAATTTTACAGTTCATCTTTATATGGTACAGTCCTAGTTTTAAACGCAAATATAAGAACATTTAACTCACACGCAATCACCAAATCACACAAGTTGTGTTTCATAGCTCATACATGCATATGTATTGTGTTCTTAACCGGAAGAGTGGACATGCTGCACCAAATGAGCGCCACTGTTTTCATTCATATGTGTGCATTTGACCACCATTCTCCAACTTTGTGTTACTAGCGAGTAGGGAAGGCCTGAAGATGAAGGAGTGATGGTTGATGATGGGCCTGCCTTCTTCTTCCTTATATGCCAGCATTTTGGGACTAAGTGGTGAATTAATATGGGGAAGTAACCTGTAAGAAAGTGAGAAAGGATGAGATCCTGGTCCTTGGTGGTTTGTGTTCCTTAGAATGCCTTTGCCTTCTTTCTGCACTGGAAGCCCAAAATGTGGTTTCAAAGGAAAATGTGGCCTCTGGGGGTTGTCAGAGCCTCTGTTACTCAGTCACAGATATAAGAGTTGACACCTAAAATGAACCATTACTGTCCCCAAGAGCATAAGGTAATAAGGTCAGGAAAATGGTCTGTGTGTGTTCCCGCAGCCTTGATAATTCTTTGAGTCAAGGTTAAATCCCCTTGCTTGATGGTGCTGGATCCAGGTATGGCAGGAGTGTGTGTGTGTGTGTGTGTGTGTGTGTGTGTGTGTGAGAGAGAGAGACAGCGCAAGAATGAGTGTGTGTGTGAGAGAGACAGAGATGGAGAGTGAGAATAAGTGGGGGGAAGTGACTGCAGAGGACACATTTCTCTTACAGACAATGTGCTCTCCGTCTGCATTGTTTCTTCCCTGTCTTCTTCCTAGGGGATGGGCAGTTCCTTAGACACAAAGTTTAGGGATCTTGAAAGCACAGTGGTTAAGACTTAAGGCCGTGGAGTCTGGAGCCATGCCATCCGTATCTGAATCCTGGATTTGCTGTTTACGAACAACATGGCTGCCGCAATTCACTTGCCTTTTTTTCTGTCAGTGTCCTCGACGGTCGGGTGGGGAAGGTGATGGAGTCTTGCTCGCAGGGCTGCTGTGAGGAATAAATGCATTGAATCGTGTCAAGGGCTGCAGCAATGCTGGGCACTTGATAAGGGCTTGGTGTTGATGTTGTTTTTCATGTGGCGGGGACTCAAATGCTGGACGTCTCTTCTTGAAGACTTGCTCTTATGTATCATGAGGTTTGGATGTGGGAGAGAAAGAGAAATGAATACCATCCCAGCTTTGTTTCAGTAGAATAATACTATCCACAGATGGCATTAGAGAAAGAACAACCATCAAATCAAGGGACATGCTTTTCCAGATGCTGAGAGAGATTCCTCACTCAAGTCTCATGGGTAAAATCACATTAGAAAGTTGGGCCCCTGGGTTCGATGGGGCTGGATGGCAGCAGCTCTGCGGGGTCAGGAAGGGTTTAGTGGATCTTGAAGGGTATAATGACTTTGAGGGGTTTCCTTTCTGGAGATGGAACTGGCTGTCAGGACCCTCTTTAGTCTCCCGATGTCCTCTCTTGCTCATAGCTCTGCTTCCGGTCTGGTGCTGGTGTCTCTGAGGTTGGCACCTTCTTCCTTTTCCGCACTGACCCTGTGTAAGCATGGGCATCCTTCAGACTGGGTTGCATTTCATGTGGCATTCCCAAGTAGGCTGGGGTTGGTGCCGGGATGGGGTGTGGGCTTGGAGGAACAAAGCCAGAGGCTGACGTGTGCATGGATGCACGTGTGGTGTAGGGGGTTTGGAATGCCTGGAAGAATGAGTGGATCAAGTGGTATTTAACTGCACAGGGAACATCTAGGGAAGGGAAACTCCTCCTCATCTCCAACCCTTGTATTTCTCTTTCCTCTCTCTGATGTTCGTGAACAAATCATCCACTAAAAGCTCAGGAAACACTGACTTACGTCATGGACTTTTATTTCCCATCTTCGTGACCTTTAAAATGGAGCCCAGGTCCCCGATGGGTGCTTAGGCTGTTTGGAGAATGAGTTCAGTCCTTGTAATTTTTTTACCAGATGGGAAGAACTCTCAGCCTCTCTCAGGGGCTGAAGACTGTTGCTGATCTCAGAATGTTTTCTCCCCTGGTGGATAAACTGTGGTCAGGCATGCTCCCCCTGCCACCCCCTTCCCCAGCTATCTGCTTCCCTACAGACTAGTCTGGTAGTGGGAGTTTGTTAGGAGGGGATCAGAGGTGCAGGGTGAGTGTGAGTGGAGGTGCACGGTTCTGTGGAGGCATGGGGTGCCTTTCCAGACCTAGAGAAAGATGACCTTAGAAGGATCTCTTAAATTTTCTCTTTTTTCTTTTTCTTGTTTATGAAGAAGAGAAATTAATGGTACAAACCCCCTCTATGAATCTCAGAGGATATTGGAGTAAGGATAGCGGAAGGAGGTGGGGCTGATTTCAGGTTTCACTTTGAACTTGAAGGTGAGAGTAAAGGAGGAGAGAGAGAGAGAGAGAGAGAGAGACCTCGTATCCGCACACTCCTTCCAGAGGTGAGATGGGCATCTCCAGAGCTGCAGAGGGTGCCGGTACCTGGCCTCCCTGGCTGAGCATCCCTGGGAAGGCTCTGGGGTGCCACTTGGTCTGAATGTCCAGCTACTCTGGCCCTATGGGAAAGAACCTTAGGAATGGAGAGCTGGGAACTCCTCCATCAGCTGGGCTTTCCAGGTGACACTTGGCAGCCAGCTGGGGTCATTTGCATTTTCACAGCCGAAGGGCTGCTCGCAAGATGTTCTCTGCAGATATTCAAGTTCCTGGATTCCAGAGCATTCCCCCGGGCACTCCTGGCTCTCCTCTTCCATATGGTCACTGCAGCCAACGTTACATTTCTTAATTATGAAGAAGGCATTTTGGAACTTTGATGCCTGTGGGAGTTACAGTAGTAACAATATCAGGGCCAGTTCTTCCCCTCCCCCCTCCCTTTCTGTCTCTTCTGCTTCCATTTGTTCTTTTTCTCCCTCCTTTCAAGCTTTTGAGATATGAAAATTTCTGAAGGTAAAATAGAGCTTAGTGGCCTGGGCCAGGCTTTGCCATCCAGTTTCTAGATGCCGAAGAAGGTGGAAGGATGAACTTTAGTTATGTTTAGTTTAGTTATGTTAAAGTAAGGCAATTGTCAGTGGTATGCTATGCATTAATTTTCTATTGTCACTGTAACAAATTACCATTATTTAGTGGTTTAAAACAACACCCATTTATCGACTCACAGTTCTCTAGATCACAAGTCTGGGTACAGGACAACTCAGTAGGTCCTCTCCTTGGAACCTCACAGTGATTGGCAGGACTGTGTTCCTTTCTGGAAGCTCTGGGAATGAATCTGTTTCCAAGCTCATTTGAGTTGTTGGCAGAATTCAGTTCCTTATGGTTGGTGGACTGAGGTCTGTTTCCTTGGTGGCTGTCAGCCAGGGGCTGGTCTTTTGCACTTTAAAGCTGCCCATTTTCCATTCCAGGATTTCTGTGTGGCCCCCTCTCATGCTTGGAATCTGTCTGGCTTTTCCTTTTTGTAGCATTTCGGTGACCTCCAGCCAGAGTAAGTTCTCTGCGTTTAAGGGCTCATATGATTAGAATGGGCCAACCTGGATTAATCTAGGATATTCTCTGTATTTTTAGGTCACTGATTAATAACCTTAATTCCACCTTTCAGAGTCTCTTTTATGAATCATGTAACACCCACAGATTCTAGGGGTTATGGCTGGACATTTTTTGGGGGGGGGTGGGCATTATTTGGCCTGCCATACTCTATAAATAATTTGTTGATTGTCTTGACCGCCCAAGTGTGAGAAACTGTTACAACCATTGTCAGTGTTAGGTCCCCCCCAAAATGGGTACCCCAATAATGGGTCCGTGATTAAAGGAGCAAGACTGATACAAAGCGAAGGTCAAGCAAAGCTTTATTTCGCGCCAAGCATCAAGAATCAGACCGACTGTCAAACAGACCGTCGGGGACGCCCCTACAGAGAGGACGACCCCTCCCTGCTTTCCAGACTAACTTTTATAGAGCAAAGGCCATGTGGTTGGGCCTGGCCACACACAGGTGGCTAATTGAATTACAATTCACCCCACAGTAGCCATGGAAACTAGCCCATCACCTTGGTAGCTAGGAGACAGTATGCACCCCCACTGATCAGATGTCTCCACCTGGCCTGACCCACCCTTGTACCTGGGCTTTGTTACCTGGAACTGGTTTCCGGGACTTGTTTTTAAGTCCCCTGGGGGAAGGGGAGCAGGGACAGTTTAAGGGTTAAACAACAAAGTTATTGTTTAACCTCAATGGAAGCCTCTTGCTAAAATAAAAATATAAAATAGGTCCTTACAGTCAGGGGGTCTGCTTACCATTTCTGCTGGGTGCTGGGCAGGGCTGAAGAGAGAGAGTGTGAAGGAGGTGGAAGCCAGAGGCAGGGTGGACATAAGACACTTTTATCTGACAAAGGGAAACAGAATCCTTTTATGAAACTCATAAACTGCCTGGGCTCCTAGATAGAGATAAATGTCTGTATCTTCCCTCAAGAAGGGACAATGGAGGCCCAGAGAAGTGACATGACTTGGTCAAGGTCAGTGGCCACACCAGAGCTGAAGAGTTCTGAAAGCAGCTGTTTTTCTTTTTTTCTTTCTTTCTTTTATTTTTTTTAATATTTTATTTATTTATTTGACGGAGAGAGATCACAAGTAGGCAGAGAGGCAGGCAGAGAGAGGGTGGGGAAGCAGGCTCCCTGCTGAGCAGAGAGCCCGATGCGGGGTTTGATCCCAGGACCCTGAGATCAGGACCTGAGCCAAAGGCAGAGGCTTAACCCACTGACCCACCCAGGGTCCCTTAGCTGTTTTTCTTTTTTAAAAGGTATTTTTTATTTACTTGAGAGAGAGCACAAGTGGGGGTGGGGCTGTGGGGGCAGAGGGAGAGGGAGAAAATGACTCCCTACAGAGCAGGGAACCTGATGTAGGGCTCAATTCCAGGCCTTCAAGGTCATGAACCGAGTTGAAGGCAGACACTTAGACTGAGCAGCTCTATTTCAGATCTGCAAGGGGGCAAGCGGGCTCCATAGGGAGATGGGCTCCTTGTTCACAGGCTTTGTTCTCTTATTTTCTCTGCTCACCCAGAGCTCCTCTTTGTCAGTCTAGAGACATGCAGCTCCCCGGGGTTTTGCATAAGGCAGAGCAAAGTGCCCTCAGGCTAAGAATATATCCACCCCCTTCCTTGGGCGATGTGCCTGGGAGGGGAGGGAACTGACTCACCAAGTCTCTGACTCTATGAAAAGACAAATATATGAAAAAACTACTGGATTAATACATGGGGAAAAAAAATCTGTATATTTAGCACACGAGGGCAGAGTTAGCTGCTGTAAAGTCCTAAAAGGTGAAAGCTTATATTTGAAGAAAGAGATTTTTGTCTTGAATGTTTTAGACACATTCAGCAGTGGGGGCTCTCATATGGTAAGTGAGGCAGAGATGGGGGAAAGTTGTAGGGCAGGAAACTACCCTGTGTTGATCTTAGCAGCAGCAGAGTAGACTGACCCCAGGATTTGTCTGCAAAAAGCCAGGCATGGCTGGTTTTCTCACCAGCCAAAAACTCCATTTGATTCCCAGGACACGGTTCTGCTGGTTCAAGCGAAATGCTTGGGTAGGAAGAAGCGCTAGCACTTGGTCTGCAGGTGAGCTGTGGGTTTGAGGCAGCCCATGAGAGCACTCTTCCAAGGAGGTCCTAAGCCTCCTGTTGTCATCCAGCCCATGGGTGGAAGCCTGTTTACTCCCTGGAGCTCATTGCAAGGTGCTCTGGTAGTCACAATGGGTATTGGTTTAGAGATTTCTCTAGGTGGAGCTGCTGTTACTATTCCTTCCAGAAAGATCCTCAGGTTTCCTCCTGTCTGCTAAGTGGAGACACAGGTCTAGAGCGAACATGGGAGGTGGTCACAAAATGGTCAGCCTGATGGCTTGACACGTACCAGTCAAGGGATGCAATCTGGGCAGTTTGCTCAGGGAGAAGCACTGCTGGCTAGATATCCCACAGCCATTCTTTTCCGCCCTCCCTTGCTGGCAGAATCAACCTCTTTCTGTTGAAGATGTATAGTGAAGACTTGTTCTCTAGTAACCTGCGTGGTAGTTGGGATCAGTGGCTTTGGATCCAGGCTGCCAAAGTGTCTATCTCAGCACCACCACTCACTGTGACTTACTTAACTTCTCCCATGCCTCAGTTTCCTCATCTGTAAAAGAGGTATAAAAATACTACCTCCCTAATAGATGGCTTTGAAGAGCAAAGAAGTTATGCATGCAAGGTGCTTATGACAGTACCCAGGACGTACAAAATGTTCAATAGATGTTAGTGGTTGTTACTGTTGTCATTATGTCCCAAGCTGCCTTGAAGCTCAAGTGTGGGCATACTACATGCATGTCACTGGTCAGTTGCACCTAAGAGAAATCTACTGGGGATTTCTGGGCAATGCACAGGAGGTCATGGGCATTGTTCATTTTTGTTGCCATGGTCGGGTGATGCCTGAAATTGCAGAAGCAGTTCCAGCGTTGGGACAGTCTGACTTTGGGTGTTTTGTTATTTGGGATAATAATTGGCTCATTGTTTATGCCTTCTACCACTTACAGTCAAAAACATCCTAACGGATCTACCTATTATTGGCACACAGGGTCTTGCTAGAGTAGCGGGGCATTTAAGCTATCTGTGGAATGAAATGTATTTGACAGTATTGTTAGGATGGTTCTTTGCTTTAAAGTATTTTTAGAGAGCTTTTGCACAGTAATATGCTCCCCATGGTAAAGACATCAAAAAGTATGAAAAAACTTCCCATGAAAAAATCTCCTTCCCGCATTGATCATTCACGTTCCAACTTCCCAGGCCCCAAAAGCCAGATGACCACTGTTTTTAGTCTTTTATTGACCCTTGCAGAGACTTTGAAAATAAATATAAAATAAATGTCACCAACAATACAAATATACTGTTTTCTCTCTTTTGCAGTATAAATGTTTGCATGCTATATAGATCACTCAGTACCTTGCTTTTTCACTTAATAGTTTTCCCTACCAATACATAGAGAGCATTCTGATTTCTTTTCATAATTACAGAATACTTCATTGAGCATCTTTAACCAGCCTCCACTGGTTAACCACTGACAAGTGCCTAGGTTCTCTCCAGTCTTTCACTGTTGACTGCAATGCAATAATAAATAAACTTTATGTATGCCATTTTGTAGATATGCAAATATATCTGTAGGATAAACTCCCCAGAGTGGAGTTGCTGAGTCTCAGAGTACATACATTTGGAATTTTGATAGCTACTGCTAAATTGCCCTCCATCTGGGTTGTACAAATTTATACTCCCCATCAGCAAGGTACGACAGTGTCTATTTCCTATAGCTTGGCAACAGAACATAATATCACATTTTGGATTTTTGCCAGTTTTATGGTGAAAAATGTTATGTTAGGGGAGTTTTAATTTGCATGTTTCTTGCTATGAGTGAAATCGAACATTTAAAACTATATTTGAGAACAATTTGCATATTCTTTGAATTGCCTCTTTATAATATTTGTCCATTTTTCTAGTGAGTTATTGGCCTTTTATCAGTCTCTAGGGCTTTATACACTGTAGGAAGATTACATTACAACCATGTCTCTGACTGGTTGTAATGATGTTTTCCAGTTTGTCACTTTATTTATTTATGTATTTTTAATGGTGAGGTTTACTTTTGTTAGGCAGAGGTTAAAAAATTTTTTTACATAGTCAAATTTATTGATATATTTTCATGGCTTCTGAATTGAATGATAGTTTAAAAGCCTTCCACACTTTAAGATTATGAAATACTATTTCATGTATGCATTTACTACTTTCATTGATTTATTTTTTATATTTGAAGATTTGATACATTTGGAGCATATCATGGAACCCAGCGTAATATATGAGCCCAACATTAATATTGCCCAGATAGCTACCTAATTTTCCCAAAATTATTCAATAGTTCAGTTTTCAGATTTGGTGTTGTATTCTTTTTCTGGACTTTATTATTTATTCTATTGGTTCATCTGTTTATGAGGCAGTACTACGTTGCCCTAATTTGGAACTTTTGTTGAGTGTTTTTTATATCTGATAATTTTCCTTCTTGGTCCTTTTCTCAGAGTTTTCCTTGCAAATCTTGTCTGCTTATTTTCCACTACGAACTTTAGAATTACTTTGTCTAGCTGAAACAAAGCTATTTACAGGTTTATTGAGATATCTCTAAATTTAAAAATCGAACACCACAATCTTGATACAAGAAAGGATAATGACATTAGGCCATCTTTGTCCAAAAGTATGGTTATGCTTTCCCATTTGTTTATGAGTTCTGTGTTTTTATGGAATGTTTTAAAGATGCTATTTAGCATACCTCCTGTATACTTATTTTTGAATTTATTCCTAAGACATTCATCTATTTTTGTTGTAGCTATTATTCATGTAAATGGGATCTTTCCTTTTATTATAATTTTCTAGCTTCTAACTACTGACTGTATATTAGTTTTCTACCTCACGATATTACTGACTTTTCTTCTTTCTTTGGTAGTCTTTCATTTCTTTGGGTCTTAAGTAAACAATAATATTCCCTGCAAATAATTTCTCTACACAAACAACAAGACAGAAGAAAGAGAAATTAAGGAATCAATCCCATTTACAATTGCACCCAAAACCATAAGATACCTAGGAATAAACCTAACCAAAGAGGCAAAGAATCTGTACTCAGAAAACTATAAAGTACTCATGAAAGAAATTGAGGAAGACACAAGGAAATGGAAAAATGTTCCATGCTCATGGATTGGAAGAACAAATATTGTGAAAATGTCTATGCTACCTAAAGCAATCTACACATTTAATGCAATCCCTATCAAAATCCCATCCATTTTTTTTCAAAGAAATGGAACAAATAATCCTAAAATTTGTATGGAGCCAGAAAAGACCTCAAATAGCCAGAGGAATATTGAAAAAGAAAGCCAAAGTTGGTGGCACCACAATTCTGGACCTCAAGCTCTATTACAAAGCTGTCATCATCAAGACAGTATGGTACTGGCACAAAAACAGACACACAGATCAATGGAACAGAATAGAGAGCCCAGAAATAGACCCTCAACTCTATGGTCAACTAATCTTCGACAAAGCAGGAAGGAATGTCCAATGGAAAAAAGACAGCCTCTTCAACAAATGGTGCTGGGAAAATTGGACAGCCACATGCAGAAAAATGAAACTGGACTATTTCCTTACACCACACACGAAAATAGACTCAAAATGGATGAAGGGCCTCAATGTGAGAAAGGAATCCATCAAAATCCTTGAGGAGAAAAAAAAAAAAATCCTTGAGGAGAACACAGGCAGCAACCTCTTCGACCTCAGCTGCAGCAACTTCTTCCTAGGAACATTGCTAAAGGCAAGGGAAGCAAGGGCAAAAGTGAAATACTGGGACTTCATCAAGATCAAAATCTTTTGCACAGCAAAGGGAACAGTCAACAAAACCAAAAGACAACTGACAGAATGGGAGAAGATATTTGCAAACGACATATCAGATAAAGGGCTAGTGTCCAAAATCTATAAAGAGCTTACCAAACTCAACACCCAAAGAACAAATAATCCAATCAAGAAATGGGCAGAGGACATGAACAGACATTCCTGCGAAGAAGACATCCAGATGGCCAACAGACACATGAAAAAGTGCTCCACATCACTCCACATCACAGGGAAATACAAATCAAAACCACAATGAGATACCACCTCACACCAGTCAGAATGGCTAAAATTAACAAGTCAGGAAATGACAGGTGCTGGTGAGGATGCGGAGAAAGGGGAACCCTCCTACACTGTTGGTGGGAATGCAAGCTGGTGCGACCACTCTGGAAAACAGTATGGAGGTTCCTCAAAAAGTTGAAAATAGAGCTACCCTATGACCCAGCAGTTGCACTACTCGGTATTTACCCTAAAGATATAAATGCAGTGATCTGAAGGGGCACGTGCACCCGAATGTTTATAGCAGAAATGTCCACAATAGCCAAACTATGGAAAGAACCTAGATGTCCATCAACAGATGAATGGGTACAGAAGAAGTGGTATAGATATTCAATGGAATACTATGCAGCCATCAAAAGAAATGCAATCTTGCCATTTGCGACGATGTGGATGGAACTAGAGGGTATTATGTTTAGCGAAATAAGTCAGTCAGAGAAAGACAATTATCATATGATCTCCCTGATATGAGGAAGTTGAGATGCAACGTGGGGGCTTTGAGGGGTAGGAAAAGAATAAATGAAACAACATGGGATCGGGAGGGAGACAAATCATAAGAGACTCTTAATCTCACAAAACAAACTGAGGGTTGCCAGGGGGCGGGTAGGGAGAGGGTGGTGGGGTTATGGACATTGGGGAGGGTATGTGCTATGGTGAGTGCTATGAAGTGTGTAAGCCTGGCGATTCACAGACCTGTACCCCTGGGGCTAATAATACATTATATGTTAATAAAAAAATAAATTAAATAATAAAAAAAATTCCCTGCAAATAGGGTTAGTTTTATTTCTGCCTCTCAGTTTTTAGGCCTTAAATTCTTATTTGCCTCTTTTTTGGGCTCAAGTGGTAGTAAAAATTGATGAAAGCAAAGAAACTAGACAAATCCACAGTCATGGTGGGCAGTTTTAGTACCTCTTTCTCAGTAACTGATGGAAAAAGTACACAAAAAATTTAATAAGCAGCATGATAGACAATCTTAATGTAATTGACATATATAGAATCGGGCACCCAACAACTACAGTATGTACCTTATTTTCAAGTGCACATAAAACATGTATCAAAATTGATTATATGCTTAGCAGTAAATCAAGTCTCAGTAAAACCACAGAGAATGAAAGTAATGCCAATTATGTTTTCTGGCCTCACTGAAACTTAGCTAGAAACCAATTAAAAAAGATAACTAGAAAAATCCCTAAATAATTGGAGGTTAAGCAATATACTTCTCATTGACCAATGGGTCAAAGAAAAAATTATCAGTGGAAGTAAGAAACTATGTTTACTGGAATGACAATTAAAATATGACATATTGGCATGTGTGATGCAGTTAAAGTATGCTTAGGGAATTTTTTTTTTTTTTTGAGAGAATGGTAGAGTGTAGGGTAGGAAGGCAAGGCAGAGGGAGAGAGAATCCTGAGTAGGCTCTACACCTGATGCAGAGCCCATGGCTGTGCTCAGTCTCATGACCTTGAGACCATGACCCTGAGAACATGACCTGAGCAGAAATCAAGAGTCAGTCACTTAACCAACTGAGCAACTCAAGCACTCCATGCTTAGAGAAAAATCTTTTGCATTAAGTGTATACATTAGAAAAAAGAGAGACCGAAAAATCAATCATCTCAATCCATCTTAATAAGTAGGACAATAATAGCAAGTTAAGCCCCAGGAATACAAAAGGAAGAATGTATAAAAGTTAAGAGCAGAAATGAATGATGTAGGGAAAAAATATCTGAAAGAGGATTGACAAAGCCTGGTTAAAAAAAAAAATGGTAAAATTCATAAACTCTTGGCAAGCCCAGTCACAAGGAAAGATGGCCCACTGTAGTACTATCAGAAATGAAAAAGAGTGGGGCGCCTGGGTGGCTCAGTGGGTTAAAGCCTCTGCCTTCGGCTCAGGTCATGATCCCAGAGTCCTGGGATCGAGCTCCGCATCGGGCTCTATGCTCTGCAGGGAGCCTGCTTCCTCCTCTCTCTCTGCCTGCCTCTCGGCCTAGTTGTGATTTCTGTCTGTCAAATAAATAAAATATTTAAAAAAAAAAAAAAAAGAAATGAAAAAGAGGATAAAACTACATATATTACAACATTCAAAAGATAATAGATGATCTCATGAAAAACCTTATGTGATTAAATTTGACGACTTAGTTAAAATTGATAAATTGTTAGGATAAAAACTTACCAAAAGTGACACAGAAGAAAAAAAAATCTGAGTAGTCCTAAAACTCTAAAAGAAATTGAATCCATAAAGAAAAACTTACCACAAAGAAAACTCTAAGCCCAAATGGCTTTATCAGAAAAGTTTTAAATTACTTTAAAAGAAAAAAAAAATTAAGGCTTCTCTTACATAAATTCTTCTAGGGAACAGAAGAAAACCTTTTTGACTCATTTTAAGATATGAAAACCTGACAGTTTCTTAACAAAAAAATAAAAATTACATTGTAATCCTTCTCAGGAACAGAAATGCAAAAATCCTAAACAAAATATCAGCAAAGTAAATTCAGTGATATATAAAAAGGATAATATAGGGTTGCCTGGGCATCTCAGTCAGTTTAAAATCTTTAAAAAATAAAAATCGAAAGGGTAATAGATCATGATTGATTTTATTAATATGGTACTGATTTTGCATTAAAAAAATCAATGTAATTCATGTCCTTAACAAAATAGAGAACAATTGTATAGTTATCTGATAGGCATAAAAATAATCTGATATCATAATATCAATTTATACTTTTAATAATAGTAGCTTTTGAGAAAACTAAGAATAGAAGAAAATATTTTTTTAAAGATTTTATTTATTTATTTGACAGAGAGAATCACAGGTAGGCAGAGAGGCAGGAAGAGAGAGAGAGAAGCAGGCTCCCCGCCAAGCAGAGAGCCCGATGTGGGGCTCGATCCCAGGACTCTGAGATCATGACCTGAGCTGAAAGTAGAGGCTTAACCCACTGGGGCAGCCACGCACCCCAGGAGAAAATATTTTTAACCAGACAAAGGTGCATACAAAAACCTATAGTAAACATTATACTTCAGAAATTGGGAACGAGACAAGTATGTTTGCTGTGACCATATCTGTTCAATATTGTACCTGAAGTTCTAAGTAGTGCAGTAAGGTGACACAATTTTTAAAAAGATTTTATTTATTTACTTGAGAGAAAGAGAGAGAGCACAAGTTGGGGGAGGGAGGGATAGAGGAAGAGGGAGAAGCAGGCTTCCCATTGAGCAGGGAGCCCAACACAGGGCTCAATCCAGGACCCTGAAATCATGACCTGAGCTGAAGGCAGAGGCTTAACCCACTGAGCCACCCAGGTGCTCCAAGGTAATATAATGTTTAAACAAAGGTATATGGATTGGAACTATCATTACAGATGACATAATTGTGTATATAGAAAACACAAAAGAATCTACATATAAACTATTGGCATTAAGAAATGAATTTAGCAAGATTTGGTAACTATGTAAAAATATATTGATTCCAAGAACAAAGAGTTAGAAAATTAATTTTAAAAATTATGTCATTTATAATAACATCAAAATGTATTAAATACCTAGTAATCTAATAAAAGATGTGTAAGACTTCACCAATGAAAACCACAAGACGTTGTTGATAGAAATTAATTAAAGCCTCAATAAGTGGAAGGATAGACTATGTTTATGGACAAAATAACTCAACTTAATAAAGATGTCAATTCTCTGCACATACATCTATAAATTCATTGTAGTCTCATTCAATATTCCAGCAACTGTTTAGGTAGAAATGACAAGCTTGACTCTAAAATTTATATGCAATTGCAAAGGGCCAAGAATAACCAATACAATTTTGAAAAAGAAGAAGGTTGGAGGGCTTACTTTAATGGATGTCAAGTCTTATTTTAAAGTGTAAGTAATTTAAAAAGCAGTGTATTAGTGCAAGGGTAATTCCTCCCCCCCCCCCCCCAGTTTGGAAAAAGCAAATGGAATAGAATACACTTCAGAAATAGACCTACATGCATATGGACACTTGATTTAGGACAGAGGTGGGACTCCAGAACAATAGGAAAAAGATGGCGTTTTGAATAAACAGTGCTGGGTCAATTATATATTCATTAAAAGAATAATTTTTTAACCCCTACTTCACATAGCAAATTGCAGATGGATTCTAAATTGAATGTGAAAAATAAAACAATCATCTTTCCAAAGATTACATTTAAGAGTGTTCCCATGATCTTGGGAAGACAAAAATATACAGAACACAGAAACATTAACCAGGAAATGAGGATTCGTAAATTGGACCACATTAACATGAGGATCTTTTTTTTTTTTTTTTTTTAAGATTTTATTTATTTGACAGAGAGAAATCACAAGTAGGCAGAGAGGCAGGCAGAGAGAGGGAGGTGGGGAGGCAGGCTTCCTGCTGAGCAGACAGCCCCATGCGGGGCTCCATCCCAGGACCCTGAGATCATGACCCGAGCTGAAGGCAGGGGCCTAACCCACTGAGCCACCCAGGCACCCCTACATGAGGATCTTTTTTGTTTTTGTTTTTTCACTTATAGGATCAGGCTTTAATGAATTTGCACACAAAGCAAGGCTTCCATGTGTGTGTAAACTCATCTGCATTTCACAGTTGCTTTTTGCTTCTTCCATCCTTAATCCTTTTGGACAGAAATGAGAATGTTTGACTCTCCTAATCAAGAATATTAGGATCTTCTTTTCATCAAAAGATACCATTAACAGCTATAAAGGCAAGTCTCAGAGTGGGAGAAGATATTTGCCCTGTATGTAGCAAACAGATCATTTGCAGGCTATAAAAAGATGTATCAGTAGGAAGAAGACAATCTAGTTTAAAAAATGGGCAAATGAGAATTCAAATGAGAATATTCAATCTCCATTAAACACATGAAAAGCTGCTCAGGTATTTTAGTGGTCAGAGATGTTTAAATTAAAAACCACAATGAAATACTTCCACACTTGCCAGAATGACTAATAACTAAAAAGATTGACAATACAATGTTAAGGATGTACAATATAATATACAATGTTCAATACAATGTACAACGTACAATACAATGACAATATGATGTTAAGGATGTAGAACCACTGGAACTCTCATATACTCCTGGTGGGAGTCCGAATTGATACGACCACTTTGGAAAAGCTTGGCAACTTTCAATAAGGTTAAATTTACATATACTCTAGACATAATGATTCTTTCTTAGATATATACCCAACAAATGCATACATATGGTCACCTAGGGGCATGCAAGAGGATGCTCATTGCTGCATTACTTGTAATAGCCCAAGGCTGGAAACACTCCCAGGGTCTTTGAGTAGTAGAAGAGCTACTTATATGTATCATGATATATATACACTTGGTTGAATACACAGGTAAAAGTTGAGTCACCTACAACTGTATTCTTCAACATGGACGAGTTTCACAAACATGTATGCTGAGCATTGCAAGTACATAAAATTCAAAAACATGCAAATCTACATTATGGTGTTAGAATAAACATTTGTCTCCCATGCGTGAGGTACCCTGGCTATAAAACTAGTAAACAATGGGGTATAGACATGAGAACAGTGTTTGTCTTTGGGAAGGAAAGAAGGTAGTGTCTACAGGGGGAAGCTTCTGGGTTTCTTTTTTTTTATTTTAATAAGGCCTTCCAGGTCAATTTTTAAAAATTTATTTTTATTAATTATTATTATTTTTATTTTTATTAACACACAATGTTTTATTAGCCCCAGGGGTACAGGTCTGTGAATCGTAAGTCTTACACACTTCACAGCACTCACCATAGCACATACCCTCCCCAATGTCCATAACCCAGGGACCCTCTCCTTCCCCCTCCATCCCAGCAACCTCAGTTTGTTTCCTGAGATTAAGAGTCTCTTGTGGTTTGTCTCTCTCTCTAGTTTCATCTTCATTTTTTCCCTCCCTTCCCCTATGATCCTCTGTCTTGTTTCTCAAATTCCTCATATCAGAGAGATCATATTGTAATGGTCTTTCTCTGATTGACTCATTTTGCTCAGCATAATACCCTCTAGTTCCATCCATGTCATTGCAAATGGCAGGATTTGGGTTTTTTGATGGCTGCATAGTATTCCAGTATATATATATATATATATATATATATATATATATACACATACATACATACACATACACACACACACACACACACACACACCCCACATCTGATTTATCCATTCACATCTTTCTGATGATGTTCTGTTTTTTTGATTGAATTGTGACTGGGATGTCATTACTTTGGAATAATTTATTGAATTTACTGATTGTGTATTTTCCTCCATGTACATCGACAAGTCCAACTTTGTTCTGCACCCTGTGTATGTATGTAAGGTTGTGTCGAGCACTGGTTCTCTCTTCCTTTCTCCCCTTGTCAGCATCACGCAGATGGAGGGAGTCCCTTCTTACTACGTGGCTCAAGGGAGAGCCCAGTACATGAGTGCAGCCAGACTCTGCAAGTCCCTCCTGAGAGTGGAAAGTGGAGCCCCGCCAGACTTCGGCCAGGGGCTCAATCACTTTGATTGGCAGAGTGCACTTTAGCCCTACCTAGGCACGACAGTTTTCTCTGCACGTTTAAATTTCCAAAGAATTGCACGGATGAAGGCCCGGAGGCTCCTGCTCCAAAGCTTGAGAGTTCAGGTGTCTGAGTCTGCCCTCTGGAAGTGGCAGTTGGTAGGAAGCGAGAAGGAGGGCTTGCTGAGACCCCAGGATGCTTAAGTGGTTGGGAGGCAGGGCCAAGCCTGAACTTGCAGAGAATCACACTCTGGTTCCACCCTGGCCATATTATTTTCTCAGCTACAAAGCTATGAGAATGGTAATACACACAGTAATAATCAAGGAGGACTTGTTTGCATAATTAAATGGTTAATGACATCATTGCGTATGGCAGTCTTGCCTCAATCTGGATGGAAGTTTCAGTTATAAGGTTAAAGGAGTAAAAACATTTTGATTTGCAGAGGTGGTGAAATTGGGAGCAAATTTTTCTTTTAACATTGTTATAATTCTTTTGTTTATGTAACTGATAGTAATAATAAAAACAAACCAAAGTACTTTTCCCCGAAGAATAAAAGATTTATTTTCATTGTGTGTATATTCGTTTGGACAAAAGAAAAAAATACTGAATCAGCATTTTAGACAAATTATGTGGAGATATTTCTCAACCAATCTGAAAATTTAACCAGGGAATTCAGTCAAATTTAAGTGGGGAATTTGGTCAAATGTGTGACACTTGATTATTTTCATGTGGCAGAAACAGAAAAAATAACCTTCCATTTATAAACATGACACGGAATTTAGATGAAGTTTTAGAACGCTTCATTTTGACAAGCTTAAATGTAAGAAGCTGACATTTACTGCTGAAATATTTCTTTAAATTTATTTAACATACAGCCTCCAGTTATTGGGAAGTTTTTTTTTTTTTTAAGATTTTATTTATTATTTATTTGACAGACAGAGATCACAAATAGGCAGAGAGGCAGGCAGAGAGAGAGAGGAAGGGAAGCAGGCTTGCTGCCGAGCAGAGAGCCCGATGCGGGACTCAATTCCAGGACCCTGGGATCAATGACCTGAGCCAAAGGCAGAGGCTTTAACCCACTGAGCCACCCAGGGATCCCTTTTGGGAAACTTTTTGTTGTTATAACAAAGGGTGGCTTCTGACTTGATGGGAGAATGCTTTAACCCCAGTCTGGTCTAAATATGGCCACTCAACAAACCAGGATGATTTGGGTTTGCTTCTTTGTGATGGAATATACTCCCATCCAAGTATGTTAACACCCTTATTTATTTCCCATAGACTAATATTTATTGAGCTGTGCTATGGGCAAGGCACTGCAGACCATGGTCTATGTATTGGCAGTTGCCAGCTAAGCCCATTGTTGCTTGGGGTCAAGAACTCATTTTCTTACAATGATAATAATATATGCAGCAGTGCTTTCCCGGGACAGTCTGAAAAAGGCCATTTAACTCAGTATATAGCTGAGACACATTGCTGCACATAGGAGCTTGCTTCCTGGTTACTGGGAGGAGGAAGCCCTTAGAGGAGGCAAGTGGGGAAGACAAAGAAGAGGAGGAAGTGTGAAAGGGAGGACGGATAAAGGAGAAGATGGGGGAGGAAGAGGGGAAAGGAGAACTAGGAGACGAAAACCAGCAAGGATGTGAAGGAGGAAGAAGCAGCCTGTGGGGGTGCCTGGGCGGCTCAGTGGGTTAAGCCTCTCCCTTCGGCTCAGGTCATGATCCCAGGGTCCTGGGATCAAGCCCTGCATTGGGCTCTCTGCTCAGCAGGGAGCCTGCTTCCTCCTCTCTCTCTGCCTGCCTCTCTGTCTACTTGTAATCTCTGTCAATAAAAAAAAAAAAAAAAAAGCGTCCTGTGTTTTCTTTTGATCTGCAGGACCGCACTCCCGGACATTTCCTTGCCAGCTTCTCCTCTATTTCTCTGCCCCTTCCATTTCCTGATGCCCACATCCCGGAATCCCCAGTGCTCCCAAGTTGCTCTCAGATCCCCAAGGAGGCACCAGAGCCAAGTTTGCTCACCCCCAGGTTGTGCTTTATGCCCCAGAGTTAAGAGTTTCCTTTCATTTTTGAAAGATCTTGAATTCACTGTTAATGGCACTTAGGTGTTAAAAGGAAAGCCACCTGATCAAACTATCTCTAAGATGTGAATGATAAATAATTTTGTGTCCATAGGAGTTGTTTGAATTGTTGAAGTAGAACAGAGGCATCTGTAATTGGTAGAACTGTAAGCACCAAAGCAAAGTGGGGGGGGATCTGGGTGGTGGAGTCAGTTGGACATCCCGCTCTTGATTTCTGCTCAGGTCATGATCTCAGGGTCGTGAATGAGCCCCTTGTGGAGCTATGCACTGGGCATGGAGCCTGCTTGGGGTTCTCTCTCTCTCCCCTTCTGCCCCCTCCTCTGTACGCTCTCTTAAAAAAAAAAAAAAAAGGTTAGTGGGACATTCTGACCTGTTGGAATGAGGGGTTGAGATCTTCGGTCAGGGTAAAACACTACAGGCAAGCCAGTCCTGCCTGTGACACTGTGACGCTACTTGGTCAGTTCTTACAATCTGCCATGGTCAGTGAGGCTGGCCTCACTGTTCCGTTTATCTTTTTCCCATTTCTGAACCATAGACTCTCTCAAAAGCTTTACAGCAGAAGTAGGCACCTGTTGTATACATTTTTTTGATGTTGTTGTTAAGTTGGCTCTTGGTGCATTGGTAATGACCTGCATAGATGCTCTAAGTTATTGGCCCCAAACTGAAGGTGAGAAACTGAGGCACTTAGGGTCTAAAACTGTGTCCTTTATAACCCAAGGAGCACACGAACATGACTTTTGTAGTATGGGCCTGCACTGTCCAGTACGACAGCTACTCACCACGTACGGTGACTGAGTGCCCGAAGGGGGTCTAGGGCCATCAAAGAACTGAATTTTAGGTTTTACAAACTCAATTTAAGTTTAAAAACTGATATGTAATTTAGTTGTTGGAAAACTTTTAAGTATGCTTGGAACAATGTGGGTATATGAATCTACTTTGTAAATTGTTATGTTTTATAAAATCTGAATATAGATTGATTCTTTCCAATGAATATTTATTGTTAGAAGGCCAGGCACTGTGTGCACCAGCCGAGGACGACTCTGAAAGGCCCTTCCAGCTGCTGAGTTTCCCTGTGGGGTCACTGAAGCCTTTACGGATACTGTATCACAGTCCACATGTTCCTTTGCCCTAATCCTGCATTTTTCTCTTCCCTTCCAGAAGTGTCCATTCTAAGAGTTTTCCTAACTAACCTTCTGCCCATCAATACCCATCTCAGAATCTGCTTCCTGGGCACTCAACCTTTTATAATGTATTTATTTTTAAATAGTGTAATAAACACTGGGGAGCCTCTGGGACTTCCAACATCTGGGGCCATAAATACCCACCTTTTCAGGTCAGCCAGTCAGCAACCTCATGGGGGCTCACTATGTGAGTAACTCAACTCAAGGCTGTCCGTAGTCATGAGGGAAAGAATGGCCAGAGGAACTCCAAGGTCTTTGTCTGAGTCTCTACAAATATATTTACCTCCATCAAGTTGGATCTTTTCCCTAGGGCTCAGGGCCCGGACCCGAGACTGAAAGATGATAGAAGTTACTGTCCAGGTTCTCTGTGGCTGCAGGAGGGAGGGAAAGGTGTTTATCAAGTGTTGAGAGCTGAGCAGTAGAGGGACAGCTCAGTGCTCTCGTGTCTGACAGAAGTAGGCTGGAGCTGCAGCTTCACTTAGGGTCGCTTGAAGGACATTAGGGGAGAGAAATCCTCCTCGTGGGCAGAATTCTGAATAGTACAACTCGTCCATTTGCAAGGAAGAAGAGCGGCCCAAGGAAAGAACGTACACTGCTCTACAGCTAATACACAGCTGTTTGGCCCCTGGTTTGGTTCCAAAAGGACCAACACAGGAAAGCAGGAGGGCAGAGGGTTTGGTGAAGAGTTATATGCGTTGGCCTTCTCCTCATGAAATTTGGGTTTTTTTCTCCCTACAATGTACCCTCCTATCCCTAGCAGCTGAGAAAGAGTGAGGCTCACATGGCCTTGTGATCAGTTGTAGCAATGGAGACTGGAATATTGACCCAAACTTCATATATGGGCATGTGTTAATTTACTTACTTACTTATTTAAATAAATTATTTTTCCCCACCTCTCTTTGTCTCGCTGTTCTATACCAGGTGTGTTAGTCCAAAAGTTGTACAGATTGTTAGGGATTGTGATAGAGCTAGAAGAAAGATGGCCCTCACATAGCAAGTCTGGAGTCATGAGCAGATGCACCAACTCATGAGGCTTTGCTTTTCTGAAGGGAGTGAATGTGGAGATAACTGCATGTGGTAGGCACCAACATTTTTAATATACATTTTGGAGTTTTAAGTACGGAGGGAGGCATACACAAAGACGGTGAAGTAGGAGGGGTGAGCTCTGGCGCACATTTACTGTTTGGGTGTCGTTAACTGCTCGGCATCTGAACCTCTTCTGAAGCTCGAGGAGCCTACCTTGTGTGAGTCTCGGTGGGTGCAGGGTCCCAAGCTCCTTGCAGGAGGCCAGGTAGTTGTTCTCTCTGACTTCTAAACACCAGGATACTGACATATGGCCAAGCTTTGCCCCTTGGATGCTCCCCTCGGGGACTTTGAATCTGGAGTGAATGGTGCAAAAATTCATTTTGCTGGCGGGGGGAGTGTTCAGAGTTCAGTAGTAGTGGTGGTGACCTTGGACTTGGTATGCAGGAACCAGCAAGGGTGGCAGCTCTACAGGAACCAGGCTGTTTCTGCAGCAGCACCTTGACCCTATGCGTGTTTTTCGGCCTCTCTTGGTTTCTGCCTATTCTCTGAGCCTCTTTCCACAGCTCTTCTGTCAATAGACAGTTGCTCTACATTCCTCCAGCGCGTTTCTCTTCTGTGTAAGTTAGCATATCGATCGTTGTGTTGTTTCTCTTGTAGCCAAGAACCTCTTCGCTTTTTCTCTGGATGCATTTAGGATTTTAGGCTCATCCTTTGTGCTGCAAAATGTCACAGCGATGTGATTGAACAGAGGACTTTTTAAAAAGGCTTGTTCTGGACATTAAAGGAGACCTTTCAACGTGAACGAGTGTATCCTTGTTCAGCTTTAGGAGATTGTCTTCTGGTTATTCCACTGATTATCTCCATCCTTACATGACCTCTCTTTCCTCTTTCCCGGAATCCTATTAGTTGGATCTCTCCTATGTACCTTCTTTCTCTCTCTCTCTCTCCTTCTCTCTTTTTCCTCTTTAGCTTTATGTTTAACATCCTGGGATATTTTCAAGAATTTAATCTTTCAATTCTTACTAACTTTAAAGAATTTTAGCAGTCATATTCATGTTTCTGAAAATTCTTCTCTGACAGTCTCTTTTCTACATTTATATTTGATGGATTCAGCATCTTCTCATTTGTCTCTGGAAATATTAGTTTTTTCCACTTCAACTCTCTTCTTTATTTTTCCTCCAGGATCCTTTCATCTTTTGTTTGTCTTGGTCTTTCTATTTTACATTATGGGCTTTTCG
Organism: Martes martes; assembly: GCF_963455335.1. Taxonomy (NCBI): domain Eukaryota; kingdom Metazoa; phylum Chordata; class Mammalia; order Carnivora; family Mustelidae; genus Martes; species Martes martes. Next base: position 68,617,892 of record NC_137892.1, on the reverse strand, counting down.
CACCAGTGTGGTGATGACGGCTGCTTAAGAATGAGACAGTGGCCCTGGGTTCGTGGTGGAGACTCATTGACTGTGATGGGCTCTCCTTTAGTCAGCGAGAAGGCAGGTACTTGCTCCTCTGAAGGGTCCCTAAATGTCAGAACGAGAGGGTTTACTGCACACACGGTAATCCCACACTTGGTGCCCTACTTCTTCCCAGAACGCTCATTCACATTCCTTGTAGAGACAAAATTTCAGCTCTAATTTTAGGCATCTTTTCTTCTGGGGTTTTATGTAGATGCCTGGCTACCATATGTTTTGTAAGCAGGGACGGTGGAGAGACATGTCAGGGTGTTAGTCTGTATGCAGACTTTCAATCAGTTTCTACCCTCATTTCTCACTCCCGCCCTCCATTCTCTGTATCTTCTCGGCAGCCTCTGTGCTCAGCCTACTTAATGCTCCTCCATGCTTTACAAGTTACAGAAACATTTTTGAAATCTTAAATCTTCCAATGGATCTCTCTTAGCTTCTTTGTTGAGAGAGGATATAAACCTATTGGTTGAGCCTGTCAACTTTGAGCTAGAAGCTCTGTGTCCTTCGGGATTGACTAATTGATCGATTGATTGATTTTATGTATTTTAGTATTTATTTGACATTTATTTAGTATTTATTTTATTCTTTATTTGACTGAGAGACAGAGAGCGTACACACAAGTGCACAAGTAGGGGGAGCAGCAGGCAGAGGGAGATGCGGAGATCAATCCCAGGACCCCACAGGTCATGACCTGAGCCGAAGGTAGATGCTTCACTGACTGAGCCACCCAGTCACTCTGGTCCTTTGGGGTTTTTTTTCTATTTTTTTTTTTAAGATTTTATTTATTTATTTGACAGAGAGAGAGACACACACACACACACACAGTGAGAAAGGGAACACAAGCAGGGGGAGTGGGATAGGGAGAAGCAAGCTTCCTGCTGAGCAGGGAGCTCCATGCAGGGCTTGATCCCAGGACCCTGGGACCATGACCTGAGCTGAAGGCAGATGCTTAATGACTGAGCCGCCCAGGTGCCCCTCCTTTGGGTTTTAAATGTATCTTTTTTTTTTTTTTTTTAAGATTTTATTTATTTATTTGACAGACAGAGATCACAAGCAGGCAGAGAGGCAGGCAGAGAGAGAGGGAGAAGCAGGCTCCATGCTGAGCAGAGAGCCTGATGCGGGGCTCGATCCCAGGACTCTGGGATCATGACCTGAGCCGAAGGCAGAGGCTTTAACCCACTGAGCCACCCAGGCGCCCCTTAAATGTATCTTTAATGTGCTCAAAGTTTAGGGTCGGCCATGATACAGGGCAGTGTATCAGTGGACTGCCCCAGGGTTTATAGTGCCCTGTCTCATTTGATCCTCACACCTCTGGGATCCCTGGAGAGGCTAGAGTTAATGGAACTGGAGAAGTCGTCTGGAAGGCTTCACTAGGTAAGGAGCCCTTGGTCAGAAGGACAAGAGAGCACCTCTACTCCTGGTGAGAAAGCTGATGGAGAAGGATTCCAGGCTGGGCTAAGCCTCAGATTAGGGCTCAGAATTGGAAACAGGTGGGTAGCATTGTAGGCACAGCTGTGTCTGCTCAGTTGTTGTCAAGTCTAAGTCAGTAGGAGGAGGAGATGAGTGAGACGCGGAGAGGGAAGCCAATGGTGGAGCTTAAAGAGTCTAGAAAGCGATGTGGGCCATCCGTTCTCTAAGAAATTGGAGCCGAAGTCCTGCTGATGAGGCTAAGTTTGGAGCCAGAAAATAACACCGTCAGCAGTGTCACCGGCACGCACAAAGGACAGCGATAGATTGCACAGTTCCCCTCTCACATTTCCAGGCTAATGGAAGCGATAGGAGCATGGCTGAACGAAAGCCCCAGCTTGCCCATTAGTTTCAGCTTCCTTCCCCAAAGGCTTTCCACTGGAACTTGCAAAATGTGCATTTCTCCTCTGTCCTTCCCTCCTTCCCTTCCCAGCCTGCAGGGAGAAACTAATGGGACTGAAGAGGCAAGTCCCCGGAGGCGGTGCGGGAGACCAGGCTGGACCCCAGGCTGTGGGGCACCATGCCCAGTCTGATTTCTAGATGGGGGCAAAGTCGGGGCGCTGGCCTTGGGTCTCCTGTTTGCAAGGTCCCTTAGGGCTGTGGGGTCCGTGCCCTCCCTCTCAGCTCTTCTCCAGTGCAGGGGACTCCCAGGACAGCTGGCCCACGCTGGGCTGCGGTCTTCCTGAGTGGCGCTTGCCTGTGTGGCCCCTGGGAGAGCCCCTCAAAGGCAACCGTGGGCTTTCCCCTGCTCCATAAGGTTTGCACCCTTTTATCTCTTTTAAGAAAATTTTCTGGAACAAGCGCTTTTTTTCCCCTCCCTCTTTGCTAAGCATGTTTGTAATAGCCTGGTCTGCCCATGAGTTTGTAGCTTTACCAGTGTTCAGTGTCTGTCTGTCTCCGTTTCTCTGTTTCTCTCTGCCTCTCCACCATACATACATTGGCTGACTGTTCAGAGCTCTTAACAGTTCTCTGGCTTCAGGAAAGCAGGCCCCGTCACACTCATTCTGTACCCAGTAACAAGGCATGACGCTTACTCCCCGCCAGAAGGCACACAAAAGCCTCCTGGTCCCCTAAACAGAAACCCCCCATCACTGCTTTTCGTCTGACCGGAGGGGGCCGTTTCTACCCAGAGGCACCCCTTCCTTCAGGGCGAGCCCCAAAGCAGACAGATAATCATTCATTTATGAAAATGAAAGATTCATGAGGGACTCCTGCGCAGCCAGCAGAGTTGAGGCAGGTTCTGATCTTTAATTTAATTAAGCTGTGTTTATTTAATCAGCTCAGAGATATGTGTCCTCAGGCAGGAATGTGCTGCCTGCTTCTCAACTGTGTTTTTGTTTGTGGGAGGAGGAGGGCTGTGACCGGCCCTGCATTTTGGATTTGGGGCCCGGACGCAGGCTGGCTGGTGGTCTAGGTTCAGGCTAGGTGCTGTCGGGGGACTGCATTCAGCAGCTGTGTGCACACGAATGTGCGCATATGCACATGGGCGTGAAGAACCCCTCTTGCGCAGTGTTCCAGGATCTGGTTCTGCATCATATGTTTGAGGAACCAGGCCAGCCAGTGGTCCGTGTTCTCAGCCATGCCAGGAGGAAAGCATTAGAAAAGAAGACTGCCCTGTGGCTCAAAGTACACTCCACAGATCTCTTCTTGGGTGCTGGGTAGGCATGCTGATTCCCAGGGGCTGAGACTGGCTGAATCACACTGAAGTTTAAGAGCAATTGTGTTGGCAAGTGTTCACATCCTCAGGAGTATTAACATTTTAAGGAGGGAGGCGGGGTGGACAGAGGGCAATGAAGGAAGCCATTTGGAAGGAATCATTACAGTGGACTTCGGGCACAGGGGGAGGGCATTTGGGAACAGAAGTGTTTCTCGAGCCTCCTAAATCACCCCATCGGAGGACTGTGGCTGTCTTCTACGTATAAGGGGGAGATGTGAGGGTGCCAGCTGGGGTGTGGTGGGTCTAAACCAAGATGGTGGGAATGGATGTCTGAGCTGATGGTACAAGTCCCAGTCCGGGTCCAAAGGCCTGAACAGGGAGTTCTAGAGTCCGAGGGCAGGCAGAAGATCAGTGTCTCAGCTCAGGCAGAGAGCAAATTTGCCCTCCCTCCACCTTTTTGTTCTTTTCAGACCCTCAGTGGATAATCTGTCTGTCTGTCTATCTGTCTGTCTCTTTAAATGTATCTCCTTTTGGTTCTATTTCTCTGAGAACCGTGACTGGTACAGTGACCCCACCTAACTCCTCCTGTTCGAGATGGACACTAGCAGTAGAAGAAGTCACATAGGATTCCTTCATTGACCAAGAAGGTGTGTACATCTTCTTTATGCCTTATTTTGCTTACTGATAGAAAAGAGTAGCAGAGGGAGAGCTGGAATGTCATGAGTGAGGGGAAGCATGAATATAAGAGAAGGACAAAAAGGGAGAGGATGGCGGGAGGACAGCTGTCAAGTGTAGCTGGGGAGACAGCTTTGTCAGACAGGGAGAAAAGCGGCATTTTTCCCACCACGTATTCTTTGCTGGTGGCAAATTTCCTTTCACAGTGCTTCAAACTAGAGACGAGAAGGGGAATTTGGTGTCCGCTTTCCCCAAGCTCAGAGTCCTCTCCTTTCCTCCCATTCATTTTCCTTATCTGTTTTCTCAGGGTAAAACTACCAGGCTTGCGCTCCTCCCAAGGTTGTCTTGAGGATGAGAGGAAAGCTGTGGTGTGACCTGTTGAGCTCTGGGAGAGGGAGGCCCAATATGCCATACTCAGGGAAACCTCACTATCATTATCGAGACTGTTAGCGTAGCAGTCCTGTTTTATCAATTTCCAGGCCTCGACGAAAGATCTTAGTTATGATTTTGAAAAGTCTTTCTTTTCCAAACATACTAATTAACTGCAGGGTTTTTTGTTTTTTGTTTTTTGTTTCCCTGGCAAAGCAGGTTGCTTAAATATTTTTAGGAGATTTCCCCTTTGTCAAAGATCCCTGGGGCTTGGTGTGGAGTGGTATGAGTTGTACCCAGTGGAACATTTAGACTATTTGTTGGGTGAAAATTTTGCTCTTTACCCTCCTTTAGGAGATATATGTGGTTACAATTTTACCTAATAGCATTTTCTGATTTTCTTTTCATGCCAACCTGGACATAGCCCATTTAAAAAATTGTGGCAGCTGAGCAAACTCTGTTTCTTTGTGTGTGCCATATGCTTTTCCTAGCTAGCTTTCAGAACTTGGCTTAGCACAGGGCTTGGAGCCATTTTGCAGGGTTAGTCTTTCCATTCCTGGGGGATGAGGAGTCAAGAGATGGATGTGGACAGACAACTTCTTTAACCCCAGTCACATCTGGGTCTCTCTCATCTACCTGTTCATTGGTATCTGCCCACCTTTCCACTCATCCTTCCACTGAACATCTCTGTCTACTGACTTTCATGGTGGTACTTGGCATTGCAAAGTCAAAGATGAGAAAGACAGGGCACGTTCTTAAGGACGTTCAAGTCTAATAGGGGAGATAACACATGCAGTATTACAGAGCAGTGTGCTAGCTTTTGTGAGAAATAATGTATGGAAAGGACGGGCACCCAAAGGACCTGTAACCCAAGATTCAAGATTGAGGGAAGTCTTCCTAGAAGGGATTGCACCTGAACTACATCTTGAATGATAAAAGGAGTAAAGGAGGACTTTCCAAGTAGCAGGACCAGCAAGTACAAAGGTGTACACTGGGGTGGAGAACTTGGCGTGGAACCAGGACTACACTGATTTTAATATAATTAGAGCATCGATAGGAGTGGGGAAGTGCCTGATGATGCTAGAAAGGTCATCGCCAGGCTATAGGCCATGATAATGAGTTTGATAAGGAGGAATCCAATAAAACAATTTCAAGCAGGGGAGTGATGAGCAGATTGGAAATTTCTGGAAAGCTCCTCCAGCTCAAGGTGGAGGATGGACTGAAGGAGGCAAGACCCACTGAGGAAAATGAGACTAGCAGCGAGCTCTTGAGGTGATGGTAGTGAGGCCCTTCAAGTAGGTAGTGGCCATGGGAGACCGAAGGAGGCAATTAAAGACATTACTAAGGAGTAGAGTCAACAGGTTTTGCTGCCAACTGGGGCTGAGGGAGAAGGAGGAGGTTTCAGTGTCGGGATGAAAGGGATGCCGTTCATTCTTGCGCACTTAACACAGGCAGGGGGACAGCTTTGTGGGAGGGAGCATCGAAGGCAGGTTTCAACAATGTGAGGAGAGAGCCACTGTCTAAATCTTGGGTGCAAGCTCCGGGCAGGAGATGGAGTGTGAGTGTGGGGCTGGGCTGGAACCCCAGGGAAGACCATCTTTACTGAAGAGCCCTAGAGGAGTAATTGCAAAGGAGCTGTGGAGAAGGAGGAGGAAAGCTGGAGTCCCAGCAGCCGAGGCAGTGACATTTCAAGGAGTCACATGTTACTGAAGGGACAAGTCACAGGGGCCTGGGTTTGATGGCAGCACTAAGGAGTGGTTTGCAGAGAGCGTTTTTTGGTGGGGGGTGGAGCCAGGACCAGAAAGGACTGAAGAATGAAGGGCATGTGAAGAAGCTGATGGAGACAGAGGAGGTTATTCTTGAAAATTTTATCTGTGAAAAAGAATCAAGTGTTGGTAAGGATGGGGAGAAAAAGGAGACTTGGTGCACTTCTGGTTGGAATGTAAATTGGTGCAGCCGTTATGGAAAATAGTGTGGAGGGTCCTCAAAAATTAAAAATAGAAATACTATATGATGCAATAATTCTACTCCTGGGTATTTACCCAGGGGAAATGAAAATGCTAGCTTGAAAAGATATTTGCACTGCTATGTTTATTGCAGCATTATTTCTTTTTTCTTTCTTTTTATTTTTAGTTTTTAAAGATTTTATTTTTTTATTTATTTAACAGAGAGAGAGAGAGAGAGAGAGAGAGATAGATCACAAGTAGGCAGAGAGACAGGCAGAGAGAGAGGGGAAGCAGACTTCCCACTGAATAGGGAGCCCGATGTGGGGCTCGATCCCAGGACCCTGAGACCATGACCTGAGCTGAAGGCAGAGGTTTAACCCACTGAACCACTCAGGCGTCCCTGCAGCATTATTTCTAAGAGCCAAGATATGGAAGAAACCCAAGTGTCTGACAACAAATGAAAGGAAAATTGTGGTGTATATACACAAAGGAATATTATACAGCCATAAAAAGGAAGAGCGTGCCATTTGAGACAACATGGATAGACCCAGAGGGTATTATGCTAAGTGAAATAAGTCAGACTGACAAACACAAATACCATATGATTCCACTCATAAGTGGAATATAAAAATGAATAAATAAAAAGCAGAATGAGAACTATAAATACAGAGAACAAACTGATGGTTGCCAGAGAGGTGGAAGGCAGGGAGTTGGGCAAAGCAGGTGAAGAGGAGAAGGAGATGTTCTCCAGTTATGGAATGACTAAGTCACAGGGATAAAAAGCAGAACATAAGGAATATGGTCACTGATATTGTAATAGTGATGTAATGAGACAGATGGTAGCTATTCTTGTGGTCAGCATAGCATCAAGTATAAACTATCAGTTCACTAAGTTGTATACTTGAGACTAATGTATCATTGTGCGTCAACTGTACCCAAGTTAAAAGAAAGGTATGCTAATTGCTAAAAGATGAATAAGTTCTGGGGATGGAATGCATAGCACAGTACCATAGTTAACAATACTGTATTCCAGACTACTTGAAAGTTGCTAGGAGAGTAGATCTTAAATGTTCTTGCTACCAAAAAAAAGTCATTATGTCAGGTGATACTAACCTTACTGTTGTTAAATAATTTTGCAACATATACATGTATCAAATAATTACCTTGTATTCCTTACACAATAATATATGTCAACTGTATGTCAATAAAGCTAGAAAAAAATTTGGCTGTGGAGAGAGAGAGAGAGAGAGGTGACTAGGGAGAAGACGGAGAGGGTAAGTGAGTCCAGGGGCTGGAAGTGAGATAATTCAGATTTAATTAATTCATCCCCCTAATTATTGGGCATCACTTATGTAACAGATACTACGCTAGGCATCATGCAAGTACAAATAATTGTAAGGCATCCTTTCCAATGTGGACAGGGTATTTGGTGATGCCTCAGAAGTGCAGAGCTGAGGGAGTTATTCTCCCTTTGTTAAGAAATGATGCAGGTGCACTTTGGAGTTCAAGTGGATCTGGGTTCAAATCTTGGCTCTGTTCCTTCTGGGCTGTGTGACCTTGGGCTAGTTGTTTAATCTCTCTAAGCCTCAGTTTTCTCATCTGTAAAATAGAAATACTATCAACTGTGCAGATTCCTTGAGAGGACTGGGAACAAAGTCTTTAATTCCTCATGGGTTCCAGTTTTGTCTGTATCACTTGGTATCGTATCCTCAGCACCAAGCTTAGCATCATGCCTGGTGTGTAGCAGGAAGTCAGCAGATATTTGCTGAATGCACAAATGACCGAAGGTATGTAAAAATTCTGGCATAGTGGGAATCTTCTCAGATTGGTGGCCATTCTTTTGCACTGCTTGGGGGCCAGTGCAGATCTCTTCCTACAGCTGCGAGGATGTGATCATGAGTTAACAGGCAAAATGCTCAAGGCTCTGGTTGGCAGTAAGCCATAGGGTGGATGTCCTGTCCTGACACTCTAGACAAGTGTGAATGGCTAAGTGTGGGACGGGAGTCGGGGAGGGGGCATGGAGACCAGCTGAGACCTGGCCAGAGGCAGGCCACAGACAGTCTTATCCAGGGAGCAGGGAGGTGAAGAGAAGGAATGAGCTGACCTACAGGTGGCTGTGGGTCAGGGGGACAGGCTCTCCCACTTATCTGAGTGGTCCCTGGCTCTGTCCTGTGTGTCCATGGGTGCCGGGGGTCTCTGGCTCCCCTTCCTTGCCCACAGCTTGGAGTCACGTGCCAGCCGCCTAGACAAAAGCTAGAAGCTGAGGCAGTTCACCTCTTCATGAGTTCTTGCCTGGATACACATAAATTCTCATAGATTCTTTCTTTTTGGAAAACTAGTACCTATTTGCTATTAGAAAAAAATCATGCGCAGGATACCTGGGTGGCTCAGTCTATTAAGCGTTTGCCTTTGGCTTGGATCATGATCCCAGGGTCCTGGGATCGAGTCCCACACTGGGCTCCCTGCTCTGCAGGGAGTCTGCTTCTCCCTCCGCCAGCTGGTCCCCCTGCTCGTGCTCTCTCTTAAAGAAATAAAATCTTTAGAAAAAAATCACTCAGGAATAATTACTAGAACCATTTCAATGTGGTTTTAGGGTCTATTTTTTCCTGCCTAATTTTTAATATGCACCCTATCTAGTTTCCTTTTGTTCTTGGACTTAGTGGACAGCCAGAGCCACTCTTCCTGGGAGAATGCAGCTCTGTGACTGGCAGAACCAGTGAGCGAGGTCCAGGGGCCGGCCACAGACAAGCCAGAGACTCGCTAGTGGGTATTTACCACCTTGCAGAATGCTCCAGAGAAGAACTTGAGACCGTCATCTCCTGGAACAGGCTCCCCAGAGCTTCCTAGCTCAGGATGTGTATAATGAGTGCGGGCAGCCTGGGCCAAGGTCCCAAGGGCAGCCTCATCTTTCCACGGCTCTGTGGAGAGCCAGGCATGGTGGGGAGGGTAGGCTAACTTGCTGTCTCCTCTGCTTGGGCTCGCCCTGGCTGCCAGGGCGACAGGAGGCTGCTCTGCACCAGGGCCAGATGGAGTGCTCACACGCTGTCTGCCTGGGGGGCTGTGGGAGAGCTAGTGGCCACTTGTCTGTCCCCTGGTCTAGGGCAGAAACTGAGGTCTTGCTGCAGGTCCACAGGTGGCCTGTGAGGGAGCAGAGAGAAGGACCTCGACTCTTGATCCCGTGCTCTTCCCTCTGATTGATTCTGATCTGTCGGTTGTACAGCTTCAAGGCACGTCAGCTCTCTTGGTCCTGAGTGTTCCTGTCTGGAAACGAGGCTGATACTGCCTGCTTCATCCTGAGTCAAAGAAATGTTCTCAACGCAATATATGAAAAAATATAAGATTGGGAGCCAGCAGACCTTGGTTTTAGACCTAACTCTGCAGGATCTTGGGCGAATCGCTGTCCCTGTTTGAGCCTCAGTTTACTCTCTGTAACATGAGGAGATGATAGCGATAGTAACAAGAAAGCTAGACTCCTTGAACTCTCACTAGGAGCCTGGAAGTGTGCCAGGTGCTAGGGTTTATCTCATTGGATCCTCTCAACGGTCTTGTGAGGGAGGCATCATTCTCCCCATTTTAAGGATGAAGTGGTTGAGGCTCAGAGTTTAACTTGCCCAAGACCTCACAGCTAGGTGAGACTATCTACTTCCTAAGTTTTGTGTAAGGAATTATATGGCTGTTTGTAAATGTGTTTTCACATGTGTGTCTATGAGACACACGTACACGCACACATATGTACTCATCTGATTGACCACTGTCAAAATCTGTCAAGTTTCATTTATTTTTTATTTCCTGTTTTTTTAAATTGAGCTTTTCCAAAAAAAAAAAAGTCCTGAGTTCTAATTCTAAATCAGTCCTATTTGATTTTATTCACCAAACATTATTTGACTTGCTGCTGAATGTCAAGAAGCGTGCCAAGTGCTGGGGAGGAGAGGACCACACACTCCATGCTGTCATGGAGGTCACAAGCCAGCAGACAGTGCAGCCATCCAAGCAACCAGGATGGCGGGGACATTTGTGAAACTGCGTCAGAGTGGGATGCGGACCTGGGGGTGGTGAGGGCTGAGCTTTGTTGGATTGTGGTCTCCAACACTGGCCTCTTGGGCCAACCCCAGAAATACTGGTTCCCCAGGAAAGGGATGGGGCCCGGGCATTTTTTAAAAAGTTCTCCCAGGGGGTTCTGTGGGCCCCCAGGCTTGAGAACTGCTGGTCCAGGCAGTTGAAGACACCTCTGAAGGAGGTAACATTTAAATCAGGGGCTGCTGGAGAGTGCAGATGGTTCATTCTAACTGTGGCTGACAGCTTTGCCAGGATGTATTATTAGGAACACAACCAAGAGGACCCACCGGTGCTGAGGTCTTGAGTGAGGACCACTTACTGTGTCCCAGGCAGTGCTGGATGGATGTAGGCTCCCCTGCAGGGCAGGCCGGTCCTGAGAGTAGCAGCGGAGCTCAGCCGCTGGCCCCCAGTGCCAGCCAGGAAGGATGGAGCTGACCTTGGCTGTTACTAACCATTTAGGGTCCCACTTTCACAGACGTAGTGTGAATCAAGGGGGTAAAGGGCCCAGAAGTGTCCCACTGGGGCAGTTTCCTCTATCCAGACACATCTCGAGTGGGGAAGAAGCATCCCCCGCCCTCCACACACATTTTACAAGTTAGACCCTGCATGGGTGGGGGGTGGTGGTGGGGGAGGGGAGCTCCCCACCCCTCGCCTTGCTGCTTGTCTTTGGTTAAACAGTTCCTGAATAAATGAGACGAGCTGATCCAGGAAGCATCTGCTCTGTTCATTTATAACATGTATAACTATTCATCAATATATGGCTTTTACTACACGTCTGTTAAGGAAATGTCTATTCTTCACACATACTTGTCCTTATATTGAATGCGTAACTGGAGGCAAACAGGAAAAACCAGCCCTGGACGGTCGCTTTCCCACTGGATCTGACACTTCCTGTGCAGCTTCTGCCTTCTATACTCAGGCTTTACCTTTGACACCACACCCAGGACGATGCTGCTCCCAGTTTGACTCAGTTCTTAGCACCTGCCTGATTCTGGCCACGTGAGAGCCTTTCTCATCCTAAAATGTCAGAACTAGATGGGAACTTACATATTATCTGGCCCAGTGATTTTTAAAATTCTCATTTCCTTAGTGAAACTCTTTAAAACAAAATCTTTGGGAGAATTCTGAAGGTAGAAGAGTTTGGGATGAAGCCTGGATGCAGGGCTAGAGGCACATCCACTAGGCTCTCCTCTTGCCCTGCTTCCTCCCCACTTCTCACTGCCCTACCCCCCCCCCCCCCAGTTAAGGGGCAAAGCAAGCAAAGTGACTCCCAGAAAGTGAAATCTCATAGTGGGTGACCATTCTTCTGAACCTAGATTCTAGAATTCCTTAACGAGTGGCTTACAAAAAATAAGACTTGATTTTTTCTTTTCATTTGTTAAAAATCGGATTTTTTTAGCATTAAATTAGTGAATAAAATGAACTTTATTTTTACTAGTGGGCTTAATCTTTTAATTGGTATGTCAAACATTTGTCAAGCATATGGTCTTACTAGGTGCCTCAAAATTCATGATTTGAATGCAGACAAACAAAACCAGTCTCTGGTGCTAATCAGAATCAGAGTGCCTATAGTTAAGATGAAATTCCATTTTATATAGCAGGCATCCCAAGTAATGGTGGCTTAAACATGCCAGAAGTGTGTTTCTTTCTCACTGTGAGGTCTGGAGGCAGAGAGTTCAGGGTCAGTATGGTGGCTCAGTTCCATAGAGTTCTCTGTACTTTCTGGGACATGGCTTTAGACTTCTTGTACCAAGGTGGTGGCTAGAGCTCCAGCCATATGTACCAGACAGTCGGATGGAGAAAAGGGCAAAGAAGAAAGGGGACAAAGGGCCCCAGCCTGCTCCATTTTAATGGATTTTCCCAAACATTGCCAAAAAGAAACCTTGGTTTACACGCCCTGGCTTTCTTGAACTTGTCCTAGCTCATTCCTAAGTATAGCCCAGGCAGCCATGTGCCCAGTTAAAAATCAAGGATTGGGCTGTCATAGGAGATGGGGACAGTGAATATTGGGGGGCACACGGCCACAGAGTGAACTTCTCACATTTATTTCCACCCCCTTCTTTGATTTTCATAAGCAGATTTTGAGGCAGCCTGCAGGTATCCAGTGTGTAGGGAGTGTGGGGTGGAGGAAGTAGGATGCCCTCCAGGGAGGGCGGGCCTGGTGGGTAATGGCCGGTGGAGGCAGACATGGGCCGAATGAAGCATGAGCGGTTCAGTGATCCGGAAGGCCATGTCAAGTGCTCACCAAATTTTGCACTGGTGAGGGTTCACCTATCTCAGCCTCCCAGGCAAGGCTGTTGAGGCACATTGTTAATTAACTGAACAATAATAACATTGCTTAGTACAATAGAACATTTTCTGACCCTAGATCCTGTTTTGGGGGTAGAGCAGTTTATGGCAAAAAAATACTAAAATCAAACCAAGCAAAACAGGAAAATTCATGGGAACATTTAATACCAAGTAGTCAAGACATGCCAAAGACCAAAAATACATTGCACAAAAGCATGACAAAGCCAATGTGGGAAAAACAAGTTAATGTGAGATGGGGGTGTATGAAACATCATGATTTCATTCGGGAGCTAATGTGAGCAGCTGTGGACAGTTGGGCTGCTTTAAATAATGAATAGCAATTATTGACTTATATTATCAATAATGACAGGACTTCTTTGTAAAATTTAAGATCAGACTGTAAAGCGCTTGGGTCTTATCTCTGTGTACAGTGTACGAGGTGTGGGCAATTTCCTAGCTGCTAGAGTACATCCCTGCATCTGAGGTAGGAATGCATTTAATAGACTGAATCAGTGCAGCTTTCTTTTGGGAAATTTCAATTTCACTGCCAGCAATTTACATAGAGAGTCGCAGCTTGAATTCATAGCTCATATCTCGGTTGCTTTGGAGATAGCTTCTCTGTTGGAAAGGCAATTACTATCTGCAGGAGAAGCCTGTCTACCATTAGTCTCCAGGTTTAAACGTTGACAGGTGGAGACGGAAGTGGGGGCAGGGGGTGATTCGTAAAAGGCTTTGTCTTTCTAGTCCACAGAAGGAAAGGGATTTAAGAGTTACGATGTCCAGGTCTCCAGAGATAATTTTTTTCCAGAACATTTCAAGCTTTTGGCCAAGATAAGAACGTGAGTCTTTTTGTAATTAGTGAGTTTTGTCTCATTAAGAATACAGGGATGAACATGAAATGACCAAAAGTCAGTCCTTCGAAGTTTTACCAAGCCATGAAAAGAAATCCAGTGATATGGTCAAACTGGTCTCTAGCCCCTGGATGTGCACAGCTTTGGATCTATAGGGTAATTTTTGCTATAATCTTTGTTCTTAGGGAAAATGGAGTCCCGTTCTGCTTATCATCACTGCTGCATACAGCAGTCCTTATGATGGTGTCCATGATTTAGCTTTTCCCCTCCACCGCTAATATGTTGAAGTGTGAAAAATTGTTGTGTCCACATTTTAGATCATGGTTAAGCCAAACAGATGTGTATTTTATGAGTGACTTATTCTCTGTGCATTCAAATCAGAGGCCTGAGCCGAGACCTGTCAGCATTTCTATCTAATTGACTTAGGCGTGGGGACCCCAATTCCTTCTCCTTTAATCATCACCTCATATTCAAGGCTAAAAGGCTATAATTATTTGAAGTAGCTGAAATCTGAGTGACCCAGATAATTATCTCAGCAAGATGGGCTTAAAGTTTATTGACACAAATGCCAGTTTCATTCAAGGTTTGGTACAAAAGGCAAGTCCATGAGACAGCTGGTTGGTCAAGGTGAACTGACAGTGAGCGGCACCAAAGACATAGGAATCACCAGGGACTTTGAGGTAATTATGATCATTTCCATAATACAGTTATCAGAGCATTATGAGAGGCCAGAAAAACCTTTAGAGCTGCTTAGAATCAGAAGGATTCTTCCCTCATCATTCCTCAATGTGGAAACCAGAACACCATGGCTCAGACTCCACCCAACCATATACTCAATCTAGAAACTGGTTGGTGAGTCAAAACAAATGAAAACTGTATTTGTCCCTAGATTGTGGGTAGCCAAAGCTAATAGTATGACAGTAGTAAATTTTGCACAGGTATAGATTTTTAAGTCTTACCTTATGCATCTATTTCTTTTGTATGTTTCATGGATAAAGATAAGCACAATGCCAACCTAAAAAATAGCACCATACCTCCCTGCTATAAAGTTAAAAAAAATTTTAACAACCACTATCTAAATTTAGACACACTCAATCGAGCCCACAATACCGTATTTTAGGGTTTACTACTTATTAAAGAGTGAGAATTCTACAGGTAGATTAATCATAGATCACTTAGGGTATTAAACATGTTTTTCTACCATTAGTCAAATGTTACTTCCTACTCTTGGCTACCATGTAGTAGGCACATTGGGTTTCCCCAACTAGATTATAAGCTACTAAGGCAGGTGCCACTAGTAACAATATTATGGCAAACTTAGTGGCTTAAAAACACATTTGTTATTTGACAGTTTCTCTGGGTCAGGAATCCAGGCATGACTTAACTGGGGGATCTGCTTCAAGATTTCTCATGAGATTGTAATTAATATGTCATCGGAGCTGAGGTCTCATCTGAAAGCTTGAAGGGGGAAAATCCACTGCTAAGTACACAAATGTTATGTTTTTTTTTTTTCCTCCTCTATCACCAGGTACTGTCCTTTGTGTAGGCCTTAGGTACTTGTTAAGAAAAATGGGGATTTTGACTACTATGCATGGAAATACATGGATGGGTAATTAAGAATGAGTGAAACCACAATCTTGGGCTTGACTTCCTCTTTGAGGGAATGGATGGGAATAGAAGTAATAATTTTCCAATCTGAGTGGACTGTGACTGAGTTTGTGAATATGCACCTGGACCGACCACACTTTAAAGTGGAAAAGTATAAATAACAATGATAATACTCCTATTTCTTGACTACCATGCCTCATACTGTGGTGAGCAGATGAGAAAGCAGAGGACTGGAATGGTTAAGTATCTTGCCCAAGGGAGGTAAAGCTAGTAAAAGACAAAGATGGAAAACCTTGTTCCACTGATGCAAAGTGCATGTTCCTATCTACTCTGCTTTACTGCCTCTGAGAGGTGGCACTGTGGACAGGGCACAGAGCAGTTTAGCTCTGTGGGGAGGGAGGTACACTGCTGCTTTAATTTTAGGGTTCCTTTGTTCAAGGGAAGGGTTAAGAAGAGATAAAAATTCTCTCAGCAAGACACTGTTAAAATTGCTTTCCTTTTTATAAAGGCCAGTTTTCACAGCAAACAAGTAATAAATCAATGTCTAACCTCTAGCATAGTTTAGCAGCCAGGGCCAGAGAGAGGAGGCAATGATCATTCATAGTCAGCGGTAGTGTCTGGAGACCAGCAATAAGGTTGGTGTTCTAAGGTGTCTGAGTGTGTACGTGTGTGGAGGGGATCAGTAGAGAATGAGCTGATGGAACAGAGCATGAAGCCAGTTGCACACATGTAAGCCATGTTCCTTGTCAGCTGTCCTGCTGGCCTCAAGCCAGGGCAGGATTTTTTCCCTCAAGTCAGGTTATTGTGCCCTTATGATCTGGGGGCCTCCAGGTCCCAAACCATTAACATAATCAGCACATTGCTCTGGGCAGATTTCTGCCCAGTGTCCTCTGTGTTAATATTGCAAAGACAAATCAGAAACGTATTTGTCCGTCAGGACAAGTTAGCCACCAGTCATTTTAACTAGTAAAAATAACTTAACAATTGATGTTTCTGTATATTATACTCAGACATGCACAGACATATGCCCTTAAATACAGACACCAAGGGAGTCACTATGTGGTGTTTTATCAAGGGAAGGAGCAAGGCTCTGGTTTTCTCCACCAAATTTCAGACCTACCATTTACTATGTATGTTTACTATGGTGGCTCTTACTCTATTACTTATTATACTTCTAAGCTAGAATATTTGATGGTTTCTTGCAACTTCTTAAACAGTGCCAGGATGGTGTATCACTAACAGATCAAAAATGTTATGCTCCATCCCAGATTTCCTGTTCCTCATTCCCTCCTGACAGACACTGCCATCCTACACTTCCCCAGCGGGGCACCATTATCATTAGGTCAAGGTGCAGAAGTACAGAGACCTACTTATTCCTTTTCTAAGTGTCACTGTCTCTGGACAGTCTACACCTGCTTGGGTTTGCCAATGCTATTTGACTGGAACAAAGTGCTAACGAATGAGTATGTACAAGAGAAGAAGTGATTGTGTATAGCCAATCAGAACAAAAAGTCTGAAGTGAGTATGAAGTTGGGTGGTTTGTAGGAGAAAAATCTCAGAATGCAGAAAAATTACAGTTGGAAAAGGAGGGAAACATGAAATAACCAGCTTTGCAGTGGTTTTCAAATTTTGTAGTATAATCGAGTAATTTTAGTAGATTTAAAAAATTCTAACATCTAGGTCAGAGCAATTAAATAGAATATCTGATGGTGGCACTCAGGCAAAAGTATTCTTTAAGACTGCCCAGTTACCTTATACTGATGACCTAAAAGGGGAGGAGGCCTGCCATTTCCAGATGTAAGCATCTTGTCAGTTACCTGCCACTGTATAATCGCATTATCACAAACTTAGGGGCTTAAATAACACACATTTATTATCTCCCAGTGTCTGTGGGTCAGGAATGCAGGCATGCCTTCATTGGGGGCTCTGCTTTAAGATCTCTCATGAGGCTGTAATCACTGTGTCCATCAGGGCTGAGGTTTCATCTGAGAGCTTTCACGGGGAAGGATCCACTTCCAAGCTCACATGGTTGCTGGCAGGATTTAGTTCTCTGTGGATTAGGACCCAGTGGTGATTAGTAGAACTGGAAATAAAAACAAGAAACTCAGTCCAGAATATTTCTTTTTAATATTTGATTTATTATGAAATATTTAAAAATCATGAAATGACTGCATAGACTAGTACAACGATCACCCTTGTATACTACCCAGCTTCATAAACGGTTTGCCATATTCCAGGAATGTTTTCACTTCACTCTATTTCTTTTTAATGAGGAAGCAGTTATGTGGAAGAAAAGGATGAATTTGTCATGGTCATAATAGGGCAAGTTTGTTTGTCTTTACCTCTTTTCTTTCTACAGTTATGATGGGAGGTAAAGATTCTATTCAAGCATGAGTCATGGTATGATGCATGTCAGTACACGTAGCTAGTGAGGCCAAGCCTGGAAGATTCACAGGAGAGGTGAAGGGTGATCCTTTTTCCAAAAGCCTCAAAAGAGGAGCAAGGTGCTCACCAGTAGGTGTGTAGTAGGAGGACGGATGGTCTTGCACTTGCACCACCATCCATGAAATCATGCTGGACATAAACCTGAGGGTATGCCTGGCCCAACAGATACCAAAAGCTGCTACCTGTGGAAAGTGCTGAGCAGAATTCACTAATCCAACTTGCCTGGAATTTCTGGTATGGGTCTCTGCTCCCATTTCCTGATTTTGGCCCAAGTGATCAACTAGGTGTTGAATTCCATATGGGAAGTTACGGTCATACCACAAAGATTACAAAAGTGCTTGCAGAGTCTAGGGATCTGCATTGTTCTTGTTAGGGTTTCAAGTGGTTTTGGAAAGCGAGCTAAGTAAATCATAGGGTCTTCAGGTCCCAGGCTCAGGGCAAGGATAATGGATTGGAGGAACAAACGAGGTTTCAGGAAGGCCAGCCCCAGCTAGGCCCAACAGGCTTTGATAGATATATCCTGCTACTGCTTAAGTGTTTGACTCTTATTTATTTTAGATATGCTCATCCCATAGTTCTCTGCATTTCTTTCACAGTCAGTTAAAAAAAAAAATCTCACTTATGTCCAAAATACTTATAAGAATATTTAAACCTGCTTCACTGATCCAGGAAATGGTGCTTGGTAAAAACTAAAAATAAACCAGAAAGGCTCCAGCAAGGTTTCAGTGGCAGAATCCAAGGAGTTCGAGGGATTTCCAAACTTGGCCAAAGGCTTTCCTGATTTTCTATTTCAAGTTCATCCACGTGTGGATTTTCAAAATCTGAAGATCATTTCTTCCTTTTCCTGATGTTGAAAATAGAAGAACCCTGGCTTAACTTTGGAGCAGATTGTAATTTACATTTTGGTCCTTCTGTGATGTGATGATGAATCAGGCAGTAAAGGGCTTGGCCATCAGAGTTAGACAGCCTGGCTTCAAATCCCAGCTGTCACTGAGTGTCTGTGAGACACTGGGCAGGTCACTTGCCCTCTCTCAGCTTGTCATCTTTGTCTGCCAAGTCAGGGTTGATATGAGGATTAAATGAGATAATGTGTGAATTTAACATGGGTCCTAGAACACAGTAAGTGTTCAGTAAACAGTAGCTCTTATTCTACTCCTATTGTAGTAAACATAACCATCTTTTGACTTTCTGTAATGGTCCTGGAAATGAAGCATTGTTATTCCAGATTTGAGTAGGGTATAAATATGCATACCTTCTATGTCAGAGGCTGCTAATTAGTGACTGACCTGTTTCCTCATATTCCTGGGCATTCAGCTAAGACCACATTCCCCAGCCTTCCTTGCAATTGGGTGATGCCATGTGACTAAATTCTAGCCAACTGAATGTGAACAGAAGTCATATGTCCTCTTTCTAGGCCTGGCCTATAGAAATCTCCCATAAACACTTCTCCATGCTCTTTACCTTGGGAAGGAGATGGTTATGATGACCTTAGAAACCATATAATGAAAGTGGCAGAGTCACTGTTGGTCTGAAACTTTGAATGGCAACTGGGGAATGGAGACAAGCCAACCTCCACTGAGGAGGAATGCCCATCTTATTTACTCTGAGGTAAATAAACCTCCGTGGTGTTTGAACCATCTTGTATTTTCTTATTTGTTACAGCAGCTAGTTCCAAATGCCTAGCACTGTCTTGACTACTGCCTTCCTTAACTAAAACTCCTTTCTTGCTTTCTGTTTTCTATTTGAAATTCCTGAAATGAGTAAAAGAGTTACAGTATAAATGTTGAGGGACCCCACTAACCAACATTTATGTCTAGGAACTTCTGTTGATTTTATGGATCACTTCCGCTTTTTATTTTCTAAGACCCAGGAATCTTGGGAAGTAAGCCACACCGAGACAGAATTTTGAGAATGGATGTGGGAGGGCTCAGATTACTTGGATTTTACTGTTCTTGACCTGAGAGCCTTAATCGTAGCAAGTAGTGTTCACCTAGCCATGTACTTTCCTTTGAATATACTCAAAAGGGTTCATGAAAATAAAGATATATTAGGAATGTCTGAAATCATGAATAGAAATTAGATACAATTTGGCACACACAGTTAATTGCAAGAACTTTAAAGAACATTCAGTGAGTTTTCATGTCAGTCTCCAGTTCCTGCTTACCACAGAACTTCAATCACCCTTAACAAAGGAGGTTGAAGAATGAGTCTCTACTCTGAGGTAATCTCTGTCCTCTTCTGTAGGTCCCCTGTTGCTCTTGTCCCCAGGTCACTTGGTACCAGAACCAACTGTCCTTCCTTCCTACCTCCCTGTATCCCTTCCTTTCTCTCTGTCTCTCTCCCTCCTTTCCCTTTTTCCGCCCTCCCTCCCTCCCTTCCTTCCTCCCCCAGCTTCTCTTTCTTTTCATGCACTTGCTTCATATACTGAATCTTACTAATGAATGTTTCCAGACAGCTCTGCTCTTCTCCAATGTACCCGGCAAATATTGGCTGCTTCTTTTACCTGTTGATAAAATGGCTGACTGTTAATGAAAACGACTCACTTCCTGGAGCCCTCTGGCGGCATGCCCTCTCTGTACAGTAGTGATAAGAATAAAGTTTTAAGCATCTGCTTTGGAGAAGAATGTCATGTCTTGCTTGGAGTCTGAAAAAAAAAGCTCCACACTTAGATAGCACCTTGATACCTCCTTAACTACATGTCACTTCATTAGCCATCTGTCCAGCAACAGGCACTGAAAAAGTTACATTCTAGACCTTGCTTTTCATACAAAAGGGCTTGGCTACAAGCTCCATTCTAAGATTTTATTCTAAGGGCTTACCATCAAAGAAGTCATTGTGTGGATATGAGATAAAACCATAAACCAAAATTCCCTGTTGGGTTTCCTAAATGCAGGAGGGCTTCCCCATAAGGGATCTGGGAGCAGTTCTGGCAATCCGGAAACAAGTGTCAGGAGGTGTACTAAGGGGTTGTTGGAATTTGAGGGAAGGATCCATCAAGTAAACTAGATGTTATGTAGCTCATAAATAAATGTGTAGATGGACAGAGAAAGCCCTGGATTGTCAGTGGGTCAGCACTGTTCATTAAAGAGCAGAACCATAATCACAGATATCGTCTCCCAGGACTCACACTGTAGTTACAAAGATTAAATATTACTCAAAAGAAAGGAATTTGTATGAGGGAGAATTCCAAAATCCCTTAGCCTTCATATTCCAAAAATATTTTCTCATGAAGAGAATTCCAAGATACATTGTAAAACAGAGATAAAACAGATTTCTAATTTTTTAGATCCTTATTAGGAAAACTCTCTCTGAAATTATGATAGAGCAACAATAAATTTGGACAGGTAATGAATAATTAATTGAAGACAAATCTTAAATTAGAACACCACTTAACGCATATTCAGTCCATTTTGTCCTGGAACTTTTGACTGTTGGCAGCAGTTTCATACTGCACTAAACTGGATGTGAAGTTTTTCTTAAAGAATTCTCCATGGAGGGCTGCCTCTGTGGCTCAGTAGGCTAAAGCATCTGCCTTCAGCTCGGGTCATGATCCCAGAGTCCTGGGACTCTCTCCCTCTCCCTCTGCACCTCTACTCCCTCTCTCCCACTCTTAAAAAAAGAAAAGAGAAAGAGAAAAGAAAAGAAGAAGAAAAGAATGCCTTGGCTTCTACCATAGGGATTCAGGGGGTCCACTGTGAGGCCGAGTCTGCATTTTTCACAAGCATTCCAGGTGGTCAGGGAAATTTGAATTACTAAATACCCTAATTTTCCTAGTCACTCTGATTTTCCTTTTCTGTTTTGTGTTTTGAAATCTAACAACCCTTTGGGGTTGGGCTTTCTTTTATAAGTCATGCTCTCCGGTTTTCTGTCCTTCCAGAACTGCTCTGAGATTGTACGCCTGGGCTTATGCAGGCTCAGCACTAAAGCCAGGAAAACAGAGCGTAAGGTCTCATAGCCAGACACTCTAAGATGGAAAATGCCTCAGTTAGGAGCGACGGAAGAGCCTGCTAAATAAAATATTAGTGGTAACATAGTATTCTGTCGAAGATTAAATGGGCATATAGTCAAAGACAAACTCAAAGGAGTGACATAGACCCGAAGGAATTGTGCCAGAGAGGTGAGATCCCAGAGCAAGCCGAGGCTCGCAGAAAATGCTAAGGGCAAAGCAAGGGCTTTTTGGAAGCTACTGAGGGATCAAAAACAATGAAGAAATAAAGGCCAGGAGCAGATGATGTAATGTTGACCGATGACAGGGCAAGCAGCACGGCTTCTTTCCTGTTTTTCTTCCCTACTCGGGCAGGGACAGGGATCTCCAAGCTGAAATGTGCAGAATAAACATGACTTAGAGAAAACATCATCCAAAGATAGGAAAGGGGGTGGGAAAGAGGACCCTACTGGCACAAAGGCAGTGCAGCTTTTAAGAACAGGTGAGTCACTTGCAGGCTACCTAAACTTGGCATTAGAGTCACAAACCTGTTCTTGGTTCTCTTTAAAGAGAAAGAGGTGCCAAATGACTACAGGCAAGAAAATCTCCCGTTTTTTTTCCCTGAATTTTTTTTCCACAAACAACAGATAAAAACCCCCTGCAAAATCCTAGAAGAGATACCAAATCAGAGCATTTGGTAGAACTTAGAGAAAAGAGTGGTGGTCACCAGGGTCTAGCACAGGCTCTGCAGAAATCCAGTATGGACATCAGACTCTATCCCAAACATCTGCTCAGTGAGCCACTTGTAAGGAAAGAGGACCCCACCCATGGAAAGAGGCCTTTTCAGAAACCCAACCACTTAGCTCAGCCTCTGGACGCAGGTGGTTTCTTTTGCTCTCCATGCCTCTTTCACATCATGTGCATTCATGTCACTCCTTATGTATTCCGTAGAAGTTGCCAGGGGGCGAGTTTCCACCTGGCTTCATATCCTGGTGCTGAGATCTGGCCTGTCTCCTTGGTTTGCATTGGACGTTCAGCTCTGCCTCTGACGTCAGTGTCCCACTTGACTCCACCTTCTCAAACAGTCTACCACTGCCTAACCAGTCCATATTCTGATGTCTCAGCCCCCCTTCCCAGCTCAGTTCTTACCATAGTAACTTCTGGACTCACACCCCACGCTCCAAGAAATAAGTTCCTCACAAAGTTCCTCAAGTTATCCTGTACCAAAGATTTAAATGATACCTCACTGGTCCAAAGCTTCTAAGAATGTATAGTTGCCTGAATGATCATGCCCAAGACTACTCTCTTATAGACTGATATCTCTGGTAGATAATTAAAAATGGACTGCCACCCTAGTCAAAATTTTTATTAAAATATTAATAAAATGCTATGGGTGAAGGCATAGAGGGTTGGATTTTCATGTATACAGATCATATAGATCTTCGATGAAAATATATTGGAAGGGGAAATTGAGATTCAAAAATATGGATAGCAAAGAAAGTAACACTCAATAGAGACAAATGTAAAGTCTGGTCCTTAGGTTAAAAAAAAAATCAACTGCACGTGCCTGGCCTTGTGACCATTGACCATATTAACAGGAGTCAATGTGAAAATCACCTTAACACTCCGTGGGTCACTGATACAATGTGCCTACCAGGAAGCTGATGTCTTTATCAGCTGTGTTAATAAAAATATAGACTCAGCATTAAGAGAAATAATTATCCCACCAGCGAAGGACATGTGGACAAATCCTACTGTCCCAATGAGGACACAACCCTGAAGTAATTATAGAGGGCAGTTATGTCACAGAATGAGCTGAAGCTGGCAGAAATATACTCTTCCAGGCTTTTGATCACATAGGCTGCTGGAATTAATTGCAATAGAGGAATGATAAAAAATATAATAAATAACATGTGGATTTCATTCTAAGCATATATCTTTTGAGGGGACACTGGTCAAGAAACACGTCCAGGCTAGTGCTGTGCAAGTCATATCCCAAGATTGATACTCAGTCTGTGTGATATTTGGCTATTTAGCCTGTGGATGCAAAGAATGGAGAGAAGTGATCATGCCTCAGATGTTTTGATGGGGTCTCATACAGAAGGAGAATTGGTCTCATTCTAACAGGGGTATATGGGGGACCCAAGGGTAGAAGCTGTCAGGCTCTAAGCACCAACACCTCTGACCTGTGGTTATGTCCCAGATGCCTTGTGAGCTGGTGAGAACTTGGGTTGAGGCCATGGGCTGCTGGTGAGGCATTGCCCTTCTTGGGTGTCCCTGCTTCCAGTACTCTCTGCTTTGGAGGAATGAATTGCTCCTGGTATTTCCCTCGTAGGGCTTGCTCAATGTTGTCATCAGGAGAGCTTCTGTGGGCAGAGCCTGAGGTTGTGGGGAAGGGAGTCGGGTCTCTCTACAGGCTCAAGGACCTCTTGAAGGCAGTGCCTAGACCCTGGACCCTTAGTGTCCACTAGCCTGGAGCTGGGGGACAGATCATTGGCCCTCCTCAGGCTCCACTCAGAGGAAGGGCCTGCTAGGAAGCAGTGTGCCCAAGAATGCAAACAGGTTCCTGGCAACAGCATCTCCCCTGCTCGGCCAAGCATCTGATGAAGAAGAGATGGGGTGTGTGTGGGGAGAATAAGAGAAAGAACAAGAGTCGGGGAGCAGAAAGGATAGAAGGAAAAAGGGAGGAGGGAGGGAGCAAAGGTCAGCCCTTGTGCTTTCATCTGGCATTTGGCACCTGCTGGCATCTGAGTGCCACCAGATTCTGACTTGGTAAGAGTCTACAGTGAAGGAATGACCCAATAAAGGAAAAAAAGTGAGTTTGTTATACTATCCAGATCCCTCCTTGATCTTCCCAGCTGGTGATGTTACTAAGAGGAGAGGAACATCTGGGGAAGGAGATGTGGACCAGGACCTCTGTAAAAATTTACTTCGGGGCCACAATAGTAGTACCTTAATATGGAGGTTCTTAAGAGGGGGATGAAGGGGGAGCTGTAAAGCAAGATCATCCCCCTGGGATATTTCACAATGTCTGGAGACATTGCTAGTTGTCACATCATGGGGAAGGAGGCTTGCTTGGCATTCACTGGGCAGAGGCCAGGGATGCTGCTAAATTTCCTATATTGTACACAATGGTCCCCACAACAAAGAATTGTCTGGCCCCAAATATCAGTGGTGCTGAGGTTGGGAAACCATGCCTAAACGGGATTTAACACTGGAGGCCTCCATGCCCAGGGCCACCCATTGGAGCCAGAAGTTTCTCACAGCGTTCTGCTCTCATAGGTGAGGGATTTGGGGCTTAGAGAGTAAAGGAGACTTGTCCAGGGACTCTGGCCTTGGGTTGAGGTGAGTAAAAGCCTTGGAGTATGACAGAATAATTTAAAACCCCAGTTCAGTAAGTTAATATCTGTGCAGCTTGGGCAAGTTGCTGAACCTCTTAGAGTCTTTTTTTTTTTTTTTAACTTGTTAAATGTGCATCACATAACAACTCCCTTACAGTATCATTTTAAGGAGTATGTGAGATAACGCATGTAAAGTGCCTCACATAGCACATGGCATATAATGAATGGCACTTCTAATGAGTAACAGAGCTAGAGGTAAAATCTTGGCTCCCACCCCCAAGGTCTGTTCTCTTTCTATTGTATCACCTTAATGAGTCACAACCAAGGCTAGGCATCCATTCTGGGAGGTTGGCAGGGCAGTGGTTTTGAGTTCTGGTACCTGACCCAAGTGGGCCTGAATTCAGTGTCCAGCTCTGCCACTTTCAAGCTGAGAAATTACTTCTCCTCCCCCCCAAGTCTCAGTTTTCTCATGTATAAAATGGGACAATGCTAATACCTGCTTTATAGGTTTATTGTGAGATTTAAAATGCAAATTCATACCAAACACTTTACCCCAGAGTGTAGAATATAGTAAGGAATCGTCATCTATTGGTTGTAGTTAATTTATATGGCAGGCTGTCTTTCCCCAAAATGGCTGCCGTAGTCTCTTTCATTGAATGTGCTCTTCTTCTGGTGCAACAGTAATTCATCTTCCACAAGAGATGGGTCTGTTTTTTCATGAATGTAGGTGGACCTATGGCTCTGGAGGGGGTGGGGGGAGTGGCACTTGTGACTTTTGAAGCTAGGACATAAAAAAGCAAGGCAGCTTCGGCTTGCTTCTACTGAGATGGTCCCACTGAAATCACCCAGCCTCCATGCTGTCAGGAAGCCCATGCCACCCCATGGAGAGGGCCGCTTGAGGACCGACAGTCTGTGTGAACCCTGCCAGACAACTGAATGAGTCATTGTAGGAGTGGAACCTCCTGTTCTAGTGAAGCTGCCCAGTTGATACTGAATGGAGAGAAATGAGCTGCCTTCACTGAACCCTGTCCAAATGACAGATTCATGAGCAAAATCAATGATCAGTGCCATTTGAAACCATTGAATTTGAGGGATAGCTTCTTAATCAGCAAGAGTAACTGGAACAATATTATTTTTATTAATTTCCAAAAAAGAAACTTTCCCTCTGCCCATTTCACCTTCTCAGTCTCAATATCAACACCAGGAAGAGAAGTAGATGTAGCAGGAAATGTTGCTTCTTCTCCCCAGATGAGTGTTTCTTCTGGGTATCTGGAGATGATCACATGGTACCACCATTGTGACTGTGAAAAGAGAGTGAGGAACCTGAGGGTTTATATGGGGACACTAATCTCTTTTGGGAACAGATTAATTCCAGGGCCTGAATGTCATCTGATAACTTATAGACAAGGGTTCCTAAGAGCACAGACTCATTATTCTTTCCTCCCTTCTGCTTTGTTTTCTGCTATGGGTACGGGAGGAGGAACGACCCTTTCACCCATTTGAGTTCATTCAGTCCTCCATGCCTCACCTGTGGTCTTGAAGGATGTGAGATGAGGACAGAGGACAAGGTCTGAGGATGAATGGAAGAAGATCTTTGTCCTTCTTAGGAAAGCAAACCAATTTTTTATACCAACTATGGTTGATGAGTGTGTGTCTGTGTGAGACGGAAGGGCAGGGGGCAGTGTTACTGAAATTAGAAGTTCAGGAATTTTCTTACTCTTTTTCCAGAGCACAGGAGTTGTTGGCAATCTCCTTTTACCCCTGTGGAAAGTTACCCAGCATGACCACTCAGAGCCTCAAGACTGCTAGGCCCAGAGAGAGATCTTCTCATGGGGTGAGGGCCAAGTGACAACTCTGTGCTTCATTCACCAAGACAAACTAGCCCTTTTTGTATTTTGCCAGAAGGATGGAATAATAATTAGCTGTCTACTCAGTCCCCCCGGGAGCTCCACTGAGGCACTAGTGAAAATGACCTCAGCTTTCTTGGCGCAGGTGTCCAAATCTGGGATCCCAGGTTGGGGGAAGGCAGACAGTGACTCGTGGGTTTCCGGAAAATTGACAATATGTTAGAAACACAACTTTGTTGTGTGTCAAGTGGGAGAATTTGATAGTTCTGAAAGGCTCACGTGCCTTGTCCTCTGCCTCCTCCACCTACATGTCTCCTTTCTTGGAGGACCCTTAGAAGAGCTCTGGGTTCCTCTCTAGGATGTCCTCAAAAAAAAATTACTGGGAAGTGGATTTCAGACCCCCTTGGTATTTCCCAATGACCCTGGCCTTAGAGTCCTACTTTGGAAATGGTGGGGAGAAAATATTAGAGTGTGACTGAAGGGTGCTTTTATTTTCAACAGAAAACAACTGTGGACTTCTCAGTGCCTTCCAGGCCCAGCTGGTATGAAGACTCAGCCTAACACCTTTGCAAAGTGGCATTTGAGCAATTTATAATGAAGACACACCTAAGGTAGGAGTTTTTTCTTTGTCTTTCTTACTCAGTTCTTCCGGTGTAAAAAAAAAAAAATTGGCATGTTTCCTAATGATATTAACTTAAGAGGGAGTGATTTCTAGCATGTTACACACATGGGTTATGGAAGTCAGGAATCTAGCCTCTACAAGGTATCCAGGAAGGCTGTTTACTGCAAGTGTTACTGTTTGATATTTTAAAAGGTGGCTGAATGGTTTGTGAGCTGAATGGGGCAGTGTGGTGGGAAAGAGTGGCCTCTCTAATATGTCTCTGGGGGAGGAAGATGGTGCTAAGAGAATCCACTGCGGGGAGACCGGACCATGAATCACACCAACACGAGTGGGCTTGTTGGCGGAGAAAGTCAATGGCGTTCAGTGGCTTTCCTGGGGGAGGAAGTAGTGTCTGCCCCTCTTTGCTGGGTCATGATGACTTCATTTTTTGGCTTTTCAGAGTTGGCTATGAAAATAGCCTTTCACCTCCAAAGAATCAGTTAAATCAGACAAGGAGTACAGAGAGCAGCGTGAGTCATCTGCTTCCTTTTAGACTTCCTAGGGAGCGTGAGGGACAAATTTGTGAGGCCCCAACAGCAACATCACTTTGTAGATCCCTGGGCAGAACTGCTAGTGGAGCGAATACCCCCAAGGAAAGCGAAAGGGGAAACAGGACGAGGAGAACCCTCCTCAGCCCACCAGGAAGCTGTCCGTCACTCACTGCTCCTTAGTCAGACCGAGCTTGAGCTGTGAAATGGTTGGCTGATGCTTGGCAAAATGCCCTTCTTGGTTCGGTGTCCCCCTTCCCTGGTGGTCACAAGGGACTGGACTTTACCAGGGAGTGAGGTTAGACTCCAGCATGACTGAAGGCTCCTTAACTGGCCCCTACTGGGGATCTTGGGGCAGCTCCAGGCTGCCCTCACCATGTGACTGGCAACAGCAGTGACTCAGCTGGAAGGAAGAAGGAGCTGGTGTCATCAGCTGTTGTTAGGAAAGAACAGAGGAGCCTGGGGGAAACTCTCCAGTCCTGAAAGGACGGGAGGCACGAGGTAGGTTGCCTAGTAACCGTGCCAGCACCTCTCTTCACCCGCCTTGCAGGCTGCTGGCGCCTCTTGTCAGCTCCTATTTCTCATTTTTTCCCTTCAGAGCTGCCCTCCACACAACTTTTAAGCAGATTTTACCTGGCTAGAAACACTCCTGGGGGTGTGGGATGTGGGTCGGGGGCAGCCAGGGTACATTTTCTTCTGGATCATGGAATGTCTCCAAGAGTTCTGATCTGGATTGGTCTTCCTGAGGGGAGGACAGTAATAGTTCAGAACTCACATGCTACACCCCCACCTGGGTTCAGATCCAGAGTCAACACCTATTAGATGAGTAACCTTGGGCGAGTTTCTTAATTCCTCAGTGTTTTAGTTTCTCTTTCTATAAAACAGGGAGAATAATAGTGTCTACCTCAAGTGAGGCCATGTGAGGATTTAGTGTGGATGGTTAAATAGATAGGAGGTAGATAGACAGATGACAGGTAGACAGATAGACAAACTTAGAATAGTGCCTCATGTGTGGGAAGTCTGCATATTTGCCCGTTATTAATAGTTCTGGAGGACAGCCAGACACAAAAACTTGCTCTCAGGTAGCTGGGGAAGGATCCCCAGAGCTCTGGTTTCTCAGTGGTGTGTCTGGTGTTTGGAGATCTGGCTCCAGGCCTGGTTCTAACAGCAGCTTGCTGTGGGGTCTTGGGCAAGTAGCAACTTTCCTTGTCTGCCCTCAGTCTCCTCATTTGCAAGATCAGAGGACAGGACTGGAAGGACCTGAATTTACTCACATTCTTCCTTGCCTTACAACATTGGGTTGTAGATTGAATTATGAACAACCTCTGTTGCACAGTTATGGGGGAAATTAGAAAATGAGGCAATGAGTGGAGCTTCTTGTTGAACCCAGAATGATGGTTTGGGGGAGCCATGGGGGCAGTCACTCATCGTAGCTTCAGAACTGTCTAGGTCAGACTTGGTGAGGGGCCAGAGAACCCTTCTCATGGCTAGATCTTTTCATATTTGTTCCTGGTGGTTGCCCTAGGGATTACAGTAGGCATACCTACCTTTTCACATTGTATTTAAATTTAATATTTGACCGTTTCAAGTAGAATGTAGAAAGCTCGCAACTGTGTATGTTCCTTAACCCTTCCTCCTTTATGTTATATATGTCACAAATGTTACATCTGCAGAAATTAAGAGCCTCCTACTCTCCAGTGATGGTAAAACTCTGGCTTTTAATAATCACACACATTTTGAAAACCTAAGAGGAAAAAAATAGTTTATTGTGTCCATTCAGAGTTTACCATTTCTGTTGCTCTTCCTTTTCCAAAGTTCTAATTGTCCCTCTGGGATCATTTCCTTCCATCCAGAAGAACTTCCTTTAACATTTATTTTAGAGCAGGTCTGTTGGCAATGAAAGCTTTTTGTCTTCCTTTATCTAAGAATGTCTTTATTTCATTCCTGAAGGATATTTTCCTGGGATGTAGAATTCTGAGTTGACAGTTCTTCTTCTGGTCTGCATGTTTGCTGTCAGAAATCTGCAGTGACATTTTTATTCTCCTACTTGTAACAAATCGTTTTTCTCTGTCTGCTTTCAAGATTTCCTTACTTCCTTTGGTTTTTATGGTTTGAGTATGATGGTTTCATTTGGATTTGTCCTGCTTGATGTTCCCTGAGCTTCTTGCATCTGTAAATTTATGTCTTTCACTGAATTTGGGAAGTTCATTGTCATTATTTCTTAAAAAACTTTTTTCCATACCAGTATCTTTTTCTTCTCCTTAGGGGCTCTGAGCCCCTAAGGATATTACAACTTTTTATGTTGTTCCACAGGTTCTGAGGCTCTGTTAGTTTTTCAGCCTATTTCCTGTCTGTTCTTTTTGTTTCATTTTTTAATTTTTAAAAAATTTTTGGAGAGCGAGTGTGCACACGCACACATGCAAACAAGTGAGGCAAGGGTAGAGGGGGAGAGAGAGAGAATTCTAAGTTCCACACCCAGCATGGAGCCTATGTGCGGCCCAGTCTCATGATCCTGAGATCATGACCTAAGCCAAAATAAAGATTGGACACTTAACCAACTGAGCCACCCAGGTGGCTCATCTGTAGTGGTATGCTCACAAGTGTAGTCACCATCTGTCCTGATGCATTGTTATTATAATGTCATTGCCTGCATTCTCTATGCTGTGCCTTTTATTTCTATTATTCATTTAATAGTGGGAAGCCCGTATCTCTCCGTACCCATCATCCATTTTGCCCATCCCTCTGCCCCCTCCTTTAGTAACCTTCAGTTTGTTCTCTGTATTTATAGGTCTCATTCTGCTTTTGGTTTGTTCATTCATTGGCTTTGTTTTTAAAATTCCACATATAAGTTAAACCATATGCTATTTGTCTTTCTCAGTCTGATTATTTCACTTAGGAAAACACCCTCTAGGTCCATCCATGTTGTTGTACAAACCATAATCTTTTTTTAATGGATGTATAATAGTCCACCGTGTGTATGTGTGTGCGTATGTATGGTGTGTGTGTGTATATATACACACACACCATCTTCTTTATCCATTTGTCTATTGATAAATGGATACTAGGAAAGTAGGTTGTTCCATATCTTGGTTATTGTAAATAATGTTGCATTAAACATAAGGGTGCATATTTCTTTTCAAATTAGTGTTTTTTATTTCTTTGAGCTAATACCCACTAGTAGAATTATTGGGTCATATGATATTTCTTTTTTTTTTTTTTGAGGAATTTCCATATTGTTTTACACAGTGGCTGTGCCAATTTACACTCCCACCAGCAATGCACTAGTGTCCTTTTTTCTCTGTACCCTCACTAACACTTATTATTTCTTAGTTTAAAAAAAAATTTTTTTTTTATTTTAGCCATTCTTCTCACAGGTATATATAATCTCTCATTGTGGTTTTGATTTGCATTTCCCTGATCATGAGTGATGTTTAGCATCTTTTAATGTGTCTGTTGACCATCTGTATGTCTTCTTTGGAGAAATGTCTACTCAGATGCTCTGCGCATTCTTTAATTGGATTATTTATTTGGCATTGAGTTGTGTGTGTTCTTTATGCATCTCTCCAACCACAAATGGTATGAAACTAAAAATCAGTCCCAAGAAAAAAAGTGGAAAAAAACTACAAACATGTGGAGATTAAACAACACAATATTAAACAACCAGTGGGTCAATGAAACAAACAAAAAATAGATCAGAAAATACATGGAGATAAGTGAAAATGAAAATACAATGGTCCAAAATCTTTGGGATGCAGTGAAAGCAGTTCTAAGAGGAAAATATATAGCAATGCAGGCCTACTTCAAGAAATAAGAAAAAACTCAAATAAAGAATTTAACTTTGCACCTAGAGGAACTAGTAAAAAAGAACAAAGCACAAGGTGAATAGAGAGAAGGAAATAATATAGATCACAGCAGAAGTAAATGACATAGAGTCTACAATAACAGTAGAAAAATCAATGAAATCATGAGCTGGTTATTTGAAAAGATAAACAAAACTCAGTTGGAAAAAGAGGAAGGACCCAAATAAATAAAATCAGAAATGAAAGAGGAGCAGTAGCGAATGACAACACAGAAATACAAGGGATTATAAGAGAATACTATGAAATTTTATATGCTACCACAATGGACAACCTAGAAGAAATGAATAAATTCCTAGAAACATAAAATCTTCCAAAACTAAATCAGGAAAAAAAAGAAAATCTGAACAGACCAATTACTAGTAATGAAATTGAATCAGTAATTTAAAAAAATACCAAAAGGTAAAAGTTCAGGACCTCATGGTAGGATTCACAGGTAAATTCTACCAAACAATTTAAAAAAAAGCTAATACCAGGGCGCCTGGGTGGCTCAGTGGGTTGAAGCTTCTGCCTTCGGCTCAGGTCGTGATCCTGGGGTCCTGGGATTGAGCCCTGCATCGGGCTCTCTGCTCAGCGGGGGGCCTGCTTCCTCCTCTCTCTCTGCCTGCTTGTGATCTCTGTCAAGTAAATAAATAAAAATCTTTAAAAAAAAAAAAAAGCTAATACCTATTCTTCTCAAACTATTTGAAAAAATAGAAGAGGAAGGAAACCTGCCAAATACATTCTATAAGGCCAGCATTACCCTGATCCCCAAAACAGAGAGACACCATGGAAAAAAAAAAGAAATAAAAAGAAAACTATGGGCCAATATCCCTGAGGAATATGGGTATAGAAATTCTGAACAAAATATTAGCAAATTGCATGTAGCATTACATTAAAAGGATCATTCACCAAGGTGAAAGAGTATTTATTTCAGTGATGAAAGGATGTTTCATTGTTCACAAATCAATCGACATGATATAACATATCAACAAAACAAAGGACAAAAGTCATGATAATGTAAATATGCACAAAAAGATGACAAAATTCAATATCCATTCATAATAAAAACTCTCACAAAGTAGGCTTAGAGGGACATACCGCAGCATAATAAAACCCACATGTTATATCATACTCATTGGTGAAAAACAGAGTTTTTCCTTTAAGATCAGGAATAAGAAAAAGATGTCCACTCTCACCACTTTTATTTGACATAGTACTGGCAGTCCTAGCCACAACAATCAGACAAGAAAAAGAAATGAGGTATCCATATTGGTAGAAAATAAGTTAAACTCTCACTATTTGCAAATGACATAACACTATACCTAGAAAATCCTAAAGACTCCACCAAAAAACTAGTAGAATTAGTAACAAATGTTTTCAATAAGGTTGTAGTATACAAAATTAATACCCAGAAATTGGTAGCATTTCTGTCTGTTCTTTAGATCAGAGAATTTCTGTTTAGGTATCCTCAAGTTAAGGAATGCTTGTTTGGGTTCTTTTTATTTTTTTGAAGATAGACTCCAATTATTTGAGTCTCTCTGGTGAACTTTTTATTTTGGATAATGAATTTCTCATCTAAAATTCCATTTATTTCTTTTGTTATGGCTTCTGTTGTAAGTTTTTCATTCCTTTCAAGAGCATTCACTTCTGCCTCATGTAGAGTGATTATAATAGATGCTTTAAGGTATTTGTTTGCTCATTCCAATGTCTAGGTCGTCTTAGAGTTGGCATCCGTTGGTTGTCTTCTCCTTTGAGAATTGGTCGGATGTTTTCCTGGTGGTTGATATGTTGGATAATTTTAGATGATATCCGAGACAGCTTGTACATTAAGTAGTAAGACTCTGGGTCATGTTAAAATCCTCCAAAGAATGTGGAGCATTTTGTTTTAGTGAGCAATCATGCCAGTTGGGTTTAGATGGCAAGTTCTGAGAATGGTGATTGCATTGCCCATACAGTTTTCAAAGGCTTTGCTATACTTCTTGGGATGTGTTGCAATGTGCACACTTGGCTCTGAGCTCAGGATTTGTGTTAGCTTACCCATAGAAATGTATATCCTTCCTGACCTAGCTTCCATTTATGCTAGTATTTTATATAACCATGGTACATTAATCAGAACTAAGAAATTGACGTTGATAAAATATTATTAACTAAACTGTAGACTCTATTCTAATTTCCCAGTTTTTCTGTTTATGTCTTTTCTCTGTTTCAGGATCCAGTCCAGGGTGCCACGTTATGTCTTCTTAGTCTCCCCCAAAACTCAACAACTCCTTAGTCTTTCTTTGGCTTTCATGACTGATCCTTTTGAAGAGTGGTGGTCAGATATTTTATAAAATGGCCCTCTGTTTAGGTTTATCTGGTGTGCTTTCATTAATAGGCTGTGGTTATGGATTTTTGGAAAAATATCACAGAGGGGGAAGTACTCTTGTCATCCCCTGATATCTGTGAGCACATGATATCAACATGATTTATCACTGGCGATGTTAACCTTGATCATTTTGTTAACCTTGATATTTTCCAGGTTTTCCCACAGCAACGTTACTGTTTTTCTCCTTTCACACATAATTTGTTCGAACCAAGTCTGTACCTCTAGCCTCTACCCAAGGGGATGGAGCACCACTCCCTGGAGGGCTGGGTATCAAAGATTTTGTGATCATGTGTTAAAACCATCATAACAATTAGGAAATGTGTAGATAAACATTTTGAAGGTATGTTTCCCCTTAAAATTTGCCCCATTAATTTTAGTATTTCTCGATGGATCCTGCTTAGAAACCAAGATGTGGGTGTCAGTATGCTTGTGGCTGCTGGGCTGTCAGTTTCTCTCCCGGCAGACAGAGTGAGGAAACACACAGGCGTATACTCATCAATGGAGCCTCACAGCCTTTGGTTCAGATCGCTCCTAAAAGCAGTCTCCTGTGAGGTGCCATCATCTTCCTTGCTTTATGGCTGTTCGTACATAGCTTATATCCTCTACCGCCTCACAAGCTTTTACAGAACGCAATTAATGCCTGAGGAATTTATATGACCACTCTGGTGCCTAGCACATACTAGGAACCTGGTCCGTGTTTATTGGTTGTATAAATGAGTTGTTGCGATCACAGGCTTCATGTCTCTCTCTCTCTCTCTCTCAATGGCAAGGGCCACAGGTGTTGATCGGAGGTTTAGTATTCAAAGTTATTAAAATCACGTTTTGCCGTTCCACTCATGTGGAACACCTCGGTCCTTTGCGATGCCAGAAGCGGGAAAGGTTCCTACGTGGTTATTGAAACAGCTGCCGTTCCGAGAGCTCCAATCGGTTGCCTGGCAGGGGACAAGCTGTGCTCGGGTTTGGAGAGCCCATATTTAGCTCTCCCACAGATGCCTGAGGCTGCTACTTTATCTGCCCTGCCCACCGCGGGCCCGGTCCCACCACCTCAGTCCTACTTCACCAGTGGCTCTCAAGCACGTGAAAACAAATGTTTTGTGCAGTCACCAGCCTGCTCCTTCAGGGTTCTGTGACCCCAGGGACCGTGGTCGTCGTTGCACAACCCTGGGAGCTTGTCTACCTGTCAGCTTGGTTTCTTATTTGCAAGCCTAACTGTTGTTAGCTTCTGGTTCTCTCTAAGGCCCTCTGGGTAGGCATCTAGAGTGTATCTGTTTCTGGCTGTTTTGGGTTCCTCTCCTGTGCCCTGTCCACTCCTCCCACCGGCTCTCTACCTTGCTCTCGGGTTAGGAGGGCAGGCTGCCGATAAGCAGATGCACAGCTAACACCTGGGGAAGACTGCAGGTGTGTGGTTGTGTGTGTGCCAGGGGAGGGGTGGTGGTGGGGACTTGGCTTGCCGGGGAAGGCTGCAGCTGGGGCTTCCAGGGCCCAGACAGTGGCTTTCCCTTCTTGCTGGACTGTCTTCTCCCCATCAAGAGGCCAAGTAGCCTGAGGTTTCCCAGTGCCTGGACTGGGCACCAGAGCCTGAAGCCCAGAGTCAGCTCTTGTCTGATCTGCCTGAACCTGTCTCAGTGGCTGGCAGGGAGCCAGGCGGGCCCAGTGGCTCCTTGTAGGCCGGGGGGCTCAGATTCACATGGGCTGCTGTGAACTGCGACGTGGTATTTACTTTGGCTGTTTGCTAGAGGGATGCCTGTGAGAAGTCAAAGCCGATTTTCCAGGGAGGCAGCAGGGGAATAGAGAACAAGAATGGGCCTAGGGAGAGCGAGGTCAGACTGGACTAGGAGTTGGGAGGAGGCATGAGCTTCTTCCCAGGACCTCGGGGCCAGCAGGAGCTGAGAGTTCTGCCCAGAGCAGCAGCAGTGACCCGACATCTTTGTTCTCACGTCTGTGTACACACACTGTATCATTTCTTGCTCTCAGAGCACTGCAGGACAGACTGACAGCAGCACCCTCTTCATACCCTGAAAGTCCCCAGTGGAAACTGGAGGTACTCCTTGGATGATTACCTGTCCTTCTAAGGTGCAGAGCTGATTTGTCCCTGGACCTTGTGGCACAGCTGGCCATCTCCGTGCCCACCCCAGGGGTGTTTCCTGGGCAGTCTGTTAGGAGCTCCGCACCGCCCCGTCTGCATCTGCTTCTGGCACACCCGCGGCCTGCTGGTCCCTTGGGCCCGGCCCATCTGTTTTGTGGAGCTGAGGGGAGGCCAGCAGACAGAGAAAGCCTGCCCTGGGGGCAGGGGTGGTGCTGTGTGTCTGAGTACTTAACTCATTTTAATAGCTCCAGACTGGCTTCCTTCTCCCCTCTGTTAGGAGGTCATTCTGTAGTATTAATTTCCTTTGTAGTATTTTTTTCCCCTGCATCTGGTTCACAGGCCCTTGTCCTGAGAACACAAACAGGGAGCATCCTACCTCCACTTGAATTCAGCAAACTCTGTCATGCTGGCAGGAGAGGATTTCCGAAGGCGAATTAATTTTAGAAGTTTCCAAGAAATAGGGGAATGTAGGAACCACTGGGAAATTGTCTGATGGCCTTGGCGACAGCCAACGTGATCCTGGATTCGGGAGAAAAAAAAAAAAAAAGCAATACCTCAAAAGCATCTCGTAGTGAAACTTCTAGAACAGACACATGTATTCCAGCAAATGCTAAACCTTAAAAACACCACAGATGGTATTTTTAAGTGGACAGATAGACACATATCTCTAGTTTTCTTGAATAGTAGCCATGGAACCTAATTTATTTTTTCTTTTTTGGGAAGCTACGTATCACAGGCTGCTAATACAGTGGTGTGGTCATTGTATTTTGAGATGTGTGGTGCTGCTCACCCCTAACCCTAAGTGGTCCTGGGCTGCTGAGTCTCTGGAGTTGTCTTTTTTTTTCCCGCTACTCTTTCCCTTCTGTCTTACTTACTGTTAGGCTGTATGTCATAAAAATGATTAGTTAATAATCCTCAGGATGCACACATACACATTATAATTAATAAACAAGTTCAAAGTCAGAGGAGACAAGAAGTTGTATTTCTATATATGAACAATGAACAGTAGAAAAATAAAACAATTCCATTCACATTATCTTTAAAAACATTAGGAATAAATTTGGGGCACCTGGGTGGCTCAGTCAGTTAAGCATCTGCCTTCGGGTCGGGTCATGATCCTGGGGTCCTGGGATGGAGCCCTGCATTGGGCTCTCTGCTCAGTGGGAAGCCTGCTTCTCCCTCTCCCTCTGTCTGCTGCTCCTCCTGCTTGTGATCTCTCTGTCAAATAAATAAATAAGATGTTAAAAAAAAGATTAGGAATAAATTTAACAAAAGAAGTGGGAGATTGTACACTGAAAACTACAAAATGCTTCTGCGTGAAATTCGAGGTCTAAATAAGTGGAAACATATTTCATGTTTATGGATTGGAAAACTCAATATTGTTAAGGTGGCAGTTTTCTCCAACTTTGATAATTCCTACAAAAATTCCAGCTCTTTAAAAAAAAAAATACAGAAAGAGGCAGTCTATTTATATGGAAAACCAAAACTTAGAATAACCAATTTTATGAAGAAAAAAAAAAGTTGGAGGATTTTTCACTTCCCAGTGAAAATGTATAAAGCTATTACTTAAGATAGTGTAATAATGGCTTATGGATAGGCATATAACTCCATTAGAACCAAACTGGGAGTCCATTAATAAACCCTTATCCTTAAAGTCAGTTGATTTTGATAAAGGCATAAGGCAATTCGGTGGGGGAAAGAAGATATATGAATTGTCACTAAGGACGTCAGTAGTCATGAGGGAAATGCTAATTCAAAGCACCACAAGATGCCACTTCACCCCATTAGAATGGCTGTAATCAGAAGACCGCTGATACCAAATGCTGGCTAAGATCGGGGGAGGGGAGATACTGGAGCCCTGCTACATTGCTGTGCACCTGCAACATGGTCCAGCCATTTGGAAACCACTGTTACACTTTGTTGAAAAGTTAAACATAAGTTGACCATACAGCATAGCAATCCTATTACCAGTCTCTCCCCAGGAGAAAGAGTTGCACACATATGTTCATAGCAGCACTATCTATGCAGCCAATGCTGGAAATAATCACTATGTCCATCAGCTGGTGAGGAGATAAAGAAAATGTGCTGTATCCATAGAGTGGAATTTCATTCAGTTATAACAAGGAGGGAAGTAATGATGCAGGCTACCACGTGGTTGAACCTCGGAGTCTTTATGCTACACAGAAAAGGCAGACACAAGTGTGCATTGTATGACTGCATGTTTACGTAACGTCTAGTCAAGGCAGATGTGGGGATAGAAAGAAGACACGTGGTTGGCTGGGGATGGAAAGAGACGAACCGCCCATGAGCATGAGGGATTCTGTGGAGATGATGAAACTGTTCTAAAATGGGATGATGGTGACGGCACATCTCTGTAGACTTACGTAAAGTATTTGAACTTCAGTCAT
Organism: Martes martes; assembly: GCF_963455335.1. NCBI lineage: Eukaryota > Metazoa > Chordata > Mammalia > Carnivora > Mustelidae > Martes > Martes martes. The sequence continues at coordinate 68,579,497 of NC_137892.1, read as the reverse complement.
CTATTAAATTGTCAGCTTTTCTATCCGAAAGAGTGTCTGGGAGGGCATGGTCCTATCTTATTCATCTTCTTATCTTCCCTTCTGGAGCATAGTAGATCTCATTGGAGAGTCTTATTAGAAGAAAGGCATGAATAAACAATGAGACCATTAGTTGGGTTGCTGGAGGTAATGCTCTCTTTCTTCCTCGGCTCCTGGAGTGTTAGGGATGGCTGGTGTTCCCTGGGCCTCTGCCAGCTCTCCTGACCTCCCTCCTCTGAACTGCTAGAGAGTTGATGATTATCCCACAAAGTCAGTACTTACTTGATGAATGTGTGCTGGTCAGGAGGGCAGAATTCTTTTTTTTTTTTTTTAAAGATTTTATTTATTTATTTGACAGAGATCACAAGTAGGCAGAGAGGTAGGCAGAGAGAGGAGGAAGCAGGCTCCCCGCTGAGCAGAGAGCCCGATGCAGGGCTCGATTCCAGGACCCCGAGATCATGACCTGAGCCAAAGGCAGAGGCTTAACCCACTGAGCCACCCGGGCACCCCAGGAGGGCAGAATTCTTGTCCTGCTGTCCCCAGGTCCCTCAGAAAGCCCAGTAAGACCATCTCATAGGACCTTATGCTCTGCAGGATGCCTCTGCTTGTAACCCTGAAGGTGTCAAGTCACAGGGAAGGCAAAGGCAGAGCCAGAGGCCTTCAGCTGGTGCTCCCCACAGACGCCAGTGGCTGAGAGGTACACCAGCCAGGTGTAAGTGAGGGAACCAAGCCAGGGGTCTGCAAAGCTGGGTCTTTGGAGCGAAAGGCTGGAAGTTTCAGTCTCTGCAAACCGAACTGTTTCACTCTTGGACTCTCTCTGTATTTTCCCTTCCATTACTCATTTCCTCCATTTGGTAGGGACCACACATTTCCAAAATGTGGCAAATGTTCTCGAGCTACAGAGATAAGATGTTGCCCTTTTCATAAACAGGGAGGAGAAAAGACAAAATGGATTATATTAAGATAGATGTGTTTAAAAACCTTTATCCTTTTTTTTATTTCATACCACAGAAACCACCTAGGCTAACTCTGTGTATTTTACAGATAAGGGAATGGGAGCCAGAAAGGGAAAACATAACAAAACAAAACAAAAAACCCAAGCCCTCATCCGGATTGGCATGGTTTGAAAGTGGCACAGGCAAGAAGATTCCAGGTCAGTTCAGACACCGCAGAGGTCAGCCAGCAGCCCCGACCACAGCCAGCACCGTGTGGGAAGGGCGGGCAGGAAGGCAAAGCGGAATAACTTGTCTTCTACATCTGGGTAAAAATAATCCCTCAGTTTGCAGACACCTAGGAGACCTCGGGCTTGAGGGTAAAAATAAAACTTGCTTTCTGACAGTGCAAATCTTGTCAGACTCCTGGAGTCTCTCCTTGCCTCGGGAGCTGGGCTTGGTGGTTCAGGAGGAAACAGACTGCTGGGTGCAGTCTCTCGGCCGGCGGAGATCGCTGGTCTTGTCTAGCCCCACGGCTCTGGAATCTGCTGCCAGGCTGGACGGAGCTTCTCCAGCCTCTGCCATCCCAGGAGGGGAGTTCCGTCCAAGGGGGATGTGGATCAGGATAGAAGGCGTCAGAAGTTGTGTCTGAACAAAGGGCTGCGATTGCTCTTCATTCCCTCGTCTTTGATGCCACGCATTTCCCCCATCACGTCAGCCCTTCCTTCAAGGTGGGGTCGCTCCATCCTTCAGAATTGTGTCGAAACCCTCAAGCTGGTGTCTCGCTTGGTGACAGGGACAGGCGGCAGGAGGCTTTGCAACAACGCGGTCTGCAGATGAGCTGTGCGTTTGCAGCAACTGACCCTGCAGTCGGATTCTGAGGGTAGGGAATGTTCTGACCCAGTTCTTGTTTCACCGAGGGCAGAAATCAAGAGCCGCGGTGACATCTCCTCTCCATCATCTTTTACTTCATTTGGACGCACATGGGCACGGTGTCCCCTCATTTTTCATTTAAAAAAACGTGTGGCCGTGTGGGTTGTAGCAGAGGAGCAAGGTCTTGTGACTTCTAAACAAAGACTGTGAACGAGGGATTTTCAGAGAGTCTCTGTTTTCTGTGTCGCAGCAGATACTCGGTTCAGTTCTTGGAAGGGCTTCGGAGAGCCCTTGGCAGGCTGTGCTGCTTCTGTCGGCTTTCCAGGAGGGGGAAAGAATCCCCCACTCTGGCGTCACAGGTCCTTGAGGCCACATAGCGCACGTGGCGCAGGTGGCCCTCCTGTGCGGGACTGGAGAGCCACCCAGTGCCCAGCTGAGGGTGACCAGCGGAGGAAGGACAAGTTGAGGAATGCGGCTGGCTGTTTGTCCTCTCAGGGGTATCCCTGGGAAAGCTAGCAGGCAGCATTTAGTTTTTCTTTCCTCATTCCCTTTCATTGATGCCTGTGTGTCCTTCCCCGAATTTGCACCCTCACGGTGACACATCTGCCCCACTTCTCCAGTTCCATGGTTCCATCCCTTTAGACCTCATTATTACCAACAGTGTCCTTGCTGGCCTTCCTGCAAGGCTGGCTTCTCTGCTCTCTGTGAATTTTCTAGAACAGGACTTCTATTCTAGCATGTCACATGGCCTGGCCCAAGCACTTGCCTGGTCTCCCATGGCCATCGTTGGTCCCACACTCTTCTGCTCTCAGGTGCACTCTCATGGCTCTCAGGTGCACTTCCGAGGTCTGGCCCCAGCCCCAGCGATCTGGGCATTTTTTCTTGCTCCCCAGGCCATGCCGTGCTTCCCCCAGGCAGGGCTGCCTGTCCCTTTTGGGACTGGGGCCACGCTCGCCTTTCCTTGTGCGGTTGCTTCCCCTCAGATGTCCTCTCTTCTTCACACTTAACTACCTTACTCTGGTCTTACGGCCCAGATGCTACTCTTTTTTTTTTTATTTTATTTTTTTTTATTTTTTTATTTTTTTTATTTTTTTTTTTTTAAGAATTTTTTTTTTTTTTTAAAGATTTTATTTATTTATTTGTCAGAGAGAGAGAGAGAGTGAGCACAGGCAGACAGAGTGGCAGAGGGAGAAGCAGGCTCCCTGCAGAGCAAGGAGCCCGATGCGGGACTCGATCCCAGGACGCCGGGATCATGACCTGAGCCGAAGGCAGCCGCTTAACCAACTGAGCCACCCAGGCGTCCCCCAGATGCTACTCTTGATGGCAACTTTGCCACATAGTCTGGCCCACACTGGTGATGGAGGTACTGGTGGTTGTGGGGAAGATCGTGGTTCTAATAGGAACAGTGGTAGATGGTTAAGCACCTAGTGCGTCAGCCAGTATGGTAAGTGGGTAAGACGGCTTCTAGCAGTCCGTCTGGGTATCAGTTGTGGTTCTGTCACCTGTTAGCTGCTGACATTGGGGGAAGTCATTCACACCTTAGTGACTCAGTTTCCCGCATATATAATGGGAATGATAATAGTACCTACCTCATAGAATTAATCTATGTAACAGTACCTGGTATATAACAAATATTATAGGAATGTTATCACTATATACTAATTTATGTATATGATCTGTAATCTCTAAGAGAACCCATAAAGGAGAATGTTCTTCTTCCCATTTTATATATAAGGAAAGCAAGGCTCAGAAAGATTAAGTAACTGTCCAGTGTCACTCAGCTAATATGCAGTGGGGATGGAATTTTGACTCTGGTTTCACTGTCCCTACTGACCAATACTTACCCATAACTTCTACAGTACTTAAGGCTGCTGCCATGAAGCTTAATGTATGAACATCTTCAGATTGTTCTCTGCATGTGTGCTTGTTTGTGTGCTCAGACTGTAAGCCACTTGAGGGCAAGATGGTTTTCTACACAGTGGGTAGTTGTACAGTGATTGGGTGGAAAGGGATCAAGGACACAGTACACCCTCTGTGACCAAAGGACATGAGTGATGAACGGTGGGCAGACAGCTGTGCACAGCTACAGACCTAGTGGGATTCTCTCTCCCCGGAAGGGCTGGGTCCTCTGCCTTCCAGTCCCCGTGGAGCTGTCCAGCAATCAGTGAGTGCATCCGGCCAGGGAGAGAATTCTGTCAGGTCCTCTGAATCATCCTTGCTGTCAGGGTCATGGAGTTGCCTGGGGCGGGCTCCTCTCCAGGCAACCCATTCCCTACAGCTCTTTCCTTCTGGGTCAGCTAGCTGCTCCTCGTCAGGTCTCTGGGTCTCCCGATACCAGGCTTGGGTACTGTACTGCCTCCATGGGCTCCCTCCTCCGGCCACACCTTTGTAAATCATTCCTTTGTGAAACCCTCCTTGAGTCAACCTAATTTGAGTGTACCCTCTATTTCCTGATGGGACCTGAGTCCCACAGGCCTCACAAGCTCCCCCCCCCCCCCCCCCCCGCTCAAAACTTCCATTTACATTCCTGGGCCAGGGCCCGGTCACAGGGTCACCTCCAGCTGTGGAGGGAGGCTGGGGAAGCAAGGACTTAACTCTTGCAACCTCTATGAGGGAAGACGGCAAAGAGGAAGGAGGTCAGGAACCAAAATGCCTGCCATAAAAAATAAAGATGTGGGAAGAATTTTAAAAACAAAAAACAAAGACATCCAGGCCCAAGATAGACTTCCGGGTGCCAGCTGCCTGTTGGCTCAGCACTGCCCTCTTACAATTAGGAGGCCGAGCAAATCTGGTCAGAGGGCAGGGTCAAAGCTTCAAGTTCACCGGATGGGAGCCCATCCACATGACTGGGGCCGGTTTGTGACAGTCCTGCTATCTGGCAGTCCAGACTAAACTTGAAACTGACAGGGACAGGAAGCTCACTGCCCTGGAGCTCAAGTCATTAAAGAATGCTTCCTCACCTGGAGCTCAAATATTACCCCCTGCTCTGCTCTGCCCTACGGAGGGCACAGACGGGTCCCTTGGTCCCTTGTCCTGCACCACTCCCGCAGGGGAAGGCCTTTTCTTTTCCAGGTTTTGCCTCCTCAGTTCCTATGGTTTCCTCTAATTCCTGCAATGCAGACCTTTTTGCAATTGAGCCTCAGGGTGGTTTTCCTCTCCGTTTTAAAGACAAATTTAAATAATTTCCTCCCGTGTATGTCAGATTCAGAAACCAGAATTCCCTTGTTACTGCTGGCTCTGTTGCTATCCCTGCCATCACCTGCTTCTGGACTAAAGAGATTCACATAGAATGTGAAGCAGAAAAGGCATTTTTTCTGTGTGAAGCCCTCCATACCTGCCTTTCCAGCTGCCTGCCTGTGTGCCCTGGGCGGTAACTGAGTGACCTTCTGATCTAATTCACAGACTGCCCTTACACCCTCTTACAAAGGCTACTTGACGGGAAGTGCCCAATTAATAGTGTGCATGCTAGAAGGGTATTAATTAGCAAGATGAGTATGGTAGCATGTCCTCCAATCTGTTGGCTCGAATGTACGAATCATACCTCACAGTGACAAATTAGATGTAAACTCCCCATGAGTATCTCCTGATCTGCTACAGGTCAAGGGAGTCATGTTAAGATGGTGACTGACATTGTCATTAGAAGCGTCGAAGATTCTGAGTGGGTCGCACACCCAGGGTGGACTGACGGAAGGAGAGTTACCTTGAGGACGAGGTCTGTGGGAAGAGACGAGTGAGTCGTGAAGGAGGAAGTCGAATTAGAGCCTAAATTAAGGATCAAACCAAAGGGTTATGGTAGACATGTTGGCACCTGGGCAGAGAAGTAGCCAGGGGACTGGTGAGTGGGACAGTAGTGGCACAGAGCTGGGGGCGCTGCCCAGCTCAGGGACTTGGACTCTGGATCTGAAGATGTGCTTCTCTTCACACTGAGCAAGCAGCATCTTACCTGAGCAGGTTGCTTCATGAAGGAACACAAACTCAGGTAATGTCGGCATTTGGATATGACCTTGAGGAACTCAAGTCCAACTGCTTTGACTTATAGACAAGGCAACAGAAGCCAAAAAAGGCTAAGTGATGTGTGCAAGGCACACAGCTAGCAAGTAAGGGAGCCAGACTTGAGGGCAGGTTTTCCAGTTCTGCATCTGGCGTTCTCTCCGTTGCATAAAGCTGCTCCACTGTGACTTTGCTGTATACTTGACTCAGGAAATGTTTAGGTCATTCATTTATTCATTCGCTAAACACTGACTATGTGTCAGACATTGTGCTCGGAATTCTCCTTCCCCCATCCTAGGTTGCCCACAGTGTTACAGGAAAGGTGGATTGAACAAATAGTTGCGAGTAAATGCAGTGAGCCACAGGACAGTTGTGGGTGTGCTGTGAGCAGAGGGGAGGGACCTGGGGTGAGGGATGGCTTCATAAAGAAGGGCCAATAAAAACATGTGATTTTCATAATTAGCAAGCTTGCATCCAATTCCATCTATGCCAAACACTGGAAATAGCCCGACATCCAAAGTACAGGAAGCTGGGGGCGTGTCTAGCATGCTGATGGAGACCATGACGGATGGGCTTTTGTTCCGACACACCTGTCTTTGAACTTTGTCTCCACCATGTCCTCTGAAGGTGATCTCAGCAGTAACATTTCCTCATCGGTAAGGGGGAGCTACTGAGTGCATTGAGTTGTTGGGAGGATGACACAAGGGAATGTGGGAGATGAATTGAGCACGGGGCCTGGCACACGGTAAACAGTCATTGCAGGCTTTGCGTGACGCTTGGCCCACGCGAATTCCAGGTTATGTGATTCCAGCCGACGATGTGGCTGGCAGTATAAATGATTCCTCTGCCCCACATGGCAGCCAGCCCTCCATCTGAAGCAGTCAGAGGCCCTTCTCTGAATTCACAGAATCCGAGAGCATTAGCCCATAGTCTCCTTGAGAAGAGCCTACTGTTTGGAGAACAGCTGCTTAAAAAAAAAAAAAAAAAAGTCCAATGTGCTTTCTCTCTCACTCCGGGTCTGCAGTGTTAATTAGAAAGACTGCATGCGTGAACGCTTGGCTCTTCTTTTTTTCTAATCTCTCAAAAAAGCTCTTTTGATCAGCACTGTGAGTAGATGTGCAAGGTCTCAAGTCTTGCAAACACTATGTTAAGAATATGCAGGAGAGGCCGCCTCCTTTGACACCTGCCTCTGCACACATCGTCTTCTGTTCCTGGCTCCCAGATGGCCTGCATGACTGTTCCTTCCACTTAGAACAGCTTTCCTACTTCCTGCTCCCATCAGAGCCTGGGCCTAGAGAGTCTGTGCAAAATTGGAAAGGATAGTCCTCTCAAGCCCTCTCTGAGTGACCGACAAGCAGTGGCCGGACAGGACTGACGGCATCTGGCTCCATGGTGGCCTGGGCTCACGTTGGGGGCCTGGCATTGCCCTCCCCATTCCTGGGCACTGCCCTTGAGAATGACCATGTGGGTGGCCTTCCCTTGGGAGAGGGGAGGTGGGGAGATGGGTGTGGAACAGAGGCTGGGGCAGCTAAGTGGTGTAGAGGAATGCGGTGTCAGGGTTCCAGACTCTGGTCTTTCCTCGTCCGCATCCCATTACACGGACCACCTTTTGTGACTATGGGACTCAGGCCAGTATGCATGTAGCTGGTCCCTAGCTTTCCCTTGTGCCACCCCAAGGCAAGATTGGACGTGTTCTTGTATCTCTTAAAAAGGAAACTCAACCCCCAAGGGGTTAGTGGAAGTGTAGGCTTAACGAATGGTTTATAAAGGGCCAGAGAGGGTCTACACTGCATAGAACCAGATTTTCACAAAGAGACAGAGAGGGTGAAAGAAGGGGAAGGGAGAAAGGGGGGAAGGAGACAGGGAGAGAAACCTTCGGTCCTTCTGCACAAAGCGTTCATCCTCCCCTAAGTCCTGTCTCAAACACTTCCGGGATGACTTCTCTCTTTCTTCTGCTTGGGGCATTTGGCCCAGGCCCTGTTCCTTCAGGTTGTGTCTTCTCTGTTATCACTAGCTCAACAACGTTATCCTCCCCCCTCCCTGGGGCCACTCCAAAGCTGCGGGGACCACACATAACCAACATTTCTTGTCGCCCACAAAATGAAACTTGAAAGAGTTTCAAACGGCACAGAAGTGTGTGAAGTAGAAAGTGAATGACCCCACTTCACCTTTCCCCCGGGCCTCAGGCCCATACCTGTTTCCTCTGGGGGTCCTCCAGTTCCCTCCCTCACCCTCTGAAATCCTGTCAGGGTGACCTGCGGTTGACTCAGGACTCTCTTCTCGAGGCACACGAGTATTTCTATATCCGAGGACCCAGGAGGAATTCATGGTTACATTCAGATCGATTTTTTGTTAGAAATTTTGGAGAGGCCCCTCGGCACACAGAGGAAAATCACCAGAAGGGACTCTAACCTGCCTTCCAAATAAATATAGAGCGACAGTCTCACAAATGTAATGGAACTAATCATAGCAAATTAGCTTTTCTGGTACAAAACATTCTTTCAGAATGTGCTGGAGGCCTTGTGCTGTACAGACTCTCCCCGCTGTAGGGAAGCAAAAGGCACGGCTGACCCAGTCTGTTCTCTCCGCGTCTGGCTCAGCGGCCCGTGCAGCTGGTCACGCTGATGGGATCAGGTATTAACGAGACCAGCACATCCAGGGAAAACCTGCGTGCTTTCCCACTCAGCACAGCACTGGCGGAGATGGCCCTCCGAGCCAGCCTTACGAATCTGTCTCCCTCCTGTAGGGTTGGTGCCGCGATCCATGACCAGACCCTCTCAGAGCTGTGCAGGCAGTTCGGGCGTGGGTATGAGAGAAGTGGGGTCAAGCTTGTCAACGGCAGAAATTCACCACGTTCCCACGCCGGGGTCTGTCAGTGATACACAGAGCGTTAGCCTTCAGCCAGGGAAATAAAATGCTGGAAGTAGTCCATGGAAATTTAGGTTGAAACAAAAGGGGGATTGACTGAAATTCTCAAGAGTTAGATTTTGTTTTCCTTTGGCGAAAACGACAGATTTGGTGTTTCATCGATCACCTGACAGGAACAAAGCATATGACCCACTTATTTCAGGAATTAACTTCCAATATATATACACATTTATACTCTAATTCTATATATTTATATAATACATATAAAATAGGTGTGTATATATATATATATATATATATATATATATATATAATGTCAACAACACTTGGCATTAAAAATATCTACCCTCTTCCCAGCTATCTGTAGGTGCTTAAGAGCATGTGTCATGGGACAATAAATAGAAAAGTTGGCAGACCGAGGATTAACCCCAAATGGCAGTCGCTTGGGGAAGAGGACAGAGGTATTGATTTCACCAAGTTTCAGCCGATTAGAGCTAAGCTGAGTATCTCCCACTGCCCTTTCCCCAGGCGGCCTTCTGCATTCCTCTCGTTTCAGCCGTGCGGGGTGCGTGTCCATGCTGATGAAAGGGAACTCGGAGGGCCTGACACCCAGGCTTGCTCCCGCCTACCTCTCCCCGGTGCAGGCAAGCACTCCCATGAACCCAGTCACCTGAGCAAAGTGCCTCAGGCCAACCAGGGCGGTCTCTGGTGGAGACTTGTGATGGAGGTGAGGAGGGCAGGGACTGGGGAAGCCTCCCTTTGTCTACACTGCTGGAAAACAGGGTAGCTCTCCCCACATGACTCCCCTGCTTTAAGGCTGCTTCTCCTTGTGGGGTTAATTATGCCAACCTGAATCTCAGGGAGGGTGAGTTAATTGCCAAACACAATTATCAGGAGCCCACGAGGTGCTTCACCACCGTAAAGCACTACATCTAATTATTGTTCATAATCATAGAGGTTCAGAAGTGCCAAGGGCTCCCATAGCAACCTTAACTCTTTTCTCTCTCTCTCGCTCTCCCTCTCTCTCTCACACACACACACACAGTAAGAGACTTTTTCATTATGGTATTAAATGCAGCTCATAAACCTGCCATCTTATGGGGCAAATATTTATTTTTAAAGCTGAGAATAAGTAGGCAGTTCTGGGGTAATGATTCTTCTTCTAAATAAGCCAGTCCTAGTCCTCAGTGTGATGACGTACACAAGGCACCCAGAACATCAGCCAGAGCACCTGGCTTCTGCTGCTGCACCAAAATCTTTATCAAATAGTTGTCATGAGAAAGGACATGGAGTGTGACTTTGGTTTTACGATATTTCAGTAAGAGTAGCCCAGAATGACTGAGATTATCTTATAAATATAGCAGGGGCACCTGGGTGGCTCAGTGGATTAAGCATCTGCCTTCGGCTCAGGTCAAGACCTCAGGGTCCTGGGATCGAGCCCCGCATCTCGCTCCCTGCTCAGTGGGAAGTCTGCTTCTCCCTCCTCTGCCTCTCCCTGCCTGCTCACGCTCTGTCTCTCTCTCAAATAAATAAAAAAATCCCCACCCTTCCCTCCAAAACTCCAAATATTTGCTGGGCATTATCATATGCCAAACTCTGTCCTGGGCTCTGCATTCTAAGAACGCACAAGACAGACGTGGTCCCTGGGCCGGTGACAATCTCTTAGAGTATAGTTGGTAAGCATTGGTAGGAGAGGTGGGAGCACAGACCACTTTTGAAGAGAAAAAGAGGTCCCAAGCTACCTATGGGGTGAGAGGTCAAACTCTATGTAGAAAGGGAGACAAGCCATTCAAAGCTGGTGTTTTGCTTAAACCGAAGGCGTCAATTTTGGTGAAATCTCACGGAGTTCTTTAAACCATAGCGCTAGTCCCATGATACACATCTATTCTATTTCTAAACACAAGACAGCTGAGTTAGGCTACCTCCAGCAAAAGCCTTGTGTTCTCTCTGTCATAGGTTCTCAGGCCTCGGACGGGGCAACACACTGACAGCCAGGGTACAAACACAGGACGGAGCTTGGGGCTGAACAAAGACGAGGGAGTCTGTTCCACTCCACAGACCTCTTCGAGGATCAGAACAAACTGCAGATCAGGAGAAAGATGATTGATACTTAACGTCAGATTTCAATGTCCTATTTCTGAAGGGCCTCAAAGACGTACACAAAATGTCTGAAACACATAATAAGAATCCCTGATAAATCTTCCCGTTCCACCTCTCACCTCACACCACAGTTCTTTGTCCCTTGACTTTCCAGGGAACATCTGAAGTTTAAAAATGAAGCTGGAACTCATACTTCCAGCAGGTGCTGTGACACCCGGTGCACCGAGTCATTTTCCTTCCAGACCCAGCAGGAGTCATCTTTTTTGTATGCTCTTGACACCTACCAAACCTCAGGGAGATTTCTCAACCAGGCTACCTTAATCATTTCATATATCTAAAAAGTGTTTTGTTGTTTATATGAAGTTTAAGTCGGCCAATAGCATTTTCTCCTCTTTACACAGAGAGCTCTGTGAAAGCAGAAGGTAAGTCTCAGCAGCAGCTGAGAAGAGATGAGAGTGACTAACAGATCTAAAGGAAAATAGTGTTGAAAGAATCGAGATTTATAATTCACATAAATTAAATTACTCATTAGCCGCTTGGTCTGAAGAAGCGTGATATCGCTCCTCATTTTAAGCATCTCGTAAATAAGATTAATTTTCAGAATGACAGGTAATGCCACTCACGAGGGGAAAAAAACAATTTACTTCTCATCCTCGATTACTTATTAAAAAGCATTTCATTGCAGTTTAATCTGGTGAGTCAGAATCTTCACCGAGAGATCAGTTATCACCATCCTGGTGAGAAGCTCATTAACTGGGGGAAATTTGGAAGAAGCAAAGACAACGGGGAGGACCAGATCTGCATGGGCTTTGTATACGTCTGTGGATCCCCTCTCTGGGCTGTGTGAGAAGCCTGCACGGGGGACAAGGCAGCTTTTTTACAATGTATTTCAGCAACAGAAGCATCCTTTGCGATCTTGATTTCAATTTAAATCATATTTATTTTCTGATTATAAAATAGATACATAGCATTTATTGAAAATATTCAGAAAAGCTTTAAAAAAGGATCAAGGAGAAAATAATAGCTTTTAAAGATGCACAGTAGACACACACTGGTAGCATTTTCTTTTGTCTGATGAGTTTATACCTACAGTGTTTTGAAAGAGGGACAGTGCTTGCTGGGAAGTACAAAGGCCCTGTGATAAAAGTAGGTTGGTGTGTCCAAGGAGGAGCAAGAGGGCTAGTCTGGCTGGAACAGAGTAAACTAACAGCAAGAGGGAGATGTTAGGAGAAGTGGTCAGAGAGAGAAATGGGGGCTGGTGGACCTTGCAGGCTCTTGTAGGTTAGAGCAAGGATTTGGGGTTTTATTCTGAATGCAATAGGAAGCCTTTGAAGGGTATTCATCGAGGGAGTGATATAATATGAATAATCTTCTAGAAGGGTCTATCTTCTTGGGAGAGAGGAGAGGAGGGTTGCACAAAGACAGAAACAGGAAGCCATGTCAGCAATTCAGACAAGAGATGACACTGGTTCAAACAAAGACGCAAGGGGTAGAGATGTTAAACAGACAGACAAAGACTGGATTCTGGATGCAATTTGAAAATGGAGCCTACAGCATTACTGAGAAATTGCATATAGAGTATAAGAAAGGAGCCAGGATGGGTCCCCATATTTTTGTGTCGAGTGCAAGACCAGAGTTGCCATTTACTGAGAAGGGGCAGATGAAAGTCAGAACAACAGGAGCTTAGCTTTGGATACATCACTTTTGAGATGTCACAAGACATTCGAGTGGAGGTGCTCAGTGGGCCGGTGGATTTATAACTCCGGAGTTCAGGGACGATGTCTGAGCTACAGAATTAAATTTCGGAATTGTCAACATGGAGATGGTATCTGAATTCAGCAGGGCTGAATGAGATCACCCAGAGAGTGTATGTACATAGAGATGAGAAGAGATCTGGGCACTGAGCCTCTAACATCGAGAGGATGACAAAGGAGCTCAAGAAGGAGCAGCTGGGCGGGGAGGAGAACCAAGAGGCTGGTGTTCTAGAGGTCAAATGAAGAAAGGCTTTCAAGTGGAAGGCAGTAATCAACTACTAAAAGGAAACTGCTGATAGGGTCAGTAAGATTTGCTGAGCCATGACCATTGGACTTGGCAATGCTGAACTCATCAGTGACCTTGGCAAGAGTAGCTGCCGTGGAATACGGAAAGTGCGGGGGTTTAACTGGGGCCTGGGAACGGAGAAAGTGGAGACAACAGGTATTGGCCAAACAGTAGCACAAAGTAAATATTAGACAACAATCACAAGACATTCATCGTCAATGTGTGGAATTCTGAAAAGCCCAAGTATTCACCCAGGAACGAGGGACACACTTCCTTCTATGGTCTCCTGTGAGGACCAGCTTGCTGGGTGTCTGCTACATTAGAAACGGCGATGGTTTGCAGAACCAAGAGCTTCAGAGAAATGCATATGTCATTGGCGCATCTCTAAAGATGAAATAGAAAATGTCCAGCAGAGAACTCCTTCACCATCCATTAGTTGTCATCAGAGAAGCAAGGCAAAAATGGGATAATTTGATAAAAGCAGCTCACATTTTTCTGATGGTTTTCACTTTGCAAAAGTGCCTTCACACGTGTCACCTGATCTTCACATCAGCAGGGGAGGGAGCCATTATTTCATAAGCGAGAAAACAGGGACTTGGTCAAGGTCATAGATGGTATGAAAGGAGGAGCTGGGACTTAACACAAGTTTTTTTGACTCCAGATCCCAGCTCTTTCCACTTTATCAACCTGCTTCTCTTTAAAGCAGATGTTGCTTTTTTTTTTTTTTTAAGCTTGCCTGCAACAGTTAAATACTTATCACAGTTCAAGCCCTCCTTGACGGGCTTTCCCCCGAATATACCACATAATCCTCAGAACAACCCCATCACACAGTCACTGTTATTACCCTCACTTTGTAGATGAGGAAATTGAAACAGAGAAGCTAAGCAACTTGCCAAAGGTCATACAGCTAGGAAGTTGTGAGTTCAGAGTAGAACCCAGGTTCTTAACTACATTTTGCCATTTTTATCTTCTTAGTACCCAGACCTTCAAGCAGAGAACATATTAATAGACTTGACCATAGTCACATGTTGATTGATGCTGACCTTAGTCCAGAACTCTGATAATTTGATCAATTAAAGGGGCTCAATTATTGAGCCCCTTCTGAGAGTGATACGAAGTGTTAGATACTTTGAAGTCGGGCACAGAAAAAAGCTGAGATGTGGTTTCTTCTTTTGAGGGGGTTGCATGGTCTGCCAGTGTGCCATCAACTGTCTTTTTTGGCAATTCTGTACTGCAGGGCAGTAGGTCGAATTATTTGTTATTATTTCGCCCACTCTCCTCCATACCTTTCTCCAACCTATGGGACAAGTGTACTTCCCTCCCGTGTTGGGCGTGGCCATTACCGTACTGGCAGATACCATAGGAGCAGAGGTTTGGGTTGTGCTGGCAGAGTGTGGCTTGCTCTCTGCTAGTCCCTCCGTCCACCATGAGAGGAACGTGTTCCAGAGCTTCTTTAGCCTGGGTCCCAGAGTGGGAGACACGGGGGGCACACTGGACTTTGACCAGCAGCCTAGGGTTGTGCCTAGCTGACTCCAGTCGAATTCAGCTGAGCTCAACGTGACTGCAACTCAGATCCATGAGAGAGAGATGAGTATTTGCTGCTTCATTCAGGTTGTCGGAGTCGCCACGCAGCATCATTACAGAATAGTTGATTAACCCACGTGGGAAATGTAGATTGAAAATCCACAGTGTAGTTTGAAAATTCAGTTGCCATCTTATAGTAATAAATTGGAATGCAATGTCTCTCTGTGAGTTAGGAACAGATCAGTTCACAGCAGTCCCAGTGAACAGCCACGGTCTCTCCCCTGGGAACTCTCCTTTGGAACTAGTCTTTGAGGAAGAGAAAACCAACTGCTTATCCACCTCTCTTCTTGTTTCTTTTATATTAGACATGTTAACCACGATGATTGTCACACCTGTGACACCATTTAGGAGAAAATGCATGGCAGCCTCTAATGAGGTGGCAGACTTAGACAGCCACCTGAAGTCCCATAGATGTGACCCAGCCTCTTTCAGTGACATCTGATTGGACTAGAGCCAGGGTGACCTAAGAGCAGCTGACTCATAGGCTGGCTTGAAAAAAGTGATTAGCTCAGCCAATCACATCCCTTTACAATCTGAATTAGGAGAAACAGAAACTTAGAAGGTTGTGTAAGTAGAGATGCAGAGAGACACTGGGTAGAAACAGAGGAGAGGCACGGACTCCTTACGGCATACTTTAGACAGCGATAGGGTAAAGATCCAAGAAGCCCTCTTGCCGGGAGCCCCATGCTGTCTTGGGTCTGGAATTGCCCTCCAGCTCACTCCACTGTTTGTGAAGCTTGGCCCTCAGGCACTTCTTGTTTGAAGTTCCTGAGGCGTTCTCTCCATGACTGCCCAGTAGGCCATCTCCAGCTCAGCCCCAAACTAACCTAGAAATACTCTGTTCTTTGCACACTTACCATCCACCCTAGGAAAGCCCTCGGTTCTTCCTCCCCCTCGCCTTCATGGCTCTGAGAGAGGAAAGACAGCAGCTCCTTCTTGTATTGTTTTGATGACCTTCTGTGATATTGAACATACTGTTGAAATGCAAAGAGAATCAATTGAAATAAAACACCGAGAGTGTCCCTTTCCAAGTGAAGGGCAGAGATGATTTGCGGGCTGTTGACTGGCATGCACAACCGCAGAAGCAAGCTCAAGATTTGGTGCTCATGGCAGACACCATACGGGGGCTGGGAGGATATGGTGGTGGCCTGGAGGACGAAGATGCAGAGACATAGGGAGCAGAAAGGGGACCGAGACTCAGGCAAGTATTGTCTCGTGTGGTAAAATGAGTATGACCAACATTTTCTCATTTAGAGAGGATGTCTAATTTTTTCTGACAGTGATAAGAACAAATGAGGTTATTAATGTGCCCCATTTTGAAAAACGATTTCATCATTCTTAAAAGCAGAATGAGTCATTTGTTTTTCTATCTCTGAACAATAAAAGGAGATGTTTCAAGTGTTTCCATTATATGTACTTATTCTATACACCTGACATGAAGTCAGGGGGCCTTGTGGACTACAGCCAGTGATGGAGGCCATAGTCAGGGCTTGGAAGATGGGAGTCTGTGGTGCTCTCCCCCTGCTCTGCCAGATGTGGGCAATAGATGGGAACCCTCCATTTGGCCTGGACATTTGAAACCCGGGGACTGATCACTCCATTGTTTTATCTAAGTAAGATGAGAATCCCTTTATAATAACAAAAAGTGGATCCCTTATCAAACGTAAATAGATTGCTCAAATAAGGCAAAGTAACATAATTTTCTAAATACAAAAAAGGGCTTGGATAGATTTCAAGGGTATTATGCTGAATGAAAAAAAGCCAGTCTTAAAAGGTCATATATACATTGTTTACTTCATCATTTCATTTGTATAATGTTCCTGAAATGACTAATTGACAGAAGGGGAACAGATTAGTGATTGCCAGAGGCTAGAGATGGTGGGGGGACAAGGGGTTACAAGGGGGTGAGTACAAGGGGGTAGCACAAAGGAGATCTTCGGGGTGATGACAAGCTCTGTGTCTTGATTGCAGTGGCCATTACACAGCCCAGAGCCTGTGATGAGATGGCATAGAACTATACACGCATTGGCCATTGTCAAATTCCTGGTTTTACTGGACTACACCTATGTAAGGTGTGACCATTGGGGGAAACTGAATGACTTCTCTGTGCCAAATTTGCAATACCCTGTGAATCTATGTATCTATAATTATTTCAAACTAAAAAGGGTTTTGTTTTTATTTTTATAAAACCAGCATACTGTGATTAAGAAAGTGAAAAGACAGACCATATACAAGGAAAATTCTTTTACAATACATTTATGTGACAGAGGGCTCATGTCCAAATTTGTAACGTGTTCCTGTAAGTCAATAAGGACAAAGAACTCAATAAAAATGGGCAAAAGGAGATAACTAAACATCCGATGACAATTTAGAAACGTGTTCAACATCGTTATTCATCAGGAAAAGATAAATTGAACCCACAATGAGATACCACTGCATACACTCATTAGGATGGCAAAAATTTTAAGGATCAACAACGCTGAGCTTGATGAGGATATGGAACAATTAGAATTTGCATATATTGCAGATGGGAATGTAAATTGGATCAGCCGCTATGGGAAGACTCTGGAGACTCAAACTCCATGATGAAGATTAGCATGTTGGAAGTTAATTAGAGAGTGCTGTTGGGACCAGCACCTGGGAAAGGAAAGAAAAAGGAAGTGCAGGGAAAGGAGATTTGGGCAGAGGGCAAAGCTGGGCTCCAAGGCAGCCTCAGGAAAGATGTCGTGAGGCGCTGTAAAGCTGGGATGGCCATTCAGAGTTGTTCTGGGCTGGGGCAAGGGGGCTTGACTGATCAGTCCTTGGATGTGGGCTGGTCTGGGAAAGAGTTATGACCTTGGGTGAGGCACCTCTCTCCAGCCCAGGCAGTCCCTTGGCGGGCCTGCAGTCACATTCCCAGAAGCAATGGAAGTGCCTGTCAGTCCCGACAGGGAGTTGGAGGGGCACATCAGAGCGCCACCACAGTCCACCCCTTGTACTAATCAGATTCGCTTCCTCATCAAGTATCGAAAGTAGCTCCTCTAAACATTCTGATGGACTTTTTGTGGATAAACTGTAGTCTCTACCATCTCAGCTGGGACTGTTACTCACTTTCCCCATCTACTATGACCCAGGCTGAATTTCCTTCACCCTCAGTTACCAACCCTTTTGGTCTCAGACACTTTCCTGATAGTAGGAACCAGATCCACATTCCTGAGACCTGAGTCCCGGGTTACAGTGCTCTTCTCAGGCCAGGGTCTTTTTACCACCAAAATTTGGCACAGACGTGTCAAGAGGTACCCAAATGGGTCACCCGGATGTCAGTTATATTCCTCCCCTCCTCCTGATGATTTGGGTCAATTATTTTTGACAGAATAATGGTTCCTTTTCTTGCCACTAAGTCTCTTGGCAGAAAGAGCACAAAATGCCCAGACATCAGGGATATTTTGGTGGCACTCTTGCTATGTCCCCTAGTGGAAGGGTTCCCCTTCTGGGAACCAGAACCTTTAAACCCACAGAACCCAGACTTCCAGGGATGGGAAGCACAAAATCTCTCAGTCATTGGAAGTAGTGTTATTGTGAACCTTTCCTCCTTCTATAGCTTGGCTCTTGGACCAAAGTATTCAATCTATGGGGGACACAGCACCATATAAAGGTTACTAATTTAGAGTGTATGTTATGTCCTGGATAACGGCACCCTATCCTGCAAGGTTCCACCTCCAAATTGGCATGTTAGCTGTTCCTTCAACAGGATAGTCCATCACTCATATCATTCCTGATAGCCTAGCTGCTTCTGGGTTATATGGCATTTGATGTAACTAATGAATCCCATGGTCATGTGCCCAATCACAGAGATGTTTTCCTGGAATGTGGTGGCTCACCCTATAAACTTCAGGTGGTAGAGTTGGCTTAAATTCTGTGGGCAGGAGAGACAAACCCATATCCAATTATCTCTCTACTGTTGTCAAATGAAAAGTCTCTCTCTAGGATGGCAGACATCTAAAGTAATCAGCCTCCCGCCAAGTAATTGGTTGACCTACGTGAGGGATGGTGCTCTATTAGAGACTTCTCTTTGATCACTTGGTAGCAGGTTGGACATGCAACAGCAGCATGGGCAAGATCCACCTCTGTAAGTGGGAGTCATACTGCCGGTATCATAGATAGTCTCCATCCCCACCATGATTACTCCATTCATACGTCCATTGGGCCAGCACCGGCACGGCCAGTGATAGCGGCTGGCTGATGTGAACTGGATTTTTAATGGTGTGTCTCTGGGTTTCTAATGGTTTTTCCAGGGTGGGATATTAACATGAAACACTGAGATCTCCACACTGCAAGCTCATTCCCATATGTCCATCTACATCTTTCTACAGCAGCCTTGTCTCTGACCTCCTTATCTGTCTCCTTCCAAATTTTTGATCAGCTGCGTAAGCCATTTGTTACTGTCCATGGATCTATGGATATTTTAACCCCTGACCACTTCTTTTGACACACAAAGTGGATGACCAGATTCAAAGCCAGAGCTCTGCTCATTGAGAGAATCCCTCCTCACATCTTCAGGTTGCCCCTTGGATATGAACTCTCCTCTGGTTTTGGCTTGTACTCACATTCAAACCAACCCATCTATGAACTGAACTTAAGCTTTTTTCTCTTCTGTCATCTGGTCACCAGAGATCCCCCAGGTGGCCATAGGTTGGAGCTGAAGGAAAAGCACTGTTCAGCTGAAGCCACTCCCAAAGAGGGCTGACAGCTGGCAGCAGTCCCAACAGCTAGGAGGGTCGTCTTAAAGGAGAATCTGAGGGAGCTATTAGAGTGTCCACTGAAAGTGTCAAGTAAAGCTAGACATAGACCTACCATATCACCCAACATTAAACTCTTAGGGATACATGGAAAAAAATGAGTGCATTTTTCCAATAACAACAAAAAAGGATATGAAAAATCCAAAGCAGCTTTTCTTACAATAGCCCCAAGCTGGAAACACCACATGTGTCCATCAATAGGAGACGAGCTAAATAAATTAGGAGTAGAGTCATACAAGGAATATGGAACCATAATATAAAAGAACAAATCAATGATATGTATAATAATGTGGATGAACCTTACAGACACTATGCTGAGTGAAAAAGCCAGAGCCAAGAGTATATATTGTCTGATATCCTTTTTATCATTTGTCAAGGACAGGCAAAACTAACGGAATTTGAAGTAAAACAGTCTTTACTTCTGGTGGAGGTTGGTGGGTATTGCCTGGGAGTCTTCTCCGGTGGTAGAAATATTTTCTAGCTGGATCTGGACTTTGATTACATTGATGTGTATGTGTGTGTGTATATATGTAAAAACTCATGAATCTATACACATAAGATTCGTTTACACATTTCACTTTTTTTGTATATCTCGTTAAAAAAACCCTCCAAATAAACAGCATATTCAAGGGAAAGAGAAAATGAAGGTGTACAATAAAAAAGACATGTGGTTCCTTAATATGTGACCCCTCTGCTTTGACCTTCTCAGTTCTTTTTCAGAGGCAAAGCCTCAAAGCGTAAATACTATGAAAATCCCACTTTGCTATTGATACATTACTTAGAGTCACAGTGTCTTGAATTTACCTGATCTGCTTCTTCTCTGGGTCTTGGGGTTTCTGCCCACCTGTCCTTTGCATCTACAGCAGTGTCTTCTCTTTGACTTTCCTGGAATAATTTCCATTTGTGGAGCAAACTGCATTCTACAAAATATAAACATGCTCCAGTTCCCTTTCCTGCACCTGTAAATCTTCTCCTGCAGCTGGTGTCCCTCTGTCTTTTATTTTGGATGCATTTGATGTCACTGTCCCTCAGCTATTTTCAATTACCCTGTCATTTCCCTTTCCCCATCCCCCACAGCTTTCTGCGTGGGGATGATTTAGCAGGATCCAGGAATCAGATATTTAAAGGGACCAGCTTCTTTTGAAACAAGACAATTATTTTTCTGCACCATATTAGCCCTTTTAACACTATGATATGAGTTATGATACGAGTTATATGCTATGGTATAGTCTTGTTCCCATGGTGAATATGCCAGGCAATGATCTATCAGTGGTGGGGGTAGACAGGTGTGAGAGGAGCATTCTGATCAAATTACTTAACCCATTTTTTCAGCTGTAAAACAGAAAAATAATGGGAGGTAATAGACTTGCTGTGGGAATTATGTCAACATGTATAAAGCATGAAAACAGTTCCTGACGATGGTGAATATCTTCAGGAGAATTCTGATCAGAACCATGCTGCTCACTGGGCATGTGCAGAACACATCCATGGAAACCAACAACAGCCAGAAAATGTCTCCCGCACAAATAAATGCTCCTCACTCGGGAAGGACAAGTCTCAAACAGGAAATGATCTCCTGCTGTTAACAGGCAACAAAGAGAGAATGATTTGTTACGTAGAGAGAATTTCTTTAAAGACTGAAGTGAATTAATTATTAAAGACGTACGCGATGAGTAGGCAGGATAATATCAAGGAGTTCTAAATTATTTACACTTTATTGCTCTTAGTCTGTGGGCGTTTTTGACATGGCTCATCTTCTGTGGGGGATTCTGCAGAGTGTTCTTGGCCCAGAATCCTTTCTGATAATGCAGCTCCCTAAGAAAGTCTTGAACTGTCTCATTCATTTAAAATAACCAGTTTCTTGAATTCCTTGTCACAAAGATTCTGCTCTTAGCAATATCTTCAGGTCGCAGATTGTAGCTTCTACTTTATGGTGCATGAGAAGGAAGAGATGTTTCCAAGGAACATGTCAGTTCTGAAAGCATAATCAACTCCCTACCATTTCTGAAAATCTTGATGTGTTGGTAAGAATGATGTTAGGAAGGTCTCACCCTTCGGATGCGCCTTACCCCTCCTACTTGGGTCATCTCCTGGGAGCTTTGGAGCTCCAAATGGTCTACATATGCCCATGTGCTCTTGTGTATTAAAGTTAAGCAGCTCTTGTGACATGCCCACACATTTCCTGAGCAGATACAGGTGTTATGAGAAGGGAGCTGAGAAGTTCCCATAATACCAGACAGCACAAAAAAAAAAAAAAAAAAAAAAAAAAAGAAGAGGGAGAATATTTCTGAACAGCTATGAAGAGAATTCTGACAAGAGGTGAGGGCTCGCTGACTAATCTGGGACTCGTTCTCATCTTTAACCATAAGAAGAGAATCAGGCATAGAAGTCTTGTGCAAATTAGTTGTCATGGGTATATCTTGAGCATTCCCAATTCCCATGCTTGCTCTGCCTCCCCCAGGATAAATGATTATGGGGTCCCAGCAAAGGTCAGATGTTCAGGGTAGGTTCTAAGAATCCAATCCACCCATTGCTCTTTTAAAAATTTCCCCTAAATGTACAGAGCGCTGGCTCTAAGAAATGACTTAAACTTATGATATGGGGTGGGTGTGGGGCAGGGGGGGGTGTAGGGAGTGGGAAATAGGAGGGCTATGTTGGGTTTCTCTTTGAAACTGTATCCTAATACAGAGGTTTCTACTCTGGGAATCTCTATGCCAAGGTGCTTACCTTGACTGACATCCTTTGAATTAAGTTAGAAGCTAGGAATTTGGGAAAGATGATTAAAAACCTTAATTGGGGCCATCAGGGGCATTTATTTATTTTCCTTTTGTAACTCTACCATCCTGTGTGGGCGTCTAACTTCTTGACATTTTGGCCAGCTTCATTTGGGTTGATTGAGTCTGATGGGGTCTTCAGATTACTGGAGATAAAAGAGGAGGGGCAGACGTTCTTAGGCCCAACCCTCAGGCTTTGTGAAGGCAAACCAGCCCCGTCTTCCTCCCCTTTGGCGGTTGGAACAGTCAGGCGGTACCACAGAGCTGTGCTTGGGCAGGTCTCAGCAGTGCTGTGCCGCTGAAGTGTCTGTTCCCTGGAGTGGGGTGGGAGCAGAAGATAATGGACTGAGGGGCTCCACCTGAGTTGGCTTCTTACATTCCCACTGCAGTCCTTTGTTGGACCTCAATTTCCAGACCCTCAGGGAGATCCTTCTTCAAATGAATTAATTCAAAAGAATGCCCCCAGATTAATTAGCGTGGACGGTTTTTACCGCTCCTCTAAATCAGAGTGGATGTTCTCACTGCCATTGTGCCAGCCTGCCTTGACCCCTGCAGGACGATAATCCATTCCTGCCATTTACCACCCGTTCTCCCTGTCTTCTCATTCGGGGCCTGCATTTCTGAACACTTTCCAGGTCCTCTGCATTTCTTTTCATGACATCTCTGATGTTCCTTATTCTGCATTCCGGACAATTCCTGACCTGCTGCTGTTGGCTCTTGCCGAGAACCCTGGATGTGTTCTTGCCAGGATACAAGCCCTCAGCCCCGGTCGGCCAGTAAACCAGCTGACCCCTTAATCCGCCTGAAGGCCTTTTCATTTTTTTTTTTTAAGATTTTATTTATTTATTTGAAAGAGAAAGAGAGTGAGAGAGCATGAGTGGGGTTGGGGGCAGAAAGACAAGCAGACCCCGTGCCCAACACAGAGCCTGATATGGGGCTCGATCCCAGGACCCTGTGATCATGACCTGAGCCGAAGGCAGATGCTACACTGACTGAGCAACCCAGGCACTCTGGCCTTTTCATTCTTAAACCTCAGTTTCCCCTTCCCACAGAGACCTTAGGAAACCTCTTTGCCCTTGTTCTGTGATGGTGTGTTAGATCTGTAGAAGTGTTTTCTTCCTATCCCAGGCTTCTCTTCCCCCATACCAGCCAGAACCCTTTCTTCTTCAGAAGACCTCCTGACTGCTTTTCTTTCCTTCCTCCCTCACCTTAGTTCCTGTCTACAGCATCCTTGAAGTTTGTCTGCAAATCTGTGTGTGGGTCTGGGGAGGGGGGTGGGTCTTTGGGGAATGTGCAGGCAAGACTCAGGACTAAACGTTCACTGGTTCTTGCTTAATTAGTGTGGGTCCAAGAGAAAGGGCTGGGGCAGGGAAGAGCCTGCAGCGGAGGGAACACAATCCGCTTCCCTGGCTTATTTCTGCCTTGTCTAAAAGCTGCAGCTCTGTAGCCCATCGACACCCATGGCAGCACCGTCTTCCCGTGGCTGGGGGCACAGAGGTCCAAGAGCACCTGGCTCTGGTGGTCCCAGAGTCTGGCCACTCACCATTTGACAAAACCCGAAGACAGACGAGTGATGGTGAAACAAGAAAGGAATGAATTCAGTGAAGCCAACACTCCGAAGACAGAGGCCTCATGTGTCAAAGACTGTCTCTAAAGGGCTGAAAATACTCCGTGGTTTATAGAAGGCAAATGTGAGCCAGAGGTCGGTGGGTATGTGCAGGTGGGCAGTGACAGTCAGGTCATTGCTGTCTTGGGCTCAGTCGTGGGCAGGGTCTTGCTGGCTCAGGGCCGTCCTTATTGCTTGAGGGGCCGATTCTGTTCCCAGCATGGGACACTTTGCCAGCAGAGTCTTTGGTCTGAGTTAAGAGATAGGCTGCAATGAAGAACTTACTCAGCTAGGAAGTTTGAGGTCAGAATGAAGGTAGTTGAAGTTCTCTTTCCTTCCCAGACACCAGGCGGGGAAAAACCCTTCTTTATTGTTGGTAACCGTAATGGCTCACACACGTGGACTGCTAGTGCTGTGCTGAGCTCGGGACAGCAATTATTTTATTTGATCCTTGCTCTGAAGCAATTCTGAGAGGTGGGTCGTCTTTTCCACAGGAGGACCCGGAGGCCCAAGAAATGGCAGAGCTCGGCTAGAAACCCAACTCTGATCCCCGCCGAACTGGAGCCCTGGCCCTAGCCCCGAGCTGAAAGCAGTCCAGTTCTGTGACTGTCCCCCCAGCGCCTTCTTAGCGGTCACATTACTTCGGATGCTGCATCAGCGTTCTCAAGAAAAAGGGACACTTTGGAGGAAATCAGCGTTGACAGGCCCTGTCAGAATGGCAGTGCCTTCTGCCCCGTCAGGCTAATCCTTCTCCTCCGTGAGAAAGCCCCGCCTCCCTGTCACTTCGGGGCATTGTCTAGTCTCCCACTTCAAGAGGCTTATCCACGAGGCCGGCTTGTTTGGATTCAGTTTTGAGTGTTTTGTTTCTTTTTATCCCTGGCTAGAATCAGATCCAGCCCTCCTCCTTCATCCCTTTCTGCCAGGCCTGCTCTTCTTCCCCAAGGTGATCAACCCGTCAGGGCCCAGTTGCCTCTCATGGGCCAGTGGTGCCTGGAGCAGAGTGGCCGGCCCATAAGCTTTCTTTGAATGAATGAGAAATTGAAACTTTGAACATGTAGAGCTATGGTATTCTGATGGAACTGCTGTTACGGCCCTCTTGGAAAGGAGCCACACGTTTATCTGGGATAGAAGGATGGGGGCAACTCTGTTATACTGACTTCTGTCTCTCGTGATCACGTCTGGTTCATTGCAGACCTCTCCCGTGCCTGCCAGAGAGAAGCCCACACACTGTCCCCACGCACTAGCTAAGTGAGATGGAGTCTGGTGAATATATAGGGCTCTTCCCACCCCGCCTCCCATTTCCATTTAGGTGCTTGGAAGGAAGCTGACCTTGGTCCTTTTGTTTTGTTAGAGTCATTGTGATATCATCATGTTCCTTTCAAGTGGCTGGGCCAGGGTGGATAGGTGGGACATTGTATCAAATGCTGTATTCCTACGGAGCTGTAAAACTTCAATCTCCAACTTTGAAGGGGAGAATGCGGTCTTATCAAGATTGCCTGGCAGAGCCTGTTATTTATAAACCCTCCCAGTTTATCACCGACAAGAATGTAATCTCATCCAGAGAGGCTTTTTAAAGATTTCTCTGTTAATATTTGCTTCATCATTTCAGAAAATCTTTAGCTAGGCCTGATCAGACAGTTATTTCTGGCTGGGGATAAATTCCATTTTCAGAATATTGCTTGGCTCTTTGTTCCTTTTCCCTCCACTACCCACCCCCTAGCCTGACTCATCTCTTCTAGAACCTTCTCTTTCCTTCTCAAACCACTGGGAGTGATTTACTAAGTGCATTTCCCAGCCAGCTCTACTGGCTGGAAAGACCAATTTACAGGAACAACATGTCCCCAAGTTATCACTGGGTCATGCTCCAAAATTCATTTGAGAATCAGCTATTGGAATTACACCGTTTTTTTTTCCCCCCCTCATAGAAACAGTAGTGGTGGAGGGTATATCCCCCTGAAGCCATTTTATCTGTAATAAACCTGAACCATAATGCAAGTGAGGGGTCTAGAAACAGAAAGAATATCTGTGTGATCCAGAAGAGATAGAGTATGAGGGAAAGGAGGAAGAGGAAATGATAGAAGGGGCATTTTCCCCTATGTCTTTGTTAATGCAGTTCTAGACCAGGGCCATAGTTAATAATAATCAGGTCCTATGCACACCAGCTTCTTGTGGTCTTAGAGCAAGAAACAATTGAAATTTAGGGTTTGACCTATGTTAAACAAACTTACATGAGCTTGATGTACCAATCAGAGTGTCAGGTTACCCACCGACATTGCTGGCTATTAACCCCCCTGGATAAGCACATTGCTACCAGTGTATTTCCTCCTTGGAAGGAAATCTGCAAAGGAAGTTAGAGAGCAATCAGAAAGCTATGTGGTGAGCCTCCTGTAGATCAGGGCATCAACTGGGAAAAAAACATCTTTAGGCCCCACCATTCTCTCCTTTAGCCACAGCATGCATAATCAAGGCTCAGGGATTGCTTCTTTCATTCTCCCTTTTCTAGACTTTCTGGCCCTTTGTTCTAACTGTGGTGATATCTCCAATCAGATTAGAGGCAACACTGGTAGACCTGGGAGCCATTCTGATCCTTTAAAATTAATGTAATACCATTTATTCTGTTCTGACCGAACATGTATGGATTTTATATTTAACTAGCAGGAAACAATTTTATTTCTGTTATCAGGGATCACTTTAATGTTTCCAACCTCCTCCTCACCGTGTACCATTTATACTTTCAACTAGACAGGATCACTATTTTATATGTGTATGGGAGAAGAGGCGAGAGCAGAATCTGTGTATCTTATTCCATAAAATTGATCCTCAAGATTTAAAATATTTGCTGCCTCAAATCCTTTTTAGAAGTAGTAGGAATATAAAGTAGAATAAAATATGAACAAATATAGAGAGCCATTTACTTTTTTTTTTTTTTTTTGAGAGAGAGAATGAGAGAGCAAACAGAGGAAGAATAGAGAGAGAATTCTAAGCAGGCTCTGTGCCCACATGGGGCTTAATCTCATGACCCTAAGATCATGACCTGAGCCAAAATCAAGAGTCGGCTGCTTAACCAACTCAGCCACCCAGGTGCCCCACTAACTTTCATCCTTGATTAAGACCTCCTTCCTTATAGTAAATGATCTCAGCTAGATGTTAGAAAGAAAAGTGTGTGGACTAATTTATACTAATTTGTGAATGACTAGCTAATACTTCTAGTAACACTCTGGGACTTTTTTGTCTTTTGAAAAGAAGGTATACAGTGATATATATATGCATCTTTAGCCAGTAGAATTTCAGGCAGTATAAGCAGCTATTTCACAGAGTAGAAAGTTCAGGGAGTGTTGTAGGAAAGATTTCAGATTCAGGCTGGTGTTTTGGTCTAGAGTTCAGCATCCCTAAGCTAGTTATAGCAATTTTTTTTTTTTTTCTGAACATCAATCTCAGAGATTCATAAGGCTTTAAAGCTTATCACAAGAATTTTCATGGCAGGGGCGCCTGGGTGGCTCAGTTGGTTATGTGTCTGCCTTTGGCTCAAGTCATGATCTCAGGGTCTTGGGATCCTGCATCGGGCTCTCTGCTTAGTGGGGAGCCTGCTTCTTCCTCTCCCTCTGCCTGCCGCGCCCCCCCCACCCCGGCTTGTGCTTGCACTCTTTCTCTCTCTGTCAGATAAATACATAAAACCTTAAAAAGAAATTTTTTTTTTTCATGGCAGTGTATCAGGACCTTTAGTCTGGGGGTGAGAAGGGATAGGCTGCTCAGTGGAGAGTGAAGGCAGTTGTTGGCACCTTTGTACAGTGGGAGACTCTTCTGCTAGCTTAACTTGACCTTTCATCCATTTCTGTTTTTCATGTTTCTTATCTCTTTCCAAATGCCCCATTTCACTTCATTTTTTGGTCTTGCTTTTAAAAATGAGCTTGGCACCTTAATGATTTAAACATTTTTAAAAAATTTTCTTGAAATCATTCATGTTTTCTATCCCCTCCTGTGTTTCTCCTATTTCACCTAGCCTTAATTCCCAGGATCCCACCGTAGGGAAATTTTCTTGTTTCCTAGCAACTCTGTTTGATGCTGACTTTGCTGGGTTGGTCTCTTCCTCCTTCACCAGCTTCCAGATTTCCCCCCAGCTTGGGAAGAACTTTTCTCCCAGCTGTGTGAGTACCTGAAACATACCTCACCCTCAATCCCATAACTCCTCGTACTCTGCCTCCCATTGCTGGACACGCAGAGAGACCGCTCCCCCACCAACCCCATGGCTGCTCCTGGCCAGTAGAAAGTGGAACTGAATAGTATCTCTACTGGATGATTTAGCGACATCATGTGACCTGTAGCTGCACCTAAACCAATCCCCAACTCTGCATCTGGACTAAGAATAATGGTCCTGAGCCAGGATAGGGCTGGGAAATTACACAGGACAAGTTTTGTTTTTGTCGTTTTAACCTTTGCATTGATAATACAATACAAACATGCCGTGGGCGAGAGTTGGCCGGGGTGACCTCTGAAGGCGTGCTATCCTTCTGTTCTACGAATCTCGGCCTCAAACCAAGCAAACCAGCTGGGGACACCAGTGCTAGGGGCCATGAGGTATACTTACGATGTACTTCACAAGGAACCTTGCCACCCTCGTTCAGAGGGCAACTGATATTTCCCTATAACTACCATAGTGCTTTAAAGAGATTGTCCTCAGTTTCCAAGAATCCCGGTGACCTAGTTAAACCTGCAGTGAATTGGCCCCATGAATACCTAAAAAATCATTTTTATTTGTGTCTCAAAGCTTAGAAACTAATATGATATTGTCAGTAGTACCAAGAAATTGAAAATGTTTCCACATGTGTGGTTACTCTCATTAAATCAGTTTGTAGAACCATGCAGCAAATATTATTTGAGTACCCACTCCGTGTGGGGCACTAGGCTAGGCCTCAGGGACATCACCAGGGGGTAGGAATGGTCCATGGACTCCTCTCATGGATCGTCAAAGAAAAAAAGGCATGATTTTTTTTCTGAAATGCAGAGGACTGAGCTTTCACAGGGGCCCATGCCATATTTTATCTACCGAGGGTATATATTTGGATTCTCATCTTATTTCTCCTGCTGGATTGTAAACTTCTTGGCGGCACCAACTTTAACTTTGGTGCCTTTCCTCAGAGCCCTCTGTTGTGCTTCCCTCATGCCTGGCTCATAGCTCCGTGGTCATCCTTCTCCCACGGGGATGATGGCTGATGCCTGCCGAGGGCTTATTAAGTTGTACCCCTGGCAGTCAGGGCTTTGTTTTACCCAAACAACAACCCTAAAGGAAGCTGCTGTTATGGACCCTACTGAACACTGTTTTTATCTTGGTCACCATGGCCCAGTGTGGCCTGGCCCCAGCCTCAGCTCCTCCCCCTGCCCCCTCCCCCTTGCTCACTGCTCTCAGCCACGCTGGCTCCTTGTGGTGAGTCGGCCTACGATGGTGTGCTTCCACCTCTGGGCCTTGCTCTTTGTGCCTGAAAGCTCTCCTTCCGGACCATCATGTGAGCCCTCTGCCCCACACCACCTCCCCAGACAAGGATTCCCCAGCCTATCTAATCCCGCATTCATGGTCTCACCCTGCTCTATTGGCCTTCATGGCATTTAACATTACCTGACACACTCTGGATCTGGTATTTCACTTTTAACATCCGTTTGTTAACATCTGAATGCCAGGTTCACTCAGGAGGGATTTTGTCTGTCTGGCCCAGAGCCAGATCCCTAGTATCTAGCCTGTGCTGGGCACGAAGTGTGTCATCAATAAATATTTGATAGATAACATAGCTCCACTTTATACATGAGGATATTGAAACTTAGAAAAATTAAGTGATTTATTCAAAGCCACACAACTAGGAAATGCCGGAGATAGGATTTGAACCTGAGTCATCTTAGGCCAAAACCTCTATTCTTAATCTGTGTGTGTGTGTGTGTGTGTGTGTGTGTGTATCTTTCTTCTTTCTCCATCTAGCTTTCAGGTTCACGGCAAGGACTGTTTGTTTCATATTTTGTAGCCTGATGGTTAAGGAGACTGACACCTGGAAGAGATTTCGTAAATTTATAAACAAATTTTATAAAATATATAGTCAGCTTATAGATGACTGAACAGGTGGAGACAGGCAGGTTTCCATAGGGACGCAGGGTAGACAAAAGTGCAAAAGCTGGGGCACCTGGGTGGCTCAGTGGGTCAAAGCCTCGGCCTTCGGCTTGGGTCATGATTCCGGCATCCTGGGATCGAGCCCCACATTGGGCTCCCTGCTCGGCAGGGAGCCTGCTTCCCCTGCTCTCTCTCTGCCTGCCTCTCTGCCTGCTTGTGATCTCTGTCTGTCAAACAAATAAAAGTGAAAAAGCCTAAGGAACCTATTAGGCAGAACAAGAGTACCATTCAGCAGCATTAGAATGCCTGCCTAAGTGGCTAGCTTACCGCCAGGGGCGGCTTAGGCAGTGTGAAAAATCAAGTGTACTGGGTAAGTGTTATCATGGCACTCTCCTTTCGGCAGCTGGAGGCATTGTCCCATACCTTGACTTACTGCGCTCTTGCAAGTTTAAGTACCCGAAATGCTTTGCTCGTCTTCCAGAGACTTCATCATGATGAGAGGAAGCCATGGTGAAAATGTGCTAGTCTTGAAGACAAAGATAAAGTGGTCACGGGATTGAACGCTGGCTCTGAACGTCTGCCAGACAGCAGATTGTAATGTTCACCTTACTAAGAGGGTTGGATCCCAAAGAATTTGGAGGCATCTAAACAACAACAAGATTTATTCTGTTCCTTAAATACAGAAGCCTGGACCCTCAAGAGTAAATAATAGTTTGGTAGAAATCAGTGGTAGAAGAAGAGCCACTTGTTCTGTTTTTCAGAGTCGATCCCTTTCTTCCCTCTAACATTTGCCTCCCCTTGCCTGCTCTGTCCCTTCCCTCAGCACCGGGAAGCAGGAAGGAGATGTAATCAGAGCCCTCCCTTGGGACTGGCCCGTGTGAGCCAAGACAGTCAGATCCTCCCAGCTGGCCGGCTAGAGGGGTGTCTGCCAATGGTGTTCCAGCGTCAGGGCTGCAGATGGGATACACATCTCTTTTTTCCACCATGGTGATCTTGTCACTTACAATGCATCTCTTTTGGAGCCTAAAATGACTGGCATCCTTCGTTCCTGCCTGTTTCACACGCTCGTTTCCCTCATCACTCTTCATCATAGCATCCCGTCCTTCTCCCAAACACACTGTTGTTGATTTTTATCAGCTCTGAAACAAAGAAAACGCGCTGCTCCCCGACTGGAGGGTATTACACCAGGGAAGCAACAATTCAGAGCCTAATTACTTGTCTCTTGATAGGGGCTCTCTAAATTAAACCAGTGTGTTTCCCTGTCTTGAACAGGTTTTCTGTCTGTGGGAAGATGGAGACAATCTCCTACTTGAGATTGCAAACAAGGAGGCAGCAGCCATCTTCCTCTTGTCTGTCCAGAATCTCCTCAGAGCCCCGACTGCCCTGCTCGAAGGTCTGGAGAGGGAAGGAAGCGGGAGGTGCCGGCCCTGACATCAAGGGCCACGGAGACCACTGGGGGCCTCTGCTGAGAGGGGTGTGTTTCCCTCTGTGGTCTGTACTTTGTATTTCAGAAATGGTTCTCCGGGCTGAGTTCATAGACTTTCTTCTACACTGTTATACACCGTTCCTGTAGTTTTACCACACTTCAGTCTTAAATCATGTGGATTTGAATTCTGTGTCTGGTATGAGGCAAGGATCAGATTTCATTTTTCTCTAAGAAAAATGAAGCGTCCAAATCCCATTTGTTAAGTAGCTCATCCTTTCCCTGCTGATGTATAATGTCTGTTGTGAGAAATCCAGTTTGCCTGTATGCATGAGTCTGTTTGGAGGCTCTCTGGTCTGTTCCAGCCAGCTATTTGTCTGACAGGATTTGCACTGATTTTAGAGATACATTTTTTAAGAGAATGGACATCTTTATAAAATTAAGTGTTCCTATCCACTAGCATGGAATAACGCTTATTTTATTTAGGTATTCTCTTTCAGTAAACCTTTATAATTTTGTTCAAAAAGAACATGTACACATCCATTTTAAAAATTTCTTTTTAGGTATTCTTGTTATTATAAATAACATCTTTAACTAAATTACATCTTTTATTTTTTTAAAAGATTTTATTTATTTATTTGGCAGAGAAATCACAAGTAGGCAGAGAGGCAGGCAGAGGTGGGTGGGAAGCAGGCTTCCCGCTGAGCAGAGGGTCCGATGCGGGGCTCGATCCCAGGACCCTGAGATCATGACCTGAGCAGAAGGCATAGGCTTAACCCACTGAGCCACCCAGGTGCCCCACATCTAACACATAGAAATCCCATTGATTTTGGAATATGGATTTTTAAAAAATCTAGCAACCTTACTATTAATTCTAATAATTATCTACACATTCTTGGGATTTCTTCACGAATAATCCAAGTCCCTACAATAGTGACAGTTATAGGGGCACCTGGATGGCTCAGTGGGTTAAGCCTCTGCCTTCAGCTCAGGTCAGGTTCTCTGCTTGGCGGGGAGCGTGCTCTCCTCCCCCCACCCACCCCTCACCCCTACTCTCTGCCTGCCTCTCTGCCTACTTGTGATCTCTGTCAAATAAATAAATAAATAAAATCTTTTAAAAAATAGTGACAGTTATATATATATTTTTTTAAATATTTACACCTATTTCCCTCTTCAGTCTGAATGGATAGGATCTCTAGTCCAGTGTTGAAAAGGAGCAGTGAAAGCAGATCTCTTAAGCATTCTACCATTAAGTATGTTATTTACTATTGCTTATGTCTAGGAAGGTTCTTTTTATTCCAAACTTAATAAGAGTTATATTTTTTTGTTAAATCTTAGTGGATGTTATGTTTTATCAAATGCTCTTTCTTCATTTCCTGTGATGATTGTATGTGTTTACTCTTATAATTTATTAATAAGATGAATTGCATTACCCAGCTTTTTAAGGTTAAGGCAGTCTTCCATTCTTGGGACACACCCAACTTGGTCAGGATCTTTTCTCTTTCTTTACACACTGCTGAATTCAGTTGTAAATAGTTTGTTTAGGTTTTTGCATCTGCTTTTATCAGTTATATTGGCTTCTATCTTCCTTTTTCTCCCCACCTTAACTCAATATATTTTAATAGAGATTCCAGGCTCATGGAATGAGTTGGAACATATCTTCTTTTACAGCTTTATTGAGATAGAATTTATACATAGAAACACTCAGCCTTTTTAAGTTTGATCAATTTTGGAAAAAGGTACATGTTTTCCAACCATCACCATAGTCAAGTTCTACAATACTTCTATCATCCTAAAAAAACAAACAAACTGTGGATAATACATATTTGCATCTTCCTTTTTGATCCAGTCTGTCAACCTGTGGCTTTTCATTGGAGTGTTTGGTACATTCACAGTACTGTAGTAATTGGTATGTTTGTATTTAGATAAACCTTTTGGTTGTTTGGTATCTGTCTTGTTTCTCTTCTGTTGTTCTGTAACTACAGCAATGTCAGTTGCCCTTGATGTGTTCTCTTTGGAGACTGTTGTTAGCATTACTGAGGCTTCAGGCACATGGCAGAAGGTCCATGGCTTTTGTGAATGTGTTTTTTCCTATTCAGATCAGAAAAGAAGATTGGAAAGAGTTCATATCTATATGGAATGGACAGTGACTATTCATTTGCAGGGCTAGGTTAACTTTTCCACTCTCTGACATAATATATTCCCAAGAGATCTGGGCTGTCTAGACGTCCTGTAGAACATCACGTTGATCTATTACATCATGCTGATTGGGAAAAATGAGCAGAAGGAGGTAGTACACTGATGTCCATTTAAGACCCATGGGGTCCAGATAGTGGGAGAAAACCTCTGTGACAATTCAAGAATCTGCCACTTTGGTAAAGTTTTTTAGGGTCTAGTGGTCAGGGATGTGCTAAGCTATCTCTACAGAGTTAAAGAAAAATGTTGGCATCTAGCACTCCCTACTGCAAGGAAGGAAGCACGGTGCCTGGTAGGCCACTTCGGGATCTAGAGACAGCACATTCCACATCTAGGAATACTGCTTGGGGCCATATATGTGGTGACACAGAAGGCCATCAACTTTGTGGGGGGCCCCAAATAGGAAAGAGCTCTTGCAGTGAGTTCAGGCCATAGTACAAGCAGTCTGGCCATGTAGGTCATGCAGTCTAACAGGCCCTCTGGTGTCAGCGGTATCTGTGGTGGGAAAAGATGCAGCGTGAAATGTATAGCAGGTCTCTGTGGGAGAATGGCAATGCAGACCTCTGGGGTTCTGAAGCAAGGCCATGCCATTTGCAGCAGAGAAATATATGCCTTTTGAAAAATAACTCATCATGTTTTTGGGACAGGGCAGAGATAGAATGCTTGGTTATTTGGAGCATCAAATGATCCTGTACCTGGAATTATCCCTGCTGATCTGGGGGCCATCAGATCTGACAGGTCATAATGTTGGGCAAGCCTGGCATTGGTCTATCATAAAATAAAAATGTTAGGAGAGCACAGTTTAATAGCACAAGCAGGTGGCCCACACTTCCATGTCACTCACTCTGGCTGCAGCAGCACCCATCTCCCAGGCCACATGCATGGTTGTAGGGAGGCTTGCGTAGGATCAGCTGAGGGAGAAGGAAACAGCTAGGTGTACAAGCTGTTGAGGGAGGAGGAAACAGCTTGGTGAACTTGGTGTACAGTTGAGTGGACTCAGTATATAGAAGGGAGCTGAACACCAAGAGTGCTGCATCATGTCCACATTCAAGGGTGAACCTGAAAAGCAGAGAAAAGTGAAAATCTTCCCAGGAGGTAGAGCTGCCAGTGACATACCTTTGAGTGGAAGGAGAAGTAGTACAAGGTAAGAATATATATGCAGATTCCTAGACAACGTCCAGTTGCTTGGGGGCCCTGGAAGGAAACATGCTGTCCCACTAACCTCTCTCTACGAAGTTTCTACTGAAAGAGGCCCACAGGAAGCATGAAGGAGTGGCTTCCTGAACATACAAGAGCATCTGTACAGGGCAAGGGGTGGTGTGTGGCAGCAGGGAG
The DNA here is from genome assembly GCF_963455335.1 of Martes martes. NCBI lineage: Eukaryota > Metazoa > Chordata > Mammalia > Carnivora > Mustelidae > Martes > Martes martes. The sequence goes on along the minus strand of NC_137892.1, from coordinate 68,544,889 downwards.
CTGAACTGTTCCAGCTGTCTTTAGGAGAGCCTACTGGGGTCTTAGCTGACTGACTGCTTCTAGCTACTCCCCCTTTCTATCTACTGTGGTTTTCATGCCAGGTCCCCTTTCCCTGGCTGCTCCCAGCCAATGACTCCGCATCGTGAGGAGTACTAAAGGCAGTCTATTTGGGGCTAATGCCAGACACATCCAGAGGACAACCTTTGTTTAGGGACTGCTCTTCAGCTTTACCAAGACTTTCTTATAACCGCGTTACGATCCGAGATTCTGTCTCTACACTTTTTCCTCTCCATTCTGCTTTCGCAGCTGGAAGGATGTCTCGACCTCCTCCTGCTCTTTCCCCCTTTATCCTTCACAGATGTTCCCCACAGTATTGTATATATATAATCCCATCTTGGTGTCTGCTTTTCAGAGAAACCAAACTAGCACTTTTAAAATGTCATTGCATGTGAAGTGATATAACATTAATAGAAATAAAATGGGTTAAGGATGGATATTGTGTTCCTAGAGCAACCACTGACAAAATAAAACAAAGACATATAGCTGAAAAGCCAATAAGGGAGGTATAATGAAATATAAAAAATTCTCAGTCAAGAGAAGGCAAATGAAAGAAAAACAAAGGGAGAAAAAAGGAAAATATGATAAGTAGCAAGATGCTAAAATTAAGCCCAACCATACAATTAAATGTAAGTGGACTAAATACTCCAATTAAGAGGTAGAAATCATTAGATGGAATAAAAAGGAAAGATCCACTTGAGAGAGATACATTTGTTTGAGAGATACATTTTAAATATAAAGTCACACACACACAAAATAAATAAATAAATAAAGTCACAAAAAAAGTTGAAACAAAGGGATGGAAGAATTATACCATACAAATACTAACTGTAAGAAAGCTGATATTGTTTTATTCATATCAGACAAAATAAACTTCAAGTCAAAAAGCAATAACTAGAATAAAAAGGAGACATTTCATAATAATAGAACAGTCAATTCATTAAGAAAGCAGGATTAAGAACAAAACAAATCCATAACTGTAAGCTTTTGAGTTGCAACATAACTTGGCATCAGGGAAATAGAAATCAAAACCACAATGAGATACCACATCACACCAGTCAAAACAATTAAAATTAACAAGTCAGGAAACAACAAGTGCTGGCCAGGATGTGGAGAAAGGGGAACCCTCGGGCACCTGGGTGGCTCAGTTGGTGAAGCATCTGCCTTTGGCTCAGGGCATGATCCCAGGGTCCTGGGATCAGAAGTCCCACATCAGACTCCCTGCTCAGTGGGGAGTCTGCTTTTCTCTCTCCCTCTGCCCCTTCCCCCTACTTGTGTGCTGGCTTGCTCTCTTTCTCCCTCTAATAAATAAATAAAATCTTAAAAAAAAAAAAAAAAGAAAGGGAAACCCTCTTACAGTGCTGCTGGGAATGCATGCTGGTACCATCATTCTGGAAAAAAGTATGGGACGTTCCTCAAAATTTAAAAATAGAGCTATCCTATGACACATCTGATAAACTTATTCCTCTTATTACAAAGCATAAACTTTTATATTTCATTTGCCAATTTTATTCCAGTATATAGAAATACAATTGATTTTTAGAAACTGACTTTGTATCCTGTGTCCTTGCTAAATTCACTTAATTAGTTTTAATAGTTTTTGGTAGATTCCTTTGGAATCAGATTATCTGTGTATACAACTACATCTTCTGTGAAAAAAGACGGTTTTACTTCTCCTTTCCAATCCTTAGGTCTCTTTTTAAATCTTTCCTTTTGCCCTGGCTAAGATCTCCAGTACAGCGCTGAACACAAGTAACGAGAACAGATACCTTGCCTTGTGACGGTAGGGGGAATGCATTCGGTATTGTACTTACATTGTATGACATTAGCTCCAGTTATTTTATAGATAGCTTTTATTAGGGTGAGGAAGTTTTCTTTTATGCCTGGTTTGTTGAGAGTTTCTACTTTTGTCATGAATGGATATTGGACTTTGGTCAAATGCCTTTTCTGCATCTCTTGAGCTAATCATAATTTTTCTCCTGTTTCTGTTAATGTGCTTTTATTGATTTCCTAATATTAAGCCAATCTTGCCTTCCTGAAATAATCCCCCACTTGCTCTTGATGTATTATCCTCTTTATATGTTATTTGATTCAATTTGCTAATATTGTTAAGGATTTTTGCATCTAGGCTTAGGAAGGATATTGGTCTATAATTTATCTTTTCAATGTCCTTGTCAGCTTTTGATATCAGGGTTATGGTGACCTCATAAAATTGGTTAGGAAGTACTCCCCTTTCCCTCTCTATTCTAAAAGATTGTGTAGGATTGATAATTACGTCCTACTCAGAAATGTTGGACAGAACTCACCAGAGCAACTATGTAGACTGGAGTTTACTTTGTGTGAAAGTTTTAATTATAAATTGAATTTCTTTAACAGATATGTGGCTATTCAGATTTTGTATTTTTTGTGCTGGTTTTGCTAAGCTTTATCTTTCAATAAATATGTCTAGTTTATCTTAATTACCAAATTTATTGCCATTGAAATTTGTTCATAATATTTTCTTATTACCCCTTCAATGTCTATAGCGGTAGTGATGTCCTCTCTCATTACTGGTACTGTTAATCTGTATTTTTTTCTGTCTTTTCCACTATCTATCTTGCTCTGCATTTACCAATTTCATTAATCTTTTTCAGTGAAACCACTTTTGGTTTTGTTGATTTTGTCAGTGGTTTGCAGGCTTATTGTTTTGCTGATTTCCAGTCTTTATGTTTTTATATTCTAGTTATTTTGGTTTAATTTGCTTTTCTTTTCCTAGCTTTTTAGGTAAAAGTTTATATAACTGATGTTATACCTTTCTTGTTATGTACTTTAAGTGGTTAATGCTATAAATTTCTAAGAATTTCTATGGCTGCATCCCACAAATTTTGACATGTTTTTCTCTCATTTCCATTCAGTTAAAAATATCTTTTATGAAATTTTAAATTTTAATTCCAGTATAGTTAACATACAGTATTATATTAGTTTCAGGTGCATAATATAGTGGTCCAACAATTCTACACATTACCCAGTGCTCATTATGTTAAGTGTTCTTTTTAATCCTAATCACTTATTTTGGTCATCTCCCCACCCATCTCCCCTCTGGTGACCATCAGTTTGTTCTGTGTAGGTAAGACCATATTTCTTGGTTTGTCTCTTTTTTCTTCCTTTGCTCATTTCTTTTGTTTCTTAAATTCCACATATGAGTGAAATCATATGGTATTTGTCTTTCTCTGATTCACTTATTTTGCTTAGTACATTACTCTCTAGCTCCATCCATGTCATTGCAAATGGCAAAATTTCTTTCTTTTTATGGCTGAATAGCATTCCATTGCATAAATATATCACATCTTCTTTATCCATTCATCTACTGATGGGCACTTGGGCTGCTTCCGTAATTTGGCTATTGTAAATAATGCTACGATAAACATAAGGATACATGTATCCCTTTGAATTAGTGTTTTTGTATTCTTGGGGTAAATACCCAATAGTGCCATTACTGGGTCATAAGGTAGTTCTATTTTAAACTTTTTGAGGAACCTCCATACTGTTTTCCAGAGTGGCTGCAACAGCTTGCATTCCCACCAACAGTGCAAGAGGGTTCTTTTTCTCCACATCCTCATGAATACCTGTTGTTTCTTGTGTTGTTGATTTTGGCCATTCTGACATATGCAAGGTCATCATTGATTGTAGTTTTGATTTTGAATTTCCCTGATGATGAGTGAGGTTGAGCACTTTTTTGTGTGTCTGTTGGCCATCTGGAGGTCTTCTTTGGAGAAATGTCTGTTTATGTCTTCTGCTTATTTGCATTTGAGGTGTTGAGTTTTATAAGTTCTTTGTATATTTTGGACACTCACCCTTTATCAGAGAAGTTATTTACAAATATCTTCTCATATTCTATAGATTGCCTTTTAGTTCTGTTGTTTGTTTCCTTTGCTGTGCAGAAGATTTTTATTTTGAAGTAGTCCCAGTAGTTTATTTTTGCTTGTGTTTCTCTTGACTCAGGAGACATATCTAGAAAAATGTTGAGGCAGTTAATGTCAGAGACGTTACTGCTGTGTTCTCTTCTAGGATTTCTGTGGTTTCAGGTCTCATATTTAGGTCTTTAATCCATTTTGAGTTTATTTTTGTGTACGGTGTAAGAAAACAGTCCAGTTTCATTCTTTTCCATGGAGCTGTCCAGTTTTCCCAAAAGCATTTGTTCCCATTTGATACTCTCCTGTTTTGTCACAGATTAATTGACCATATAGTTGTGGGTTCATTTCTAGGTTTTTAATTCTGTTTTGTTGTTCTATGTCTATTCTTGTGCCAGTACCATACTGTTTTGGTTACTACAGCTTTGTAATATACTTGAAGTCAGGTATTGTGATACCTCCAGTTTTGTTTTTCTGTTTCAACATTGCTATTTGGTGTCTTTTGAGGTTCCATACAAATTTTAGGATTGTTCTTTCTACTTCTGTGAAAAATGCTGTTGGTATTTTTATATAGATTGCATTAAATATGTAGATTGCTTTGGGTAGTATGGACTTTTTTTTTCTTTTAATTTCTTTTAATTTTAATTTTAATTTTTTTATTAGGTTCTGTTAATTAGCATATAGTACATCCTATGTTTTTGTTGTAGTGTTCAACGATTCAATAGTTTCATATAATACCCAGTGGCTCTTCCTAACATGTTCCCTCCTTAATACCCATCACTCGTTCACCCCCATCACCCAGTTACCCCATTCCTCACTCCCCTCCCTTCTGTAACCCTCAGTTTGTTTCCTGGAGTCCAGAGTCTATCATGTTTTGTCTCCCTCTCTGATTTCTTCCCATTCGGTTTTCTCTCCCTTCCCTTGTGGTCCTCTGCTCTATTCCTTATGTTTCACATTTGAGTGAAACCAAATGATAACTGTCTTTCTCTGCTTAACTTATTTCATTTAGCATAATCTACTCCAGGATGGAACTGGAGGGGAGGATGGATATTTCAATAATATTTATTCTTCCAACACATGAGCATGGAATAACTTTCCCTTTCTTTGTGTCATCTTCAATTTCTATCATCAGTGTTTTATACTTTTCAGAGTACAGGCGTTTCACCTCTGGTTAAGTTTATTCCCAGATATTTTATTGTTTGGGTGCAATTAAAAATAGGATTGCTTTCTTAACTTCACTTACTGCTGCTTCATTTCCATATAGTAAATGCAGATTTCTGTACATTGATTTTTGTATCCTACAAATTTCCTGAAATCATATATCAGTTCTAGTAGTTTTTTGTTGGCATCTTTGGGTTTTCTATATACAGTATCATGTCAACTGCAAATAGTGAAATTGTATTTCATCCTTACCATTTTCAATGCCTTTTATTCCTTTTTGTTGTTATTGCTGAGGCCAGGACTTCCAGTACTATGTTGAGTAAAAATAAATATCCCTGTCATTTCCTGACTTTAGAAGAAAAGCTCTCAGTTTTCCCCCATTGAGTATGATGTTAGCTGCAGTTTTCTCATATAAAACCTTTATTATGTTGAGGTACATCCCCTCTAAACCTACTTTTTTGAGGGTTTTTCTCATGAATGGATGCTGTACCTTGTCAGATGATTTTTCTGCATCTGTTGAAATGATCATATGGTCTCTATCCTTTCTCTTATTGATGTGGTGTGTCACATTGATTTGTGAATTTTGAACCACCCTTGCATCCTGGGAATACATTCCACTTGATCACAGTGGATGATTTTTTTTTAATGTATTGTTGAACTCAGTTTGCTACTATTTTGTGGAGAATTTTTGCATCTATGTTCATCACAAATATTGGCTTGTAGTTCTTTTTTGTGTGGTCCTTTTATAAGTTTTCCTTTGTATTTTAGTTTTTGGAAAAGTTTGAGAAGAATAGGTATTAACTCTCCTTTAAATATTTGGTAGAATTCATCTGTGAAGCTGTCTGGTCCTGGAATTACTTAGCACAGGTAGGCAGAGCGGCAGGCAAAGGCAGAGGGAGAAGCAGGCTCCCCGCTGAGCAGGGAGCCCAATGCAGAGCTCAATCCCAGGTTCCTGGGATCATGACCTGAGCCAAAGGCAGATGATTAACCAACAGAGCCACCCAGGCGCCCCTGGAATAACTTTTATTGGGAGTTTTTTGATTACTGATTCAATTTCATTGCTGCAATAAGTCTGTTCAAATTTTCTATTCCTGGTTTGGTTTTGGTCGGGTATATGTTTCTAGCATTTTATTTTTTTCTAGGTTGTCCAATTTGTTGGCCTATAATTTTTCATAATATTCTTTTGCAGTCCTTTGTATTTCTGTGGTGTGGGTTATTTCTCCTTTTTCATTTCTGATTTTATTTGGGACTTTATTTTTTCTGAATCTGGCTAGAGGTTTATCAATTTCATTGATCTTTTAAAAGAACTTGCTCTTGGTTTCATTGATCCATTTTTTAAAAAGTTTCTATATCCTTTATTTCCGTTCTAATCATTATTTCCTTCCTTCTGCTGGTTTTGGGTTTTCTTTGTTCTTTTTCTAGCTCCTTTAGGTATAAGTTTAGGTTGTTTATTTGAGGTTTCTTTCTTGCTTCTTGAGGTAGGCCTGTATTGCTATAAACTTCCTTCTTAAGGGGCACCTGGGTGGCTCAGTGGGTTAAGCTTCTGCCTTCAGCTCAGGTCATGATCTCGGGGTCCTGAGATCAAGCCCCGTATCAGGCTCTCTTCGCAGAGAGCCTGCTTCCCCACTCTCTCTCTACCTGCCTCTCTGTCAAATAAATAAATAAATAAAATCTTCAAAAAAAAAAAAACCAACTTCCTTCTTAGAACTGATTTTGCTTCTTTACAATGATTTAGGAGCATTTTTTTTTTCAATTTCAAAAATGTTTTCAGTTTCTCACCCACTTTCTTTATTGACCCATTCATTGTTTAATAGCATGTTCTTTAATCTCCATGTATTTGTGTTCTTTCTAGATTTTTTTCCTTGTGATTGAGATCTAGTTACATAGCTTTGTGGTTAAAAAAAAAAAAGACACATGGTCTAACTTTGATCTTTTTGAGTTTGTTGTGACTTGTTTTGTGGCCTAATATGTGATCTATTCTGGAGAATATTCAATATGCACTAGAAAAGAATGTGTATTCTGCTTTTTTAGGATGGAATGTTCAGAATATATCTATTAAATCCATCTGGTTCGGTGTGTCATTTGAAGCTACTGTTTCGTTGTTGATTTTCTGCCTGGATGATCAAGCCATCAGTGTAAATGGGGTGTTAACATCCCCTACTATTTGTTTTTTGAATGTTGAGTTTGATAAGTTCGTTATAGATTTTGGATACTAGCCCTTTACCTGATATGTCGTTTGCAAATATCTTCTCCCATTCCATAGGTTGCCTTTTAGTTTTGTTGATTGTTTCCTTTATAAAGAGACATTTCTTCAAAGAGGACATATAAACGGCTAACAGATGAAAAAATTTTCAACATCACTCAGCATCAGGGAAATACAAATCAAAACCACAATGAGATACCACCTCACACTGGTCAGAATGGCTAAAATTAACAAGCCAGGAAATGACAGATGTTGGTGAGGATGTAGAGATAGGGCAACCCTTTCACACTCTTGGTGGGAATGCAAGCTGGTGCAGCTATTCTGGAAAACAGTATGGAGGTTCTTCAAAAGATTAAAAATAGAACTACCCTATAACCTAACAATTGCACTACTAGATATTTAACCAAATGATACAAAAATAATCACTTGAAGGGTGCCTCCACCCCAATGCTTACAGCAACAATGTCCACAATAGTCAAAATATGGAGAGAGCCCAGATGTCTGTCGGTAGATGAATGGATAAAGAGGACGTGGTTTATATATACAATGGAATATTACTCAGCCATTGAAAAGAATGAAATCTTGCCATTTGCAACAATATGGACAGAACTAGAGGGTATTATGCTAAGCAAAGTAAGTCAGAGAAAGACAATTATATGATTTCACTCAAATGTGGAATTAAGAAACAAACAGATGAATATAGGGGAAGGGAAGGAAAAATGAAACAAGATGAAACCAGAGAGGGAGGCAAACCATAAGAGACTCTTAACTATAGGAAACAGAGGATTGCTGGAGGGAAGTTGAGAGGGGGACAGGGTAACTGGGTGATGGACATTACAGAGGGCATGTGATGTAATGAGCACTGAGCATTATATGCAACTGATGAATCACTGAACTCTACCCCTGAAAATAATAATACACTATATGTTAATTAATTTAAATAAAAGATGTATAACACTTCTATGTTGCAAACTAGAAACTACAAAACATTGTAAAACAAATGAAGAAGACATAAATAAATGGAGATACACCTTATTCGTGGTTGATAAGACCCAATATTGTTAAGATATCTTTTTTCCGCAGTTTTTGCTAAAGATTCAATCTACAATTTAATGCAATCCCTATCAAAATACTAACAGCATTTTTATAGAATCCCAAAAGACCCTGAATAGCCAAAGCAACCCTGAAAAAGAAGAACAAAATTGGAAGTATAAAAATCCCAGATTTCAAGTTATACTATAAAGCTGTAGCAAGCAAAACTACATGGCACTGGCACAAAAGCAGACACACAGATCAATGGACAGAGTAGAGAGTCCAGAGATAAGCCTTACTTATATGGTCAATTAATTTGTGACAAAGGAGGCAAGAACACACAAGGGGAAAAAGTCTCTTCAACAAATGGTGCTGGGAAAATTGGACAGTTTTTACACCACAAAAATAAGCTCAAAATGAATTAAAGACCTAAATGTGAAACCTGAAACCATAAATCACCTAGAAGAAAACAGGCAGTAATCTCTTTGACTTCAGCCATAGAAACATTTTTCTAGATACGTCTCCTGGGGCAAGGGGAAAAAAAGCAAAATGAACTACTGAGACTACACCAAAATAAAAAGCTTCTGCACAGTGAAGGAAACCATCAATGAAACAAAAAGACAACCCACCAAATACGAGAAGATATTTGCAAATGATATGTCTCATAAGTGGTTAATATCCAAAATATATAAAGAGCTTCTATAACTCAGCACCAAAAACAGTCAATTAAAATGGGCAGAAGACATGAACAGATATTTCTCCAAAGATGACATACAGATGCCAACAGACACATGAAAAGATACTCAACATCAGGGAGCGCCTGGGTGGCTCAGTGGGTTAAGCCTCTGCCTTCGGCTCAGGTCATGATCTAAGGGTCCTGGGATCGAGCCCCGTATCGGAATCTCTGCTCGGCAGGGAGCCTGCTTCCCCCTCTCTCTCTGCCTGCCTCTCTGCCTACCTGTGATCTCGTTCTGTCAAATAAATAACTAAAATCTTAAAAGAAAAAAAAAAAGATACTCAACATCACTCATCATCAGAGAAATGCAATAAAAACTTCAATGAGATACCCCCTCACACCTGTCAAAATAGAATGGCTAATGAGAATGTCCTTCAACAGATGAATGGATAAAGTTGGGGGTGTGTGTATATATAAATATATATACATACACACAATGGAATATTACTCAACCATCAGAAATTATGAATACTTACCATTTACTACAATGTGGATGGAACTGGAGAATATGATGCTAAGTGAAATAAGTCAATCAGAGAAAGACAATTATCATATAATTTCACTCATATGTGGAACATAAGAAACAGTGCAGAAGACCATAAGGGAAGGGAGGGAAAACTGGATGGGAAGAAATCAGTGAGGGAGACAAGCCATGAGAGACTCTCAACTATGGGGGAAAAAAGGAGGGTTGCTGAAGGGGAGGTGGGTGGGGAATGGGGTAACTGAGTGATGATGGACATTAAGGAGGGCACAATGTGGGATGAACACTGGGTGTTATATGTAAATGATGAATTGTTGAACACTACATCTGAAAGTAATGAGGTATTATGTGTTAGCTAATTGAATTTTAAAAAATAGAATGGCTAGGGGCGCCTGGGTGGCTCAGTGGGTTAAAGCCTCTGCTTTCGGCTCAGGTCATAATCCCAGGGTCCTGGGATCGAGCCCTATGTCAGGCTCTCTGCTCAGCAGGGAGCCTGCTTCCCCCACCCTGCCCAATAAATAAATAAAATCTTAAATAAATAAATAAATAATAGAATGGCTAAAATAGAAAACATAAGAAATAACAAGTATAGGAACAGCCACTGTGGGAAACAGTATGGAGTTTCCTCATAAATTAAAAATAGAGTGGGGGGGTTGGGGGGAGGTCGGAAAAGAAAAAATGAAAGAAGATGGGATCGGGAGGGAGATAAACCATAAAAGACTCAATCTCAAAAAACAGACTGAGAGTTGCTGGGGGGAGGGGGGACGGGAGAAGGTGGTGGGGATATGGACATTGGGGAGGGTATGGGCTATGATGAGTACTGTGAAAGGTGTAAACCTGGCGATTCACAGACCTGTACCCCTGGGGATAAAAATACATTATATGTTTATTAAAATAAATTAAAAAAAATTAAAACTAGAATTACCATATGATTCAGTAATTCTACTGAATATTTGCCCAAAGAATATGAAAACACTAATTTGAAAAGATATATGCTCCCCTATGTCTATTGCAGCATTATTTATAATAGCCAAGATATGGAAACAACACAAGTGTCCATCCATACATAAATATATATATACATGTATGTATGTATAATATGTATATATATAAAGGAATGTATATAATTTATATAATAGAATATATATAATGCAATATAATATATGATGGAATATATATGATGGTATATCAGTCATGAAAAAAATGAAATCTTGCCATTTGCAACAACACAGATGGATCTAGAGAGTATAATGCTAAGTGAAATAAGTCAGAGGAAGACAGATACCATATGATTTCACTCATATGTGGAATTTAAGAAAAACAAATGAACAAAGAAAAAAGACTTGAATATAGAAAATAAATTGGTGGGAGGTGGGAGGATGGGTAAAATACGTGAAGGGGTTTAAGAGTGAACTTATCCTGATGAGCACTGTGTAATGTAGATAATAGCTAAATCACTATATTGTATACCTGAAACTAATATAGCACTGTAATTAATTATATTGGAATAAACAAATATTTTTAAACACAGTAAGAAGGAAAAAAAGATTCATTGTAATTCCAGTTAAAATCCCAACATTTTTTTTGGTAGAAATTGTCAAGCAGATACGAAAGTTTAGATAAAAATAAGAAGGAACTAGAATAGAGAAAACAACCTTGAAAAACATAACAAAGTTGAAGAACTTACATTCCCTACTTTCAAGAATAAATTTAAAGCTGTAGTAATTAGACAGTTGGTAGTGACATAAGGATAGACAAATAGATCAACCGCGCAGAAGTAAGATTCCAGATATAGAGTCAGTTGGTTTTCTATAAAGACACTAGAGCAAATCAACAGGGAAAGGAAACCCTTTTCTCCAAGCAATGCTGAAATAACTATACAGCAAAAAATGAACCCCCAATACTGCTTTATACCATACACTAGACTTACCTGGAGGTGAATCATGCACCCGGAGGTAAAGGTTTTTTAAGACTCTTAAAAAAAAAAGAAGAGTATCTTTGTGAGCTTAGGATAGGCAAAGATTTTTTTTTTTTTTAAGACAGGAGATAGCAGTAACCACAAGAAAAGAATTTGTAAATTGGATTTCTCCAACAGCAAAATCTGCTCAGCTTTCTCCCAGTTTGAGGCAAATTTATTTTCTGACAAATGATTTATAACCACAATATTTCAAGAACTCCTTAGTATTAATAATAAAAAACCCCAGTATAAAGATTGAACAAGGAGTTGAACAGACACTTCATAAAAGAAGATATGCAAACGATCTGCATGCACACAAAAATATCCTTAATATTATTAGCCATGAGGGAAATGCAAATTAAAACCACAGTGAGATTCTATTTCTCTCCCTAGGGCTGCTAAAATGGAAAAGATTAACACCAAATATTAGAGTGTATACTGCTGACACAACCCTTGCAGAAAAATGTTTGGCTCTTTCTCACCAAGTTAAACATATATTTATCCTATGACCCAGAAATCCATTCCTAGGTATTTACTCAGAGAAATGAAAACATATGTCCACAAGAACGCCTCTATAAGAATACTCATAGCTGTTTAAGTCATGATTATCAAAATCTGGAAATGACTCTAACATCTACCAAGAGGAGAATAGATAAACACATTATGGTACATTCCTAAGTGTAGTGTGCTCAGCAATGAAAGGAAATCAATTGCTGAAACCTGAAAGGAAATGGATGAATCTCAAACTATTAAGTGGAACAAAAGAAGTCAGACATCATAGAGTACAAACTCTATTATGGTATCGCGGCCTCCATTTTAAGGAGAGGCAGCTGGGAGGCAGAGGGGTTCGGCAGCTTCATCAAGGATGAACTGTGGTTGGAGAGTTGGGACTTCTGACCCCAGAGCTCATTCTTACTATGCTGTTCTGTGTTGTTTCTTGATTTCTTTCACTACATACTAAATAAGAGGCATTTTCCTTCATTATATACATAAGGAAATGGAGGCTCACAGGCATCAGACAACTTGCCCACAGTCTTCCCATGAGCTGGAAGGAGAGCCCAGTCTGCTCTCTGAAGCCCACATATATCCTGAAAATACCCTGCCTGGCTATGTGCTTGATATGCCTCATTTGCCTGCCTCCTCACCAAGGACTGTGGTTTTTCTTTTGCTCTAGTCTTTAGAGGGTTTTATTTATAACTCCCTCAAAATGGGCTTCCCAAAAAACCCGTCCTTCCACACAGCAATGTTTAGAGCTAATTGCCCGGGCAGCCTCTTTCATCAGCCTCATCTTAGGGAGAATTTACTTGATTTACTTGCTTTCAATTTCTAAGCCTTCATTTGTTTGCTTCCTTAAACAAATTAGACCTCAAGTCTTTGAAGATGGACTATCAGAATATATCAAGTGTTCATCATAAAAATTAAGCAAAGTCTAAGATCAGGTGTTTAGAAAGAGACAGTTTGGTCAGATTTGATCACAATGAGCCAACCTTTTTCTGGGCTTGGATTCTCCCTTTGAACTCAGAGGACAAATACCTTCTTGAGTCTCCAAGATGACTTGGTTTGGCCCTAGCATTCCTATAGACGTCTGAGCCGCAGGTGGTTAGAGAGCAGACAGGAAGATTTTATTCTACATACAGAACCTTGGCCTGTAGGGGTTAGAATTCTGACAGGGCCAAAGAAATCAGGAGACACTATGGTGTAGTACTGCCAAGCAACGGCCCAAGGAAGCCTTCAACCATGGCTTTAACTCCTCCACATAACCAGAGGAGAACTAATTTAGTTTTCCAAGTGTCTGTCCACTGGAGGTTAGCCATTGGTCTTACATCCATAAACCTGGCTTCCCATCTCTCTGAGGATATGTGTCAACAATGAAGGTATGCTGCTGAGATATCTTTTTAAGAGAACCTGCTGCAAGGAGGGTAGCTGGCAGCTATCTTCCAGATGCTACAGGTTTGGATCTCCAGCGGAGTTCACACTGAGGCCATGCTCTCTCTAGTTTGACACCAGCCAGCCTGACCCTAGCAGGGACACTAGAGCCATGACATTTCTTTTAGACATAAGACTCCTATGATGGGAAATCTTTGCTCTGGGGGTAATCACCTGCCTGGGCGTTTTCAGATCTGCTCTGCGGTCTGCAGTTCTCCTTCCTTTCAAACATCACATTTTGAAGACAATTCCCACCAACTTCCACTCTGTCTTCACAAATATTACCCCAGTGAATCTCTAACACACCTAATTCCATCTGGGTGTCCACTCTGGGAGCACTCAAACTTATAGAGCTGGTACACAAAATGGGGTTTTAGATACTAGCTCACTCACCTCATAGCTAGCAAAGAGAACGCTAGCCCAACTGACATGTGGGGCATGGACAGTTCCTGGAATAAGACAGTATGCCTCAACTGCTGAAGACTGCATGGATGGTGACCTGGAAAAGTGTCCCCATGGAAGAGAACATCTTTGCCAACGAAGTGAATCAGGCATTTGAAATACATGAGGAAAACAGTAACTCCAAGGCCAGTTATTACTTAATTGTACTGACACAGTGGGGAGGGATAATTAGAAACTGAGGGCAATTAACAAACAATTCAGGACTAAGTGTGAAAGCCAGACAGCCTCTCTGGACACTTACAAAGAGTCTCTTATCTCTGCAGTGGAATAATGATCATAGTTGAAGAGAAGACTCAGGATCTAAGAGTTTCCTGGAGCTCTAGAGATACTGAAATGCTCAACCAAGACAGGACTGTTATGCTAAGGTTTGGCCCCTAGCTGGGAAAACCTTGGACCATGAAAGCTTGGATGAGGCATCTGGGTGAATGCCCCCAAGAATTTTACTTTTCCCTGACAGATGGTAAAGGAAGGAGTTTTAAAACTCGCTGAGGAAAAGAATATCAGGATCAATATTTTATGTGACATCAGAAGACCCACCTGAGGACTATATTGCATTGGACAGCCCCAAGGACACAGCATTCACCAGGGCCATCAGGAATAGGCTGTGCAGTTCCGTAGTGGCAGGTCCAAGCTGGGGATACTAATAGCAATGCGAAAAATGGAGCCTGGAAGTAATAGAGGCCAGGTGGCAGCACTTGACCACTAGAGCCAGGGGGCTGCAGTTCCCATAGTGACTGGCAGTGTCAGAGAGGCGGCCCTTGACTTGACCACAGGGAATGGTGGAGATGGTTGAACAAGACCAAATAGATAAGAAGCCAAGAGTGCTGCTTAATACAATCAGAAGGAGAAAAGAACAGAGGAGAAGGAGACTGAAGGCCATCATCTCTGTAAGAGGTCAGTATTATTTGTTCAGTTAATAAACCTGAGCCAGTTTTCTGATCTGAAATCCAATGACTGAAGAGGTGACCACATCTCCAGGAGAAGGGCCGGGCAACATGATGGCAAGTAGTACTATAATGACTCCCTCAGTCCTTCCTTAAAAAGTCCTATGGCCATTTACTTGGGCGATTTCACAATGGGAAGATGAATACTGAAATCTTTCAAGAAGTGTTGGACATAGAGTCTTAGTTGATACAACAAAAGACCTCAAATATTTTCATAATCCCTTGGTGAATGAAGAACTGGCTAGTCTAGTAGATAGTAGGTTTAAGGGTCCATGGATCCGTACATGGCAACTGAGCTCATGGCCTGTGGGTAAGGGTGAGCATAGTGGGGAAAGGCGAACTGGAAGCCTCTAAAATAAATAAAAATAATATCACATCCAAAGTTTTTTTTAAGAAGAGGGTGGATGGATGCCTGCAGACTACCACAATCTCAGTCAAATAGCAGCTCTTATTACAAAGTTGTTTCAGACACTGTGTCTTTGCTACAGGATCTCAGGATAAGGTCTCAGAAGCAGACAGTATGTGGCTATTGACTTGTCATCTTCATTATTTCTACTCCAGTCATAAAAAATCAGAAGATCCGAAACAGTTTGCGTTTACATGAAACGGACAACAGTATTTATCTCATGTTGCCCTAGGGCTATGTTAACTTTCCCATTTGCTGTCATACTATAACTGCAATAGTTCTGAACCAGTTAGACACTAAGGTGGTAAGAGCAAGAGTTGCCCCACTTACCGTTACACTCAATGACCCACATGGGGATTTTTGTGCCTCCCATCACCACAGTTCTGGGCTTTGCAAGGTTTGAGATCATAGTCACCAAAGAGGGGACCCTCTGGTCAGGGGACAAGTGACTGTTTCCACCCAGCTAATCTGGACTTCTGGTGTCCAAGGACCAGCAGGAAAGAAGGGGACTCATCATTCTGGCAGGGGAAACTGCTTCCTGCTAAGGAGGAAGAACTACCCTTACACAATGGCGGCGGAGAGGAATATATGTGAAACACAGTGGAGCCCATTAGGCACTTTTAGAAGTTTTTGCCCAGTTATACTGGGGGCTCAGATCCCTTAGCAACGAGAGCTTACAGTCTACCATTGGGTAAACCATAAAGACCTGCCCAGGTGGCACTGAAATAAAGAGAATTTAGAATGGATGGTGGAGGAGGGAGATGGACTAAATGCAGAAATGGAGCTGTTAGTTCATCCAACTAACCTCTTCCAGGTTTCTCCTCTAGAAAAGATGCCCACGTGAACCAGGGAGATACTGCTTGCCAAACACATTTAGAACAACAAAATCTCTCTGGCAGAAGCTGTGGAAAAGGCAGCCATGGAAGTACTGCATTCAGATCTCCCTTCAAGGGAAGCACCTATAAACAGAATAGTTCCTGGGCACCTTCCAACTATTCACCTTGGATCTAACACAGCTTTCATTCTGAGGCCTTGCTCTCTATGGGCTTCTCCTAGCCAGTAGCCAACCACAAGAAGATGAGAGCTGGCCATACCAGCCCAACATGGGACTCCTGTAATGGGCAGTCTTTGCACTGGGGGTCCCTATTGACCTGGCTGAGATGTTATCAGAGTTCCACTGACACTGAAATCTCCTCCCATTCAGTTCTCCTCTCTTCCCCCTCCTTGCACAGCTGTTAGCCCTGCATAGGGGTCTTCCCACTCCTGCTCCCTCTCTCCCGTACCTTTTACAAACATTCCCCTTTTGCATGTTTTGTTATGCTTGTCATCTACTTCTCAGAGGACCCAAAGTGGAACAGAAGACCTCAGAAAAAGGCAAATAAAACTTCTACTAAAAAAAATAAAATAAAACCATGCACTGCTGAATAGAGAAGTGATTGGGAAGGGCTTTCAGATATACACTTTCTGGACATTTTCAAAATTGCAAAGAAATGACTGTCATGGAGAAAATCTTTACTCTCAAGCTATTTTCAAGTGTATCCATAATTCCAAGTTCTATTAACTTGTGTGGAAACTCCTACACTTGTCAGATCAAATTCTTGTTCTCTGCCCAATTTGTAAGTTTCCGTTCTGAGCGGCAAAGGACAGTAATTGAACTTGTGGTCCTGACTCCTGATTGGAAGAAGATTCGCCCAAATCTTATTTCTCCCCAGTTTCTCTGGGATCACTAAGGTCAGCACTTCTCTTGACTTTCAGAGGAGGTTGTGGAAAAGCATTAACATTTTGTACTTTATAGCTTGTCATGATAGACTGCAGAGAACCTCCTTACCCATCATCTTCTTTTCAATCGTGCACCCACCAGGTAAAGAAGAGTCTCGGCTAACACCTCTTTTAAAGCAACTGGATGAGGTTACTTTTTTTTAATTTAATTTTTTTAATTTTTTATTTCTTTTCAGCATTAACAGTATTCATTGTTTTTGCACCACACCCAGTGCTCCATGCAATCCGTGCCCTCCCTAATACCCACCACCTGGTTCCCCCAACCTCCCACCCCCCGCCCCTTCAAAACCCTCAGGTTGCTTTTCAGAGTTCATAGTCTCTCATAGTCTCATAGTCTCTCAAGGTTCACCTCCCCTTCCAATTTCCCTCAACTCCCTTCTCCTCTCCATCTCCCCATGTCCTCCATGTTATTTGTTATGCTCCACAAATAAGTGAAACCAAATGATAATTGACTCTCTCTGCTTGACTTATTTCACTCAGCATAATCTCTTCCAGTCCCGTCTGTGTTGATACAAAAGTTGGGTATTCATCCTTTCTGATGGAGGCATAATACTCCATAGTGTATATGGACCACATCTTCCTTATCCATTTGTCCACTGAAGGGCATCTTGGTTCTTTCCACAGTTTGGCGACCGTGGCCATTGCTGCTATGAACATTGGGGTACAGATGGCCCTTCTTTTCACTACATCTGTATCTTTGGGGTAAATACCCAGTAGTGCAATTGCAGGGTCATAGGGAAGCTCTATTTTTAATTTCTTGAGGAATCTCCACACTGTTCTCCAAAGTGGCTGCACCAACTTGCATTCCCACCAACAGTGTAAGAGGGTTCCCCTTTCTCCACATCCTCTCCAACACATGTTGTTTCCTGTCTTGCTAATCTTGGCCATTCTAACTGGTGTAAGGTGAGGTTACATTTTAGCAAGCCAGGTATTGTGGCAGATTTCATGCTCTCCATTAACCCCAGCAATACCTGGCACTGCTCTATGGTGGATCCTTACTGTGGCGCCAAGAAAGCATGCTCCAGGCTCTGAGTAGAGAGAAAGACCAGCATCAGCTCTTCACTGGCACATGCTCAGAGTTCCATGCCTGCCCCGCTCCCTGAGGTGGTTGGCTCAGGAGAAGTGACAAAGAAATGTGTGTACAACTGGGGTGCACCTTGCCTAGACTGTGGTTGATATCTTCAGCTGTACATCCCCTCAACCACCTCTCACCAAAATGACTAGAAGGAGGAACACCCATCAGAGGAAAAATTCAGAGGAAAAAATCAGAACTACTAGATATGGACTAAACAGTATGTCAGAAAGGGAATTCAGGGTAACAGTTATCTAGGCACTGGCTAAGTTGGAGAAGATCATTAATAGCAATATAGAAACTCAAAGGGTGGAAGTGAGGGCTGATCTAGCAGCACTAAAAAAATGCTACCAATGAGATCCAATCTAATCTAAATACTCTAACCAAGGCGGAAGATCAAATTTGTGATCTAGAAGAAAAACTGATAGAAAAGAAGAATCAAGAGGAGGCCTAGAACAAACAGCTTAGAAGCCATGAAAACAGAATTAGGGAAATTAATGACTCCATGAAATGTTCCAACATCAGAATTATTGGGATTCCTGAGGTGGTGGAGAAAGAGAGAAGACTAGAAGATATAGTTGAACAAATTCTGGATGAAAATTTCCCTAGTCTGGGGAATGGAACAAGTGTTCGTGTTCTAGAGGCAGAAAGTATACTCTCCAAGATCAAAGACTTTAGAAATACCTCCAGACACTTAATTGTGAAATTCACAAATCATAATTTTAGACAGGAGGTGTTAAGGGCAGCTAGGCAAAGAGATTCCTTATGTACAGAGGAAGGACCATCAGAATAACGTCAGACCTGTCCACAAGCCAGAAAGCACTGGCAAGACATATTCAGGTACTAATGAGAAGAACATGCAGCCAAAAATACTTTATCCAGCAAGGCTGACATTCAAAATGGATGGAGAGATAAAGAGTTTCCAAGACCAGCAAGGTTTAAAAGAATATGTGACCACCAAGCTGGCACTACAAGAAATATTAAGGGGAGTTATATAAAAGAAGAAAGAACCCAAGAGTGACATAGAACAGAAATTTACAGAGACAATCTATAGAAACAAGGACTTCTCAGGCAATATGATGTCAATAAAAACTTATCTTTCAATAATCACTCTCAATGTGAACAGCCTAAATTCACTCATAAAACAGCACAGGGTTGCAGACTGGATACAGCGACAGGACCTGTCCATATGCTATCTACAAGAGACACATTTGGAACCTAAAGATACATCCAGACTGAAAGTGAAGGGATGGAGAACTATCTTTCATGTCAATGGGCTTCAAAAGAAAGCTGGGGTAGTGATTCTCATATCAGATAAATTAGATTTTAACCTAAAGACTGTAGTCAGAGATACAGAAGGACACTACATCATTCTTAAAGGGTCTGTCCACCAAGAAGATCTAACAATTGTAAATATTTATGCCCCCAACATGGGAGTCAACTGCACAAGCCAACTGTTGATCAAAATAAACAGTCATACTGATATGAATACATTAATTGTAGGGGATCTTAACAAGACACTCTCAGTAATAGATCATCTAAGCAGAAAATCGATAAAGAAACAAGAACTTTGAATGACAGATTGGACCAGATGGACCTCATAGATATATACAGAACATTCCACCCTGGAACAACAGAATATTCATTCTTCTCGAACAGACATGGAACTTTCTCCAAAACTGACCACATACTGGGTCACAAATCAGGGCTCAACTGATATCAAAATATTGAGATTATTCCCTGCATATTCTCGGACCACAATGCTTTGGAACTGGAACTCAACCACAAGAAAAAGTTTGGAAGGAATACAAACACTTGGAAGCTAAAGAACATCCTGCTCAAGAATGTTTGGATCAATCAGAAAATCAAAGAAGAACTTAAACAATTCATGGAAACCAATGAAAATGAAGACACATCGGTCCAAAACCTATGGGATACAAAAAGGCAGTCCTAAGGGAGAAATACATAGCCATCCAAGCCTCACTAAAAAAAAAAAAAAAAAATTGAAAAATCCCAAATACACCAACTCTCTTTATACCTTAAAGAACTGGAAAATTGACCAGAAATTAAGCCAACACCATGCACAAGAAGGGAGATAATTAAGATTAGAGAAGAGATCAGTGAGTTAGAAACTAGAGATACAGCAGAACACATCAATGAAACTAGAAACTGGTTCTTTGAAAGAATTAATAAGATTGATAAACCACTGGCCAAACTAATTCAAAAGAAAAGAGGGAGGACCAAAATTAATAAAATTATGAATGAGGGGCATCTGAGTGGCTCAGTTGGTTAAGTGACTGCCTTCGGTTCAGGTCATAATCCTGGAGTCCTGGGATTGAGTCCCACATTGAGCTCCCTGCTCAACAGGGAGTCTGCTTCTCCCTCTGATCTCTCCCCCTCATGCTTTCTCTCTTTCTCTCTCTCTCTCTCTCAAATAAATAAATAAAATCTTTTAAAAAAAAAGTTTAAGGGACGCCTGGGCAGCTCAGTGGGTTAAGCCTCTGCCTTCAGCTCAGGTCATGATCTCAGGGTCCTGGGATCGAGCCCCACATCGGGCTCTCTGCTCAGCAGGGAGCCTGCTTCCCCCTTTCTCTCTGCCTGCCTCTCTGCCTACTTGTGATCCCTCTGTTTCTGTCAAATAAATAAATAAAATTATGAATGAAAGGGGAGAGATCACAACACCAAAGAAATAGAAATTATTATCAATAGCTATATGCCAATAAGTTCAGCAACCTAGAAGAAACGGATGCATTCCTAGAAACCTATAAACTTCCAGGACTGATACAGGAAGAAACTGACAACCTGAATAGACTAGTATCTAGTAATGAAATTGAAGGAGTGATCAAAAACCTCCCAAAAAACAAGAGCCCAGGACCTGATGGATTCCTTGGGGAATTCTACCAACATTCAAAGAAGAAATAATACCTATTCTCCTGAAGCTGTTTAAAAAAAAAAATGGAAACAAAAGGAAAACTTCCAGATTCTTTCTTTGAAGCCAGCGTTACCCTGATCCCCAAACCAGGCAAAGACCCCATCAAAAAGGAGAATTTCAGACCAATATCCCTGATGAATATGAATGCCAAGATTCTCAACAAGATCCTAGCTAATAGGATCCAACAGTACATCCAACAGTACATTTATTTATTTATTTATTTATTTATTTATTTATTTTTCCAACAGTACATTTAAAAAGATCACTTACTTGTGGAGCGTAAGGAATAACAGAGAGGACATTGGGTGAAGGAGAGAAGTGAGTTGGGGGAAATCGGAGAGGAGAGATGAACCATGAAAGACTATGGACTCTGAGAAACAAACTATGGGTTTTGGGGGGAGGTGAGCCTGGTGGTGGGTATTGTGGAGAGCATGTATTGCATGGAGCATTGAGTGTGGTGCATAAACAATGAATTTTGGAACACTGAAAAAAAAATTTAAAAAAATTTTTAATTAAAAAATTTTAAAAAACCCAGTACTATAAATGTATTTTTCCTCTTCCTGATTTTTCTCTAGCTTATTTGATTGTAAGACTCCATTATATAATATGTATAACATACTAAATGTGTGTTAAACAACTTTTTATACATCAGTAAGGCTTTCTTCAGCAGTAGGATATTAGCATTATCAATAGTAGCCAGAATATGGAAAGAGACCAAATGTCCATCAACTGATGAATGGATAAAGAAGATGTGGTGTACACACACACACACACACACACACACACACACACACACACACACAGAGGAATATTACTCAGCCATCAAAAAGAATGAAATCTTGCCATCAGCTATGTGTGGATGGAGCTAGAATGTATTGTGCTAAGCGAAATAAGTCAGAGAAAGACAAATATATGATTTAACTCATATCTGGAAGTTAAGATACAAAACATTGAACATATGGGAATGGGGAAAAAAAGAGAGGAGGGCTGGAGGAAACAAAAACCATAAGAGACTCTTAATGCTAGAGAACAAACTGAGGGCTGATGGAGGGAGGTAGGTGGGGGATGGGCTAGACGGAGGATGGGCATTTAGGAGGGCACTTGTTTGATGAGTGCTGGGTATTGTATGTCAGTGATGAATCACTGAATTCTACTCCCCTGAAATTAATATGCACTGTATGTTATCTTACTAGAATTTGAAGAAAAATTTGAAGAAAAAACCCCCAAAAACCTCACAATAGGATATTATATTTGGGGGAGTCAAAATTTACATGCAGATTTTCAACAGTGTGGGGTGTGGCAGGGGGTGCTCCAATTCCTCCAAGTGTTCAAAGGTCAACTGTAATTGGAAACGCAATTGTTGAAACTAGAGAGGCCAAACCAATAAAGTGATGTCCCCTGCCATTGGTAGAAGGAATATAAACAAAGCCATATGGGAAATGGTTGAGAAACTGATGCTAAAAATAGGTCAGAAAGCAAAGAGGACTCTAGCTCTTTGATTGTAAAAGAAGCACCAAGTGTCCTCCCCACAACAGATCATCTTATCACGTCTGTATCTCTTGAATAATTGGCTTGAAGGCTACTGAAAAAAAATATTTTTGGTTATGATTTATTTATTTGAGAAAGAGCACATGCATGCACGCACATGCTCACACAAGAGTGAGGGGAAGGGCATAGACAGAGCGAGAGGGAGAATGTCAAGCCAACTGGCCAAATGAACATGGAGCCCAACGTAGCACTCCATCTCACATCCTTGCGATTATGACCTAAGACAAAATCAAGAGTTGGATGCTTAACTGCCTGAGCCACCCAAGCACCTCTCTACTGAAAAAAAATTTGTTCATTATTTCTTCTCCCAAATCAATAAATGAAAAAAAAAAAGGTATCTCTGACTTGACTGAATGAAATCTATCAAAACCTGAGTCATTCCAAGCATGGAGGAAAGGAGGATTAAAATGGCTTTCGTTACAGCACCAATAGCTAAGGTTGCCGAGCACGGTCAACAAGTCAGAAGCTTCCCACAAATTGCTCTCACCACACAAAGACACTACAAAGCTGTATAATTTACCCCCTGTACAGGGTAGATCCCAGAGGCCCACAAATGCCTTGTAACTTTCCTGGGATCAACCAGCTTGGACAAGGCAGAGTCCAGGTGGATCAGTGCGTGTCCCAAGCTAGTCCGTCCTCTCACCTTCCTGTCTTCAGGCAAGAAAAAGATGGGGTAGAGGCAGGGAGCAGCTGGGGTAAGATTTTTTTTAAAAGATTTATTTATTTGAGAGAGAGAGAGCATGCACACACAAAGGGGTTGGGGGGAGAGGCAGAGGGAGAGAGAGAGAGTCCCAGACTCCATGCTTGACCTCACGACCCTGAGATTACAACCTGGGTAAGACTCTTTTTTAGGAGCAATGCCAGATCCTTGTAATGAAATGAAATGAGACTGTGCACGATGAATTTTATACGAGTTGGAAAGGATGAGAACAACACTGGTAACTGCAGGATTACTGTAAGATGTGGGGAATAATGTTAGTGGGGAACATTTGAAAAACAAGCCGATAATTTTCCCTCTTCTAAACTCCTTTGTCATTCAAGCACGTCATCTGGGCCATATTAGGGCTCAAAAGATATTTTGAACTAATAAATTTGTACCTCTATTAAAATAGAACTGGCTTTCTGCCTTATGCCATAGGTATTTCTGTGTGCTTTAATCTCCCTTCCTGCATAGTGTCTTAATATAAATACTCTTGCCTTTATGTAGCAATTTACAGTCAGACTTTGTGTACCTCATTTTACTTAGAGCAGTTCTATGTAGTTTGAAAGGCCAACATTCTTATCCACATTTTAAGGACTTTGAGGTTGAAAGAGAAATGATTTGCTCAGTCACATACCTAGCACAGGGGAATGCTTGAACTTCAATTAAGGATTTCTAATTTTGCATCGGCTTTCCTTCAGACATGCAGAGTCCTCTAACAGAAGACTGCCCTTCTGATTCAGCATTGCAGTGTAACACAGCCAAGCCCTACACCTTACTCAGAATAATATTCCATGAGTATCTGCTGGGTCATTTTTATGAATGAATGATTGAAGGGCATGAATGAAACCCTCCAAGAAATGGCTGAATGAGGTTTGCCTTTGGGCAATTTGACTTTCAGATCTGAGTGGAAAGTGTCCTGGTAAATTCCTCTGTCTACTCACATTTCATTTAAGTAAATATCCTCCCAGAGGCCCTCAAAGGAGATAGTTTTGCCACACTTCCCAGCTGAAAAATATTTGTGCTTCGTCCTTTCAGAGGCCATAAATCTCTCTCATCAGTGCCTAACGGTTTTGGGGATGACTCTGAGCAAGTATCCCATTAACTGGAAGAAGAATGTTGTCCTCTGCCACAGAGATTTCTCATTATATGTCATCAAATTCCAAACAGAACCCTGTTTGGAATTCTTTTGTGAACAGCGGAATCACCCCACATCCTATGGAGTTTGGTAGTAGTGCTCACAATTAGCAACACTGTCACGGGTAGGAAGTGATCCGGGCTAAACAGGAGCTGGGCCAGATGGGTCTTGGTGGGACCCCCTCCCCCTTCCGCCCCATTCAATTAAGCTGTCCCTATGTGTGTGCAAAAGACATAAATCTATCTTTTACTTCTGTGTGTATTAAAGAAATGCATCCGCTTCTATTAATTAAAAGTCAACTGCTTCTGTTGACAGTGATCAGGGCAGAGCAGACACTTATGCCAAAGCAGCAGATCCTGGTGACAGGCCACAGTCCTCAGCAGGCTGCAAAGCAAGAAGAGCTCAGACATGAACTAACCTGTCCTTGTCGTGGATGGAAAGGGGCAGCCTCCCAACAGACCCAGCCTCTATTTCCTCTCTTGCACAGTGGCCCCAGTGTGGGAACGTGGCTGGTAATCTCCGCGGGCGCAGAGAACACAAGACCCCGTCTGATGAACAGTGCCACTGGCCTGCCAGTCATGTGTAGCGGTGTGTACTTTTTCTTGGGATCTCCATTTTCCTCCCGACGCGGACAGTTGTTTCTGATTTTCCTGTTCACTTCAAATGGCTCCCTGCCCCTACTCCCTACAAATTTCTGTTCTTCCCTTCTTTACTTGCAGTGGTTCCTAAGTCATGTCTCAACCATTTATACCTTAATAAGAAGTTCAGTCAGTGTTTGATTCCCCGTAGATATTACATTATATATTGCATGCATGTGTATACATAGCATATATTCTACATACATAGTACATATAAACCCATATATAAAATAAGAGTAGTTCCTCAATATGGGAAAAAGGCTTTGTGCCTCATTAGAGAATTGTTTAGCTTGGCTTCCTTCTTACATATCAGTGTCCCTTTTCTGTCATAAAATAAATCTCAGACAAATTTGGGAACAAGTTTTAAATAAAAAGTAAGAGAATTTCTTTTACTTTTTAGAGGGATAGAATACTATCCCTCAGAATTGACTACCTTAAATATTTTGGGGTATTTTTCTATCTCTTCTCACTTTTAAAATTGTAAAATATTTGCACCTTATAAAAAAAGGTATAGAGAAACGCTTACTTTCTTGTTTTAGACATGATTCTCACAACGTTGATTTCATTTCCCTCCCCACAGTAGGTTAGAAATAGCAATTTTAAAGCAGGGAGATTGACAAAGAAAGACAGCAGGTAGACAAGAATTGAGACTCCCTAACTCTGCTGTCCTATGTTTATCCTCTTGAAGGCTGGTAAGTGAGAAAAACAGGGTTAGACAAAAGATTTGGGGGCAAAAATTCCCTGTATACAACTTGAAACTGAGTCATCAAGACAAGACAACCTACTAAATGGGAGAGGATAGCTGCAAATTATACAGCCAATAAGGGATTCATATTTAAAATACATAAATAACTTTACAACTCAACACCAAAAAACCCCAAAACAATCGAATTAAGAAATGGGTAGAGGAACTAAATAGATTTTTTTTTCCCAAGAAGACATAAAGATGCCCAAAAAACATGAAAAGATGTTTAACATCATTCATCATCAGAGAAATACAAATCAAAACCACAATGAGATAACCACCTTACACTTGTCAAAATGGCTAATATCAAAAAGATAAGAGAAAACAACCGGTGGTGAGGATCTGGAGAAAATGGAACCCTCAGGCACTTTTGGTGGGAATGCAAACTGCTGCAGCCACTGGGAAACAGAATGGAAGTTTCTCAAAAAACTAAAAACAGAAATACCATACAATCCAGTAATTACACTACTGGGTATCTATCTAATGAAAATGAAAACACTAATTCAAAAAGGTACATGTACCCCTTTGTTTATTGCAGCATTATTTATAAGAGCCAAGATATGGAAGCAGCCTAAGTGTCCACTGATACATGAATGGAAAAAGAAGATGTGGTGTATAGATAATGGAATATTACTAGGCCATGAAGAAGAAGGAGCTCTTGCCATTTGCAGCAACATGGATGGACCCAGAAGGTATAATGCCTTAGCATTAGGACTCAACAAATAACCTATGTTTGAGCTCCAACAAAGTGGCATAGTTTGTCCATGCCTTTGATTCTTGGTGTGGTTCAAGTCCCTGCTTTCATCAAAGTTTGGGAACAGTGTTAATGACACTGTAGTAAAAGGAAGATTTTTCACTAAAAAGTTTTATTTTATTTTATTTTTTTAAAGATTTTATTTATTTATTTATTTGACAGAGAGAGAGAGAGAGAGAGAGATCACAAATAGGCAGAGAGTTAGGCAGACAGAGAGAGAGGAGGAAGCAGGCTCCCCGCAGAGCAGAGAGCCGGATGCGGAGCTCGATCCCAGGACCCTGAGATCATGACCTGAGCTGAAGGCAGAGGCTTAACCCACTGAACCACCCAGGTGCCCCACTAAAAAGTTTTAAATACATTAGCCAGAGCTATGCTGTAGTCCCCACCTCAACCCCTACTGTCAAGCCTCTGGAGGGGTCCTGTTTTAGGGAAATGAAGTCACCAATTTTTTTTAAATTATAGAAATATCTTTATTTAATGTCAACTGTGCAATGTTTATAGGAAGCCACAGAAGGATCCTGGTCTAGTGGCAGCTGGGGGTGGTTGAAGTAGCCACTGGAAAGCTGTCAAAAGTTCACATTTAGTCTTTAGCAAACAAAAATTCCAGTGTTATTTGATGCAAAATTCTCCTTTTTCTTACACCATTCTGGAGTGGGCTGGGAAGCTGGGAAGGAAGGGTGAGCTGTGTGGTGGGAGCCGGTGAAAACATCTTTCTTTTCATGCCTATTATTAAAGCAGCTCCATAGGAACTGTACCCTTTCTCACTCTGTTCTCTCCTAATTATTTGATTATTTCCATTTATGAACTTAATTGCTATGTAATTGTAATCATAATGCATGTACTACTTTGTATTCTTTATTTTTCACTGAGAAACAATTTGAAAATGTCTCTACAAAGTCTTCCCTTTTCTCCTTTGAAACTGTGTGCTATTTTATAAATTTGGTACAAATTTATGTGACCCTATCTTTGGACATTCTCGAATATTCATATATATACACATATATATGTATGTGTGTGTGTGTGTGTGTGTGTGTGTGTGTGTGTATATATATACATATGTCTTTTTTACGTGTAGTTTTTTTTTTCTTCTTTTGAGTTATTATTTTGGGACCATTTCCCAAAGGTAGGATTAATAGGTCAAAGAATGTGAGCACTTGCAGTTTTTGTCACCTAACACTATCAGAACTTCCCAAAATGTGAACAGAGTTGTGGGGGTGATTCTTTTTAAGAGGAAATGAAATACGATCTTATATTTTTAAGAAGAGAAAGGCAGGATAGGATAGGAGAGTAACTGAAAGAGTAAAAAGGCGTGAAGAACTTTTTTTTTTTTTTTTTACGATTTTATATATTTACTTGATGGACAGAGACACAGCGAGAGGGGACACAAGCAGGGGGAGTGAGAGAGAAAGAAGCAAGCTTGCTGCTGAGCCAGGAGCCCGATGCGGGGCTCCATCCCAGGACCCTGGGATCATGACCTGAGCCGAAGGCAGACACTTAAAGACTGAGTCACCCAGCACCCAAGAACAACTTTTAAGGACCATTTCCAGATAGGGTATAAATAGTCTTGGAGCCTATGAGGTGAGGCCAGAAGGGGCATGGAAAAGGAGAATTCACCTTTTAAAACGAGACTGCTGACATATGAAGCTAATCCGTAAAAGAGTCCATTGCTCCTCCCTCTTATTTTTATTTATGTTTTCTATTTATTTAAATTCCATTAGCCAACATATCGTACATGCCAATAACCAGCAAGGAAATGGTAGCAGTAATCAAAAACCTCCCAATAAAACAAGAGTATAGGGCTAGACGGCTTCCCAGGGGAAGTCCACCAAACATTTAAAGAAGAAATAACACCTATTCTACTGAAGCTGTTTCAAAAAAAATAAAAATGGAAGGAAAACTTCCAAACTCGTTCTACGCTCTTCTCTTTTACTTCAGAGTTACCCAGTGGAATCGTTTCCATAAATTAGCCTACTGGTGGGGAAGTTTTACTCCCCGGCCTTTGTGGTACTCAGTCCTCATACACTTCCGGCTTATTTTTAATCATTTGGATGTGCCCTTGGAGAAGTGGGTACTTTTCCCAACTGAAGATTGTGAAATGGGCCGCGTATGTCCAGCAATTGACAGGATGTCGAAGTATGCATTGCCAAACACTGGGGTCCCTGTGTTGAGCCGTTCAATAAATGGGAGAAGAGGGGACATGGAAGAATTTGAGCTGTAGTTTCCCACTAGCAAGTCTCATTTATAGGGCAAAACACCCCACGCATGTATTGCTACTGACAATACTGTGCCGAGCGTTCTCTTACTCTGATATTCCCAGGCTTCCACACTAAATACATGCTAGTCATCCTCTGTTTCGGGGTCTTTAAAGATAACCTGGCCAAAACTGCTTTTCTTTCTTCAAGAATGTGGGAAACGTAGGCATAAATTCTTTCAGTCTGTATGACTCCCAAACTCAAGGATGTGATGTATTTCAAAAGCAACAGGTCAGATGTAAGTTAAAATGTAATAAATTATGATTTCCCATTAGAAAAGATTAGGAGATCTCATTTTTTAGTCCTGTTTTGAAGCTTTTAGATATTGTTCAGTTCAAGTGGAAGTAGATATGTGATTTTATCTGCCCCTCACAACACTTCTGGGTCAGAAGTATTATTGGTCCACATTAAAGATGGTGGGGGAAACACAGAAAAATAAGTTTCCAAGCTCATGGGGCAGGTGAGCTACACACCTCTAACCTGTGCCATTGGCTTCTAAGCTCAGTCTCTGTCCACAGCAGCACTCCTGGCCAGGATCCTGGTTCAACACATAAAAGGCTGTGTTACCCATTATTATTAATACTGCAACTGAGGAAAAATATTTGCCTCCCAATTTTAGGATGTGAGGCAGCCGGGGATGTGAAATGATCTGGAATCTAATGACGTGAGATAAAGTATGCTAAGCTGGTCTTTTGAGTCCTTAGACTCTGTTCCTGTACCCTGAGCTCTTTCCACTATCCCTGCTCCAAGTACACTAAGTCAGACTGTTCAAGGCTGTGGCCCAAGAACCTGTATTAAAAACAACAACAACAACAAAACAACAACAACAACAAAAGTAGACAAAATGGAAAGGTAAACTAATTTCTTGCATAAGAAAACAGAAAGACTTACAACATTAAGATATCGTTTTCCCCTAAGTTAACCTTTATGCTATTACCTCAAAACAATACTTGAAGAAAAAAATTCTTAGAAGTGAGTCACCGATGCCAGAGTTTGCTGAGAAAAACTAACAAGCATGAACAGGCAAGAATTTCTGGAAAAGGAAAGCAGTAGCATGATTTGCCTTAGGGGATTTTTATAACATATTATGAAGAAGCCAGCTCCTGCCATCTCGCTGCTCTGCTGCCTCCCTCACACACAGGCCTTAAGTGACATACAGTCAATGTGCTTGTCTTCATCAAGTCAGCATCACACTTTTGAAGAGACAAAAGTCTCACGGTGAGCAGAGCACGAGGAGCCAGGGGCAAGAAGAATGAGTTCTAAATGGCACTGGAGAGGCAATGGCTGAAAAGGCTGGAGGAAGACATTGTAGGGGCCTACTTAGCCAGAGTGACTCCATCTCGGTTAAACAGCCATTTTGTTGTTTGTGCAGTAAAACTTAAACTGACCGTGCCCCCCCCCCCCACCCCGGGAACTTACTTAAAAGCAAGTCCGGGAAACCAGTAAAATATGGTCTACCAGTCCCTGATAACAGAGCCCAAATACAAGGGCGGGTCAGGTCAGGTGGAGATAACAGAGCCCGGATGCGGGGATGAGTCCAGCCAGGTGGAGACGTCCAATCAGTGGGGCACGCATACTGTCTCCCTAGCTACCAAGGGGTGTGGGCCCCGCCTTTTGGGTGCCAGTTCTGATCAAGGTGATAGGCTAGTTCAAATAGCTACTATGGGGTGAATTGTAATTCAACTGGCCACCCGCGTGTGACCTAGCATGACTGTGCAGCTTTCCCTGTGTGTTGCTGACCTAGCATGACTGTGCAATTTTCTCTGTGTTGCAATCTCATTGGCCACCTGGTTGAGCCAGGCTCAACCACATGGCCTTTGCTCTATAAAAGTTAGTCTGTGAGGCTGGGGGTGGTCGCCCTCTCTGTAAGAGGCGGCCCTAAACGGTCTGTTTGATTCTTGATGCTTGGCACGAAATAAAGCTTTGCTTGACCTTCGGTTTGTATCAGTCTCGCTCCTTTGATCACGGACCCTATCAGACACATGTTGCTAAGGGTGTGTGGAGACCCTGATACCTATTTGTCCGCAGATACATTTGTATGAAATACTTTGTATACAAAAGTCTTTCTTCTTGAAAATCTGTCTTCTAATCCTTCAACAATGTCATTTCTTTATTCACTTCTGAGTCCACCCTGTTTTCAAACAACAACAACTGGCTTCTGATTTCCCAAATTTCTCCATTTTTAGGAGGGGCAGGGCCTTTGGGGGGAGTGGGGTGCAGAAAGCCATTTCCTCATGTATAGTGTTTGTAAAGCACGTGAGTTCCAAGTTATTAAGTGGAGTGGCCCAAGTCCAGCCCCTCTTGGTAGGTGGCTATAGTCCCACTAGAATTATTAAGAGCTCCTCTCATAGACGTCCTGATTTGTGTGGTAAACTAGATGATCACCCTGTTTACAAGGCAAGGGCTACTTATATTTTAGTGTGGGAGGATGATAATCTTTCCTAGATGATCTTGAATTCCTCTCGAAGACACAGAAGAGCGTTCCACACACCCCAAACTCCCTCAGCTTGAACATGCTTGGGCTGACTTGAGGGCCTTCTGGGATGCAGGCCTCAGAGAGCGCTGAGTCGTCATAAACAAGATAGGGTCCCTGAGTGTTCCTCAAACACGCCGCCTCTAAGCCGCCACTCTGTTCCAGTTAGATAAACGGGTTTGGCGGAAGCCTACTCTTCCCACGGGTGAGAAGAAAAGTGGAGATACAGGGAGAAAGGCTCTTTGTGACCGGAAATGCCTCCTCCGTCTGTTTGCAATATGAAGGCAGGGAAAGGAAAAAAGGAGAAAGAGATCCATTTAAAGCCACCAAAGACTCCAGGGTCTTCTCCCTCCCTAGTCCCCAGGCACTCATCTTAGTGAGAGAGGCTTTGATAGGAAGGCTGTTCTGGAAGAGACGCTGGTCCCGGAGCTGCTGTTCAGAGCTCCTGTGACGTGGCAGTTTCTATAGAGACGAGT
The DNA here is from genome assembly GCF_963455335.1 of Martes martes. Lineage (NCBI taxonomy): Eukaryota > Metazoa > Chordata > Mammalia > Carnivora > Mustelidae > Martes > Martes martes. Next base: position 68,513,127 of record NC_137892.1, on the reverse strand, counting down.
CTCTTTCCTAGGAGAGCTCCGTAAGCAGGATACACAAAACCCTAGCAACCAGCTGAAGGCTTTTTTTCCTTTTTTTTTTTTTTTTTAAAATATGAGGATTTTGTGTACTTGAATTCAAAAGGCTCTCTCTTCCCTGGAAAGGCAGCTTTGTGGCAAGCAGGAAAGGGTGGGCTAGTTTGCCTGGGGGCTGAGAATGTGGAAATAAGATTAGAAGGTGGTAGGTGGACTAGGGTAGGGAGAGGAAGGAAGAGAGGTTGCTCCTTACTGTGCTGGGGTGGCTGGTTTCAGCCTGATTTCATCTTCCAGCCTGCCCTATGGGAGCCCATCCCCACTGCCATAAATCCATGAAATGATACCCCTAGGGAGAAAACAAAACTGTGATTGCCTTAGCAACCTCATTGTTGTCTTCCCTTTCACCTGCCAATTCCAGGCATTTTTAGCAAGGAGAAGTCAAGGGGTCAGGGGGTGGGTGCAAATCTGAGAGCTGTGCAACACAGGGAACCTGCTTACTTGGCATTTAGCAAATGCTCCATTCAGCTGCTCTTCCCATCAGATCAGCACAAATATCACTTCTCAAGGGAAGTCTTCTTTCTTAAGGAGGGACTGCATTTGGCTACATGTAAAGGGACCCAGCCGAGGCATTGAACCAAACAGGGATCATTCTTCACCTAAGAGGGAATCCAGAAGGGGGCAGTTCAGTGCCTGCCAGCTCCACAGTGTCATCCAGGTCCCGGGTCCCTCTGTCTTTGCCTGGCCATTCTTGAAATGTTTCATCCTCACGGTTCCTCTGTGGTCAAAGATGGCTGTTCCAACTCCAATCATCATCCCAGGCAAGATGAAGAAGTAGCAAAATTGATGAGGGAGAGGTAGTGCCCACATTGAGAAGCAAAACCTTTCCCAGTAGATTTCTACTTCTACCTCATCAAGCAGGACTGAATCCTGTGGCTCCCACCTTCAGGGAGGCTGGGAAATAGGGGGTTTTGAATCGTTTCTTAGCTGAGAAAATTGCCACCATAAAGACTGGCTGTGTTTTAAGAGCAAAGCTAAGACTAACTATGGACAAATAGGTACTGGCAGATGCCACTTCTGCCCTGATCATCTCTCCACACCTACTACCTCCAGGTTAGATGATCTCTCGCTGCTCTACACTCTCATGCAATGGCGTGCTGAAAAACGTTTAACAGCCAGCTCCCTGGGACAAACAAAAAGGGCACTAATTGGTAACATTTGCTGATTTCTGTGGTAGGAATACCTCCATCATGACCAATTTCAAGCCATCGATATGATGTCCGTGAATACAGAGTTGGGGAGCAATACAGGGCAATACAGTATTCTATCTAGTATTGAAAATACAAAAGACACATACATATAATCTCAAGAGCAGAAATAATACGGAAATGTAAAATAATTAGGGTTTCCATCTCTGCTCTACAGATATGCATTAGAAATCGAGGAGCATGGTAGAGCATTCGTAGCTTAGAGAGCTCAGCGCCACAAATCCTAGCTTTACATTTAGTTTGTGACCCATGTGTATCTCTTAGAAGATTAATATGTGGTTACCATTCTAATATAATTCAAGCCTTACTCGTGTCAGGAGCCCACTGCTTCAGTCTCTAACACTCAAGCAGGAATGAGATGAGAAAACTGGCACCTCTGCCCCCAACTCTTTGGATACAGTGTAGCACTGACATGTGGTAAGGAAGGAAAATGGGAGAATGGAGTGGAAGGTTACTGAACTGTGCTGGTAACCATGGCTGGCACCACAGCTGAAGCAAGGAGAAGCTACAAAGTATTCTTCATGTATCTCTGTGTTGGAATCTGACCTTGTGATTCTGAACACTCACACATTTTATGAGCCCTGCATTCAAGCCAACTAACTGGAAAGCTGTTTTTCATTTTCTGCTGTTAAAGCCAAACTGCATGAGGTATGGGTTTCAGGGTTTATTGCCTGTACACATTAACAAATTTTCTCTTCTAACATGAGATGCAAATGTTGTCAAGTAGACAGAAGATAAGGCTACCTATGCTGCTGCCCTTTGGACTAATCCCTGGAGACTGGACCTTTCTGGATGCACTCAAAAAAGCTTAAAGTGCAGCATACTGTATGCTCACCTAAGATGGTGAGCAAGATTGGTTTCTTTGTGAAACCAAGGGCAAGATGTAACCAGCATCCTCATTCTCAGGCTGTGAGAAAACTCAATTCATCAAAAATGACATCAGGCAGAGCCTGTGACTTGATTTATTAAAAACATTTATTCTTGGGCTCTTTCAGGGACTGGAAGGCTCTAACAAGAAGTACAGACTTAGTTTCAGGTCCTGATGTAGAGCAAATGAAGTTCCCATTTATTGTGAAGGGGCCATTATCCAAGCCTGGGGTTTCAGCTTGCATGGAAACCTCTAGATAACTGCTGTTGGACATCAGCTTGAAGTGCTCAAGGAAGTGTGTAATATTTGGTTTTTGCAGGCTAATGGACAACACTGTCCCTCTAGTGGTACAAACCTGAATTGCAGGCCCAGTGCTTTGGAAGGACCAATCAGTAAAAGGAGAGATGTCTTGCAAATTCAAATATTGTAGTAACTTAAATTTTTATAGCACTTACAATTTTAAAAGTTCTCTCACATGCACTCTCTCTTTTGACTCTCACAGCCATTCTGTGAAAAATGGCTAGCATTTCATTTTACAGATGAGGTTATAAAGATAAGCTATGTATTGAAGACTAGAGTTATTAATAGACTTAGGTCTCCTGACTTTAAATTTCAGCCTCTTTCTACCATATCATGGTCCTTTCCTCTTCTAAACATCAAAATGAACTTGCTCTGTGTCCTGGCCCGGTCTGAGAAATAACTACAATGTGAAAGTGATTACGATTTTCCTTTGTCCAGTCAATGTATTGCCCTTGCCCTATGTAACAGTTCAGAAAACAATTGTTTTACAAGAAAATGCTTTCTTTTGAAGATTTTATTTACTAATTTGAGAGAGAGAGCAGGAGAGTGAGTGAGTGGGGAAAGAGCAGAGAGAGAGGGAGAAACAGGCTTCCCACTGAACAGAGAGACTGACACAGGACTCAGTCCCAGGACTCTGGGATCATGACCTGAGCCAAAGGCAGATGCTTACCCAACTGAGCCACCCAGGCACCCCTACAGGGAAATGCTTTAACCTTGAGAGAGAGTCCCTAAATAACTGATACTTATATGATCAATTAATGTACAACAAAGGAGGCAAGAAAATGCAGTGGGGAAAAGAGAGTCTCTTCAACAAATGGTGTTGGGAAAACTGGATAGATACATGCCGAAGAATGAAACTGGACAGAACTGGACCACTTTCTCACACCATACACAAGAATAAACTTAAAATGGATTAAAGACCTGAAAACATAAAAATTCGTGGAAAAAAACAGAGGCAGTCCTCTCTTTCTAATACAGCTCAACAACATTTTTCTAGATAAGTCCTCTCGTGCAAGAGAAACAAAAGCAAAAATAAACTGAAAGATCTTCTGCACAGTGAAGGAAACCATCAATAAAATAAAAAGGCAATCTAGTGAATGGGAGAAGATATTTGCAAAGGACACATCCCATAAGAGATTTATATCCAATGCTACCATGTGGTGGAACTTAATAAAAATTTATTTAAGACCCCCCAAAAAGATTTATATCCAAAAATATATAATCTATATCCAAAAATTTATATATATATAAATTTTATAAATATATATATCCAAATTTATATCAAAAATACATATATAAATATCTATACAAATATATAGCTTAAATATATATATGTTAAAGAACTTATACCACTCAACCCAAAAAAAACACAAATAATCCAATTAAAAAATGGGCAGAGAACCTAAACAGACATTTCTCCAAAGAAGACATACAGATGGCCAACAGACATATGAAAAAATGCTCACCATCACTTGGTATCAGAGAAATGGAAATCAAAGCCAAAATGAGATACCACCTCATACCTGTCAGAATGGCTAAAATCAAAAACATAAGAAACAAGTGTTGGAGAAGATGAGGAGAAAAGAAAATGCTTGTGCACTGTTGGTGGGAGTGCAAACTGGTCCAGTCACTGTGGAAAACAGCATGAAGGTTCTTTAAAAACATTAAAATAGAAATACCATATGATCCAGGAACTTCACTAGTAGGTCTTTACCCAGAGGAAAAAAAAAAACACTTATCTGAAAAGATACATACACCCCTATGTTTACTACAACTTTATAATAGCCAAGATACGCAAACTAAGTGTCCATCAATAGGAAAATGGATAAAGAAGATGTGGTATAAATACATATATATTTATATAATGGAGTATTAGTCATAAAAAAGAACGAGAGCTTGCCATTTGTGACAACAAATGGACCTTTAGGATGGACCTAAAGGATATTAGGCTAAATGAAATAAGTCAGAGAAAGACAAATACATTATGATATCACTTACATGTGGGGTATAAAAAACAAAACGAACTAATAAGCAAACCAAAGGGGGAGGGGCAGAAAAAAGCCAAAGAATGTTTTTGCTACCTTCCACTGCCCTAAAATAAAAGCTATGGATGTTAAGTATCCCCAACTCAGGCACACGTACACACACATAACACACACTGACACATAACACAGGCACATGCACAACATGCATACCTATGGGCTCCTTTCTAAATGGATCTTCCTTTCCTGTACTTTCTGTCATAGGCCTTGTCTTTGCCATGACATAGAATAGAGTGGAGAAGAAGGTGACCGAAGAGAAACACAGGACCCTTCTGCACAGATCTATCTGGTGCTCAGGGCTGTGCCACCAGAGGCCTGCCACTTTCACCAGAGTCTGGGCACCAGCTACCACGGAGCAGAGAGCCGGTGCTAGAGTGGGAGGGCCTAGCCAGCAACCTGGAAGGGGAATCTTTCCTTACCATGGAGTTGCTCTTTTTTTTATGTGCACAGCAAATCATTGCCCCCAACTTTGGATGCAATTACTCTTTCCCAAGTATTTAGGTGCTTTTCAACATGAGCTGCCAAACTACAGATACTCAGAAAAGACCCTGGGTAAACCCGTGCAGCCTGTCCTCAGCCTGGTTCCTGGATACTGCAGGAAACTCTCCCAAAGGAAAGAGGAAAGAGACTGGGCAGCCCTTTATCTGAAGACTTGGTCACTGGCATAGAGCCCACCTTGCCAAGGCCACTGCCAGGGATCACCCAGGGGGATGGACACATTGTACATGTGTGGTCGGGGCAAGGCGGGGGGAGGGGTGCATTTCACATACTCTGGTCTGACTTGTAGTCCTTGAATCTCTATCACTCATCTCATATCCTAGAACCAGCCCATAAGTTAAGTGCTTTGGGCAGTGCAAAAATGGTCAGAGGGAAGGGAGCTGAATTCTGAAGAGGAGAAGAAATATGAAAACACTGTGAAGGGAAAGATGTGGACGGTGGCTTGAATGGAGAGAGACCCAGAGAAATAAATTCTCCTTCAATTACCAGAGGTACTAAATGGATGGACTTGTCCCTGCAGCAAGGTAACGGGCAGCTAGTCAAGACAGAGACATCCATGCCTGCCTACAGTCCAAAAGAAAGAGCAGCAGTTTTCTGTTTTGTTAGATAAGCAGGATGGAAACCTTGAGAGCTTGCTTGATTTCATCAAATGCTTTTGCTGATGAAAGACTAGAAGCTGCCTGGGTTCTTTAACTCCTGCCTCTAACATACATGTGCAGTAGAAGAGACGCACAAACATTTACCTGAATTTAAAGGTGCTCCTAAGGTCCCAACCCAGCAGGCATCCAGGCTGGTGCTTACCGTTCTCTTGAAGACACTGAAGGCCTGGAATCCAACAAGGGAACGGAGTCCAAGCGTGAGTCCCCAGCAGAAGCTGAGAGAGTTGGGAATCACCGACTGATGTTACAAACAGCAGCGCTTCGGGTGCAATCACTGTCTCTAGGAGCTGCAAAACAAAGACAAACGCATCTCTGAAGCGCATGCTGGCCTCGGGATGGTACCCTGGGTGGGCCTAGTAAGAAGGGAAGGGAAGAACCAAACAGGCCGGAGGTAAAATGACCGTGTGGCTTGACTCTAAGCGCCCCAGCACCTGCCAGGTTCCTGGGCTCGGGCTGATGGTTAAGCTCTTCCAAGGAAGATAAGGATCCTCCTGTGTAAGAGGCCAGCTTGTGGGAAGTACGAAAGAGATTCTGTCCCTCAGTGAGAAGCCCTGACACCTACCTACTCTGAGCGGGTGTCAGAGTACACAGGCCTACTTGCAAGAGGGCAAAACCTTTGCTGGATCATAGCAACACTTCTGAACTCAGCCAACAAAACCGGAGGGAGTCCTGAGGGACTGAGAAACAGGATCTTTCCTTTGTGCCCAGTTACTCCTTTATCTTAAGGCATACTATTTCTCTCAAGAAGACAGAGTCTGGAAAATAATCTTTATTGAAGACCATAAAATTGGAATGCAGCGGTGGGTTCCCAAACCTATCCTCTCATTTTGATTAGCTGAAGAAACAGAGGTCAAGTCCCCATGGTTAGTGGGAGAGTTAAAAATAGAGCCTGGATTTCCTTGTTTTCATGTTAGCCTCAGAGCACCCCACCCTGCTACCTCTACTTTGTGCCCCCTATAGGGATTTCCAGCCAATCCACCAGGCTCTGTGAACCAAGAATTTTTTTAATGGACTATTTTTCTTTAAAAAAAAAAAATTTATTTATTTATTTGACAGACAAGAGATCACAAGTAGGCAGAGAGGCAAGCAGAGAGAGAGGGGGAAGCAGGCTCCCTGCTGAGCAGGGAGGCTGATGCGGCCCTCGATCCTAGGACCCTGGGATCATGACCTGAGCCTAAAGCAGAGGCTTTAACCCACTGAGCCACCCAGGCGCCCCATTCATGGACTATTTTTCAAGAGTAGTTTAGGTCAACCTCAAAATTGAGTGGAAGGTCCGGTGATTTCTCTCACACACAGAGCTTCCTCCATTATCAATATTCCCCCCAACCCTGCCCCAGAGTGGTCCATTTTTGACAAATACTGAACCTACACTGATACCCCATGGTCACCCAAAGTCCATAGTTTATATTAGGTTTCACTCTTGGTGGTGTATTATTATATCATCATACGGAGTAGTTTCACAGCTCTACAAGCCACTGCACAGAGAGTTTTCATGACAGCTCTTATAACAAAGAGCCAATCATAGGGCTTCGCTTCTTTTAGTGTGGGATTCACGTCTGGCACATAGTTGTTTGGGTGCTCACTGGCTTGAAGACGTTCCCCTCCCTCACATTCCTTGTTGGCACCTTGGATGGAAGTGTTTTTGACATGCAGGTCCAGGATTAGGGTGCAAGCATGTCTGCCTGACAGACAGGATCAAGGCAGGACCAAGTTGTGATGTAGAGTTGTCATTGTAGACAAAGTTTGTCTTTGGAAGCTCCTACTTCTACTGCCCCCCAATACCTGTGGGCATACACACACACACACACATGTCCCCTCTATTCCTTTCTTCCAGTACAGTCAACGGCTCTCTATCCTTAAGGATCCTAGTGCCCTTTCGCAACATCTTCTGTTCTATCAAATAAAAATGCTTCTGGGAAGGGATCCAGTGCCAATTATTTGCTATTCAGTGTTGATTGAAGCTATTATAGTTTCCTTCCCAGGGTTGTGTGCACCATGGGCCTTGGTTCTCCTTTTTAAATGAAAAGCTTTTATGTTTTAAAAATTTCCAATACTTAAAAGCATGTAGGAAGAAAAAGGTCCTTTCCTTGGTCCTTGAAATTGCCCCAAATTGCATCTGCTCCTTCTGCTTTGCATAGCACAGGGTCTGGCCTCCCTACAGCCAGAGACAATAATGAAGAGCCCACACAGGATATAAAGGTGATTTGAAACAGAAAAGGTCATTTGAGCAAAAACTAAAGTTTAATTTTTCCAAAACACAAAGCAGGTTAAGAATAGACCCCTGGCTCTCATACTGTGGGGCAGATGTGCTGGTGTTAGAGAAAAGAGCATTGGAGAGACATGGATCCCAGTCCTCGGTCTACGTAAAAGTAGCTGCGTGGCTTTCCAAGTCACTGTACTTCTCTGAGCCTTGATTCTTCCCCTCTAAAATGTAGGTTGAAGATCTATAAAGAACTCCTCAAACTCAACACTCAAAAAACAGATAATCACGTCAAAAAATGGGAAGAAGACATGAACAGACACTTCTTCAAAGAAGACATAAAATGGCTAATAGTCACATTGAAAAAATGTTCATCATCATTAGCCTTCAAGGAGATTAAAATCAAAACCACCTTGAGATACCACCTTACAACAAGTGTTGGAGAGGATGTGGAGAAAGGGGAACCCTCTTACACTGTTGGTGGGAATGCAAGTTGGTGCAGCTACTTTGGAGAACAGTGTGGAGATTCCTTAAGAAATTAAAAATAGAGCTACCCTATGACCCTGCAATTGCACTACTGGGTATTTGCCCCAAAGATACAGATATGGTGAAAAGAAGGGCCATATGTACCCCAATGTTCATAGCAGCAATGGCCACAGTCGCCAAACTGTGGAAAGAGCCAAGATGCCCTTCAACGGACGGATGGATAGAGAAGATATGGTCCATATACACAATGGAATATTATGCCTCCATCAGAAAGGATGAATACCCAGCTTTTGTATCAACATGGACGGGACTGGAGGAGATTATGCTGAGTAAAATAAGTCAAGCAGAGAGACTCAATTATCATATGGTTTCACTTACTTGTGGAGCATAAAGAATAACATGGAGGATATTAGGAGAAGGAAAGGAAAAGTGAATTGGGGAAATCAGGAGGGAGAGATGAACCATGAGAGACTGTGGAGTCTGAAAAACAAACTGAGGATTTTGGACGGGAGGGGGATGGGAGGTTGGGTGAGCCTCGTGGTGGGTATTAAGGAGGGCACGTATTGCATGGAGCACAGGGTGTGGTGCATAAACAGTGAATCTTGGAACACTGAAAAAATAAAATTTAAAATTTATTTTAACTTCAAAAAGTAAAAAAATTAAAATTAAAATAAAATGTGTGGATTGGATTAAATGGTTTCTGTAATTCCTTCTAGCTCCAACATTGTTCAGTTCTATAGTTCAGAGAAGGAACTAAAAGGAATCCCATGAATCCAGGTTGCCAGGCTTCCTACATCCTTTCTTTTTGACAAACGTGATCGAAGTGATTTGAAGAAGCTATTTTCGCCAAACTTTTACGCTTCTCTCTCCCAGGAAGAAGGTACTAATGCCCAGCAGATTACAAATACACTATGACAAAGAAACCAGCTCCATTTAAAAAAGCATATTGATTTTTAGAATAGCCATCTCCTAGTAAATGTAGTTTTGAGCCAAACCAAGGAAATTTATGAAGGTTCAGCTTCATCTTATAAAATTTTTAAATCAGTAAGTGTTGCCTGGAAGAATCTGGCCATTATGGTATCTCAAAGAGGCAGACACAAGAATAGTTATATTGGTATTAGGTGCAACAGACAAAGCAAGTGTTATAACAGAGGGAAATTCTGGGTTGTTGTATCTGGTAGAAAGCACATTAGCCTTGGAACTGAAGTTCAGACTCCTAGATACAACTTCTGGCTCTGATGCCAACCACTGGTAAGCTGCATCACTAAGGTAGGGACTATACCTGTCTTGCTGACTATTGCAAGCAATAGAGTGCATATAGTAGGGACTCAATAAATATTTTTTAAATCAACATTTTGCAGTGTCACATAATCACTGACCCTCAGCTTTACTTACTTGCTCTTTTGTTTGATTCCTTCTTCAGTCTCCCTATCACCATTTCTTAATCTAGGTCATTATTATCTCTGCCTAGATTGTTATAATAGGGTCCTAACACCTTCCCTGCCTCTGGTCTTGCCCCCTTCTAGCCCATTTTCCAAACTGCAGCCAGAGCAGTCTTTCTGAAATCAAAGTCTGACCATGTCACTCCATGTTTGAAAATCAGTCCTCTAAACTGTCAAATTTATTGGCATAACATGGTTCACAATACCCTCTTACTTTGTTTTAATGTCTGTCAGATCTATATGTCTCTTTACTTAGTAGCCCAACATGTGGTATTCAGTAAATGTTCCATATGTACTTGAGAAGCATATGTTCTGAAGTTGTTTGTTGCAATGTTCAATTCTGTCAAGTGGTCTAATCATATTGTTCAAGCTTGTTTCTGTAATGGCTTTTTGGATCTACTTGTTCTATCAATTACTGAGTTATAGTAAACTTTTATTTATGTCTTTATGTATTTAGTAGGCTCCACACCCAGCGTGGAGCCCAGTGTGGGGTTTGAACTCATGACCCTGGGCTCAAGACCTGAACTGAGATCACGAGTTATGCTTAACTGACTGAGCCACCCAGGTGCCCCTAAAATCTTCACTTACGATAATGCATTTTTATCTATTTCCCCTTTTAGTCTATCAACTTTTGCTTTACATATTTTAAAACTCTTAAGATCATACAATTTAGAATCTTCCTTTTGACTCGACCCTTAAGGCATAATGAAAATTAAAGATGTCTCTTTTTTTTTTAAACTGGAGTTTAGCTAGAGTTGTTAATTTTACTCATCTTTTCAGCATGATATATCCAGTAATACTTCTGAAATTAATATACCCACACTCACATTTGCTTTGTATAGTGTATCTTTTTCCATCCTTTTATTTTGAATCTTTCTATGTCTTTGTTTTATATATACATGTATGTGTGTGTGTGTATATATATATACATATATATATACACATACATATATATACATATACACACACACATATACATACACACATATATATATGTATACATAATCTCATCTCCTGGTTTCTGACATGGTGGTCCTAAAATTCTTATAATCTCCTGAGTAATAGGGGTGCTAGGAGTATCTTCTGTTGTAATATTGTTCTTTTTACCTCAGTTCTTAAATCCCTTGGAATTTCTTGGGTGATAGAAATGTCTTTTGTTTTAATAAGGTGATTCTTAGTGGACTCCTGGGTGGAGGCCAGTGACCAGAAAGATCAGCCATGATTGGATGATCAGTCTGTGGCTCAATCAGTTAAGCATCTATCTGCCTTCGGCTCAGGTCATGATCTTGGAGTCCTGGGATCGAGCCCCACATCAGTCTCCCTGCTCAGCTCGGAACTTGCTTCTCCCTCTCCCTCTGCCTGCCATTCTCCCTGCTTGTGCTGTCTCTCTGTCAAATAAATAAATAAAATCTTAAAAAAAAAAAAAAAAGATCAGCCATAATTAGAAGTGTGGAACTTTCAGCCTCACCACCTATATTCCAGGGAGCTGGAGACTGAATTAATAATTGCTCATGACGATGTGATAAAGTCTCCATAAAAATCCCTGAAGTACAGTGTTCAGAAAGCTTCTAGGGTTGATAAATACATCTATGTGCTGGGATGAGCCTTCCAACTCTAAGGGAGAAAAGCTCTTGCACCTAACCTATGTATTTTTCTATCTGACTGTTCATCTGTATCCTGTGTCATATTCCTTACACAGTGTAATAAACTAGTAAATGTATGTGTTGCTCAATTTCTGTGAGTCATTACAGCAAATTATTAAACCTGAGGAAGGCTTCGTGGGAACTCCTGATTTGCAGCCAATTTGGACAGAAGAGTGGGTAACCTGGGAACCCCCTACTTGCCATTGGCATCTGAAGTGGGGCAAATCTTGTGGGACTGAGACCATAACTTGATGGATCGGATGCAGTTAGGTAGAGACTGTGAAAATTCTGTTGAATTAAACAACACCAAGATGGTGCTGGAGAATTGGTCACGTGGGGAAAATATCTATACACTAGGTGGCCAGAAGTGTTCAGTGAGTAGAGGAAAGAGGGTTTTTCTGTCCCCCTTTCAATCCTTATACATAAATCTGTCTTTTAGAAAGAGCATTTTTTTAAATTTTTAAATAATATTCAAAATCTTTGTCTTTAATTTACTGTGTTCTATTTTTAATTGCTGTTATTACTAATATAATTTGTTTTAAGTATACAACTTTATACCAATAAATTTAACAATGTAGATGAAATGGAAAAGTTCTTGAAAAGCACGATTTCCTAAAATTAACACTAAAATAAGTAGAATCTTCCCATAGCTATTAAATAATTTGGATTTCTAATTTAAATCATTCAGACACAGAAAACTCCAGTCTTAAGTGGCTTCCCTAGTGATTTCTTCCAAATATTCATGGAAGAAATAATACTAATCTTATAAAAAGTCATCTAGAAAAGAAGAACAAGAGTGAATAATTTTCAGCTCATTTTATACAACCAGCATTCCTTTCAAGAGGTGATACTAACATCTGAGAATAACATTTCAAGAAAAGGAAATCACAGACCAAACTCACTTATGAGCATAGGTGTGAAAATCATAAACATTTAATCAATAAAATCTATCAATAGAGTATGAAGATAATATGTAATGTCTATATTCTAGAAACGTAAGGCCAACGTAACATGCAAAAACCAGCCAATGCAATTCATTATATTTATAGAATAGAGGAGAAAAATCATAATCATCTCAATATATGTAGGAAAAGCCATTTGATAAAATTCAACATCTATTCCTGAGAAAAATAAAAATTCTCAGAAAACTAAGAATAAAAGGAAATGTTCTACAGCAAATGTTACACTTGATGGCAAGATATTTATTACATGCCTCCCTGAGTTCAGCAACAAGACAGCAATGTCCACTTTCACCATTATTATTCAATATTGTACCGGAGGCCCCATTCAGTACAATAAGCTTAACAAAAAGGAGGTAAAATGAATGGAAAGGAAGAAATAAAGCCAGTATTCTTTATAGACTACATGATTGTATACATATATAATTGAAAAGAATCAGTCAAATACTATTAAAATTAAATAGTTTACACTATCACCCTACACAAGGTCAATGTATAGAAACTACTTGTATATGCAACAATTAAAAATTTAAAAAAAATACCATTTAGCATAAAAAAATAAAATGTCTAGTAATAAGTCTAAGATGCACAAGGCCTCTGTACTAAAGTGTATAAGACATTATTGAGAGAAATTTTAAAAAATATTTTATTTATTTATTTGACAGAGAGAGAGAGAGAGAGAGCAAGCAAAGCAGGGGAAGGAGCAGAGGGAGAAGGAGAAGCAGGCTTCCTGCTGAGCAGGGAGCCTGATGTGGGACTCAATCCCAGCACCCCAGGATCATGACCTGATCCAAAGACAGATGCTTAAACAACTGAGCCACCCAGGTGCCCCAAGAGAAATTTTTTAAGTCCTCAATAAACAGATAGATATATCAAGTTCATGGGTTGCAAGACTCAGTACTGTTAAGATGTCAATTTTTCTCAAATTGACCTACAGATGAAATGTAATCCCAATCAAAACCTCCACAGGATTTTTTAAAAATAAGAATTACCAAAATCCTAAAATTTATATAAATATGCAGAGAATATAAAATAGTCAAAACAAATTTGAAAACAAAAAGAATAAATCTGGACAACTTATGTTACCTGATTTTGAGACTAATTTATTATAAAATTCACTGGGGTATGGACAGACAAATAAATAAATGGAACATATTAGAGTCCATAAATAGACTCACACAAAATGGTCAACTGATTTTAGACAAAAGCTCCAAGATAACTCTATGGGAAATTCTAACATATTATATGGAAACAACATGATATTCATATGGGTCAAATGAATCTCAACTCCTACTATATACCATAACAAAAATTTGTTTGAGCTAGACCATAAATCTAAGTGCAAAAAAGAAAAAACCTCTATAAGAGAACAATTATTTTCATATCCTGGGTTAAGCAACAGTTTCTTACATAAAACACAAAAAAACACCACAGGAAAAAAAATTGAAAAATTTTAAATCAAAATTAAAACTCTGCCTTCTGCTCTTCAAAAGACTCTATTAAAGAAAGTGAGAAAGCAAGTCACAGATGAGAAAAAAATATGTGCAATACATATATCTCACAAAGGACTTGTGTCCTGATGTAAAAAAGACTCCTGAATAAAAATAAAAAGCCAACAATCTAATTTTCTAAATGGGCAAATGACCTGAAGAGACACTTAGCAAAAAGACATATGAATGGCCAATAAAAAGATTCTCAACATTGTTAGTCATTAGGGAAACACACGTCAGGACCATGGGGTATGACTTCACACCCAACTGGAACAGCTAAATTTAAAAAGACAGACAATACCAGGTGTTGATGAGAATATGGAAAAACAAGAATTTTCAAAATCATTGCTAAGAGTGTAAAACGGTACAACTGCTGTGGGACACATGTTGGCAGTTGCTAGTAAGGCCAAACTTACATATACCCTATAACCCTGCAATTCTGCTCCCGAGAATTACCCAAGAGAAATGATTGCATATGCCCACCAAAGATGTCTAGAAGAATACTCCTAACAGCTATCCATAATTGCAAAATCTGGATTCAGTTTAAATGCCTATTAACCACTGAATGGAAAAGCAGATTGAGATAGGTTCTTACAATACTGCAGAACAATAAAAAGCAAATATAGCAACAGCAAAGATGAATCTCACAGACCACAAATTGAATGGGAAAAAAAAAAAACCCCAACTATACATTGGAAAGAAAACATACTCCATAAATTGACATAAAGTTCAAAATGAAACAAAATGTATCTATGGTAAGAGAGTTTGGAATAGCGGTTTCTCTAGGAGAGGAGGATCAACTGAGAAGAGGCATGAAGCCTGGAGTTTGATGTGGAAAGTGGGGACAAGTACACTTTAGATTGGAAGACCAACTGGTCCCAGATTACCTGGAACTGTCCTGGTTTTAAAACTAAAAGTCCTTTCCTGGGGAAACCAGGATGGTTTGTCATCCTAACTTTGGATTTGTGCATTTTACCACACACATGTTATTCCTCAATTTTTATAAATCTAGAAAAGAAAAACATCAATAGGGACAAATATCTTCAATGGCTCTCCTTTGCCCTCAGGACAAAGTCCAACTCCTCAGTACACATGCAGCTTTTGCAGTGTGGGCCCTATGTGTCTCTTCATTTTCTCATCTGGCCTCATTCCCTGTGCCCCTCTGTGACCACACAGACAGCTGATAGCTCCCTGAATATGCCACACTCTCTCTTGCTTCAGCTAGTGCCACTGCCCAGAAACCTTTTCCCCTAGCTCTGTCTGGCTAACTTCAGTTCATTCAACTCAGGGTGGATACTATCAACCATTGGATATTTCCCCTGACACATAGCCAAGGCTTGGGATATCCTACAGCATATGGTCAGTTATTTATTTACCCATTTATTCAATAAGACATTATATTAAGCTCCTAAAAAGGTGCCAGGAAGTAACCAGTCCTACAGGACCTCACAGTCTGATAAGTATGTAAACAGACCTTGGTAGAAACATGCAGGTAGACAGCCTATGCTCTAAGGTACATCTCATGCACCCCATGCCTGCAAGGAGAAAGGTGGCTTTTTATTTTTAATTTCTTTTTTTTATCTGAGTATAGTTAACACAGAATGTTACATTCGTTTCAGGTGTACAACATAGTGATTCAACTTCTCTATATGTTATACTAAGCTCACCACAAGTGTGGCTACCATCTGTCACCATACAGTGCTATGACAATACCATTGACTACATTTCCTATGCTGTGCCTTTCAGTCCCATGATTTATTCATTCCATACCTGGAAGCCTGTATCTCCCTCTCCCCTTCAGTCATGTAGCCCCACCCTCCCAGACCCCTTTCCCCTGGCAGCCATCAGTTCTCTGTATTTACAGGTCTGATTCTGCATTTTGTTTATTCATTTGCTTGGGTTTTTAGATTTCATATATGAATAAAATCATATGGTATTTTTCTTTCTCAGTCTGACTTATTTCATTTAGCGTAATACTCTCAAGACCCATCCATATTGTGCAAATGGCAAGATCCCACCCTTTCTATAGTTGCATAATATTCCATTATATCTATATATCTATATGTACACATGCATACATACTGCATCTTTTTTATCCCTTTGTTTGTCAGTGGATGCTTGCATTACTTTCATATTTTGGCTATTGTAAATAATGCTGCAATAAGCATATGGGTTCATATATCTTTTTAAAATTAGTGTTTTTGTTTTCTTTGGGCAAATATCCAGTAGTAGAACTACTGGATTACATTGTATTTATATTTTAACTTTTCTGAGGAACCTCCAATACCTCCACACTGTTTTCCACAGTGGCTGTACCACTTTACACTCCCACCAACAGTGCACTAATTTTCCCTTTGCTCCACATCCTCTCCACCACTTCCATGTCTTTTGAATTTTAGCCATTCTGACAGGTGTAAAGTAGCTGTGGTTTTGACTTGCACTTCCCTGATGATGAGTGATTTTGAGCATCCTTTCCTTTGTCTGTTAGCCATCTGTCTGTCTTCTTGAGAAAAATGTGTATTCAAATCCTCTGCCCACTTTTTAATCAGATTGTTTGGGTTTTGGGGAGGTTAGGTGGTATAAGTTCTTTATATATTTCAGATATGAACCCCTTATCAGGTATATCATTGGCTGATATCTTCTCCAATTCACTAGATTGTCTTTTAGGGTTTATTTATTTATTTATTTTTTTGGTGTTTTGGTTGGGTTTTTTTTTAAGATTTTATTTGTCAGAGAGAGAGAAAAAAAGAGAGCACAAGCAGGGGGAGTGGCAGGCAGAGGGGGAGGAAGGCACACCTCTGAGCATGGAGCCTGGTGTGAGACTTGATGGGATCATGACCTAAGCCGAAGACAGATGCTTAACTGACTGAGCCACCCAGGCATCCCAGTTGTCTTAGTTTTAATGATGGTTTCCTTCACCGTGCAGAAGATTTTATCTTGGTGTAATTCCCGTAGTTTATTTTTGCCTTTGTTTCCTTCATGAGGAGACATATCTAAAAAAACGTTGCTAAGGTTTATGTCAAAGATACTATTGCTTCTCTTTTCTTTTAAAAGTTTCATGGTTTCAGGTCTCACATTTAGGTCTTTAATCCATTTTAAGTTTATTTTTGTGTATGGTGTAAGAAAGTGGTCCAGCTTCATTCTTTGGCATATAGCTGTCCAGTTTCCCCAGCACCATTTATTGAAGAGACTGTCTTTTCCCCATTGTGTGTTCTTGCCTCCTTTGTCATAGATTAATTGACCACATAACTGTGGGTTTATTTCTGCCTCTTGATTTTGGTCCATTGATCTGTGTCTATATTTGTGCCACTACCATACTGTTTGATAACTATGGCTTTGTAGTATATTTTGAAACCTGGGATTGTGATAACTCCAGCTTTGTTTTTTCTCAAGATCATGTTGGCTATTCAGATCTTCTGTGGTTCTACAGAAATTTTAGTATTATTTGTTCTAGTTCTGGAAAAATATTATTGGTATTTTGATAGGGATTGCATTGAATATGTAGGCTGTTTTGGGTAGTATAGACTGACTGACTTATTTATTTTTGTTTGGGAGAGCACCAGTGGTAGAGGATGAGGCAAAGGCCAGAGGGAGAAGCAGGCTCCCTGTTAAGCCAGGAGCCTGACATGGGCCTTGATTCCAGAACACTAGGATCATGACCTGAGCCAAAGGCTGATGCTTAACCAACTGAGGCATGTATAATGTATACATTGTAAATGTATAAGACACTTTAATGATAGTAATTCTTCCACCCCATGAGCACAGTTCAATGTCCTATATGTTTGTGTCATCTTTAATTTTTTTTCATCATTGCTTTATAATTTTCAGAGTATAGGTATTTCACTCCCTTGGTTAAGTTTATTCCCAGGGATTTTATTCTTTTTAGTGCAATTGTATTGGAATTGTTTTATTAATTTCTTTCTGCTACTTCACTACTAATGTATAGAAATTCTACTGGTTTGTATCCTGCAGCTTTACTGAATTATTACTCCTAGTAATTTTTTGGTGGAGTCCTCAGGTTTTCCATGTATAGTATCATGTCATCCGCAAATAGTGACAGTTTAAATTCTTTATGAATATGTATGTCTCTTATTTCTTTTTCTTGTCTGATTGCTGTGGCCAGGACTTCCAGGAGTATGTTGAATAAAAGCGGTGAAAGTGGATATCCTTGTCTTGTTCCTGATATTAGAGGAAAAGCTTAAGAAAGAGGGCTTTTAAAGGTTGTTTCAAGAAGAAAAGATAATGCCTACAATATCACATGCACTGATCAAAAGAAGGGATTTTCTTTCAGTAATCTTAGA
Organism: Martes martes; assembly: GCF_963455335.1. Taxonomy (NCBI): domain Eukaryota; kingdom Metazoa; phylum Chordata; class Mammalia; order Carnivora; family Mustelidae; genus Martes; species Martes martes. The sequence goes on along the minus strand of NC_137892.1, from coordinate 68,494,962 downwards.
AAGAGTTGAATTTTCTTGCTTTCCTTTTGTCCAGAAATCCTTACTACTATCCAGAAAAGGCAGTGATATTCAGTAGTAGTGAATTGTCCAATAGTTAGAACATTGTTATGTGCAATTTACAAGGCTGTCTGAGTATTGAGGAAATGGAGTATGGTTAGGAGTAGATTCTCAGTTCAGACTACATGCATTTGTGTTCCTGATCCACCAGTAACCTAGAGCTTTGGGACCCCAATTACACTCTCTGAGTCTCAGTTTCTTTATCTGCAAAACTGCAGTTGGTACCTACCTTGTAGGGTTGTTGTAAGTATTAAGTAGATCAGTATATATAAAGGGCGTAGAATGGTGATTGACAGACATATAGTCAGCAATCCTAAGTGCAGTCATTCTTGTGCAAAATACGTAAAAAGACTAGGCAACATTACAGACATTTCTCCACGTATTATTACCCCACATCTCCTCATCTTTCTTATGAGCCCCAGGCTCACATTTCTTAAGCCTAATAGATATTATCATTTGATTAAAATGTGAGTGGCTCAAATGTATAACAATCAATCCCAAATCCCCTTCTTGACATTTTTTGCCAGTTATCTGTTACCGAAACTGAAAACATCCCAATTGTATTTCTTTCTAGGAACTTCTATATCCAATTATTCATCAAACCTTGAAAATTCTCACAGCTATTCCTTTTTTTTCCTTTTTTTTTTTTTCTGTTTCCACTACCACCTTCAGAAATGGAATTTCAGATCATCCACTTTTGAATTTCTTCCAATGGCCTCTTAACTCACTCCCTTCTAAATCAGACTGGTTGTCTTAGATCATTCCCTGATCCCATAACCTCTCTCTCTCTATTAAATTTAAGTTCAATGAACCAACATAGAGTAGATCATTAGTTTCTGATGTAGTGGTTCAGTAATTCATTAGTTGGTATAACACCCATAATCTCTTGCTCAAAAATCTTCAGCGGCAAATTATCCTTGAGAATCTGTCAAAATTCCAGTCTGCCATTCAATGTCCATCAAAATCTGACCCCAAATCACCCTTTCATATCTATTCCTTTTATCTTTTTTACAAAATTTCTCTGTCAACTTGTGTACCCAGTGTACAGCACTGACTCATAAATTGAGCTAGAACTGGGGCTAAGGCCCAAAGCCTACATGGGGACTCAGCACCAGGCACAACCTAATGTGAATGAGGCAGAGAACCCAAATACTCATAACCAAAGAGACATGGAAGCAAGCAAAACGGCTGCTCTCAAGCAAAACTGACCTATAGCCTCCCATCTAGCTACATGGGAAGGAATGGTAGAAGAGAGTGCCATACCCAACTTATATCAACATTTTAAAAATTTTATTTACTTAATGGACATCTGGGTGGTGTGGTCAATTAAACATCTGACTCTTGGTTTCAGCTCAGATCATGATCTCAGGGTCTTGAGGTCAAGCCCTATGTGGGACTCTGTGCTCAGTATGGAGTCTGCATAAGATTCTCTCTCCCTCTACCCCTTTCCCCACCCATGTGCTTGCTCTCTCTCTAATAAATAAGTACACTTTTTAAAAATTGTTTAAATGATCTCTATACCCAAGGTGGGGTTCATGACTTGGAGATCAAGAGTTGCATCATTTTCCAACTGAGCCAGTCCGGCACCCCTTGCATCAACTTTTTAACATTCGCATGTTCTTGCCCACCACCAAAACATGGTCCAATCATCATCCTAAATTTGATCAACTGGATTTGTAACTCCTCCTCGGATGGTGGAAGTGAACTGTCTGCCTTCATCTGGAGCTCAGACTTTATAAGGCTTCCCACTTCTTTACCTTCGTTCATATCCTTGACCCTCCCTTGAATATTCTCCCCATTTCTGCTGATTGAAATTCTATTCAACCTTCTAGATTCAGGATAACATGATGCTTCTTGATCACCTTACTTCAAACTCGTATCTTCTAAATTCTAACAGCACTGACTGTACTTCTAATTTGATACTTAAGATTTCCTGCCTTGCATTCTTAGCTGTTTTCTTTGGTATACATATTTATTCCTCCCTGCACTGACAATTCCTTAAGCTATACACAACGTCCCTATGCAATTCAGGGGCTAATTAAGATTCTCTGACCTAATTTTTTACCCTAATACCAACTAAGCTTAATAAATATGTGTTGATGAGTTACATGTTTTATGCATTAGGCTTCAAGCTATACATTTCAGCGTGAAAGAGATCTAAAACTGTGGGTCACATACAAGGGTGTTCATTGCTATCACACTTACGACGGCGAAAAAATTGATAACAGCTCAGTGGCCACTAACAAAGTAATGGATAAATGAAATCTCTTCTATGTACATTTTGAAACTCTGAGTGTGGACAAAGAAATAGACCCTACATGTTCATCATAGATGAGTCTAAAAAAAAACTCAATGAAAAGATCAAGGTTTTGGACTATAGTATAACCTACCATGTAAGCAAATATCTAAAACACAATAAAATAATATATTCTATTCATGGATTCATGAAGAAAAAAAGGCTGTAAAAATATCAGTGAAAACCATTCATATTTATATTCATCAACTAAAAGATGAGAATGGTCAAAGAGTCTTCAAAATGTTTTCCGTAATTTTTACTGTATTAAATGAAGTAATAAACACAACATGAGTGTTTGTTATATCGTTCTTTATCTTCTTCTGTATTTTCAAAGCTTCTCAACATGAAGAGAAACAAACAAAAAGATACCATCTGGTCCGGACCCCTGTCTTCTGGGTATCACGCTATTATTCTTTCTATTGTATGAATATAAAGATCAAGGGAAGGGGGAGGGCCTGGAGCTGTACTGAGGCTAGGGCATGGCTTGGGAATTGCTGCTGATGAAAGTTCACTAAATCCTTTCAATCAGCTAATATTCTTAGTTATTTTCCTGTAAGTGAAAACTGAGGCGGGAGGTGGGAACAAGAGGGGGAAAAACCTTTCCTGTTGCCTGGTTATAAGAGATTACTGTATGTTGTTTTTAAACCTCCTATAAAGAGTATCTCATTCTTTGTACCACTTTTGAATTGATACTGTTTCCTTTCTGTGTCCTGCGCACTGTAATAAATAATAATAACAAGAGCTAACAGTTTTCAAGAGCTAACTATGTGCCAGTCGTTCTGCTAAGCACTTTACGTACAGCTTTGTAATGGTATGGATGCTTCTAGCTTCAGGTATCACAAAACTCTGTCCCAAGGGAGTTAAACAACAAGGAAATGTGTTAGATATATTCTGTCTCTTCCGAGAAGACAAACGACAATCAACAGCCTTCCGGACTGGTTTGTGTAGAAGCTTATTGTTAGCAGCCAACTCCCAGAATGCCTTTGGTCTTTCTGCCCTACTGTTTGCAGGTGCCATGAGAAAAATACTGTGGAGTTTGGTCTGTGTGCTTCTGTACTTGCATCCAGTAGGAGAGACACAAGTTGGCTCGGACCTGCCCTTTCCTAAGAAATCACTGTGGATGCGATAGGTTCTATAAATTGTTTAGAGACTGGAGCAGCTGGGGTGGCATGGATGCTGGGAAGAGGACACCACACGCACCACAGTGGTTTTCTAGGTTACATGGCTGGTAAGCAGCATGCCCTCCACAACTATACCGCACCGCCTTCCGGTTCTTGTGGTGCTCATGAGTCTCCTGGGATGGGAACGGGGATGTCAGCCCCATGGTACTCTTACCACGTGAACCCTGAAACGATGGTCAGTATGTGGCCATCTTGAGGCTCTGCGCTTCCCTTCCTTCACCTCCTGATTCCCCTTCTCCTTTTCACCACACTATCTTTTCTGCTCTGGAGGCTCCTTTCTCCGCAAGCTTGGCTGTGAGTGATAGACTCACCATTTCCTTGACTGCCTGCTGTCTGTGGAAAGTCAGTCCCTAAAGTGGTTTTGCTACTATTAATCTTTTAAAAAACAAATTATAGGAATAAATAGAGACTAAGAACAATAACAACAAGCTTGGGAAATTTACAAAGCCTCCAGAATCTAACAGTTCTCTTAGTCATTGAGCTGGATCGCGTCCCAGCACGTCAGCCTGAGGGCCTATACCAGAGGAAGGGTGGAAGGTTTCCTGAAGCCTGTGTCTCCCAGTCTTGGGGGGCACATTTCAGGGTTCCTCCCCAAGGTCACCTTCTCAAGGGCACGTCCTCAAGGCACACACCTGATACCTCTGTCATCCTTCAAGGTACCCTCCTTAAAAGAGCTCACTTGTCTGTAGAAGTCCAGATTTCCTGGACAGGGTCACTCGTCCCCACCAAGGTTCTAGGGCTCCAAGTCAGGTACATGGGTCAGAGTCAGCTGGTGCTCTTCGCAAGCCACATGGACAAGTGAGGATGTGCATGTGAATGTATAGACAAATGATCTTGTTAAAATGTAGATTCCAGGGCACATGGGTGGCTCAGTCATTAAGCATCTGCCTTCGGCTCAGGTCATGATCCTAGGGTCCTGGGATAGATCCCCGCATCGGGCTCCCTGCTTAGTGGGGAGGCTGCTTCTCCCTCTGCCCCCCTTTCTACTCGTGATCTCTCTTTGGCTCTCTCTCTCTGAATCTCAAACAAATGAATACAATCTTTAAAAAAAAAAAAAAACCACAACAAAAACACAGATTCTGATTTCATTAGGTTGGGGGTAGGGACTCCATAGTCTTCATTTCTAATAAGCTCCAAGGGATACTGATGCCACCAGTGAAGGTTCCACGCTGAGAAGGGTGGGTGTGTAGACAAGGCTAGTGTTGGCAGGAAATCAGTCTCCCCACAGTGGACACCACTGCACTAGGGGCTTAGGACCAAGGAATTGGTGTGTGTGTCCTCCTGGGAGTCTGGTAAGTAGAAAGGCCATCCATTCTGGCCTGACTTGATGTTTGGTTGTCACGGGCTGCCAGAAATGAGTAATCCCCAATCTACTCAGAGCTCTGAGAGACCGGTCCCAAAGGGTGGAAGCTAGAGGAAGACAGATCTCCTCTCACACGAAGGGTAGCTCTAACAGCACTGGGCTTCTTGCTCCTGGGTGAAGCCAGACGGAGTCGAAAAGATGCTTCCTGAGGATGGAAGGGAAGGGAAGACTGGGCCAGAGGGAATTGTACTGGTTGTTCTTAGGGTTCCCCTTCAGCGCTAAGATCGTATAAACCGTAATTCAAGGAGAGAAAACAGTGATGAGTTAGAAGTTTCTTGCCTTCTCATCAAGCTCCCATTCAGCCAGATTTTTCAAAGTGATTTGTGTGTAAGACCCAGCCTGTCAATCTAGGCCTATTTCTTTTGCATTTATGTTACTCTCCCCAAATAAAGCCCTACCTCCTTCTCTCAAGGGTCACAAAGGGTTAATATCATCAATACAACTGCTGGAGAGAAAGTGTGGTTTTAAAGTGAGAAGAAAAATATTGACAGGTTTGTACACGAGACATAATTAACTCCATGCTCTGGTGATCTGCCAACACATATTTCTCGCCCTCCAACCTTCTTGCTCTTCTACAAGTCTTAACAATCCAACTTTAGCCTATAAAGGCTAAAAAATATATAGGATTTGGCTCTGAAAATACCCTACTCTTATGCGATTTAGATTTGGTATCGTTTTTAAATGATAAGCAAATACAGATGCTGGGGCTAAGAAAGCCCTCCTGTGCTGCCGCCAGCCCCCAGGTCATCCGTCCTTTCCTTCTGACAGCCCCGCTTTCTCAAATGCTTTCTGTCTCCGCAAAGGTCAGATATGAAACGTCAGAGAGCTCAGAAACACAAATGAACACCATCTAAGCCACAGCGACAGAGGCAGGAGGGGGACTCTGTCAGAAAAGCAATGCAAATACGCAAGTAAAAGCATGAAAGAAAGGGCATGATTTGTAATCAGGAGCAGGTTCTAAAGCCTGTCTGCCCCTTTTGGATGCTTCACAGTATTTTTTTTTTTTTTTTTTTTTTTTTAGCTTCACAGAATTTTTAATACACCAGTGACAGAAGAGCTTGGTGAAGGGCCATCTTTCATCTCTGATCCTCTCCCTGACAACAAAAATAGGGTGAACACATTTGCATAACAGAAGAAAGGGACAGACTGCCAGTCCAGAAGGACCCACAGGACACCTGTCAGAAATATTAAAAAGCAGGATAATCTCACAAAATGTGAAATGGTTTATGTACTAGTCTTGAGATAGTCGATAGGAAGACTACACAGGAAAGAAATAAGATATGGGCCATGTCCCATCTACAAACCCTCATTTTGTGAATGACTTTGGGATCCCAGAAAAGCCCTATTCCCCTGCCCTTTGTTCGTCATGGAGAGTACCTTTAGGCTGCAAGCGCCTGTTAGGGAGTGCAGGGAATGAGGGAGCTCCACCCGCCTCTTGATCCTTACCCACCCCACCTACCCCCACCACCAGTGGGAACTTCCTGCCCCGCTCCTAGAGCTCAGGGACAGGTGTTCCTATTCTTCAGTCACACTCAGACCACATAAAAACATTTTTTTTTTCAGTAGACAGAACTGAAACAGTGCAAGTAAAAGAGTGCCCTAGTTCAGGCCCACTAGAAGTCAAAAAAGATATTCATGGCTGCCTGTGCTTTACACTGTTTCTTGAAAGATGCAATCCTGATAAACCAATTGGGGAACATGTCTCCATGGGGCCATTTCACCATAGAAAGGTAAAGTTGTGTCTCCCCCAAAGACTCTACGACCTGAAGGAAACAGAGCAGGGGGATGGTGGAGCAACAGGGGGTTATTTGGGCATGGGCAAGAGGAAACACACGCCTTAACGTTTTGTCGTGTTGTATTGGCTGTGGTCCATGGCCCTGGCTGCTGAGCAGAAAGACAATGAATGGGTTTGAGATTAAATTTCCTGTACCCACACTCAGAGAGGGGACAGTCCGCCACCCACCAAAGGTGTTTTGAGCTACAGAGACAAATTAGAAAGAACGTGGCAGAACTTGGAGGGGGGTGGCGGGGAGAGGTGTGGAGGAGACAGGAGGTTTAAAAGGGACACCTCAACTGAATGGGCAAGAGAGATCATTCCCCGGCCAGCTTCAGCAGCTCTAGCCAGGAGTCAGAAAGAGCAGACAAAGCCTAAAGAGCCCAAGCCTGTGAGATAAGAGCTGCCCAGAACTGCCTGCTTGTGACTCAGGGTGGAATTTTCCTCCCAGACAATGAAAATAGGTTGAAGTTTTGTTGTTATGGTCACTCACATTGATCTTCTATTGTTATCTCTCTCTCTCACGTACATGCACACACATGAATATAATAATTTAGGACACACCAGACTAAGCCCCCCAAGACAAAGCTGCCAAGCATATGACTCTTGATTGAAAGAAGGGAATGGTAACCTTTATCCTGCTGCCATATCTCTAGGGCAGCTCCCTAACATGAGGGAGCATAGAAATCACCCATGAAGCTTGATAGAGATGCGGGTCCACCTCAGAGATCCTGACTCAAAGGATCTAGAACCATCTGTACTAATCACAGTATTCAGCATTATGCTCTGCATACATATACAGAGGACTGTTTATACAAGGTCTCTCTACGCAATAAACAGGAAAACGTATTCAGAAACAGGTAGCTCTAGCACGCACCCATTGTCAAGTGATGCTCAGATGCCACCTGGCCACCAGGGGTTAGATATTCACATTAGGTCATATTTCAAGTTGGAGGTCATGTTGTTGGACCTAAGGGGTCACCACCATGGGGGGCCTGGTGGTGTGTTGCTACAGGTGGTGGAGAAGAGTCAACCTCTGACTATCTGGAGCAGTGTCCTCTCAAGGGCACCTGCAGGCAAGGTCTAGTTATTGAGTGTTGAGTTTTGGAAGGGCCAACCTCACAGTGTCTGCGCATGAGCAGATGTCTCATTTCTTGCAAAGAAAGCAGCATGTGAGGCTCTACACAACAAATATTTTGGAAATTTATGGTCCTTTATCACCATTAGGCAGGTGTTTCAAATCCGTTTTCTTCTCAAAAGAATGAGCCCAGAGGGACTTTAGATTCAAATGTAGCCATTGGTCTCTCAGACATTCTCTAGAACAGTGCTATCCAATTGAAATACAGCATCTGATGGGAGCTCAGTATGTAATTTTAAATTTCATGTTGGTCATATTAAGGAAGTAAAAAGAATGGTAAGAAATTAATTTTAATAAATTTTACTTAACCCGGTATAACTAAAATAATCATCATCTCAACATATTATCAATATTTTTTAAATTACCCATGAAATGCTTTACATTTTTTGGTACTAAATCTTCAAAATGTAGTGTTTTGCATTTAAAGCACATCTCCATTCGAACTAGCCACATTTAAGTGGCTGGTGGCTGTGGTGCTGGACAGCACTGACCCAGACCACAGGCCAACCTGGGACAGAGAAGGGGCTGCAACACTATCGATTCACACCAGTGACGAGCAGGTGTGGAAGAAGAGAAATGGAGTCGTGTTGATATGGGCCCCTACCCAATCCGTAAGGAAGTTCTGTTGGTTCTCCCTTCAGAATATATTCAGACCTGTCTCTTCTCACCACTGCTGCCATCCTGGTCCAAGCCACCACTGTCTCTCCTGGATCACTTCTCACTGGTCTCCCTGTTTCCATGCTTTCTCCCCCAGACAGTAACAGATTAATCCTATTAAAGCGTAAGTTAGATTACATAACTTCTTGAACTCTTCAGTGACTGTTCAAAGTTCTCATAATGAATTACCAGATCCTGTGTGGTCCACCTCCTCCTCTCCCAGTTACCTCTTCTTCTATTCACTCTCCCCTTCGTTTCCTCTGCTCCATTCCTACTGACCTCTTGGCTGTTCATCAGATGGTCCCCAAACCTCCCATCTTAGAAGCATACTGCTTGTTCTCTCTGCTGGAATGTTCCTCCCCCAGACATAAGACATCTGCAAGGCTATCTCTTTTGCCTGCTTCAAATTTTTGATCAAATAACACCTTCTCTTTGAGATCTGCCCTATATAATAATGCAAACTGCCTCCTGCCCTTGGTTTTGTGTCTCTCCTCCCCAGGGGACGTCCGCTTTACCCTGCTCCACTAGATGATACACTCATGTTATGTTTATTACTTGTTCCTGCCACTTCCCACCCCCCAACCTGTTTACACTGACAGGCAGGCAGGAATCTTTGTTCTGTTCACGGCTCAATCTGTAGTACCGGGAACAGTGCCTGGCACACAATAGTTGTTAAGTATTTGCTGAACAAATGAATGAATGAATCAGAGTGGAGGCATCTTGTGCTTCCGTCCTTGTAGCTCAGCCCTTGGTCAGTGGAGAGGGCTCTGTCCCACCCTCCCCAGCCATTTGCCTCATCTTCTCACCAAATTGCAAAAGTCTGAGAAGGAATATCCAGGGTTTGTTAGTCATCCTTGCTGAACCAATTCTTCCCTTGCAGCAATGATTCCTTAATGGTTTTCTTTCTCTTTTTGTCTTTTAATTATAGACTCCCTTGTGTAGTTTATGGCAGCTAGGAACGTTCTCTCACTAATAGCCACAAAAACACAATTTCATATACAATTTCAGGAGTTCATAGGCCTCTGATGTCCCCCCATTAATGGCTGGGACCTCATGTAAGAATTCCTGCACCAGAGGCTCACCAATATGCAGTTTTCCTATCCGTCTTTGAAATCAAATCTCTCTGCTCTTCCAAAAATAGAAACCATGTCCAGGAAGAAATTACGGAGCTCTACAGCCAGAAGCACACTTGAAATGGTGATATAGTTCATCTTCCCACCTCCAGACAGCATTGAACCTCCTATTCATCCTAGGAAAACTCCACTTCCCTGGGGTTAAGCAGGTCACTATCTCACACACAAAAGTTCTTCTTAATACTGTAGCTGAATCGCTCCTGTTTTTAGATTTACCGCCCTCTCTGCTCAGACCTTCTGGGAAAACCAAAAAATCAAATGCTTGTCTTAAAAATGTATCGGATGCCCTTGTTCCCTCTTCTGATTCCCTTCAAGCAAAATGAACAGACCCTTTGGCCTCTTAACCAAGCCACTATTTACTGAAAATGCTTTCACTCAGAAAGTCTACAGTCCAAGTCACAGTCAGCCTAGGAAGTCTGAAGACCCAAAGGAGCAAAGACTGGAGGAAAAAGAGATACCCTATGCTCCTGTCAGACCTTTAGTGGAGAGAGTCCCATTTTCCAGGCAACTCTTCCCCTTTGCCGAGAAATGTGGCCTGATCACATGACTGGGAAAGATACAAAGCAGAGGCTCTTCATACTCTTTCCAGATGTGGCTGCCAGATTCACAGGGCTGGCCCCAGTTCTTAGTCTGGGGACAATCAATGTGTTTTTACCTCAGTCAACTGAGATAAATCAAGTTACCGATCAGCTGGTAATCTCCAAACAAGCCTTTGGTCAATGGAATGAGATGAAAGCTAAGTTTGTATTATTTTGTATTTCAGCTTTTCATTGACGATAGCCTGAAAGCTTTAAAAATGCTTTACAAAATAAATTCACAGAGCTCCTTTTCCTGAAGCATGACTCAGTCAGAGAACAGTGAACCTCCCTGGGCCAGCACTGAAAATGCTTCCGAATTCTTGAAATCAAATCAAAGAATGACAGTCTGTGTCTTCTCAAAGCAAACTCTATTCATTAGGCAATAAAAAGCAGGCTAGAATAAAACACAGAGTTTATATCAGAGCCTGATCAGGAGGTCTGGACTGAAATCGTTCCATCAATATGTTTTTGTTGGGATTGCAGTTTATTTATAAGATGTTGCGAAGAGGCATTGATAAATTATGAGATTTCCTAAGGAACCAGAACTACACAATCAATGAAACTGAAGAAAAACACTGTAAATTCCCTGAAGAACTCAGACAGTGAACAGAAATGTGATTGTTTATATCTGTCTTTCTTTTGCTACCTGAGGCTACATAGAGGTGCATGGAAGTGTGGGGTTTCAGAAAACTCGGGACATCAGCTGGCTGCACAGTCCCCTGTGCTGTGCCCATTTAAGTATGGACACATACTACCTCCATGAACACCTGAAGTGGAGGTTGCTTGAGGCTCATTCATTCCCTGAACTCACAACACTCTACTGCTGGTACATTGACTACCTCCCAGAGACCAAATTCTACTCAAAGGGCAGCTCTAACTGAATATGGTTCATAATTTTCTGGACCCAAAACTATTGAAGAATGATGTTACTAAGAATGAAGGATCCAAATAATCCTTTCAAGGGGTCTTATAACTCAGCCAAGCAAAAATTATCAAATACTCTATCTTCCCTCATTATCTGACTTTAATTTCTCACGACAAGAAGGTGTTGACCAAGTACAGCTGGCGACATATTTGTGTATTGGCATCCTTTTTGTTTTTGCATTATTCATACTAACCGCTTTTATTTTACAATGGGATAAAGAAAAAACTACGAACAACTTGAGGAAATGTTATCATTTAATAATTTGTGAAGTTTTTTAGAAGGAGACTTTCTGACTCCTATGTCACAAGGGACAATAATTTCTGTATTCCTTTATGTTACTCTAGAGGGCCCCTAATGAACCAAAGCTACCAAAGCAAGTCTGGCAAATTCTGAGAGCCATGCATTATGGACTGAATTATGACAGAGCAACTGAGACTGAGGCAGAAAAATCTGGACATGCCTGTGGCATTCAAAAGAATTTTAAAGGGCTCATCCTCGGGGATGAGGCCCTGTGGAGAGATTCGAGTCACTATATGAATCACATAATTAAAAAATCACTGCGGGAGGCCTTTTAAGAGACTCACAAATTGGACATGTCTTTGTGCGGGTGCAGATGCTACACTGGCCTGCAACAAATGCTCAGAATCCAGACTGAAGACATTTTGGACAAAAAAACCTTTTCCTCTACCCTCTTAGGCTCTGTGTTTAGAGGTCTGTGAGTTAAACTAACAGAAGACAGGTTACCAAAGAAAAGGTGTACGACTTTTATAGTATTTTAAGTGCATGGGAGTTCACCAAAAAGGTGGCTAGACTTTTCCATTTTAACAAAGGAAAGGGGATTTGGGTGTCAAGGGACAACAGATTGTGAGGAAGTGAGTAGGAAATATTTGGGGGGATTAATGGAAGATAAGGGTTATTTTACTAATCTCTGTTTACACAAACTTGTCTTGGTGTTGACTTTCTGTCTCCAGTGATAAGAGTGCTCTCTGCTTCTTGGTGCAGTGGTAGGAATGGGTGAGGAAACAGAGACACAAAGGGAAATTTGCACCCTGCTTTTAGACAGAAAACAGAAATGTAGAGAGTCTTCCTGTACCTGTTGATTTTTAATTGCTTTCAGCTCAAAATAACCCTTATTATCAATTGGTATATACTGACCTCCTTCAAAATCATCCTTCAGGCTGCAAATAGGTGAAAGTTAAACCCCTCTCATAAACTATCTCTTGCTTATGGGTGGAGGGATAAAATTTTTTTTGTTACAAAGGGGAAGCAAAATTAGATGGAAAAATTAGAGTTTGTTCCTTCCCTTAGCAGTACCACAACAGTGTCTATCTCCGGAGATGTTGGAAAAGAGAAACCAACTGTTAATAACCAACCTCATTCCTTGAATGAGCTAATTAAAGAAATACGGGCTTTGGGGATAGCACATTCTTTTTGATGGGAAGGACTGGTCTCTAGAGAACTGCTGGGAATCCCACCTCCCAGAGCATACCTGCTGACTACTTGAGATGGAAATCTGAAGGGAAGGGACCTGGGATGAGATCAGGCTTGGGTTTGTGCACAGGCTTTTCCTCAACTTTTGGAGCCTTGTTTATAAATGTGTCTAACCTCCTCCTTTCACACATAGGTGGCAACCCTGAAGAATTATCCTTGAGGTTATAGGCTAAAGTGATTTTTTGGTTTAGAGAATGTTAAGGATCCTTCCTTAAGAAAAAAAGGTCAGTAAGGGCACCTGGGTGGTTCAGTCTGTTAAGCGACTGCCTTTGACTCACGTCCCTGGGGTAGAGCTCCAGGTCACTGTCTGGGCTCCCTGCTCAGCAGGGAGTCTGCTTCTGCTTCTCCTTCTGCCCCTCCCCCCACTCATGTTCTCCCTCTGCTCTCTCACAAATAAATACATTTTAAAAATCTTAAAAAAAAGAAAGAGTTCAGTGATTATGCTCATTTTGAGGAATTTACTGCTTTTTGTGTATGTATATATGTACATGACGAGGCTAGAAATTTTAAAAAAAAAATCAGCCTTTCCGTTAGCTATTGGAATCCAATTTCCTGAAGTAACAAGGTCATTAAGTTTATCAACTGGATATTATGCACTAGGTCTTCATGAAAATAAAAGGAAATCTCACCTTTCTTTGTGGGAAATACAAAGTGTGATTATGTACTATATCCTGAGATCTGAATACAAAGGGAACATTTTTTACACCATTTTAATAGAGGTATTGCTCAGTTATAAACTTACTTCAGGTTTAAATGAGTAATTTTTTTTTTCCTTTCTAAAGTAGAATCGAATCTTCTGCTCCCAACCATCAGTGTTGGGATAATTCAAGCTACTTAGTTAGCTAAAGATCTAACTGTTGGGGAAGCAGTTAGATTTTACTGCTGATTTTACCTACTGGCTATCCCTATCTGGCATCTGATTTTCCCACCTAAAAATTCTATGTTTCCATGTCCTAAAAAGAGACCTTTATACTATGCCTCACAAGGATGGGGCCAAAGCAGTTGGCTGGAGATTATAGGACAGAATGAAAGGAAGTTGATTAGAACATTCTAATAGTTGGAAAGCAGCCTGAAATACAACATTTTAAATAGGTATGTTGGTGGGTTCTACAAAGCTTTCTGGAAAATAGTAAGTAATCTGGCACTGGATGTTGTTGCAAAAGAATGGGCGGGAACAGGCATGAGGGAAGATACGGAGAAGGAAATAAGTTCAAATAGTGGCTCTCAGAAGGAAGAATCTGGACCTTTTTGACATTTTTTTAATTTACTGGAAAGAAGAGATAGAATGAGATTTTACACAAGCCCCTTAAAAGACGTTATACATGAATGTTCAGAGCACTATCACTCACTAGAGGCAAAAAGTGGAAATGGCCTAAATGTCCATCAACTGATGAACGGATGAACACATGTGGTATGTCCACACAATCGAATAGTATTTGGGGTTAAAAAGCAGTGAAGTGTGGGCACATGCTACAGCACGGATGAACTTCAAAAATTTTATGCTCCACGGAAGAAGTCAGAGCAGAAGAACACGTACGTATGATTCCATTTATATGGAGTGTCTAAAACAGGCCAACCCATAGAGACAGAAAGGAGATTAGAGGTTGCCTAGAGTTGGGGGTGGTAGTGGGGAGTGGCAGTAAATGGACCCAAAATGTCTTTCGAGGGCATTGAAAATGACATGAAATCAAACTATGGTGATGGCTGCAAATTCTGTAACCTTACTGAAATCATGGTAGATTTAATCTGGGTGATTTTATGAAATCATATGAAAATTATGCTTCAGTAAGGTTATTAATAAAAATTACTATCTGACTATAGTCTCCTTTACTATTATTGTTATTGTTATTATTAAGTGTTCAAGGACTCTATATATGAGTTTATGATCATTATCACTTTAAATAAATTCCTTGACTTTTCCTTAAGGGAGAGGTTTCACAATGTTTATCCTTTTAGGCAGCCAGAGCTGAGCTCACATACTGGGCACACAGAAGAACAGCTGGCCTCCTGGGGTCTCAGGACACTAGACCAAATGTCGGCAAGGGGGACTACCTTCTCCATCCTCTCAAGAGGGCTACCTTTTCTCTTATTGTAAGCTCATTCCTGTTCCTCTCTGTCCCGAGGGGCATTGGTAGGATTCTGGATGTGGAGGATTTCTGGGATTCAAGGATGAAGAACACATAGTGTTCTTCAGTGAAGCAGAGACATGAGAGACTTCCAGTGGGAGAGAAAGTGTGCGGGAGTGCTGGAAAACAACATCAATAATCATAGAGGCATGATCGTCATGGAAAGGACAGGTAATAACTCAGACTGGAGGAAAATTTTCACACTCCCTTAGCTGAGATGATTCCTTCAAGACAGGTGGTTTTCAATTGTTATGAATAGCCTCATATTTATAAAGCTTTGTTACATTTTTTAATTAACCCCAACAAATTGCTTTAGAACAACATTGTTATTTCCAGCAGACCCCTCCCACTAGGAACCAGTCCAAGCATATCTAATATTTGTTATTTTTGCTTCTTCAAAGCATAGTGTTAAGCCTCCTACTACTGTTACAAATCTTCGGTTGTCAAGGGCTGAGGCAGAGCCCAGGACAAGCGGGGATGAGAGATGTCTCCTGACTCTTCTGTTACAGATCACAGTACGGAAGTGGGGGCAGGACTGTGAGCACAGCTCAGTTGTGTAGCTGATAAAACCTTGGTGAAATCTTTGTGGTCTGATTTGGGTTAGGAAAAGGTATGACCTGGTTTCCATGTCTCCAAAATTTTCAAACCAACAGTGTCAGTACTCTCTTAGCCCAGGATTCCTAAGAACCATACTACTGAAGGAGGTAGACAGAAAAATAATTTCTGTACTCCTTTTACTCACTGAGCCTATTTCCATCCTCTGGGGCCCAAACAGAACAAGACAAAGCCCTCTGCAACACGACAGCCTTGTATAGGGTTGAAGATACCTTTCAAACACATTGCTTCTAAGATTTCCTTACTCCAGCACATGAGCGACTCTTCAGAAAAATGTGATTTTCAGTCCCAGCGGAACAGGAATGAGCTTACAATAAGAGAAAAGGTAGCCCTCTTGAGAGGATGGAGAAGGTGGTCCCCCTTGCCGACATTTGGTCTAGTCTCACTTTCAGAGTGCTGCCCATTTTAAGGTATGGTAACAGAAGTGTGCACGGTGTGACTATCATCTTCCTCATCAGCGACCGTTATTCATGGGAAATACAAGTAGTGCGGAGAAAGGCCTCTGTAAGGGATAGGAGAGAAAGCTATCATCTCTGGTGTTTACTGTAAGCAGACGGTGTGAAGTGCTTAATAAACATTAGCAGGAAAGGGAAATAAGAGGGCATTTCTGCTCAACTACTGGGGCTCACTCTAGAGATAAGAAGTTCGACTAAAATCATCCATTCCAGGGGCGCCTGGGTGGCTCAGTGGGTTAAAGCCTCCGCCTTCAGCTCTGGTCATGATCTCAGGATCCTGGGATCGAGCCCCACATCGGGCTCTCTGCTCAGCAGGGACCCTGCTTCCCTCTCTCTCTGCCTGCCTCTCTGCCTACTTGTGATCTCTCTCCATCAAATAAATAAAATCTTTAAAAAAAAAATAAAAAAAAATCATCCATTCCAGATATCACTGTGAAGGGTGTCTTTCATTTAAAAGCTTACAAAGGTGGGACACCTGGGTCACTCAGTCAGTTGAACATCTGACTCTTGGTTTTGGCTCAGGTTGTGATCTAATGTTTTGCGAGATGGGCCTGCGTGAGAGGCTCTGTGCTCAGTGGGGGGTCTGCTTGAGGTTCTCTCCCTCTCCCCCTCCCCCCAACTTGCTCTCATGCTCTAAAATAAACAAATAAATCTTTTTTTTTAAAGCTTACAAAGATGAAAAAGGTAATTAATTGAAATGACTAGCCCTACTTCTATGAAAAAAAGAAGTGAAAGTAGTTTTGCTCAAGAGTTGTTTACAAAGCATAATTATGTCTAACAGTAAAGTAACAAGTAATTCAGCTGTGATGTTAACTTCAAATCCCTTTTCACTGGGGAATCACTAGACACTTTACCCATGGGTGAAAAAGGAGGCAGCCTGTGTCCTAGGGCTTTCTTCATCCTCGGTCTGCATCTCCCACCCATTCTCTTCCAGACCACACAGCTCTGGATCTGGGTCACAGTGGCTTTGATCACACCATTATTGAGAACTCACAAGCATTCTGTTTTCCACTGCTTCAGGTTGATGACTTAAGTACAACCTTCAGGAAATGTAGTTCTGAGCACGTTTGGGTTCCTCTAATGCTCCCTCCACCACAGCTGCCCTCTGTGATCAGCAGGCTCACCCTGGCTCTGAGCTGCAGCCCTGGGGATGGCTTTAAGTGGAAAGAGAGGAGGCTGCTGGGTCAATCTTTTCCAAATCAAGGGCATTCATTTAGAAGTTTGCAGGTGATCCTGGGAGGAAAAATCAATGCCAGCAGATTTTCTTCTAAAATGTATTTCATATTAAATACTCATGAAAAATAACAAGTGTATTATATAGTTATTCCTGGTATAATGTGATAACCAACCTTTTTGGAAGTGGCCTGTCATACCCAAGAATGTTAAGAAATAACCAATGTAAGAGCATGTGACTTAATCTTGACAGCACTAACCAAGCAAACAGTGCACTGACCTGTGTCATTGGGGTGACTTGTTATACAAATTTAACATACACATTTGTAAGATGTAATCCTTAGGAAGACTTTTAATACCAAGAAAAAGGAAACGTGGTTAACACTGGCTTGTGCAATTAAAAATTTGGTTTCCTTACCCAATGAGTCAAGGGAGGTAGGCAGTGGCAGCCTTGGTTCACCTTCATGGCGATCCAGGCTGTTCTAGCTTTCTGCTCAGTTGTCTTTAGCATGTTCCCTGATGGTCACCAGATGAAGCTTGTCTTACACGTTCACATAAGCAGCAAGTAGAAATGAGACAAGGTATGGCACCAGTAAGTTTTTCTTCTTGTTTCTGTTGTATTACCTGAAAATAAAATCCTTCTTAAAATCCTCGTAACAGATATCACCCATATATCTCATTGATGGAAGACTGGATCCCATGGCCACCACTAGCTGCAAGGGAGATTGGGATAGTGGGTATCTGACAAAAGGGAAGGATTATTATAACTGGTTTAAGGGAATCAAGATCTATAGAGTGGAGCTAAGCACACTGTCTCCCCCAAGCAGGAAGATTCAGGGATGGAAGCCCATGGAGTGAAGTCAGTGGTCGAGCACTATGATCTTTGTATACTGAGCACATGTACCACAAAAACCACTTCCCATGGATCAGATTCTGAGAAAATCAAGTCTTAAATGAAAATCCAGGTCTTGTTCTTAAACTCTGCCTTTTAAAAAATATTTTATTTTATTTCTTTATTTTGCAGAGAGACAGAAAGAGAGAAAAAGACAGTGGGAGGCAGAGAGAGAGAGAACCCAAAGCAGATTCTTTGCTGAGTGCAGAGCCCAACACGGGGCTCAATCTCACTACTTCAAGATCAGAACCCGAGCCAAGACCAAGAGTTGGATGTTTAACTGACCAAGCCACCCAGGCAGCCCTCTTAAACTCTTTCTGAATTAAATCAACACAAATCTCAGAATTCTATGAAGGAAAAATAAATAACCGTGGATGTAGATCAAAAAAAAATTGGGACTGCTGTATACAATATGAAGTAATTAATAGTCTTTAGAGAAAACTACGTTAAGAGTGTTAGAAAGCAGGGGTGCCTGGGTGGCTCAGGGGGTTAAGCCTCTGCCTTCAGCTCAGGTCATGATCTCAGGGTCCTGGGATCAAGCCCCACATCGGGCTCTCTGCTCAGTGGGGAGCCTACTTCCTCCTCTCTCTCTGCCTACTTGTGATCTCTTGTCTCTGTCAAATAAATAAATAAAATCTTTAAAAAAAAAAAAGAGTGTTAAAAGGCAAAATTTCAACAGAGTACACTTAAAGATCAAAACAGCTTTATTCAACAATTCATGAATTGGGCAGCACCCCATCTAGCAAATAGAAGTCTGCTGAGTTATAGAAAAAGAAGAGCTTTTACAGGCCTTGAAAGGGGGAAAGGAAATTAGCAAACAACACAGTGTTTCATTCTTTTTTTATGGCTGAGTAATAGTCCAGTGTGTGTGTGTGTGTGTGTGTTCTTTCTATATCTTGGCTATTATAAATAATGTTGGAGTAAATGTAGAGACACATGTGTGTATTTGAATTAGTGTTTTTATTTTCTTTGGGTAAATACTCTGTAGTGGAACTGCTAGATCACATAAGATCTTGCCATTTGGGACAACAGAGATGGACCTAGAGGTATTATTCTAAGTGAAATAACTCAGAGAAAGATGAATAACATATGATTTCACTTACATGTGGACTCTAAAAAAATGAAACAAAAGAAAGAAACAAACAAAAAAACCAGAAACAAATTCATAAATACAGAGAACTGTTGGTTGCCAGAGGGGAGGGAGGCAGGGGTATGGGTAAAGCAGGTGAAGAGGATGAAGAGGTACAAACTCCCATTCAATAAATAAGTCACAGAGATGAGAAGTACAACACAAGGAATATGGTCAATAATATTATAATAATGACGTATGGTGGATTGATGGTGACTATGCTTATCATAGTCAGCAGTGAGTAATATACAGAATTGTCAAATCACTGTACTGTACACCTGAAAGTAATATAACATTGTATGTCCACTATACTTCAATAATAATGATAAAAAATTAATTAAAAAAAATGAATGCATTGTTTCAGGCAAGATCACCCTCATAATGGGAACAGAGAGGGTATATCAGGTGGGCTGACTAAGTCATTAGGGCTGACCAGGTAGTTTCAGGTTGACTGGGTAACAGTTATACCCCTGGAAGAGGCTGAAGCTGCAATTAGGTTGGTATCAAGCCTGGTATCAAGCCATGGGACTTTGTACCAGTGACTCCATTTTGGAACTGATGTTTCCTTTTTAACAAGAGTTCAGACTGTCACCAAATATGGGGGTGCTGCCTGTCATTACTTCTCTGGAGTGTAGCTTTGAAAACAGAATTTCTCCTGTTAAGCTAAAAGCAAGCAAACAAAAAGGATACAGACCTGATGCCTTACGTGAGGGAAATATACGCCAATGTTTTCTACACTACACAAATATTTAATTAAAACACACTTATGTTTAAAAAGCTGATGATGTTCACATCATTATTTATAACAAGAAATTTTATTTGCAAGAGATGGTATTAGTTAATGGCATCAGGAGTAAGTTCTGGAGTCAGGCAAACCTGGATTCATATTCTGACCAAGATTTGGTCAAGATTCGGTGCCTTCCCTGCAAAATGGGGATAATAATAGCACTGACGTCATTGATTGCTGTGCGTCTTAAAGGAACCAGTGCATGTTTAATACTTGGCATATTTCCAGTCATGTAAGTAAGCTCTCAAATATTACCCATCTCAATGTTTTTCTTACTTTTGTTCTGAATAAAAGAAAAACATTTGGACCTAATTTAATTGTCAATTATAACAATTTATTTATGCAATCATGTTTATTGTGATATTATCACAAGAGATATGCATTGTAACTTGTGACCTCCCTGTTGGCATTCTGCCAAAAAAAACCCCCCTATAATTTACAAAAAATATTCTGTGGTGTGTTTTGATAACAACTTTCTAATTAGACAGTGAGTTAAGATTCTACAGTTGTGTATCAGACCCCACCTCATGGAGTCAAGGGTATTTCTTAGGTGGCGCGAGCCGATTCCCTTGGACCAGTGTCCCTGGCTGCAGGATCTCCCATTTGCTGTGAACTGTCTGTACTGTAGGCTCTGGATGCAGCAAATTTGGGCTCTCTGGGAGAAGTGCTGAGTCATGCTGGCTTTTCTTTCTTAGACCCACCAAGTCTCTTCCAAGAAATCTCTTGGCTTGCATGTCCTCATCATCTTTGTTGTTGAACAGCTCCTTTTTGGGACCCGAGTATAAAAGAGACTATACTATTATCCAGCCCACATCATTCCATTTTGCCTTCAAGAAAATCACGAGACCCTTTGTCAAATACTTTGTTAAATCCATGCATAACGTATTTGCCTAGACTAGTGGTCTGGCAAAGGCACTGAGGTTAGTTAGGTTGAAGGCTTGTTTGTATTACTGTCTTCTATCCCCAAGTAGAGCCAACATGATAGAAACCGTGTTTGTTTTGGTCATAACACTGGAGACAAACAAGTAATTTTTGAATAACTTACAGATTGAGAAACTGAACTTATCTGACTGATAACTAATTGTTATGTGCTCCCATGTCTGTCCTTTCATTATTGTTTTCTAGAAAAATGCCCATAATCAATGTCAAAGACACTGTTACCTTGTGGAGCCCAACACTGACTTCTCCAGCCTAGCACTACCTTGCTATTATCATGTTTCAAGGAGGATCCACACATTAGTGACATGTTTGACCACAGCCATCATTCTTTCTGTAAGGCTTAATCTAAGCAAAGCTAAAACCAAGCACAAATAAAGTTACCTTGAAACCAACTGGGGCTGAGTAGTACATTTGTATAAGCTCATCTAAGAACAATGGGTTATTTTAACTTTTTTTTAACTCCAGGCTCTAATATCTCTGATATGGTTGAGGCAGTATCAAATAAAAGTCCTACTTGTTCCTCTGGGGAAAGTGTTTTCAAAATAAATTCTTTACCAAGCATGAAGCAAGGGGAGGGTAGATTCTGGGAACAAATGCTACTGGAATGAATGTTGTTTTTTGGCTTATTCAGTCATCCAGATAACCTCTTCACCCAAAGGACTTTGTCGCAGGACTGACTTTACATTAGTGACTGGCCAACACCAGCGTAGCCATTCATTGCCACTGGCATTTCCATTCTTCTCACATATTGGAAAACATGATTAAAAGCAAAGAATAAGGGGTGCCTGGGGGGCTCAGTGGGTTAGGCCTCTGCCTTCAGCTCAGGTCATGATCTCAGGGTCCTGGGATAGAGCCCCGCATGGGGGGGGGGGTCTCTGCTCAGCAGGGGGCCTGCTTCCCCCTCCCCCTCTGCCTGCATCTCTGCCTACTTGTGATCTCTCTTGCTCTGTCAAATAAATAAATAAAAATCTTTAAAAAAACAAAAAAGCAAAGAATAAAAATTCCAGATGTCTAATCTGAGTATGGAGAAGAAAGGGGAATTTGTACTCCTGAGAGGCATCATGTGTGACCCAGGGCTGCTGCCGAAATGTCGAGGGGAGACTGCTTCCCAAAAACAACTAAGGCTATTGCCCAGGACAGAGATTGTAGCAATGGAAATGGAAGCTTGGTGCAGGTAAGAGACTTCCTCAAGGTCAACAGTGATATATTATGCAACCATGAAATTGTACCACTCAGATCTCCTGCTATGGGAGACTGATGTCCCTAGCTGCTGCTCCTCTGGACCCACTTCTACACTCATGTCAAGGCCATGCTTACCCCTACCTGTTCCCAGCCACCAGG
Source organism: Martes martes (assembly GCF_963455335.1). Taxonomy (NCBI): domain Eukaryota; kingdom Metazoa; phylum Chordata; class Mammalia; order Carnivora; family Mustelidae; genus Martes; species Martes martes. The sequence goes on along the minus strand of NC_137892.1, from coordinate 68,472,912 downwards.
ATGGGGGTACTAAGGCAAGTTTACTCTAGGAGATGCAGAACCCATCTAAGGATAACTACGTGTCAAGGATTCTCCATTGGGTTAAAACTTTAGTCTGAGACTCTTCTTACCCAGTTTTCCCTTGTTCTCTCTCCTTTTACAGGTATTAGACCTCTACTGCAGTCTGAAAGCTCTCCTTGCCTTTTTTGTTCTCCTGACCCCAGGAAATCTTTTGCACATCTAATCCCATCTTGACATCTCCTCTCTGGCAGACCCAGACTAATGTATGTAGTATTTCTTTGTCCAACCAACTGAATATTGGATCATACATAGAGACTGTCTTGACCAGGGTGAGAAGAGAAACCAAATATATTTCAAATATATATATTTCAAATATATTTCTAGCTCCTACACAAGCCAGGAGTAAGAGTTTTTTTCTTTTCCCATTGGGCATCATAAAATACTTGTGTCTCCTACAACTTATTTGTAAGCTAAGGACATAAAACTATATTAGGAGTTGACAATACTTTTAGCCATTTGGGATATTGGAAAGGAGGGAAAAAAAAAAGAGAGAGAGAGAGAGGCTCACCAGTATTGGAAGGTATATATGCTCAATAAATATCTGCTCCCCAAAACAAACCAGTGTGTCCTTTATTTTGTCCTAGGCAATGTTTCCCACTAACCTATGGAAGTTGGCTGGGTGACAACAGAGAGGAGAGGGGGCATCAGGTATTTTTGCCTTGCAGTTTTCCCATAACTGAGAAGTAAATAGCCAGTAGCTGCTTTTCACTGGCTCTGTGACTATTTGTATGACTGTTTTTTTTTTTTAAGATGTATTTATTTTAGTGAGAGATAGAACATGAGCAAGGAGAGGGGCAGAAGAGGAGGGGGAGAGAGAGAAGCAGTCTCTCTGCTAGCACAGAGCCTCACATAGGGCTCTATCTCACAAATACTGAGATCGTGATTCAGACGCTTAACTGGCTGAGCCATCCAGGTGCCCTGACTGTTCCTTTTATTTTTTTCTTTTAATAAATCCTGAATTGTTTTCCAGTAGCAGAGGACAATATTGAAGTCTCTACATAAAGATTGTGAAGGAGCTAGTTGACAAAAGTTAAAAAAAATAAAACCTCAATAAAAAGTGCTGAATTTTATAATACATTTACATTGTAAAACCCACAATGTGAAAAATAAGTCCAAAATCAGTGCTTAAAAAATAACTGCAATACCTCAGTTCTCTTTTTAAAAATGAAACCGAGCATCTTATTTGGGGCTGTTTTTTATTTGTACTAGATGATTGCAAGTAAACATTCTGAATGATAGAAAAAGAGTTGCAATAGCATTAAAATTTATTTTCAGCCTTTGTGTATTGACTCATTAGTCATACCCTTCACTGAAACACAATTTATAAGCTCCTATCCATTTGTTTGTGAGCACATTATGAATATAAACATGCTTTATTAATTTGGTAATTATGAGCCATTATTTGCCTACAAAGGACCAATTAAGCAAGAAAAATTTCTCCTTCTCTCTCTCCCTCAGTCTGTCTCTGTATCTCTCTCTCTGACAGAAAGACAGTGAGAGACTGACTAAGCTTGGGGGAGCATAAAAGAATTAAACTAATCACATTGTATTCGAACTGGTAGAAGACTTTAGAAATGATCTGGCCCAGAACTCTTAACCTAGAGGCCATGAATATGTAGGGAATCAATGAGTTGGCTTCATGGGAACAATTATGGTGGGGTCTTGATGACCCTGTTAGATGGGCCTGGAAGTGGAGAACAATCCAACTGCACTTCTCTGGGATGAGGTGAATTCAGTGGCTCCCAGAGCTCTCAAAGGCAGGAGTATGTAATGCAGGCAGACCAAAGAAAGGAGCAATGGATGGTTCCTGATAAACTCACCTATCCATGAGCATATGTCCTCATGGACTACAGAAGTAAATTATCCCAAGATATAATCATCCTATCATCCTGAAAGGTCAGCACCATGGGAGTACGTGTATAACAAAGAACAAGAAGTCAAAAATGGGGAGAATTGAGGTCTTCTGAAAAGAAGCAGAAAAATCAAGAAATATTGGTTCAGGAGGGTAGGCAAGGGTTTGGTTTTTTTAAGATATGGCATTCAAGGTGTGGACAGAATATCCAGGTTTAGGTGATCTAAAAGCAGCTTGAAACACAGAAGTAAAGGTGAATGTTCCCTATTACTATAGCAAAATTCCTTCTCCATGAGGTTTTCTTTCCTTTGGTGACTCCATGGCCACCATTGCACTTAGACCCAGGAATGTCCTGCATCCTCCTTTACCTGCAGTAGCATGCTGAGCTGGCTTGTAACAGATGAAGAGAGTCATTTGCTAGCCTTTCCCAACTTTGCCTTCAGTGACTTTACCTTGGTAGCTTGAAGTTGGCAATCGTGGGGGTATTTACATCATAGAAATCAGCCAATGCTATAAATCAAGACCCCTCCTCCCCCACCATGGGTTGTTAAACTTTCATCAGCATTTACAAATCACTGCCTAAGAATGAAATAGGGATAGGAAGTATGTGGAGCCTTAAATAGGATGGTTAGGGAAGACCTTAGTATTGGAGTAGCATTTGGGGCAAAGAAGAGCTTTCCTGTTACAGAAAACAGCAAATGCAAAGCACCTGATGCAGGAATGTGCTTATTCAAGGGACAGCAAAAAAAGGCTAACCTGGCTGGAGCAGAATGAGGGAAGGAGAGAGTAGCAGGGGATTAAGTCAGAGATGAAAGATGAGGGGAGAGGCAAATCATGAAAGAGCATTTAAATGATCATAAAGAATTTGACTTTTACTTTGAAAAGAATGGTGAGCCAATTGAGAGAATAAAGCAGTGAAATGACAGGAGTAGATCTTACCCTTTAAAGGGATGTATCCTTTTTAAAGAGATGTTTTATGAAGAATAGACAGCAAGGGGTCAAGGTGACTGCAGGAAGACCAGTTAAGAGGCTATTGCAACAACCCAGATGAAATGTGCTGGTGACCAGGACCAGAAGGCTAGTGGTAGAGATGGAAGAAGTGGTCATGCTCTGGATGGATGTGGTAGAACTGTAATTAGCAAGCAACTTTTAGCTCAGTGAGACTTCTCCCTTTATTTCTTTGTCTCCCTCTCTCTCTCTTTCAGAAAGACTTTCTAATAGATTTTTTACTCCCCAATGAAGTATGAACATTTCTGTGCCTGGAGATAATCAGGAAGAAGCCTGAGAGCCACTCATCATTGATACTGTAGAAGACTTGCCCATGTTGGGAAGAAACACCTACTGGCCTCTCATATTGTACAGTGTCATAGGGGCTGGGCTACACAAGAAAATGTTTCTGCTTAAATGTGGTAACTGAGTTAAGGCTAAGAGAAGAAATAGAGTTGGATGTTATCTATTTTTTTTTAAATAAATGTATTTATTTGATAGACAGAGATTACAAGTAGGCAGAGAGGCAGGCAGAGAGAGAGGAGGAAGCAGGCTCCCTGCTGAGCAGAGAGCCCAATTCGGGGTTTGATCCCAGGACCCTGGAATCATGACCCGAGCCAAAGGCAGAGGCTTTAACCCACTGAGCCACCCAGGCCCCCATTGTTGGATGTTATCTATTAAAATGACTTCATTTCTGTGAGTGGTTTTCATATATATATATTATATACACATAACATATAAAAAGAGTACATAATACTTAATAAACATATGACTATATATTACTATATAATTCTAAATATTAATACTTGAGGGGGGCCTAATATAATTGTATGTGTGTGTACATTCTGTGAAACTGGCATATCACCTCAAAGTGAAGGTAAAATGGGATGGGGGTGGTTTAGTGTCTGTGTCACTCTCCGTGGTGCTGAAATACCAATGGTCAAGGGATAATCCCTCAACTGGGCTGACTCATCGTCCCTGGAGGTAAGGCTACAGGGCTTGAGCAATCACATGAAGCAGAGATGGGGTGGGGGGTGGGGGTCAGAGAATAAGTAAAGACAAGATGTCTGAGGTTTCAGGATATTACAGTCAGAAAGGATTTCAGGGAATATCTAGTCCAACCCCTTAATTTTGCAACTAAGGAAACAAAGAATAACCCCATTTGTCCTAAGTATGCAGAAATCCAAGAACCACTGTAATCTGGGATGGTATTAAAATAAGAGTGGGCTAGTCCTATGGGATTGCTCTTAACATTTCTGACAGAGTGTTCTACCAGTTGAATTCTCTCTCATCATGCGACTCCATTAACTGTTCCAGTAAAAAAGCTTGCTCAAAAACATGTTTTGATTTGTGCATGAATTTTCCTGTTCAGTGAGTTTACACTTGGCACCCCCAGCCTGGACTTTATAGCAGCAATGGAACTGCTGGTTGGTGTCACCACAGCTTCCCAGGCCTCTGCAAATAACCACTACTTTTTATTAATTTTACTGATTTATTAATTCTACTTCTAACTGATGTCTCATGAAAGATTAGGACATGAATAAGCTTGGTATACATTTACATGTTATTTTTGTCCTTTTGTGGCTGACTTTATGCTCAATGAGGCTGTTGATCGGCCATTTGGTAGAAAAAAATTAACAAGGTTACAGGATAGGAAAAAGAACAGAGGGGTAAATCACCTAGTGACCGGTCACAGAGATGTTCAGTAAATTAGAGCTTGTGTTCTGATTTATTTAATTTTTACAAAAGAAAAAAAAAAAGGACAAGAGTCTGCTGAGGTAGATAATCACACTAATTAAGGTGGTCTGAGTTTCCTTGCCTGGATTATCCAGGTAGACACTGATGTGCCTTAAGATTTATATATGCAAGGAAGCTACCTTACATCTTCATTTTAAAACTTTGTTAAATTCTAATTAAGTCTGTATTTTTTTTAACTAGGATGACAGACATTAATAACTACTGAACTAGTGAATTGCAAAATGCCACTGACTCCTGATCTGTAAATAGGACAAAACCATCTGTGCAGTGGAGAGCATTGAAGTTCCTGCCTCACGCTCCCAGAGGCTCATTGTAACCTTGGGTCACAGAGGGAGGCAGCTCAGCTGCCCTGAGCACCAACTTCATCTGGCCTCAGGGCCCCAGAGCCCAGAGCAGGTGTGGGCCACATGCTTAGTATCCCCAGGAGTGATGAAGAGCAGCCTTGAGATCCGTGCTGCAAACAAAAGCCAGTAAAGAGGACTTTTCTAAGCTGTTTCAGCCTGAGTCAGAAAGGCAGGGCTCCAAGAGGAGGCAAAATCCAGCCTCCTTTACTTAAGCACCCCCTACCTTACCTAGGTCCAATAGCACTTCAGAAGGCATCTAACTCCAAGCCTGAGTCCCAAGGTTTTCACCAATATGCTATTTAAAGTCAGCACAGGTGTCTGCTGAGACCAGAATGGCATGGCTAGAGAACTGTCTGGATTGCCAGTCTTCCTCTACAACCCTCACCACAAAAAGTGACCACTCAACATTTAAGAAGGTCTTTCTCTAAAAAAATACATTTACCATTCCTACCCTGCCTTTCTCTCATACTAGGTCTCTTATTTTTCTCCTCAATTTTCTTTTTCACTAGAGTGAATGTATTAGTCCCTTCCTGGCTGTAAGAAAGTAATTCCTTCTTACAAATGTATTGTAACAAAAGAAGATGTACTGATAAGGACAGGGCCTCCGTCTTACATTTTGCAAGCCAAAGACAATCTTGTAAACTATGGTTTACCTTGGAGAACTCCTGTTTGGATGTGGGGGTTTAGAATGAAGCTAAGGGAGGACCCCTGCCCAGGTCTTCAGTTTTCCCTGGCTTCATGTTTTTGACAGCGGGGAGGTTTGCATAGGGTGGGGGACAGAGACTAAATAAATGGCTGGGAGGAGGAAGTCCTGAAGGGCTGAGATGTGTTCCAGTAGGGGCCTCAGGAGGCCATTGTGCAGGGCCTGATCCTGCACAACAGGCTGAAGCAGGCTGAACTGCTGGTAATTAAAGCAGGATCTATAGTTTCTGGGCATGCCTGGTGGGGGAGGGGCTGGGTTTCTGGCCTTGGATGAGCTGCAGGAAAACCAGTGGCAGCTCCACTGAGCTCACAGCTCCACCACTCCCAGCGGGGCCTGTTGCTGGGCAGTTTTCACCGGAGGAGTCTTTGCAAACCTGCTCTTCAAGAATGGAGGATTGTCTTTTCAAAAGAAAGCCATGGAGAATAGAAGTAATCTTTATGGGAAGTTAACTATAGGTTAGGCATTGTTCTAAGCACATTTAATTCTCAAATAGACACATTTTTCATTGACGATAATGATACAAAGATTAGATAATTTACTTAAGGTCTGCAGTTAGCACAAAATACAAATTTAGTTCACTGAATCCTGAGCTTGTATTTTCAAGGCCCAGGCTGTTTTACAGAGATTGCAAGCAGGCCGCCTATGAAGCTGGATCTACCCTTCAAATGGCTGGGTCCCCATGAGACTTTAGAACACAGCAATGTCCAGTAAAATTCAGAACGTTTGAATTTCTTGAAAAAAAAAAAAAAAGATAAAATCTGTCAACACTGGCCCAATTTTTGCAAGGAAACAATGAACGGGTGCTCAGCAACTGCTGCCCCTTCAAGAGAAAGAATCTCTAGCTTCCTAGGAGATTTGTTATTTTTAAATTTTTTTTTTTCAGTTTATACTGCTCCCATTTGCCTAAGTCATGGCCCATTTCCATCACTTATGGAACGTTCCTGGGCCTTGTTGGCATTTTGAGATTGTGGCACTGCTTCTTCTTCTTCTTCTTCTTCTTCTTTTTTTTTTTTTTTTTAAGATCTTTTTATTTATTTACAGACAGAGATCACAAGTAGGCAGAGAGGCAGGCAGAGAGAGGGGGGGAAGCAGGCTCCCTGCTGAGCAGGGAGGCTGATGCGGCCCTCGATCCTAGGACCCTGGGATCATGACCTGAGCTGAAAGCAGAGGCTTTAACCCACTGAGCCACCCAGGTGCCCATGGTACTGCTTCTTTAATGCAAAACAGAGTAAGACTTAGATGAAGAGTAAGAACTGGAATAAACGAACGAGTTGGTGAGACCCAGCTACATGAGCAGCAAGTGTCCTCACACTCAGTTACACACTCAAAGAGCAAAAGCTCCTCGATGAAGCCAGTTTATCCCGGGTCTCATTTCCAAACTCTCAGATAAGCAGAGAAAAGCTGGCTCAGGGGAGGGGGAGGGAAGCACAGAAATTTCAAGAAGCATTGTAGTCTAAGACAAACAACTTTCCTTGTCTGCTTTTAACAGATTGTTTTTCATCAAGCTTTCCTATAGCTCTGCTTTATCATCCCTGCCTGAGCTTCCAGCTGGACAGAATCCGAAAGCTAAAAGCCTGCAACCTGCAGAGAAGGAGGGCATTTGGCTGCCACTACGGCTCTATGGCCACGCCAGCCTGCTTGCTTCTGGGTAATCAGGTGGGGAATTTCATCTGAGTCTAGAGTTTCCTGCTGTATCAGTCTCTCCGGGCTCCTGCCGAGTTCAGATTCACGTATCCACACTGGCAATCCTGCCTTGAAAAGGCTGAGGTCACTTTGGACAGGAGGGTACAATTCATTTATTGCTTTTCTTTAACCAGAGCATCAGCCACTCTGATCAAGGCAAGAACCATCAATGTTCATGTCGTGGTCCTGTTTTTTAAGTCCTTGGGGGTAAGCAAAGAATGACCTCACATCAAACACTTGGAAACAAAGCACTGTAACCCCTATGGTGAGGCCATGAGACTCCTAAGGGCTTTGTCCTAGAATGTGTCTTCTATGCTAAGAGTGACAGTTAAACTTGAATTACTGACAACAGGGGTGATTAGGCTTTTCCTAATGAACTAGGGCAGCTGGCATTTCCACACTTTCTGGAGATTCTGGCCTTATGTGTATGTGTTCCTGTCTGTTTCTTCCAGACTAGCTCTTATAGGATTCTTGACTAAAATATCTCTTGCCTAAATCGAAACCTCACAGGTTCCTTGACTCCAGTTCTGAGTGGAGGCAATGTAGCAGGTCCATGAAAGCAGGGTGTAGACTTACCAGTGCCCTGGCCCTGCCACCTGCTAGCTGGATAGGCCTACTAGTTGCCTAACCTCTCTGAGCTGCAGTCTCCTCATTCAAGAAATGCATGATGACCCCACCTCCCAGGGTTGGAACGAAAATTCTGCAAAAAAATACAGCTTATGGGGGATGCCTGGGTGGTTTAGTTAAACTTCAGCCTTTGGCTTGAGTCATGATCCCAGGGTTCTGCAATCAAGCCCCAAGACTGGCTCCCTGCTCAGCAGGGACTCTGCTTCTCCCTCTGTCTCTCCTCCCCTTGTTCTCTCTCTCAAGTAAATAAATAAAATCTTTTAAAAAAATGTTTAAGAAGAAAAAATACAGCTTATGATACGTGGCATGTAGGACGTGTTTAATAAAGGGTCTTGCTCTGTCTCCTGCCCTCCTCTCATTTCATCTCTTCCCATCCCCCTCTCTCACAATCAGTATGATTTCTTCTGACAAGAGCATTCTTTCCATCCTCCACCCCACACTTGCCTGTCTCCCAATTCCTCCCCCTCAGATCACCGCCTTCCCTGGCCTTCCAGACTAGATCAGGTATCCAGGCTGAACTCTTTGAAACACCTTTTATCTCTTTTTGGAGTGCTTCCTGCTGTTTGTGAGATAATGTCACTAAATGTCTCTCCTACTACATTAAGGACTAACAGCAAGATTCAACTGTTTTGCCAGTTTTTGTACCAAATATCTGGCACTTAGTAGACTCTCAATAAGTACTCTTTGAATGATTAATAAGTGATACAACTCAGCTTGAACTTTCTTTTGATTATATAATAAATGTATACTTAACAGTTATGTGTTCAGAGATCATTAAAACCACACACATAAACTAAACCAAAATAGATCAAAGATCTAAATGTAAGAGTTAAAACTGTAAAACTCCTAGGAGAAAACACAAGGGTAAATCTTCATGACCATGAATTTGGCAATGGAATCTTATGAAACAACATCAAAAACACACTCAACAGAAGAAAAAATAGATTAACTGGACGTCATCAAAACTAAAAACTTTTGTGCTTCTAAGTACTCTATCAAGAAAATGAAAAAAGACAACGCACAGACTGGGAGAAAATACTCACAAAATATATATCTGATAATGGACTTGTATATAGAACACACAAAGTCCTCTTACAACTCACTGATTAAAAGATAAAAAACCCAGTTAGAAAATGGACAAAGGATTTGAACAAATATTTCTCCAAAGAAGGTATACAAATGGCCTTGAATTGGGGTGCCTGGGTGGCTCAGTGGGTTAAAGCCTCTGCCTTCAGCTCAGGTCATGATCCCAGGGTCCTGGGATGGAGCCCCGCATCAGGCTCTCTGCTCAGCAGGGAGCCTGCTTTTCCCCCTCTCTCTGCCTGCCTCTCTGCCTACTTGTGATCTCTGCCTGTCAAATAAATAAATAAAATCTTAAAAAAAAAAAACACAAAAAACAAAAAACAAATGGCCTTGAAGCACAGAAAAAGAAACTCAATATCCTTAGCCATGGGGGAAACTTATTATTTTTTAAATTTAAAATCAATTAATTAACATATAGTATAGTATCATTTTCAGAGATAGAGATTAGTGATTCATCAGTTATGTATTACACCCCGTGCTCATTATATCATGTGTCCTCCTTCATGCCCATCACCCAGTTACCCCATCCCCCACCCACCTCCCCTCCAGCAACCCCCAGTTTGTTTCCTATAGCTAGGAGTCTCTTATGGTTTGCCTCCCTCTGATTTTGTCTTAATTTATTTTTCCATCCCTTCCCTATGTTCATCTGTTTTGTTTCTTAAATCCTATGTATGAGTGAGATCATATGATATTTTTCTTCCTCTGACTGACTTATTTTGCTTAGCATAACACTCCCTAGTTCCATCCACATTATTGCAAATGGCAAGATTTCATTCTTTTTGATGGTTGAGTAATATTCCATCACACACACAGACACACACACACACACCCCGCATCTTCCTTATCATTGGGGAAATTTAAATCAAAACCACAAGAAGATACTACTTAACATCCACAAGGATAGCTAGAATAAAAAAATAAAAATTGTTGGCAAGGGTATGGAGAAGTCATACGCAGAAAATAGGAGTGTAAAATGATGCAGCCACTTTGAAAAAACAGTCTGATGGTTCCTCAAAAGGTTAAATATAGAGTTACCATTTGACCAGCAATTACACTCCTAGCTATACACTGAAGAGAAATGAATGTATCTACACAAAGACTTGCTTGCAAACATTTATAACAGCATTATCCATAACAGAAAATAATCCAAATGTCCATCACTTAATGAATTAATAAAATGATATAGTCACACAATGAAATATTATTTAGCTATAAAAGGGAATGAAATACTGATACATGCTACAACATGGATGAACCTTGAAAATATTATAATTATATCAATTATAATTGAAAGTATTCAAACACCAAGGACCACATATTTTATGGTTCTAATTATATGAAATGTTCAGCATAGGCAAATCTACAGAGACAGAAAGTAGATGAATGGTTGCCTGGGGGTTAAAAACTAAAGAGTACAGGGTTTCTTTTCTTTTTTTCAAGATTTTATTTATTTAGTGGACAGAGAGAGAGAGCGAGCCCATGCACAAGCAGGGGGAGAGGCAGAGGGAGAAGCAGGGAGGCTGACATAAGGCTCAAACCCAGGACCCTGGGATCATGACCTGAGCCGAAGGCAGAGGCTTAACCGACTGAGCCACCCAGGTGCCCGAGTACAGTGTTTCTAAAATTAATTATGGTGATGGTTTCACAACTCTGTGGGTATACTAAAAATGAAATATACACTAAAAATTGAATTGTGTACTGTAAATGGGTGAATGTATGGCATATGCATTACATTCCAAAGATATAAAAAAAAAAAAAAGAGAAGGATCATTATAGGTCCATGAATTGTTAGATATTAAGAGAAGCGTATAACTCTTTCCCACAAGGAGTTAACACACCAGTGAAGACAAGTGTGTATGAAACAATAAGCAACACCGAGTGGGCTAAAATGAAATGCTACCTTGACGACAAGTATTGCATTCCTGACAAGGCACACAATCTGGGGAGGTGGGAAATCGGTCTTAGGACGTATTTTAAACTCTAAATGCAGAAACTATGTTCTGTGACGTTTGGTGGTGACACCAGTTATTTTCCAGTACTGTTGTCTGATTTTTCTCGTGGTTTAGTCACTTCTGCACAGTGAGATTGGCTGTTTCATCTTTGTTTTCCCCTTTGCTGCAAGCACGAGCCTGACACCCAGCTTGGGGTGATGGAGTTATAACTGGGGATGGAGCCAGAGTCAGGATTTAGAGCTTCCTGTCTGAGCTGACCTGTCTCTTTTAATCATGCCTGTGTCACCAAGGGCTTCCTTTTTGCAAAAGGCTTTCCCGTGTTTTCATTTGTTAGTCTACCCCACAGCCCAGGAAGGCAGAAGAGCGTGCTAACATTACTCTCTCCAGAACCAAGTGGAGAATAGAAAGAGCAGGGAGGCTGGTCTTACTTCAAGGTCACATAGGGGGCAAGCACCTGGCTGATCAGGGATTAGCATAGATGTTACTGTCCTGCTAAACCCACAGGGTCACACTGTTTATTTCTGCAATAGATTTATAGCCATTTAAGGGGGGAAAAATCAGTCTGAATGAATCTTTATTTTAGAACTAAAATAAGTGTGTGTGTGTGTGTGTGTGTGTGTGTGTGTGTGTGTTTGAGGGAGGAGGGAGGGGAGCAGGTCACATCTTTAAGAGGAAAAACATGCAAATAATAAAGTTACCAAAAAAATTGGTTTGATTCCCTGTATCCCTGAGCCCCCTCTAACAACTTCACCCCAAAATGGTGAAGATTACCTTAAGCCAGCCTCAATGCTCCTTTGGTGAGTTTGTTCTATTTAATATATTGTTTAACGCATTTGTTCATTTAGGCCATGACTCATTGCTTTTCTGGATTCTATTTTTAGCTGTTGCTTCTCAGTTGGATTTTTCCACATATCAGATGTTCAGCTATGTGTCTGAGGGGACAGTCTGCCCTGGGGATGAAAAACTGACCATATAGTTTTATTATTTGTACATTGTAAAAGGTGGTAAAAAGGTCTTTCATCTTCCCTGAAACTTGTTAACATTGAGTTGTCATCCTGCAGAGAATATATGATGAGATGCAAATTGTTTCAGGTTTATATGAGATATAATTCTGAGACACCCAGAAGAAGATGGCGGCCACCTGTAGGTTACTGCCTGATACTTGAATATCTGACTCTTGACTCCCTCCTTAGAAAGAAATCTGGTAGCGACATGAATAGGAACAGATCACTCCAATGTGCTGATATGGCAGAATTATGGGTTTGTGAAAAGCTAAGAAGACTTTAGGGAGAAGCAGTGGCTTTGAATAAGGATGGGGGGTGGTCAGGATAATGGTTCAAGAGAAGGGCAATCGGGCCTGAGAAGGCAGAGAAGGAACTTTAAAAGGGAATCTCAGGACAGACAGATTATGATGGATATCAACCAAGATAGTAGACCACATCATTGCCCAGAAATAACCATTTGTTACCCTTCATTTTTTTCCCCTGAGTTTATAACTGATATATACATATATTTATAGGTAAATGCATAGAAAACTTCTGGAATGATAAATACCAAACAGATAACAAATTCTGGAGAGGATGAATTGGGGGTTGGGGGAAGTGGCACAGTTGCTTTCTACTCTACCTCTATTATTTTTTTCCAGTAACAAAAATGTATTCATATATACCTTAAGCAATTAAAGAAAAAGGCAAAGGGGAGAGTGTGTAAGTGTGTAAGACTATGTGTGTTCATTGTTAAAAAATAAAGTTAGAATCATGTAACTAGGAGAAAACAAAAACTATCTGTAATCCTGCCACTCAGCAATAACCACACTAGAAGAACATTTCTCACCCAAACCCACAACAATGGATTTGGAGTCCAGGCATAAAAAGTATCCACTGGTAGAGAAAAGGGGTGTCACACCAACAGGGCCAGCAGGGAGAAGCAAGACACAAGCAGCTCGTCCAGTAGTGGGGCTGGGGCCAGAGGTGAGAGATGAGGGGAAAGAGGGACTTGGGGGTACAGATAATATAGCCAGACATTTGTTCTCAGTCCTTTTTTTTTTTTTTTTAAATTCTGTGCCCATAAAAAATGTCATCAGCAAGAAATCAGGAGTTATAGTTGGATCTTGCCCAAATTGGAGGCTGGGATTATACAGAGTTAACACTACCATGCAGAGAGCTTACCTAGGCCTGTGGTGGAAATGGGGTTGGGGGGAACTTCTAAAGAGAGGGGCCAGTAGGCTTACAGGCCAGTCTTAGATAGGAAAGAGAGGCCTAGGACTGAAAGAAGAATGACTCTGAAAGAGTCTAGAAGAGGGGCATCTGGGTGGCTTAGTTGGTTCAGCATCTGACTCTTGATTTCAACTTGGGTCATGATCTCAGGGCTGTGAGATCGAGCTCCAAGACAGGCTCCATGCTGAGCCTGCTTAAGAGGATCTTTCCCTTTCCCTCACCCCCTTCCCTTGCTTACATGCTCTCTCTCTCTCTCTCTCTCTCTCTCTCTCAAAACAAAACAAGAAGAAGAACCTAGAAGAGTCAAGAAACAATGGGGATGCTGGTGGCATTGGGAGGGCCCTCTGTTGTATGGACTTTTCACACACTGCAGGAGGCTGGGCCCCCCTGACCTTCTCTCACTGAAGAAGATGACCCAAATACCACTACCCATCCACACATCTCTATGGCCTCAGTACACAGCCTTGTCTGGAAAGCACTCCATCTGATGCCCAGCTAAAGGAGCCTCAGGAGGCTATAACCTCCCAATTCTCTCCTGCTGCGGGGAAGTTGAGCTGTGGCTTCCAGATGACTCTGGGCCACAGAGAATGGGGTGGACTGGAGGGGTTCTGTGTAACAAGAGAAACAGGGGGAAGGCATGAAACCCAGAAGCATAGTTGGTAGGAGAGAAACATCCCCCACTTCAACCTCTGATGGAGAAAGCTAAAGATCTCCTACCAGAAAGCACAGGGGAGACCATGAGGAAGGTTCTGTTTCATACCACCAGTTATGAAACAAGGCATCCAACACAGTGTTTGGCCTAGGACTTTAGCTTTGGATGTTGTGCATTTTTTAAGGAAGCTGTAGAAAGGCAGTTGTTGGATCTGCTGTGAACACTGAAAGAAATGTGCTCTTAATCTATCACAGCCGTAAACGCCTATTGAGAATGAGACTGTCACATCAATAAGACGTGAAACTCCTCTATCTTGCCATCTCTCCGTATTTAACTACTCGGAGGGAAAGAAAACTTTCATATTTAGATAGGATATAGATAGTAATCATGCAAAAAACATTGGTTCTATTTTTAGATTCATGTTTGTAGGCTTTTCCATAACTGGACAACAATGCTGTATTTGCAATGTGGAATCAAAATCAGTTCCTCATTTTAAGTGGGAAAATGCACTGCATTTCCGGGTTTGCTCACATCCATTTCCACAAGTAAATCAATAGCTTGAAAATATATAGGTATGCTCTCCCTCCCCGCCCCAGTGCTGTCCTACATAAAACTGCTCAAAAAATAAATACCCAGCTTAAAACATTTTTCTCCCAACTTGTGAGACATAAAACAGTAAAGCCTAACATGGCAGAGTGCAAATGCAGGGCCTTCAAAGAACCAACAGATATTCTGGCCCTTGGCAGCTTCCAAGTCTAATTGGAAGGGAGCCCCCAAGCTCTTCTACCCTTTTGTAGAGAAACTGAGGCAGATCAGCAAGGGTGTCTGACGAGGGCTTATTTCCTCCATTCTTTGGGTCCCCATCAGCTCTAGATGTAGCCTTACATCCGCAGCCCAGAGAGACCCAATGACAGCAGCAGGGACCATTTTATGAATGGTCATCTCATGCCAACCATCACTTTACACACATTGTCCCATTTAATCATCACAACACCTCAGAGACGGGGATCCCATCCATATTACAGATGAGAAAACTGAGACACCGGTAGGGAAATGGCAAACAGCAACCCATGGAAGTCCTTAGAATCCCCACTTTCCAGCAGTTTCTGGCTATGGGAAAACAAAGACAAGAGAACTCCCCCCGGGATACCAGGGCAAGAGGAAGGGATAAATGCAGGACTGCATCAGGGTCTGATGCCATGGGCCCCCAGGGTGACTCCCCTATGTGGCATTGAGCACTGACTTTTTCAATATTCTCCCACAAGCAGGCTTGCCCTGCAGTTTTGGCTGTCGCTGCAGCTGACCATCACGCAAGCTTACTGGGTGAACAGAAACGGGCTAGTTCCCGAAGCCTGTCCCTTCTCTCCTTTGCTTCCTGCATCTTCTCCCTGTTGGGAGCAGCTGGGGTTAGTGAGCTGGAACCCACGCAGATCAGTACCGTGTACGGACAAAGACATGGCTAGCAGGGGACAAGTGCCCACTGTGGATACATCCAGGAGGTCAACCATGGTCTAGAGGTTAAGTAGATTTTTTTTGTCTACTGTCAGGAGGTCGGTCTTATTGGAACATGGGATATTTTCCTGGCTTGCTCACTCAATGGAGCTTCAGAGAAGGGAAACAACGTGTTATTTGAACATTAGTAATGATGCTTTGTAAGCAGTGTTTGCATAAAAAAATAAAAATTTCATCTATCAATATATACATATGACATAAATATAACATGTATACATTTGAAGTTTTGGACAATATGTTTTCTGATAACACTGTGTGTGAAACGGTTTTCAAAAATTCGATGTAGTTTTCATTGTGCTATAAGGTACCCAGATCCCAAATTCTTTTGCAAAATGAAAAGTACAGGGGTAACGTAATATTTGCCCGCATGTTTGCAACGTCAGTTTTTGTCTTTTGCTTTTTTGTCATCTTTTTCTTAAATGAAGGCACAGCGCTGTTGCAATTCATAATAACTTAGGCAAACTTAAATTCCCCTTCCTGGTGTTGCTCCCCCTTCCCCACACAGAAGGGCCCTTCAACGGTGGTGAGCAGAGGTGAAGGTCTAAACCACATATGCCATCTTCCCTCCAGACAGTGCCTCTTCGTCTGAACTGTGCTGGAAGGCATGGTTCTCTGCTCAAGCTAAAACATTTTTGTGGTTCTTTAAAAGCCATGAAAAAAAACAAGGAGAAATGCTCAGTAGGAAGGAGAGAAGGAGGAAGGAGAACGAATACATTTTTTTTTCCTGCCAGAAAATTTCTAGCAATGCCTCTCCTCAAAATTAGATGCATTTCACCAAATTGGGCTCAGGCCATTCATACAAAAATAATAGCTCTATGATAGACCATGGATTCTGTCTCCCCAGAAAGACACTACATTTTCTGTAACACTCCTGACAAATGCAAATGCACAGAGGGTCCTTTTGTCAGAAGGCTAGCCACTCAGATAACACTGCCCTGCTAATCAGGCTTCTCACCTACGTTCCTAACAGAGAGGGAGGAATCCTACTGACAAATCCTACTGCCCTAGGCCCTGAAACTCAATGCCATAAAGAAGCAAAAAGCCAACAAATAATGACGATCCCTAACTATTTGGAAAGATGGAACTATGTGGCTACCCCAGGACTACAGACCTTTAATCCAAACACCCTCGTAACCTAGAAGGCTGGAGTCAGGGAGACTGTACAAGACACTGGCCCTTTAAAGGAGCCCACAGATCTGAACTCCTCACAGAGCCGTTCAACAAGAAGTGCGGTGTGAAGCCCAAATGCTGAAGCAGCCTGAGCAATGCTGGAGGAGGCGGGCAGAACTCATGCCGCTGAGACAGATTTCTTTTTTCTTTTCTTTTCTTTTTTTTTAAAGATTTTATTTATTTATTTGACAGACAGAGATCACAAGTAGGCAGAGAGGCAGGCAGAGAGAGAGGGGGAAGCAGGCTCCCCCCAGAGCAGAGAGCCCGACGTGGGCCTCGATCCCAGGACCCTGGGATCATGACCTGAGCTAAAGGCAGAGGCTTAACCCACTGAGCCACCCAGGCGCCCCTGAGACAGATTTCTTTAGGCCACTGTTACCTTTCTGGGGCATGGCTGACCAGAGAAGGACCAGGATCGCTTTACCTTGTTATACTGGCCTTTCGCTGGATGAACATAAAACAGCTTATTAAATAAACTACAAGACTCTTTAGACACGTTTAAAGGGTGTCAGTCCCATCAGCTCTAGGAAACGTGGAATGCTCAAGACACAAAGCCGTGATGAAAAAGCTGGTGAAATCAAAATTCCTGCCAGGTTGTCTTAGCAGGCGTTGAAAAGTCCACACGGAGCATCTCCCTCTCTGGTCCAGTGCCTGTTTGCATATGGTCAAGGACCGAAGATCCCACCCCCCACCCTGTCACTGAGTGCAGGCTTCACTTTTCTCATGAGAAGAAATTCGCAGCCCGTGAAACTGACGTCAACAATTTTCTGCCCCGAAGGGCATTTTAAGAAATTATTTACCTGAAATCCATCCTTATTCTCACTATACACGAGTTCCTAAACAGTTGCCAGGAACAGCTCTTCTCACTGTTGTCACGGAAGACAACAAAGAGAATCCCCGCCTCAGACAAGTGAAGGCCAGCACGCTCCCAGGAAGGGAAGCGCGTCATCAAATGACATAAAAAGGGGATGTGTTGCTTGTTTTCCTATAACTGTTTATGTGTTTTCCTATAACTGTTTTTTTTTTTTAAATCAGGATGATTTGTATTATTTTCATTGAATGTAATAGATTCTTCAGCCCATCTTTACCTTTATGTGACCTTGGATTTTATGGTATGATAACTGTGTCCATTACAGTCCAGTTGGATACAAATCAACTCGGGAATAACCTGGATGACAGCAGGGCAGTGAGAGGCAGATAAACAAGGCAGGCTGCTGTTAGGAGGTGGGGGTGGGGAGCTCCCCAGGGAGTTAAGGCCTGGGGTGGGGACAACCTTGCCGAGAGCTGGTGGGCTGGGATGAGAGCTGCGCCATCATCCTCTTGCTGATGTTTCCATCTGGGTTCCAGGCCCTCGCCTGGAAATACAAAATGTGATCCCGTCCCTGATCCAATCATGCTTTGCTTCCTCCCCGATTTCCCTGTATTAATAACTGCTTCCACTTCTTGAAAATTGGCTCTGTGCCATGCAACGTGTCTGTGCCTGAGAGGCGTTGACTACCTCATTGAACTCTCACCAGATATTTTTATCCCCTTTTACAAATGCGGCATCTGGAATGCCTGGGCAGCTCAGTTGGTTAAGTGCCTGCCTTCAGCTCAGGCTGTGATCCCAGAGTTCTGGGATCAAGTCCCGCATGGGGCTCCTTGTTCAGTGAGAGCCTTCCTCTCCTTCTGCCTCTCCCCCGCTCATGCTCATGTGAACTCGCGCGGTCTCTCTCTCTCTGACAAGTAAATAAATAAATAAAATCTTAAAAAAAAAAAAATAAATGAGCTGCCTGAGGAACAGAAATTGAATGCTTTGCTCAAGAAGTGGTGGGGACACAAATGGATGCCTGATGCTCATGTGAAGCAGAATATTGGGGCTTTTCTTTTTTTCTTTTCTTATCTAACATTCTTTTCCTTCCCCAAGGCATTGCCTTCATCCTCAGCCCTCTCAACTGCAAATTTTCAAAGCTGGTGTTTAAATTCTCACTGAAAGAAATGACAAGGAATGTATCGCCCTGAGCTTCAGTTTCTACATTTATGTCAACATCTGGGGGTCAGGCGTCTGGCCCGGCAGCTGAGGCTGGATGTCGGGAAGAGGGCACAGGGACTTTTAGATATTGCCCATGTTTGAGCTGCTCAGCGATGCTGAAATGCATTGAAATGAGGGGCATTTAGAAGAACCTGAGGTCCGGGGCTGGTGGGGGGGTGGTCTTCAGAGAAGAGCAGCCTCTGAGTTTTCAGACACCGGCCAAAGAATCCATTTCCTCCCACAAGCATGACTTTTAAAGGCACATTTTAGCTGCGGCTTCTGAGGGCCTATTTTTATCACTGTCCAGCTATTGATGAACTGAAATGTCTTCTATTTTCCATTGACGAGGTCATCATTTGCTATTTATTTTAGGGAGATAAGATGTCGTGAGAACAAAACTTCACTGATGCACCCACAAAACAGAAAAGGAACAATTATAAAGCTCTTTGATTTATCCCCAGTGAGACTCTTAACTAATAAAGATAGTTCCAAGTCTTCTTTTGTTTTTTTCTTTTCTTTTCTTTCTTTCTTTCTTTTTTTTTTTTTTGTAGGACTTCTCAATAACAGAGATCTCAGATTTGAAAAACGGAAGTTCATCATATGCACCTGCTGTGTGGAGATTTACATTTTGCAATTTTGTTGCTCAGCATCAGGGCTATGTGAGCTGCTATAATTATGTGTCCTCCTGCCCTGTCTCCTCCAGAGGGCAAGGACTTCTGCCTAGAGGGACTGACAGCCATATTCACAAGTTCAGGCCCTGTTACTGCTCTGCACCTGCTAGACAGAGTTGCCCAGTAACTTTCCGAGTCCTATTCCGGCCCCTACCATCTCTGGCGGCAATGGGGGCTGCCAATCATCACAGCAATTCAGAAAGATGGTTTGGGATCCAGCTGGACTTCTCTTGCTAGTGTTTCTAGTAGCTGCCTGCGAAGCTGTCAGTGACCATCTTCCCCTCTCCAGGAGAAACTGAATGAATGACCCAGAAAACAGAGGTCCATTTTTCAAGGATCAAGATCCTGTGATTATTACAATGTGTGTAGCTCTTCATGTTAATATTGCTACCAGAAACAAAGGTCTTAAAGCCAATACTGGTAAGAGGAACTCAAGATGGAATGTTGCCCAATGGTCCATTTTTCTAAGGAAAGGCACAGAGGGCATGACTTTTAGGCCCACAAGCCAGATTTGAATTCTAGCATAAAAAAAATGTAGGTTTTCTGTAGGTGGTGATTAATTATACTTTAATTTTCAACTAAAGTTTTGAATAGGTAAGACAGTCACATGGGTCAAAGCTTTAAAAGATAGAGAGTGAAAAGTCTCCCACCCACCCCGTCATAGCTACTCAGTTTTCTTCTTGTTCATCCGTCCAGAGATAATTTATACATATAAATACACACCTATTCACACATTTCCCCACAAATAGTAGCCTATTATGTTCAGCACCCTGCTTTTCTTCATTTTACAAATAGATATTGGAGCTCTTTTAGTATCGGTACATAAACAGCTTTTTTTCATGGGCACATAGTATTCCACTCAGTGACCACCACCCCCCTTTTTTTAAATATTGTCCTCTAATGCGTTGGCCAGTAATTTCCCACTATAAGCTGGACTCATCACTGTGAACAGATGACAATCTACTTGCAGGTATTTAAAAAAGAAGTAAGTTCTCGGGCGCCTGGGTGGCTCAGTGGGTTAAGCCGCTGCCTTCGGCTCGGGTCATGATCTCAGGGTCCTGGGATCGAGTCCCGCATCGGGCTCTCTGCTCAGCAGGGAGCTTGCTTCCCTCTCTCTCTCTCTGCCTGCCTCTCTGCCTACTTGTGATCTCTCTCTGTCAAATAAATAAATAAAATCTTTAAAAAAAAAAAAAAGAAGTTCTCATCATATAGTAGTTTGAATAGTACCCATGAAACAGGTCCCCTAAGAGTTTTGAATAGTGCCAGCTGGGGACTGCATACAATGTGGCCCACAAAATCCTACACACCAGGCCATGAGGCACTGGGTGGTTTCTAAGAAAGAGTCACCCACTTTTTAAAAAAGGAATGCAAAAACATTAGTAAAGAGTATTTCATAATGACTTAGAATGTATCCATGTGTGCTTCAGTGAGGGTTACCCAATATTTGCTTTTACGGCATTAGAGTTAATACATTAAAATAGAAAACACACTTGACATCTGCTCTGTTCTGCCATTGCCCTTAACTGGGGTAACTCTCCCTTTGTCTTATCGTGTGCATTTCAAATGCAGTAGAAAGCATTAATTGCCATCTAATCCAAAGATTTAAAGATTCAAACTGGAGCTATTGTGATTAACTTTAACATTTGAATTCTATTTCAATGGAGTCTTCAAATCCATTTTCCCTGTTTCTGGAGCTACATTGTTTATATGGCTGACATGATAACATCTATTTTTGATAGATCTTGGGCCAATGCTCTACCAGCCAGCCATGTTGTGAGAACAAAGGCTCTTGGAACATGTACTCAGGCAAAAAAAAAAAAAAAAGAAAAGAAGAAAAAGACATGTGACTGAGGGACGTGGCAGCAGGTGGCACAACTTATCCTCCTGAAATCCCATTTGGGGACTTTGACTTGAAATAAATAACCAGAATGAACTGCTGGGTTGTGTTCACTGTAAGAATATGGTGAGTGGTGCTCCTCACAGGCCCCACTTTTGGGAAGGATCCTAAGAACTAGCTGAAATGTGCACAAGCCGCTTGGAGGTGCCAGCCAAGAGGCCGAGCTGCCTGTGTGAGGGATTCCTTCATGGACGAAAGCAGTTATGGATGGCACCTAACTTTCTCTCACTGTAGGGCCCAGTGCCAGGCACGCACGAGGTGTGCAAGGTCTGCTCACCGAAATGAGCTATTCCCAGCAGCCTCACTGTGGACATGAAAGAAGAGTGAAGTTCATGGTTGTTTATCATGTATTGTCAAGTGGGGGAAAGAAACAAAGGAACCAGGGCACAAAATGAGGAATTTACCAGAAGCTAACGGAGCTTAAACTTCGGGACCTCTCACTTGCACGGCCCCTTCATAGGCCCTGCATATAGGTGTGTTTCCATCATTTTGAAATATTCTTTTAAAGAAGACCTCCAAATTTTATAAGCTTCAGATCCACAAAATCTGTACTCACTTTGGGTGTAAAGTAGCATATAAACACGATTCCACTTTTAAAATGGAAAATTATTATTTCTATTCTTATGGAAAATTCTACTCAAAATTAGAGTAACAGATATATGTACAACACACACACACACACACACACACACACCCAAGTTAGGGAGGATGTATATTAAAAATGTTAAAACTTGTTTTCTCTGAAGGTGATTCTTTTTTTTTTTTAAGGTGATTCTTTATTTGCTATTTTCTACATTACCAGAATAACAAGTGAATTAATGCCATGTTAAAACTTATGCTTTCTCCCCCTTATAAAGAAGTATCCCTTTCAACTCACTTACCTTTTTGAGTAACTGTTACTTTGAGGCGCTGTTTCTCTCCATCCAGTACTGGCAATGAAACTGTCTTTTCCGGTTCCTTGCCATCTTAACTCTGAGAAGAAAAATAAAAATACATGAGCAAAACTATCTCCCTTTGAGTTATAATCTTCATATTCACGGAAGGATGCACATCCGGTTTTTGGCAGGTTTTCGCAGGAAGTTGATCAAAGAGTCAAGAACCCTTTCCCACACGCCTTGGTTCCTTCGCTAAACCCCTCTCATCTCCTCACCTACCTGGTCAACCTCTGTCTTCCACCCCAAGTGTCATCAGCCAAGCTGACTCACATCTTTTACTATCACCTGGTAAGGAACTTGAGATCTGGAAGTCTGGGGTTATAAAGAGGACAGCTGGCTTTCAGGTCTGTGTCCCCTCAATTCAAGTGTCGATTAGAACCTCTTAGAATTACCTTCATCAGCAAGGGCTGGTGACACATGTCCAGCCCTGCCCATTCTCCCTTTCCCCCACTCTCACACTTGGCATCTTTCTGGTATTCACCTGGTCCATCACAGCCTGGAGGACAGAAGGCCAGACACAGGGAGGCAGGAACATGAAACATGGTGCTGGGCTCATTATGCTTGTCCTGCCATGTTCTCTGTGACCCTCCAAGAAGACAAAGGAATAAAAGACCACACTGTGAGTGGGCGGGGCTGTGGTTGGGGTGCTTGACTAGGAGAGAAAACAAAGAGCTGACCTGGGGACCGCAGCGTATCCCTAGAGAAATTTCATTAATTTATTCTCTCACTCATTTAGTTTTTTAGGGATTTAATAGATGGAGATCACCATCTTACTACGTGCCAAGAACTGTTTTATATGCTGTGGCTATCAGGCAAAGGTGAACAGAAAATAACATTGCATTTAGGTGTTCACAATATGCTGAGATAATTTTTGGGTCATTTTTTAGTATAGCTGCAGTTTTTCTAGAAACAGGAAGACAAGGAAACATACACCCCCAAATACAAAGGGGCAGTGTTTTAACTTTCTAATAAAGTTCAGTTACAGTTAGGGGTGAGCCTCAAAAATCGGAGCATGGCTGCATGTCCCAACGGACAAGCTCAACTCAGTACTACTCCCTGGCATCAGTACCAGCACCCAAAGGAAGAGGAGAGAAAGTAGAGCATCAGGCAAAAAAAGGAGAGTCATCCTGGAAAAGGAAACACTTAAAAGAGTGACAACCACATAGTAAGCACTATGTAAGTGTCTGCCATCATCATCTTCATCATTATTTTAAGCAAATGGGCAGACAATGCAAAGCTTTGGGGTAAGAGAAGCATGGTGTATTCAAGGAGCTTAAAGGAACGTGGGAGGGGCACAGGATGGTGAGATACTGGGTGAGGGAGACAGGTAGGGGGCAGACCTTGGGGACTGCCGGCCGTGGGGGCCGCTAATAGATCCTTCGTGTTCTCCATCTCCTCCCTAACTTAGGGTCTCACTACTATTCCTCTTGACTTTTTTTTTTTTAAGATTTTATTTATTTATTTGAGAGACAAAGTGGGATGGAAGGGGCAGAGGGAGAAGCAGACTCCCCACCGAGCAAAGAGCTGGATGAGGGGCTCCATCCCAGGACCCCGAGATTATGACCTGAGCCAAAGTCAAATGCTTAAAAACTGAGCCACCCAGGTGCCTCGCCTCCTCTTGACTTCTATGCAAATGGAGTATGCCTTGGCATCTCTGCTTCCCCATTACTTACTCTGCTCTATCCTGGATTCCCATCATTCTTAGAGCAGGGCTCCCATCAGATCACTCGCTTACTCAAAAACCATCAATAGCTGCTGAGTGTCTCCAGAACCAGCCGGCTGTCTCGCTGTGGCATGTGAGCACTGCTGTGCTATGGCTGCATCTTACCTGTCCAGCCTCCTCTGTCACTATCCCCTGCCAGACCTCAACATCCGTCCACAGGTGACCGTTTGCTTCCACATGTCCCCAGGCCTTGAGCACCCTCCCTGGGGGCCCATTTCAATCTTTTGAAATCTGGGCACTTTTCAAAGCTCTTCTCAATGCTGCCTCTTCTGTGAAGGCTTTCCTTAGACCCCCAGTGGTCTGAGCCTCCTCCCATCTCAAAATCCCTACTTTGTAATCTCGCCAAGAGATTTTTATTACCCTGTGCACTGGTCTGTTACTCAGCACAGGATCATAAACTCTCTGAAGTCCTGCTTTCGTGGAGAACATTTTAGGATGTGTGTTCTGTAGAATACACTTTAAGAAACTCAATGGGAAGGAATGGAACCACACTCCAGGGTGGGGTCTCCCATGTCCACGTCACTCTGGCATGATTTGCTTTTTGGTGGGGTGAGTCTGGGAGTCCTGTGTAGACAGTGAGGCAGCAGACAGGTGCCCAGGGCAGACCAGTGGCTATGGCCACGCTCCAGTCGGCCAGGCTAATCACCAAGTCCAAGGGAAAGAGCCGGGCCAGGATGTCTTTCACAATAATAAAAACAGATCTAGTCATTAAGGCCATAGGTTGGAAACACTATGGGTGAAAAGAGATAAATCTATGACCAGAGGCAAATTATATTATTTCTTATCATTTTCTTTCTCCCTTTCTTCCTTTCTTCTTTCTGTGGACAAATATCTCTGCCAGGTGGCTAAGAGCACTTGGCCCAATGCCTCGCAGTTCACCGAGATGCTCTGGTTTGTCACGTTTCCCCGCTTAATTACTGTTATCAACTTTGTAGATTTTTGTAAACTCAACACACTGAATAATGAGGTTAATAAAACCAGTGAACTCCTTTGCTATGCACACTATTTCTATAAAAATGTCAAATGTATTATTAGCTCAGATTTAATCTTTTCTTGCATCTTATAAATTTTTCCTAATGAACCTATTGGCTTTCCAGTGAGGGCTTTACTTACTCAGTGTTAGATTTTAATTCCTCTGGACTTGATTAGAGTCTCTATATAGCTTTTAACATTTCTGCGCTAAATAATTTCCCCAGTGAATATGCATCTGGAATTCAATGAATCAGACAAGCCTGAAGCCCCCAGCAGAAGCACTGACTAGCTCTGGCCAAGCCTGGACCTTGGGACAGTCACATTACCCAAAAAAGTTTCCAGTTTGTTCTTAGCTTGTAGGGTTGTCAGAGGACTATATAACATAAAATATTCAAATATTAGTTATCTTAAATAAACAGATCTATCTTTAACATTGCCCCTATTCATTCAACAAACATTTATCAAGAGGTTCCTATGGGCCAGACTGTGTACCTAAATACCAGGAATACAAACCACCTCAGCCAGAAGTCATTCCTGGACCCCCAGCCTCCTGAAGCTTATACACTAAGACGAGAAACAGCTTTTTATTTAAATAGCTTTTGATACTGTTTTCAGCAACAGGTGAAGTTATCCTAGACAGAATAAATAGGTTCAAACAAAAGACATTTTCTAAAAATTAAAACAGCTTTTGATACTGTTTTCAGCAATAGGTGAAGTTATCCTAGACAGAATAAATAGGTTCAAACAAAAGACATTTTCTAAAAATCAAGTTCATTTGGAGTACAAATGGACCCTAGAGGCAAAAGATACTTTCTGCTCATATTTGGGGTGCAAATTGACCCTGAAAAATAGCAAATTCTTTGGAGTGAATCCCTGTACTGTGTAACAGCATGCCAAGAAAGTAAAAATACGCAACACTGAAGTTCAAAACTGGGGTTGTCGAAAAGTGAAGCATGGATAAGTCAGGGATATTTCAGGGAGAAAAATCAGTGATGCCCACATGTGTTGGGCTTAATGAAAGATCCAAATACAGAGCCTGGAAGAACTCTAAGGTGGTTTGCAATTTATCCAATTGGTCAGGCTCTACTGAGCTGTGACCTACACAGGAGCCTGGAAACGTGAACGTTGCTTACTGGGTCTGCAGCTGGCTGCAATTTGCAATCTAGAAAGAACTTGCAAGTACGGGCTGGCTGGCAGGGAAACGGGAAAATTACACTAACTTCCATGATAACCCCATCACCAAGGCATAGCGGGGACAGGGTCACACCCGGCACTGGATGCAGGCTAGTGAAAAACGAGGTTAAGAGAAACAAGCCCCACTACCCAAGGTTTGTAGACGGTGCTGGGATGATAACAGGAGAGATGCTCTCAGCACCCCCTGAAACTAGAGGTAACATCTGTTGAGGATCTACTATGAACCCAAGACTGTGCTAAGCCCGCAAGTTGTTTTTCGAAGTCCTTGAACACTCGTTTGAATTAAGTACTCTTACCACCCCATTTTAGAGACCAGGGAATTAAGGCATGGAGAGGTTAAGCAACCAGTCCATGGCCATTTTAGCTGCTGAGTCCAAGAACCAGGATGAACTCAGAACCTCTGTTTGTAACCTCTGAGCTGCGGGGGGATGGTTGCTCCCTTCCAAAGACTACATTTTCGACCCTGGGATGAAAGAGACATTTCTTGCATGAACCCTGCTATTCATTCTACCAACTTGAACTTTTCTGTGATTAGATTGTCAGTGTGTTTGAAATACACTGTGAAAAAAAAAATGAATCAATTCTCCCTTCCAAAGTGAAGCTACAGCTGGGTGAGGGTCAGGTAAGGAAGTTTTATCAGAAGCCAAACAAAGTAAGGATAAAGACGTGGCCAGAGGCAGAGACGCTCTCAGAAAAGGTGTGATCACGAATCAGCAACACAATTCAAACACTGGCCTAGCCAACCAGCCTAATTCCCAGTGCAGGGAGGCCAAAGGGAGATTTGTAGGGGAGGATGACACCGGCTGACTTCAGAATTACAGGCTTACAGGGAAGGTTGAGAAAAGAGGTCATCCCAGAACATGTGCTCAGAGTCCAAGGTTAGGAAGAAAGAGGTACAAAATGACTTCAGGGAAAAGAGACTATAGGAAGACAAAGGACTGGGCACCACCAGTGTCCAAGAAAAATGCATTATGCAGCACAGAAGCAGGTAACCCAGCCTTCATTGGGGTGGGTGTGGGGCTGCCCCTAACAGCCTCCCTACAGGACTGGCCCCACTCCTGATTCCATAACCTGTGTCAGGGAGAGTGGAGGCCCTGCAGATAACTAGCATCCCCGGCAAGGCCAGGATTTAGGTTCAAAGACAGAGAATACTGTCTTCTGTGCAGGAGCTGCTGAACACTTCAGAATGTGTGGAGGGAGGTGAGACGGGGAGATGAGCAAAACCAGGAAACCAAAACCCCAATTTTTAAGAAAGTTGTTGTTGTTACTCTGTGTTTACAAAAAGACATTTTCCAGGGGTGCCTGTCGGGGGGGCACAGTCCCTTAAGCATCTGCCCCTCAGCTCAGGTCATGATCTCGGGGTACTGGGATCGAGCCCCGCAGTTGGGGTCCCAGCTCATCAGGGAGTCTGCTTCTCTGTCTGCACCTTCTCTCACTCAGAGCACTCACACTGCTCGCTCGCTCGCGCTCTCTCTCTCTCTCTCTCAAATAAATAAATAAAATACTTTTTAAAAAAAGACATTTTCCTTGGAAAGCCCTAAGAATGCACAGATTGCCATGGGGATGGGGCAGATGGGGATCAGGATTAGTATCCAAAAGATGTCCTTAAGTTCATTCTCCTCTCACATATACATTCCAGGCAGTCCCACTTGAGGAAGCAGGTCAGGCATGGGGGTCCTTTTTGTACCTGCTGTTAATACCACATATGGGAGTTCAATGAAGGAAGAGCTAGATGTCTCCTGGTCTAGGATTAGAGACAACCAGATTTGCAGGCATCTTTCCTCTTGGTTGGGGCTCCAGTGCTGGGAGGCCAGACTGACACTGAGGGGTCCCATCCACGGTGAGGCACTAGCATCCAGGCCTCCCTGACCCCCTCCCTGGGTAAGCTTGCATGGAAATCACTAACCTGGATGTATTTATGTTCTAGATTCTTCCTGCGACAAGTGGACTGGCATATGATGTTTGCTTCCACATCTGTTCTATAGTCTGAAACTGTTTACTAGCTATGTGCTGCCCAAATGCAGTGAGCATGTGCCATCAGCATTATGGGAGAGCTCTGGAGCCACTGGAGTCCCAGTACTGTGTGACCTTGATGGCACTGCTCCCAAGCCTCAGTTTCCTCATTTGGAGGATGGGTTAATAACAGCATACAGTGCTTGACCCCACCCCAGTCTACCTCCTCTACTTTATTCCACAGCATGTCCCCCCTCCCCTGGGTTCATCGGACACAGCTAAGCTGCCCTTCCTTCTGTTTCTCAAATGCACCAAGGTCAATCTCATCGCAGAACTTCTGGAAGCCTCTCCCCTCAGTTATTCCCATGACTGGCTCCTTCACACCCTGCAGACCTCCTTCAAATATGACCCTATGGAAAGATCTTTCTTGGCCGAATAATTTCAAATACCTTCTCCCCCAAGTTTCCTTCTTTACTCTGATCCATTATCATCACAAAATTTGCTGCTCTTTGAAATTACCTTGTTTATGCATTTTTTTGCACTGACTCAATAAGAACTTCCCCGATCTCCTTATCTGACTCTGCACCTCATACCTCCCCTATTTCCCTTTCCTTAGTACTTATTGTATAACATACTGTATAATTTACTTATATCTTTAGTTTATCATCTGTTTTTTCCCCACTACAATGTAGCTCTGTGAAGGCAGTTTTTTAAGATTTATTTATTTATTTGACACAGAGAGAGAGATCACAAGTAGGCAGAGAGGCAGGCAGAGAGAGAGGGGGAAGCAGGCTCCCCGCTGAGCAGAGAGCCCGATGTGGGGCTCGATCACAGGACCCTGAGATCATGACCTGAGCTGAAGGCAGAGGCTTAACCCACTGAGCCACCCAGGCACCCAGAGGGCAGATATTTTTGTTTGTTTGGGTCACTGCTGTATTCTTACCACGCTTGGCACGCAATAGGTGATCAATAACATTTATTGCTTGGAAGAATCCATTTGTTCAGTTCTGTCTCCCTGGAAGGTAAGCCCTCCCAGAGCTGGTACGCCATCTCCCTGTTTACTGCTCCATCTCAGCAATAATTCCAGAATGGCACCCAAGAAAGATCTGTTCAGTGCCTCAAAGGCACCCATTTTATAGAGATATTTGAAGATTAAAATGAGAGTGTCCTTATAAACTTGGCCTAAGTGCCATGCACATGGTCAGAGTTCAGTAAAAACGAAGATAGAATTACTCCTAAAAGTTGGGCTTTCAGCACCAAACAGAGAACACTTTGTGCTTTCCTGATTCCAATTTCAGAGCCAGGAACACCTCGAATTTGTGCACTGAGAGGTTCCATCTGCTTCTGGTTCACTAGAGCCTAGGCAGGATGGGGCCCCTAGAACTTTATCCCAGTCTAGGAAAAAGCTTCTCTCTTTGCTATTCTCTCATGGTAACACAACTCTTTCTGCTGAGTCAACCAGGAAAGCTAAGGTTTAACTGACAAGTGCTATGACAAAGTATATTAAAGTCAAGGTCTGAGCATTTCAAACCAGAAATGTGACTGGCTTTTAGTTCAAGATGTATCTAGATGGAATTTATTCACGTTAGACACGGTCTGTTTTTTCCAATGGTATTTGCCACCCATTTCTACTCCCGGGCTCTTTGGTTTTAGTGAAAGGCTGAATTTTCCTGTGCCCAGTGGAATTGCCCTGAAGCAGAGGAGCTGTCTGGCACGAAGGCCAGTAGCTTCCGAGTAGAGCATGATCAAGAGAAAGCAGCCCGGACGCAGGTCTACTGTCTTTTTGGGTTACCACTGTGAAGAATGTTCCTTGGGAATGGAAGACCATGTTCCAGCTTTCAGTTCCATATTTAGGAGACTTTTCTGATACAACAGACACACTGTATCCCCAAAAGGAGTTTAGCAGTTTGATGACCTAGTAAAACATTCTGTGAGCCCCGAAAGCCTGCGTGGCAGCCTTTCCAAACCTACCTTTCAGCTGATGTTAAGTATTTGTGGGGACTTCACAGGGCACATTAAGCCCTTGATGAACTGCATACCCCAAAGCTCACTGATTGCTTGCAGACAATCCTCTTCTCCCAGATGTAGCCGCGGCTCAGAGGAGAGGAGAACCAGGGCAAGTTCCCTATCAGGCTAATTGGTTGTAATCAGCGGCCTAACACTACACAAGGCCCCAGCTCCAGGGCTTTGGAGATAAGGTGGCAAGCAAGACCTGTATTCTTTAATGCCGTGTTTCTTTCTGCAGTTGCAAATGTGTGAGGAAGAATGGAATCTCCAGCACGGCAGTCCCTGTCACTTATCCATGGGGAACACGTTCCACGACCCTGAGTGAACGCCTAAAGCCACGGATAATACTAAATCCTATCCTTGGATGCCTGGGTGGCTCAATTAAGCGACTGCCTTCGACTCAGGTCACGATACCAGGGTTCTGGGAACGCGTCCCACATCGGGCTCCCTGCTCAGTGGAGAGCCTGCTTCTCCCTCTGACCCTCCCCCAACTCATGCTCTGTCTCTCTCTCATTGCCTCTCAAAAAGTAAATAAGTAAATCTTTAATAAGTAAATATAAGTAAAATCAAATAAGTAAAATAAATAAATAAATAAAATCTTTAAATAATAAATCCTCAAATAAGTAAAATCTTTAAATAATAAATCCTATCTGTGCATAACTATGATGAAGTTTAATTTATAAATTAAGCAAAGAGATTAATAGTAACTAATAACAAAATAGAACAATTATAACAACATAGCATAAGAAAAGTTACATGAATGTGGTCTCTCTCAAAATATCTTACCGTACTCACCGAACTCGGACGATGTGAGAAGAGAAAATGGCTCCAGGAGGCAAAGACGTAGGAAAGTGACGCAGGCGCCGTGACGTAGGGTTAGGCTTCTTTGGCCCTCTGATGATTCCTCTGGAGGAGGGTAATCTGCTTCTGAAGAGTGGTTGAGGCAGGTAACTGACACTGGGGAGGTGGAAAACTGAAGATAAAGAGAGACACCTGTATCCTTCTGGAATCCTGACCCCACGTGCCCTCTGAATTGGCCAATGCCGCCCCCTCCCCCGAGCTCCTTCACCTCTGGGTTTGCATAGCTTCACTGCAGACCTCAAGGCCAGGAGCTGGACCTTCACAGCTTGCTTCACCATCCCAGAGACCTCAAGGCTCCAGGAAGTGGAAATTGCTGACTCTCACAGGTGGTGGGGGAGCCTCTCCGCTGCATAAAGCAAAGGCTAACACCCAACTGCCTCTCACTCTTTGTCAATTTGGCTGATTAGTTATTATAGCTTTAATTTAGACATTTTTTTCCTCATTCAAACATGAAACCCAGGTAATTCCCTCTTGTTGCGTGGCATCCTGGGGTGATAACTGCAAGAAAGATTTGTGATGAGTACGTTTCTTTCTCTATTCTGGACTAGGTAAGAAAGATGTGAGAAGAAGATGTGAGATGCAATCATTGACCATGAAAATGCTATCAAATACATTTATTTTATTGGAAAAGAAATGTGTGTTACTGTTTGCTGTCTATACACTTAGACGTCACAGTCAGTGTGCCATGAGTACATCCTTGAGGTCTGATCGATCTCAGATAACAACCTTCGCTTTGAAGATATTTTCTTAAAAAAATGAACACAACACATGGATGGCAGTTTTAAAAGTGGCCTTTTAAAATGAGTTTAATGCACTATAAATTTGTAACTACCCTACAAAACAATGTGACCAGATATATACTAATACAGGACAAACTGAGTTCACAAGTTCAAAATTAAATTATTTTTTAATCCTTTTAAAGATTTTATTTATTTAGAGAGTGAGAGAATGCTACCAGGGGAGGGACAGAGGGTGAGGGAGAGAGGATTTCCAGCAGACTCCTGGCTGAGTGAGCCCGATGCAGGGCTCTGATCCCACAACCCTGAGATCACCATCTGAGCCCGAATCAAGTCAGTTGCTCAACCAACCTAGCCACCCGGGTCCCCCCAGAAGTTAAATTTTTAAAGGTGAGGTAGTGTTGTGACCCCAGGACCTCTTTCCCACTTGGTACCCTAATGAAACTCTCACTAGTATGCCATAGAAAACATTTCAGGAAACACTACGTTAGGTAGTTCTTTAAGGGGATCAAACAGTACAAGATGGCAGGGAGGCAGCATTTGCATGAATTTTGTACAATCACATGTTGTAGTTAGTAGATGTTTGTTTCCTCCCCTGGAGACAATAAGCACAGAAAACTGTAATATAGGCATTCAGATCTCTTTCCTTTGATGGAGAGATCAGCTGTCAATGATCCTGGGTTTTTCCCTGAAAGTAACAAAATTAATACAAGGATTAACTGGAATAAATAATTGAGATTTCAGTTCAGATCTAGAAGAAAATATTGCACAGCTAAATGCAGATTTTTACCCACAGAAAGTTCTAGTGTTTAGAAATGATAAGACCTATCATTGAAATTTATGACTTAATTTGGATGTACATCTGTTTTTTAAAACACTTTTTAGGAACCTGAGACTTGGCATCTGGCTCTCTAGTTTAATACAAACTAATGACTGCATTTGAAAGAATTTTTTTTTTTTAAAGATTTTATTTATTTATTTGTCAGAGAGAGAGAGCACTGGCAGACGGAGACAGAGGGAGAAGCAGGCTCCCTGCCGAGCAAGGAGCTGGATGCAGGACTCGATCCCAGGACACTGGGATCACGACCTGAGCCGAAGGCAGCTGCTTAACCAACTGAGCCACCCAGACATCCCTGCATTTGAAAGAATTTTGACTTTATTTCTAAACATCTAAAGCTCTCAAACACCTTGATGGAAGGTATTATTTTCCTGTTGTACAAAGAAATTTACATTGTTGTAAAAAGAATTACTACAAAGTACTGTGAAATAACGCTGCTGTGTGATTTTGTGAGTGAAACTTATTTGGAAACAATTGATTTTTATGCCTATGCACAGAAGTGTAGTTTTGTTTTAAAGAACAAACAAACAAAAACAAAAGATAAAGTAGTGAAGTTCAAATTATCTTTAAGGAGACTCTTCTGACCCTTCCATTGTCATTCCTCTTTTCTTATCCCAATAATTTGAATTTGTTTTAATTATAGCATTTTGAAGATTTCTCAAAATAACATCTACCGATGGTCCCTGGCTTATGATATTTCAACTTAGGATTTTTTTATTTTTACGGTGGCATGAAAGCAATACATGTTCAGTAGAAATTGGATTTCCGATTGTGAATTTTGTGAATTTTGATCTTTTCCCAGGCTAGCCATATGCAGCAGACACTCTCATGACACAGCGAGCTACAGCTCCATCGGCACACAAAGGTAGACAGCGAATATACCAAAAAGCACTCTGTTTTTCACTTTCAGTACTGTAGTCAATAAATTATATGAGGTATTCAGCACTTTATTATAAAATGGGCTTTGTGTTAGATGCTTTTGCCCCACTATAGCCTAATGTGTTTGGCCAAGTTTAAGGAGGCCAGGTTAACATTTGATGTTTTATAGGGTCGGTGTATTACATGTCTTTTCAGTTTACAATATTTTCAACCTATGGTGGGTTTTTCGGGGCCTACCCCCACCGTAAGTCAAGAAAGATCTATACCTTCATCCCTGTAACAGCAGATATGTGGTTTTATTTAACTTGAATTATAAGCTGGTGTATTTTGGTTAATTTTTGCAATCCCGCAGATGGCAAAACTTCATCTATACATGACTCAGTTATCCTGACACCTCAGAGACACAGGGGTTGGCTCAGCATGAGAAACGAAATTGAAAGTGGCCTTGGGTTAACCAAATAAATATTGGCAAATCCATGCATGACAGCTCACGGGCTTGACTCAAGAGACAGCTCAGAAGCTGTTTTGGCCTCCTTCACTTTCTATTCTAAACTTACAGGTTAAAAACTACACAAAAAGGAAGAAGGCAGAGGTATTTCTTCAAGGTCATAACATTAATATCATCAGCGAGTGATTAGCGGCTAGTCCTTCACAGTGAAGGAGGCAAACCAACCAAGAGTGAGCAAGTAGAACCCCCTATAGGAAGCACTTCCTAGACAACTCATGGCAGGGACAACATCCCAACAGCTGGCACCATATTTCAGCCACTGTTCACAGGGATGACCCTGAGTCACCAAAGCAAGTAAATTAGGTTCAGAACTTTCTGCAAGAATGAGGGAAATGTTAGGTTAACAGAAATTTAAGTCATTCTGATTAATTCATTTACTTAGCAAATTTTTTAAAAATATTTTTATTTATTTATTTATTTGACAGAGATCACAAGTAGGCAGAGAGGCAGGCAGAGAGAGAGGGGGAAGCAGGCTCCCTGCTGAGCAGAGGGCCTGAGGTGGGGCTTGATCCCAGGACCCTGAGATCACGACCCGAGCCGAAGGCAGAGGCTTTAACCCACTGAGCCACCTGAATCTATATATATGTGTGCCAGAGGCTATGCCGGTCTTGGGGACATGCATGTACAATTTTCAAGAAATTTCTGCTCTAAGTCAGAGGTTTCAGGGCATGGTCAAGGAACCCCTGAGGGCCCATGATATCCTCCCAGGGGATCTTCATGGTCAGGCTACTTTTTCCATAATACTAAGATGGCCGTTTTCTTTTCTTTTCTTTTTTTTTAACTCTATTGGCATTTGCACTTAGGGTACAAAAGTAATGGTGGATAAAACTTAGCATGAATTCCTAAACATTAATCAAGGCAGTGGTACCCGCCCCCCCCCCCACACACACACAGAAAAAAAATGCCAATGTGTAGAACATCCTTAACAAAGCAGGAAAAATGATTTTATTAAATTTCAACCTGAAGTATACATCTTTTTAATACTCTGTGTAATGAAATAGGTACACATAAAGTATTTTTGCTGCATACCGAAGTATGATGGTTGTCTAGAGGAAAAACATTTGAGTAATTGAGTTGCAAGCTGAACTAGCCACTTTTCTCATGGAACACAGTTTTTACTAAAAGAACGATGGACAAACTGTGGTTATTTGGCAGACGTTTTCTCAAAAAAGAACAAAGTGAGCTTGTCCTTTGAAGGAGAACAACCCACAGTATTTATAGCCAATAGTACAATTTGAGCTTTCAAATGAAACTTAGAGTTTTGGAAAACAAGAGCTTGTAGCTTCCCAATAATTAAAGACTTCTCTGATGAGAATGGTAGTGATATCAAAAAGTTTATTTTTTAATATTATGTAGTGGAAGTGTCAAAATGGAATGATGTATATAACTCAGCAAACCATTCTTTTCCAAATGACCAAACTGTATGATGTTATAAAATCATACATTAAGGAAAGGTCCATTCAAAGTGGAAAATAGACCAATGGATTTTAATGTAACAAAATAATGAAGTTCACTGATTGGCTTTCAGATTACACACTGAAAACGAACTTTAAGAATCCACCAGTTGCCACGTTTTAGCATAGTATTAAGAAGACTATCCTTAGAAAAGGCTACTAAAATATCCCTCCCTTCTCCAACTATCTCTGACACTGGACTTTCCTCCCTCATATATTTCAACCCAAAACAATTTATTGCAACATGTTGAATGTAAAGGAAGATAGGAGAGTCCATTACAAAAATGTTATACTGTGCTACTTTTCTCTCTGAAATTTTTGTTTTGAAAAATATAATTATTTTCATAAAAATATTTTTAGATGTTAACATATAATACATTTGCATCGTTAATTTAAGCAAATCAATAAGAATTTTAAGAATTTCCTGAAGAGAAGGCTATCTGGGAGTAATATCTACTGATATTTATTGCATTAGAAATTAAAATTAGAATTTCCTAATTTTAATTTCTAATGCAATAAATATCAGTAGATATTACTCCCAGATAGTCTTCTCTTCAGAGTCCTCAATACTTTTTAAGAATACAAAACATCCTGAGACCAAAAAGTTTGAGAACCACTGGTCTAAGAACAAGACACAGATCTAATAAATAAGTAATTCTAATCTACTACATTAGGGGCTTTGATAGAAAAAAGTACAAGATAACATGGGAGGGTAGAGGACAGGCATCTGGCCCAGTCTTGGAGAGTGACGGAAGGCTCCCCAGAGGAGGTTATCTCTAAGCCAGGACTTGATGGATGGTAAGTTAACATGCTAAGAGGGGTATGATGTTCAAGACGGAAGGAAGAACTTATACGTAAGTTCAAAAGAAAGAAAGGATGGTTCAGTCATGAAAATAAAAGTTGGTGGAACTAGAGAATAGTTTATGACAATGTAGGTTGTTCTGATTATATAATTATTTCAATAAAATAAATGTATATCCTTTCAACAAAATAACTTAATAAAGGGCCAAAAATTGGCTCTGGTCTCAAATATAAATAATACTAATGGGGGGGGCAAGAGGGAAATGTCTCTGGTATACTGTACCTATCTATAGGAAATCTTTAAAAAAACACCTTAATAAGTTTTCACGAATATGTGATTACAAATTGTAATCTGTATTCTGGGATATCTCTAAACTTAAGCCAAAAGACTTTTTTTTTGTGTTTAAAAGAATTCTAATGAGATGTTTCTAGTCTGATTTGAATTTGAAACAACACAAGTTGAAGTTTTAAAGCCTGATACTCTTCATAAATACTCGATTTCCATCCGAATCAGTGAAAGTTATCTCATGAACTTGGGTTATACCCAACAGTGATTGTTCTTTGTAAGTGACATAGATTTCAATACGAATGTCTCCATGTCCTTATGACCTCTTTGTCATGTTTGCCATACAGCCACGGTTTCCTGTTTTTTTGTTTTTTGTTTTTTTAAATTTCTTTTCTGTTTTAATAGTGTCTTCCCTTAGCACTAAAGAAAACCTTTAAATCAAATGCCCCAAGAGCTTGGTGTTGCCAGATGCCAAGGTAGGCATGTGTCCTGAAGGCCAGGCCAGGCCAGGTCATCAATAATGCTAAGAGCCATGTCCCTCCTCAAAGTCCCAGTTTATCCCATGGGTATTCATGAGCTGGAACAGAGCTTCTGAGAGTGATTTTTCTCTTTCTGGAAGGGGTTCAGAAGAGGCAGAAACAAATATTTATGGCTTAGAGGTTAGGGTGAGTGCAACTGGTATCTTGGAATAGAAAGCCACCCACAATCACATCACTGCAATCTTTGAATGGCAGGCCACTGTTGAGTGTTATAGAATTAGGATTTCTTGTCAGGCGAATGCAGTGACAAGGTCATATTGCTACAAACTTTGTCCAAGTGGCCCCATTTAGTTTAGAAATGTTTGTAGGGCACTCCAGAGGCTATTTTTGGCAGGGATCCTATCTATTAACTTAAGTTTGCTGCATACACATTGCTTTATCAGTATGTCACTTGCATTATATGTTGTATATTATTTATATGTTTTGTGGCTCCTAAAAATTCTGAAGGACAATATAATACAACGATGGGTGGATTATAACTTGACATTTCTCGCAGTATATTACATTTTAAGGCACTATCACAAACGAAAACAAACAAAAAAACCCAGCAAAAATAGGTCAAAGCAGTAAAACTAATTTAAAACTGAGATCGATATTGTAACTATGGATACCACCTATATCTCCCAGAAGGTTTTAAAATAAATTAGACATGGAAATATGCTATATCCCTAGCAACTGTCTGACACCAGTATGTATATAG
Source organism: Martes martes (assembly GCF_963455335.1). Lineage (NCBI taxonomy): Eukaryota > Metazoa > Chordata > Mammalia > Carnivora > Mustelidae > Martes > Martes martes. The sequence continues at coordinate 68,435,347 of NC_137892.1, read as the reverse complement.
TGAATGGTGTATGAGTAAATGAATGGATGACTGAACTCTAACCATAGAAATGACAGATATCCAGTTTTCAAAGAAGGAAATTGAGACGCAGTGTGGTGATGTCACTTGTCCAGCATGCACACAGCTAATGAACAGTGGGACTGAGCTTTGAAGTCAGGCAAACTGAATATAGACTCACTTGATTAACCTCTATACAACACTTCAATATTATATAAAGGAAGGTTTTTTTTTGTTTTTTTTTTGAGATTTTATTTATTAATTTGACAGAGAGAGACACAGTGAGAGAAGGAACACAAGCAGGGGGAGTGGGAGAGGGAGAAGCAGGCTCCTCGAAGAACAAGGAGCCTGATGTGGGACTCGATCCCAGGACCCTGGGATCATGACCTGAGGCGAAGGTAGATGCTTAAGGACTGAGCCACCCAGGAACCCCTATATAAAGGAAGTCTTGAGAGATCATTTATATTTAGGTAATGTGACATCTTTTGATCAAATATGTTGATTAAATATTTAGTAATTATTTGTTGGATGAGAATAAGTCGAGACACCCAAATATGGGTTTAACTTCCTTGCTGTCAATAATCACTTCCTGGGCTCTTCTCCCTGGAGGCCGTTAAGGGAGGGGTGGATCGGAATCCCTGGGGTAATCATGAGTGGCTCAACGACTAGCACAGTGGTCTTCACGTTAAAATGAGCACCCTGAGTAGCACTCTTTTCCTCACTTCCCACTATTTCACGCTGCTGTCATGACAAACTTATATGCTCTTCCAGATCCTATCAAAACATTCTTTTATGATAACCCTTTGCTTTGGTTTGGTTTGTTTTTAATCCTGATGATTAGTATATCTTGAAGTTTCAAATTCTCAATAGGCAGTCGATTTTTATATTTACCACAGGAGGGAATGCCATTTAAAGGCTTGAGAAATGATGATTTGGTCCTGTTTCCTCACGGTTGCAATAGTATCTGTTAGTGAGAGTCGTGACAGCCTTCCGCGCTGGTGGGGTATTCCGGGAAATGGAAGCATGGGGATTCAGAGAGACAATGTTTCTGAAGGTTGCTACAAACTTGGAAGGTAGTACTAATGGCTGGGTACACAGGGACTGTTCTGAGACTGGTCATCATCCCACACTCTTTGCTGTCAGTCGGACCTTCTCATGTCATGTCCTCTAGAATGGCCAGCTTCTCACTCCAGGCTGTGGACAGAGGAATGGTAGTTCAAGGGCTTTCAAGATGCTGCTTCATTCCACATGGAATCTGTGCCACTTCACAATTCTTTCAGTGGCATTCCATCCAGTGAACCTTCTAAAGAAAGTTTAAAATGCCATTTCTCAGGCACCCTGGTGGCACAGTCGGTTAAGCACCTGCCTTCAGCTCAGGTTATCTTCCTGGAGTCCTAGGATTGGTCCCACATCAGGCTCACATCAGGAGTCTGGTTCTCCCTCTGCCACTCACCCCACTCTCATATTCTTTCTCTCAAATAAATAAATAAAATCTTTTAATTAATTAATTAATTAATTAGACAGAGATCACAAGTTGGGAGAGAGGCAGGCAGAGGGAGAGAGGAGGAAGCAGGCTCCCTGCTGAGCAGAGAGCCCATTGCGGGGCTCGATCCCAGGACCCTGAGATCATGACCTGAGCCAAAGGCAGGGGCTTAACGCACTGAGCCCACCCAGGTGCCCCAAAATCTTAAAAAAAATAAATACAATGCCATTTTTCTACTATCCCCAATTTTTCATATCTGCCCTTCTTCTGTCTGGAAAGTAGCTCTATGAGGGTAGGGACGAAGCTTGTTTTTCTCATCACTGCAGCTTCAGGAACTACTATAGTATCTAGTAGTATGATAATACTACAGTGTCATGGTAGATGATAATGAATGAATGAGTGACCGAATAAATGTCCAGCTCTTTGTGTGCTGATATGACAGCTTGGGCTTTTTTTTTCTTTTAATCTCATTATCTGTTTATGTTTGCCATTTTTTTCCTATCCCTTATAAAAGTTGAATCCCTCTCTGAAGTAGCTAACCCATAGACAACTGTGGAATTCTAAACAAAACCAAGCTCCTTTCAGAAATGGCAGAACTTGAAATGCCATATAATGGGAAATCAGATACTTGCTGATTGTAGCATTTGAGAGAAGCTGCCCATAATTTTCTTTATCGTAAATTTAAATCCTAGTGGATTTCAGATGTCCTTATCCAGCTATCACGGATTTCGAGAAGGAGTACCATGTATCCTCGACTGTGCTCTTGAGAAGCAAAGAGATGAGAAAGGCCAAATCGGGCAGCTTCACAGGCAGTCCCAATTTTTTTCCTGTTCTCCATTGTCCTCATAACCCCTCCCACACTGTGTGTGTGTTGGGGGGGGATGGGATGGGGGCACAGTCACCTAAGATACCAGGCTACGTGGGACTTTTGCAGAAGGAATTACACAAGGAATTCTGCCTCCCAAGGCACTTAACAACCCCTGTCCATTTCCTACTGCTGTTGCAACGAATGGCTACAACTTTAGTGCTTTAAGACAGAACAGAATTACTGTTTTACAGTTCTAGGGTTTGCAAGTCCTAACATCAAGGTGTCAGCAGAGTTTCGTTCCTTCTGGAAGCTCTAGGCAAGAACCCATTTCCTTGCCTTTTCTGGCTTCTAGAGACTGCCCACATTCCTTGGGTCATGGACCCTCCTTCATGTTCAAAGCCAGAGGTGTACCTTCCAATCTCCATCTCTGTCCGTCACCTCATCACATCTCTCTTATATCCTCACATCTCCTTCTCTAACTCAGACACTCCTGTATCCCTCTTATAAGGACCTTTGGGTTTACTTTGGGCCCACCCAGATAATCCAGGATAATCTCCCCATTTCAAAATCCTTATCGGTCCTATCTTCAAAGTCTCTTTTGCCAGATAAAGTTCACAAATTCCAGGGATGATGGCATGAAAAACTCTGGGGGTTATTATTCTGCCCACCGCCCCACCCCGCCCACTTCCTTCCTAATGGCCTCATAATGTGTCTTTCAGGCCCTCCCATCTCCCAGTGCCAAGCCCACTCACAGGCTGCTGGAGGCTTCTGTATCACTTCTTCCTTTTGTATTTCCCTTGGTCATTCCAGCTGGATGCACCTGCTTCTTCCTCTACACCCCTTTGAGCAGCCCGGACCTTCTCGGGGCATTCCTTTCTGCTGCCTTACACCATATTGGCCTGTGTGTATATGACTTTCCTGACCAGCCCAAGCCAGGAGCCAATTCTTTGCCCTCCCGGGACTCAGAACAGCGTGGCAGATTGCAGGGACTCAGCTGTAGCTGCTAGTTCTCCCCAGATGACATGTGAGCCACTTCTCCCTGGGTCTGGTGCCCTCCAGATATTTCCCCCAGAGTACCAAGACAGAATCCCTTACCCCCCACCCTAGGGCATCATTGCCAGCAAGTGATGGCTTCCCTGCCTGTGAACTGGTTGGATTCCACAATCACTTAGAATACATTGTTCTGGGGACTGCGGGGGCCTGGGGAGGGAGACTGCATTTACATCTGCAGATTTCCACCTTGCACAAGTCAGGTTTCTTATTGCTTTCTTATTGCTTATTTGTAGTGACCGGGGCTGCTTGTCAGCAGTGCTGGCTGAGAAACTCCATCTCTGAGCGAGCTCGGCTATTTCCAGTATAGTTCTCTTCCCCTCAGGATGCCATTCTCTACATGTGTTGGAATGACTCACTTGGCACTTGCACAGGGTAAGAACTTGAGCTTGGTGAAAAGGCACTGGCTGAGAATGTCCCAGTCTCATTTTCAGCCACTCCCTGGGAAGGCCTCACTTTTACCCAGGTGGACTCTTACCTTCCCAGCACCCAAGAAATGCAGAAGTCTGAGCTGTTTAATTGCCAGGCACTAGGTGAAGTTTGGAGTTGGGTTGAAGTGGATTAAAGGGCAGGGTGGGCTAGGGAATAAAAACATGAAATCAAAGCTTCTGCTCTGACACGTTTCACAATCAACTGGAGAGAAAGATAAGTTACCAAGTCATTGAAAAATTCTGCAAAATATTCTATCAGCTAAGTGCTATGAAGCTGGGGGGAAAAATAAGTGGTTTACATTTCACCGTCTTCATCTGGATAAATCCAAAATATTAAAGATGAAGTCTTACAAATACTACAGAAAACCCTGGGAGAATTTTTCTTATATAATCCCAGAATGGCAAAGTCCTTTCTAAATACAAATAGGACTCATAAGCTGCAGATGAAAACAGCAGTTAAATTTAACTATATAAAAAATATATTCCCCACAGCAAAACCTATAATACATTAAGTTAATGAACAATTGCCAAACTGAGAAAAAGGATTTGTAAGTCATATTACACAACAAGACTAAGTTCTCTAATGTATGAAGGATACATATAAATCAATAAGAAAACACTAACCATCCCAATAGAAAAAGGGGCAAAGGACATAAACAGACAGATCATAGAAAAGAAAATGTAAATGGCCCTTACACATAAGAAAAGATGGTTCCTATCACTTATAATAACAGAAATGCAACTGAAATTACACACAGAGAGATGTACTTAGCTTAAAAATTGGCAAAATTAAAAAAGTTGGAAAACACTTATATTATGAGGAATCAACAGCCCATTCATGTTACTGGTAGAAGTACCTACTGGTACCACACCAACAGCAGGCACATTTATAACATCTATCACAATTATGGACATGCATATCTTATGACTCAGCAATTTTGCTAGGCATTTATAGAAAATGACATCTATAGAACCTTATTTACTGCAGCACTGTTTCTGGTATCAAAAAATTGGAAGTAATCATCAATAGATGAATGATTAAAAAACAGCAGAGTCATGAATTATGATATTCACACATAATGGGATTCTGCGCCTTGCTCAAAATGAATGGGGATGCTCTTTATGACAATTATGAAAATGTTTCAAAGATGTTAAGTGACAAAGACAAGGCACAGAACAGTGTGTTCAGTGAGCTGCATTTTAGTATAAAAAAAGGGAGGAGTAAGCTACTGGCTGTTTTCAAGGATAACCTCAGTACAGTTCTACTGGATGTTGTTGCTCATGGTATTCTCTTCATGTAGATTGTCCTTTTTCCATCTCTGCCTATTGAAAAATATTTATTCTTCCAGGACAATTTCAAATATTTCTTCCTTTATGAACCCTTATTGATCTCCTGGATTAAATACTCTCTTGATTGAAAAAAGATGTAAGATTACTAAAAGAACAGTTTTAAGGTTTTGGGTGAGGGATCCTTCCTAAGGAAGACAAGCCCCCAAAATTTATAAAGGGAGAAGATTGATTTAATTTTATAAGACATTTAATATTTTATATGGTCAGAGACATCATAAATGGACTTAAAAAAATAATCTGACAGGCTGAGCATATATTGATGACAAAGTCGTCCAGATTATATAAATAGCTCCTACAAACCAACAAAGACAAAACCAACAGTCCAATAGAAAAAAAAAAAAGGGCATATTTTAAGGACAAATGCATTTTGTTAAAAAAAAAAAGAGAGACAGGCAAATAAAAAATGTTCAGTTTTATATAAATACTTTTCTCCTTTTGTTGAGTAAAAAATAAAGAGATTTATACTGTCATGGGGAAACAGTCAAGGATGTGGTGGGGGTATAAACTGTTAAATTCTCTTTGTAGGGTAACTTGGCAGGAGTTATTAAATGTTAAAAATATCTATCACCTTCAACCTGTCTATTGGAATTTTAGGCGTCTGTGCTCAGAGAGACATATATGCACATACAAGCACTTACAAGCATCGTCACTGTAACATTATTCATAATAGGAAAAAACAAAGATTCTTAAGGACCACCAATAGGGGAAAGTATGCACGAACCAAGATAAATTCTTTCTGTCATTACAGTGCAGGAATTTAAAAAATGAAGTAGATTTCTTCATATTTGCATGAAAAGAGCTCCAAAGGGAAATGCCACTGAAGTACAGTATGTAAAATACTCTTCTGCCTATGCCCTATAATGAGGCCATGTGGTCAGAAAGTGAGAGCAGCCCGCAGCCAGGGAGGAACTGAATCCTGCCAACAACCACATGCCCGAGCTCAGAAGCAGATCCTTCTCCGGTCAGGCCTTCAGATGGTCACAGTTACAGCCGCAGCCAACACTTGGCAGCCCTCTGAGCGACGCTGAAGCAGGGAGCTCATCTAGGCTGTGCCTGGACTCCTGACCTAGAGAAACTGAGACAATAAACACTGTTTTAAGCCCATAAAATAAATAAAATAAAATAAAATAAAATAAAATAAAATAAAAATTATTCTGTTTATGGGGGAAAAGCTATATGTATGAAAAAAATTACATATGCATGTAGGGGGATAGGTATATATCTGGACATATACACAGAATATATGTAACTATATACTTACACATACATAAATATGAAAAAGTATATATATAAATGGTTTAGCTTAATAACTGTCATTGTGTCTAGGGAGGGTAGTAGAATTAGTAGTGGAGAAGGAGGGACTTTGATTTTGTGCTCTACACCTTTGCAAGGTTTTGTTGCTTTTTTGTTGTTGAAAGGTGGTGATGGGAAGGACCCAGTTCACACAACTTGGAGAAGGGATTCGATCTCAGTTAATTGGCCTCCCAGTGTGATATTTTTTCCACTGTTCGCCAAAAGAAAAGAAGAGGCACTTTCTGAGGCGAGGATGATTAAATAGAAATAAATATGAGACATATTCCTGGCTATGAAGGACACCATGGAATTTTCAGACACTTTCCTCTTACAACTAACCTAAATAGCCATTATTGAAAGTGAGATCCACTTACTTTATGTGCAGGGAGAACGGCTGCACCTACCACAACCTAGCACATAGATCATACTTTTAAAATCTTCTCAAATACCCCACACATTGTAAATCTTTCCCTTAACTTTCCTTGTTCTTTTTTCTTTCCTCAGACTCTGTCAATTTTTCTACAGCTAACTTAAAACTTGGAAAGAAAGGACTAACCCATACTGAGTAAATAAAGACTATTTCTTAACCCTTAAATGACACATTGCCTTAAATTACATCCTAGAGTAATTTTAATTTTAAACAGTAACACAACCTTAGAGGCTCCTTTGATGTGAAATTTACTCTGACTTTGGTTCTCCTCTCTTAGTCCTCTTCTTAACCAATAATTTCCTGCATTTGGCTTCCTTTAATTCCTATAACATGGAAAAAGAGTGTTATATAGAATATGTCATGGACTTTGAAGTCTGCTGTACTTGAGTTTTTATAAGTTTTCTGTCATTTGGAGAAAATCATCTAACTTCTCTGCGTGTCAGTTTTTCATCGGTCAACTGGCAAGAATAGTAACTCTTGGCAAAAAAAAAAAAGATGAAATTAGAAAATATGAAGGGAATAAAATGAAAATACAACATATCAAAATGTGTAGGGCACAGCTAAGGCAGGACTTAGAAAGGTATCATCTTTATTACATATTTGAGAAAAGAAGAAAAGCTAAAAATCCATTGTCTGAGCTTCCCAAGAAGCAAAAATAGGAAGTAAAATAAAACCCAGAGATACCAGAATGAGTGAAATAGTATAGCTAAGAACAGAATCAGTGAAAATCTATACACATACATACAGTAGAAAGTGATCAGTGACCTCAGCTACAGTAAAGATAATCAAAATCGACAAATCCCTAACAAGAATGAACGAGGAAAAAAAGACAGAAAATTACAGACTACCAAGATCAGAAAAGCAGAAGAGATCTTAAGGCGATTAAAATGACGAATAACAGTACAGTTTCTTAGGAGGTTTGTGAGAATTCACTGAAGCAATATACTTAGAGCACCTAGTACAGTAACAGGACTTATAGAAGACATTCATGCAGTTGTTGATACACTTTGATTGAGCATATGCTCTATGCTGGGCACTGGGAATCCTCAGGTGAGTTGATGGTTATGTGTGAAAGTGGGGGGGGGGAGCATGGCACTGGACTCTTCAGTGGTGAAGAACAGACAAATTTTTAAAATTACATACAAAAGTGTGAAATTACATTGATGACAAATGCTGCAAATAAGAAGTGGAGCATGAAGCTGAGTGCATGTAAGTACATGTAAAAAGGTTAACTGACCTAGAACGGGAGGTGAGGGAAGGCGTCCCTAAGGACGTGATAGCTGAGATGCCATCTGCAGGGCAAGAAGACATTAACTAGGTGAAGTTAACTAGTAAGTGCTTCCGGCAGGTGAAAGAGGAAGAGAAGGTGCTCCCGCGTTGGGAAGAAGCATGCTCTGATGTGACATCAGTGTGGCTGAATCTGGAAAGTAAGGATGAGGGGATGGCTAGATATAGCAGAGGAGATAAATGGGGGCCCGATTTTGTGGGGCCTTGTAGGCCATGCTAAGGAGTTTGATCTTTATACTAAAAACAATATGGAGCCATTTAAGAGTTTCAGGTCTGTGTGTGTAACATGACCAGATCAGAAAAGGTCACCCTCCAAATAGTGTGAAGCATGGACTGGATGAGGGTCCCATTGGACCTACTGATGCCAGTCAGGTGACTATTGCTGCTGGGAAGGACAAAACAATATAATTATGGTTTGTAATGTAAATTAAATTGGAAATGATTCAGTCATGATAATCAATAATGGGCTCGTTAAATAAATGATAGTAAATAAAGACAATGGGTTAGCATGCAGCTGTAAAGGGAATGAGAAATATTAATGTACGCTGTTATGGAGTTATGTCCAGGTTGCATTGTTAAGTGAAAAAAGCAAAATGGAATGGAAAAATTGTGTGTATAAATGGGGAACGGAGTAGAGAGCCCAGATATGGACATACAACTCTATGGTCAAATAATCTTCGACAAAGCAGGAAAAAATATCCAGTAGAAAAAGGTCTCTTCAATAAATGATGCTGGGAAAATTGGACAGCTATGTATAGAAGAATGAAGTTTGACCATTCTCTTACACCGTACACAAAGATAAACTCAAAATGGGTAAGAGATCTCAATGTGAGGTAGGAATCTATCAAAATCCTAGAGGAGAACATAGGCAGTAGCCTCTTCGACATCGGCCACAGCAATCTCTTCAAGACATGTCTCCAAAGGCAAAGGAAACAAAAGCGAAAATGAACTTTTGAGACTTCATCAAGATCAAAAGCTTCTGCACAGCAAAGGAAACAGTCAACAAAAGAAGAGGCAACCCATGGAATGGGAGAAGATACTCGCAAATGGCAATACAAAGGGCTGATATCCAAGATCTATAAAGAACTACTCAAACTCAACACACACTAAACAGATAATCATGTCAAAAAATGGGCAGAAGACATGAAAAGACACTTCTTCAAAGAAGACATATAAATGGCTAACAGACACATGAAAAAAGTGTTCATCATCATTGGCCATTGGGGAGATTCAAATCAAAACCACATTGAGATACCAACTTATACCAGTTAGAATGGCCACAATTAACAACACAGTAAACAACAAGTGTTGGAGAAGTTGTGGAGAAAGGGGAACCCTCTTACACTGTTGGTGGGAATGCAAGTTGGTGCAGCCACTTTGGAAAACAGTGTGGAGATTCCTTAAGAAATTAAAAATAGAGCTACCCTATGACCCTGCAATCGCACTACTGGGTATTTACCCCAAAGATACAGATGTAGTGAAAAGAAGGGCCATATGTACCCCAATGTTCATAGCAGCAATGGCCACGGTCGCCAAACTGTGGAAAGAGCCAAGATGCCCTTCAACGGACGGATGGATAAAGAAGATATGGTCCATATACACAATGGAATATTATGCCTCCATCAGAAAGGATGAATACCCAACTTTTGTATCAACCTGGATGGGACTAGAGGAGCTTATGCTGAGTGAAGTAAGTCAAGCAGAGAGAGTCAATTATCACATGGTTTCATTACTTGTAGAGCATAAAGAATAACATGTAGGACATGGGGAGATGGAGAGGAGAAGTGAGGTGGGGGAAATTGGAGGGGGAGACAAACGATGAGAGACTGGACTCTGAGAAACAAACTGAGGGTGGGGGGTTAGGTGAGCCTGGTGGTGGGTAATGAGGAGGGCATGTATTGCATGGAGCACTGGTTGTGGTGCATAGACAATAAATCTTGGAACACTGAAAAAATAAAATAAAGTTAAAAAATGTAACAAGATAAAAGAAAATAAAAGTCAAAAGTAAATTTACAAAAAATGCTTATTTAAAAGAGGTATATATATATGTATATATGATATATATATATCCTATATATCCTGTATATACCCTATCCATATCAATATATATATCCCCTATCTCTCTCTCTCTATATATATATATAATATATTGCATTTTTAAAATAGAAGGCTAAACCTGGGCAAAAGAGAGAGGGAAGGGGGAGGAGAAAGGGAGGCCAAAGTTCTCTGAATACAAATTGTTTTGTAGATTTGACCAAATATTTTGCATAGTTATAAAGCAAAATTAAGTATAAAAAATCAATTCATAAAAACCAAAAACAAAATGCAACAGATGAATCAAATTATGTAGAGAGTTAGTGGCATAATCATAAAAATGAATTAATTGAAGTAATATAAAACTGCAGCCCTTTGGGATCTATCTAATAACAAAGAAAACTGAAAAAAAAATCCAAAAGTGCTTTTAACATTTTTATTGTTATTCTGAGAGTATTATGTAGGAATGACTTCAGAAACCAATTTCTAACCTGCACACTCCTATGTCTCATGATGATAGCAGGTTGGGTTACAGTGCTGATGGTAGAGAGAAGTGGGTGGACTGAAGAGATACTTAGATAAAACTGACCAGAATTCATGCTCAGTCGTCCACGGGGCTAGGTGTCAGGGAAGAGTTTAAGAGGCCTTTGAGGTTTCCCGCTTGCATCATAGGATTTTGGTTTGGAGCATGTTGAGTCTCAGGTCTCTTTGGGACATTCAGGTGACGTCAGGTGGCAGCACTCAACAAAGATGATCTTCTGTTAGTTTTCCCTTCTACCTCCTTAGCACATTTTTTTTTTTTTTAAATGGGGATGGGTGAGGACTACTTTTCTAGTTTGTAGTGTCACTTAATATTCTATTGTTTCACAGATCTTGGTAGTCATGCCCAACCTGATGTCACCTGCACATTTTAAGAATGTTTTTACCCATTGTCCAACAAACTGGGATAAAACAGGTGTATTCATCAACCACACCATGAATGCTTATTCCAATCACTGTATTAGGTACTTACGTTCTCTATCGTTTAAAGTTACTCACACATTTATAAAGATGTTATTCTCTCCAGTATACTAATGAAGAGACCGAAGATCAAGAAGAGTAAGTCCCTTGCCCAAAGTTACAAAGCCGTACAGTAGCAGTCAGCACCTCTGGTCTGTTTTCTGTCATTATGTGTCTTTTTTTTCAAAGTCTGGGTGCTGACTTAGGGGGCTCATGGTCATGGCATTTAATTGTACCGACTCACATGGTAAAAAAGCTCCTGTGTTATTTTCATCCAACTTTCTGTTCTGACATGGAGAACAACTTGGTTAGGAGGTGGTGTGTCTTAACACCAAACACTTGCCAATCTCTGTTTTCATCTAGAGAGCCTACCCCTGAGGGTCAGAGTCTTGAGCAAGTAACAGCGTAGAGCAGGAGTTTAGTTGCATTATCTTTTTTCATTATGTTTATCTTAGGGATACCTTCTATTTATAAGTGATATTAGTGTTTCCATTTGTACAGCAGTAAAGAATTTCACTAAAAATAAATCTGAGTAAAAGAAACAGAGCTGAAGAAAATTATTATGTAAGTAGAAGTAATGGTGGTTCAGAGAAAAGGGAGGACGGACAATCAGTACATGACATTAGGGTCCAAGGGCTGACCTCTGGAAAACAATGCTCCTTACCAAATCTCCTCCCCCAGTTACAGGCATTGCTGCTGGCCTTGCCTCTCTAACAGAAATTGAAGGCCTTTTCTTGACCAAGAAGTGATCTGTTACCATCTCACTTGGGAACTGTCACTGTTCACTGGTCAATGTGGCTCACTAGTGAGCTTGCTGCAGACCTCAACTGCTGTGGGCCAGATGGTATCTTATTCCCCACTGATCAGACTGGCATGTAGGAAGGAATCATTGCCTTTAGCTGCCCACTGTGTCTCCCATGCCAGGATTTCAGGAAAGAGCTAAGAGCAAAGTGTGTATCACCCATAAATTATGGTAGTTAATAGGCAAGACAATGGACTAATTTGGAAATCTTAGCCTATGGCAGTGATTTTTTTTTTTTTACTAATATGCATTCTAGTATTAAAACTATATTGACTACTAGTCTAATTTCCATCCAGTCCTCTTTTTTAAGCTTCTAGTCCTGCAGTCTTTTATGATAGTACCATGTTTGCACATTTTGTTCCTTCCTCACCACCACAACCCCTTCCTGGGACAGAAGTTATATTTAGAAGATCTGTGAGAAATGGTGGTAGATGGGCTGCCTTTAAACATTTTTATGTGTTTTAAACACAAAGGCAATAAAAACTCCCAATGCTACGTATATTTTTAAAGATATCATTGTCACATGAAATAATTTTGCTTGTGTGTCCCCTAGGGAACTGAAAAGTACATTATAGTCACTGTAATCCTGCTGGGAGAGAGACAGTATCTTCTCTTTATTCTTTGTTATGCCTGATACTATCTATTCAGCATATTATTAAGAAATCTCTATCTAGAAAAATGCATTTGTATTCCTCTTATTTCCCATGAGCACCACAAAGCCAGTACTTTCTTTTTCTTTCTCTTTTTTTTTTAAACCATTGGGACTTGCAGACTAGGGTCCAAAGCCTGGACAATATTAGGGTTAGGTTTTGCATTTTTGATGTATTAAGTGAAGGTGTAAAATATGCCTTCCTAAGTCCACAAGGTCAAAGAAAAGACAGGTTCCATCTTCCTGGGCGGGGTACCTCCAGCTCTACACCCGCTGTGCTATATATCTCAGCACCTGAGAATCTAGTTTCATCACAGACGGACACGAGGTAGAGGCCTGACTTGTGCACCTCGTACAAGGTAAATATCCCCATTGCAAAAATGAAAACCCATCCCGTGTTCCTGCACAAACCGGGTGAGTGTACGCAGCCGGTAGTGGGTGTGTGTGGGGTGTAGGTGGGTAGTGTTAAACCCCTTAGCAGCTGCAGCGGGGGGCCCTTAGGGTCCCCCAGGCCCTTGACTCCCGGCCCTGCCCTGACCATTGTCCGCACACCTCTTCCCTCCAGCTTCCGGGCCGCGGGCGAGATGATTTGCTGCAGATGACATCAGCTCTGGGCCAACGGCTGGAAGAGCGGAGGCAGCCACCGCGTGAGGATGTGCCGGGTGGTCCTTTCCTCCTCCTCTTCCTCCTCCTCCCGGCTCCCAGCCTAGTCTCCATATAAAAGCGGCGCCGCCTCCCCGCCCTCTCTCACTCCCCGCTCCTCTCCGCCGCGCGCTCTAGGAGAGGGCGGAGGGGGAGGCGGCGCGCAGCGCCAGGAGGAGGGGGGACGCAAGGGGCGGAGCAGAGACAGCACCTTCGGAGATAATCCTTTCTCCTGCGGCAGAGGAGAGGAGCGGCGGGAGTGGGACACTTCGCCCAGGCATAGCGGGCCGGCAGGATGGCGACCGTGGTGGTGGAAGCCGCCGAGCCGGAGCCGTCCGGCAGCATCGCCAACCCTGCGGCGTCCACCTCGCCTAGCCTGTCGCATCGCTTCCTCGACAGCAAGTTCTACCTGCTGGTGGTCGTCGGCGAAATCGTGACCGAAGAGCACCTACGACGCGCCATCGGCAACATCGAACTCGGTAAGAGGCCCTGCGTCCCCAGGGGACGCGCTCGAGGAGGCCCGCAAACGCGACCCCACCCAGGGCGCGACGGCCACCCTCCTTCTCAGGCGCGCGCCGCACCCGCACCTCTCCCCGCCACCTCCTGCACTCAGTCCTGATTCTTTTTTGGGCTAATTTCGGAGAATAATGCTAATTATTAGATTTGAGACCCAGCGGGAGAGTGTCTCCTAACCTTGAGGGATCTATCATCAGCTGGGTCTGCAGATCCTAGCTGGCCACCGCCTCTCCCGCTAAATGAAATGCAGGTGTCAGAGAAGCGGAGGCCACAATAAAGCCCAAACCTCAGGGAGCAGAAGGGGCGGGGGGGGGGGCTTGATGCAAACACTGCTTTTATTCCTCTTCTGTCCCCCGCAAAATGCTGGGATTCCCCTCTCCCCCTCGCCGGCAGACCCAAGGCTGAAGCACCATGTGCCAGGGCCCGCGTGGGAATCATCCTCACCCCAGCCACCGTAGCCCCCCGAGAAAAGCCCTTTCTGGCTTAAAACCTCACGATTTGTTCTTTCCTCGCAATGACTAGGCTAGTCCTGGGGCCACACCCGCTTCCCCCCTCCCCCCCCCAACCTCCACCCGGGACGCAGGGATGGAGAACCGCCTGCGCTCGTTTCCCAGACGGCGCCCGCCTCGATACCGCCCCTGGGACCCTGGTTGCAGCTTTCAGAAAGGACAATGGGACCCCAAGTTGCGGGGTGGGGCTTCTTCTTTCAAAAGTCTCAGCCTCGATAGTGATGGCTTAGGGGGAAGGGGGGGGGTCGGCGGGTAGGGACAGCGCCTCGCCCGGTGCGCGCACTAGGAGCGCGCTCTGCAGAGGCCGAATAGCGGTTCGCCTGGAGCCCTGGGCGGGGCCCTGAGGGCCCGACGGGCGCAGCCTCAGGCGCGCGGACCGACCCGCCCCCCAGCCCCACCCGGGCTGCCGCAGTGCTCCCATCCGCTCGCCGCACCTGCCCCCCACACTGCGGCGCCCCCATCGGGCGCGGTCGGCCGGGCGTGCGCTCCGCCGGGGCCTCGGGCATGGCGCTGCGTTTCCCCCACCTCTCCCTCGGGCCCGGCTTTGTTGCATTCGAAGCCCCCCGAGGGGGCAGCTCTGGTCTCTGCCTTTGCCTTCCCCCCTGGCGTCCCAGACCTCCCCTCGCCCCTGACCTCAGTCGCCTGGTCCCTCCGCAGCCCCAGCCCGCGCTCTATTCTCTTCGGGTGGTGTTGAAGCGTTTCTGCCTGGAGACACCGGCTGGTGGGCGTGGTGCAGTCCGCACTGCGGTCTCTACGGCAGCCCGAGGCGGACAAAGGGCGTTCACGCAGCCCTCGTTCCCCGCTCCCGGCGTCCCCCCACCCCCATAAAACACGAAAGGAAAATCTTATTTTCGATGAAAAAAATTAAAGCCTGTTTTCTGACTCCGCATTTGGAAACGGACACTTGTCCCCAGAACAAAAGGCTTCAGGGTGGGGACTGGAGTTGCAGACCTGGTTCTTTTGTTTAACTTTAAAGCACTGATTTTCCCTTTCAGCTTAAAAAAAAAAAAAAAAAAGGCAGAATGGAGTCGTGTATTTTCACTGGAAAAAAATTTCAAGAATAAGAGATCTCAATAGTGAAATGCCTTACTTGAGCATCTCAAAAATGCTTCCTTTTCGAACTATAGGCCTTTAATGTGATCCCTCCTTAGTCTGTTTGCACGTTTTCCCCTTGGGAAATGTCACCCGTACTGACTTTGGGCGTGGCTGCTATCTGAATCAATGATTTCGGATTAAAAACAATGATTGTCAGCACCGTTGCCAGGGAATAATAATGCACTAGGAGGTGCTTTGCTCTCTATGACATTTTCCGAACCCCCCGATGTGGGTCCTGGAGAGGGACCACCAGCCCCATTTTAGAGGTGGGGGCCCAGAGAGGCAGGAAGGATAAGGGGACCCGCTCAAGGTCACGTCACTCCGAAGTGACAGATGTGCCGGCAGTGCACCGGCACCGGTTTTCTGGCTCCGTCATGATGTCAGAGCAGGGCAGGCAAACATCAGAGGAAGATCAAACGGCGGTTTTCAGAGCTTGGCTTTGTATAGACCTCCACTTGTGGGCAGCGCCCGTGCAGGGAGCTGGCTCAGCGCTCACCTTCCTGCCATAATTACCTTCCTGCTTTGTTACTGTCCCGACCATCCTTTCAGTACCCCATTCCTGGGGTACCGCTTCCGCCGGAGGAAAAAAATAGACGCATCCAGGTAGCGCTATGACGTGCCCTGCCTTTACACCTTTTCATATGATTCGCATGCAGGAATAAAGTTCAGATTGGTCTTTTTGACGTTAAAATATTTAAAAAAATTTATTAAAGTAATATAGAGAGAGGAAAAGGCTCCACTCACAGATGAGGAGATCAGTGAATTTCCACAAAACGAACACACTTGTGTTACCCAGACCGAGGAACAGGGAGGGCTGGAATCCCAGAAGCCCCCTCCTGTTCCCTTTTCAATCACCATGCCTTCTTGATTTTTAATTCCCTAATTTGGTCAGGTTTTTTGCACCAAACACCAAAATTGCTGTATTGATCCCATTAACAATCAATCAAGTGAGTGAGCAGAGCCATTTCCTCACGCCCAGGAACAGATGCTGCTTTTTCCCTGGAGATTGCTCTCTTGGGTCCTGGGGTCTCAGATGCAGCTCAAGCTACCAGGGCCTTCAGGACTAAGCGAAATTGCTCCCCTAGCTCATCAGACAGGCTGAGATGACTTAGCAACAGGACAGGGTGGCTCTGTTTCCCGGTGCCTGCAGGTCCCGGCTGGGCCTCCTCCAGAGGTCACTCTGCTTCCCCTGCTATTGTTGCTGGTGCCTGTGGGCTGCGTCCTGTGCAGCGAGATGGAGATGCTCCAGGGGCGTTCTGCTCCCATTGAGTGATACAGGCTGGGAATTTGGTGCATCATTTGTTAGCCTTGCTTCCTATTTCCCTTCCCATGTTAACGGATGTTCTGTGGATTTGGAGACCCTGGTGACTTGGAATTTTGCCATGATTACTGAGGGTTCTTTGGGAAGCCTCAGAAAGAAACCTGTAGGAAGACGGTGGTAATGCAATATATCGACAGGCCTGAAACATCTCAGTGTGGATGCTCAGTGAAGCTTTTTGAAACCAAGGAAGAGAGATGGTTCCTTAGTTTCTCACTGTATTCAAAATGTGGAATGTAATGTCGGTTCATATCTTCTCAAGTTTGAAAGCAGTAGTCTTCCCTTGGACTGGTGTAGTCTTATTTTGTTAGTTATGCAGCACTTTATGCCAAACCAATGTCGTTCCCACCAAATGCCACTCCTTGGCACCTCTTTCGCCCTCTTCCTAATTAGCTCCCACCTTAAACTTAAGAGTCATTCCCATTTTCAGCAGAGCCTCCACTCCTCCAGTTTATTTTAGGACATGGACTGCATATATCCTTGGCTTGCAGACTGAATTCTAGAGCCTTATGAAAGTTTTCATCGCTTTATTTTATTACTTTATAGGAATTAAGACATAGAAAGAATACCGAGTGTCAGTTTGATGCTTTCAATTGCTGCTAAAGAGTGTAACTTTTTTCTCTGGGTCACATTGGGAATCAGCAAGATTTGTTTATAAAAAGATAGATGTGTTTAACATGTACTGCCCCAGATTTTGAAGTATAAGTTTAGCTGATTACATTGTAACCTTCTGATGTTACTTTATTGTCTTCAGTTTCAGGATGGCCAAGAGAATTAAGAACCCAGGGAAAGATTTGGGTTTAGTTCTCATTTTATTTTAACAGGAACAAACCAGTACATGGCAGAGGTTTGAAGAAATGTTGGAGAGTGTTATACATATTATGTTCATTTTTATATTTTTCAAAGTCAAAAGGCAGATGGATTTCTGCTTATACTGCTTAATTGGTATTATCTGGTAAGGGTTCTGTGATCCATGCTGAAATCCAAGCCAGTCCCCAAATGTAAGGTCATTAAATTGATGATTCATCCTTAATCTCTAAAGGCTTACTATTTAAATAACTTCTAACTTTTAGACCAATAGAATTATAAATCACTTCTTTTGTTTGTTTCCAATGTGGGGAGCTATCAAAAGACCTAAATTATTTATCATCCATGCTTTGAAAGGATGAACTCTATGTAAGGCGTTGCCTGCATTGCCCATAACTTATATGTTAGGAACATCAAGTTCTTGGCTTAGGAAAAAGAAAAAAGCCAATTGAAAGTTTGCTCAAGAGAAAAGATAGGAAAACTTCTTTGAGAAATAGACCTTGAATTTAGCTTTTTTTTTTGTTTTAATTCTGTTTCTTTCGTTTATGATTCTAATCTGCCTCCCGATCACTTTTTTTTAGCAGTGTTTTACAGATCAAACTTATAGTTTATAGGTTAACCATTTAGGTACTAGCAAAAAATATAAAAAAGCCTATGGATTAGAAGGGCCAATTAAAAAGTTCATAGGGGGAAAAAAAAGTCAATTTTCAAAGGCCCAGTTAAGTGTCAGGTGGAACCCGTGTGCCATTTTGACATATAATGAATGATCATTTTATTGGTTTTTCCAGTTTATTATCTCTTTCAGGAATATAGGTTTTAGTCTTTAAATGGGAGGTGCTTTTAAAAAATCGTTGGTTTTATTAAATAATCCTGCAAAATGCTTGCATGATTGATAGGCTTGGTGAGATATAACCTGTATAAAGTAAGGGCTAGTGATGGGGCACCTGGGTGGCTCAGTGGGTTAAAGCCTCTGCCTTCGGCTCAGGTCATGATCCCAGGGTCCTGGGATCGAGCCCCACATCGGGCTCTCTGCTCAGCGGGGAGCCTGCTTCCTCCTCTCTCTGCCTGCTTGCGATCTCTGTCTGTCAAATAAATAAATAAAAAAATCTAAAAAAAAAAAAAAAAAAAAAAAAAAAAAAGTAAGGGCTAGTGGCTCCTTATTGTTTACCCTGACTTGTCCTGTAATGGGCACACCCCATTCCCCCTGCCACACACAACATTTTCATTTTTCCCTTTTCCCTCTGTGAACCTCGTGTGCACTTTAGCCTCCCTTTCGTGCCTTGCTTTCTCTTGGATTCGGAGAACTGAGATAAAAAGATCTTTGTTATCTTCAGTTACCTTGGCTGAAGGACTGGGCTTCAGACAGTGGTGGTTTCACAGCTGGGCACCAGCCCCAGATTAGGTGGGAGAGTTCTCAAGGATGCCTAAGATGTAGGTCAACTTCCCAGGGGTGAAAGATGTCGTCTGGGCCTAGAAATTTAATCAATGGAGGTTGACCTTCCATTGGTGGAGTTGTTCTGTTCTGCCCCAGTGTAGGGAAGCCACTAAGGGGCACAGTTTTCATGTAGTGCTGGAGAAGCTAAGGCTCAGGAAAGAGAATGTGGCCAGAGCCAAAGAAATTTTTCTGTCCTATAAGATTTAGAGGCCCCACTGTTGGCTTCCTGTTAGGCACAGAGGGAAGATACATAAATCTACTAAATGCAATAGGAACCTTCATTGAGAAATAGTATTTCTCTTTACTAGTATCATCCAGTAGAAGGCACAAAGTATATTATTTCTAAAATTGGTATAGAAAGTGGCCTCATTCCAAAATTTTCCTTTCCAACTAAAATAACCAGTAAGTCCTTTGTAACCTTTATTTTATAAATGGTAGTGTGTATTATGCATTGTTAAGACATAATTTGGCTGGAAATTCATCCCTTGAAAAGAGAACCCTAAATTTTTATTTCATTGGCAGTAGAAAATCTGTGAAATATTATTTTTATTGTCCTTTTACTAGTGTAATTGAAAAATTAATTTCTAGATGGATTTTTCTGTTTTGTGCTTTTCCCCCTGCTAAATTACAAAGCCTCCAACCAGGAGGTTATGAAATATAAAGCAAACATTTAATTGCATGTGTCATGACAAGTTAATTGAAGCCAAGGGGAAAATGGCAAACAACAATGTAAGAGCAAGTCCACCTATAACCCTAGATGAAGTCATTCAAATGATGGAGCAGTTTGGACATAACATAGAACAAAGGCAGAAAAATCATATGAATTTAATTTAAATACATATGTCTCATTATTGACTTAGTGACCCATCTTGACGAGCCAGGAGACAATAGTGGAGCTCAGATCTGGCACCCAGAGAACCCAGTTAACAATTACCAATTAAGCAGCTCAGACAGGAGCCTGACGGTTTTTCACACTAGCCCAGCATATAGCGTATACGTTGAAGTAAAATATTCTAATGAATTCAGACCTCTCAACCTGTCAAGCTTCCTGTGAAACAAAAAGAACCCATTTATCATTTCTGCACTAAAAAGATCTGCAAAATCTCACTGTGCCTTTCTTGTTAAAATTTAAATAATCCATTAGCATGAATGCAAGCTGAGGCTCTTGATGTTTCCAGGGAGACCCATAAAATTCCCCTGTATAATTTAGCCTCTCTTTAGGAATGTTAACTTCCACACCTGAAGTCTTCCCATGGGTCGTGTGATCAATTTCTGCCTCTATTTGAAAATATTCCTCACTGTCGAAAAGTGTTTGGTGTAGAATCCAAAGATAGTCTAGATATGCAGTCAACTGAGTTTCCAGAATCTTTGTATAGTACATTTATACATATACAAGACCCACATATGCACACACACACACACACACACCTTATTTCTATACAAGACACAATATGCATACGCACACACACACACCTTGTTTCTATACAAGACACACATATGTATACACACACACACACACACACCCCTTCTTTCTATATAAGACACACATATGCACACACACACACACACACACACACACCCTTACCTTGTTTCTTCGCAAGGTAAGAAGACTAAACAAGATATAAATGCGGGTAAATACAGACAGACATTAAGGATTTATAGGTATGTTTAAATAATGCACTGCCATTTATCCTCCCAAGTCTGTTTGAATGACTAATGACCAGCAAAAATGATTAAATGACCTGGTGTTTATTTAGAGGTAGTTTGTCTGCTGTATTTTACCAAGAGGGTCAAGCCCCTGCTCTTAGCAGGTGTGCAATAAATGACCGTTGTTGCGGAAATGTGTTCCTGGCAATTGACGATAGTCCCTGTAAGGGTACAATCATGGATAAAATGTAATGGCCCTAGCATGAGCTACCTATTTGGGAAAGTATAAAGATACATTAAAAAAAAAAAAACAACAACAAACCAAACCAAATATGTTCCAGAGTTCTGTGGTTTCCCAGTTGTCCCTGGCTTGCTCCCCAGTTCTCCCTTCTTCCATGCCCTCTGGGTTCCCTCTGGCCATCTCCTTAAGAAGGACAGGGGGAGGAGGAGGTAAGGGAGGTAGGGTATCTGAGTTCCTTCGACCCCAGCTTCTAGCCTAGTGAATGGAAGGAAGCCAGAATTGGTGTGGGAAGAGACAGTTCACGGCCCAGCTCTGGAGAATTTCTTTAAAGTATAAAATGTTGCCACATTTTTTTGCCTCTGGAGAAGAAAATTGAGTACAACTAACAATTGTGAATGAAAGAACTCCTTGCCAAGCTAGTCAGGTAAAATAAATGCAGGGGAGGACAGAGAGGGCAAGTCTTCCAGGTTGAGATGCAGTCTTCTTCTTCTTTTTTGTTTTTAAAGATTTTATTTATTTGACAGACAGAGATCACAAGTAGGCAGAGAGGCAGGCAGAGAGAGAGGGGGAAGCAGGCTCCCTGCTGAGCAGAGAGCCCGATGCGGGGCTCGATCCCAGGACCCTGAGATCATGACCTGAGCTGAAGGCAGAGGCTTAACCCACTGAGCCACCCAGGTGCCCCAAGATACAGTCTTCTCATCAAAGATCATACACATTTTGGATTAATATCTAGGATTTGAAAAACCCAGGTCAAAAATGGGACGGGTCAAGAAAAGAAACCATATGTGTGCACAGAATGCATACGCACACCGCAAACACTGCCATTTTGAAAACAAAGGGCTGGATTCGAACGCCAGCTTCCCACGCTTACTCTGCATTTCCTTGCCACCTACGAATGGACCCTGGGAAGTCTGGAGATGATCTGGAGGCCTCCTCACCCCTATGGAACTTAACCACCCTCCTGTCCTTTCTATTCCCTCCCTGGAGTAAAGGCTGTCATTTTCCTAATAACTGTTTTCTTTACTCTCCCAGAAAAGCTGCATTTACATTTTATGAGGGGCAGAAGTTCAGTCCGTACTGCTAGTTATCCCTCTCTTGCGGCCTGGTAGGGAGACCTCCCCAGCCCTCCCATTTTGTGGGCATCTACTGCTAGCCACCAGGCTCTTCAGAAAAGAAGTTTTCACATCCTCCCCTAAAGCCTGAGAAATGTCACAGTGATGTTTTCCAAGCCACTCTGAAATCACTAACTGGAACTCTGTCAATTCTCTTCCTCTCCCTCCTTAGGAATCCGATCATGGGACACAAACCTGATTGAATGCAACCTGGACCAAGAACTGAAACTTTTTGTGTCTCGACACTCTGCAAGATTCTCTCCTGAAGTCCCAGGTGAGGCTCTGGTTCGGTGTTAGTCACCCTAGACTTTGAAAGGACCGGGGAACAGGCCTGTGACTGGAAAGCTTTGCCTGGGGTAGCAAAAAGACTTTTCTCTTATTGCTAAATGTTCCTCTGTATTTGTTATTATCAACTAGGTTAGCCAGAAGCAACATTTTAAGAAAGTCGATTCCAAGTTATCACTGTGTGGGGTATTTATTTTATGGATTCTTAGTGAAAAGTTTTAAAGTTCTGGAGTACTTTTTTTTTTTTTTTTTTTTTTGGTATCTCACTGTACTGTCTGACTTCAAGGGATTGCAGACTATTTACATATTAATTTTATTCAAATAAAGCTGTGAATGTAAAATGGCCCTTCACCCCCAGAATGCTACAGCCTCCTTCCCTCCTTAGAAAAAGGAAACCTCTCCATTTCATAATGAAATATAGCTCATCATTTCATCATTGCATTGTCACCCACTTTTCTTGGTGTGGGTAAAAGAGTCGGAAATTCCAAACTGCTATTAAAGTAGCCTTTTTTTCAGAGATGGAAAAGAATACTGCAGAGTCAAGGTAAGGACACAAACACTGGTTACATGTGGAAATGCTACCAGTAGCCTGCCATCTCAGTAGGGATGTACCCCGACCTCTGCCTCTAGGCCTGGGGCTGTGGTGAGACTGGCCCAACTTATCTCCCTTTTGTGAGCAGTGACCCGTAGTTCTCCCTCTTGGTCACCTTTGAAGATTATGATCAGAAGTGCTGGCCCAGAAAGTCTCCCAACCTGTGTTTCTCAAAATCTCTCCCATTGATCTACCACAGACAACTGTATTGCATTTTATTTCTTGGATACCACTTACATTTTCATGTAAAGTAGAGAAAACTCGTTCTGTCTACATGATTCTGTTGTATGATTCTAATTTTATTGGCATTGGTATAAAACCAGGATGGGGTTCCGCCTGTTTCTGATTGATTACATCATATTCCATTAGCTTTATATGTACCGGGATTTGAAACCGCTTCTCCAATGTCATGGCTTTGTGAATCACACTTGGCTGCAGCAATCTGCCCATGAGACTGCCGCAGTTCTTCTCTTTGAGTTTGATATTAAAATGCAATCCCATACATTTCCGTTGTCCAAGTGAATGTTGCTTTCAAGCATGGAACTGAGTAAATGTGCTCAGAAAAATGTAGCAGGGAGCTGGTTCGTTCAAAGTTAACTTGCTGCAATGCCACGTGAAAAATCAGCTTTTAGGTAACTTTGCTTTGGGGGAAAAAGAAGAGAGCGAGAGAATGATCCAGAGACTATCAGACAGCACATGACTGCCTGAAGTAAAGGTACAGTATATGGTTGCTTCGGGCACTATCGTGTTGTGTTTTTATGTCTTGCACATCTCCATAACTTTTAAAAACATCTCACAAAAATAAAAACAAAAGAGGTACCCTTTTCCAACAAGTATGTTTCAAAATGTAAAAGGCAAGTTTTCATCCTTTCTCTGTGGATTGTTCTGGCTTTCTTACTAAGAATGTTTGTAAGGCTACCTTTTTTTGGGGGGTGGTAAACAAATCACGTGATTCCCATTGTGTTCATTCATCCTTGGATTGACTTGGCGGAATGACAGCTGTATATGGCAAAATGAAAGGCTGCAAGAACTGATGGAGAATTTACCGTGTTTGGGCCAAAGGCCCTAAGATTACTCTTGTGGACTAGGAAAGCCAGGTCCTCCAAACCATCACTTTGGCCTAGGGTCCCTTGTTTGCCCTCCTTTTCCTACTCTTTCCTGTTACCTACCTACCTGGATAGCAGTGCTGTGCTAGAGGCTATGTCTAGAGGTGGGCCTCTATACATGACATCTGTCCTCCCATTCTTGCTGACTCTGAGAAGGGTGGATGTGAGGACCTTCACTTTTTTTTTTTTTTAATTTTATTTATTTATTTGACAGACAGAGATCACTTATTATGCTTATTATGAGGCAGAGGCAGGCAGAGAGAGAGAGGGAAGCAGACTTCCTAACTGAGTGGAGAGCCTGATGCAGGGCTCGATCCCAGGACACTGAGATCATGACCTGAGCCGAAGGCAGAGGCTTAACCCACTGAGCTACCCAGGTGCCCCTAGGACCTTCCCTTTTAAGCCTAAGTGTGCACTGTGCAGGGCTGGGCCTCCCCATGAGGACTGAACATCTAGAACAGAGCCACTGGAGTACTGCCCCTGTGTGGGGAGTGTTCAGAGTGACATGCAGGTTTCTAACCAAGACTGAAATAGATGAGGGAAACACGTGTCAGATTCAGTTTCAGGTAAGTAAATGTGTTTTAGAGGAAAGGGATGTCCTGTTGGAGGACATGGGTGCAGAATGAGGGGGAGTGGACTTGGCAGGCTCACTGGATTAGACCCAAGGAAACCTTTAGCTTTTCCTGAACAAACAGGCCTAGGTTTTAGGGGAAATTTGAAGTCTGTTTTTAAGTGGATCCAAGTCTGATGGGTCCAAGTGCGTCTCCTCCCCACTCCCTGAAATTTCAGAGGAACTCATGTCTGCACCTCAGGCCCCCTAACTGGAGTCAGCTGAACCTCTATGTTTAGAGTTTCAAGATTCTAGGTGAAGGTGAAGGATGGATTCATTAAACACATAAAGCCATTCAGTCAGTCAGTTAGGAAATAATTAAATAGCACCCACACTGGGCACTATGGGGGAGGGTGGGCAAACACACAGTGATGGACAAATCCACATAGTCACTCTCTGCTTGGGAGATGGTTGGGGGGTGGCATCCGGCACTCACATGCAGACTGGCAGACACTCCCGTGCTCGGCATCCTGTCCAAACAGTTTGTGTTTGGTTGGGTTTTTTAGGCCAGCAGAGTTACAGTCAAATATTCATGGTCTTCCCTGACACAGAGAGATTAGGAGCTGGGGTTGCTCACTCTTTCTTCCTTCCTTCTTTCCTTCTTCCCTTTTTTTTTTTTTTTTTTAAGATTTATTTATTTGACAGAGAGCACAAGCAAGGGGAGTGCCAGTCAGAGGGAGAGGGAGAAGCAGGCTCCCCATGGAGCAGGGAGCCCGATGTGGGGCTCGACCCAGGACCCCAGGATCATGACCTGAGCTGAAGGCAGCTGCTTAGCCGACTGAGCCACCCAAGCACCCCCAGGGTTGCTGCTCTTTTATCTGTTTTTCGCTCATGTTATTATTCCTTTGTTGCTGTTTGGAAGCATTGGAGATCACGTATCAAACACTGGTAGTAGCCTCCAAGGCGGCCGACAGATCATGCAGGTGGCTCCAGCTCTTGTATTGTCTGATACTAGTTTACCTCTTGTATTCATTTTTAAATATGATTTTGAGATTCAGTTGGCCTCTTTCTTCAGGATTGCAGGTCTCATGCAAGCCCACTCTGGAAGATTTATTCAGCTTGAACAAAAATATCCTTGGAGCAGGAATCTGGGATAGGAGTGCTTTCTCTGCCTGAAGTGGGGGTTGGATCAGATGAATGGTGAGGCAGTGGTTAACCCGGGGTTCCCCAGAATGGAGTCCTGGGATCACTATGCCTCTCAACTCGGCATACTATTAGTTTGGAACTCATCAATCATCCGGGCCATCTTTTACTCTCTGGAACCTGTTGCAGCATCATCTTGCCTACAGATCACTCAACAAATACCTGCTTTGTGCCCAGGGCTGGTCTGCTGCTTTGCCCTGTTGTAAAACCCTTCTTGGCCACATGTAAGCTGGGGTCCAGCAAGTCGAGTTGTCTTGAGGGAGAAGGTTAGGTACTCCATCATGAATCCTCTCCAGTCTTTTACTCAAGGAATGTCCAATAATTGAATCTTTTCAAAATAGAGCCATCGTCTTGTTTCCTCACATTTATGAATTCAAAAGTCTTTATATATTATAGAATGTGATTTCTACTTAATCTTGTTGGCTGAGAATCACTTTGTAAGTCTCACCACAAGAGTAGAGCTAGGCTTACCATGCCATATAGTGTTTATTGAATTCTCTATTCTTAATTTGCTTTTCTCCCTAATGTAACTTTAGATCTATTATTATAACAATAGAGAAGGATATCTCCTAGGGTTTCTAAGAAGTACCCTAGGATTATCTGTGTTAGGCATCATTTCAAAACAACAAACAAGTACAAATCAACCCCAAAGCAAGGGACAGCAGAGTGAAAATTAATTTCAGTTTTCTTTTTTCCATCATTTGCCACTTCTCTCTGCCTATTAAAGTAATTTTACAAATTTGATAACCCAAATCCTCCCCACCAACATAGCATGATGATTAAGAGTGGATATTCTGGAGCTAACCTACCAGAGTTTGATCCTAGCTGATGTTTATTTGCTGTAGGATCTTGGGCAAGTTACTTAATCATTCTATGCCTCAGTTTTAGTGTCTGTAAAATAGGGACAGTCACTCCTACCTCACAGAACCTTCATGAGGGTCAAATGAGTTAATGGGCATGTAAAGATCTTGAAACAGTGCTTTGTCACATAGTGAAAAAAGTAAATATAAGTTAGTGTTCAAAGTGCCCGTTTTGTTGAAAATGGATTTGAGTTGGGTGTTTGCTGATTATTATTATCTGTGGGAAATACTGGCTTTAAATATTGGCTGGCTTCCTTTGGGTAACAATGTTCAAATTTGTATCGAAGATGTTTTTCAGAGAAACAATTGCCCCAGTATTATCAGAGAACAGGTAGCTGAGGGCAGCAACATTGTATGACTGAATTTAGGAAGGTCCTTTGAGCATGAGAGCAAAAAGGAGACAATGTATTAAGGTGCTGACATAGCAGAACCTTTGCACAGGGTTGGAGACGGTTTGTAAAATGGTCCTGTGGTGCCCACGCCAAGATGGCTGATGTCAGGGAGTGTGCTGAAGTGCTTTCTCGTTGTGGTAATCCATCCCTGGGTAACTTCTTTCCCTCCATTCAAGTACTTGGTTCTCTCTCCAATCAACAAGTGGCCATAGACCTTGCCAATTTTAAGAAGCTGAGATTTCTGGTGGTTTGTTTTCTTAGTCAATGGAATCAATAGTCAGACTAGGCATATTTACATTTTGTCCATAGTTTTATAATTTAGGAACTATCACACTCACAAAGATTTTCATGAATTGTGACTGGTTTTATAGTGTGTCTGTGGGTGATTCTGCTTAAAAACTCATGCCCTTTCTCTGGAAGGTGCACAAACCACAGCTGAGGTTCCTTAGATTTGTGTGGTGTGACTGCTAAAAATATCTGGCCTCTAGATTGGTTTTTGACAGAGAATTAAAACCAAGCCTTTTGAATTTAAGTCATGCGAATCCTCTACTCCCTTTGACATTAATGAGGCAAGGTTTTACAATATTTGCCAGTAGAATGATAAGAAAATGCTGTAGTGCTCTTAGAAGAGGCCTAAGAATATTTTTAGTTGCCTTCTCTGTCAGTCTAGACTTGTATGTTTAGTCTGTTGTACAGAATTATAGCTTAATTGTATGTGCCTAGAATGCGTCAACTGCTCTATGACAGTGAGTAATGAATGTGTTTTCAGCCCCATTCCCAACCTTCAAACAACAAAGCACACAAATACACGTTTAGTTGTGTTCAGGAGGTTGACTTAACCCTCAGGGAACCTGTGATTTCAGACGGAAAGCAAATACTTCATCTTCCTTCTCTCTCTCTCTTTCACGTGGCACATGCATAGATACAGACGCTCGCCCACATGCCCACAGGGTTCATCTTCTCTCACTGCACCATCCTCCAAGGTTATGGGAGGAACCCTGGTAGGAGAAGAAAACCACAAACACAGAGTCTTATTTTGTGGAAGCAACCAGACCCATGTTTAACATCCACTGAAGTCAACGTGTGTGCCGGGGAAGGGAACTCCCATTTTCATGCAAACCACTGGCCTTTCTCCCACTTGCCCCCTTGCCCTCAGCCTTCGCACTGGGTTGTGGTTGGCTGGTGGAGAACCGGCAGGCCCTCCTGCCTCTGCTCCCACTCGCTCCACTGCTCCCATTCACACTGGTGCAGCCTGAGTGTGGAGCTCAGAATCGCCTGGTCACCCCCACCTGCAGTTAGCTGAAACAGTGGAAGGGCCGAGCTTTGTGTGGTGAAGAACCAGAATTTTGTAGTGTGTGCAACACAAGGCATCCCTCCTGCAAGGTTTATATTTTGCTCACACACTAGGGCGATTTTTTTTCTGGTGTAGGTGTGGCCAACGGAGAGGAGTAACATGGCCTTTCATTGCCGTGTTCTTGTGCCTTCACTCCTCAGGACTGTTAATGACGGCTCCCTCAGACCACCCTGGAAATACCTATTCATCTCCTTTTTTTTTTTTTTTCCTAGAGTAAAAAGAATGTTTTACTCTGCTGGCTGTAATGGTTCTGAGGTGGTTCCTAATGGGCCCTGTGAAACCACTCAGCACAGATACAACCCGGCAGGAAGGTTGGAGCAAAGTGGCTCCCCGGTCCCAGTAGCCATTTTGGGGAATGTCAATAACCCCGCCATTCAATCCAGCTAAGTGGATTTCAGAACAGCTGTTAACATCGCCAACCAAGGACAGCCTCTCCTGCTGAACGTTAGCGCTTTTGTCTTCACTTCCAGAGAGCAGAGAAAGCCCACTTTTTTTTTTTTTTTTTTGCCGGTAGAGATTTATTGTTGTTGTTTTGTTTGTTTTTCTATTTTTAAAAATTTTTTATCTTTATTATTTTTTATTTTCTTTCTTTCTTTCTTTCTTTCTTTCTTTCTTTCTTTCTTTCTTTCTTTCTTTCCTTTTTTTAAAGCACAGCGTCCGCAAACCATCCAGCAAGTCCCTTTGCTTTTTCTTGTCTTGCATGCTGGAAATAAGGGTGAAAAAAGAGGAATAAAGTGTAAACTAACAGATTGCTTTAAATAAATGGCAAGGAGTATTTTTTAGTTCTTATTATGAGGCAGGGAATTGTCCAGAAATAGGGAAGAATGAGGTATTCCACTGTGGACAGTGTACTTGGGAAAAACGTATCATTCACGGCTTTAAAAAACACTAATGGAGTGTTTTCTTAATTTACAAAGTGCATGTGTGAGACAGACAGCGAGAGAGGGAGGGAGGGAGGGAAGAAGGAAGAAGCAGATTTACTCAAATCCTTACAGAGGACAAGGGGTGAGACTGGAGATCATAACAAGCATTGCATTTGGATTGTTCAACAGCAGTGTTAGTCATAATGACAAAGGTTACCCAGGTACCAGCACTGCCCGCCCCCAGCCACAACCCAGGGCTAATTAAACACTACCTAGGCAACCATCAAGTATCCTCAAACATCATACTCCCGGGCTTACGCCTTTTGTTTTCTCTCTGTGGTCTAAGGGTAATTTCTGTTGCATGTGAAGTCAGATTTCCTTGGTCCTAGAGAAATGTGAGAAAGTGAGAAGCGCCCCTGGGGAGCACAATTAAAAATGGCCCAGAGGCACTGCAGAAATTAACATGAACACAAGACAAAAATCATGGTCTTTTTATAATGTATTCCGATGTGTGTTAAAGACCTGCTTACAGTGAGGACCGCCGAGAGGTCGGCTTACGGAAAATGTGCCAAGAGACTACGGAGGATTTAAACATAAAATTACCTAATTAAAAATAAACACTGCAAGCCTAGGGCAGGTGGTGTTCTACTCTCTGCAGTTGTACCACACCCCATTTTAAAGACTCCCACTGAGGTTGCCTCTAAAAATTGCCCGCAGGGTTAATTTCCTGAGGGGCTCAGATGAAATATGAACTACCCAAAGACTACCCAAAGTTCTCCAAACCTGTCATTTACCAGCCCTTTCTTAATCGAACAGGTTGGCATTGGAGACTGTCTGTAGATGAGCCACAATTGAGCATTTTGGACCCAATTCTCAGATTCTTTGTTTGCATCTCCCATGGAGAGTCTAGGGGAAGGAACTGCTGCTCCCCAGAGGGACCCCCTTTTCTAGTGTACCTATCCCCAAGCACACGGCTCCATATACATGGTGCTTGTTGGTTCGTGAAATGGCAGTCAATGGAAATGGCACATCTGGGGAGGTTAACCTGAGGGCAGTGAAGCTGAAGATGGAATGAATTCCGTAGCCCGAGCCAACAACATGCTAAGCTTCTCAGCCATTGGGAGCATTGTGTTTGGCCTTCTAGACTCTCCTGGGGTTTGATGTCTATAAAAGACCAGGGAGACTTGTGCAAATTGCTTGCTGGAACGCCTCCCTTTTTAATGTTTGTGACCAAGCATGAGGGAAGGGAAGGAGGCGGGGAGGGATTCCTTATCATAAACTGATCTATTGGAGAGAAGATGACTTTTTCATAGTATACAGTATGTCTTTTTAGAAGGTGCCTTATTCTGAGCCAATCTGTCATTACATATCTATGTAAGTAGTTCTACAGCAAAACACTGTTTGAGTTCCTGACTCTGGAGGCCATCAGAAGATGTGTAAGTAATCCTGGCCTGAGAGTTATTTACAACTGAATGTGGAAATAAGATAACTAACAGAAGTGAGTGTATAGTATGTGCCAAATGGGAATTTTGGGAGAGGATCCCTCTGTAAATTCTGTTTGTTCAGGCTATTTTAAAAGGTACACATGCATAAAAATATGCACCAAAATTGTACTAACCTGTGCACATTGAGACCTAAGATACTGGATTCTCCTTGTGACCAGGAATTTTGGATCCAAACTGAATAAACTTTTCCCTAGTGTGGAGCTACATGTTAAGTTAAGCCCTTTAATTTATTTTTTTATTGTTGTTTTTGTTATTTATTTATTCATTTTTTATTAACATATAATATATTATTTGTTTCAGGGGTAAAGGTCTGTGAATCATCAGTCTTACACAATTCATAGTCCTAATCATAGCACATACCCTCTCCAATGTCCATAACCCAGCCACCCTATTCCTCCCACCCACCCTCCAGCAACCTTCAGTTTGTTTCCCGAGATTAAGTCTCTTATGGTTTGTCTCCCTCTCTGGTTTTGTGTTGTTTCATTTTTCCCTCCCTTTCCCTATGATCCTCTGTCTTGTTTCTCAACTTCCTCATATCAGAGAGATCATATGATAATTGTCTTTCTCTGATTGACTTATTTCGCTTAGCGTAATACCCTTTAATTCCATCCATGTTGTTGCAAATAGCAAGATTTCGCTTTTTGATGGCTGCATAGTATTCCATTGTGTGTGTGTTTTATATATATATATATATATATATATATATATATATATATACACACTACATCTTCTATATCCATTCATCTGTTAATGGACATCTAGGCTCTTTGCATCGTTTGGCTATTGTGGACATTGCTGCTATAAACATTGGGGTGCAGGTGCATTTGTATCTTTGGGATAAATACCCAGTAGTGCAATTGCTGGGTCATAGGGTAGCTCTATTTTCAACTTTCTGAGGAACCTCCATACTGTTTTCCAGAGTAAGCCCTTTAGTTTCATTATGAAAAGACTGCCTTGCCTTTTTAAGGATTCACCCCCTCTGAAAGCACGTGAGAAAAAAGCTGCTGAACTCAGAGCTTGTTTTCTCTGAGCACTGAAAAATTGTCCATTGGTAGACTTGGAAGATACTTGAGAGAGATCGTGAAAGGGAAAGAGTTTATGAAAATAAATCTGCAGTAAATAATCAGTGCCCTGAGGCTAAAATGGGCCCTTCGGAGATGGAAAGCAACTGACTCAGTTGTTCCCATATCCAGAGAAGCAGTGAGGGGATGTCTGTTGTAAGCTGCTTCCCAGGCCTCTCCCCTGAACAGAGAGTCCTCGAAGCCTGACCTCATGCTGCAGCTGTGGGGTGCCTGAGATTATTGTGGCCCATGTAGCCCCCTGAAAATTCGCTAGATGAAGGTATCCGGAAAAGACTAGATGAGCATATCTGGAACTTTGTTCTGCCAGCGATGGTCTTATAAAACAATAGATGGTCAGTGGAGAAGAAGTCCACGGTGAAGTAAGTCTGGGAACTATGGCACATGAGGTCTTATTTTTGGACAGCCATAAAGTATGTAAATAAACTTGTTTAATTTTATATAACCATACGTTTCCTTATGCTATTTGACTAGTCACTTTGACCATCACTTTCCCAGGGATCTAGATTTCTCTAGAACACAGTTTTGGAGAGGATGGACTGAGTGATCTCTGAGTCCCTTCCAGTTTTTTATATTCCATGTTTCCTTGAATTTTTCCTAAATTGCCTCATCACTGACTACATTGTAGAGGAGAATTTGTCCTCTTCCCCATTTAGCTTAAAATGTTTTTTAATCCAGCTTTTAAAATATCAATGAGAAGAATTTAGTTTAGAAAATCTGTGTGTCCCATCTGTTAGGATTAATTTTAAGGGGACATGCACAGCTTTGTGACACTTAGGTTGATTTCCCAGTGGGAATTCTTGGCCCTTGGCTTTTCCCATCTGTCTTTACCTTGAAGACAAACCAAACAAGACAAAACTTAAATTGTTTTTGCACAATGCCAAACACCTGCATGGAAAGTATTTCAAAAGTCAAATTCATGATGTTTTAGCTGCATAATGCCAAACAGGAAATAGCTACATTTTTTTTCCATTAAAATTAGAATTTCCATATTAAGCCTTAGATTAGCTACTTATTCACAGATCTTTGGAAAGAGGCTGAAGTTTGAACCTCATGAGTTCATCTGTCGGTAGAGTCTGTTAAAAGTGTCAGGGACGTCATTTGTTACAGACAATTGAGAATGGCCTGCATTTTAATAAGCATGATCAGCTATGCACATCTTGTCATGCAAACCACCAATTAGCACAACGTAATCTAACAAGTCAGTGCATGTAGATATGAATGCCCATGGGAAGTGAAGCTCAAACCAAGTCATTACTGACAGTGTAGAACTTGCATGCAGGTAATCATTATCAGAAAGCCATGATTATACAGAAGGAAAAGTGATTTTTATGGTAATGCATCATATGATTGACTGTTGGTATCTAGTACCCTTAAGGTAACATTTTCAGTTTGTCTTCTATATAATATGGTCATGTTGGCAAAGAAAGTTGATTCATTCACTAGAACCTACTAATATTTTTACAGCAACCCTTACAGAGTGTTCTAAAACCTGAATGAGCTAAAATATGTAGAACAACATTCATGATACTCTCTGTATGAATGAGAAGAATGTGGTTTGCTTCATCAAATATTCCCGTTAAGAGAGGATTGCCAAGAATTCCTTGTGTGATTATTATCTTTTAAAGTGCTGGAATCCAGAATCCAGTAATACAATCCTTTCTCTTCTAGGAATACCTCAAATTTACTTAGAATGTACTTAGAATTTCTAAACCAAATTTATATGAGAGCCCAGGATGTGCTTAAACTAGAGATCATCCCCTAGAAATCAGTTACTCATTTTTCCTGCAAAGTAAGTGGTAGTTTCAAAGGTAGCTTTTAAAAAAAAGTCATTGCACTCATTGGACAGATATTGGCCTTGTATGGAAGCACAGCCAAGAGAGACCCACTCTCTTCCCTTCCGTGGAACCCAACTGTAGAATGATCTAACTGAGCCTTTCTTGGAGGATTCAGGAAGAAAGTCCTCTGGGCCTCAGGTCCACGGCATGACTACACTGCCCAAGTGGGGGCTTTGCTGTTTAGAAGTGAGTTCTTATTACTGAAACATTAATGAGCAAACCATTTATACTGAGTTGGCCAGATGGCCATATCCATATAGGTATGACTTCACTTCTGTAGAGAACACCAGATACCCCTGACCATCACACTGCTTTAGAAAAAGAGTCATTGGTTCTAGATATCATAAAAGGGCCTCGAACTGCTGTAGAGAAACAGACCACGGCAATTCTCTAGGTAGCTTTAAGAAAAATCTCAGTTTGCAATGTATGTGTTTGCCTGCTGTGTTTACGTTGTCCTGTTTTATGCACAACTGCTGTCCCCCACTTCTAAGTCCCAACCATTTCGCCTTCCTACTGCCTGTATCTCTTGTATGTGTAAACTTATTTTTTTAAAGAGATCATTGTCTTCTCCACTGTACCCTCTCCCTCCTGATGAGCAATAAACACAAAAACCCAACTAAGTGGTGAGAGAAATGAGAAGTGAGATGATGATGATGATTATTATTTTTCAAAGATTTTATTTATTTATTTGACAGAGAGAGACAGTGAGAGAGGGAACACAAGCAGAGGGAGTGGGAGAGAGAGAAGCAGCCTTCCTGCTGAATAGGGAGCCGGATGCAGGGCTCCATCCCAGGACTCTGGCATCATGACCTGAGCCAGAGGCAGGTGCCCAACTGATTGGGCCACCCAGGCGCCCTCTGAAGTGAGATTATTTTTAAAGGCTTATTGCCTGCACTTTCAGATTGTCCAGAATAGCTGTAGATCCTAGGAACAGACAGGTTGTGTGGCTAAAGTTGTGTGGATATTTGCATGTGCATATGTAATTAGGGGTGTGTGTGTGTGTGTGTGTGTGTGTGTGAATGCTTTTGCTTTTATATTATTTCAAAAACATCATTTCCTTTTAAAGAAGCCTTAGCTCATCCAAGTCAGTATCTGTTGATGAAAAAGGGACATTTCACGTGGGTTCACCTCCTGTCCTTCCCTTGCTTTCTCATCTGGATCACTCATGTCTCCCCCCCCACCCCCACTTCATGTCACCTATTTCCCTCCTGTTTCTCTTCTCCTCTTCTTCCCCTTTTTCTTAGTTTTTGCTCTGCACTCTCTAATTACAGCCTTCTTTGCTACAAATAGTGGCAGTTTGGGTTATTATAAAACATCAAGGGAGATAGTTGTCTGCTTTTTAAAAGGAGCATTGCATTATCTATTAGTTACACATATTATTATTCTGTGCCTTATTTTTGTTTTATTATTTTATACATAGAACAGAGACTCTTTGGAGCCTTTGAAATAACATTCCAGCATATAAATATACAGGAAATAATTTGGCAAATTGACTCATTCCGAGGTTATTTAGAACTACGATTCCATCATCAGATAGAAATTTCTGTTGCTGGAATCCTTTAGCCAGCAAATGGATTTTCTATGCTTGGTAAGCAGACTCATCAAAAATATGACATTACTTATCTGGCCCCCCCGCCAAGTTCCAACTTACAACTTAAAAGGAAAGAAAAGGAAAAACAACCAAACAAAAACTTACTTTGAGTAGGTCTGAGAATGGGAAACATGGAGACCAAAGGTCTTGAATCAGGTAACCATAGGACTAGATTTTTAATCTTTTGGGACTCTACTTTCCAGAAATGACTTTTTTCCTATTGGAATTGAATGGTATCTCTTAACCATAGAACTAAGGAGGCCTTAGGCTAATGCCCCTTGGTATCTTTACCACATTTAGCAAGTTGCCTGGCATATAGTATTGGCTTAGAACTCGGATGACAGAGAATGATGAGGTGTTAGCGGTTTGAGAAACTATAATTAGCTCCTTGGTTTGAAAAATAAGCTACATAAGACATCTGAAAATTTGCACTGATTATTTATATAGCAAACAATTTCTTTATTATGGATTTCCTTTCAACATTGACGTGTGGCAAAATGTTTATTTACAGACTATCAATAACTTTCAAGGTCTGGGCAAACTAGAAGTTCTGGTTAAGAGCCAGTGTCTTGACAAACAAAGGACAGAACCTTTGGAAGGTAGGGGGTAAAAAATCTAAGTTCTAATCCCACTTCTGCTGCTAAGCGGATTTAGACTCCTCGGGACAAACTACTTAGCATTTATGAATTTAAGTTTTATTATTTCTACATGTCTTTTATATTATATTTAATATTCTGTGATAGACTATTATCCTATAGTGAAAAAGAATGGCTTATATGTCAAGTTGATAAGCATAGCTAATGTGTAAAGCCAAGATGTGTTATTTGTATAAAGTTCTTTGGAATTCTTAGGATACAGTAACTTCCTTGGCTGAACAGTGAGTGAAAACATGTACATTCAGTCTATTTTTTCTACAAATATATATTGCTTGTCTCATGGGATCTGGCACGGCATCAAATAAGCAAACTAAGTATATCCATGGTTTCTACCTGATCTCCCACCGAGCTTACAGTCAAGGTAAGGAGGTAGACATTAATCAAATAGTCATACAGATACGTATCACAGTCTGTTTTAAGTACCAGGGGAGAGAATACGGTGCTATATAGGGATGTAAAAGAGGAAACTGATCGAGTAAGGGAAAAGTGAGAGAACTTCACACTTGAGATTTGGGATGAATGCTTTTTATTTTATATATAAGACATTGTACATTGTATTTATGTTTCCCTTTTAATGTAATTCTGCCTAGTGTTATGGGTTCTAGAGTGTACCAATATTTCTTGAATTTTACAAAGATCAATGTGAGGTTATATTAGTGTGTTTCTTAGGAAGCAGAACAATTACACAGACGTGATTTAAAAATATTTCTCTGAAGATACAAACCTTCTTGTAAAGACTCCACCGCTTTGTTCTGAAGGGAGAACGAAAGTAAAAGAGGACTAGCTGAATGTTCACTGGCTTCTTAAAAGCATGGGACTAATTACAAATATGTTACCCTGGAAAAGTCCCGATGGGAGAGAAGTGAGGCAGCCAAAATTTCTGGATCAGAATTCAAAGGTTGGTGCTGTGGCCTAATTATGGTTCCTGTGTCCCTCTGGAGTGTACTTTTGGTACCTGATGCTTAGCGGTTCCAGACCTTCTTCTGGCATCTTCCCTGTGCCTACTTCAGGGATACTTGGTGGCTGTCAAGGCTCTGTTAGCCAACCGTCTCGTACTGATGTTTCTTTTGTTCAGAGCATTCATAAGCAGCTTCTTGCATCACATCTCTGATCATTTGTTGTTTGCCTTCTGGTTTAAGCATCTACTTCTCTTCCGCGGTGATTGGTATTTCTTGGTCCTGCTTGAGAATATATCGAACATCTCGACTTTTGCTTATAAAAATACTTCTCCTGCAACTTAGAGGATATGACCGAAGCCAATAGCCCAGATATTGTCTGAAATCCGTGCCCCTTATTGGAAAAAATAAAACACAACTTCACCATTAAGTCCAATACAGAACAGACTTTCTTGTGCTATACAGGGTTTTTTATGGAGGTGTGAAAAATCCTGTTGCAGACAGATTAACTTTCTCAGTCCGTGGCTCCCTCCCAAACCTTGGCTACTCTTCTGACTCTATATGTGTTGTAAATAAGTGTCGAGATACAAGTATTTCTCATTCTTTCCCCAAAATGGTCTGAACTCTTTTGGTCTGCAGACTTCAGTCTTTTTCAAATAGCAAAGTTCTTTTCCATTTATCCTTATCATTGTTTCTGTTCCTGTTCTTCTCAGTTCAGCCTTAAGAACATGTATAATTCTTTTTTTTTTTTTTTTTTTTTTAAATTTATTTATTTGTTAGAGAGAGAGAGAGAGCGAGCGAGCACAGGCAGACAGAGTGGCAGGCAGAGGCAGAGGGAGAAGCAGGCTCCCCGCCGAGCAAGGAGCCCGATGTGGGACTCGATCCCAGGACGCTGAGATCATGACCTGAGCTGAAGGCAGCTGCTTAACCAACTGAGCCACCCAGGCGTCCCAAGAACATGTATAATTCTTATCATAGAACTGTCTTCATGCTCATCCTCGGTCTCAGATTTTCTCTTCTATCTTTGGACACACGTTTGCCCTGTCCATCGCCATCAGTATTCTGCAGCGGTCATTCTGCTCTCTACTTCCTTGGATGCAGTTTTCACTTCTGCCCTTGCATTACGTCTTTCCTGCGATTCCTTTTGTTGATTTCATGGGCTTCTCCTTAAATCTCTGCCTGGCATTTAGCTCAGTCTGTTTTCGTTGTTCTCTGCCCTCTCATAGGTCTGCCATCTTTTGTAAGATACCAAGTATCACTTTGAACAATTTTACTTTGTTCCCTAGAGAAAGTCTTATTTAGAGATCGGGTTTACCATGGAGCCTCAAGACAGTGTTCATTTTTTTCTTGTGCTGCAGAATCTTTTCAAAGGTTCCACTTTTTTATATTTATTTTCTCCTCTAACGTGGGGAGAGGTCTGCCCAGACTCAGCATTTGCTAACAGGGAGGCTCGTTGGGACTCCTTAGCTGTTCTCACTGTCTGCTTGGATCCTGGCGCTTTTACTATTTCATACTTAGAACCTGAAAGTCAGATTCAGGTGCACGTGCCGCAGCCCCTGTCTGTGGTCCCACATGCATTGATCTGCTCACCTGGGAAGAGATGGTTCCCTGTCAGAACTTCTGCCTCTGCTAGAGAATTAGAGGGACCTACAGTACTTCTTTGTATAAGGAAGATGGGAGAAAGACCACACACCAGCATGTCGTCCTCTCTGGGCTCTTCCTCTCTGCTTGTACTTACCAGCGTGTTTCCCGAGAAACCATCCAACTCAGGTGGTAGTGCTGGGTGGCGGTTTTCCTCTAGGGCCAGTCTCTGCTGGGTTCTGAAGGTGAGGGGGTGCAGGAGAGGTGGGGAGCAGGGGGAGTGGAGGAATCGGTTATCCTTCAGCAAGAGACTCACTAGGAAGAGAGAGAGTCAGAAGCTTTCCAGCCTTCTCGGAGTCTGGCAGAACGGCAAAGAGTGGAGTCTCAGGACCTGGAGTGCCTACCTTCAGATGTGGGTTCCACCTCCTGCTTAAATTCTCGGGGCTGCGGGTATAGACATTTCGTGAAAATTTGGTGGCCGTCTTGGAAGGCATTAGGAGAATGGCTGGGACATGTTAAGTGCTGTATAAGCATTAGCTATTGTTAATGTATGTCCTCTCTAGAGAGTTCAAAACTGTGTCCCGGTGGCTCTTCCTGCCCCCACTGAACCCATACCTTTCAGCATATGGCCATGTCTTTCCTTTAGACCACCAGGGCCAGCTTTTCCAGTTGGATTTATTTTCATGAATATTTCAAAAATTCACAGATTTGGGTAAGAATATATTTAGCTCCTCATTCTGCCATCGTATTAACCCCACCAGCCTCCCTAATTCTCCCCCAAAGTAGTAATTAAATGATATAATCTTCATTTGTGAAAGTCTGTAGTTGTAGAGTGTAGTACCATTTGGGCGTCTGGAATTCACTTCAAAATCGTATCTTGAACAGAGAATTACACATCATTTCTACAAAACAAATTCGCTGGTACGCTTGATTGGTTTCGCGGTAAGCGGCATACCGCATTTACTCTAAATAATGGGTAGATATTTTGTACTATAAACCAATAGTTTGCTTTAGCAAATCTGCTGTCTTTTTAAGAACAGATTTGTAGATAAAAGTGCTTTAAAAAAAAGAAAGGAGGAAATCTTTGTTAATGATAAAGCTTTGAACCTGCTGTTCAAGGAAATGAATAAGAAATGAAAGTCAAGCAGGAAGAGCTGATTCTCTTGATGTAATGTTCAAATGACCTACAAAATCTACAGTATTCTTGAACTGTAGTTTGCTCGGACTTATGGTTTCTTTATGACATTATCAGTTCTCTGTACATGAAGTTCCCTAGAGCCAAATCTTTCCATTTCTCTTCATCTAATAAGGACTTTAGATATTTCAAGTTTATACAAATCCCTCCCTTCTTGATGGCATTGTAGAAAATCCTTTCCTGCAACCTGTGGCTTCCGCTAAAAGAAGTGGCGCGTTGGTTCTTGTCACCATATGAAAACCGTATGAATCACAGCTTTGTTTTTTCCTTGAGTTTCTGCGTGTTTTTGAGTGGAAGCTTCATGTGTTTACACATTGTCTTTTGTGCTACTACAGTTTGACTTGGTTGAATGAGGAAAAATGCCATTTTATTTGAATGGCCACTTGGAGATAAAGTTTGCATCAGAAAATCAGGGCCGAATCCATGGCCAAGGTAGTCCTTTGATTCCTGATTCCGTTGTATTGTCTCAGCAAGACTCCACCCCTGCATGAGAGGGTCCCATTGTGTCCCAGACAGGGCCCAGTGGGGGAGGGCTTGCCTGTACCCCACGGCCACCTCCCTTATCCTGCATATTAAGCCTGTGATTACAGCAGACATTGCATTTGTCTCCCGCTTCTGTGGGATGATGTCATCGCATGCATGTCAAGCAGGGGATTAGCATGGAGAGAGAGAAGTCTTCCTGACGTTTTCATTTTCATCGAGAAGAATTTGGTTTTACCTCATTTTGTTAACTGGAACTGTTGTCCTACTTCATAGGAGAAATTTTGAAGGAGAAAAAAGGGACAGGAAGAACTTGAGAATGTAGAAGCAGACATGTACCGACTGTGTAAATGGAAATGCGCTCTGTAGCGCCACTCTGTCAATTAGTGAAAGAGCCGGGGACACAAAGCCCGCCTGGGAAATCTGAGGCTTTTCTTACAAAAGCGGAATATCATTCTTCTCAAAGCCCGTAATGGCCTGGGCTCTGCTGAAGAAAGGTCCCCGCGAAAGGAAAGCGAAGACTGGCTGTGGCTGGGTAGAGAGGCTGTGCAGGTGGCGGGTCCCACCAGCCTCGGAAATGTTTCCGTGATGGCATTGATCGGGGATGGTTTAAAGTTTCAATCCTTACATCCCAGGGTAAAGCTCTTTGTTTCCTTCCCATGTGACAATAAAATAAAATAAAATAAAATAAAATATCAGGGAGAGAAGCCTGACTTCAGAGATTTTTGAGCCCGGAGCTCAGTCCATGGAAGAACATAATTTTTATCAATCATTTATCAAGGAACTCCTTCGACACAAATAATCATAGGAAGAAAATCATAGTCAGACTCGAGGAGCAGGAGTCATGTCTCCTTTTGGAGCCATTTACCAATAACTAACTGCATCAGAAAAGTTGGGTTCAACTACCGGCTCTGGCTTTTACTTCGCTCTGTGACTTTGGGCAACTGCATTGCGCAGAGCCTCAGTTTTCTCGTCTGTACAATGGAGTTAACTAGTAATAATGCGGATACCTCATAGGCTGTGCCAGGTACCTCTTGGTATATTTCATCTCCAAAAATGAAGTCCTTTCAGGGCGCCTGGGTGGCTCAGTGGGTTAAAGCCTCTGCCCTCGGCTCAGGTCATGATCCCAGAGTTCCGGGATCGAGCCCCGCATTGGGTTCTCTGCTCAGCAGGGAGCCTGCTTCCTCCTCCCTCTCTGCCTGCCTCTCTGCCTACTTGTGTCTGTCAAATAAATAAATAAAATCTTTAAAAAAAAAAATGAAGTACTTTCAGTAAACAGGATAGTGGGGCACCTGGTTGGCTCAGTCAGTTAAGCGTCTGACTCTTGATTTTGGCTCAGGTCCAGGTTCTCACAGCAGTGATATCAAGCCCCACATGGGCCTTGGTACTGAGTGTGGAGCCTGCTTATGAGTCTCTTTTGCCCTCTGCTCACCCCCCCCCCCCACCATGCAAAGTAAATAAGTAAATAATGAATAAATAAATAAATTTTAAGAAAACAGATCGTGTTCTGAGGTGACCTTTTTACTCCAGTGAGTAAAGGTGGTAACCTCCTTTTTTCCTTTTTTTCCTAACCCTTTGCTCTCAGTGTTTTGCAGACTCTTGCCAGGCTCGATCCCCTCCCTGGGGAGTGAACCTGGGAGCTATGGTGAGATTGAGGGTACTTGGACTAGACAGGCTCTGGGATTTTAGTCTATTTGAATTCTGCCAAAGCACTGGAAGAATTTTTAAAAGTTCCTGCACAATTTTCTTGAGAGATTTTCAAACCCTTCTAATGTTTCTCACTTCTCTATATTTGGACACCAGCATTTTCTTAGCATCCAGTTTCTTTGGAACAGAGTTGTCCTATGAAGAAGGATGAATCCAATCCAAATCAGGCCCTCTTGCCAGGTGATAATTTTCCATTTAGATTGCCCTGGGGCCTTTCCATTTCCATTTTTGTTTTGCCTTGAAAGGCAGCTGGTGAGCTATTTCTCTTTCCTCATCTGACTTTTCAGGTCTGATTACCCAATTGTTGCTTATTAGAATGATATTTCTTTTTTTAAAAAGATTTTATTTATTTACTTGACACACACAGAGAGAGAGAGAGAGAGAGAGACAGTGAGAGAGGGAACACAAGCAGGGGGAGTGGGAGAGGGAGAAGCAGGCTTCCCACTGAGCAGGGATCCCAATGTTGGGCTCCATCCCAGGACCCTGGGACCATGACCTGAGCTGAAGGCAGATGCTCAATGACTGAGCCACCCAGGTGCCCCTAGAATGATAATTCATTAAGAAACAAAATTGTTGAACATAGGGGAAGGGTAGGAAAAATAAAGTAAGATGGAAACAGAGAGGGAGATAAACCATAAAAAACTTTTTTTTTTTTTTAAGATTTTATTTATTTGAGAGAGTAAGACAGAGTGAGTGAGTGGGAGGGAGACCGAGAGAGAATCTGAAGCAGACTCTGCTCTGAGCACAGAGCCCGACGTGGGCTTGATCCCACGACTGTGAGATCATGACCTGAGTCAAAACCAAGAGTCAGATGGTGCTTAACTGACCGAGCCACCCACGAAACAAACTGAGGTTTGCTGGAGGGGAGGTGACGGGGTGGGTGGGGTACCCGGGTGATGGGCATTAAGGAGGGCACTTGATGGAATGAGCCCTGGGTGTTACATGCAACTGATGAAATTCTAAAGTCTGCCTCTGAAACTGACAATACACTATATATTAATTAAACTTAATTTAAAGAAAAAATTTTAAAAAAGAATGGTATTTCAGAAATAGGATTCTGAATGACACTTGGTTTTGGGATGTAGTACAACTGGATTTGGCCAAAAGTCTTCAGTTACAGTTCTTCAAGGTCAATGTGTTGGGTTGTCTGGTTGGAAGGAAACCTAGATATGCCAGGCTCTGTGTGAGTGTTCTGGAAAGGACAAGACCATCCAAATCACGTGCACTCGTGCCTTCATGTGGAACGAGAAGGGAGAAGGCGCTGACTCCTGCTG
Source organism: Martes martes (assembly GCF_963455335.1). Classification (NCBI taxonomy): domain Eukaryota; kingdom Metazoa; phylum Chordata; class Mammalia; order Carnivora; family Mustelidae; genus Martes; species Martes martes. The sequence continues at coordinate 68,392,405 of NC_137892.1, read as the reverse complement.
AGCTCTTCCCTCTTGTGTAAAGTGCCTGTTACTGCCCTACGCACAGTCATGTGCATGCCCTCTCTCCAAGATTCCCCTGAGTTTCGCTCCTGAATTTATGGAACATTGCCAGTGTTTTCTTCATCCCCACCTCCAAGTGCTCCTTGAATTGCTGGATGTATAGGACAGGTCTCTTACTACAGGTTACCTGAATGTAAATGGAATTCACAGAAAACATTACAAATAGGAAATCAGCATTTGTTCCTGGAAGCTACAATTGCTGTCTGTGGATGGCCAGATGCTTCTTTCCCAGATGGTGGATGGGGCTATTGGGTCATGTTCCCAAGGCCTCAGTTGTGCCCTCTCTAAGCTCTCAGTATGGCGCTGTCATCCAAGATTGTCCTAATTTGTGGGTTTAACTTAAAATCTATTCTCCCCTCCATGCCCACCACCTCCTAAGACTTCATAGTCTAGATGGTAGGAAAAGGGAGATATTCTCAGTTGCTTTTCATTGGGGGACATAATTGTTCTATTTCTACTCTCTGTCACATTCTGCCCAAATCACACCTGGCCTGATGTTTTGTTCTCTCTACTTGAGTGTTGGCCAACCACTCCCTTCCCTTACAATTAGAGTATGTTCTTGTATTGTTTTGCATTCTCCCTGATTATAAACTACAAACTTGTAAATTTCGTCAACTAAATCCAAGTCAGCCAACACAAAAACATCTTGTCCGGAGGTTGCTGAGATGAATGAATAATATAGGAATTTTTTTTTTTTTTTTTACAAAGACAATATAAAATTTATTTTATTTAAATGTAGGAACTCAGTTCTGAGTGTTTTATACTTAATTTGGTCATTACAAGTTGTAGAGAGATTCAGATTTTTGCATCTTTTTTCACCCAGTGGACTGAGGCCCTTCAGTTACTGAAGGCTGTGGATATGGCACACCAAATCAACAGGCTTATTGGAGTGATCGATGTTTCTGTTTATATCAGAACTTTCAAGGGCTGAGTAATAATTCCCGGTACCAAAATTCAGTTCAGTTCATTTATTAGGATGGCTTTTTTCAAAGGAGCTCTTCTGTTTTCTTCCTGAGAATGTCAGACCATTTGGTGATAGATCCTGTAGCTTGGCTTGGCTGTTGACCTCCATGGATATGATTGTAATTGATGACCTGTCGGCCTTGTCGCTGCACTTGGTTGATCATCTTGACAGCCTGTTTCTGTTGAACCTTTGAGTGGATTGTGTGTTTTAGATCAGTTGACTAGAGGCATGGGGTACAAATGTGTTGCCTAACTGTTACTTTATGTGACCCACACCTTAAAACCATATTTTCCGGTTGAATTATATGTAAACCTTCTGAGTTTAAACTGGTAAGACCCATCTTCATCCAAAATTAAGTAGCAGCAGCTTCCTTAATCTATCTGGCTAAATCAGGTCTTTGTTGATTTTAATGATCTCCAACTAGAACATATCAGTTCCAACAGGCACTTTACACAACAGTGTAGGAGAAACTCTGGCTTGAAGAGGCGTCTTTCTAAAAATGCCTTTTGTAAAAATAAATTATAAGGTTGCCTCTCTCCATTCATCTGATTGTTAAATTTGAGTTTCCAAAGATTCTAATTCCTTAAAATAAGGCACAGATACCTGGGTTCAAAAGTGACTTTGAAATGATTCAGAGCTAAACTTTGCTTTCTTTTCATAGTGTCTAATAGGATTTTTTGTCCATTTAAGTGGGGTAACCTTAAAGAAATTTAAATGTGAAAAAGGATTCATAGACATAAGATAAATGTGTATGAAATACAGATAACTCCAGTTAACCATTCATCTTTTGTTCCCAACACTTTAATATAATCAGCATGGAAAATCTCTTAACTTTGCATCCCATCTTAGACATAAGAAGAATTAATCAATTTTGTTTGGTTTGGTTACCAGCAGGTGGCATGAGTTATTGCTATGCTAGTGCAGCATAAAAACTAATGCATCTTGTCACTTTAAGTTTTATATATTTAGAATTCATTCCCAAAGTATTTACACCCCCCATCACAAGTTTATTATCCTTACTATATAAAGAGCTATTACAAATGAATAAGTAAACCTTGTCATTTTAATGGAGATATGGGTAGAGATGTATGGACATTCAATTTACACACACATACACGCACACACACACACACTGGAGGAGGCAGGGGGTTTGCAAAAGAGCGAGAGATAAAAATGACTGATAAACCAAAACATAAAAATGTTCAAACTGTAAATTAAGATACAAATTTTTACATGTAAGTTTCAAGCCTTTAAAAGATGATAACTACTTCTTACTGGCAAAGAAAACAAGATAGGTACCTTCATATTCTGCTGTTTGGATATAAACAACCTTTCTGAAATGGTCTTTTTCCATCTGTATCAAAAGACTTAATGCTGCTCACACACTGACCCAGTAATTCCCTACTAGAAATTTAGTCTATACTAATAAGGAGATAAACACAAAAACTATATAACAAAGATGCTTACTGCCACATTATTTGTATCTGTGAAAAAGTGGAAGAAAGCCCAACATTTTCAGTAATAATGACAGGTGTAATGGGTAATAGTTTGTCAGTAGGATGTAATATTTGGCCACATTATAAAGCATATATTTGAAGAATCTTTACTAATGTGTATTGAGTGAAAAAGGCAGGATATAGGAGGTATTTTTCAGTGTAATCACACTTGTCTTCCAAGAGAATTTTTGTATATTGGTAGACAAAATACATCCATATTTTAACATGGGTAATCCCTGAGTAGTAGGTAAGTAAGTCATTTTACTTTTCTTCCTTATCTTCTGTATTTTTTACATTTTGTACAGTGGACAGTCGTTATTTTACTGCCGAGAAACATATAATATAAACATCTTCAAAAATCCTAAGTCTAGATTTGGAGACATGAATCACGATTGCTTTGGTATTTCTCATGGAAATGAGATTCAATAGTAAGTTACATGTTTGGGGAAAATAGAGCTGATTCAAGTCAGAGGTTGGAAAGCTCTTAGGAATACTAACCTCAGAAACCTCAACTAGTATGTAGTGGAATAATGACATGGCACGAAAAGCCACAGATGTCAGTTTGAGTTAAGGAAGTTAGAGCAGAAACATACAACAGCCAGTTGAGACAAAAATTCACTCATCTCTCATCTCCAGCTCTGTTAACCTCTAGGGTCATTCTGTGCTTCCATATTTAATCTGTATCAAAGTGCACTACACTGGGGCTGGGACTCGAAAGCCTGGATTCTTGTTCTGGCTGCTCTTCTGATAACATTTTGTACTTAACCTTGGGCAAGTCACCAAGATTTCTGGATTCTGAGCTTTCCTCCAGTGCTGAATGTGTGTTCTTTTTTGCAGCTTGGCATTCTGATGCATTTTTGAGCCCCACACACAAGGTGAGGGGTGAGTCTCTTGTGGTGTGTGCTCAAATGCTGAGGAAGATTGAGGCTTCTTTGGGTCACACCCTTGGATCAGATGTGTCTGACATCATCCCAGTCCTGTCATTTTTTGAATAATAACTTACCATGACATAAGTCACCGAAAAGGACTGCAGTCCAGGGTAAGGAAGGCAGTTTAATTCTCTCTAGGAGACCATGAAGTGAAAGGAGAGATACATCACAGAATATGAACGAAGCTGGTAAATGCTTTTACAGTATATTTTTTCTTATATAAAAATTCACATTCGTAATTATCAAGTTAATTTTGATCTCATCAGTGGTTGAGGGAGTTTAGAACATAGACTAAAGGGGCAGCAGGTCTGCATCTAGTATATGGCACATAAGAAGGGCCCTGTTTGGGGCATTTTATTGTTTAACCTCACGACAAACTTTCAATCAGAGATGTATTGTATAGGAATATTTTATGAACTTCTTTTATCTTAATCACATTACAGAAAGGTCGATGGTGACCCATGCTGACACGTAAAATGGAAGCAAAAGTCTCACAAAACCTGTCTTTACTATCTGCAATGCAGTGTGACATTTTCTCGTCTATTTGATTCGATTCTTTTGAAAAATACTGGTTGTGACTTGTAACTTGATTTCATGCCACACCAAAGTAGCGTGGGCCTCATTTTGAAGGACACTGGTATAGAGATTTTTGAGGAGGTCCCCAGAATGGAGACAAAAACTGTTAAATATCCTTGAGAACTGTTAAGTATCACAAATTTCTTTGCAGAGAAATAATAAGTTCCTTGTGACAGAAACAAGAATGCAAAAAGCATAGGCAGAGCATGTTTAAGAGGAGATTTACACATAGCCAATAATTTTCACCGAGAATGTATCTGAAAAGAGGTTAAGTTGTACTAGGGAAGCAATCACATCGCTTTCACGCCGAGGAATGAAATCACTTCGAACTTTCAGATAACTTGGGGTGATTAGAGGGCCAAGATCTAAGCGGGCCTTGTCTGGTTTCTACAGTCCATCGTGTTCTTTTCCCTCTGTGTCTCAATCCCAGTCTCAGTGATGGAAAGGCTGTCCACGGAATAAACCAGCTCTAGGTGCCCCGGGGGTGGGCGCTGTGCAGTCCGTTCCTGCCCGCCTTCTGGACCACTCTGTTCCTGGAGATGCCCTCAGCCTCACGTTTGGCATGACTTCACGTGCTGTTTCTAGCGTCTGTCTTCTTGAGCATCGCCTAGACCTTCCCTCCTGTAATGTGCCATTTTTCACTCTGCTCTAATCTTGTGCTCCAGCTTTTTTCCCAGATTCCTCCCACCTTTTCCTCTCCTCTCCTTTCTTCTGCCCTTGATCTTTCAGTGGTACTGGTGACCACGGCATACTGCAGAGCCTGGCTGAGCCTGGCCGTGAGGGCTGAACAGTTGTCTCTCAGTGCTCTAAGATTTAAGTGGTTGGAGGTCTTTGAATAGGACTTGGTAGCCACAGGCCTTTAATTTCATCAGCAGGCTTTTAATCGCCTCTGATGCCCATTTAGAAATAGATGAAAAGCCCTGAGTTCAGAGCCTTGCATTCAGCATTTCACCAGCAGACCAGCCCTGACTTCAGGCCCAGTGGGTCTCTTGACATCATTAACGTGCCGAGAGGAGACCAGTAGCCGGAGTGACCTTTCCCGCTCACGGCCAGTCTGGGACTTGGAAAGGTCAGGCCCTTTCCTGAGTGAGCCACCCTCTCAGTTATCCCATAGTGCATGACTCAGAGAGCTTGCAAGTGCCCTAGAAGTCCTTTCTCCATTGAGCCCAAGAAACAAGGAGTAGAATCAGCCACTCTGGAAACTCCTTATATGGAGAGGTTCTGAGACCATTTGATGTTTGGTTTGTAAGAGGATCATGGTTTAAAAAGAGAGAGAGAAAAGAAAGAAAAGCCAACAGCAATGATATCATATTACCAAGAGGCTTGGTTAAAAAAGGAGAAGAAAATACTCCTTCCAATTGTTTCCATCCTAATTCTGCCTTACGGTGGGGGTGACAGCAAATCCATCATTTGTACTGGCTCTGGCTGACCTTCCCCTGCATCTTGAATGCTTTGGACCAAGGCAGGCCTCACTGATGAGACACTGTCTGCCTGGAGTCTTCCAGCTTGGCTGCAGAGGGAGGCTGCCAGGCCATAAAGCCCTGCCACGTGTTTCTGCAAATGGGTGGTTTTTATTATTTCTGGAACGCAACCCCCTGCCCTAACTCCTGAAATGCTGACAGGGCAGAAGCAAAGGAGACATGTGGAGCTTTAACAATCGACAGTTTGCTGACCCTGGTCACCTTGGCTCCCTGCGGGGAGGAGTGACAGCTGTGAGGGACTGGCCCCGGGTCTGGGCCGCCCTGTACCCACCATGCGACCCCCAGACATCCCACCTTCCCTAGGTTGGCTGTGGACAGAGGGAAAATCTGAGCTCCTCTAAAGTCAAGGTTAAGGGAGTGATTCAAGTTCCTGGGCAGGTGGGGGTCGCTGCTCAGGGTGCTGGGACCTCGTCCAAGCCTGCCCGGGCCTGACTTTCCGCTTCCAAGTCCTTTGATTAGGCAAGGGGAGGGGCAGGCTTTCCACAAAACCTGGTCTGTGTTGTTGAACGCAGTGAGAACTGCAGCCTTTGATGGCCAGGCAAGAGGCAGGGAAACTGCCCACAAGTCTCCAAGCCGGGATCTTGGAGCTGACTGATTGAGAAATTGTGACGTGCAAGCAGAATATTTAACCTTGAAAAGATCATTTTATTAGTAATTACATCAGGTTGTGTGTGTCTCAATTTCAAGGATGATTTGAGGAGACTTAGGACTTTTCAAGTTAAAGAGACTTGGGGAAAAAAAAAGAATTTCCCAGAATAAAGAAATGCTCCCCATGTGGAGGAAGAGAAACTCCCCAGTGTAAGTCTCAGCAACAACAGAAAGTGGGTAAACTGACTTCAGCTTATGGTATTCATGCAAAGAATCAGAGATTAGAACAGAACTGATACGGGCCATTTTTTTTTTTTTAAATATGGGCTATAGCCTATATTTAAACATTTTTTAAGTTCTAGTTTTTATTTTCTGGCTTACTTAATAGATAGGGTAGGTGGTGGTGAATTGAGGCATAGAGTTTTTAAGTGGTTTGAAGACAAGATATAATCATTCTAAGCCCAACTTCACAGTTCATCTTCCACAAATGAGATTTTCTGGTTCTTATATGAAATCCATAAAGAAAAGTTTGATTGCCTAGGTGTCACCAGGTTAGAGTTCTAATAAAGAGTTCTTCAGTTGTGTTCTTAAGGGGTGTGTGTGTGTGTGTGTGTGTGTGTGTGAGCAGTTGCTGTAGAAAGATACACATATTGGCTAAATATAGAAAAATCTTAACACATACCATAGATAAGCTGTAGAGTTGGACCAGAATTCCCAGAAAAGAAAATGTGAAGTATTAGTCCTGAGAATCCAGTGATGAAAGAACACATTGCCATGTTGAGATACTAAATATAAAAGAACATGTTTGGTGCAATTCAAGGAGCCAAAAAATACATTTTCTTTTTAGCGCTGTGGGGTGAGGTGGTGTGGGGAGGCCTTGTTTGAATATTCTAATCAGAACGCAGCCTTCTGAAAACCAGTTGGAGGTGATGATGGATTATGGATGATGGCTTCAGTGTCCTGTGGGAGAGGACCTGTTGGTTTGCTACCACACGGAACGATCCCAGCTGTGGTTTTTAAATATATGTGTCTTTTAGAACACATACTGTCTATCTTGGCCATCTCCCTTGTGTATCTTGCTATAGGTCATCTCTTTCTGAATTAGCTTCAGTTGTTTCTACGTACCCCTTCTGGATGAATTTCCTAGGGCTGCCATAGAAAGGATCCCAAGCTGCGTGGTGGTAACAACAGAAGCCTATTCCTTCATGCTTCTGGAGATCAGAAGTCCGAAATCAAGATGTCAGGGAGGCCGGTTGCTTCTGGAGGTTCTGAGGGACAACTAGTCCATGTCTCTGTGCTGGCTTCTGGGGGCTGCTGGCCATGCTTGGCCCCCTCGGCTTATAAACACATCCTCCAGTAACATGGTATGTTCTCCCTGTGTCTCAGTCTCTGTTTTTCTCTTCTTAGAATGACATGAGTCATTGGGTTCAGGCCCACCCTAATCTGATATGACCTCCTCATCACTAATTATGTCTGCAAAGACCCTATTTCCAAATAAGGTCACATTCTGAGGTTCCAGGTAGACATGACACTGTTCCACCCAGTACCTTCCTTCAATTTTATTCCTTCAAATCTTCAGTAGAATCAAAACCTAGCAATTTGAGACTCTTAAACCTATCCTAAGGAGAGAAAAAGAGAGAGAGAGATTTTATCTGTGTGATAAACCTTGAGTGATCTCCCTGGAATAAGGTCTTTGAACTTCAGTGCTTTGACTTAGTGGTATCTATTTTAGGACTTCCCCTCCCTCCACCTCCCCCCCGCACCCCATTTTGACTGGATTCTAGGCTAAATGTCTTATAGTTGAGCCTGCTGGATGAAGAACTTTGGAACACATGAACTGTTATGCTTGGCTCTGTTTGAGTGCCTTTCAGGGTGCTAGGGAAAAAAATGAGCCAAGTAAAGCTTCTGAGCTGTAGTCTAGGCCACAACTAGAAATGTGGGAGAGGAGGCTGCCTGGGGGCAATCTGAGAATATATTCCTTCTTACAACTAAAACACACATTCCTCTCTTCTCTTGGCCATCTGAGTTGCTGGAGACTGTTGCCACTTGTGCATGACTTTAGAGAAGGGCCCCATCCCTGCCTGTCTCTAAACCTGCGTGTGAATCACTGTCTTTGTTGGTGTAGATCACATTCTGTACAGCTGTGGGGGCTCTGTCTGGGACAAATTCCCTCCTTAGCTCAGTTTATTAATATTTTTGAGAACCATCCTTGTGCAGATTTACCCGGTGGTCTGTTCAAGGGAAGGGCATTGACCCCAGTGGAAAAGGTTCATCAACACAATATGAAATTATAGAAAGATCCTCCTGGGAATTTGAGATCTCTTGCATCAACCTTTTTACTTCTCAGCTGAAAGAAAATACTAAACCTCAGAGGAACACAAAGGAAGAGAATGATATTAAACACAGAATGATTTTAATCTTTGGCAGCAGCCTACATACTTAAAAAAAAAAATCCCGTCTTCATTGTCGTACACCTGTCATTACTCTGAATGAGTTCTCTCTTGATGGATGGTGGTCTTAAAAGCTTGCTGGTTTTCATTAGCAAAGTGGATTGGGGTGCCTGTGTGAATGCTTTGTCATTCTGATGGAGTATAATGCATGAATCAGTGTAATTATTCAGTGTTTGCGTAATCAGCAAGATTTCGAAGGGGAATGTTGCACAACTCAGAAGTGGCCTAATTTCACCTGACAATATTCCATTCAGACTCCAAGCATCTCCTCCAAGAAGCAGTGAAGTGTTGCTGGATTTCCTTAAGGCACAAGGCAGTGATGGTGGGAAATTGAGTTGTTCTAAATCACTAGCTAATTATGATAATGCCCACTGGGCATTCAGAGGCTCTTGCTCTAGATCACGGAAATATTCACCCTCTTGTTTTAGACATGCCATTTATTTATTATGCATGAGGCGTGGTATAGTGTTCCACATGGATCCAGTGATGAACAACCAGCCAAATCCATTAAATGCCTTTCAGGAATAAAGGAAGGCCCAGAAGTGTGGGCAGTTTGTTGGGAATCCTACCCAAAAGGCTGAAACGGTATAAAGAGATAGGCCAAGTCAGGGACTCCCTGAGAGTGATTTGAGAAAAGCTACATATGTTAAATGTACATCCTCTTTTATAAGGAGGGAGTTTGTTCAGTTGAGCTGTTTCAGAAACCCTTGCAATACCAGTGACAACGAGGGAGACTGAATTTTTTATTAACTCATTTAAATCAATTTATTTCAGCCAGGCATGACACCAGAACCAAAAACCCAAAGAGTGCCCCAGGGCTGGATCTCACAGTCATCCAGCTCATCTAATTTGGACTAGATTGCTTTTTTCATTAAATCTAAAAATAATTTCAGGCAGGCCACCTTTCTAGGGATTTCTACGGTGAATCATATTCGAGGCAGGAATCCTTGCCTTTCTTAGAGCTAGTGGTTTTGGAGTCTTGGTTTGTTCCCTTTTCTTCCACGAAGCCGGCCTGCCTTGACCTTCATTCTCGATGACAGCTAATAAAAATAATAACTGACACTTGCTGAATGATCACCGTCTGTCAGGCACTGTTCTAAGTACTTTACACATATTAACTTCATGTAATCCTCACAGCCTCTGACGAGGAGAGGTATTATTGCTATCCCCATTTAGCCATGAAGAAATGGGCACAGAACGGTTAAGTAGCCTGCCTGCCCAAGGTCACACAGCCAGTGAATAATGAAGGTGGGGCTAAGACTCCAGCCATCTGGCTCCAGAGCCCGCTACTCAATTTCTAAATACCTTTGAATACCAGTGGAAAGTGTTCTATAGATAAAGGACTCCAGTATCTCCAGGCAGAGATTCTGAGGACCTTGTGGGTTGCGGACAAATGGATGCCAAGCGTAAGAAGTACATGCTTTTCACAGGCAGCATCAGCCTCTTTCCAGGGTACCTAGAACCTTTTTTAAAAGCAGAGCCTAACCAGCAGTGGGATGTGCTAAAGGATATTCTTATACACAGCTGATGGAAGAATCTATTTTATGAAAATCCTCTTAAAAAAAAAAAAAAGAGCAAAGCTTACAATCAGCTGTGCTGGCACTTGTCTCAGTGGAGCCTTGTCAGGAAGGCCTGTCCTTGTCACCGGGCCAACATCTTGAAGAATACCTGTGCCTTATCACTTGCTTCATGACGATTTATATTCCAGACTGTATGAATTACTGGTCAGTTCCTTTGTAGGAATTAAAAAAAGAAAGAAGGGAGAGAACACGGGACGGGACGAGGCTGTGACGCAGCGGCTCGGTCCCTGGAAGCCCGGGGTGAGCCCCACAGAGGACACCCTGAGCGGTGATTGGTTGGCCGGTGTTCACGTGGTCCCCCTAGGACCGCCCACCCTCTCCTCCTGGTGCAGACGGAGGATTGGTGGCGTGATGGGGGTGGCCGGCTGGGAGGGGAGGTCTTGGGAGAGATGTCAAGGGAGAAAATTGGTGGCTATTCGATGGACCGGGGTTGGAGGCTGTTGCCTGGGCAACCCTGCCAACTCCAAAGTGAGGCTGAAGAGGATCCAGTTTGGTGTCTTCACTGACAGATTTATAGACTGAAAAACAAGGCTTTCTTACCCGAACCCAGATGAGAAGTTAATGTGAGAATGAATAGGGCTGATGCAGAGTGGAGTTCAGGACTATGGTTTACAAAACTTCTTTTGGGTACAGAGGAGGGAAAATCACCCATTTAGGGAAATGGTAGTTTTCCTTAAATAAAAAGAAAAAAATTTTTTAAAAGATTTTTTAATTTATTTGACAGAGACACAGGGAGAGAGGGAACCCAAGCAGGGGGAGTGGGAGAGGGAGAAGCAGGCCTCCCAGCAAGCAGGGAGCCTGATGCAGGGCTCAATCCCAGGACCCTGGGATCATGACCTGAGCCAAAGGCAGACGCTCCACAACTGAGCCACCCAGGTGCCCCAAAGAGAACAATTTTTAATATATAAAAATTTATATTTATTTTAATGAATGTTCTCCTCCAGCACAGTTTTCTGCCCTTTCTAGACTTCAGAAAGCTACATGGTCAAGAATGTAATACGCCACCCTGAGGTCGTAAGCAACACTCTTCCTTCAAACTAACTGGGAAGACATTTCCTCTTTCTAATCAAGTGATTTATCTCCCTGGAGAAAAATGGAATATTAGAGCTTGTTGAGGCTTAGAGGGGGTGCTAAGCAAAATCCAATTTCCCTTTCTTCAGAATTGACATTTGTTTCACTGTATTGTCTCAACATCTATCTGATGAATAACTACATTTGACAAGAAGGGTTGGTGATTTGCTGCCTTTGGTGAAAAGATTGTTAGGTCCTTTGTAAGACTATGTCAACTTCCTAGGATCCGAGAACTTGATTTTCCAAACAGATTGTTGAAACTCTCCCAGGATGCCCTCTGGATTGCTCCGTGGGGAAGCCTCTGCCCCTCCTCTGTACTTTCATTCAGAACCATGGCAGCAAACAGGTTGGAACAGAAAATGGGTGGCAGTGGGGGCAGAAGGTGGGAGCAAAAGCAAAGTTTTCTCTCTCTCTCTCTTTTTTTCTTTTTAAGATTTTACTTATTTATTTGAGAGAGAGGGAGAGAAAGAGAGATCATGAATGGGTAGGGAGGGAGAAACATACTCCCCACTGAGCAAGGAGCCGGATGTGGGACCCTGGGATCATGACCTGAGCCGAAGGCAGATGCTTAACTGACGGAGCCACCCAGGTGCCCAGGAAGTTTTCTCTTGCAGTTCTAGATACACTCTGTGGCCAGAATGAAGTGACACAACTGAAATTCAAATAGGAATTTAAATTTATTCCTCAAAGCCAACTTCTCTGTGAAAGTTTGGTTTTCCTTCCTGAATATTGGTGTAGCCACTTGAGTGCACCATGGGGAGGAAAATCTGAGGGGGATTGAGTTTATTTTAGGATTTGGCTCTGTGTGTGTATCACGAGGGATGGATCCCACTTTCCTAAATAGGAGCTAGGGCTGGGCTGTTTCTGTGTCTTTTACATACCTAATTTTTCACCCATTCCTTAAAACTGGGCAGATATTTATTCCCATTTAGTATTTATTTATTTATTTGACAGACAGAGATCACAAGCAGGCAGAGAGGCAGGCAGGGAGAGAGGAGGAAGCAGGCTCTGTGCCGAGCAGAGAGCCCGATGCGGGGCTCGATCCCAGAACCCTGATCATGACCTGAGCCAAAGGCAGAGGCTTTAACCCACTGAGCCACTTAGGTGCCCCTATTCCCATTTAGTTTTTACAAATATGAATGTGTTGACTTAATGTGCAACACAAGCGGACTAGCTCATTTACATCAATGCCATAGTTTGCCAGGTCTTGATGTCTGCTATTCTTTTATTTTACTATACACTAATTACTGTTTCCACTTAAGTTTTATGCCAGTATTACTCTGGGCACTTGATCTGCATTTTCTTTTCTCATGGCTTAAGATTTTCCATGGTGGTGACTGGCATTTTATTCGAAGCATCATGAACTGGCTCCAGAGTCAAAATGGACACCAACATCCTGGAACAACCTGTTGTATCTGACTGACCAGGGAGGAGTAATTGAAAGCCCGAGAGAGCTGGGTCTAGAACTGAGGTTTCCCCCTTCACCACACAGCCGTAACTTCGATGGACCTTCACTGCAGCAGTTGGTGTGTGGTTCAGTGAACTGAGGAGCTGGCATGCAGTGGAGTTAGTGGGCAGCCATGAAACCTGGGGTCTGCAGAGCACTGGGTTCATGTGGGGAAGTCATTTGTGTTAGTGCGTGAAGAAAGCAGCACTGCGAGTTTACAGTGTGCCCTCAACTGTCGAAAATGTATGTGTAATGGGTGCCTGGGTGGCTCAGTCGGTTAGGCACCTGCTTTCAGCTCAGGTCATGGTCCCAGGGTCCTGGGATTGGGTCCCACATCAGGCTCCATGCTCAGTGGGGAGCCTGCTTCTCCCACCTCTCCCTCTGCCTGCAGCTCCCCCTGCTTGTGCTCTCTCTTTCTGTCCAATAAATAAATAAAATCTTAAAAAAAAATGTATCTCTGCTAGTGAAAAGGAATATGATGAAAGAGGAACAAGAATGATTGTTTCTGGGGCAGCGGATTTAGGCGAATGCTGGCTGCAGCTTCGTTATGTGGCGTCCAAACTATCCACAGGCAGCATGCCTTTACTTCATAATTTGTTTGAGTCGTACAAGGGCCGTGTCTTGGAGACTGAGAGGAGTGTAGTCTTGCCGCCCTATCGGTTGGCTCCAGAACCTGCAGTGCTGGGCCAGCCTTACCCCGGGTCCTGGTTCTGTGGATCTGTGGTTCTCACAACTCCCTCCCTTGCTGTTTGGATTAGGAAGTAAGCATTCTCGGACTGAGCCTGCCTTTAAATCACTTGGGGCATTTATTTATTTATTTTGACATTTTGGGTTGGTTTTAGTTCCACAGAAAAATTTTTAGATTTTAGATATGCAGAATTTTTAGTAATTTTAAATTTAGCAAAGATAGTATGGAGCATTCTCCCCTCACCCAGCTTCTCCTCTTACATTATTCACAAATTTCATGACCACAGCCCTTTAATCAGAAGTGAGAAATTAACATTGGTAGGATGCTATTAGATAAACTACAGATTTTATTTGGATTTCCCCATTTTGTCCACTAATGTCCTTTTACTGTTCTGGGATCCAGTATGGGGATTGCTCAGTTCATGTAGAAGGTGGTTCTTTTTAAAGGTACAAATCACAACAGCATTCTGGCAGAGCATGTACGTGGATTATCCTATATTGTTTTATATACATTTAAAAAAAAGCATTTTTTTCTTTAGGAGTGGTGTGATGCAGTTAAGCAGTCAGCTCCTCACTTCTTAAATTGGGAATGGCTTTTTTTTTTTTTTCTGCAAAATGCAGGCCTCTAACCCTGTCTTCTCCCCTTCCTACCCTAAGCATTGTGTTGACCAATAGTAGGTCCATGAAGGAAACATGTAGAAGAAGAAAGTAGTTGGAAAATCTCATGCTATTTTTTATAACATTTCTTATGAATCAGCCAGGCTTTAAAAAAAAAAAAAAGAAAGGTACAGCTTTTGTTGAAAGAGCCCATTTCATGGGAGAACATCGTGTAGTGTGGCCTTTGCAAGCAGTGCGGCTACAGTGTGGATCCTGGGCCTCTGGCCGGCCTTGGCTATAACCAGAAGAAGCATCATGGTTCCACCAGAGGAACCGAAAGGCAACCAAGGCTGTCTGAAGTCTGAGAAGAGAGCCTGTCTAAGGTCCCAGGAGTGAGTATAAGAAAACAAAATAGAAGTCAGGAAACAGTGCCGCGGCTGTGTCTGGCATCTGGCTCTATGGATTCTGAGCAGATGATAGACAAATACTGAGTCAGTTGCCTTGTATTTGCCTCAGATATGTGCTTGCTGAGTCCTTCTGCACTGATTTGTCTCTCTGCCCTTCCCATTTGCACACATGAGACCCCAAGTTAGCTTTGCTCCATTACGTGACAGTAGGCTGTGCCGCTAGCTGCCTGCGTCCTCAGAAGAGGGAGCGTCAAGGAGGTGTTCACCGGCTGAGCCCACATCATCTTCCCTGCCGTGAATGATTTCACAAATGTGCAGGTTCCAGATTTGACTTGGTAAGAACCACTCACCAGAGCTTCCTCATGTGAAGGTATGAGGTCTTTTAGTTGACTAAAGTCTGGAAATATTTGTTGGAAGCAATCGTGTTTTGCCATTTTCGTGGGTACCAATCTTCCCTTAAAGGCTTGCTCCAAAGTAACGTGAAGACAAGCAGAATTGAGGCCTAGGGAAAGTGTGGTAGTGATTTATAACAGGATTGTGGATTGGAACTGAGTCCCAGCGAGACCACCCAGGCAGTGAGATGGTTTGTGGCTTTGGCAGATGGTGGGGTGGGGCAGGATGGGGGATAAATACCATGGGCCGTGGGGAATATAAACCCTTGAAGATATCAAAATTGGTCTATACTTCCTTATTAATGCTCTGGGTTCCCCTTTGCTGGTCATCAGACAAAGTAAAAGGGGAATCCCTTACCTTATATTTAGAGACCACAGGTCAACTTTGAATAACACATGAGAATGGAAACACCAAGAACATCTCCAGCTCTCAGCTGTGGGACCTTGTGGCCAGTCTGCTACACAGACCCCTTCCCAAAGCCTTGTGCTATTGCTTTTATGATTTCCATTAAAAACAACAACAACTACTTTCCTGAGGTTGACAAGATGACCTTCAAAACATCATTTCTGACTACAACTTGGCAGGTTGGAAATACAGTTAGGCAGCAGGTCTTGATTAAAATGTCCTGCAGATCTCTCACGTTGAACAAAAGCAAAACCAAAGTAGAGGTGTTGGTCCAGAATTCTTATTACTTTTACTACTTTGCTACTATTTCCACTGGAGGATATATTTTCTTTCTTACTTATCTGCTATTCCTAGCTCATTCCTGTGTGTCTGTCCCAGTGCACATGACAGTGTCAGATTCTCTAGAAAAAGTGTGTACAGGAAGTGTCCTCATGAGCAGAGGACACAGGATTTAGGGCCAAGGCGTTGGGACAGCCTTGCTCAGGGCCCGTGTGTGATATCACACAGACTGAGTGACTTTCCTCCAAGTGTATTTAGGCTGACATATTTTTGGATCAACTGAATGCTTTTGGTCCCATTCCAGTTTGCTGTTAACAACTTTATCTGTTTGTAGACAGACACAGCATTAGTGTCTATACAACACAAAAGGAGGTCTGACAACTTTCAGTTAATGTGGCCAGTGCAGATGGCCGCAGGCAGGCAGGATCACAGGGAGCGTTGGAGCCGTGAAACTTCTTGTCCCAGCTGTGTCCAGCTTCCCGCCCAGCTGAGCTCATGCACTTTGCCAACTAGGGTTTTCCCAAAGAAATAAACACGGAGCCCCGACCAGGTAGAGAGGTATGTGCAGAAAAAGGACTCCAGGCCTACCCATTAAACTGCTTTTTTCGACCAGGTTCAGGGGATTTGGAAGCTGTTTTTGCTCTTGGGATCTCTTTGCCTCAGACCGCCTGGTCCTGAGTGTTCCAGCAGGTCCTGGGCTTTCTCAGGCCTTCCTGTTCGTGGGTCCTTCCGTGCACTGCGAACAGGCACCTGAACAGTTCCCATCGGTTTCTGACATCTGGAGAGCATCTTCTAAGCGGGGAGTCTTGCAGCTGGGCAGCTCTGGCCCTGACAAATCCAGGTGCACTGCAAATGTGTGTCTGTCATCAAGGTACTCCAAAGCCTAGATTATTCTAGCCTACAGGCTGAACAGTGGATTAGGTATTTTTCTGAACAGAGTAGAAATGGAAGGCTGGGCGTTCTGGCGAATGGGAGGTGAAAGCATGTCCTTGCCTGCTGTGTCCCTTCACTGTCTTAGCAATTGATTATATACTAGAATATATTATTTTCTAGACATGGTCTATACAAAAATCTATCTGGTCTCATTGATTTGCATATTAAACTCCTTAAGAGTGAAAATCCCATATTTAGCTCATTTGCTCCCCCAGAGCATAACAAAGAGCCAGCTTGTGAGAGAACTTCAATTCTGGGCTGAAGAGTTCAGGTTCCATCCTGAGGACCCTTGGGAGCCACTGATGGTTCTTGAGCTGCTGACTGACTTCACAAAAGCTGTGATTAAGAATATGATTCAGTGAGAATGTGTAGGCTGAAAAACAGAAGTTGTGGTTTTGTGTATTCCTGTTTTTGGATGTTTCTGGTAGTTATACTAACAACAAAAATATGTGATGGATGAAATGAAATCTCTCTGTAAATAGGGCAGAGTGTGTGTAACGTCGTCCTTTATCAGGGGATCGTACAACTCTCATCTCCAGGCCCACACATCCACATTCAGGGTCCCCACGCTGAGTTCCCCCACAGCAGCAGATTTGGGAGAGCGGCGGTGTTAGGACCCGTGCTGGCCATTTCAGGAAATCCTTCTTGAATCACTTCATTTCTTGACCGTTTTCTCCTCACTTTGGAGTAGTGTTTCCGTGGGACGTCTGATAGAAAGAGGATAGGAAGTGGTTGGAGGATTTTCATTTTGGACACATCTGGGTCCTCAGGCTTGCACCTCTGCCCGCCCTTGCCTGCTGTTCCTTTCCTCTGCTTCGGAAACACGGGTTTTCCTTCGCGGCATCCGCCGCCGCGCTTGTGACTCTAGGCTGCGTGAAGGCGGGAGGGAAAAAGCGTGAGCCTGTGGGGTATAGACTTTGTCTGTGACCCTGACCCCTCTCTGCCCCCTCAGCCTACCCTTCTTCTGTAGGGAATTTCTTAAGCCTCCCGGCTGCAGGGATAAGTGTTCCATTTGGAAGACAAAGCAGAAATCTGTCTCGCCACTTCGTGACCTAGGAGACAACAGATGAAGGCAGGAAATTTTAGAATCTCATCTTCTTCAAAGCAAACCAAAACAAAACAAAAAAACCATGATAATAGAATGGCATGGCCATGGAATAAAAGCGATCTTGAGCTAACTGAGTAGTATAAGCATAATATAATGGCAGGGATGCTTCAGCATGGAGGAGAGATGAGCTCTTGACTCCTAATTCTGACGGGAATTGTTAAATTTCCGGACATTCGTGATAACTCACATTTATACAGTGCTTTCCCACATGCTTCTCCTACATTACCTCTTTTAAGTCTTGGAACAGCCCTGTAGATACAAATCGTCATTGTTTCCATTTTGTATACCCGGAAGCCAGGGCCTGGTAAGATGTAGGGACTTTATGGTTCTTCCGGTTCCAAATTCTGTTGCCATGCATTTTCCTTGCACGATCTGGGAACTGGTGTTTTCTCTGACAGAAACAGGGACACAGAGTGAGAACAAAGTACCTGAGTTACCTGTGAGCATCCAAGCAGAAAGAGATTCTCAAAAGCAGCTGGCACAAAGTCTCTCTCCACCCACTCCCACTTCACAGCTGAGGAGACTGAGACCTGGGAAAACCACTTGAATCACAGCTGAGGAGCAGAATATCGTGGACCATACCTTTGGCCTTCCTGGCTCCTAACGGCAATAGGTCTCTCTGGACAGGGCAATGGATTCTGAGCTCCCCACATCCCCCCTGACTGGCTGGGGGCCGAGTGACTAGCACTTAGTCAGAGGTTGGTAAGTGTGTGTTCAACAGATGTATGAATAATTGACTGACTTTAATTGTAACCGTATGTAAATCAGTACATTTCTTTTCTAACTGTCTTGACCCAGTTTTCCTACGCGAAAGATGTTATTTTTCACTCTGGATTGAGAGGGTAATGTTCACAAAAATCCCGAGATAATCAGCTGAGAGACTCTGTGTGTACAAAGTGCCATCAGTGGTATTACTGAGTTGCTTTTCTATGGTACTGTGGGTTAATCAAAGGCCTTTGTTATTGTTTTAAGCACAAATCTCCAATTTATTATTTAGTTCGTTGCTTTTATTAACTTATCTGAAATGCAAATAGCAGCAAAACATAGGTCAGCAGCTGCAGCTGTGGGTTGCAAACAGTGGGAGCCAAAGGACGAAATGGAGATGGGAATCCTGGGGACAGTCCGCCATGGGGGTCCCACGCCCTCCCCGGGGTCTGACTGGGAAGGACATCTTTGATTACAGAGGAGGAGGGGAAGTCTGGGGGACAAACAGGCAGCAGAATCTAAAAGGAATGATTGATTTCAGTTCCCGAAAGTAGAAAAAATAACTAGACGGCCCGTACCTGCCTGATAAGATTCATGGCCCTCCCCTAATGGATCATTGCTCGGGAAGCAAAGTCCAAAGCTTCCAGTAATTGCTTTTGGAATCTGGGAACTGACAGGCAGGAGATAACACAGGCAACACACTTTTGACAGTGCCTTGCATATAGAAAGCAGTTACTAGATGCTACCTATTATGACTCACTGTCTTTTGATTTTTATTACAGTCCTTATAATCAGATGGATTGTATGGGATAGTCAGAAACTCTAAAATGATGCCAACGTAAATGGCCCTTAAATCTTGTCCTAATTTCACACAACTGTTCAGGCAGCTAAAGCAATTGGAGAGAAGAAAGAGGTGTTCGGAAAACGTGACTGGATTCCTTTAAACATAGCAGGCATGGGTATGCAAAGGAAATGTCGTCTGGCTGAGTGGGGGACATTCTCAGTGGTGTTTCAGCTTTGTGATTTCAGGATGACTCATTCGAAGAGAATCACCAGTGCATCCACTGGTAGAGCAAGGACAACTTGGAATTTTGGTCATTTCCTAGTGAGATGCAAGACTGGTAGTCAGTGGAAATGAAGAAGGAAGGTGTGAGGCAAGATTGAGGTAATACAAGGCACTTGCACTGTTGGATTCTTGGATTCTCATGGTGGACCAGTGTTGGAGTGAGTGCCAGTGGGTGGAGGACACTGCATGGAGCCGAGCCGGCCATCTTTGAGACAGGAAGAAGGATTCTGGGGCCATGGAGGAAGTCTGGGATTTGAGTAATATATCCAATTTAACTAGTATAGTGATTAAAGCTGCACCCATTACTGAGCACCCACATGCCAGGCTCCCATGAGAAAGACCTCATTTAATTCTCACTTTGGCTCTACGAAGTGTGGGTGCAGTTACTCCCATTTACCAACGAGGAGCCCGAGGGTCAGAGAGATTAAATCATCTGTCCAGGGTCAGAGCTAGCAAACTGCCATGTCTGGATTTGAACTCAAGTTGCCCATCTCCCCAGCTTCTTTCATTGCCTCTGGGAGAGAAGTTGCCCTATGTGATCAAGACTAAAAAAATCCAAACCTGTGCTGTAAGTGACTACACAAGGTGCTCCTTCCTTGAAGTAGGATATTTAGGAATCGGTCGTTATGTTCCTACTTAATAATATGTTAAATATAATAATTATATTACATTTTAAAAATGTAACATATTAAAATGACACACCTATTATATAATATACTTAATATGTGAAGACAATATACTACACCCCATTACGCCTGCATTTAGACTTAGCTTATAGGAATCCTTAATAGCAGCAACAACTCCTTCAGTCTTTGGAGGGAACAAAAAACATCCAGGGTCTGGAAGCTCCTGAGAAGGCAAATAGGGTATGTTAACCCAAAGAGGAGTATTACCTCAGGGCTCTGTCCTAAAGGCTGGCAAGGAATTAATAGGTTGTCTTCCAGTGTGGCTTTGTATATGAAATTATGTGTTTAAACTGCTATTTTATATTGTTGAGAAACATCAGTATACCAGTGATTTACCTTATGCCTTAGAGAAAGAAGTGCCTTCTAGATACCTCTTAATGTTCATTAAGAGCTGGCATTGATGGGTTTTAGAGGGAGCCGCGTAGGCATGGAATGACAGAAGTCAAGAAAGGAACATTTGTGAAGATTCCACATGGATCTTGGGGGCCCTACAGGAGCCAGAGTTTCATACCAAATTCATATCTGAGTCTGAGCCCTGTTTTAAGGGGACCAATCTTCTATGGATAGTGTGTGGGGGGGTCCAGACCTTTCTCATGGTTGCATGAACTTGAGACGGGAGCCCGTGCAGCCTCTGTTCACAGGAAAGATACTTTTGACCTGGTAGAACGATCCCCGACTAGCTCCTTATCATTGCCTTGCATCTCTGTGGTATCTTCTGGAGCTAAAATGCACGACGACTTTAGCTTTAGCGGAGGAGGGCATAAATGGGTTTGGGACTGAGCAAGGGAAGGAGTGCCACCCCTGCTTTATCTTCTTTGTGTTTCCATGTTCCCATGAGAATCTGGAAGCAGGAGGAAAGATCACTGTCGATGAGGGAAAGAGAGAATGGGTGGTGTTGGCAACCGTCCTGTGTGTTGTATGTTGAGAACTTAAGGAAACCCTGAAAACCAAACCCCAAACCCCCTTCTGGTAGCCACTTCCCAGCTGTTTTGGAGAAGACTCTGAAAAACAAATAGCATCTTGAATCAAGAGCAATAGTATTAGATCTTTTACTCTAAGCTGTACTTTTCTTTCAGCCGGGATTTATTTTGCTTGGCTAGAAATAGCTGGAGTTATTTCGGCAACCATGACTGTTGTCTAGGAATTGAGTGTAGGTTGGAAATAGCCTGGCTGACTACACTGTTTAGAAATAAGCCTCTCTCTTTTTCAGTCTCTTTAAGAAGGGTTTATAAATGTTCCTGTGGTTAATTGCTTCACGGTGCCTTCTTTTCTATCAATTCAGTAGCCTCATGATGCAATCATTTAATGCAAGTATAAACTGTTAGGTCTGTCGGAGAGGGACAGGGCTAATCTGTATGCCTTGAGACAGGTATAGAGCCAACCTCGGACATGTAAGACATCGGCTCATTCTCAGCAAGTAGAAACAAGGCAAATGGAAGAGACTGTACACTTTCCATCTCAGGGACCAGCGTCCTTTGTGTGACTTGATAGAGGCCGTTGGGGCAGAATCTTTGTCCTTGGAAATCTTTAAGAGCTGCAAGGATCACAGAATTAAGTGCTCATTGGTCCTGGGCCTCTCAGTATCACCTGGGTAGATGAGGTCTAGCTGTAGGCCTAGAGAATTGGAGATTCCATGTGCCAGAAAGACTTTAGAACACGTTCCACTTGGTCATTTAGCTCCAGAGCACACCATTTACAGCACGTGAACGGTTCCTGGTGCTCCCAGGCCTCGGCCACATGCTGGCTCTGGTAAGAACATACCGGTTCGCCCTTGGATTTTGGGATCTTGGCCCATGAGAATCCCAGGTCTGGGTCAGGTGACGGAGAAGAGCAGAGAATTGAGTCTCCCAGGGTGTTTGACTTGGTGGTTCTGACGGGGCCAAGAAGATGGACTTGGATTCCAGGTGCCTCTGGGTTTGAATCACAGCTTTGCCGCTCACCAGCCATGGCTTTGGCCTAACTACTTAAATTCTCCATACCTAGTTTCCCCACATGTCCAAGAAGCTCATCGCATAGCTCTTGTTGACGATTAGAAGTAATGTTACAATACGCAAGGAACACATCCTAAGCAGTCAGTAAATGGTGGCTGTCTGGTTTGTACGGATCCTAGTACTAGTCCTGGTGTTGTGCAGAAAGGAAGTGTGAGCTGAGAACACCTCTCTCTGAGTCTCTTTTCAACCCAAAATGCCTCCTGCCCCTACAACCAGGAAGGAATCCAGCGGACACATGGACAGGGAAGGTGGCTCTTAGTGCAGTTGGTAGCATTTCTAATCTCTGCCCTTCTTTCCGACCCCTGGGATTTCTGCACTGTCCGCTCACATTCGGCTCTATCGATGGTGTGGTGAAAAACAGATGTTGAACAAGTCCGAATTGACAGCCCGTTTACATCCTTACGTGCTTTTTAAGTCTGAGACAGCGCCGTAGGCAACCTCCCCCCATGCAAGGTGCCGAGGCGCTCGGCTGACTTGGCGGTGCGTCAGGCCTGATGTTCTGTGATCGAGGATATGGCACGTCACTTGGCGAAACTGTGGTGATTGACAGGATGAATGTCTGAACTGGGGAGAAAAGCAAGAGCTGAACATAGAGACAGAAGTGTTCCCCCCCCCCACTCAAATCATTGTTAATAGGACAGCTTAAAAGCCCCTTGGATCCCTCTGACATCTTCTCAAGGTTACCCACTTGAGGACTCTTTGATGTGAGGGCCATGACATGATGGGAACGGCATTTTCTTTTTCTCCCTTTTTGTCTTACTCCTTGGAGGAGAGATGAAAATAAAACGGTGCTAAGAAAAAGGAAAGCATTTTTTCAAACAAGGGAGTTCATCGAGAACAGAGGAAGTGGCTCTTTCTAAACAGCTTCCTACCTTAACTCCGTTAGTTAGGTGTGTTACTGCGTGGTCATGCCTGTGACACGTTTCTAAAGGACTATAAGGATGATCACATGATTTTTGTTTCTGACCTTAGATTCTGTCACTTTGGTGGAGCCCAGAGGCTTTGCTGCTGACGTGCATGGTGAGGGACCCAACACAGTAGGGGCTTAGTAAATATCAAATCACTACCATTAGAGAACACTTCCTCCACACCCCTTTGAGACCTTTACATTTCACGAATGCTCAGCAGTGGAATATTAATCACAGCAGAGTGAGTGTTGCTTGGGGTGATGGAGCTCCCCGGCGTGAAGACTTCCAGTAGAGCGTGCGACAATTTTCATTTCATCCATCTATCGGAGTTTGCCACGAGGGTTCTCGGAGGCCTGTAAAAGCCAAATCTAGAGGAACCAAGGAGAAGAGATTCACTGCACATTCTGTGTTAGAGTTTCCTGCCACCACTCTAAAGTATTTTGTATATAGGACAGTTAGGCTTTCAGTCTATTCTTTTTAGAAAAGAAGGGAGGATGGTTGACCAACAGTTTTAGCCCAAGTGGATGCAAGCCCATATTTCTGCCATCATTGCCCCCAGATAAGTAACCCAAGAACTGAGCTTACGTTGCTTCTCTTGCAGTCCATCTTCGGCTTCCGGCTTCTGAACTATATCTTGATTAAGACTCAGATCTTTGATGTCCCTTGAGATGATACTTCTTAATAGACAATAAAACACAGCTTCTGTTTGCTGTGTGAGTGCAGGTGTAGGAGGGAAGCATCCAGACCACACAGCTCTGGGGTCAAGAAGCTTTCAGGAGCATCCTTGGCCTCTGCAGTGGTCCTTTTGGAAAGAAAAAGCGTGGGCATCTGGATAGCCATCCTTAACTCCCGGCTCCGCCATGATCTTGCTCTCTGACTCTGCACAAGTCACTTAGCCTTTCTGAAACTTAATATCTATGTCTGCAAAACAAGGGTTTAGAATAGAAATGTCCAGATTCACATTTCTCTAAACCCGGGTTCCCGGCCATAGGCCCTCCATTTGGACTCTGTATCACCTCATTCCCAAGGATGTATTTCCCAGGGCTTGGAGTTTCCCTGCTATACGCCTTCTTGCTTCATTTTACTCACCATCTTGTATGTCCCATCCAGACGCTGTCTTCTATGGAAGCCTTCCTAAAGCCTCCCAAAGTGGTCTGGCGATCAGAATCATCTGGTAAAACTCTTGGTTTTCACCCTGACTCTAAGGATCTTGATTTGCCGGGTCTAGATCAGACCTAGTCCAGTGTAATTTTAACAAGTACTCCATGAGCTTCTGAAGGTTGGCAGAGTCAGGAGCCGGCATTCTAGGACTGCTTGTTCTAGGCGAACCACTGGATCTTAGTTCATATCCATCTCTGCGGTGGGTGCCTTTCTACCTCATACGGTAACCAGCCCCATTCAGCCAGTCTTTGGGAATGTGTTTTGACTCTAAACTGCTTTAAATTATCAGTTGATTGGGTTTAAAACCCATATTTGTAAGTAAAATATAGTCATTTATTTAATGGCTAGATTCAGTCAGTTACCTATTTTTAACAACTTGTTCCTGGGTATTTACGAATAGGTAGAATCATAGCTTGTGTGGGATGCATTTATGCAGCCATTTAAAAATAGCGCACTCTGACTTTTAGTTTAAATCAGTCTCTGTTCGTGTCTGCCTCGTTTGCAAAGCCTCTTTTCAACTCTTCTACATCCATTGTTCAATATTACTGTATTCTTTTCAAACACATTGAGCTAGTTTCAGTTAGAGAGACTTTTTTCACACAGTCCTCTCCACTCGTGAATATGAAATAAATGCCCAAGCATCCCTCTGTAAGGAAGCACCAGATTCCGTCTCAAAATCTGATTTCCTGCATCACAGTGGGACTCAGTGCTTACTGTAGGCAGAAGCTCTGCGTGGTGTTGATGGGGTCACAGGACGTGAGCGTCCGCTGTCTGGGATGGGGCACTCAGTGGGGGGGGAGGGGATTCTTTCTAGAGGGGGTCCTGTGTCTCCAAGACCAGAAGGAACAATTGGAGTCAGTCAAGTAAATGGGAGGGGACAAGTATTCCAGACAGAGGGAACAGCATATGCAGACCCCCAGGAAGGCCAGGTAGAATAGATTGAAACACCCTGGCTGTGGTTCACAGAGCTAACATAGAAACAGAATCATCGATGAGTCATGTCTCAGCTCTTTAAGTCCCAGAATGTTTCCTCCACAATTGCCCCCAGAGTAATAACATCTGTGGATAATACAGAGCCCTCCTCTGAGGAGCAACTGCTGTTTCGTCACCCATGTGGGCGTCCAGGGGAGTAAGGGCAGTATGTGAACGCATGGAGAGAGTTGGCCGCTGGAATCATGGTGGAGAATGTTCCAGGGTCCTGTTAAGTGACAGGCACCTATATGCAAAATGCACAGAATTTTGACCCCAAAACTATTCAGTGTGGTCTAGTTCTTCTCCCTGTCCTGATGGACTGAGGTCCAGTGACCACAGAGCAGTGTTCCTTCCCTAGAAGCCGCTTCCAAGCACCCGGGAGTGTGTCTCCCTCTTCCTCCCCCTGCTCTCTGAAGGGACAGACTTAGCCCCCAGCTTGTCTGCAGTCAGCAAGGCCATGTGGTAAGGGGAAGGGGAGTGAATCCTCCCCATCGAAGTCCAAGAGTGACAGGACCTGTCTTTCCAGCTCTTCTCTGATTATGTATAAAGGGAAACGTAAGCCCCGGGCAGCAGTAGCTGGCTGGGTTCCAGAGCCAAAAACTGAATTAGAAACTCATTAAATACTTCGAGCCAGTGAAGCTGGCTGGGCTGTGCAGGGGAAGGCTGCGAGCCGAAGAAGGGAAGGGACCCGCGTCTCTGGCTGGCAAAGGGCAGGCTGTGAGCAAGGCTAGACGGTCCAGGAGACAAGACAAAACAGGGCCCACTTGTCCTTCCCATAGATGTGTTTGTGAGCTGCCTAGTTGGTACAGCTACGTAATGTATGCTAATTGCTATCTTTATTTTTCTTTTTTCTTTTTTCTTTCTTCTTTGCACGGGAAATGCTCAGTGGGAAAGCTCTGAAACCAAAGAGACAGTGCAGAAAGGCCAAAATGTAGACATTACAGAAACAGAAGGAACAAAGGAGAACAGAGGATGCAAATGTATAAGGTGCCCAGCAGGCACCTGTCTTTTCCACGCAAGTTTTAGAGAAAATAAGCAAAAAGAAAGATACAATGTTCTTTGTGTGCTGTTTTCTGCAGCATCTGTTCCATAGGCTGAAATTTGTTAATTGGATTTTTTTAACCATGGCAAAAATTCCACCTATGGGAAGAATTGAAAATTAGCAAGATGAAAGCCCAGAGTACTTATCATAACTTCCAGGAAATATTACTTAGAAAGTATGAGGTGGTTCTCTCTTTGTGACTTCTCTGGATAAGACATCTCTCTGTGTAGATTATAAGATTGATGCAAATTCAAGAGGGCACACAATTGAGCCCACTTAAATTAATTTTCCATTAATAGGAAGGACTTTAAGTATTTTTTCTTACCTATCAAACCATGTAAATCTAGTGTTTGATTAGATAGCCCTGGGCGACTGTCATTTTTTACCTTAAATCAAATAAAAACAACCATATAAAAACATTAAAATAATGGTTTCTTTAATGAAGCTTATCAAAGTACACAGGCATTTTCTATTGGAAAAAAATGGGCTGGGGAAGAAAAATATATTTTTTTTCATGTCTGACATCAAAATTCCAAAGGTTGAAGTATTGGAAATTGGACTTATCTTTACTGCAAGAATCCTTAATTTTTTTCATAATAAGAAAAAGATGTAATTCATTCTTCAAAGCAATTTTATAGACATGAGACATTTAGGTAATTTCCTAATGCATTTTACTAGATATGAAAGAAAGGCAGTGCCGATATTTTCCAGAACAGTATAGAAGACACATTAGAGCATCCGGTTATATCCTCTAAGGGAAAAATTGACATAAATTTGAGCTTCTTCTCCAGATGTTTTAACATGCCTATGAAACTTTTGTTTTAAGATTAAATATTTAGCCACAGTGCGCTAAAGATATGGAATAGGTAGTCAAATGCCAGTAGAAGGAACCTCTATTTTATACACTAAACTCCTCTCATCCATTTTCTGTCTTCATTGTCTGAGGGTGTGCCCAACTTCTGCCTTTCCAGCCCTTAGTTTTGAATCCTTGAATTTTCCTCATACGTGGCTTAAACTGAGTGAGTAGTGCCCTCTACAACCTTTGCGTGCCCCTCTCGTCTTTCTAACTTCTCCCGTGACAGCTTCACTCCAAAATCAATGGGAGAGTGTTCAGTGCTGCTTTCTGGAGCAGACGCAGATGCTCTTTCTTTCAGTTATACTCTGGAGCTCCGGCAGAGGACACACTGGGGAGCCTGAGTCAGTCCGTTCTTCTCTAGAGCTGGCTTGCCCGTCAGCATTTTTACTGGGACAGAATGTACTCCCATTGTACACTTTGTTAAAGAGCAAAGAGTAGTCATCCTAAGAACTTAGCATGCTTATGGGTAACTGCATATATTCCAAGGGTATAAGTACATAAAAAACCACTGGTAGAGAATAATGCAAGATAGGAATGTGGAAAGTGATTTTATGCATGCTCTTTTTCTTATGAAAACCTGTTATTTCTCATGGAAACGGAAATCTGGAGATTTTCTGAGAAGCATGTTTTTCCAAAGCCCCCAGTTTATTTGTCTTCCTCCCTGAACTCATTCTACACTGGAAATTTAGTCTTTCTTAAAAGAAGATGAAGAGGGCAAAATTTACTTGAGTGACTGTCTGAATCACTTCTGCTCAGTAGGTTTTGGGCCTTTATCCTCAAGAAAAATATGTGTCTTGGTTCAGAAAGCATTTATCAGTACCTTAAAATGTCCCTTAGCTAGATTTAACAGAATTGTGTCAGAAACAAATCTCTGCTTGTTGAGTCAATATTAACTAAATATGTGGCCCTGACTTGATTCCTTTTTTCCTGCATCAAGTTTTCCTAGATCTGCAGGTATAGTTGCTCGGCTACAATCTTCCAGAGAAGGTCAAGTGTGGTATGGGGACATGTGGTGTCACCCCCATGATAGTGACCTTGTGAAGACCTGTAGTTGAACATAAAGTCAAAATGAATTCTTCCTAATGATGCCCTATCTAAATTCTCTTAGGAGTCCTAAGGAGTGGCTGATGACTAGAGGCATAATTCAGTGTACTTGTGAAAAAATAAAAACAAACAACTTTCAACACTTTAGGACATTTTGGGACCCTAATCACATAAAAAGAACTAGACAGTGCTTCCTTTTAATTTTTATATGGCAGTGAGCTTTCTGCTGATGGTGACTCGGGGGTATATCTTCCAGGGCCTGAAAGGTACATCACTTGATTTACTCATTTTTCTCAAGGCTGAATTTCAATCCACGTGATTATGTTGAATCCTATTCAGAAATTGCACAGGTGGTGGTATGTGCAACTATAACCATCTATATTTTTGGTTGTCCTGTTTTGCAAAAGGCCATCTATACCTAAATGTCTATAGGTGGAATGTGTGATCTGGGTTCTGTGAGATTTGCATGCAAATCGCCAACTTCACAGGAAGTCCAAATGAGGTACTGCACATGATTTTCACAAGTATGTGAGAGCATTTTCTTAACTAAGACATTCTCATTTAGTTGGATGCAATGGCTTGTATAAATTTTTTTTCTTAAAGATTTTATTTATTTGACAGAGAAATCACAAGTAGGGAGAGAGGCAGGCAGAGAGAGGGAGAAAGCGGGCTCCCTGCTGAGCAGAAAGCCCAACTCTGGGGCTTGATCCCAGGCTGGGATCATGACCTGAGCTGAAGGCAGAGGCTTAACCCACTGAGCCACCCAGGCATCCCAAGTGGATACATTCTGGTGCCCCAATGTGTATAAATTGTTATACACTTCCTCTAATTGAGGTGTATGATGCAGAGACCATTAACCACCATGAGAATTTTGAGGGAAGAGACAACTCTGGGAGTTGAAGGGGGCAGGAGATCTTTCTAGGGGAAATAAAAGGTGAACTAGATCTGTAAGGGACTGATTAGATTTAAGTAGGTTCAAGGCCTTACTTTAAGACACAGTAAATGGTGTCCTCCAACAACACCCTTCATTTAAAGCAAACTTTCAGCCAACTGTCCCACTGGGGTTAAAAAAAAAAAATGCAGTGACCAGTTAGCATGAGTATCAGATATACTGACAATTTTAACTACTTAGTGTAAATTCAGTGAATACATCAGCATTGTAAATTACTGGTTTATTTCATGTAAGCTTTTTTTTTTTTTTTAAAGATTTTATTTATTTATTTGACAGACAGAGATCACAGGTAGGCAGAGAGGCAGCCAGAGAGAGAGGAAGGGAAGCAGGCTCCCTGCTGAGCAGAGAGCCCGATGTGGGGCTCGATCCCAGGACCCCGGGATCATGACCTGAGCTGAAGGCAGAGGCTTTAACCCACTGAGCCACCCAGGCGCCCCTCATGTAAGCTTTTAACAGCATAACTCATTGAGATTAAATGGTATTAGGTGAAATGAAAAAATCCGAGTGGCTGACTTAAAAGTCATAGTCCTGCATTCTACTTATCAATGTATGACACCACATTAGGCCTGAGTCAGCAGCAAGAGGGATTCCATACTCTTTTCCCCTCTAAAAACAAGATATGGTATGAAAGGCAGTAAGAAGGCAAACTCTGTGTATGATGTTCTTCAGAGAATACTGAATTGGTTCACGTAACTGCTCCCTTTTGCTCTTCTAATTGATATTTTACTGCTCAAGGGTAGGGTTTGGATTTGGTTGAGGACGAGGGGACAGGTGAAGGGTTTAGTTGGAGAAAGTTCTTGTGATAAATTTTTCCTGCCTCTATGCCCACCAAGAGTTGCTGGAACCACCCCATACACAGGGACTCACCATCCCCTGTGACCAAATCTCTGAAGACATGCTCAGAGCAGAGGCCTTGGTGCATGGTCTTCAGTCTTTAGTCAACGGGGCTACAATGTCTACCCAAGGCTTTGTGTTCATATGTCTTATCCAGGGCTCAAAATTGGCTCTCTCCAGCTGCCTGATAGAACACCACACAGACAGTAGAAAAGAATAACGTGAAAGTGGCTGGGGGAGACATCCTTCTCCTCCTCTTAGAATAAGAGAAGGAACATACTAAGGAGGAAAATGTGAGCAAAGGTGTTGGTTCTTCTAGGGCCATTAGTCAGAGCGCAGCAAGGGATCAAGATGGGGTAGAGATCATGAAAGAATGGCGAGGAGCCATGTGTTTAAAGAAAAGACCTTTAACGTTGAGAGAGTGCACTCTGGAGTCCGTCCACTGTGAGGAGAGCTGAGGAGAGCACCTGACTTAGGGAAGGTGAGGACCAGGCTCTAAGTGAGACTTCGCTCTGGGTCAACAGACAGGGCACATAACTGATGGCAAAGAGTAGGAAGTACAGAGGAGTCAGGGCTGGGGCCCTGGTGTGCCAAGAGTCCCCCCTCAGCCCCAGGACAGAGAAGACCCCGGTCAGGAGGAATGGAGTGTACTTTTCTGGGCAGTCCAAGCACCGGGCCATGACTGGGTAACACAGACATAATGCTCGGGGAAATACCAGGTGCTGATTCAGCTATCTCCTCCTCCCCCTTCTGAATGAGGCAGAATATAAATTAACAAAACTAAAACAAAACCAAAGTCACACTTCCCTTGGGTTGGGTTGGGGCTTTAGGCCAAATGCTTTAAAAGATATGGCCAGATTTACTCATCCCAGCTGGAACACAGGACCCGAGTAACCACCTTTCCATTACCTGTTATAGATGGAGGCGGCAGAGGCCCTGCTTCAGGTCCCTTGAGCCTCCTACTTCCAGGTCAGGATCTTGACCTTTAGAGGTCCCTTCCTGGCAGATCACCGAGCCTGTTGCTTTGCTCTAGCCTGATGCTGTCACTGCAGGTAGCACTGTCCCCTGGGGACTTTACCAGGAAAAAAAATCAGCAGCCCGTGCTATTTCTCCTTGGCTTAGAGCTAAGGGTGTCCAAGGGGTCTGAAACTAGATGTGATATTTGTTACGTCAGCTACTTATATTTTTATTTTTCTGTTTCCTTTTCAATAGCCAGTACCAAAAGGACTAATTTGATTTCTGTTTTTAAGGTGTCTGGCTTTGAAGGCGAAGGGTGTGATGATTTGGTTCTAAATGGTAACAGTTGCAGGTGAAAGGTCGGCAGTTTCCCCGGATTTGATCAATGGCAGGAGTTTGATGGCAAATTAAATGTCAGATAAAACTGCCAAGTGATTCCTAGACTCAGTACTTACTGGGAAAAGTTGTTTGAGTTTTTAATGATCACATCGGCTCCCAAGGGAAATAATTCTAGCAGTATGTTCAGCCATTAGGACAGTAACACATTAAAAACAGTGTGAGGATGACATTAAATAAGCTCACTTACTATGTTGTTATTGATCAATAGCGTCGTCTTTGTCTACGTTGTCTCCTTTCTCAAAGAAGGGGCCACAGAATGACGAGAATTATCTGAAAGTTTGCAGACATGCAGAGCCCCAGACCTCACTCCTGCCTTCTGAATCAAACTGAGAGTGGGCCAGGCATACCTGCATTTTTATTGAGGTCCTCAGGGGATCACGGGGCATCTCACACTTTGAGAAGTGTCAGCCTCCAGTCCTTTCTCCATCAGGCAGATGGGTCCCAGACAGAAAACAAAGCCATACCCACAGGCTAAGCAACGTAACATAGCAGTGGATATGTAGGTCCAAGTAGTACATTTTAGGTTGAATGTGAAAAGCATGTCTGAGTTATTATTGTATTTTTTAAAAGATTTTATTTATTTATTTGACAGAGAGAGAGATCACAAGTAGGTAGAGAGGCAGGCATGGAGAGCAGGAGAAGCAGGCTCCCCGCTGCACAGAGAGCCCGATGCGGGGCTCGATCCCAGGACCCTGAGATCATGACCTGAGCAGAAGGCAGAGGCTTAACCCACTGAGCCTCTCAGGGGCCCTATTATTGGATTATTTAAGGTTTTTGAAGTATTCAGCCTCAACTCTCCTCTGTGTGGAGGTGGATTAAGTTTGCAAATCAGGAAGGCACTTCAGGTACAGGTCACCTCAGGGGCTGGGGGTGAAGGTGAGCAGAGAAGGCAGTGGTACCATCACTTCTCTGGTGCTCTTTCCCATCACCTCCAGGGGCTTTTTGCTGCTTTGGCCCACCCTTGAAATGGTGGCATTTCCCAAGACTGTTCTCAGCAAAAGGATCTCTTTATTTTCTAAGAACATCACCTAAAAATACACTGACGCCTCCCAGATCTGTCCAACCTGTGCCCTGAGCCTCAAATTCACCTTTCTGCCTGCGTGTTGGGCAGAACCACCTGGATCCCCCACACAAGAACCTCAAACTCAGCAGACCCCACATCAAACTAACTATTATCTGTCTTCCTTCGTCCCTTTAAAAATGTCTTTTTGTGGGGGTAACTGGCTGGCTTAGTTGGTGGAACATGCAACTCTTGATCTCGGGAGTGTGAGTTTGAGCCTGTTAGGTGTAGAGATTACTTAAAAATAAGATCTTTAAAAAATGAAATGAGGGGCGCCTGTGTGGCTCAGTGGGTTAAAGCCACTGCCTTCAGCTCGGGTCATGTTCCCAGCGTCCTGGGATCGAGCCCTGCATCGGGCTCTCTGCTCAGCGGGGAGCCTGCTTCCTCCTCTCTCTGCCTGCCTCTCTGCCTACTTGTGATCTCTGTCAAAAAATGAAATGAAATGTCTTATTAGCTAAGAGCCTGACTCTGGACTGTGACCACCGAGGTTTCCAAACTAGTTTGACTATTTATTCCCTAGGGCTGTTGTTGAACTGCCCAATGTCTCATTTTCCTCAGCTCTAAAATGAGAATAGGGCCTTCCTCATAGGGTTAATGTGCAGATTTAATGCAATAATCCTACATAAAGAACTTAGATCAGTGGTTGACCCAGGGCAGATATTCAATATAGCTCAGTCATTTTTATTATTAATTCCCTTATCAAATATTGATTGAGCTCCTGTGGTGTATCAGACACTACTTCTGACTTATGCTTTCCAAATGAGAAACTGTCAAAACTGCAAGCATCCCCATTAAACTATGTTTCCTTCAGGATAAGGCTGGCATCCCATCCATGTTTTAATCTCAATGCTAGTTTATGAAGGTAGCACTAATTTGCCTGAATTAATCTCCAGAAAACTGTGTCCTCTAAATAATTCACACTTTGTTAGTGAACAGGGAATACAATATCTCTTAAAAGGCCAGGAGAAGACCAATAAGATTAAAAAAACATTCTCTGAAACCTACTCTGATCTCAAGAGGGTGAGGTCTAACTGTTGAACCACAGCAAAGTACGATTTGTGAGTTGACATGTAGGCGAGACTGGCCATCTCGTGGTTTAACCTAACAGTTGGCAGAGTATCTGGCATACAGCAGGTATCCCCCCAACGCAGAAAGAATTCCCAAACCTATACCCGGAAGGCAGGGAGTACCCTATAATACGGTAAGGAAAATGTACCTCAGGCAAATCTTATTTTTAAAAAGTAAGGATTTAGACCGTGTAAACTCCTAAAAAGAAACCTGAGAAGCATTGAGGGGCAGTGGCAAGAGTTGAGACCAGGAGTCAGATGGGTTAGACTAAAAACCTAGTTTAACAGCTTACTTTATTCTTATCTGTAATAAGACTTCATAAACCATGAAGTGCATCACAGATGAAAGGTGGTGCTGTTAATAGTTTAGCACCTGTTGCCACGTAGAACTGTCTGCAGCAGGCGTAGGAACTGTCTGGGCAGCCATACACATACAACAGTTGCTCACTTATGACAGGCCACTGTTCACCCCTGAGGCCTGTCTTTCTCTTCTTTAAAGATAGTGGGGGTAGGGGGCTAGAATTGACACCAGAGCTCCTTTGGGTTTCCCTATTCTGTGAGATGAGGAAATTCTGATTTCTTAT
Source organism: Martes martes (assembly GCF_963455335.1). Taxonomy (NCBI): domain Eukaryota; kingdom Metazoa; phylum Chordata; class Mammalia; order Carnivora; family Mustelidae; genus Martes; species Martes martes. The sequence goes on along the minus strand of NC_137892.1, from coordinate 68,358,670 downwards.
GCCACAGGAGTGACAGATTCTCACAGGCTCATGGGTAGGAGGTTTCCCCTTGGCTGCTGGACTCCTTGAATCTTAAAGGCAGAAGGCATGTCTTTCTTATGCATGATGAGCATAAGTATTTTTCTTTGACTGCAGCACGTTTTGTTGAGGGAACAGGACACTGGGACCTCCTGCCTTGCTGGGGCCCAGAAGACCCTGTTCATAGACTTAGAATATCATCATCATCAATGTTTCAGTGCACAAACCCAGAGGAAGGTGCTCTGTAAATGGTAAAGTACTAGACAGATGTGGATCTGTGTTTTGATGGCAGCTAAAGTTGGCTCCCCTGACAGATCATACATAGCCCTTTGCTAGGTATGCCTTTCCTCTCCATACATCTGTAGCCTTCTAAAATCCGTACCTTGTCGAAGAAACAACTTTCAGGTTGTCTTCTTGCCCCTAGTGGGGGCCCACATTGGTGTTGCTGTTTCTCCTTAGGTGTTCTCCAGGGAGCCAGACCTTCATCAACACCATCCATGGTATTTCTTTCTTCTACTTTCAGCTGGGGCCTAAAATAGAGAAAAAGAAAAAAGAAACAAACTTATTTCTTCCACAGTCTCCCACTTCTAACCCTTGGTAGCCTGGATTCTCATTCCTCTGCCTTGAGGCCTTTCAAAAAGGGGGAGAGAGTAGAGGGAAGAGGATACCCGAGGAGAATGGGATTAGAGAGAACAGCCCTTTAGAGAATATTGAGAAAGAGGGTACGACGTGAACCCTGCAAAAGGGACTAGACCTGTTGCTGCCTGGTGTCCCATTCCCCAACCAGTTCTGTGCCCAGTGTGAGCAGTCCCCCAGCCGTTGGAACAGGAGGAAATGTACAATGCAAGATGAGCCTTCCTCTGCCACTAGGAGCAAGCCTGCCTGCCTGTTGCCAGGGCTCAGTCTGCATCTGCATGCAGAGAACACAGTTAGGACGAGGAGGAAGTCTTGGCATCTGGGCTGTTTTAGTTATTTGCTTATTTGGGTGTCTAACGGTCAGGGAAACATAGAGTAGAAGACAGCACAGAACCCAAGAGAAGGATGGGGTGGAAGGACTGGCAAACACATGAGAAACTAAGCCAAATGTCAACAAGAAAGAAAAGAGTTAAGTTCAGGAAATGTAGAGAAAAATCGGAGCAGACTCAGATTCTGTAATAATTAAATTCTGTGCTACACAAAAGACGTCAAAGGTAAAATCTTTAAAAAGCGGTCTCATTCCCAAGCAATGATCAACTTACTTAAATTTTAAAAAGTTATATATGAAGTCTCCTGAATTTGTTTATAATGGGATTCATGTTCTTGTTCTCTTAAAAAAACACACACTGACCATTTGGAGAGCAACGTGACATGCGGGAGCACACATCAGAGAGGAAACAAAAGCAGAAAACAAACAAGCTTATTCCCAACAGAAAAGAAACGCCATTTCCAGGAAAATCAGGGAAAGGTTGGAGAGAACTGGGCTCTAATTGTACTGCAGAGACAAAGAGGGAGTGAGTCTCCAGGCATGAGTGGGAGGCGGGCTCTACTGCCCAGGGGCAGGGGAGTCAGCGGCACCGGCTGCCCCATGGCTCCCCCAGGCTGCATGCTCACCTCTTACAATGGGGAGGCTTAGCATCATAACTTGAAAACCTTTCTTTTAGATACAGTGGGTCGGGAAGGTGGATGAGGCTGAGAGCTATGTGAACTGACAGAAGTAAAAGATGAGCGAGTCGATTTTGAGGTGTAAGGGCCTCTGGGAAATCAGACTCCTTCCAGCACTAGGAGTTGGGCTTCCCTGAGGAGGGAAGCTGGGTAGGCTCCTGGTGATGGCTGGCTTTCTGGGCTCTGTACTGACACTGTGGGATTGTGCAATCAGGAGGTACCGAGCCTCCCAGCACCTCTGTTTCTCTGAGGGCACCTCTGTGGCAGGAGTGGGGAGCTTAGCTGTCTAGCCTGCCTCGTCGGCATGTTCTCCCTTGTGTCTGAGGGGATTTCTTTCTCATTCCAGGCAACAAGGGGGAGGCTTCTGGTAGGTCGGGCCCCTGTGCCCTCCTGCACCTGCCCTTGAGCTCTATGCTGGGACATCTGGGAAAGACATTGCTGCTTGTGGCCTTGAAGAAGCGCTGTGACCACAAGTACACCCCCCTTTTGTCTCTCTCTTCCTGTTCTTCTTGCTTAGAAATGATGAGGTGGGATAGAAGGAACACAGGGAGAACCAAGAGAGGCTGCTGGGAACCGACCTCTCTCCCCTGCTTGGAGGCTTCCTGACTTGCTCCTCCTCCGTCTCCCTCTGAGAAGGGAGAGCCCCAGAGCTGTCTTCCCACCAGGCTCATAGGGGCCAGGGTTAGTTGTAAGGGACAGAGAAGGAAAGAAGGTTCACAAGAGCTTTGCTGATGCAGGCATCTCCTCTCCCTCCACACCAGCTCTTTCTCTCCAAAACTTCCCCCATCTCTTAGCGTATTTGCTTTGTGTTATTATGTGGAGTCCTGCAGAAAGGGGGTCTGGATATTCTTCCAAATGAAAAGCCGTTATTAAAAGCTGCAGGCAGACCCGCTGGTAAATAATTTTGTAGTTCCCGCACTGAGTACCTTTCACTTGATTTTGTCCATTCAGCTAAACTTTACCCTGGGGGTTGTTTTTTGGACGTGGAGGTTGGAAGCAAGAGGTTTCCTTTTCGGAAAATCCACTTGGGCAAGGAGGTAGAGTTGGAGAACTCATGGCTTTTATTTCTCTTTCCTTCCTCCCTCCCTGCTTCCCCCCTTTCCTTCTTTCTTTTCTCCCTCCAACAGAAACAGAGTTTAACATCAAGACTTTTGTGCTTGTGGCCTTTTCTTGATCTCCCAGCCCTTACTTTTAGCTAAATCATCCCAGTCCTTTACCCCAAGCTTTCCCTAATTCTACAGTCTTCTTTAACCCTAAGTTTTTGCTTCTTACGTTGGAAGTTTTTCTGGGGCTGAATCACAGTATCGAATCCATTCCAGCTTTTACCTGGGGAAGGGGCAGGAGGAGTGGGTGGATGAAAAAGGGTTCACTTTTCAGGAAAAGGAAGTTGTGGAAATCAAGTTCTGGATTGTGATCATCCATGGAAAAGGAAATGAAGTGCTCATTCTCAAGACATACCAAGTGACTGCCCTCTTACGGGCGATCATCAGTGTTTTCATCAAGGGCTTCCCCCACCTCTTCGTGCTTTTCGGACTCTGGCTCCGGCATTCTCTCCCTTGGGCTGGGCTGTTTCATCAAGCAGCTGCCTGTCTGGGTTGAGACTGTTGGGGGTCTTTCTCTGGCCCCAGCCGTGATGGTATCACCTGCTACGCCACTGTGTTCTGGCACCAATGGGTGGAATACGTGCAGGAGAGGAGCGTCAGCTGCGGGCGGGAGCCAAGGTTCTGAATTTTATGGGGATTGGTGATGGCAGTGCCTCAGTAGTGGGTGTCATTGAATTCAGTAATGTCAGCCTCTTCAGAAGCCAGCAAAAAGCCTCTGTGTGTGCACATACGTGTGTGTGTTTAGATAAGATATTCAACTCTGTGGAGAAGAGACCCCATAAGCATCCGACCAATTATACCTAGAAAATAACATTTTCCTTTCAGAGATTTCAGAGTTACCTGCATTAGAGTAGACCATCAACCCCTCAGACAGCCTGATCCTGAAAGACACATAGATTGAAATAATCTGTCAGACTTGGAATAACTGGAAAAAAAAAAAAGTCCCAGCAATAACTGAAAAATACAGGCTTGTTTGGGTCTCAAAGATAGCCTTTGGGAGCACACAGACAGAGGTCTCATTGTCTGCAAGGACCCTGCTGCTTCAGGGGTCCCCCCAGACCATCCTCTTTTGATTCTAAGGTGGAACAGACTTCTTTTTTGTCACACAACAAGTCCCTGCCCCACTCACCCCAGGACGGAGCCTTCACAATTATACTGAGTTTTGTGGATTCAAAAGACTTCTTATCAAAGCAACGAGTGACACAATCATTCCATCTCAAGCCCCTGCTTTTGCTTCCCTCCGACCAATGCCGAGCGGAGTTACCTATTCATCGGGGCTCCCTAATGGTTCCGCTGTGAGCCCTTTCTGGAGAATGCAGACTATAATGGGAGAGAGAAAGGCTGCAACTGGGTTGTCTTTCTTTCCTGGGAACTTCTTTTCTGAAGCAACTGAATGAGACCTTTGCAGGCGAGGGCTGTGGCCTCCCCTTCAGAATGCCTGGCCTGTTTCCCAGTGTGAAACATTCCCCAAATATGCAACTTTGCTAGCGTCCTAGCCGCCAGAGCCCAGAGCCGCCTGCCGTCGGGAGAGCTGGCATTCCACCGGGATGCCGGGGTGGGGGCGCGGGGCTCCAGCCCCTCGGGCAGCCCCCGCGCTTGCCAGATGCCAGGACGACCCAGCCCCTAGTTACATCGTCCAGGGAAAAAATCTTGTCACAGCAGCCCGGCTGTGACAAGAGCTTGAAGCTTCTCTCTCTCTTTAAATCCCCTCCTTCATTTAAATCCAATCCTATAAAAAGGCTTTTGTTGAAGAAGCAGCCATGGCATCATGGTGCACGTCTGTGTCACTGCTCTCAGTGTTTCCAAAGATGGACAAAAAGAACATTCGTTAGTTGAATTCCTGAGCGAACAGGTCTGAAAATTGACTTGGAGGGAGGAGAGGTAAACGGCAGCGGTCACATGGCGTTTGTCGTGTCTGCAAGCGATGAAGCCAAAGAGGAAGGGAGCTTCTCGTGGATGGTAAGAAGCCCCCTGACAGGAAGTGCCTGGGCAGCAGTGTCCTTACTTACTACGTGTCTGGGGAAGGGCCTGCTTGGGGTGGCAGAGCTCGGGCTGCCGGGGGCCGGCTGTTAGAGGTGCATTTGGAAGCTGGGGTGAGCAGGGTTGGGTGCCGTGTCGATCACGTAGGGAAGGAAGGGGCTCTGATTCCTTTACCGTCTCTTGGGGAGGGAGCCACTTGCACCTACCTTGCTCAAGTCTACTTTTGTGTGTTCCTACAGCATAGAGCTGGCACTACAGTCGTACCTTGCCAGTATGCTCCCTGAGGCTTTGTGTGTTGAGAACAGTCATGTCCAAAGTACGATCCAGAAAATGACCATTTCTCCTTGGCTTAAGCTTTTGCTTCATTTCATGTCACCTTAGAGCTATTGAACCTCCCGAACAAAGTCTTCATTTCAAGGAGGCCGCTGACAAAAGGACCTGGAAAGGGGATGGTTTCCTGATGGTCATTTTATCATTTACTTACTCAGTTTGATGTTCTTTCGTTAGCTTTAAATGCATATGGTTGTCAAAAGCAAGATCAACCATGCCAAAAAATGATGCCCAAGAAAAGTAGAGATTTCAGTATTCCTAATAAATAAACGTTCTTTCTCATGGCTTACTTGAATTGTTTTTCTGGAAGCTCAGTCCTTCGTCGGCTCAAGCTGGGGGACATTGTTCTGTTTTGGTGTTTCTTCATTTTCAGGCATTTGGAGTAAAGTATTACACACCTTCTCTTAATTTCACTGTCTTCTGTCTGAGTTTTCTGCCACCTTTGACTTTTGTTTTGCTTTTGGCCAATATTTTGTAATTCTTTCTGGCTTCTTGCTTCTTTGAGCACACCCCTGCTGCTGTTCCTTTGGATTTTTTCCTAGCTCTCCCTTGGCATCCATTGTCTGCCATGCTTGTTTCTCCAAATCCTAGTCCCAGAGACTAGCCTGGCAGAGGAGTGTAGCTAGGGGCTGTGGGGCCAGGTGTGCAAGTTCCAAGTCCCGACTCAAACGCTCCCTTGTTGTGTGACCTTGAGCTAGTTAGTTCCCTTTTGTAGACTTCACTGTCCTCCACAGTAAGAGGGGACATCACAGTACCTCTGTCACAGAGCTCTTCAGATGATTCAATGACTTCATACTGGTGAGGTGCTCAGAATGGTGTCTCACATCACTAGGGTTTAGCGTGGGCTTCTTGCATTTCTGATGTAGGGTAAATATTAGCTCTTGGGAAAGATCAGGCAGTGAAGGAGAATGGGTTTGATGACAGGGTGGTGGTATTTCAGCATATTGTTTCTGAGGTACTTCTGGTCCTTCCTGATATAAAGGGGGAAAGCCCTGTGTCCCCTAGACTGGTTCTTGAGATACAATTCACATATTATATAGTTCATCTATTGAGAGTGTACTGTTCAACAGTTTTGGGTACGCTGTACTGTTCATCTTGTTTAAATTCTGGTAAAATATATAAACACAAAATTTACCATATTAACCATTTTTCAATGTACAGGTCATTGGCACTAGTTGCATTTATAATGTTATACAACATGACCTCTATTTCCATAACTTTTCCTTCACCCCAAACAGAAAATCTGTGCCTAGTAAGTAGTAACTCCCCAGCCCCTCTGCCTTGGCCTCTGATAACCTCTGATCTGCTCTCTGACTCTATGAATTAGCCTATTCTAGATATTTTATGTCAGTGGGATCATACAGTACATGATCTTTTGTGTAGGCTTCTTTCATTCAGCCTCCTTTTTCCAAGGCTCACGCGTGTTGTTGCACATATCAGAACTCCATTCCTTTCTATGCCCAAGGAGTATTTCACCGGATGGCTATATTCTACTTTGTTTATCCAGTCATCCACAGGCGGACATTCGGGTTGTCTCCACCGTTCGGCTGTTGTAATAGTGCTGCAGTGGACACTGGTGTACAAGTAACTGGTCAAGTCCCTGCTTTCAGTGTACCGAGGAGTGGAATTGCTAGGCCATCTAGTAGTTCTATTTTAGCTTTTTGAACGACTGGCCAGCTATTTTCTTGGGAGGGTCATTCTGCCCTCTGGTATTCCTCTCTTTTGGAGTTCTTCTGCCTCGGATTCTGTTCCATTTTGTCTCGTCGCCCAAGTTTCCCCATATTCTGAGCAGCAGACTTGTTCTTGTCCCCTCTGACCATGTGTCTCCCCTCCGTGTGCCTGGGGGCACAGACCTCCTCTTTTCCTCATGAACCGGTAGAGCGTATATTGCTCACTCCGGCCCCTCACGCACCCAGTCATTCTTTGTCTAATTGTCCAAGGAAGGGGCGTTTATGCAGAAAGTCATCCACAGGCCTCAGTCTGCTTCGTCTGGGGGTGATTTCAGCCACTCAGATTCCCCTAAAACGTTGTACTTGAAGGTATGGGAAATCAGGGACGTGGAGCCAAAGGACTGCAGCCCTCCTTAGACACGCTCCTTCGCCCCCACAACACCTTGCTTTGTTTTTCTGCATCGACTTTGCTTGTCTTTACGAGCAATTTGGCCACTCTGTCCAGCGGGAGAGTTGTTCTCCACTCTTCATTTGCTCACAGTTTCTCCACTTTTCTCTGGGCAAGTGAATTAATTAACGGATACTCCAACAGACTGTAAGCCCGCCTCAGACAGCCATTCTGGTGGTTGGGTAATTGTTAGCCAGCGTTTCTGGATGTCATTCATTTCACAATCAGGCTCCTAATTAATCTCAGCACCATTCTCACCAGAAGAAAGGCTGATTCGGGGAAACATCCCCAATTACCATGAGAAAGGAAATGTCAAGAGCCCCGTTGAGTTTTCCTGGCATCCACCCCTTGTCTCAGATGAAAACCCGCCATTAACGCGCAGAGAGGCAGCCTGGTGAGCAACCCTGCAAATTCGAGGACTGTGAGAGCATGAGGAGCCCCAGACAGCCGGACCCAGCTCTGGGAGGAACCTGCGGGGTCTGCGCTCTAGTACAGTAACACCCATTGTGCTGCCCAAGATAGCGTGGAGAATCCCTGTGCTGTGTGCCCACCGGAGCAGCGGTAGCTCTGCTGTCCCTGAAGCCCGGGAGGCAGTTTTAGCCGGGAAAAGCTAAAGGTCTCCCTTTTTTGTCTGTTTTTGTGTCCACAGGACAAAAGATCCTTCATCACCGAAGTGACGTTTTAGAAACAGTGGTCCTGATCAACCCCTCAGATGAAGCGGTCAGCACTGAGGTAAGCATGTGGCCCCGTGGAGCCTTGGGCGGAATGTCACCCGGTGGACGGAGCCCACCTGACTGGAAGGGCAGGAGCGGGCGGGGCAGGAGGACACGGAGAGAGAAGTTCTGCATCCAGGGTCGCTTCCTTACCCCCGGTCAGTGGCTGGTTCTCTACCTCAGGACCACCCCAGACTGCCCCGCCCTATAAGGACAAAGTGGAAGATGCGCGGTAGAACTGGGGTATTTTATAGAGGCAAGGGGTCTTTATGGAGGGTGTGGTGCTCGGTGGTGTCTGGCTGGGAGGTAGCACGGGAAATAGACTGCAAGCCCTCAGGCTAGGACATTTAGGACACAGATTTGGAGAAAAATGGTATCTTTGAGGCAAGCTCCCTCCAGAGCCATTCTGCTTAGCCCCTATAATCGCCACCAAACGGCAGGATAGCCTGGCAATCGGGAGCATGGCTTTGGGTGCCAGACTCCCTGGATTCCGCCGCTTTTAGGCTGGTGGCCTGGGGTAATAAATTATTTATTGTCTTTTCGTCTCAGTTCCCTACCTCTGTGAAATGAAGAGCACAACAGTGCTTATGATGTGATTAGAAGCCTTAGATGCTTAAAACAGAGCATGACGTGTAAGCACTGAAATATAAATGTTGGTTGTTCTTCTTATTAATGTTGTTATTACTGTCATTTGAAATTATTGCCAAAAAAGAATAACTGGGTATTTCTGAGACTATAGTTAGAGAAGAGCTTGGCTGAAGCCAAGAGTCCCTGGCCCCCCAGGCAGAAGGAATTGCTGCAGCTCCCTTTTCCTCTTCTTTTATGACAGGTTAGCAATTTTGAAACCAGGTGCTGCTTGGACATTAAGGTTGCCACGGTCCCTGGGGGGTTGGGGTAGGGGGGACTTTATTATCTACAACTTCTCCTCTGCCCATGCTTTGAGCTTCTTTTTGAAAATTGAGATACAATTCATATACCATAAAATCCATCTTTTAAAGTGTGTAATTCATAGGTTTTTAGTATATGCACCAAGTTGCGTGCCTATCATCACTGTCTGTTCCAAAATATGTCCACCACCCTTTGAAAACCCCCAGCCGGTTAGCCAACGCTCCCCATTCCTCCCAGTTGCTGGCAACTTGTAATCTACTTTTTGCCTCTGTGGATTGGCCTCTTTGGAGTATTTTGGATAATGGAATCCTATACTAGGTGGCTTTTGTGTCTGGCTTATGTCACTCAGCATAATGTTTTCAGGAGTCACCCACGTTGTAGCATGTATCAGTACTTGGTTCCTTCTTTACGATTGAATGCTATTCCATTGTGGGGATGTCCCTCAGTTTATCCAGTCGTCAGCTGATGGACACTGGGTGGCTTCCACTTTTTGGCAATCATTATGTAGCCTGTTGTGATCCCACTTCCATCTGCTCCAGATCGGCAGGACCTCTTTGACAGTCCATGAAGGCACAAGGTTGAGGCAAATGGTGGGCTAGCAGTCTCTCTGTGATTAACAGAATTAGGAAGTAAAGGCAACTTGAGATGGAAAAGGAAAAATAAGGAATTTCTTCAAGGAATCCAGGCTTGCTTGTGGAGCAGATAGGGCTGGAACGATTACGTGGGTCTTGTGTGTTTCCTTGATTAGAACTTGGGATTCTTGGGGGCCAGGCGTCATGTCCTGTTTCCTTTTGTATCCCTCCCTTGGTGTCTAGCATGATGCCTGGCAGTGAATTTGTGCTGAACTGAACTGTGCTCAGAACGAATACCTTGGTGCTTGGAGCGGCGTTTCTGCTGAAGGACAGGCTGGCTTCCTGCCACTTTAAAGAACAGAGAGTTCTTTCGTGCAAACCATTTACAATTCTATTTAAAAGATTCCCATTTGGGGGGAAAAAAAGGGAAAAAAAGATTCCCATTTGGGGCAGCTTTTTGTTTCCGTTCAATGTCAGGCACCTTGCTGATCCTACTGGAGATGGGCATTTGGAGCTGAGCGTTTGCTGGGTGGTTTGGAAGGAAAGGGGTCCTGTAAGGGAGGGGCTCACTGGGGATTGTCACTGGAAATCTGTGCTTCCTGAGGCAGCAGTCGGGGGGCTGGGCTGTACTTGGTGACTCAGCCTGTGAGACATCCCTAAGTCTCACAGACAGTACGCTGCTAGCAGACACAGCTGTGGAGACTTCTCTGTGAAAGACAAGGAAACTAGTGGGGAGAGAGTCAATCACCACTACTGGTTTGGTCGTCTCGAACATGGAAGGTGGCACTCATGGGCCCGTTGACCAGATGACCACAGTTGCTGGCTCTGTCCACCGCCCCAGGGGAAATGCATGAGTTTGGCCGGTGATGGATGTCAAGCCCTGCAAGAGCCAGCCTTGTCCTGCGAGTGGGATGGCGGGCGGTGTTGCGTGTGGCTCATGTCCAGCTCCCTGTGCTTTGTTTCAGGTGCGCCTGATGATCACGGACGCTGCCCGACACAAGCTGCTCGTGCTGACCGGGCAGTGCTTTGAAAATACCGGAGAGCTCATTCTCCAGTCCGGTTCTTTCTCCTTCCAGAACTTCATAGAGATTTTCACCGATCAAGAGGTGGGCTCCTGTCTGGAAATAGCTAAGCTTTCCAGTTGCTTGGTTACAGTTATAGCCTGAGGTTCCACTTTGAAAGCCTGGGATTGGGGCTAGGAGAAGAGGAGGGAATGTCACACCTCCTTTGAAATAAGCAAAACTGCATAATCCAACATACTGTAGTCCTACTGACTCATCACCGAAATAATTCGGGGCACCCATCTATAATGAATTGGAACCATTCTTAATGTGCTGAGATGGAGGTGGAGGGGGATTGGAATAGTCAGTAGTTTAGAGATGGCAAAAATAATGGAGAAACTTGAAATGATAGAGCCCAGAAGAAAACCCAGGTGTCCTGTTTTCTGAAAGAGTACTCCAAAGATCTCTTAGTCTTTTGGTAGGATTCAACTGCCCTGATGTCTTTCAGTATCTGTACTTACTTTTCCTGGTCTAATTACTTCTGACTGGTCTTACTGTTAATGTCTGGTCCCAATGTTTGAACTTGGGCTGCTTGAACAGCCCAACAAAGAGAAGGCTCAAGAAAGGGAAGCAGGTAGGGAAATGTGGCACATCCATGCCCCCAAGAAAAAGATAGTTAAGGTAGCTGGATTGAACCTGGGTCATTAGTATTTCTAATGAACATATTTTATTCACTGATGATCCATGTGAGGTGTTGAATATTATATGACATTGGTGGTATTTGGTAAAATCAGATTAAAGTGCTTAATTTGGTTATTTCTGCTTGAGAATTTATCCTGGCTGGGAAAATTCTCTTTCCAAAACAACATGCCTCTTTCATTTTGTTTAGTTTAGACATTCTGACTACTAGGGCCATCAGCATAGTGGGTTGGGGCCTGCCCATGGTGGATCACAGGTTTCTACACAGAGGGGCTGAGGGATGTGTACACAGGAGTCCCCGTGTCCACTTGAAACCATCTTCCTGAGAACTTCCTGAGTTGGTGGCCTCTCAGTCACCCAAGTGGCAAAGGGCCATCTGTCTGTCTGCATTTAAGCTTCCTTAGCCCTGGGCTGCACAGAGAGGTCTCTGTACCTGTCATCAATGGGGAGAGCTGTGAATAAACCTCCTGGCTTTGTTTGGCTTACCTGGAGGCTTTGTGAACACTTTGGCTGGGTGACTTAACGGTGTTTCACTCCCCACCCACTGGGGAGAATAAAAAACAGGGAAAAGAAACACTTAGCGTTTAAAACCCCCCACTTTCAGAAGGTGTGATGTCAGCTGGGGCCTGAGGCAGACAGCCCTGGCTCCCCACAGCGGGAAGGGGCCTCAGGGTGCACTCACAGCTGGTACCATCCTAACCGCTTCAAAACGAATGAAGGCTTTTGTCCCTTTCTCTCCGGAGTTTGTCATCTGCCTACCTCCAAGGCTACTAGGGTTTAGCCTGCACAATTGGAAATCACTTACTTAATAGAAGATTGTATTGACCAATGGTCACTAGCCATTTAGAGCCGTAAATGCCCCCTGTGTCCTTAGCAAAAGGGTTCAAGTACAGAATGACTCCGTAACAAAGGGACCTTAAAGGTCACTGGTGTTGAGTTTTGCTCCTTTTATCCAGTTCTTGATATATGCTCATCCCTCTAGAGAAACCAGAAACACCATTTAGGAAAAACAAATGATGCATTTTTAAAAAATAAAAATAAATGGACTGAAAAGTACAATTACTAATACATTTTGAGCTTCAGTTTGTGGGCGTCTTAGTCATTGGAGGTTAACTACATAACCAGAACTTAACGGATAGAAGAGTCATCTGGGCAATCCATTCCTCCCTGAAATCTGAAGAAGGTGAAATCACATCACCTGGGACAGTTTTCATTCTCTCTGTTAGAGAGTTTTAACTTCTTTATCTCATTCTATCTTATTTTTGGAAGGAGTGTGCTCCCTTGTCCACTTGAGGTATTGCAGACACCCATCACCAACACTGCCAGTTGTTTTTTCCCTTCAGATTATTTTCAGTTCTGCACACTGTTCTTCATAAAAGAAGAGAGTGAAAGTTCATTACATTGTCTGGTCATTTTCCTTTAAACCTGTTGTCAGGAAAGGGATGAGATGGGTTTGGGGGAAAGTGAGGAGTTGTCTTGGGCATGTTTTAGTGCCTCGGTGTTACCAGACAATTAGATACATGAGTCAGGGGCTCGAGGAACCAAGAGTGGGGCCGGAGACACGTGGAAGCAGATGAAGTGATGTAGGGAGAGAAGTGTATTCGAAGAGCAAGGGACTCAGGTCTCACATTTAGAGGTTATGGTCAAGGAGGAGGAGACAACAACTTCAGTTTGTCTGTTTGGTTTTGGTCTAGTTTCTTTAAAATGTCATGACTCATACTGGGCACCATACTCCAAGGGTCCCTGACCAGGTTAGGACTTCTAACCTGACTTCTGTGGTTTTCAGTACAATCTTCTATTAGGTAAGTCTAAAAGTAACTTTTGACCATCAACATCCATAATTTAAATGTCACTGGGGAGGGGATGCAGGCTTTAAGGAGAGCTGTAATTTACATAAACTAAGGGCTCACTTTAAGAAAAAGAAAACAAAATTATCAGTACACAGTTAAGTACAGGGCTTTGGGAGGGGACCATGCCAGTGAGGAGCCTTGAAGTTTAAGCTTCTTTAGCTTTACGATAAATCCACTTGCCTGTCAACTAAAATCCTTGAGTCCTCTCCATGAATATGGTTGTTAAGCCACATCTCCCAATCCTTTGCTTTATCCGGGTGGTTTACTGGACCTTACATTTATCCCTTTAGTATGCCAGCCTGTTAGAGTTAACTTAGCCATCATCATCCCAATGTCAAGAGCTTTCTGTGAGTGTTTTAATTCTGCCATCCCACATTTTGCTCTGCCTCCCATTCCAATGCCACTGACAGATTTGACAAGTATGTCTTTGCCATTTTTATCCAAGTCAGTGCTGCACAGGACATAAATGAGGCCTGAGGCATCCCGTCACAGACCTCCGTCCAGGCTGACACTAAGCAGCAAGATTTCTATGAGTGGCTACGAATCCGCCTCATTCTGCTGTCACACTGTTCAGAGATCTTCTTAAACGTCTTACTAAAACCCAAAGATACACTGTCCACCGTATTTCCTCGTCAGTCAAGCAAGTAACCTAATCAAAAAAGGAAATCTAGTTAGAGTAGGCTGGGGTTAGGAATTCAAATCTTATTTCATTATCTGCAGTAAAGTAAATTATTTCTCATCTCCTCCTTCCTCTTCTACTATGCCTGCATTTAATTATAATTTTAACATATTTAACAAAAAGACTATCTTTGCCCCAAGCAATATTTCTTCCAATTGAGTCTCTCATCTGTATTCCTAAGAACAAAGGAAGGGTAGCAATCAGTGTGCTTGAGAAGTATTCACAGGCTCATGGTCACTTCCAAAGCAGCCACTCTGGGAGGACAGTGTATATTGAATTGGCCAAGTTCAGTGCAGTTTAACGAACATCTCTGGAGCTGATGATGTATTAGGGAAACACACATAACGATACAGAGATACAGGAGGGTGTGTTTCCTCCTATTCACAAACTTCTACTACAATGGGCTATACTAACTACCATTTACTATGATGATATTTCCAAACTCTTTAAGAGAAAGACTCTGTTTCCAAGTCTGAGATGTACTCACAAGTTTCCTTGCCACTGCTAAGGCTGTTGGCTCCTCCTTATTTCTCTCATCTGTGCATTGCATACGGATTGAGTGGGTGTTCTTGAAACTTAGTCTTTGCTCTGAGACACTCACCCCAGCATTCGTGTTGGTGCTCAGGTCTGGAAGCTGGCCCGGGCAATGGGGGGGAAACAGAGGCTCTGTTGCCGCTGTGTAGCTCTAAGACTGTGGGAGTCATGCCTCCTATTCCCTCTCTCCTTCGTGAAGGCCTCTCTCTACCTCTGCTCTCTGCATTCGTGCCTCATCATGCCCAGTACACTGCGGCTTCTCCAGGGAGACCTGATTTTCCCTTCCCAAAAGAAACCTGTGCAGTGCTGACTTTCTTCTCTGCTTTCTCTTGTACTCCATAGTTTTTTATTCACCAGGCTCTCTGCTGTTTTTCAATACCCTTGACTTCCTCAAAATTCTGTGCAAACTTGCTTTGTTTTGGGGTCATATTTCCTTCATTTCTTAGGAACTTCCCAGCTAGAAGTGAAAAGATGGGAAGTAGAAAGGTATTCCTCAAGTTGGATTTTTTTGTTGTGTTTTTTTTAACCTTTTCCTTGAACCTGATTCAATACCTTCTACACACAGCTGGCTCATACCCTTAGCTGCCACACCCCTCAGGGTGGAATTTTAAAAACTGAAATGGAATAAACTTAATTTTAAAATTTCACTATTGAAGACTCAGCATTTTGAGTTTTCCTAGATTTCTCCTCTAAAATGTATTATAAAGGATGAATAGTGTGTTGTACTTGATGTGAAAATGAGGATGGAGAGAACCCTAATTGTGCTACAATAACGGTGATGAGGTCTATGCTAATTATTGGACGACAGACCCTCTTTGGTGCTCATGTTTGCTCTGATCAGCAGATAATTTGAGTAAAAGCCACCCCAGATGTGCTTTTTCAGTTTTCTTACCTTCTAAAACAGTGGATTCGTCTCCCTTTTATAGGAAATTGTCAAGTCTGAGGAAAACAACAGAGTCAAAGGCTTATTGTTTTGCTATTTTGTGACCCTTCACAAAATGTAGGATCAATGCACTAACAAAACAGAAGTGGAAATGTCACTACAATCTAATGTAGGAAAATTCAGATTCTATAAATCACCCATCTACACCACACACACTAGTTGCCTTGGAATGTTAGTGTCCAGGAGGTTGTGTGAGACTGGAAACCATTCCAAGACTGGAAGGTGAGAGTTCATACCATGCTGGCTGGGGGATGCCTGGGCCAAGTGAAGCCTTTACTTTCCTTCTCATCATTAGCCATCAAAGACACAGAGCTCTTTTCACTTGAAACTCTGGGCTGATTTATGAGCTTTGCCGCACCTGAGAGAAGACTGGAGTTGATGACATGATTTTCCCTCAGTATTTACTATGCCAAGACCATGAAACATATGGCCATACTATGGAGTTAGAAAGCACTTTGATTAAACCCCAGTCTCTGTTTTAGTCATGCTTTGCTCTTCTGCATTCCCATCCTATGGTCCTGTCCTATGCACTGAAAAAATTTTGAGCCAGATTTGATCCTAGCCACTCACACCCAGCTCACCCTGAGAAAAGCAGGAGTTGTGAGAAAGCAGAATGTTTATTTCGCCTTGGATTTAAACCTGAGCCAATGGGGGACAAGTCTGGCTACTTGCTCCTATAATTATCCATTTGCTTTCATCATGACTTTAATCAGAGGATTTGTATTTGCTAAGAATCCACTGGATGAGCCACTCATGTTTTAAAGATGCCAGAACCAGTGACTTTTTGTAGTGATGTGTAGTCTAGAACTTTCTGTCTCTGAGGGGAAGAAAAACGCATCCAACTTTTTGCTTTGGTATCTACCAAATTCTAAAAGTAGTCAACAACTAGTGCACTCTATCTAAACTTTAGTGTGTCAGGCAGGCCTTTTGGCCAAGCCCAGTGGAATCGAGGAAGACATTTTATGTAAGTGGTGAGATGACTGTCATAGTCTTCCTCCGTGATTGTGTAAAGGGCATTTTGTGCATGACAGGCACCCAGGGGTGATACCCAAAGTACTTCACAATCGCTGCGGCACAGGCACTGGTCATTCAGAATGGTCACTGGTCCTAGAACCAGAGCAGAGGTCTGGAGCAAGAACAGAGCAAGAACAGAGGCTGGAGGGGTCTCAGAGGAGGTGCTGGCAGTGGGGAGCGGTGGTTGAGGCAAAAGGGAGTAGTAGAAGGGGTCAGGATGGAGGCTGTTCACCTACCAGAATGGCAATAATTCTGTGTTTACACAACTAGCACCTCTGAAATCAGCCCTTTGTGTACCTGGTGATCCTGTAATGCGTAGTAATGGATGGAGATGATGGATCAGTGATAACGGTCACTTAAACCTTTTCTTTCTTTATTATTATTATTTTTTTTTAACTCTCAGATTGGGGAATTACTGAGTACCACCCATCCTGCCAACAAAGCCAGCTTAACACTGTTCTGTCCTGAAGAAGGGGACTGGAAGAACTCCAATCTCGACAGACACAATCTCCAAGACTTCATTAATATTAAACTCAACTCAGCTTCTATATTGCCAGAAATGGAAGGACTTTCCGAGTTTACCGAGTATCTCTCAGAATCAGTGGAAGTCCCATCTCCCTTTGATATCCTAGAACCTCCCACATCAGGCGGATTCTTAAAGCTCTCCAAGCCTTGTTGTTACATTTTTCCAGGAGGGAGGGGTGATTCTGCACTGTTTGCGGTGAATGGATTCAATATGCTCATCAATGGAGGATCGGAAAGGAAATCCTGCTTCTGGAAGCTCATCCGACACTTGGACCGAGTGGACTCCATCCTACTCACCCACATTGGGGATGACAATTTGCCTGGAATAAACAGCATGCTGCAGCGGAAGATTGCAGAGCTCGAGGAAGAACAGTCTCAGGGCTCCACCACAAATAGTGACTGGATGAAAAACCTCATCTCTCCTGACTTAGGAGTTGTATTTCTCAATGTCCCTGAAAATCTTAAAAATCCAGAGCCAAACATCAAGATGAAGAGAAGCATAGAAGAAGCTTGCTTCACTCTCCAGTACCTAAATAAATTGTCTATGAAGCCAGAACCTCTCTTCAGAAGTGTAGGCAATACCATTGACCCTGTCATTCTTTTCCAAAAAATGGGAGTTGGTAAACTTGAGATGTACGTCCTTAACCCAGTCAAGAGCAGCAAGGAAATGCAGTATTTTATGCAACAGTGGACTGGCACTAACAAAGACAAGGCTGAACTAATCCTGCCTAATGGTCAAGAAATAGATATCCCAATTTCCTACTTAACTTCAGTCTCCTCTTTGATTGTGTGGCATCCAGCAAACCCTGCAGAGAAAATCATTCGGGTCCTGTTTCCCGGCAATAGCACCCAGTACAATATCCTGGAAGGACTGGAAAAGCTCAAACACTTAGACTTTCTGAAACAGCCGCTGGCCACCCAGAAGGACCTAACTGGCCAGGTGGTGACTCCAGCTGTGAAACAAGTGAAACTGAAACAGAGAGCCGACAGCCGAGAGAGCCTGAAGCCAGCTGCAAAACCACTTCCCAGCAAATCTGTCCGAAAGGAGTCGAAAGAAGAGACCCCTGATGTCGCAAAAGCCAACCATGTGGAAAAGGCACCCAAAGTTGAAAGCAAGGAAAAGGTAACCGTGAAAAAAGACAAGCCCATAAAAACAGAGACCAAACCTCCAGTGACCGAAAAGGAGGTCCCCAGCAAGGAAGAGCTGCCCCCGGTGAAAGCCGAGGTGGCTGAAAAGCCCACCACAGATGTCAAACCCAAAGTTGCCAAGGAGAAGACGGTGAAAAAGGAAACAAAGGCAAAATCTGAAGAAAAGAAAGAGGAGAAAGAAAAGCCTAAGAAAGAAGTGGCTAAAAAGGAGGACAAAACACCCATCAAGAAGGAAGAAAAACCCAAAAAGGAAGAGGTGAAAAAGGAAGTGAAAAAAGAAATCAAGAAAGAAGAGAAAAAAGAACCCAAGAAAGAGGTTAAGAAAGAAACCCCACTGAAGGAAGCCAAGAAGGAGGTGAAGAAGGAAGAGAAGAAGGAAATTAAAAAGGAAGAAAAGGAACCCAAAAAAGAAATTAAGAGACTTCCTAAAGACACAAAGAAATCATCTACTCCTCTATCTGAAGCCAAAAAACCAGCTGCATTAAAACCAAAAGTACCCAAGAAGGAAGAGGCAGTTAAGAAAGATTCTGTTGCTGCTGGGAAGCCAAAGGAGAAGGGGAAGATTAAAGTCGTTAAGAAGGAAGGCAAGACATCAGAGGCTGCGGCCGCAGCCATTGGCTCTGTGGCTGCCGCTGCGGCTATGGCGGCAGCAGCTGGTGTAGCGGGCGCCGGCCCTGCCAAAGAACTTGAGGCCGAGAGGTCCCTTATGTCATCCCCTGAGGATCTGACCAAGGACTTTGAAGAGTTAAAGGCCGAAGAGGTCGATGTAGCAAAAGACATGAAGCCTCAGCTGGAGCTGATCGAAGATGAGGAGAAACTGAAGGAAACTGAGCCAGTCGAAGCCTATGTCATCCAGAAAGAGACAGAAGTCATCAAAGGCCCTGCTGAGTCTCCCGATGAGGGAATCACCACCACCGAAGGGGAGGGTGAATGTGAACAAACTCCCGAGGAGCTGGAGCCGGTCGAGAAGCAGGGGGTGGACGACATTGAAAAATATGAAGATGAAGGAGCCGGTTTTGAAGAATCTTCAGAGACTGGAGACTATGAAGAGAAGGCAGAAACTGAGGAGGCCGAGGAGCCGGAAGAGGATGTTGAAGAAAATGTGTGTGTGAGCACCTCCAAGCACAGCCTCGTGGAGGAGGAGGAAAGTGCCAAGGCTGAGGCAGATGTGCACATCAAGGAGAAGAGGGAGTCTCTGGCCAGTGGAGATGACCGAGCAGAAGAAGACATGAACGAGGTGGTGGAGAAAGGAGAAGCTGAACAATCGGAGGAGGAGGGTGATGAAGAGGACAGAGCCGAGGATGCCAGAGAGGAAGAATATGAGCCCGAAAAAGCCGAAGCTGAAGATTACGTGATGGCCGTGGTCGACAAGGCTGCGGAGGCCGGCGGCGTCGAGGATCAGTATGGATTCCTTACCACAGCCATCAAGCAACCAGGAGCCCAGTCTCCTGCCCGAGAACCTGCGTCTTCAATTCATGATGAGACTTTGCCTGGAGGCTCAGAGAGTGAGGCCACCGCTTCTGATGAGGAGAATCGAGAAGACCAGCCTGAAGAGTTCACTGCCACCTCTGGCTACACGCAGTCTACCATTGAGATATCCAGTGAGCCCACTCCAATGGATGAGATGTCTACTCCTCGCGATGTGATGAGTGATGAGATCAACAACGAAGAGACAGAGTCCCCATCTCAAGAATTTGTAAACATCACCAAATACGAGTCTACACTGTATGCGCAGGAATACAGCAAACCTGCTGTTACAACACTCAATGGATTATCTGAAGGCTCAAAAACAGATGCCACAGATGGGAAGGACTACAATGCGTCAGCCTCCACCATCTCACCACCATCGTCCATGGAGGAAGACAAATTTAGCAAATCTGCTCTGCGTGATGCGTACTGCTCGGAAGAGAAAGACCTGAGAGCCAGTGCCACACTGACGATCAAAGAAACCATCCCAGCAGTCTCTGATGAAAAACTGAGTCCACCCAAGAGCCCATCCCTGAGCCCATCTCCTCCTTCACCCATAGAAAAGACCCCTCTCGGTGAACGCAGTGTGAACTTTTCTTTAACGCCCAATGAGATTCAAGTCTCAGCAGAGGCAGAAGCAGCCCCAGTGTCTCCTGAGGTGACCCAAGAAGTAGTTGAAGAACATTGTGCTAGTCCTGAGGATAAGACCCTGGAAGTGGTGTCTCCCTCTCAGTCTGTAACTGGCAGCGCAGGCCACACACCTTACTACCAGTCTCCCACGGAAGAGAAGTCTAGTCAGCTCCCCACAGAAGTAACTGAAAAACCACCAGCGGTTCCAGTGAGTTTTGAATTCAGTGATGCCAAAGATGAGAATGAAAGGGCTTCCATAAGCCCCATGGATGAACCTGTGCCTGACTCAGAATCTCCCATTGAAAAAGTTTTGTCTCCTTTACGGAGCCCTCCCCTAATTGGATCCGAGTCTGCATATGACAGTTTTCTAAGTGCTGATGACAAGGCTGCTGGTAGAGGTGCTGAAAGCCCCTTTGAAGGAAAGAATGGAAAACAAGGCTTTCCAGACGAATTAAGTCCAGTTTCTGACATAACCTCTACTGGTCTTTTCCAAGACAAAGAGGAAGTGAAAAGCACAGACTTTATACCAATAAAGGAAGACTTTGGTCAAGAAAAGAAAACTGATGATGTCGAAGCTATGAGTTCTCAATCTGGACTGGCTTTAGATGAAAGGAAGTTAGGAGGAGATGTTTCTCCTACCCAAATAGATGTCAGTCAGTTTGGATCTTTTAAGGAAGATACTAAGATGTCCATTTCTGAAGGCACTGTCTCAGACAAGTCGGCTACTCCTGTTGATGAGGGTGTAGCAGAAGACACATACTCTCATATGGAGGGTGTGGCCTCAGTATCCACAGCTTCCGTGGCGACAAGCTCATTTCCAGAGCCAACAACAGATGATGTGTCTCCTTCTCTGCATGCTGAGGTTGGCTCCCCACACTCCACTGAAGTGGATGACTCCCTTTCAGTGTCTGTGGTGCAAACGCCGACTACTTTCCAGGAAACAGAAATGTCTCCATCTAAAGAAGAATGTCCAAGACCAATGTCAATTTCTCCACCAGATTTCTCCCCTAAAACAGCCAAATCCAGGACACCAGTCCAAGATCACAGATCAGAACAGTCCTCAATGTCTATTGAATTTGGCCAAGAATCCCCTGAGCATTCCCTTGCTATGGACTTTAGCCGACAGTCTCCAGATCACCCTACGGTGGGTGCGAGTATGCTTCACATCACTGAAAATGGGCCAACTGAAGTGGATTACAGTCCTTCAGACATGCAGGACTCTAGTTTATCACATAAGATACCACCAATGGAGGAGCCGTCCTACACCCAAGATAATGATCTTTCTGAGCTTATCTCAGTGTCTCAGGTTGAGGCCTCTCCATCCACCTCTTCAGCACATACTCCCTCTCAGATAGCATCTCCTCTCCAAGAAGACACTCTATCCGACGTTGCTCCTCCCAGAGATATATCCTTATATGCCTCACTCACCTCAGAAAAAGTGCAAAGTCTAGAAGGAGAGAAACTCTCACCAAAATCTGATATCTCACCACTCACCCCACGGGAGTCCTCTCCTTTATATTCACCTAGCTTTTCAGATTCTACCTCTGCCGTCAAAGAGAGCATAGCAGTTTGCCACACTTCCTCTCCTCCAGCGATGGATGCAGCATCCGCAGAACCCTATGGCTTCCGTGCCTCAATGTTATTTGATACGATGCAACACCAGCTAGCCTTGAACAGAGATTTGACCCCATCTGGTGTGGAGAAGGACAGTGGAGGGAAGACACCTGGTGACTTCAGCTATGCCTATCAAAAGCCCGAGAAAACAACCAGGTCCCCAGATGGAGAGGGCTATGACTATGAGTCTTACGAGAAAACCACCCAGCCCCCAGATGTGAGTGGCTATTACTATGAGAAGACAGAGAGAACCACAAAATCCCCATCTGACAGCAGCTACTCCTATGACACCGTTGAGAAAACCACCAAGACTCCTGAAGATGGTGGCTATGCCTATGACATTGCTGAGAAGACCACCCGGACCCCTGAAGAGGGCGAGTACAGCTATCAGACAAGTGAGAAGACGATGAGGACCCCTGAAGTGAGTGGTTACAGCTATGAAAAGACTGAGAGGTCTAGAAGGCTCTTGGATGACATCAGCAATGGCTATGATGACCCTGAAGATGGTGGCCACACACTTGGGGATTCTAGCTACTCTTATGAGACCACTGAGAAAATTGCCAGTTTCTCTGAGTCTGGAAGTTTCTCCTATGAGACATCTACAACAGCTACACGAACCCCTGAGGCTTCGAAGTACTGTTATGAGACCGCAGAGAAAATCACCAGAACGCCCCAAGCATCTACGTATTCCTATGAGACTTCCGACCAGTGCTACACTGCGGAAAAGAAGTCCCCCTCAGAGGCTCGCCAGGATGTTGACTTATGCCTTGTGTCCTCCTGTGAATACAAGCATCCCAAGACGGAACTCTCACCCTCCTTCATTAATCCCAATCCTCTCGAGTGGTTTGCCAGTGAAGAGCCAACTGAAGAATCCGAGAAGCCCCTCACCCAAGCAGGGGGAGCCCCACCGCCTCCAGGAGGAAAGCCACAGGGGCGACAATGTGACGAAACCCCTCCCACCTCAGTCAGCGAGTCTGCTCCCTCCCAGACGGATTCTGATGTCCCCCCGGAGACCGAAGAGTGCCCTTCCATCACAGCTGATGCAAATATCGACTCCGAAGACGAATCAGAAACCATCCCCACAGACAAAACCGTCACATACAAACACATGGACCCACCTCCAGCTCCCATGCAGGACCGCAGCCCTTCTCCACGCCACCCTGATGTGTCCATGATGGACCCGGAGGCCTTGGCCATCGAGCAGAACCTGGGCAAAGCTCTGAAGAAAGACCTGAAAGAGAAGACCAAAACCAAAAAGCCAGGCACAAAGACCAAGTCGTCATCCCCTGTCAAAAAGGGGGACGGGAAGTCGAAGCCCTCTGCAGCTTCACCCAAACCGGCGGGCTTGAAGGAATCCGCAGATAAGGTGTCTAGAGTGGCTTCTCCTAAGAAGAAGGAATCTGTGGAGAAAGCAACAAAAACCACTACCGCTCCCGAGGTCAAAGCTGCACGTGGGGAAGAGAAAGACAAGGACACCAAGAATGCCGCCAATGCCTCCACATCCAAGTCAGTAAAGACTGCAGCTGCAGGTAGGTCGAAGGTGCCAGCACCCTGATACAGGCCGAGACTGCTGCACTTGGACTGGAGCCTTTGAATTTCCCTGCGACTTGGTACTAGGAAGATGAGAGAGTACAACAGTCCCTTTCCCCTTTACTAGCCTTTTCTGCCAAAAGGTGTGGGTCTCAGCCCCGTGGGGCCATAGGTTTGAGGGTGGTGTGGCACTCTGCCCAGAGCGACTCTGATTCGCCAGGTGTGATTTCCTGGCTTTGTTCCATTCTGCAACAGAGCGACCACAGCCTTGTTCTGAATCTTCAGAACCAGGGATGTGTGTTTCAGGCTCCCCTGGGAGACTGTGTTGGCATCGACTTCAGCCACACTGGCCTCAGAATCAAGCGAAGGTGACACAGGCCAGGAGCTCCCAAAGGCTTAGGGAGAACCGGAGTGCGAAGCCAAGCCTAGCATGGCCAGTGTAGGCCCAAGAATGAGATTTGATTTTTTTATGAAAAAAAATTTTGAAGTAAAATTATCACATTTTTAGATGTAAAGTTATGACACTTAAAAAATTAGGAAATTTTTACATTAAAAAAAAATCTCCAGTCTAGGGCGACATGCACATTAAAGGTAGTACTCTTATTTGTTTTCTTACTGGTCAATGAATGTCATAATTTCAGTTGGCCAGTACACAGTACAAATTGAGAGAAAAACATCAAAGGCTCTTCTTATCCCCCTCTTATGCCACGGTCTCACTAACAGAGTCAGGATTCTATACCAGTTTGAAATTCAGTTGGTAGGAGAAATCTCTGACTTCTGATCATTTCTGTTTTGATCCCAATTCCCTTATTCATCAAGTTCTCAGCAGTGACCTGGGTTTTTGATGAACAGGTCTCTCTGATGGCCTAGCTTCATTTCTTTGCTTCAAACCAATCGTAGAGATTTGCATTAATACATTTTATTTGTTTTAAGTAGTTACTCAGTGATTTCAGACTTCAGTTCACAAAGTAATATAAATTGACCCAAATGTGTAAAAGCAAAAAATAATTTGAATAACATTTCCTCATTTATTAAGGGAAAAACCTGCTAGCTGATCCTTGGGACTCTTAAATTCTGTGCACGTTAGGAAGTTTCACTTATAGCCGCAAAGCTTTACTTTGAGCAGCCGGGAGGGTCAATTTCAAGCCGAGTTCTCATCACGTTTCCTCTTTGTACATGCGTGCAGCCAATAAACTGAACTTGCTCATGCTTAGAAGTAGTGGAAAACCACCAGATAATTAACCTCTTGGTTTGAGAGAGTTGGCAACTGGCCTGCACTTGGGAGAAAACATGAAATCCTTCCAGACAGATTAAAAACCAACTGAAACTGGCTACCAAACTTGCCAGATATAGCCACTCTAGCCCACACAACGGGGTTTTAAAAACATTTTTTGTGTGTCATTTAAAGAGGTATTCTTAAGGCCAAGTGATAAAGAGGAGTTCATTTGAATTTACTTTGAAGGTGCTTTTCCAGTAGATTTCTAAAACAACACAACTGCGTTATTGATTGATTTTTGCAACAAACCTTGGTCGACTGTTGTCAGTTCTCTCAGTTCGTGCTTCCGTGAGCAACGTCCATTTGGCGTTGATGGTGGTGATTTAGCTCACAGGGGAAAACTGAGGACATTTTTAATTGTTAGAACCGTAGTTCATGAACTTCCACTATCAGTCGGAATGCTTTGGTAGGCCTGAATACGGACGTTATGAGGCCTTTTAGCTCAGAATCATTAAAACGGCTCGTTATTCGTTGATATTGGGATGAGTCAGTTTCCCCAAATATCATTTTGGCTGATCTCATCACCACCACCGCCCTCCCCTCCCAACCGCCCCATCCTTCTGAAAGTAAAACTGGACAACTGGTGGTTTGACTCTGGGGTGATAGTCTTCAACTCTCCTATAGAAAAAGGAAAGAGGATTAAGTATATAGGATCCAGCTGCGCATTAACATGTACCTGGGATGCTTTTAAAACACCGTGGTGCCCAAGCTCTGTCCCCGCCCAGTGAAGCCAGACTCTGGTGTGTGGAAGGCCTGGCCCTGAGTATTAGGCATGCTAGGTTATGCTAGTCATACAGCTAGGCTGAAGGACCACTGCCTTAGAATGCCAGTTCTGTGACTGTTCCAAAAAGTTGACACCTTCTAGCCAGAACAAGCCAGGAAGTCATCTCATCAGACAAGGTGCCAGGGAAGTTTTGGGTTCATCTGAATCTTGACTTTGCCAGCTTTATAATTTAGACTGGGAGTGCTGGCAGCCAGACGCCCCTTTCCCCAGTCTGGTAGGTCTCGACTGGCTGGAGAAAGCCATCTTTCTGAACCTCCTTCTTCTTTTTTTTTTTTTTTTTTAAGATTTTATTTATTTATTTGACAGACAGAGATCACAAGTAGGCAGAGAGGCAGGCAGAGAGAGAGAGAAGGAAGCAGGCTCCCCGACGAGCAGAGAGCCTGATGCAGAACTTGATCCCAGGACCCTGAGATCATGACCTGAGCCGAAGGCAGCAGCCTAACCCACTGAGCCACCCAGGCGCCCCTCTGAACCTTCTTCTTGTCAAAGTTTGGTAGCCAGCTTTGCCGAGGGAGAGAGGTCTCACTTTTCAGAGTACTGTGCGAGGACAGAATGCAGTGTTTCATCAGTTTGTGAACAAGACTGAGTTCTGGGGGCCCTGGAGATCACAGGATGTTAAAATCTGAACCATTTACTGAGTGAGACAATGGGGTATGATATTCAGCTGTGAGCAGAGCTGCTGTCACATGAGATCCTAACGGGGATTATTAACACTGCTTAACTGTGGTTTGCCAAATGCAGAGGCCTCTTTTTGACTTTCAAAATGGGTTTCTTAGATCACATTTCAAATTAGGATGCACATTAGCAGCTCTTTTAGGAGGAGGATTACTCTCTAGTTCTGTCTTTTGGGAAGGCCTTAGAAGTCTTCTCCCTTTCTAATGGGCTATCCACAAAGGAAAACCATCCCATCCTTCGCTTTTCCTGTTGAGATGATAAACAACCATGTTATGCTTTCTCCAGCTGCCCTTTACGAGAGGAAGAAATACCCAATCCAAATGCCCCTTTGCATATCCAGCAGGACTTTCTTGGGGATGAGTAGGAAGAGAGTACCGGACCAGTGGGATTCTTCCCATTTCTGTGACCCAAGCTTTTCTCTTTGTTTATTTACTGAAGGACCAGGAACCACCAAGCCTTCCAAGCCCTCAGCTGTGCCTCCAGGCCCCCCTGTGTATTTGGACCTGTGCTACATTCCCAATCACAGCAATAGTAAGAATGTGGATGTCGAATTTTTCAAGAGAGTGAGGTCATCCTACTATGTGGTGAGTGGGAATGACCCTGCTGCCGAGGAGCCCAGCCGGGCTGTCCTGGATGCCTTGTTGGAAGGGAAAGCCCAGTGGGGCAGCAACATGCAGGTAAGAGCCCCAGGACAGTGTCTGCACCGCACATGGAGCTGTGTCCAGAGGTGGAGGGAAGGAATTGTGTTTAAAGAGGCACCACTGTGATTGTGGATCGCACAGGGTGCCCCATGGGTCTCTCACACATGAAACCTCCGGAGGACAAAGTGGATTTCACACATGGAAGATAGTCTAGAATATTATTCTTGGCACCTGCTGGTGCCAACCATGGTCCGGGAGGAGAGTTACTTTATCATCCTAATGCATAATTCACTTGTCTACAAAACGGGTCCAAGATTACTTTATCTTCCCCCTAATATATCAAGAATATTTGTGTATTTATCAAAATGGTATGTTCATGTGAGAGCTACTAAAATTGTCTTTACTCCTTTGTGTTTCACAAATAGGCCAAAGCTAGGAATGTGGCCATTTGGAAAATCACCTGTCCAGGTGAAATCCCACAGAAGGAGCACTACAGAAAATGGTCCCCAACAGGACCCTTCCAGCTCACAAACATAACTGGCTATGAACCACCTCTCTTATTTTGGCTGTGATCTTTGCTTATCTCAGTTTTACCAGTGGTTTTGCATAGTCACTTAATAAACTATGTTTGCATAATATTAAATAGAATTATTTGCTAGTTAATCATATTAAATTTCATGAGAAACACCCAGTGGTCTTCTAATGAATATTAGATGGAATTTTTACCATTCAAACCAGTGCCCACCCAGCCAGCCAGCCAGCCACTCACTCTACCATCCCAGCCACACACACAAAGATAACAAATCTTTGTTCTCAGGATGAAATATTAGTTACACACAATTAAGCGGCAATGATAACTAAAGTTCCTTGAATTAAATACGCAGTATCTTTCATGCAAAATTGCCCAGGTGTGTGAAAGGAAATGCAAGCAATCCCACCTTACCCGAAGCCCTTCTATTAACACTAAATATTTGAAAACCCGATGATGAATACAGATGAACTAATTGACAGGTCCATGAGCTGCTTTTGGTTCCAGTCTTCAACTCTCTCAGGAAAACTTAATTTTTTGCAGCTTCATTTTGATTCCTGGAAAATGTGAGTTGAAAAGTCCTTGGTATTTCTTGAGAAAAAACAGAAAATTTTCCTCTCTCTCCCCTTCTTTTCATGGTCTGATTCATACCTTATTATTGTTCTATTTTTTCGTCTGATTTCTAGCTCTGCCCTTAACCAGCTATTTTCTGTCTGCCTGCAGGTAACCCTGATCCCTACTCATGACTCAGAAGTGATGAGGGAATGGTACCAAGAGACCCATGAGAAACAACAAGACCTCAACATCATGGTTTTAGCAAGCAGCAGCACGGTGGTTATGCAAGATGAATCCTTCCCTGCATGCAAGATTGAACTGTAAAAACCAAGGCCAGCCACACCACAGGATTTGAACTTTGTTTCCAGAAATTCTTCAATTTGAAACCACCTTTTCTAAAAAAGTCAATTCATCTAAATAGGTCACTGAACTGTTACCTGCCAAATGCTATACTGTGTCACGGTGATGCAAGTCACTAATATTTCTTAGTTTTTGCTGATTGCTAAGGGAAGTAACAGTATTCCCACAGTAGGGTTCAAGTTACTGCAAAATTACCTACCCCAGTTCATCTCTGCTGAACATTTGGAAACCATGCACTAGCAAACCCAACTGACTTCTGCTAGGTAGAGGCATTTGTCTTAGAAAGAGAGAGAGAGAGAGAGAAAGAGAGAGAGAGTGCGCGCGCACAATGAGAGAGAACACAGGAGAGAGAGAATGAGAAAGGAAAAGAATGCAAGAGAAGGAGAGGTACTGGTAGAGTGTGCTGGTGAGATACCCAGAGAGAAAGAGACAGAGCAAGGTGGGGTAAGGAGGAGAAAATAACCAGCACTTAGGGCTGCATTTTCGCAGGCAGTCTGTATTCTATAGTCTACATAGGCAAAGTTCTCAACTTGTGTCAGTCTGAGTCATCAAAAAGGGTCTTCATTTTCTGAAACAAGTTAGCTGGAAGGAAACAAAAAGAACAAAACTTGTTATGAGGGCATGTGAGATTTTCACGCCTTAATTAAGCTCCTTCAGTTTGAAGGCTGCACACTGACATGATGTAGTGAGCGCAGACTGGATGCGCGAGTGGTTTGAACCCCATTCCGAACTCTCAGACTCTTCAGACACACGAGTAGATTGATCTAAGGCATGCTCCCAGCATTTGTCCACCCAGTTAGTCCACTCGGAGTCACTTCACCTGCATGCGGAAACACCCAAGTCCACCCCAATTAACAAGCAAATACCAAAGCAGTTGGGAGTACACACGGTAGACAATTTGCCTTAGAAAGTGACTTGAATGTACAAAGATACTTGATGCACTTATTTTTTAATGTGAGACCGCAAGTTTATAAAACATCCATGTAGGATTATAGATACTCCAGTTAAAGGAGCAAGTGTGTGCGCGTGTGGGCGTCCTAGAAGCTGATCTGATGGGTGCAGCGGTTTGAGGCTGAGTCATGTGTGTTGAATACCACCTCAGTGCACCTGTGGCCCCTCAGCCAAACAAGTTGAACCTTTCATAGCTTCTTTACTACTGCAAGTTCCAAGATCGAAATGGCTTCTATGATCAGGACTGGGAACACAATGGATCTTAATGGTGGAAGAGGTTCTCGGCAAGTGTACAGTATTTACCTTCCTTTGTCTTACATTGGCTTTTTTTTTTTTAATTTTCCATTACTTTCAGCATAATTATGGGATCAAGTGTACAGAAGAGTTTTTTTTTTCCCTAGATATGTGAGAACTTTTCATAGATGAACTTTTTAACAAATGTTTTCATTTACAGGAAAATGCAAAGAAAATTTCAAGTGACAGTCTTCTTTTTTTTTTTTAAGTCTTTCATAAGACAAAATAATGTTTCTTGAAGTTCTGGTGAGATTGAAGTCTGATAGTGCAGTAATAGTATTTATTAAAGCCCATAACTACCAGGAATAGTGATACCTCCCACCCCTTGATTCCCCTAACATAAAAATCTGAGTACGCGTTATTTGAGAGTGGGGGAGAATGGCACGGTAGGCTACTTTTCCAGGCCTTTGCAAGTATATCACCCTGTGGTATTCTACATCCTTCTTTCAAGACCTTTAACCATGAGGTAAAAGAGCCAAGACAAGTTCAAAGAACCCTGGCAAAAATTTGCTTTGGGATTTTCTTTTCTGGAAAAAAAGTAGAAGAAATAATTCACTGAAAGCAAACGAATTCCCATCTCTGACGATTCATCACGTAGAGTTCAGAGATTACTTCCATCATTGTCGTCATTGAACTATGATGAATCTGGAAGCCAGATCATGATTAAAACTGATGTCAAGTTTCAAGTTGCAGATCAATGCACCCAGTGTTCAGATGTGGCAAACTTCTCAGTGACAACTGTGCTGTGCTCTGTCATGTTGTGTTTCCTGCAGACTCTTAAGATCTACGGAGTAGTGAACAATGACCTCATTTTATTTTCTATGTTAGTTATTTATTTCAAAATTAACATTTTAGTTGATTTTTGTCTGATAAGTGTATGTTTTGCACTGCTAACTACTATGAGGGTTTAAACAATGCTTCTTCAGGTCCCTTCACAGAGGACCTATGCAGTCTACTTAATGCTGTGAATTACATTTTTCAAATGTTTTAATTTTTTTTTAAATTAATATTCTATTTTTTTTAGGCTTCTCTAGAAATGCAGCTTTTATTTATTACCCCATTTCTTTAGAGTCCTTAAGAACGACACATTGATAAAGGGTACAAAAAATTCACACAAAACAGAAACTCGTTGTGACAAAATGGATTTTACTGAGTATAAACTTACCTACTTCAAACTTATTTTATGAGACAACCTAAGATACTCATGGTGATTATTTACTGATTAGTTGAGTTGGTTAGGTCCACGTAATACATGGGAAGAGAAACTGATTTCCAGCCTTCTTGCCAAATCCAGACCTCTGATTTTTCTTTGATAGAAGATGGAATTATTTTCCAGTTTTCCAAATTAAGTTTATTTAACATGTGCATTATTTTGCCTTTTTTAAAAAAATACAAACATTTTGGAGAATTATAGCCAATCTTCAATTATAACCATTCTATCCTACTCCTTTATTTTTCTTCTTTTTTTGTTATGGGATTTAATGGGAAAAATATACAAAAGCTGTTACTGGTCAGCTGGCTCTTTTTCCTATGAAACCAACTGTACCTTTCTCCATCCATTGTTCTCAGTGATGACCACAGAGCTTGAGTATACCAGGAAAGTCAGCATTGCAGGTTGCTCCTGTCCTTCCAGACACCTTTCCTACCTGTGTGACTAACCTAATTTTGCTAGTTCCGTAAGTACACAATTAGTTTAGTAACAGCCATCACAATGTACCATGTACATTCATGGTGAGGGCTAAAGATTGACACAGACTTCTAGGAGCTTTATTCATACTGATTACTTAATCCAATTGTACAGATTGAATATTTGAGTGAAAGGAATTTACACTCTGTTTAAATGATGAGACTCCATCGAGAGGGCACTCATGATCATGAACTTTTGGTAGTATTCTTAAGCAAAATTCTACAGAGACTAAATGTTAGAGATGATCCTCCACTTTCAATTTTAACCAATTCTATCCCCTTTCTCAAAACCCAACCCCCATGCATGCTTTCTCAGTCTTGTGGTGGGACTGGATACAATGACTGACCCCTCCCCCCCCCCAACGCCATTTTCCATGGAGTTCAAAAAGAATTTTTTTTTAAAACCTTACATATCCTAGTGAATGGTTTCCCCAGTGTATATGAATGTTTTAAGTGTCTCCAATAGCTTATGCAGTTTAGGAGCTTTTCAATACTCATTTAATAAGATTCAGTCATTTGCTAATGAAAATTCTACCACCTTCCATTTTCTATTACCAAATTTCAGCTCTCAGGAGCTGCTCTACAATTCTGAAATTGCTTTTCTTGCCTCTCTTTAGTCACCTGTCACAGGAGGTTCTTGCTCGGTAATGATATTGTGAGTTAGATTAATAACTTTTTTTTATTTTTGTGCTTCAGATTTAGAAGAAAAGATTTGTTTCCATTTGAAAGGAACTGTAAGCTTTTATCTTCTAACCAACTGAACAACACACCAAAAGCAGCCTAGGGATGAGCATTTCTTTGAAAGCAATTAGGTTATTCACCTGGTATTAAAACTATTGACTATTAAAAAAAATCTGACTTTATTCATTTAAAAGGCAGCATCAAAAACTGAAAAGGAAGGAAAAAAAAATAAATAGCTTCTCTGCACTCGTTTGGAGCTCCCCAAACAGGAGCCATCATGATGAGGCATCAAGACCGGGCTGCCCCTTCGAGAACACCGTGCAGCCATCCTGAGTCGTGCGTACCTGCGCTGCATGCAGCCTTCTCTTTCCAGCCCTGGAAAGAAGTGGTCTTGAGCCCGGCGGAGAAGCAACTCCACTCCTCTCTCTTGTTCTGAATGGTGTTTGTGTCAGTCTGCAGCTGTGTATGGTATTATGTCTTATAATCCTGCATCACTTCTATCCTATCCAGTCATATCTAATGTAGAAAATTAGTTTTCAGTGAAAGTAATATGTAGTGCTTTTATGATATTTGTGTGCAATATCCCCTCTTCCATTGAGGATATTTGATGTAAAAGAAAAAAAAAAACTCAGTTCCACAATAAAATACAAAAGTGGCAAAAGTTCATGTGTGTGCTGTGCTGTTTGTCTTGTGTGTGGGGTTGGGCTCATCCGGAGCTGGGACTTGCCACCCACAGTGGGGGAACACATTCACTCGTGAGGGCTGACTGTGTTCTTTTCAGTAGCTCCCTGGCTTTTGGCAAACTGCAAAGAGGGCGTTGTACTATTTGGGTAACTGCTACATCGTTATCTTTTCTAACCCGCCCTGGGAACATGCTGGGGTCTAAGGACAGAAACTGGGAGGTGAAGGAAAACAGATAATTATCATTATTGCTTAAAAAGAACAAATAAGTAGACCAATGTAGATGCAGGAGGATACTGGGAGGGTTTCTTATAGAAAGCAAAAACAGGTTTTAATCCTAGCTCTGCCACAGGCAGCTGGCTGGCTGACCTCAGTCACTTTATCCATCTGAAGTTCCTTTACTTACCTGTAAAATGAGAGGATTTGACAAGATGGTCAGACTGGGTGATCCCTCCCAATCTGGGGCTCTACAAAGCCATCGTGTTCAGGAATTACATCTAATAGCATATCTCCCACTTGGTTTCTTACTCAGTTACAGAATAAGCTTATATAACTAACGTAATACCCCGTGGCTTTGACTGACACCCAAGAACAAAAAGCTGTTCAGGAAAAGTGGTTATAAATAACAAAGAGTATCTGAAAAAAGGAAGGAATTTCTCTTAGTCATTTAAGTAATTCTTGTATCTTCACTCTAAACCCAGCAGTGGGTAATACTGTGGGAATTTATAAAGGCGAACAAAACAAAGGGCTGCCCTAAAGTGACTGGGGTGACAGGGGCTCCCAAAATTCAAGGGTGAGCTTTGGTGACCTAGGAAAAGCACCAGAAGTGATGTCTAGGCGGAGACCTGCAGTATGTGTGTATGGGGGGAGGTTTGCAGAATGCAAACTCCAGGCAGAGGCGACAGATCACACCAATAGAGCAAGAGCAGTTACGCTGGGGGGCCCACTCAGCTCAGAATGGCGAGCGTACAGTGCAAGGCCCTGGCATCTTGATTGCCTCCACACAGCCACAACAATATGCCCACAGAGGGCTCAACAGACTTCAGGACCTGGCCCAGTCTGTCTCCAGAGATGATCCTCTGGCCTCAGGTTACTGCAGCCTGTCCTGAGTCATAAGGATGTCTCTTTGTTACATACACTCCTTTTATCTTATCTTGTGCCTCCAAAACCATGGGGCTTCATGGACTGGTCCCATTAGACGTTGCTGCTTGGCAGAAGGAATTGGAAATGCCTCCAGAAATCAAAGGGTTAAGCATGTGAGTACTCAGGTTGGGAAATCACCACAAGAGATTTTAATTACCTCTATCACACTAAAGTAAGTTATCTTCTATTCCACCGTCACACTACTCGGGTCCAGCACGTCTTTCTGGCCGGAACCGAGGGTGCAGGCCCATCTGCATTGCCCAGGATGGCCCTGGCTTTGGCTCTCAGGAGGTCATCAGTCCTGGGGAAGCCCTGCCAGTTGCTCACCCTACCCAAACCTCTCCATGAGTTTCTATCCTACTCCCTCCAGAACCAGGCACAGCAGAGATGGGGAGGGAGTTAATGCCCTTCCAGCTGGTCCTTTCCTAAACACCGGAGGTGGCATTCTTCAGTTTCTTTTTCCCGTCTTCCAGGTATATCAGCAAAGGTCTTCTATGGTACTGACTCCACCTTCTCTCTCTTTATACTTGTATTGCTAATTCTAAATGCTTCCCTGTGTCCCTATAATGATCTTTTGACAAACTCCTCACTCATGAATTCTCGGTCTCTTTCATAATCCCAGCTCACCATTTCCTCTTTGATTTTATACTGTGCATCTTGAAAATTCACTGGAGTCATACATGCAGATTGACTCTTGGTCACACCCAGTTCTTTGAAGACGAGCAGTTCTTCTGGGTAATTCTGGGGGTGTCACTGGCAATGTTTTCACAGATGAGGAGCAACATAATAAGGACTGCTTCATGGGGTGATCCCGCCATAAAAAGTAGGCACAGCTCCATTCATGGCTCAGAGTCTCTCTGCTCAAACCAAAACTGCCGGTTACTGTAATGCACTCCCATGGGTTTAAGCTGATGACTTTTACAACTGCTATCTCCAGTCCATACCTCTTCTCTGATCTCCAAATTCATATCCAGCTATTAAGAGCCCCATTTGGATGATCAATAAGGATCTGTAAAATAACCCAAATCAAATTTAATATGCCTCCATACAAATTCCCGATTTCCTCAAACTGCTTCTCTCCCTAGGCTTTTCTACCTCCATAAATGGCGAACACATTACTCTAGTTACTCAGGTAAAAAATCTTGGCCCAATAGCAAGTCTGCTGGCTCTTCTTTCCAAAATCACCCTGTCCATCCCCTTCTCCTTACATTTACTGTGACTGTCTAAGCCCATCGTTTCTCTCCTGGACTATGGCGGTAGCCTCCTAACCAACCTATATTCATTCCCATGTCCCACCTCTGCCCTCCGTGTTCATTTACCCCACAGCAGCTAGACTAGCGAACCCTCTGTTAATGTTAGGGCAGAGCATGCCATTAGAACCTTCAGTTGGGTTCTCATCTTAGAGTGAAGGCCAGCACCCTTACTAATGGGCCAGGGAGTCTTACACCATTTGTCCCTTCCTGCACCCCTTATCTCTCTGGCCTCATCTCCTGCTATTCTCCACTTTAAACTTTCTGCTCCAGCCACACTGGCCTCCAGGCTAATCCTCTGGCACCCAAGGCAGGCTTCCCTCTGGACCCTTGGTGCTGGTTCCTCTGCCTACCACACTTTTCCATAGGTAACACCATGATTCTCACCCTCACCCCCGTGGGTCTTTAGTCAAAAGTTATCTTTCTAGGAAGGCCTTCCCTAACCAAGCTAGTTTAAGTTGCAACCTCCAGCCCTTACCCAGCATTCTCTTCTCTTCTTTGCATTATCTACCACTTATCACCACATGACATATTATGAATTAACTATCTCCCTCCATAGAATGTAAATGCCACGAGAGAAGGGAATCTTTGTCTTTTTTGTTCCTTGCTGTATCCTCAGTGACTATTTTTTTTTTTTAAGATTTTATTCATTTATTTGACAGACAGAGGTCACAAGTAGGCAGAGAGGCAGGCACAGAGAGAGAGGGAGGAGGAAGCAGGCTCCCTGCTGAGCAGAGAGCCCGATGCGGGGCTCGATCCCAGAACCCTGAGATCATGACCCGAGCCGAAGGCAGAGGCCTAACCCACTGAGCCACCCAGGTGCCCCAGTGACTATTTTTTTTAAAAGATTATTTATTTATTTATTTGATAGACAGAGATCACAAGTAGGCAGAGAGGCAGGCAGAGAGAGGGGGAGGCAGTCTCTCTGCTGAGCAGAGCCCGACGTGGGGCTCGATCCCAGGACCCCGGGATCATGACCTGAGCCAAAGGCAGAGACTTCAACCCACTGAGCCACCCCGCTGCCCCCTCAGTAACTATTTTAACAGTGCCTGACACACAACAGCAAATAATTTGCTGAATGAATGAATGTACTTTGTCTCAGGTTGTCACAGTTGTTATACGGTGTGGTTGTTGGGAAGTGGGTTTGGAATTGGACAAACTTGGGTTCAAGTACTGTGACCCCACTGATGAGTTGTGTGGCCCTGGGCAAGACACATAAGCCTCAGTTTTCCCCTCTGCAAAATGAGGGCAGTAATCCCTGCCCAGCAGGGCTAGTCCAAGTGGGTGGAATTAAGCTGGGTAGAAATGGGCATTCACAAAGAGGAGTTGTTAAATGTAAGTTTCCTAATCAAGATGGGTCCAGTGATAAGCCAGAGCCCGGGAAATACTGATATCCAACAGCAGCCCAGCATACTGTCACTGGAGGAAGCTTTTAATGGGCACTGGTTTTATTCTACATACTGTTTTAGGCTTTTAACCTGGGGCGGGGGGTGGTTTTAAAGATTAAAATTTTAAACTCTGCTGAGATAAAGTACTGTAGAAACCAAAAAAGCAAGTGAAATTCTCCTACCATTGAGTACATGAGAATATAATGTACCTCTTAGAAATCCTTAAATCTTCCCTGCAGTCCTTGATCTAGCATTTAAAGCCCACCATGGAATTAATTTTCAGATGCTTCCCGTTAAGAATAAACCTTGTTTTCTGAAC
The DNA here is from genome assembly GCF_963455335.1 of Martes martes. Lineage (NCBI taxonomy): Eukaryota > Metazoa > Chordata > Mammalia > Carnivora > Mustelidae > Martes > Martes martes. The sequence continues at coordinate 68,322,459 of NC_137892.1, read as the reverse complement.
ATGTCCAGCTCAGATCTGGACCCCCTAACATGCATACAATAATAAACATACAGCCCAAGTCTGTTTTAAACAAAGCTCCCAGGGGTAACTGCCATTAACTCGGGCACTGATACCATCTTTTTTGGACTTCCTTGTTACCATATAGGTAAGAGAATCCTCACAGCAGCGTGCAATGTCAGCAAAAAGGCCAACTCAATGGGGGAAAGGAAAGGTTATTTGCAAACTAAGAGCTATTATTTAGAATAAAAGGCAATTTCCCTGACATAAAGATGTTGAAAAGCACTCGTCTTACCCCATTTTCTAAAGTTAAGATTTAAAAAATTTATCATGGTCAGAGATTGAAAAGTTCAGCTCTGAAGATTACTAATGACCGTTTAATGAAAATACAACCATAACACATTCTCTGCTTCTCTGAGCCCATTTCAAACTTCATCATTTTCTTACCATGCACTCCCAGTGAGGTCACTGGGTGCGGTGGTGTAGAGCCTGCTGACTCATAGGAGCTCACATCACAGCAGCTTCATTTGGGAACTTAAGACTCCTGGCCCCAGTTACATATCGCCTGATAGCAAAATCATATAAATCATCATTTACCCTTTTCCACAATGGACTTTGTTTAGGAAGAATAATAGTGCACCCTGTATTATTGCATATTTTATACTCATTTACTTACAGAAAAAGCAACTATTATTTTATTAGTTAAATATTAAGATTATTAAATGTTAATTATTTTTCTAGCCTGAGAAATGCCATTTGTAAATGAGCCATTTGCACAAACATTATTCTTGAGTCTCATCTACATCAGTGCAAAAATGCCCGTGGATGCTTTGCTTCTCTGCTCTCAGCCAAGGTTTCTGACCTTGGCACTACTGACATCTTGGACCAGGTACTTCCTAGTCATGTGGGAGCCCTGTGCACCATGAGATGTTCAGCAGGGTTTCTGGCCTCCACTAACGAGATGCTAATCCATTCATAGTGAAAAAATGACTTTAATAAACTAATCTTCAGGGCCTGTGAATACACGGAAAATCTACAACAACAAAAATCCCACACACATATCTGATATCCACGGCCAGCTAGAAGTGTGAAAACGCGATGCAAAGTTTGGTGCCAAGGTAACACAGTCCCACGAGGAGGAGAGTCAGGTATTGTGCTGCTGCTCAGCGGCAGTTTTCATGCTCCACACTCTGGCAAAAACTGGGGTAGGGCAGATGAGGAGGCAACAGGAGGCCAAGTATTAATGTGATCCTTTATGCCATGATGGTCAGTAATCTATGGAGCAAAAGGGGCCTTCTGATCCATCTTGAACCTTCCTCTTGACAAAATAAGGAAGTGGTGGAAAAACCCTGTCCCTGATAAGCCAAAGTATCATAACTGATTTTGAGTCTTGACCTTCTGCCTGAGTAAGACTCAGTTCTGCTCAGCAACAAGGCCCTGCACCGATGTGCACGGCAGGTATGGCCAGCGGTCAGCACTCCAGGCGAGGAGCAGGGCTGGCCTTGCCTCAGCCACTTAGCTTGTTTCCTCATTCAAGAAACGGGTTACTCTACCTCCTGCACAGGGCTGCCTGAGGTGTTGGCACACACTTCGTCCTCAATTCATGTTAACGGTTGTGGGAGTGGTTGTAAATGCCAAAGTCTGATAGAGAAGAAAGGTTAAAAAGTGTTGCTCAAAATCAGACTAACCATATTAATAGTGTGACTTCCTCTCTTCCTCCCTTCCCTAAAAGACAAAGAACACAACAAAAGAATCCCAGGACATTTATTTCCACAGGTTCTTGATAAAACAGCACAACCTTGAACAACAGTACTTAAAGGCAAAATTACACAGCAAACAGGAGCTGCCCCTGAACACTTTCACAGAGAAACTTCAGGAAGGAATTTCCACCTCCTGACAGTTGCACAATTATGCATGTCTCCTAAGTACTATAAGCCCCATCCTGCCTCTAGTTTTCTCCTACTTCTGCAATTGAAATGTGTATTGACAAGTTGTACGTGTGTGCACATATGGACACAAAGAGCTCACTTTACCTCCTTGAGAAAGGAGCTCAGAATGCTTTGGAAAGAAGTTACCCCAACATAATGGAGAAGCCAAGCCAAGGAGGCTTTGGAGCTAGAGCTAGCATCTCCTCAGAAGCCCTTCCATTCTAAAAATATCACTGTGGGTGCCTGAAATTTGAAAGCCAGTGGGCTCATGGTGGTGTTCACTCCTGTCCTCAATTTCCCCCAAGTTCAGGTCTGCAGAGAAGAGACACAGGGGAAGGAGAAGGTGAGATGTGTGGGCATCCCACACCCAGCTCCAGCTGGGAGGCCATGGAGGAGGATGAGGCTTAGGACGTGTACTCTGCTACTGGTGAGACTCCATTCAAAAGCCTGTGCTCAACACCAGGCTGTTCAACAAGTCTCTCCCTCCACCACTGCTATGGATCAAGAGTTTTCACTGTTCAACACTGATCCTGGACCCCAGAACCGCCCCCCCATAGGCCTCAGGCGCACCTTGTTTAAGGTGTGTAGCTGGGGCTTCGGTCTGACTGCTTGCCACTCACAGCTCTGCCGCCCTCCACGGCATGTGATGGGAAGCCACAGCGCCTTCAACGTTGACAACTGTGGCTCTGATACCGCAAACAGCCTGCTTTAGGCAAAGGAGGGGTGGATAGAGGAGGCTGAGGCTGCCCTTAGTCACTGTGAGCCCTGGGACAGGGCTAGAGAAGTTCTTGTGCTGGGGCCTGGAGCACTGGGGGCCTGTTAAGCAGATGCCTTTGCTGCTCTCCGGGCCTCGTACTCCTGCTTTGCCCTCTCTCTCTGCTCCTCTTCCCTCTGAATCAAGTGTACCCGCTCCAGATGCCACTGCTGCAGCTTCTGCTCGTAGGCCGCGATGTCCTTGGCTTCACAGGTGGGGAGCTGTTCCTTGATGAGCTGGGTGGTCAGAGTCAAAAGGCTTTCTGACTCAACTCGGCCCAGGGCCTCAAGCTTAGAGTGCAAGTCCTGTTGGAAATCAAGGAAAAAAAAGATGGGGGTGGGGAGGAGGATGCAGATGGGAGAAGGCAAAGCAGAAAGGAGATTAAGTCACTTGCAAAATCTCCACATTCTGCTTACAGGAAAAGATATTTTATTGGGAACCTGTCATGCTGCCTTTCATCCAGATACTGTGAGTGTTTGCCCCCTTCTTTTTTTTTTTTCAGTCCAGCACTTTTGCTAAGATGCACCACATGCGATTTCTCTCCTTTCACTCACGACCAGTAAATGGGACTCCATATGCTGTGATTTTCTATGTAATTTCTTGTTTTAATCCACAAAGACAGCACAAGCCTAACAAATCTACCTTTCCGCTCTAATTTGCACCAAACCAAGCACCAAACTCCCAGAGCAAAGCACTCTAAGATGTACACAAAATGGCAGAAGCAGCTGATAACCGGGCACAAGCCCGTCCATATCTTTTCCTTCAGAATGATGGAGATAAATGTTTGCTTAACCAGGGTTCCTTTCAACAGATGGAAATCATTTCAAGAACTTTCTACTAATGGCATGCTAAACGGCTCCCATGAGTGCTCGCACTATTATAAGCTTCCACCTGCTGTGCTCCGTCGCAGGTCAGCCTTTACAAACTGCTTACAGCTCCATCTGAAATGGCATCTTGGTTTGGGCGGTATTGTATTCCTGGAGGAGTCAAGTACTAAAAACACTAATCTCCTTAAGTGCTTCAAGATGTAGACCATTAAGAGAGAGCCACTCATGGCTCAGCTGTAGCTTATGCCACGCATCCCCATGTTCCAAACACAAGCACAATTCACTGGCATAGGTGATGAGGCTTGCTCCAATATGGGACTGGAAGGTGGGCAGGATCCATACGTCAAGGAGTGGCTAGAGGCCTAGTGTGCTGGGTCAGTCCTATAAAAATGGACCACACACAAATTACCCGAGACTAATAAAAGGCAACAGGAAGAAAAAGAAATGTACAATGAAAATTATTTCTTTCCGAGATCGCTTTCTTTATTTCTTTCTGGTTTGGAGGCAAGGAGACAGTTTGGGACAAGCGAATGACTCAAATCTGAGTCAGCAAACTTTGGTTCAAATCCCAGATCAGTCACTTACGGGCCAGCGCGTCTCAGCCTGGCATCATGTAACACAGGAAAAGCAGCATCCGCCATGCAGAGCCGCGTGAAGACGGGTGAAACGGACTGATGCCTGCGACACAGCCAGCAGCCAATAAACGTTTGTCTCCTCTTTGATTTTCAAAAAAATGCATGTGTAGAAGAATGAGGACTGAGAATTTAATGCAGCACGGATTTCTATTCTTTAAGATTAAATATATAAGAAACAAGAGGAAGAGGCAGTCATTTTAAGGTGTGTTATAGCAGCATTTTTTGTTTGTTTTTTAGACTTTCTTAATCTGCAAAGTTAAGAGGAACAGGTAGGTATGTAAGTTCTTTACTGCCAGTTCTGTGTAACTAATACCAATCAACCTTTCTTTCTCAGTTTTCAAATTCTGAAAGAGGGACCTTGAACAATGACTTTATAGAATTAGTGGGAGGAACAGCAGTTGCAAGTACAGAAGAGTCCTTGTAACACGGGGACAGAGGTATCCCATGTTCAGCATTACTGAACATATCATCATCAGGCAAAATGACACCTCTCTGCCCCAAAATGACACATGAAGTCAGCTGGCATGGATGGGAAGGTTTTCTGCTTCATATAAAGAATTCTTCAGGCAGCACATTTTTCTCTCTGCACTTTGTAGACTGTAGACAAGAAACAAAGCAAGGAAGAGGCCAAGTGGTTAACCTGTAACATGGCTCTTCTTCCCTGACACTGATAACAGAGTATTTTGGGCCATACAGTTGAAAGCTACCAAAGACAGCTTGAGTGCTCAAGACTATTTGGAAAAGAAACAGTGGGAACTTGTTTACATCTTCCATGCAGTCCAAAAATGTATTCGGAGGGCCCAAGTGCACAACACAAAACCAAACAATAGAAGATGCCTGTAGCTGATCTCCATCATACTTGAATGTGGCTTTCTAATTCCCACTTGTGGTTTTGGGTTATCAAGCACATGAGTGCAATACGGAGAAATGACCAGATCCTTTCCACCTGGGGTTGGAGTCAGGTGACTGCTTTGAGTCCGCAAGCTAGTACCCTCCCATCAGACACATCAGGGATGAGTGTGTAATGACACACTGTTCCAGTGAACAAAACTGGGACTGATTAGCTCATGCACAAAAAGGAGTATAAAAATTCCATTTGTTTAAGACTGCTTCCTGTTTGAAGCCTCATTTGTGATGTCAGTTTTTCATGCCTCTGTGTATGACAGTGAGGCACGAAAGGCCTGCCTGTCTGACACCAGAGCAAAGAAGCACAGTGGAGAGGGGCTCAGTTCTGCTACGACGCACCTTAAATCGTTCCAGATACTGGGGAAGCTTGGACTGCTCGGTCTCCTCCACGTCCAGCTGCTCCAGCAGGTCTTCTGAGCCCCGGCTGTCTTCCCCTTCTTGGGGCTGTTCCTCCGAAGCCGCAGGGGCTGGAGCAGTCAGAGTTTTCAGCGTTCTGTCCAGCACAGCCAGCTGTGGGGCAGAAAGAGGGGGCAGGGACTAACCATCCTGTGGCCCTGAAAACACACCGCAAAGAGAAGCTGGGCCAGGGAAAGGAAGGAACAGCTGGGATCTGCAACTTGTGAACTCTTTCTCTTATAAAATTGTAGGCAAGAGCAGTGGTTATCCAATTTTACGTCAGAAACTCCTCACTGGATGGCAGGGACAACCTAGCACAAAGCGCGTGGTATGAATATGCAAGCTCAGAATCACCTGTGTACGGATCAGCACTGCAGCACCTGATTTCACCTTTAGTCAACTGGGGAAGGACCCAAAAATTACGATCGATGGGGACTCCAAGTACTCCTCTTTCATGCTGTCTTCCTCAACCGGTTTGGAATTGGGAGAAGGACAGAAAACCCACCACAGAGCACAACCAACAGAGGGTCATTCTGAATGTACAGGAGAACCTCAGAATCTAGGCAAGCTTCCTTTACAGAAAGATTGGAGCTCAGTTTCAATTTCAGGGGAGAGCGATAGTTTTCCTCTCAGACAGTGAGCTATGGCATCAACACTCATCTTATTCTCTAATACTTTTTGTCAGTAGCACTGAGAATGTGTGTGGATTTTCATTCCTTTTCAACTGGACCAATACACAATTCTACAGAGTAAAGACAGTAGGGGGAAGGGGAAGACCATGCAAACAAATTCACAGGCTGGCTTACAAGGAACAGGAGATGGCTAAAGGACACTGACTCAGAGCTGAGGGACGTACCGCTTCCGCACACAGCTTCCTATCGTCTGGGGACGAGGCCACCATCTCCATCACTTGAAGGGCTCGGTCAAGGTAGCCGGGTTGCCACAGCAAAGGCATGTTATGGTACACAGCCCGCAGCCCTCGCTGCAGCTCCACCTTCCCTGTGGCCAAAAAGAACAATGAAGAAACCTCAGCCATGGCCTCCCACTATGTATGAGACTGAGGACTTGAAAGCACAAGTGAATATGAACCTGGAAAATCATTTCAAATCTGTACCAAGGCCTCATCCTGTCCAATGATCTGGTGCCATTTCAGATGGATGATGAAGAGTATGGTGAAATTCACTGAATCTGTTTTTTAATACAAAACTGTACGAATATGTTTTTCTTCTTTTCCATTTGGTCTGGTGGAAATTATCATAAGGATGTATGAATCATAGGGCTGAGGGAAATCTAGAGAGGTTGATATCTCTGTCTCTTTAAGTGGAACTACCCTTGGAATACGAGTCAAACAACTGAATACTATTTTTGTTTCAAGAACAAAATCTTCCTCTGAAAAAGAAATCCCACAATTCTCCTACAGTGGAAATCTTGTCAACATATGACAACTTTCCTGCCAGCGAATGTTTGATATTTTTCAAAATGCTCCAAAACACCCCCATCAACTGTCCTTATAAAAAAAAAATCTGATTTTATTCTTCTTTCCTTTATTTGGGCTTCATCGTCCTTTTCAGATCTTCAGATATGAATGTTATTCTTTGTACCTCAAACCATCACAACTGGAGCTCAAGATGTGGACACTAGACGGCAGGGTCCTCGGCTGGGCCAAGGAACTGTATCTGTGCGCCTGCAGAACAGAAGCCCTCTTTGCACTAACGGCCAAAGTCACCTTGAGCTGCCAGGTCTTAAAGCCACCTTCGCTTATCTTTCCTGGGAAGGAGGATTTGGGAAGGCTGTGGTAGGACATAAATAGACAAAGCTTATCAGGTGACAGCTAATTTTAGATTTTTAAGACGCTGCAGTCCCACTCTGGGAAGCTGCTGCCATGGGGCTCAGTGGGGCTGCATGCACAGCACATGACACAGAGATTTGATCTGATGGCCTCCCATCCCAAAGCACCAGGGCCTCCTGCACAGAAACAGCAACTACAATGTACCTTTTCTTGGCCCTGACGACTCCCTCAATAATTCACACAGTCCTGAATACTCACCTGAAGGCAAAGGCAAAACACGCGTAAGTCAACAGCAAGAAAGTAGATGGCTTATTAGGAGAAAACAATTTTTAAAAGGAGTGGTCAAGGGGCACCTGGGTGGCTCAGATGGTTAAGCATCTGCCTTCTGCTTGGGTCATGACCCTGGGGTCCTTGGACTGGGCCCCGCATGGGGTTCCCTGCTCAGTGGGGAGCCTGCTTCTCCCTCTCCCTCTGCTGCTCCCCCTGCTTATGCTCTCTTGCTCTGTCAAATAAATAAATACAATCTTAAAAAAAAAAAAAAGAGTGGTCAATTCTTTTGCTAGTCTGATAGCCAGCTGATGAACTCAAATTCCTCTCCCTTCATCAGTCTACAACAGAATCAGCATCCAAGAAGGCCACACCACATTTGTTAGTGAGGATCAATTTCAAAACTGCTAAAACTTTGATGATTTTCATAAAACGAAGGTAAGTCAAAACAGTGTATGGTTAAGAGAAGTTGCCTTCTGCAATGCCTGCCTACTTGAGAGAGAAAATGGAAGAATAATGAAATAATATGCATTTAATAGACCTCTGTAAATCAGGGCACATTTTATGCACACTTAGGCTGGATGCTATTTGCCCCACTTCCACACAACCCAAGTTTCGAGGCTTCATCCTCCTGACATGACTTTCAATGCCATCAGGGCATCAAAGTAAAGCAACCCTCTCCCAGCATGGAACAGTCACATTGTATCAAGAGTCTCTCTGCTTTCCCAAAGTGCTACTTAGATGCACTGAGTATCCCTATCTTCACCTGAAAACAATACCAAGGATATGAGTTCAACCCTAACTCTTAATTTCTTACCTCCTGGACTTTAGGTCTAAAAGAGACACAAAGATCTTTGTTAGTACTGGGAAAGTTTTTATTGGCTGATTCTCCCCAAAGAGGGCCAGAACTTTCCTTTCTTTATCCCCCTCCTCACACTGATTACCACGAAATATAACCCAAAGCCACCAGAACTAGTTTTCACCTTGCAGCGGTAACAGATTTTTAGCACCCTCTTTACTGTCTCTTAAGGTTCTGTCCCATAGCTGTTAAGGCTATCAAGGTCTATTTTTATGTCTAAAAATGAAAGCTGTATTGGAATTTCACTGGTACAAGAAAAATGCATCAGTTCTATCCAAAAGGACAATATTTGTAAGGATCACTTAGCTTACCAAGAAGTGCATAGCCATACAACTGGGAACTCAACCCCACTGAGTTCTTTTGCTTTAAGCCTGGGAGTAATAGGGATGCACCAAAGTTCCTCTCCTCTTCCCACTGCAACAGAATAAAAGAGATCATGGTTCAGCCAAACAAAGAATACTTTATGCAAAAATTTGATTTTTAATGATTTTTAATAGGTGGAAAACAAGTTATAGCACTAAATTAAAAAAAAAAGCAAAATAACAAAGCTACAGGTACATTATAATCTTAACTTTATAAAGAAAAGATAGTTATATATAATGACTAATACAGGAAAGAAATACCTTCTGTTAATGGATTTCTGGAAATTATGAGCCATTTTGGCTTCTTTCTTTACACTTTTCATTATTTTCCACATTTCTGGCAATGAATAAGAGTTCCTTTTGCAATCAGAAAAGCAAAACAAAACAAAAATAAAGAGCACACTCTGGACCAACACTGCCTTGAGACAATCAATAAAGATCACACAGGCTGTCAGCCCAATACTCACTCACATTGCTATGACATGCTGGGGCAAGCTTTTGAATTTTAAACAAGTCAGCAATGATAAGACTCCCACTTCACAGTGTAAAAATAAATACAACTATTAGGTTGCTTTTAGATAAATCTGTGCCTCTTAAAAATAAATTGGACAATCAGAAACACTTAGTGATCATTTCTTTCAACCCAGGCTGCAAAATTACACTTCAGGAAAATTGGCGTCTTCTGAGAGTTGGGAAAAAAGGAGCAAAAAAGCAAGCATTGCTAAAGCCTGCTGTAGAGTATTAACAGCAGGGACGGGAGCTCGCTGTAAACGCTGGTCTCAAAGGACAGCCTCGGCAACGCCCTAGACAATAAGAGCTGTGATCTTCTTGGTGCCGTATGAGTACACATCGGTCAGAACCCTTGCTTAGGCTTAAAAATAAAGAACACAAAGATCAGGATGCCCTGCACTGGTGTCTGCAGTCAGAGGTCGGGGAGGAAGCAGAGAATGAATGAGGCATACAGGCTGCAATGGTAGCCAGGTGTAAGGGAGGCACCCTAGGTGTTAATGGGCACCCAAACCTCTTTACTGGCAGTGGCCTTTGTGTGGTACAAGAGTAATTTCTTAGGGTTTTCTAAACCTTTGAAAAAAGCAAAGATCTTGGGAGAAAAACAAAGCCTCCCCAGGCACTTGTGTAGTACAGTAAGTGAAAGAGCTGGTAATAGAGGACAGGGCATTTCACTTTCAAAAGCAAATTGACCTAAGGTTTGATTCCCCTCCACATAAACTGCATGAGAAGGGACCTGGTGAATAATAAATAAGGAGCCTTAAAGTTTTTTCTTTTCTTTAGGGAAAAACATGACCTACAGTATCAAAATGCAATAGGGCAAAGAGCCAAAGGGTGGTGTCCTTGCTGCTCTAGGAACTGAGCCGGTATAGTGATGGTTGGCTGGCACAGAGATACTTCTGAAGAGACTTTTAAAAAGATGAATGACAACAAACAAATGAATGTCTTACAGATTTTTTTGAGAATTCTCTGAGAATAATACAAACACCGCTGCTTATATGAAAAGCTATTTGTGTGTTAACGTAAGAGATCAGGTCTCTCCCAAACCTGTAGCTTCTACTGTACATACTATTATGAACAAAATCAGGTACTACTGCTCCAGGGTCAAGGTTCTCTCCGTTTGTGCCTGTGCCTTTCCCATTAATACAAAGCAAACCTCACTCTCCCACTCCCTTCTCCACTCCCCTTCACTGCTAGATAACCCAAAGCACTCCTCTACACCAGCTATCTCCTCTCTGCACCTTTAAATCACCCCATAATCCATTCCTATTTCCTTTCATCCTCTATTAGTCTATGGAAACACAGGTTACAATTTAGTGCCTTCAGGCCACTAAATTCAATGAACTTTTTGAAAGTCCTCACCTTACCTACCCTTTCAGAAGCATTCTAAACTGTAAACTACTTCCCTTCCGTGGTTTTGGAGACCCAAAGCGTTCCTGATTTCCCTTTTTCTTTTGTGGCTCATCTGCAGAAATTTACATCTAGATGTATTATAAACTATATTTCCAGTCCAGATTTTTCCAGGAAGATTCCAATTTCTCTCATAAAAATCTCTTGGTTGTCTGAAAGGCATCTCAAAATGCAACATGTTCATAGCCAAATTAATGTTTTTCCTCATAAAACCCAGTCTTTTTCCAGAGTTCCCTTTGCAAGCACACAGCAACCTTTCCATCCAGATACACGAGTCAAAAACTGAGGAGGTAAGATTTCACCTGTATGTCCCTGCCTCTACATATAGTTCCCCATCATGTTATCTGCCTCAGAAGCATGTTCACTGGCTACTCCTAACTCCACAGACATTCTGGTCCCCAGGTTTCATTACCTCTTGCTCAGACAACCATGTAGTCTCCCAAGTGCTCTGACCATAAGCCATCATGGCCCCAGTACAATCTCCTACCCACATTACAGCCAGATGCATCTTTTCAAAACACAAACCAGACCATATTACCCCTTCTACTTAAAAGTTCTCAATGGTTTCTCACTATTTTTAGGATATACAAATACAGCTTAGCATGACCTACATTCTCTAACCTTACTTCACCCTTTGCCCTTCCAACCATCCTCTCTGCTGCATCTATACTGTCTTCCATTCTTCTTCCAGTCCCTTTCTGCTCACCGTATTTTTTTTGCCACTGGGCTTTTGCATGTGTTAGTTTCTCTTTTTGGATTGTTCTTCCTCTCTTCAGCCAGTTAATTCCTATTCATCTTTCAAATACTAACACAAGAAATATTTCCTTAAGGAAGGCATTCCTAACCTAACCTAACATTCCTAATCTAAGTTTAGAATACAAACAGACAAAAACTCCCAAAATATATGCTTGTCGTATGAGAGGTCTTTGTAGTGCTCATTATAGTTACAGTTTTACATTTATGTATTTGTTTTGTTTTGCTTTGAATGCCTGTATTGTTCTTTGGCTGGGAGCAGGGAGTGTTTGTTTACTATTGTATAACCAGTACTTGGCAATGTATGGAAGGCAGTCACTGCCCAACAAAAATTTAATGAACTAATGCATGTGAGGTATGCCACAGGCTATGACCCTCATCTTAGGAAAGCAACACACACTATAAATTCTTCTGAATATGAGCTGTTTTTGATGTCCTTTTCAGTTTCTACCCGAACTAGTATATTTTGATGCTGCATCTGAAGTTGAGGGTAGACTGCAGGCCCAGGCCTGGCTTCCCCAGGTGGCTTTGTCACCCAAGAGCCGCTATTATATAACATCTCTGTGCTCTAGTCTTCTCATCTGTATAGAATTATGAGGATTAAATGCATTAATAAATTAAGACACTAAGAACGCAGCCTGGTGTAAAGCAGGTACTATTTAAATATGAGTTATTACTGTTGGTATTCTTAGGGTAACAGTAGACAGTGATTAAATAGCTGAACCCAAGAGAGGAAACCAAAACTTGGTATTCTGGACTGAGCAGAGCAGCCTCAGGAAAATACTGATGCCAGCTGAACAATCAGCATTGACTGCCTGAGGTCATGGCCAGTTAGATGCCTTACTGCTTCTCTGATACTCAAGGCCAACGTCATGGATGTCATTGCCCATTTCTGAACACCTGAGGGCCATTCAGCCTAGTTCAAGTTTCAAAATGTGTATAAGGACTTTCACTTGAGATTCTTTCAAGTGGAGGAACTTCCATCCAGCTCCACTCTGTCAGAAACCGGAAACTAAAATGTACAGAAGGAGCACTCATTCCTGGCTGTTCGGGGGCCACAGAGTTGCATGTCAGATTCTGAGGGCAGGGGTCTCCTCTCCCCACCTACTCCCTGCTCAAGAGGCACAGTGAGCTTCTTGGGCTCTGAGTACCTCTGGACAGCCCACCACTTACGCTGCAATCTGTCTTCTTGGCCAGGCAATGGTATAAAACATGGAGGGACAGAAGCTGGGTGGAGGGTACTTCAAAGGCTTCTTGCATCATGATCTCAAAAACCACGGTTAAAGCATCTGGCAAAAAGATCAAAGTAAAAATGAGAGGGTATTAGATTTAGGTAACATCACCAAATCTGTACTTAACTATAAACTTAAAAAGTGGGGCATGACAGAAAAACAAACAGAATTAAGAAGCAAAAAAATGTGAGCTCTGATCCCAGATCTTCCACAAACTAGATCTTTCCCAAGTATTTAGCTTCTATTATACTTACTATTATATACTAAGTCAGGTGCTTTTGTACCAATGTTCTCAAGGACACGGAATAATCTACTTAATTTTTAACTTCTCCCAGTATCATTCTCTTGATGATAAAAAAAAAAAAATACCATTTGTCCCACCTACTTCAATAGACTATGGCAGAAAGGCACCTGGGTGTCTGAGTCGGTTAAGTGTCTGCCTTTGGATCAGGTCATAATCTCAGGGTCCTAGGATTGAACCCTGCATCAGGCTCCCTGCTAAGTGGAGAGCCTGCTCCTCTCTCCCTCTGCTGTTCCCCCTGCTTGTGCTGTCAAATAAATAAATCTTAAAAAAAATAAAACTAAATTAAAGAAACAAAAGAAAATAAGGGGTGCCTGGGTGGCTTAGGTGGTTAAGCATCTGTCTTCAACTCAGGTCATGGTCTTAGGGTCCTAGAATCAAGCCCTGCATTGGACTCCCTGCTCAGTGAGGAATCTGCCTCTCCCTCTCCCCCAGCTCATGCTTACTTGCTCACTCTCTCTCTTAAATAAAATCTTAAAAAAAAAAAAAAAGACTACTGGACAGTCCATCAAGATAGTACATTCATAAATTGTGAAGCAAATTTAACACATCATGTCCGCCAGCTAGAAGAACTAAGGCATACAGGAAAGGAGGCAAATATATTTTCCAGGTCACCCTGACAAGCAGAATAGAAAGCGGGCTGACTGCCCCAATCTGGGTTCTGGAACCTTCTCTGTGTTGGGGAAAATGAAGACAAATGCTAGCGATGATCCTAAATCCCAGATATCATTATGGAGACAGAAAACCGAGGACTATAAAAAGGATAATTAGGCCCAGTTGTAAAAGACTTTAAAGACGGGAAAGGAAAATGCACATTCATAAATTATAAGCCCCTGACTATAAAATACAATGTAAGATATTTGTTGCCACATGAATGCTGACCATAGTAGATCAGACCTTGAGCAATTTTTATTTTCCCTTAAGATTCCACAACATAGATGGAAGCCAAGAAAATCAAGTTCAGACAATTTCTTTCCCTTAATATTTGTTGTTAAATTAGAGAATGTTAATATTGGTTTAAAATATGGTGCCAGAACATAAAACAGGCACAACAAATGTTTTTGACTAACTAAGCTGCTGTGTTAACCAATTTTTGCATATAATCATAATTATAAGAGTTAGCACTGACTTGCAGCTGTTCCTAGCCAGCTGGCTTTGTGCATGTTGTCATGGTTTTAAATGAGGCCATAGGCAAGAACTTCTACATTCTTTTTGGAAATGGGGAAACTGAGACACACCAGAAAGTCATCTACTAAATCAGTAGCAAATAAGGACCTGGAAGAGATTTAAAACAACACCCCCAAACAAACCAGTATTTTAAAAGAACACAATTTAAACCTAAAAATCCAGTTAAAAAAAAAATCTGTTTTTTCAATTGTTCATTACAGAATCCAAAATTACACATGAAAAATATATCAACTTACTTTATCTTTTATTTATATTCTGCATTTCATTCAGCTTGGGAAGTGAAATTAGATTACCCTGTACAATCAATTATCTTTTCCTCCATATTCACTTATGTACTTTGATATTTCGTATCCTATTAACAATAAAGAGTATAATACTTTCTAAATTTTTGCCATAAATGATAATAATCTTCATTAAAACTTTATTTTTAGAAATCCTCAATATTAAAGATTTACTCTGCATTTAGGGAAAAAAAAAAAAAGTCCTTTGACCCTTCCAACATGCCCTTTAAAGACAGAGGGCAGGGAGAAAACTACTTCGAATAATTCTCCAATGATACACTATTAAATGTGATGTTCATGGAGCATAGATTTGGTAACACAGAAAAGCTAATCCTCTTTCATTTGAATTCAGGAAATGTAGGTTTAAGACTGAATAAGAAATAGACAAGAAGGGATAACCGACATTTCAAAAAATAATATACAGCACATATTCTGTGGCAGTCAACAACTGCAAGTCTTTTGAGAGAGACGATAAAGCAGATATACAGAGGAGACAAAGGGGAGAGGTGGCCACACTCATGGAAGGAATGCCCTGTCCCTAGCCTAAGCACTGAGTATGGATGCAGTGGGAAAGGCCACTGGTGCTGGTGTGCAGGGATGAGGGGATGGAACCCGATGGCAGGAATCTCAAATGTTATAAATGCATAAATGCCCACCAGTCTATATCCACCTTCCTGAGGTACTGACTACTAACACAGCTCCCCTGTGGGTAATACAGTACTAACATAGCTACTAAAAGAGTTCCATTGTGGCTCCTCAGTACCAAGCCTGAGGATGACATGGGGGAAAGGGAAAGCCAGGTGTGTCTTTACATAATAGCAAGGTTCCTCTTTCCCTCCTCACTATCAGCACAGCCCCAAGAAGAAGCATGCTGTCATATGATTCCCTAACCCATGGACACTGGCTGGACATTGGCCCCCCTGACTCCTCTGTACAGTCTGCTGCAATCTCCATCTTTCCTTGGACTCCCTTATTGTAGTCGAAGTGAAGAGTCACTTCAAATTAACTGCATAGGCTCAAGAAATTTGGGGGGTAAAGAGACCTCAAGAGATTACCCACCCACTAATTTTATAGATGAGGAAACAAAAGGCTGGGGAGGTAAAAGGACTTTTCTTCATAGCAAGGGTACTGCTCTTCCCAGAAAATCAAGTGATTTTCTAGTCTTATATTTCACACAGAATAACAACTGTGACTTAAACTAAACAAAGTTAGCAAATGGTATTTTTTTAAAAAGAGTCACGCTAATAATCACATTACTACAATCTTAACCAGCCATGGCTGCTCAAGCAGGTTTATTGCTTAACTAAATTCACTGTCCTTTGCATGAGGAGGCATGAACAAAAAAACTTGAGAAACTGAGTGGAAAAAAACCTGGATACGATTGTCCTATCTGGCCAAATGGTATGGTAAATCAACTATGCATCTATTTCTAACAGAAAGAGTGATCCAAAGAGATGTCATTATGAAACAAAGTAAGTGAAATTGCCCATATTTACTTCCCTTTAGGAGATGAAGCCCGACTATAAAAGGACCCAGGTTTGGTTTCTTACCTTTATAATTTTCTTTCTTTATGAAATAATCCATCAGTAAATTGAATGTAAAGTTATCTGGAAAAATTCCATACTGGACCTGGAATGGTAATGAAAATAAAAGGAAAATAAGAGAAAAATATCCACTTTCGCTCAGTTCATAATATATGCCTATGCATTATTCATGACAAAACTTGCCACCATTAGCTTTAAGATATTTGCCTATCATTTTACAGCATCTGTGACAGTGAAATAGAAGATGTGACTCGTGAGGTTTGGTAATTGGAACTTGGTCAGGGTAAGAAAGTTGTGAGTGGGTGTATGACACAAGACAACTGATATGTGAAAAATAAAGCTCAACTGTAGTATCTTATCAAGGCTAAAATAAAACCCTGAAAAAAAAAAAAGCTCCCCCACTCCTGATACTCCACTGATTTAGCAATTCTTTTTACACGGTAAGTATGTCAATGCAAAAATGGACTCTCATGAGAAACTACACATTATCACATTATGTTCTGGTCTTTATTTTTTCTCCAACTTTATTGATTATAAATTGACAAACAACGTCATGTAAGTTTAAGGGGTACAACATGATGATTTTATTTTTTTATCTGAGAAAGAGAGATAGTGAGAAAGAGCACGAGCAGGGAGGAGAGGGAAATACAGTTTCCCTGGGAGCAAGAGTCTGATGCAGGGCTTGACCCCAGGACCCTGAGATCATGACCTGAGCTGAAGGCAGACACTTAACTGAGCCACCCAGGCAACCTGAGTTTGGCTTTTTTTGATTCCACATGTAAGTGAGATCATCTTTTTCTAATTTATGTCACTTAGCATAATGACCTTAAAGTTCATTCATGTTGTCACAAATGACAAGATCTTCATTTAAATGGCTGAATAATATTCCACCGCATACATATATACCACATTTTCTTTATACATCTATCAATGGACACTTGGGTTGCTTCCAGGGTTGGTTATTGTGAATAATACTGCAGTGAACACAGGGGTGCATATATCTCTTTGATATCCTATTTTCATTTCCTTTGGATATATACCAGAAGTGGGATTTCTGGATCATATGGAAGTTCTACTTTTTATTTCCTGAGGAATCTCCATACTGTCTTCCATAGTGGCTGTACCAATGTGCATTTCTATCAACAGTGCACAAGGTTTCGCTCTTTTTTTTTTTTTTAAGATTATTTATTTATTTATTTGACAGATAGGAAGAGAGGCAGGCAGAGAGGGAGGGAGAAGCAGGCTCCCCACAGAGCAGAGAGCCCAATGTGGGGCTCGATCCCAGGACCCTGGGATCATGACCTGAGCCAAAGGCAGAGGGTTTAACCCACTGAGCCACCCAGCATCCAAGGCTTCTCTTTTTGCCACAATCACACTAGCATTTGTTTTTTCCTACCCCTTAGACTGGTTTTTAAAGGACTTAGAAATATTCCAACAAAATATTACTGAGTTCCTGTTCATGAGCAGCTAAGTATTTGAGAATCCGTATTTCCCAAAATGTGGACCCTTTAGCATCTGCCTCAGAATTCTCTAGGAGTGTTTTTAAAAAAGTAGATTTCTGGGGCACCTGGGTGGCTCAGATGTTTAAGTGTTTAACTCTTAGTTTTGGCAGAGGTCAGGATCTCAGGGGTGTGAGACTGTGCCCCAAGTTAGGCTCCATGCTCAGTATGGAATCTGCTTGGAATTCTCTCCCTTTCTCTCTCCCTCCTCCTCTGTC
The DNA here is from genome assembly GCF_963455335.1 of Martes martes. Lineage (NCBI taxonomy): Eukaryota > Metazoa > Chordata > Mammalia > Carnivora > Mustelidae > Martes > Martes martes. The sequence continues at coordinate 68,304,806 of NC_137892.1, read as the reverse complement.
CTTCTCGTCGCTCTCTCCCTCTCTCTAAAATAAACTCTTTTAAAAAAAGGAAAAAAATGCAGATTGCTAAACCTCAGACTTATAGAATCAGAATCTCTAGGAATAGGGCACATAAACCTGAAGTTTTAGTGACCTTTCTATGTCATTTTCATGCACAATCATGTTTGACTAGTAATGATCTACCTAGACTGTGAATATATTTTTGTTTTCAATTCTTACTTGAATAAGATTAACTACCATCCCCCACCCTGCCCCATTCTTCCTCCACCAGCCACCAAAAACACCTGAGGAATTTTTTCAATTGATACACACCCTCGGGGAGAGTCTGACAGTCCTAACACCCCAGTTACGAATCATTGTTGAATTGAGTCCCTATTACATTAGGCGGTATGGGATGCCTTAGATGTGTTGAAATGGAAAAAGGGTTTAGAAGCCATTGTTTTAAAGGTTGAGGCTCATGGGCAGTTTCTATATTTCTCAAAGCAGTCATCCAAATCAGCACTAATCCCCAGGGGCAGGGCAAAACCAAAATATTTTAGAATGATAAAACATCAAAGCTGGAAGAGCCTTAAAAATCAACCACTCAGTGATTCTCAACCCTGGATGCAAATGAGAATCAGTGGGGGAGCTTTAAAAAGATATGGTGAGGGATGAAGAGGGCAAAGCACAAAGGATTTTAAGGGCAGTGAAACAACTGTATGATACAATAATATATACATGACATTTCACATTTGTCCAGGCCCACAGAATGTACACCACCAAGAGTGAGCCCTAATGTAAACTATGGATTTGGGTGATGTGACAATACAGCTTCATCAATTGTAACAGACAGATCACTCTGGTTGGGGGGCAGTGTTGATAATGGGGGAGGCTGCACATGTGTGGGGCAGGAGCATACAGGAAATTTCTGTATCTTCAGCTCAATTTTGTTGTGAACCTAAAACTGCTCTAAAAAAATAAAGTTTATTTAAAAATTTTTTGTTCTGGGGCGCTTGGGTGGCTCAGTTGTTGGGCATCTGCCTTTGGCTCAGGTCATGATCCCGAGGGTCCTGAGATCGGAGCCCCACATCGAGCTCTCTGGTCAGAGGGAAGCCTGCTTCTCCGACTCCCCCTGCTTGTGTTCCCTCTCTTGCTGTGTGTGTCTCTCTCTCAAATAAATAAATAAAATCTTGAAAAAAAAAAAGAAAAATAAAGAATTTCCAGTAATAGATTAAAAAAAAATTTTTTTTGTTTTTAATCCATTAAAAAAATGCCAAAAGCCTATGCTTTATAATAGTTAATTAAATGAGAATCTTGGGGGTAGAGAAAAGCAACTCTAAAATTTTAAAGAGTCTTGTGTGATTCTAATGTAAAGCCACGTTGGAAATCACTGATTAGTACAATTCACTTGACTTAGAGTTGAAAAAACTAAGACCTAGATGGGTAAAATTATTTGCTTGAAATTATGGGCAACTGGTGGAACTTATGAGATTATAGCCTGGGTCTTCTGATTCCTTGTCCAGTGTTCTTTCCACCAAAAGACTAGAAACAGCAGAAAATGAGATAAACTTTTATGCCTTTCTAGACACTTTTTGTTTTGTTTTCAAAGAAATATTCTGTGAATATAATCTATGTCATTATTCCTCTGGGGCTTAATATTAGATTTCTCAGTAAACATATTTATCTGCATTATTCAATTATAAGCTTCCCGAGGGCAAGGAAAGGATATTATTCATTTTTATAGACATTGCTATGCCCAATGCAATTTCTCTCACACACACACACACACACACACACACACACACACACACACACACAAACTGTCTGCAATGTATGTTAAGCTGAATTGGGCCCAAGTCACAGAAAAAATAAATTATGGTATCCTTTTGAGTTCTAACATACAATGTTCAGTGACACTATGAAGATAGTATGTTTGCACGGAAATACTGTTAAAATCTTTTTGAGTCAAACAGGGTTATAGCTTGAGACTTACAAAAACAACATTCACAATTTTTGCTTATTTTGTACTTTATTTCATACTATAAAGATAATGAAGACTCAACCCTTGGTGGAATGTAACATTCAGAAAAACCCTAATCACAGGGGACTCTGGGGCTCGAGGAAAGGAATCAAGGAATTCAGCAAATACGTTTTGAGTAACCTAGGAAATATTTGTCTTTAAAAACTGTGTAAGATAGTTTGAATATGCTGGAGATCACATTCTAGCAAAACGGTCATGTCTTTGTCCCTAAACATCACCAAAGGGAACCAGGCAAGAAATCCATACTTTAGGGATCAAGAATGAACCACCAGTGCAAAATTCTTGTGACTGAACTTCCTTTTGCTTTTAGTTTTCATTTTCCAGTCACTAGGTGTGGAAAAACAGCAGCTAGGGAATTTTTATATTTGACCATTGATTAACTTATAGTCAATTCCATTCAAAAAAGGATATCTGGGGAGCAAATAGATATCCGAAGTTATTTATTGTCCTAGTCTTTGCTATACTATAATAAGTATTAACATCTAAACTCAGGAAAACAAGCTGCAATTACCAGGAAACCACTCACCTTATTTACAAGGGTATATAAGGCTTTGTCTTGTGCACCGTATTTTAGACACTGTCTAATCCAGGTATGGATAGTCCAATCTCTCAGGTACCAGCAGTTGGGGCTGTGTCGAAATCTAAATAAAGCATTAGAGAGAAAACTGGGGTTAACTCTGAAATGTCAATGCCAAAATGCATCCTCAATCAGGTGCTTCTCATAGATATTTACCAATGTGCAGTCAGTGTTACCAAAAGTTGTAAAGGTCAACAGTCAATAAAAACAGTCAATAAAACCTCTTAACTGTAAAGTATGAAATGGGAAAGAGGAGGCAGAATAATAAATAACAAAGTACCCTAAATGCTGTATTCCTTACTTAACGCTTCTTGATTCAACATCTTGTTTTAAAATACAAGATTTATAAAAAATGATCTGTGGAAAACACGAACCATGGCATTACACAAATACACATTTCATTAGAAGAGAGATGTGAGGCTGAAGCTGACACTTTTGAAGTTTAAAACAGATGAAGCACAAATGGAGAAAGGAATACCACAGCAACTCTAAAGGGATATCGACTTTGAGTTATATTGATATTTCTAATGGCACTTCAGAGAGATTGGGACACTCTTAACTGAACCAAAAGAAAACAAAACAAAACAAAAAAAAAAAGCAGAAAAAAATAAAAACGAAGCACAATTAAACATCTAGGTCATCCAGGATCCACACCCTCCCACTGCCCTCTTCGAAGCTCCATTCTAGCCCATCAGTTTGCCCATCTCCTTTTGTTTCCTGTAGCTGCCCACATGGCTTTAAAAAGCCGAAGTAGCCCAAGCTGAGGTGTGTGTGGCAATGGTACCTACAAAGGAATGGAACCTAGAAAGGTACTTTGAGCACTGCTCTTGCCTCAAGTGTGCACACACTGGTGGTACCTGGGGCTGGGGCGACTCCTTTTGCCTGCAGGTCCCTGCCACAGACTAAGGGAGAGATGAGATGCTGCTGTGAGGGGGATGTTTAAAGAGCTTTGTCTTCCTTTTTCTGTTTATCTGCTGTGATTGGGACACATCATCAAAAGTCGTATCATGTCAGGGGAGGTCCCCATCTTTTCTTTAATTGTTCAGGAAGCACATCAATCTCCAGACTCTATAAAAATCAAACTGTTTTCTTAAATAAAAAAGGTAAGACAAAAACTTGGAGCAAAAGGATTTTATGCCACATTTGAGTTGAGGATACGGCTGATACCAGTGTTTTTTAGAAGCTGGTTATTCAATCTGCCACCTGCTATTTCCTGCCATCTGCTATGGGGATAGTCTCCTGCTGAACAGGTTCTCTGCCAAAGTAAAAGCTGAGAAAAAGAGAGGAAGTGTGAAGTAGTATTTAATTTAGGATATTTATTAGTGCTTTGGTGAGAAATTTGGCAAAAACAAGATCTGAAGATGTTTTATGGATACAGAGTCACGTAACCCTCTTTAGACTTCTGAATATCTTACATCTTACTGGAAATTATTTCTCACTCTTTCTTTACAGAATTAACCCTTAAAAAGCAGAAAGAGAGATGGGACACCCGGCTGGCTCAGTCAGTGGAGCATGTGACTCTTGATCTTGGGGTCATGTATTTGAGCTCCATGTTGGGGGTAGAGCTTACTGAAAAAAATTTTAAAAGCGATATGACTTTTTATAAAAAGGAGAGAAAGAGAGAAATATGTCAAATTATGTTTTGGATGAAAATGACCTAGCCAGAGTAAGTCACTGCATAGGTGCCCAAGATACTAGATCTACGGCGATCTTCTGCATAGAAATGAAACAAAATACATCTGTTAGTAGCTTGTGCTTTCCCTCACATTTTAAAGTCAACAGTTGAGCTATTTGAGTTCCTCTCCTTATTAATCTGAAACATCTGAGATTTAAAGTATAATGGCCAATTATTTTAATTTTTAAAATTTTAATTTTTAAAGAGATAATTCAAGAGAATTACCAGGTGTACTGCCTCAATGAGGGTGATGCTGCTTGCTGGCCTGTAAACCCTTGCTGGGCAAGGAGGGCCATGCTGTTGGTCCAGCACTGACTCCTCAGTGCCTGACACAGTTGGTAGCCCACAGGTTTTCAGCAAATAAAAAAAGAGCTTCAGTCAACAAATGTATAAATGCTATTATGTGCTGATCCTTTTGCTAACATCTAAGACATATACAAAGAACTGTAAATTCCCTGTTTGGGGCATTTCTAATTTCATTACAAACATGAAGTACACAGACATAGTTCACAATACTACGAGGTAGAACACAGTAAGTGCTAAGGAGACACAGGGCATTGCTAGCTGCTAGGAAATGTACTGGGTAGCAGTGACAGTTAGGTTCCATCCATTTTTTCTTTAAAAACAAACAGAATTAGAAATGCCAATTACCTTCTCTACCCAAGATTATTTTAAACCTAAGCCTCATTTAAAAATCTAATCTTCTGCCTTAGGATGTCTCCAGTGACTACAGAACTTGTGACATTTCTTTCTGATAGACTTTAAAACAAAAGCACTGTGACCAAATCCAACCAAACACCCTTTTTATTTAGGCTTTAAAGAAAACAAAGATTAATAGGACCTAGGTTTAGAGCTTCAAAGTTCAAATTAAAATTTACTTAAAGTCGTTGTTAACTGTCTGAGGCTAATGTTCATATGTGGAAGAACAGAACAATTTCATCTTCTCAAAGATCTTGTCTTCTCACACTTGGATTTCTTAGAAGCCTAGAGAGAAATTTACTCAAGACTTTACACAAGGATCTCAGAACAGTGGCCTTTGAGAGATTTGTCAACTGACCCCCAGGGGTCTTTAGTTATGTCCACTCTCTCCCTCATCCTAGAACAGGGCTACTTGGTATGATCTCTGCTCTCTAAGACCTAGGAATCCAGGGACACAAACATGTCTAGGACATGTTCAACTATGTGAGCATATTAAATCAATTTGGGAATACGAGGGAATCACTTACACCGATTTTATGAAATATGCTGCACAAACTGCAGCTCCCGCACTTCCCAAGCAGGCAGCACATGAACTCCTTTCTAAGTCCTTATCGGTGTTAAAAAAGAAATTAGGACATGAACATATGTGTGTTATCTAGCTGTCTAGAATATAAACAACTCAAGCCATTGAGATAGTAGGGTCCACCCCACTCTGGATGGTGAATTTGAGAACTTCTCTACCAATGACTTTTAAGCAGTTCAAACAGATAAACGTGGGCCCTGCTCAGAACTGCCAGTGGTAATATGATAGGCAGGTAAGTCTCTGGAATGGGTACTTGCCTGGAACAATTCTATGCACTGCTGGAGAAGCATTTTCCCGTTCAGCCAGGAGAAAGGCAAGGCACGAGAACACAACTAACACATTGATTTTCCAATCTGCCTGCAAACAGACTGGCTTTTGTTCTCGCCTGCTCTGACCACCAGCCTGGCAGATTACAGGCGGCCACTGTCGGAGTCCCCTCTGTGCCCTGTGCCATCAGCTGTTTGCTCACCTCGACAGAAGCTTTATTATTGTCCAGGCCAGCAGGCTGCCAAGCTAGGCAAACCGTGTGAGTGTGGAAAAGATAAACAAATGCAACTCAGATCTCCCCAACAATGCCTGTGCTCATGGAGGCCATGGATATTAGGAGTTTCCAGATTAAAAAATATAAGTAAACTTACAACAATTCTAAGGACATGAGTATTTCCTGGAGTAAGGACATGAGTATTTCCTGGGAAAAAGGAGGACAGAATGAAGACATGCACTCTCAACCTCTACCTCTAGTTCTCAAAGTTGATATCCCAAGGCCAAGGACACTCTGTCTACAGTGCTAAGTGGCATTCCAGGTGAAGACAGAACTGGCGTAAGAAGCCAAATCATGGACAATCACATGGCAGGAACTGGGAAGCTTCCTCTCCTCAAAATCAGGCTATATTCAGGACTGCTCGGGGCATTCGCCTGCACCATGGCTCATTCAAGATTAATGTCACCAGGAAGGAAGCAGAGAATCACAGGCTACAAAACTGACCGGAGGCAGAAGTCTTTGATACCCCAGAGATTTCTGTTTATAGGGGAAGAGAGGTTATATTAAAGAAGTCAAGAGTGAAAAGCAAAACACCAGAGACTTACTGTGATTACACAAAAGGTACTTTACTGTGTGAAAAAGTCACATGGTATATCCTATTTGTAATCAATTTCATCATTTCATTGGAAAAAAATAATAAAGGGGGGAAACAGCCTTTTCTCCACAGGGTTCATCTAAAGGTTACTGCTGAAGGCAAAAGCGACGATGTTCATCAGCTCTTCAGTACAGCAAGTAACTGTGCTTCCGGCTGGGTAGGGCTGATGCACAGATGCCAGAGCCTGGAGCTCAGCGTCTCCACCATTTCGCTGCAGCACTGGCTCTTCCATATGAATGAGCAAGCTTTCCACAACGTTTATCTGATTATGAGAGCCACCAGCCTTAAACATACACATGCAGTTTCCCCTCCTCCCTAGTGAATTCCGTATCCTGTGGCAACAGGCTTTCCAGATGGAAACCTCAGCTTCTGGGCTGGGCGGGCACACATGGAGGCGAGTGAGGGGCCAGGGTGAAGAGAGGAAAGAAAGAGTGCCAAGAAGAAAATACAGCTGGCTCTAAAGCCTGTCGTGTGGACTGGGACTCTTATCAGTGAAGCAAAGTGTGTAATTATTAAAAGGTCTGAGCACTTCCCTGAACTAGAACCGAAGGGTAAAAGGGTGTCCTGTGACTATTTAAGCCAGAATCTGATTCAATCACTGCTACTGACTTTCTCATTCTAAAAGGATAATTAGTTTTTTTGCAAACTTCTGGAAATTCTGCTTTCATAAATTATTAATTGCACCCCCAAACCCATAAAGAAAATCAAGTTTTGATAATTTTCTAATGACTATTATATTTTTGCCAACTGTTTAAAAAGGGGGTAGGGTCTAATATAGGAACTGATAATAAAGACACAGTACTGTAGATTTTAAATCTCTTCCCTGCTTGAGATCTCAGAGTCTTATTCTTTACAAAGTTACTTCAGTTAATTTTAACTTTCAGCAAACATGTTCCAAGTGTACACTAAGAGAAGCACTAGGAACAATAATCTGGTCTGAAATGCTCCTCCCTCAAACGGCCAACCAGTTTGGGCTCAACCACTGCCAGAGAATTCATTATCTCCCTCACCAAGCAGATAAAAAAAATTTTTTTTAAAGTTCTAATACTTCACTTTTGTGAAGGACAGGCTTACAGGAACAGGATGTACAAGCAGTAAAATTTATACTTTTCAATATATGTGTCTGTAAGTTTTGACAAACATGTCCAGTTGTGCAATTACCACCACAATCAAGATGGAAGAACAGTTCTGTTACCCCTACAAACTCCTTAATGTCTCCTTTGTCGTTAACCTCTCTACGGTTTGCTGGTCAATTTAAGCCAATTTTATATAGACAATCTCCTCAAGTCTTTTTCTAACCCCACAGTGATTAATTTATGAGAGGAAAGCAAATATGGTAATAAAACTACAATTTCTATCAGTTAGTTTATAATTCATATCCTGCCAATTTCCAAAGAGAATTTGAAAAAATTAAAACCCAGTTTGCATAAGACCTTCTGGTATCCTTGTTTGCCATTCTAAAAAGGGTGATAAGTAAGTGGATTTTTGGTAGAGAATAACACAGGCATAGAATTTTGCAAATGTGAAGTGCTAAATAAATGCAGCATAATAACACATTTTTTGAAGTGAAGATGGATAACAGAGGGACTCGTTAGATATCAAAGTCAAAGTCTAAATTTGTCAGACTCGGGGCTTAAAAATGAGGTCATTAGCATTTCACCTGGAAACACAGTGGTATGACATAACAGAAAGTAGAAGTACTCCATTTTCCATGTCCTCTCATGGAATAGGAAGAAAGCAACGACAAGATAATTATGGCCCCAAATTCTTATTTCTTTCCCTTCTCTCTGACCTGGTTATTATTTTGCCAGATCGGCCTTTCTCAATCTAGGAAACATATTTTTTTATTCATGACGTATATACCAAATAGCTACCCTGTGCCACGTGATCTATATTCTTGCCCTATTGGTCTAACTCAATTTCCTTGAACTCCAATCTTAAAAAATGACATCTCCCCCTTTCTGATGCAGAAAGAACACTTACAGACTGACTATGCTCTGCTGTTCTTTCTCTTAAGGTATTTAAAGGTAAGGAGCCAACCAGAATGAGACCAAATGTTCTTTGTCTGAAACCTGGAACGCCATTTTTATTAGCCTCCAAAAGGTGATGCGTATGGATGACGGGAGGATTATTTGTGGGAGAATGGGACAAGAAAATATACAGTGATTGCTGGGTGCTTCCTTGCTTGCAATGGTCCTAAAAGCAGAAAATGGCTGTCTTTGCGGCCAACAATTCACCTGCCAGTGAAACTGCACCCAGAAGCACCTGGTGGGGCTCCTCAGCTACTTTAAAGCTAGACACGCAGGTTAGCTTCACTCCTGAGACACCATCACTGGTGGGCAAGGTGAGGCTAAGGGGAGGAACAGGAAGTTGAGAAAAAATGGATCTTGGGACCAGTCCTATTTATAAAAGCACATAAAGTTGTGGGAACTGGCTTGGTTTAGGCAGAGATAAGGGAAATATTTTTGGTTTTTGGGAGGAAATCTATGAGCAATAAATGAGCCAGTTTTAAAAAGATGCAAATACTGCCTGATGTCTTCTATAGTTTGGCTAGGAACTTCAGAAAAACTTCCACAAAATCATGAATAATACAATGACTAAGACAGGAAAATCACATATATTTATTAGTCACTGGCAGGGTGTACATATGAATAGTTCTGAGGAAGGGGAAGGTGAGAAACAAAATGGAGAAAAACAAAGGCATAGAAATTAGAATTTCTAGAGTGTTCTTGGCTTAGTAAAGTTGTCAGGATTAAGTCTGCCACAAAAGAAATGAGCAGGCAAAGGCCCCTGGCCCAGGGGATGAAGCACACCAGCAGAAAAGCAGAGAAGAATGAAGCTGATGTTGAGCAGATTTATATGTGTTTGTGTGTGAGGTGATGGATTTCTTCAGGGATATTTCTGAGGGAAGAGAAGCTCAGCACTAATCTGGGTTTCTTAAGAACCAGATTTTCTTTTAAATGAAGAAAAAAAGCACCTCCGTGTTTTAAACATTTTGATTCTCTAATACATGGAAAAGTTAAATTCCATAAGATTCTCTGTTTATATCAAAAGGCAACGTTGGATTTACTGCAGTTATAAACCCAAGTTCACAGCTAGTTTCTATTTCTGTAACTCCGCTGACTTCCCTATACTGCTTTTAATCTCTTATAAGGTAGGAGAGAACTTTTCTATCCTTTCATGTCCTATAACAGCAGGTGTCTGATGATTTGGTGACAGTGGCTAGGCCTGCTCAGAATGTATAAATCCCAATAATGTATGTTGAAAACATGAGTATTGTTTATAATGAAACAGTAATCCATTTCCAGTTTTGAAATTCATCTTGCCTATAAATAGATGAGGCCAGGAGAAAACGTTACCTCTTTTTGTAGAAAGCTGGAGGAGACTAGAGATGGGAGAGATGTGGAATAATGTGACCATTCTGAAAAGCCACCTACTCCTTACTTCCTCTGCCTCCTGTTTCCTTCCCATCAAAAAGATCCAAGGATCTTTTTGCAGTATAGTAAGTTCAGGAAAAGATAACCTGAAGGGAGAGGGAAACCACAAATACGAGGACAGAAGACAGAATACATGGGTTCAAAGAACTCCCCTAACAAGTTCTAAACCAAGAAACTTAAGACACCTAAAGTGTCTTAAGGAGACTCTGAAAACCATCTAGGCCAAGTAAACTGGGGATAGGGGAAGGAAGAAAGCTGATATACAATTACAGAATCTATAATTTAGTGTTAGTAGGGACCTTCAAAAGCCACTCTGTTCTCTGAACTATTTATTGAGAAGTTACTATTTTTACCAAGCCCTGTACTGAGTGATATGAGATTGTCTGGTACAATTCTTCTATCGATGAAAAATCTTGGTGTCTACTGAGATGAAAAGATTTGGTCTGTAACAGGACCTAAACTAGACTCTTCACTCTTATTATTTCACCAATGCTTCTCAATTATTTTATTTTCATTTTGGCTCAGGTCATGATCTCAGGTTCCTGGGATCAAGTCCCATCTCAGGCTCAGTGCTCAGGGGGAAGTCTGCTTCTCCCTCTCCTTCTGCCCCTCCCCCTTCTCATCATCTCTCTCTCTCTCTCAAATAAATAAAATCTTTATTTTTAAGGTACTTTTTCAATATTTTATTTATTTATTTGTCAGAAAGAGAGAAAGAAAGAGGAGGGAGCACAAGCAGGGGAAGCAGAGAACAGAGCAAGAAGCAGGCTCCCTGCTGAGCAAGGAGACGGATGTGGGACTCAATCCCAGAGTCCTGGGATCACGACCTGAGCTGAAGGCAGACACTTAACCAACTGAGCCACCCAGGTGTCCCTCAAATAAATGTAAAAAAAAAAAGAAAGAAAGAAAGAAATAAAAAGGCATCCCTGCAGTTTGACAAAGGTCTCTAACATACTGAAAAAATAAATAACATCTTTTAAGAATAGATTTATTTATTTGAGACAGAGAGAGCATGTGAGCACATGCACGCAAAAGTAGGGACAGGGGCGTGGGCAGAGGGACAAGGGGAGAGAGAGAACCTCAAGCAGACTCCCAGCTAAGTGTGGAGCCCAACACAGGGCTTGATCTCACGACCCTGAGATCATGACCTTAGCTGAAATTAAGAGTCAGACACTCAACTGACTGAGACACCCAACTCCCCAAATAACATCTTTTCTAAATTTAGAAACAGAATTCAGAGAAAAATACTCGAACTGTAAAACAGTTCTGGAACTGCCCTGAACTAGCTGTTTGACTTTGGGAAGTCACTTGATCCTTCAGGATTTAAATTCCTGTAACTGTAAAATGAAGAGGCAGGATTATCTGGATCATGAACTCACATGGCCACAGGGGCCATTCAGTTAACAGAAATGCATGAAGAACCATGTGAGACAATAGATGCAAAGCTGTTCATAACGATCAAGCAAAGTAGCTACTATTTTTGCAAACATACAATATAAGCCAAACAAAATATACTAGAACTGTGGACTGGACCCAGACTCCCCGAAACTCCTTCTGGCTCTCAAGTGTAATGACTCTGTGGAATAATACACTTAATCAACTCATTAAAACGTCAGTCATTTACACGTTTCTAATATACCAGAAAAATGGCAGTGATACAAATAAGTAAAAAACAAGGAAAAACAAGCAATTATTCAGCCCACAGCTGATTCAACTCTTTTCCACTATCCTCCACTCCCCTACCAGCGGAACATCATTTTATCCAGTTTGGGCAGTCAATATAAATTATTATGGGGGCAGTACACCTTGCAAAGTGGCCTCTAAAATTATAAGATGAAATGATAAAACCAATAAAGTTGAATTTAAGGTCCCGAAAGTAGATTTTAGTTAGAGATCAAGTCCTGCAGGAAATAAAGTTTTCAGCAATTAACCCCTCCACTTGTATTTTCTACTCTAATGAATACTTGATTATGTTCAGTTTATATCTAGAGTCAGCTGTCCAAAACAACTTTCCTATACAACACAGATTGTTTTGTATGTTGCTACTTTCTTCTACTCCTTAAATAAATTCCTGCTAAGCAGTCATAACTACCCAATCAATTCATTCATAACTAGTTTTGGCATCAAACCCCTATGATCTGGTTATTTCTATGGCAGAAACAATGGAACTCTTTAAAAAAGGGGGAGTGAAAAGGGGGTGATGATAGGGATACTACGTTGTTTGGCAGTTTCTGGAACCATAAAAGGACATAATCAATTTTTATAGCTGAAAAGAAAAGAAATTTGAAAAACTGAGATTTAGATTTGTCAGTGCAACTGGTTTTCAGGAAGCCTAAATTTAACGCTTATAAAAACAAAACAAACCAAAACAAACCCTTATATATATGTGAAGGTAGAAAAATTAAGGTGACCTTTCTTTTTTCTTGTGCTGTCAAATGGTTAAAATCAGGATGACTACATTTATTAAGCAGGTCCCTTATATAGCTTGGGCTAGCCCTGCCATATTAAAACCAACTTAAAAACAAAAAACAAAAAACAAAAACCTGAGTATTTTAAATTCTACAAACAAACATAACATACTAACAAAATGCTTAAGAATATCCAAATACAAACTTCATTCCATAGGAATGCTATGGGTCTGAGACAACTCCTTTTAATATGATAATCCTAAGAAAGAACGATTACAAATTTTCAATAGCAAAGAGTTAATTCTTTAGTAATACACTAAATACAACGATCTGGGCTCAACTGTTCCGGCTGGCAAATCTTCCATAAAACCACCATGCTACAGCTAAACAAAAGCTCTCAGGCTGGCCCAAAAGGAGGGAATGAACAATTTGAAAAACATCTTTATTCCCTGAGAAAATTTTTTAAAATGTCTGAAAGTGCTGGGAGAGTTGTCTCAATGTGACTGCAGGCAGCTCTTCAAAGTCCCTCTGCTTCTCTAACTATGAGTCATAGGGAGAGGAGAGAGCATCTTGGCAAAGATACAGTCTTTCCTCTTTGGTTCCACCCTCCTGTCCCTTTTATTTTATTTAAAAAAAAAAAAAAGCTTTGATAGATAATAGTTAAATAGATTCCAGACAGGCTTAACTGAAGAAGTTTGAACACCAGGGAGGCAAAATATCATTGTAGGAGTCTCTATTGTTTGCCATTGTGAGCCACAGACACAGGGAAGCATCTTCTGCATCCTAAAAAGGGCTGGTCCCATTGATCATGTGTCAGATCATGGCTGTGCTTTGAGGGAGAGGAGAGAGAAATGAACTATGAAAATACCTCCGCTCCCCAAGCTTCAGAAACATCATTAGCTCATATGCTGGACGATTACAGCGAGCTGGAAGGGGCAGGAGCATGTCCTTTATGAGTGCACATTAAGTGGAATTTCAGCTGTAGTAGCTGGAGGCCATCCATCTGTACATGGCTGCTACAATGCAAGCAGCCTTCAGTCAACAGGCACAATTTTTCCTTCCCTAATTTTACACAAAAAAGCAAGAGAGCTAGTTTTTTGTTGTTTATTTGTTTTTTAATAAAAAGAGAGCAACATTAAGGAAAAGCTGAATGTTGAACTAGAGAGACAAGAGTTTTACTTGGGGACCTACATGGAGCCACTTATTATAACAGAATGGAGCATTTGGTGTTGGCAAAGCTGTTCTCTTCTGCATGTGCTCATCCACCAACCTACCATGAATCAAGATAGTACGCTGGGCACTAAGTGACAGAGATAAACACACATACTCGTTGCCTTCCGTGACATTAGACTGGGATTATCAAAATACAAGTATTTTGTGAGCATCTAAAATAAGCTTAGGTTAATTCATTACTATCAATGAAAATCATCATTTACTTAACACTGATTATTTCATAACACCCTGGTAGTAAATTTTTAAAAATTGGCTCTCAGAAGAGAAGTGAATCTAACCTTCCTCTCCTCTCCTTAGTATGTCTTTTTCTGTTTGTTTTCTTTGGATATATTTAAGAAATAGTGTTACAGATATAAATAAAGTTGGACCTGTCTGGGTGGCTCAGTTGGTTGAGCATCTGACTCTTGGTTTCGGCTCAGGAGATCAAGCCCCAAGTTGGGCTCCCCACTCAGTGGAGAGTCTGCTTGAAGATTTTCTCCCTCTGCCCTTCTCCCCACTCTGATGCACACTCTCTAAATAAATAAATCTTAAAAAACAAACAAACAAAACTGCACCCTCCTCCTGCTACTTTCCAAGGAGTAACATTGGTGTCCATCATGCTCATACATGTTTTTATACCTTTATCACCCATGGATGCATCCAATTTAAGGTACATGTATGTGCCTTTTAACTCTGCATCCAAGGCCTGTGTGATAGAGAATCGAGCCAAACCACGGTAGTGTGTGCTTTGCCAGGGGCAGAAGAGTAGGGACTAAAGTGACAAAATGAGTGCTATCTCAGATATAAGGAGGGATCAGAGGCCACTTTTACTGTGGAAATTAATCAGCACCGCCACCAGGATAATCCCCGACAAGGTAATGGCTGCTCTGCATTTGACTGCAACCCAGACATAACTTGCTGACTTGGTTAAACCAACGTTGAGAAGCAGGTTTGTCAGCTATAAAAAAATAGGTGAAAATACCTTAATCATGAGGTTACTTTGACAATCAAAGGTAATTTTGTATTTGTATTTGACAACTTTTAATTCAAGTATTTTGACAACTTTTAATCCTCTTTGGAATGAAGCAGAGTATAAATAGGCACAAAAAACAAGAAATACTATTGTTAGAGTCTATTTGATATAGCACTCGATGGCATTCTGTCTGGTACTGCTCACTATTTGCTTTAAATATGTTTTGTTCTTAAGACTAAGGTCTACTGCCTTTGGGAGTGCAGAAGTAGGTAAGGTACAAGATTTGGCATTAGGTGGACTTCATTCCTACTTTACAACTCCCAGGAAACGGACTCTAAACTTGAGGATGCTAACCTGTAAAATGAGTAATGTTGTTAACACCTCCTGTGGCACAACTCTGGATTGGTAGGAGCATCGAGGAGATGAGACATGTAAACTAGCACACAGCCCTTTCTGACAGGCTGGACAGAGCAGCTGACAGTAGCCACATGCAAAAGGACACTGAGTTAAATGTGAACTCTACTGACTATTCCCTCCACTTGGGCTATGACTTGTAAAGTGCTAGGCACATACAAGCAGCAAATACCCGATTGTCATCAGCCAACTGGGAGGTGACACAGTAGGAAGGACAGGGTAAGAGGGTGAAGTGTCTCGTGTACCTCATTCCTCTAAAGACAATCTCAAAGGAGTAGCTGGAAGGCAAACCAAAGGGGAAAACAGGTTTTTCACAATCATAGAGGATCAAAGCCAATCAGTATAGGGGTATGCCAGTCAGTCTGATGGCTGGTAGTAGGGTCTCTAATCTTATTTATGATAGAAGAAGGTCTAGGCAGAGAGATGGGAGTCAGGAGATGACCTAATAAGGAGTTAATTTACCTACTACTGCTCTTCTAGCCTTGGTATGTTTTTCACAACCTTGGCAAGCCAGTTACAACACAACAGAGATTATGCCTTGAGTCCTCTATTGGTTCAGTGCCCACCAGCCTCTGTCTGGCTGGACTCAATAACTAAGGAGTATGAAATGCCTTCTGAAGATAAACTGAACCACTCAAAAGAGAAGCTGCCAAGCCCTGCTCATGGCTCTGATCTACGCTCAGGGCAGAATCTCAGAGGAAGCAAAAAGGTATCTATATGGGGCATGCCACCCATCCAAGCCTCAGAAGTAAAGGAAAAGGGCAACAGAGGCAATGCATTTGCTGCTGAGCAAGCTGCTGTTCCAGCCTTAATCTTTCCCCACTCACCTGCCCACTGCACCACCCTTAGAAGTCAAGCAAAGAGGATGGAATCCTCTTTTCCATCTTTTATGCACTACTAGTAATCCAAAAAGACTTTAAGGCTGAAAGCTCCCATTCCTGCCTGCAACCCAGATGGAGCCATCAGCCCTTTCACAACCTGGACAAAGCAGCTGATTGCAGCCACATGACAGCAAAGCGCCACTGAGTTAATGGAATATCTATGAAAACAAATATACAGTAGTTTTTTTCAAGTTAAAAAAAATGTGAATACAACCAATAACTGTGTTTTAGGATCCTATGTTAAGCTAGGCTCAAAAGTGAGACAAAAACATAGCTGTTGCTATGGTGGCCACAGTATTTGACTTCTTTAGGATTTCCCATAATCCCATGCAAGCCTAGAACAGTCTCCTTTATTAGCAATACTCATACTAACTATATTTTTAGGAATGAATCAATGAGTACTTATAAAAGGATACAACATACTGAGAAGCATGTCTTTGAATATTTAGATCTTTTTAAATTTAATTTTCAAATTTTGAAAAAATATTTTATTTGAGAGAGAGAGAAAGAAAGCGAGCATGAAAGGGGGAGGGGCAGAGGGAGACAGAGAATCTCAAGCAGACTCCCTCCTGAGCGTGGAGCCCAATGTGGGGCTCAATATCATGACCTGAGCCAAAACCAAGAGTCAGACGCTCAACCGACTGAGCCACCCAGGTGGCCCAATATCTTTTTTTTTTTTAATCATATTGAAGGGAAGTTTCCTTTTCCTGAATCAGTTTGTGCAAAATCTTCATGTAACTAAGAATAAGAAGGATCAAAATATATAATAGCATCACTAATTAAAAGGTACTCAACATTTCCTATGTGCATTACCCTCAGCACTTTATATATACTTTTTCATTTTTATAGAGTAGGAAACAGAAAACTGAAAAGGATAAAATCTAGCCTGAGAGCTTGCAATAAAGCCAACACAGGTGGTTTTTATTTTTACTACAGTGTTTGAAAAAGACTACTGGTGGCTGTTGAGCATCAGTAGTTAGCTTCATTTAGACAGCCAACTTTACAAAAAAAAATGTGTCACTCTGAACACGAGAATCACACCTGGCACTGCAGAGTGTTCCTATCATGAGAGGAATGTAGAGAAGACAACAGGTTCTTATGCCAGGGTAGCCTGACAGGGTTAATATGTTGGGTAACCCCTCACCAAGACCCACCCCAGGTCTCTTCTCTTGAGTTGTTCAGATTCCCCAGAGAGGACTCCTCCAGGCTCCTCCCTGAGAGGGATAATAATCCTTGCATCACCAAATCCAGAGTCCTTCTGGTTCAGTCTATCCAGAAAGAAAACCACCAGTCTTCTGCTAGGGTTGGAGAGAAACAATCTGGGTGTTTCACTATGCCTTATGAAAACTTTCCATTAATCCTCTTCCCTTGCTGCTTTTTCCTTATGAGATTTTCTAGGGTCCTACAGGACGGATGCCCTTGCAGCCAAATTTCTTCTCCTGCCAGCTTCAGTGGTAGCTTTCTCTTTCTGCTAAGTGTGTTACCTCCTGTCCATGTATTTTATAACTTTCAAAATTTCGTTCCTGTTGTCTCTTGTTCTCTTTATTTTGTAAATTTTTTTAAACCTTTTATTGTCACATTTGTGGATGTTCTGTAAGGGAATGGAGCTAAGAACTTATGTTCAACATCAAATTTAATCAGAAGACTTCCATAAACCATTTGATCTCTGTGAACTAGTCAGTGGATTATACAATCACCTGAAAGCAATGATGGAAAAAAAGGTACTTCAAACATTCAAATGTATTTCAGCAGTAATATCCTCTGCTTAAAGAAGGACACATTTTTTTTAAAAAGATTTTATTTATTTGACAGACAGAGATCACAAGTAGGCAGAGAGGCAGGCAGAGAGAGAGAAGCAGGCTCCCTGCTGAGCAGAGAGCCCAACGCGGGGCTCAATCCCAGGACCCTGGGACCATGACCTGAGCCGAAAGCAGAGGCTTTAACCCACTGAGCCACCCAGGCGCCCCAAGAAGAACATATTTTGAGGAAGACACTTAACTCTCTGGATTTCCACTTCAGTAAATTATAAAATAAAAGGCTAGATCAGAGAACAGTCCTTTAATGACCCCATTAACTCTAACATCCTTCAACAAAGGCCCAAAGTAAGTCATAATGCTGTAACGTGAATTATGTGTTCAATCTAAAATATTTTATTGAAAACACTGTGCACATATATTAAGACCCTAATATGTGGATGGTAAGTTAAGTGTTAAAAAATATTAAGACATGGTCCCTAAATTGTAATATTCTCTCTTTTTTTCTGGGGATAAAAAGGATAATCACATGTAACAACATTATTCACGATTACTCAAAAAAGGAAACAAAGTTAAATCAAGCTTGGCAAATTTCTTTTAAGAAGGTAGAAAATTCAGAAAAAGGTAGAAAATTATATAATACTGCAACAATGTCTTAAAAGATGAAATTCAGCCATATTCATGGAACTTTCTCTGCTCTGATGATTTAAAAAAATGATTTCTCTATAGGTGAAAGGTCAAGAAGCTAGGGGACTAGATCTCACAAAACTATGAAACCAGTACAATAGGAAGGATCTAATTCAGGCTGAAGCACCAAGGCACTTCTGTGTCAACTTTCTGATAAACTAGGCAGCATAGCTGATGCCAGAGCCCAGGCTCCTGGCATATCGATATGGAGATCTCTATGTATCAGAAGAGAGAGAAAAAAGATCACCTGTACTTATTATCCTTAGGGTTCAAACAAAGTTAACACCATTTCCCCCATTCCTGGAATTCTATATATGGAATCCCTTACTTTACATATGAGGAGGAGAGCTGCCATCTAACAGAGATAGGAAACTGCCAGACTGTAGTGAATACGGTCCCGCATGAGAATGAGGACCAAGGTCTCCTCTTTCACACACTGTGGAGACCCACAGGCATGCTGGCACAATACAGCAATGCAGTACCTGAAAGCACCTGCTTCCCAGTGCATGCACGGGAACTTCTCATTCCTTCCAAATGCCACACAGGATGTGACATTACACATAAGCCATGTCACTAGGTGTATTTTACTTTCACCAATTCAAGGGATAATAAAAACCCAAAGGGTTGAGTTAAAAATTATGCTTCGGTAAATTCAGGTCTTTGAAAAGTCAGGACTGTTGCACATGTTTAATAATCTTGTACTTTCTGGCTACAACTGTCCTCTGCTTTAGAGAAGCACCTGCTGCCAAGAATGTGAAGGTGATTTTTAATCACTGAGTCAAATAAATATGTGAGATTTAGTACCTCTATAAAGAAGAGCTTATCCTTCACACTGATAATGTAATACAGTTATTGATATGCATTCACTAAACACATATACATCTGAAATAAGGATTGCAGACGTGGACAAAGGGCTAAAGCCTATATATTAGTTCAGTACCCATCTGTCTCTGGTATGACATGAATGAATACTAAGACTTTCTTGCTGCCCAGGGCCATGCCTCGAGAGCTCTCCTCTCTCAAGGCACTCAGATGACAATACCAACACAAGGTGTTCAGTCACAAAAGACTGCTCAACAGTTTTTGAACTCTGACATTTTTCCAGTCACTGTGTTCACCGCTTTCTAAAGATTATTTCATTTATGTATCAGAACAGCTCTATGTAAAGTAAGTATGCTACTATCTCCATTTTACAGATGAGGAACCTCAACATCAAAGGGTTAGATGACTTCCCCAATGTCAGGCAATTAGGATGAAACAAGGCCAGGATTTAAACCCAGACAGTCTGACTCCAGAGCTCTTGACCACTGAGCTATACCGCTTGATACTATAATCGGGTGAGTTTATTTATTTTTTAAAAATTTTACTTGTGACAGGGCGCCTGGGTGGCTCAGTGGGTTGAGCCTCTGCCTTTGGCTCGGGTCATGATCTCAGGGTCCTGGGATCGAGTTCCGCATCGGGCTCTCTGCTCAGCAGGGAGCCTGCTTCCTCCTCTCTCTCTCTGCCTGCCTCTCTGCCTACTTGTGATCTCTCTCTGTCAAATAAACAAATAAATTAAAAAAAAAATTTTACTTGTGACAACATTTTATTATTTCTTTTAAGTAAGCTCTATGCCCAACGTGTGGCTTGAACTCAGGACCCTGAGATCAAGAGTCACATGCTCTACCAATGGAGCCAGGCAGGCGCCTCTAATCAGGTAGATTTTAAGGTAAAATTTCTAATAACTTTCTACCAAAAGACCGGGACTTCTTAATGCTTCAATCAGGGTATCAACAATGACGCAGGAGGTGTTATTCCAATTAAGATTACCCTTTAGGAGGAGCTTTTGGCTAGAAAACTTGTCATTTTCAGAAATTAGAGATAAAATCATTTGGTTTGAATCATACTGAATGAAAGTCACTGTCCTTTCTGTCCTGGTCCTGGAATGCAAAAATCTAGACGTTTAGCAAGCTACCTCAGCCCCAGAATTTCCACTATTATTCACTAACGACAATCAAATGTCACCATTTGCTATTACATCTCTCTCTTTTTTTTTTTTCTTAAAAGATTTTGTTTAATTTGACAGACAGAAATCACAGGTAGGCAGAGAGGCAGGCAGAGAGAGAGGAAGGGAAGCAGGCTCGCCGCTGAGCAGAGAGCCCGACGCGGGACTCGATCCCAGGACTCTGGGATCATGACTCGAGCTGAAGGCAGAGGCCTTAACCCACTGAGCCACCCAGGCGCCCTATTACATCTCTTTCAATTAGCAATAATCGCGCCTGAGATAAACCTCATTGGCTACGATACTGCCACTGCGCAAAGCTACTATTACATCTCTTTAATGACCATATGCATCTAATGAGATCACATACATGTATATCTGTGTATATCTGATATTTTCCATGCATAATGGAATTCTATGTTTCATTCCCATCATGTTTATACATATACTCACAGATAAGAAAATGCTATCAAATGGAATACTACACACCTTATATTTAAGAAGCAAGCTATATCCATTCCAAAAATTTAAATACCTAAAGGTATTAATAAATAAATAGGTAAAATAAAATTTAAGGGGAGGGGTAGATAGAGACTTAAAA
This sequence comes from Martes martes, assembly GCF_963455335.1. Lineage (NCBI taxonomy): Eukaryota > Metazoa > Chordata > Mammalia > Carnivora > Mustelidae > Martes > Martes martes. The sequence continues at coordinate 68,283,771 of NC_137892.1, read as the reverse complement.
TAAAATTCAAGAGGAGAAAGGACCCAGGCTGACTTAGTGGCAAGACATCCTATTGTGAGAATAGTGTAGCTGTTAAGGGATGCTTCCACTTATCCATTCAACCCCTTCACCTTCTTCATTATTATAAAGTGGGCTTGCAATGATAAAGCAAACCTGGCAAGAGCTCTTTGACAGTTTCATTATGTAAATTTTATTAACTGAAACTTCATGTATTGCCCTCTGGCTTTTCTCCCAGCTATTCAAGGCATTTTAGCATTGTAATGGGCGTGACTGCAGAAATGTACGGGTGAGGGAGAGTGAAAGTGGTTCAGAAAGAAGCCTCACTGAGACAGGGGAATTATTCCATGTGCTCTGATTTTAGGCATTTGCCCAAGTGAATCTTAATGAGTCTACAACAATGCACATTTTCTCATAAAATGCCCACCAATCTTGTACTCACACCTCTATGCTGACTCAATGCTCTGTTATCAGAGCTCAAGAATAAGAAGAAAACATTAAGAGACTCCTTTAAGTTCAATGCATTCATCCATTGATCATCAGAAGGTAATACTAATCTTACAAGATGCTGTGGTATATCCTGTACAGAACAACCAGACATGCCATTCTTGGTGACCTCTGGATTTAAAGGCAGTCCCTAAGATGATTTCCTAAAGAAATACAAAGATAAGTATAAGAGATAAGTAAAAAAGATGTGCAACTATATGTCATTTACATACCACTGACAGGAAGGAAACTCAACCACCATAAGGTATCCCATGTACATGAAACTTGGGCTTTGATTCCCTACCCCCCCCAACCAAATGCTATTTATAATTTGGTGGAATTTTTATATAGCTGTACCCTATTACAAATAGCTCTGTAACTCTGGGAAAATCTTTTATTCCTTCTCTCTTAAGCTTTCCAGCTCTGTAAATTACATTATTTTGAACAGCTCAAATAGATTATGAGTCTATAATATAACCCTGCCTTTGGAAGACTATAAATACTTCTATTATTTTTTCTCCCCACATGAAAAGGATTACAGGCTCCCTGAACTGCCCCACTTCCCCGCTAATAAGTCTTTCTCCTCTCTCACTCTGGGACAATAGAGAAAAACTGACCACCAAGCCCACTACATTTACCCACAAGCCTGAATTAATTGACTCTGGCCTGGTGGTAGTTCTACTGCTCCCATGGAGAGGTATGTGCATTGGCTTAATGGTTAGTCTGTTTCTTAACACCAAAATTTCATATTCTAGGCTGTGGTGGGAAGAAAGTTAGAATCACACTTTTATGACACTCCAAATGCAGTAGTATTTCACTTTTGTTAATATTTACTTAATGTGGTTTCAAGTGGTGGTGGTAAAGAGAAGAGCTTTTAAGTGGCTGTCTCAGTTGAGATGGAATTTTTATGTAGAGTAGTAGAATGCACTGCTTATTCACCCAAGGATTTGGTTTACAAGAAGTTCAAAGACTTGGAGAGTGAATAAAACTTAGAGTCCCTGCCACCAGAATATCTTCAGAGATCGAGAGTCTAAGACAGAGATGGATGGCATCAAAGACACCTGACCAGAGAAGCTGGTGGGAAAGCTCACGAATCTAAGTAATGGACCTGCTGCTCCAAAATGCACTGATGTGTACTATGTGATATAAAGAAGTCTACTATGTTCTGATTTTTGTTTTTAGAAGCTTATCAAGTAAAGGAGGACAACACATTTTCTGCTTTCTAGGATGAAGGCTCAATATGAGCCATTTTGTTTTCATGATTTCAATGACCAAAAAGACTTTGGGTAGAAATGTAGGTAATAAAATAGCTTACCTAGATGCAGAAAACCACTGAATCTGTATATCCAGCCCAAATATGGCCCATAGCTGCAGACCCATATGGTTAATTGCTTCCTGGACATCTCCACTTGGATCTCACACAGGCTCTTCATAGACAACATATTCAGAACTAAGCATATCTACTTTACTGCCTTCTCTCAACTACATTTAAACTTCCTGTATTCTTAATCTTCAATGATCTAAGATTACTTAAGATTACCCAAATTGCATCACCTGAATTCTACTACGAGACCTCCTGAATATCTCTTAGCTCTGTTCTACCCAGTTTAAAAGTCTAATTCCTCCAGTGGCTTCTTTAAAAGACTGCATTTGGACCCCCCCCCCTGCTTTTTTTTAAATGGCAAGAAACTATCTTTTCTGATATAAATGTAGTGATTTTCTTGTAAATTCAGTCAGTATATAAGTACAGGGAAGTAAAAATCACCTGAATCCTCACAACCAAGAGCCAGTTTTCCACTATTTAATCAATCCTCTAGTCATTTAACTAATCTCCTAATATTGGGCATATTTCACTACTAAAAACAAAACTATAGCTAATTTTCTTGACCCATGTATAGATTTCTCCTTACAATAAATTCTTTCCAGAAAGTACCAATTTAAGTTACTACCAGAGTTTGTTGAGAATGTCTGTTGCCATGAGAATGAATATAGGTCAACTTTTAACCATCTTCAATATGACAGGCAAAAAGTACTTCATTATGCTATTTGCATATTCGACTTAATGCTAAGGCTGAACCTCTTTTCATATATGCTTACTGGGTATTTGCCTTCCTTGTTTCTAGAACTGCCTTTGTACTTCTTTCTTATTGTATGTGTATCTTTCTATTACTTATAGTTTAGAATTATTAAGTTTATTAATAAAGAATTAATTTTTTTTGTTTTGTTTTTTAAGATTTTATTTATTTGGCCGACAGAGATCACAAGTAGGCAGAGAGGCAGGCAGAGAGGCAGGCAGAGAGGTGGGGGGGAAAGCAGGCTCCCCGCCGCACAGAGAGCCCAATGCGGGGCTTGATCCCAAGACCCTGAGATCATGACTTGAGCTGAAGGCAGAGGCTTTAACCCACTAAGCCACCCAGGCGCCCCAAGAATTAATGTTTTAATTACTCTTTCTTATTTTTTTGCATCATATTACTTAAATTAAGGAACTTTGTATTTTACTTTTTAGATGTTCTTATGGACAAATCTGTTGTCTTTTACTATATGATTATTGACATTTATGTCAAGTCCAGAAAGGTCTCTATGTGTCAAGATTATAAAACTCCTTACATATTTTATTTTTACATACTAAGATGGTTTCAGTTTTTAAATTTAAATCTTTAGTCACTTGGAATCTATTCTGGTATGAGGAAGCAGGAAAGCCTAATGAGTATCTTCCCATTACACATTTCGTAAGTTATACGTCCAGTCTTCCAGGCATTGATGACTGTATTACCTTGTTTTCTTTCTCCTTTCTATCTACTGATTCCTAATTTTAAGATAATCACACATACATTTTTGATTGTGTTCTGAGTGAAACAAGGCTCCACTTACAAAATATATCATAGAGAGAACAGTTTACCACAATATAATCAGAAAGGGAAGAGGGCATCTCCTGCTCCTTATCTTACAAACTTTAAAAAAAATCTATTTATCTTCTTGTGCTAAAAACAGTACAGAGATAAAATGGCTGGCCATTGAGAGAATGTGTAAAATCACTACATCATAAAATATGTATCAGATATAAAAGAATCTTCATCTAACAGTGAAGCAGTGAAGTAGTCAAAATGTTATTACAAGTAATTAGGTGGTTTAAAATATACATGAAATACTGAGCAGGTGTTTCCAGGGCAACAAAACACCAAGTTTCAGAGTACTTTCTACAATAATTAACTAAATCATTTACATTTAAGTGGCACCTTCCCCATGCTTCTAAAGACTGCTACACTGGTGTGATTAAAATGTGATCAGGAAACTATAATTTAAAATATGTATCTTCAGGGGCGCCTGGGTGGCTCAGTGGGTTAAAGCCTCTGCCTTCGGCTCAGGTCATGGTCTCAGGGTTCTGGGATCGAGTCCTACATCGGGCTCTCTGCTCAGCAGGGAGCCTGCTTCCTCCTCTCTCTCTGCCTGCCTCTCTGCCTACCTGTGATCTCTCTCTGTCAAATAAATAAATAAAATCTTTAAAAAAAAAAAAAAAAAAAAAAAAAAAAAATATGTATCTTCAGCTGCTAATCACTCATGGGAAAAAGAAAACAAAAGCAAAAAACTTAGTGCATTCTGGATGCAGTACTGCACTTTTGTACTAGATTATGAGAGAATAATAACAGTAGAAAAACTGAAAAACAAAAACAAAAACAAAAACAAAACACCCCTCACTTTTCAGCAGCAATAGCTCTGATACTCATGCAGTATTTATGAGTATTATAAGAGAACTGCTAATATCCCTATCATGAAGCAAAACAAGGATTGGTCATAATTATCCACAATTTCTTTCTTGTCCATTGCCCATTCCCTGCACTCCATCATGGTCTTAAGATAAATGTAACATAGATTTCATCTGTAGGCCAATTCCAGTCTGTTGGCAGTAGTCAGTGTATTGCTGTACTGAGGAGTCTAAGGCCGCATCACAACAGCTGAAATGTGCCCATGATCAAAGAGTAATAAGCACAAATATAAGTTATCTGCCATACCTATAAAATACCACTCTCCTCTGCTCCTGAAATCCTTCCATTCAGCAAATTCAAACACATACACCCATGCACACTATACTCACTAAGTTCTATTTGGGAAAAATGGTATGGCATAATGGTTAAAAAATTGGGCTTTAACTCTCTGGCCTAGCTTTGATTCCATGGCCAGCTACTTCCTACCCAGCTGTATAGGATTTCAGGTAAGTCACTTAATTTTTTTCTGATTCTTGATGTCCTTATCTACAAAATGAGGAAAATAAAAGTTCCACTTTAAAGGTTTTATGGCAACTCAATCAGTAACATATGATCACGTGTCAGCACTGGGGGCTATTATCACCTCTACTAATAATAGTGGGGTCTATTACCTTATAGCATTCTCTTCCCTCTCCCCACCAAAAAAAAAAACCAAAAAAAAAAAAAAAAAAAACCAACCAACCCACACCCATACACAAACTCAGAAAAAGCATTCCAAAGCCCAGTAATAACAATGCAGCAAACAGTAAATACTCACTAGATACTAGGCTCAGCTGAATGCTAGAGACACGAAGACAAATATGACAAAGCCACCGCTGGGCTGCTGCTGCATACTCCATTAGAAGAAAACCAAGTGTTATACGAAAATCTACACTCTAGTCAACATTAATGAACAAATTCTCCATAAGGAACAGGGGTAATGAAAGCAAGTAGACAGAAGAAAAGGAGAAGAGAGCTCCAACCCGCTAATGGGAGAGAGAACATATACTTCACAGGAATTCTCCCAGGAACAAAGTGGCAGGCCTTCACGCCCGCTTCTCATAACTTGTGTGACAGTGAATCTTACGTCAACTTGATTGGGCCACAGGGTATTCAGATATTTGGTTAAACTTATTTTGGTATGTCTGTGCAGGTGTTCCTGGATGAGACTAACATTTGAATTAGCAGACTGAAAAAAACAGATTGCCCTCCTCAGTGTGGTTGGGTCTTATCCAATCTGTTAAAATCCTGACTAAAACAAAAAGGCTGAGTGAGAGAAGATTCTCTGCTTGCCTAACTGTCTTTGAGCTGTAACATCAGTTTTCTCTCGCCTTTGGACTCAGACTGGAACTAAACCATTGGCTCTCCTGGGTTTTCAGCTTGCTGGCCCAACCCTGCCAGCAAGGTTGTCACTTCCCAGCCTCCATAATCACATGAGCCAACTTCATACAATAAAACAATCTCTCAATCTCTCACCCTCTCTCAATATACACATATATTTATGATAGGATATAAATAATGTAATAGGGCATTTTATTAAACAGAACCAACAGGAGATACACACACACACATACATACACACACTGTAATATGGATGAACCTTGAAAACATCTGTGTGTGTTTGTGTGTGTGTATCTCCTATCTCTGGAGAACTCAGACTAACAGAATCTGTAAGTACTGACTGAAACCCCTATTTGGTTCAATCATTTTCATGACTGGGTTCACCGCACAGCCCACCCCTGTAAAAACCCAAAAGTTAGGTTTCTCCCCTTTGGCTACAAGGTACCAAGTTTCATGGTATGAAAGGCACTCTGGTTTGTAACACCTCTTAAAAAAAAGGCATTTCTCCTTGATCATTTCCTAGGGCTTTTCTCTATCAGTAACACAGTGAACTAAAGGACATTAAACCGTTAAGGTCTTTGAGGGTAGGCACTCGTCAGTATTTGTGACAGTATCCAGTTTGCGCATAACAGGAACATAAACTCAAAATGGATCAGTGATCTAAATATAAAACCGAAACCCATTAAACTCTTAGAAGAAAACATGGGGTAAATCTTCATGACACTGGATTTAGCAATGGATTCTTACATATAATTAAAAGTATGAATAACAAAAGAAAAAACCCAGATGATTGGAAATCATCAAAATCAAACTTCTGTGCATTAAAGGGCATTACCAGAAAGGCAAAAGGCAACATTCAGAGTGGGAGAAAATATTTACAAATCATATATTGGTAAAGGTTTAGTACCAAGAACATATAAAGAACTCTTACAATTCAATAACAAAGAACATAGTTAAAAAACTGCAGAGCAGTTCAATAAACATTTCTCCAAAGAAGATATACAAATGACCAACAAACACATGAAAAGATGCTTAACATCATTAGTCATTAAGGAAATGCAAATCAAAATCACAATGAGATAACACTCATACCTACTACAAGAACAATCATAGAAAAATGGAAAGCTGGTGAGGATGTGGAAAAAATGGAACCCTGTACATTGCTGGTAGGAAAGGAAAAAGGTTTATCCACTGTGGAAAATTTGGCAGAGTTTGGCAGTTCCTCCAAAAGCAAACGGAGAGAAGCCTGGGTGGCTCAGTTGAGCATCCATCTCTTGATTTCAGCTCTGGTCATGATCTCAGGGTCCTGGGATTGAGCCCTGGGGCAGGCTCCGCACTTGACGGGGAGTCTGCTTAAGGATTCTCTCCCTTTCCCTCTGCCCCCTTCCTTGCTCACTCATGCGTTCTCTCTCAAATCAATGAATCTTTAAAAAAAGCTAAACAATTACCACACGATCCAGCAATTCTAGGTACATACCTGAAAGAACTGAAAACAGATACTCAAATAAAGGTACACACATATTTGTAATGGCACTATTCACAGTAGCCAAAAGGTGGAAACATAACTTCCACCAACAGATGAATGGACAAACAACTGTAGCATATTCTTACAAAGGAATATTGTTTAGCTACAAAAAAAGGACTGAAGTATTGATATATGCTGTAATATGGATGAAATGTGAAAACATTATTCTAAGTGAATAGGTCACATACTGTATAATTCTATTTATATGAAATAAAGAGAAAAAGTAAATCTACAGACATGAGAAGTAGAGTACAGCTGCCCAGGGCTGGAGAGAGAGGGTCATGAAGAACAACTGTTTCATGGATATAGTGTTTCCTTTCGGGGTGATAAAAATGTTTTGGAACTGGACAGAGGTGGTAATTGCACAAAACTGTGAATATACTCAATGTCACTGAATTGTTCACTTTGCTTAATTTTGGAAAAAATTGGTTAATTTTTGTTATGTAAATATCATATTAAAAAAGATACAGAGTGTGTGATGTGTTGAATGGTGTTTTCTCCCCTCACCTCCCCCCTGCAAATACAATGAAATCCTAATCTCAAGTACCTGTGAATGTGACCTTATTTGGAAATAGGGCCCATGCAACTGTAATCAAGTTAGGATGAGGTCATTAGGGGAGTCCTAGTCTAATACAACTGATGTCCTTAGAAGATAGACAGATAGAAAGTCAGACAGACAGACAAATACAGAAAGGTATGTGATCACAGCAGCCGAGATTGCAGTAATATATCTAAAAGCCAACTCCAATGATTAACAAAAATACTAGAAACTAAGAGAAAAGTATGGAACAGATTCTCCCTCAGAATCTCTAGAGAGCATGGCCCCTACTGACACATTCATCTCAGACCTCCAGTCAGAACTGTTAGAGAATAAATTTCTGTCATTTGAAGCTACCTAGTCTGTGGCAGTTTGTTATAGCAGCCCTGTGAAACTAACACACAACGCACAAGACAGGTAGCTAGTAGGCTCAGAGACGGAAATAAGGATAAAGCCGGAAAAGCAACTAGATTGTGAAAAGAGTCCAGACAGGAAATTTAGAGTATCTCTATGGGGAGAACTGGGGGAAAAAATGCTTAAGACAGCAACGGAAGAGTTGCAGATACTCATTTATTTATTTAACAGGCAGTTTTTGAACACTTATTGCCTGTAGGGTACTTTTTAATGCTCTTTGCTAATTATCATTTTATTAGACAAGGTTTACTCAAAATGCAGATAATATCACAATTTGGTATTATCACAAAGCTAGGCCACATGTGACCAACGTAACGTAACCTGAGCAATACAAACTCAGTGCTACTAGAGTGCAAGTCAGAGGATTATCACTGGCTAAAGTGATCTGAAATGGGATCATGGAGTCTGGACACTTAATATTTGGCAGATTTTTAAAGGGAAAGGAATGAATTCCCAGGGTAAGAGCAGGGCCCTGTTTACAGAGGAAATACAATTAATACTTGTTAAACAAACTGAATGAGCCAGGAACAATAATTCCATAATGTAGGGTTTTTGTTAGGGATTAGTGGTATCAGCCTGGAAAATAGGTTGGAACCAAATTATATAAACAGTCTGGTCTACCCTTGAAATATGTGGCATCAAGAATAGGACTGAGCCATAAGGGGTGGAAAGGCTGGAAAACCATTTTATTCCTCCTCTAACGTCTAATCTAGTAAATGATAGTGGACCTACGAAGAAAGTCAGAACACATGAGTCATGCAGCTTTATCACCTCAATAAAGAAAGTTTATTTGGACAGATGTCTCATAGAGTTATAAAATAAGTGGATGATAACAGCCACACTTTTATTCTATCTACCATGGGGAATTGTTAATCCAAGAAGCCATACATACTAACTTGTAAAATACAAGCAATTTAAATAAATACAATAATACAATACAATAAATACAATAAATACAAGCAATTTAATTAATTTAAAAAGGAGCTTGGTTGTTAGGAAAACCAAGAATATGACTTCACTGTAGATCTATGATATTAATGAATTTAACTTTAAGGTCAAATACCTTATTTTAAACCACTAATTAGAATTTTGAAATGAAACCAGGATTCTGATTTGAAATCCATTAATGGTATTTTTTCTACTTTGAAGATTACTATAAATAAAACTTGAATATGGACACCAGAAACAAAAAAATAGAATAGAGAACAGGTTAGAGCTTGACGTAGGATTATATTTTATAGGACACAGAAGGGGAAGACACAAGAATGTAGAGGGAGAAACAACAGGCCTTGCTGGAATGGATTAAAAAATAAATGAAAGATGTTAGGATATTACAAGTAAATCATGAAGAACAAAAGAAAGGAGTGAGAATTTGAGGGAGCACGTATAATTACCTATATGGCAGCTCTTTTTTTGTCAGAGAACTGAAAAGACATTGGATCTGGTAAATCAGATATATATATATTACTTCCTCCTATTTCTAAAACCCACACCTTTCTTGTCTGACCTGATCTTAATGTGTCAAGGAAGTGGGTATCCCTATCAGCTTCCCTCAAGGACTAGTAGATGTAGTATACACACAATTGCCCCAACTCCTAATCCTAATAAAGTAGTTGAACAGCACCTTTCCTAAGACCTGGATTTAAGTGGAGGTGGAGGTCCCCAAAGGGGTACCATGTGCTTTTTCATGTTCTATATATCTGCTGTTGACTCAGTTCATAGTTATAGGCACAGAAATGAATAGCAAGGAAATGTTCCTGAACTACAGAAGAGGCAGCCATACAGAAGGAACCAGAAATGTGCTATGTGTTACCACTAGGTTCACGAAACTTTCTTCATAGCAAAAAATGCACTGAATTTTACAGCAAAAGGGACCCCAAACCTTCCCAAACTGTGGCTCAGAGCTCTAGGGAAAGCCACCAAGGAAGCATTTCCCCTTTGTACCTTTACAATGCTTTTAACCTCTCCAGAACATTTCTGCATGTATGAGCTAAGTGATTTCTATACAACTTTCTATCTTTATTTTAAAGATGAGAAAACTGAGGTCACCAAGGCTAAGTGACCTGACCAGGATCAGACTCTCATCATTTCTGGAGAACCACAGGGAACTTCCACTTCCAGTCTAAGGCTTACTACCAACCACACTACTTTCCTATTCTATTTAACAATGAAATTTATTTGAAACTGCCTAAAAACGTATCCTTACTCGTTTATTAAATGGGTTCAAATAAAGTATAAACAAAAGAAAACAACATGTATACAGTCAGGATTTTAAGTGGCATTAATTTGCTATAGACTTTGTTCCATCATTCATTCAACAAATATTTATTAAGGGTCAGCAATGTTCCAGGCACGGATAAGTGCTGGGAATACAAAATCAAATAAGAATAATCATTATCTTCAAAAAATTCACCTTGGATTGCCAGTTCTCCAGAAATGCATTTTGTTTGAAGTCCAAAGTGCCTGCAGTCAAAATCAAATTTACTGCTGCCAAATATGCAGATATAAAAACAAATTAAAAAGAATCTGTACTATGTTGCAGTAATAAGATATCAAGATTTTTTAAAACAATGTGCATTCAGATACTGCTTTCCAAGTAAATATCCAGGTGAACTATGTCAATCACTATAAAATAGTTGGCCAAAATGATTTCACAGTAGAGGCCAAACGATTATTATCTAAAAAGAAAGGTAGTATTTAGAAATGGAGAAAGGGCGAGAGAGAGAGAGAGAGATCTAGAGGCATTAAAAACTACTTTTGCAGTGACTCCCAACTTCAAAAGCAGGTTCAACAGTTTTCCTACTTGGTTTCAAATCTATATTGTATCCAGAGACTTGAGAGTAAACTTTGCTTCTATGGCAGACAAAGAGCACACTAGAAATAGCAAAAATTAAAAAAAAAAAAATTGAAAAGCCAACCCTTGGAGTATGGTAAAATTACAGAATTACAAACAGGACAAATTTATCATAGGACTATAACCACAATGTAACCTTATTCTCAAATCCTTCTCTTTCAATCTTCTAAAAAGCCCAGAGGCTTACAGACCTCTACTAACAAATCAAAAACAAGTATTAGGCAACTTTTGCCTTTTCCTTAAAAAGGTATTATTATTCTCTTTGTAC